>NW_025408668.1:7236780-8442910 GCF_020360975.1 Hirsutella rhossiliensis | reverse complement strand
GGAGGCCTTATAAAGTAAGCTAGTAAAAGAGGTTTTATAATATAGTCTAAGGGAATAACCTTAAAGATAAAGACCTTACTAGATATCTATACCTTCCTTTAGAAAAGGTTAGATAAGCCTATCCTTATAAATAAAAATATATATAAAATATATAAGTTAATTACGAGTAGAACGGATACCTTATTGCCTATTTTAGCCTAGCGGTCCAAGAAGATATCGCGATATAAGAAAAGGTAGGGCAGAATATTCTAGTTAAATCTACTACTTATACTAGAACCTATAGTCTTACGTTAACTATTACGCTATAATTAGACTACCTACTAAGTTAGAAGATATACTATAGATAGATTTTTAAGTACTATAAAATATACTAGAAAGCTAACTAATTAGTCTATTAGTAAGTGAGCAATAGTCTATAAAAGACAAAGGATTTCTAGCAGTAGTAGATAGATGTAATATGTTTATAAGTATCTTTATAACGCTATTCTTTTAATATATTATTTAGCCCCTTATATACTCGTTCTAAATTCCGGATAAAATCCTACCCTATACTCCTTCGACCGATCTTTCCGGTAACGTTATTAATAACCCGATTCTACGCTTATTACTCTTACCTTTTTATAGGTTATAAGCCTAGCTTCTCTATAAGTTAGGTAATAACTTCGAAAAATCTTCGAAATTCTAATATAAGCTATACGACCTCGAATTCTCTAAAATAAGCTCTAGGGATAAGTTTAAATTTACTAAACTTAAGGGTAGTTCTAACTATACCTTCTAGGCTATTTAAATATAGGCTCTTTTAGTTAAGGAGAAGCTTTCTACTACTATATAGTAAGAAAATTACTTAAAGATAAAAGAAGCACTTACTTTAATTTTTCTTTATATTAAAGATAGTCCTTTAACCTAAATTAAGTATATAATAAGTATTAAAGAGGCGTAAGATAGGTTAAAAACCTATATAACCTTATTTCCTACCTTAAATTACCTATTTATAAAGGAGCTTTTAATACTGGTATGGGATTTGAATCTTAGAAGGCTACCTAAATAAGGTAAAAGAGGTATTTAAGGAGCTAAAAGTATAGAATATTATAATTCCGGAAGTAGTTATTATAGCTTAGATTATAAATAGCCTTTTAGGCTCGTTTTCTAGCTATATAACTAGTATAACGTAAGCTCTTTAAAATAACTTAGAGGCTTTTAATCTAGAGTCTCTCTTTAGTAGTCTTATAGATAAATTTAAGAGGACTAAGTCTTTAGAAAATCCCCTTAAGTAGGCTTTCTTTATTAAGAAGCCTTAGAAAAAGATAAAAATTATATTATAATGTACTTACTATAAGAAGAAAGGGCATTTAGTTAAAGATTACTACTATCTTTACCTAGAAAAGGCCCTTAAAGGCTTTTCTAAAAATTTAAAAAATTAAAATAAAGGAATACCTTTAAGAGGTCTAGAAAACCTTCTATGTAGGAAATCCTTTAAATTAGACTCCACGTCGATAAGAAGAAGAAAAACCTCTATATATATCGAAAGTAGAAAATAGAAATCGATAATTAAATAGATAAAGAACCGAAATCGATTTTTTTATTCTCCTCTTACCCTAGAAGTTATAAAAGCTCTAAAGAAAAAGTAAAGGTATATATCTCTTTAAATATCCTTAAAAAAGCTATATTTAATAATAGGTAAATAGGACCTTTAAATTCCTTTTAAATTAAAGACCTTATATATAAAGTAAAAGAAAAGGAAATCCCTTATAAAACCTTAGAGAATAGAAATTTCTATAATTCTATATATAATACTAGTACTACTAAGTATATAGTATTTATTAAGGAGAGAGAGTAAGTATAAAAGGCTATAGTTATACTTAGTAGACCTAATAGTTATATATAAGGAAGCCTACCTAAATAATATAACTGTGGATAGGCTAACTGAGGCTCAGTTGGGTCTTTGATCGATGATCGTGTTGTTCTTGTTATTCTTCGCTATCTAGACCATGCTGTGAGGTTTGATAGGTTGTGCGCGTGTCGGGTAAACGTTGTTCCCACAACATGTAAAAACGGGTATCTCAACACAAAGGAACAATCGATAGCAAGCTTAAATCAAAATCGTCAATCATGCGGTCATATCTTCCTTCCTTTGAACCCAGCCTTCGAGCCGGATCGTGATCTCGTTGTCGTTAACGAATCGGGTTAAGGCCCCGTTTGAGATAGCTTCGTCATTGCATCGGCCGGGTTATCCGCCCGTTGATCCAGCGGATGTTGGTGATTTCGCGTTGTTCGTAGGCCTGTCTCAACGCCATGATATCGATCATCAGACGTTTCTCCGTGGTGGTGCCAAGCTTCACTAGGCACTCGTACAGGCTGTACGAATCTGTACACACAACGAGCGGGATTTGCGGTAATCCAAGGCGGCTTGTAATCTGGTTGATCGTCCCTGCAACCACATATGCCAAATCGAAGCCTGAAGCTAATCCATATATCTCAGAAGCCAAGACGCTGCGGGTGACTCTCTTGCACTTCGTCGAGCTCCAATGGATCAGGTTTCCGTGGATCGTGAATGACTCATCTGACTTAGTCTCGGTTGCAATGATTATAACGAATCCGATCTGAGAGCTTAAGTCCTTGTTGTTGGCGAATGATCCGTCTGTGAAGACGAAGACCTTTGCTGCTTCTAGACCTATTGGGACGAATCGAAGGCTCTTTGTGGATTGTCGATCTGCCATTGATCCGTTTATTCAACGCCTGAAAATCCTCCGCGGTTGGATCTTGTGATTGTGCCGCGATTGAATAATCGAAGCTAGCCTCTGGTTGACAAATTGAGGCTATATAGGCGCCACGGGCACGTTGTTCCACGTATCGTTGGGCCCGATCTTCCGTGGATAGATCGATAATTTTGAGGTTGTTGACCTGACCTTTCTGCATGACTAGAAGATAGCCCTTCTCTAGAGCAATGAGGCTGCCGTTGAAATCACAGGTATCGCCTTCTCGTAGGGTCTTCTTTGGCTTGGCTTGGAAGCATAGCTCGCGGTCTTCACGTTGCAGGAATGTTGTTGTGCCTACCAATAACGTATCATCAGTCTGAAGCGCGGCAACGCCGAAGGCATTAACCTGAAGTGCGGTATCCGCGTTGGTCTCTGCGGTCGTGACGTTGATCTCTGCGGTCGTTATCATTAAACATGGATCAAACGTTGACGGCTCCATCTGTAGCTTGATGCGGTGATGCTCATGATACGTATTGAACCAATGAGCGCCTGCTTCAGCGATTCCGTACAATGGCTTGACCACACGAAGGATGGTTCCCCGGTATCTCTTTAATTCGTGTGGCAAAGAGATGAGGATAGTGCGATTCAAAGTGGTCGATGCCTGCGTATAGGCCATCGTAATGTCTCGATAGCAAGAGACATCTTCAAAGAGCAAAGGAAAGGAAAGAGCGAGTACTACCCGCTGGGCAGGACGGGAGATTGTTGGAGCCTGCGTGAGGATCTCACGCTCGTCGTCACCATATCCTTGTACCACAAGACGAGACTTTCGTACGGTGTAGCAGTGTTCTTGCCTTTGACCTCCCGGACCATTCGTGACTTGAATAGCCTGTGTTTTCCATGCTTATTCATATCGTATCGTTCGGGCACGATGACGCCTGCCTAGCAGGTTCGTGATTTCGAGGTCATCAGAGGCTTCAAACGGTCGTCCGGCGGTAGTGATTTTCTCTGCACGTAACTTTACGGCAAGGTCGAGGGCGGCGCACCTTATGCGATAGAAACATATTAGCGGGTGAAAATTGAGATCGAGGTAACGAAAAGGGCTAAGACTAAGGAAATAACTAGAAGGAACGAAGGTATCGTATTGCTGCTGATCTCGAGGACTTTTCTTGGTCTGCCGCGTCTGCGTGGTCTCTCCGGCTCGGGATATTCGAATGGCTTAGGCACTTCGGTCTCAACGTTGATGCTATCAGCCTGATTGTCAGCAGTCTGATTGTCAGCGTGTGGCTGCTGTAGAACATCGTGACTTCGTTGCTGCTGCGAATCCGGGTGGCGAAAGTAGGGCTGGACAGCCGTGCTGCGAAATTTAGCTGGCCCGTTGTTCAGCTCAACTGTGACCTCTGTGTCTGTCACAGCTAGGACCTTGTATGGGCCTTTCCATCCTCCTCTTCACGAAATACCTCGAACTTCACTACCAAGCGGCAATGATAGTGGCATCTTCTCAATCGTGTTGGGCCCATTACGGGCATTGAGGGCGTCATTGACCTTCCTTTAGCTACAAGCTTGCGTAGCTCTGCCATAGCTTTCGTCACGGCTTTCGCACGTGATCGCGGAAGAAGGCGGCGAATCCATCGTTATCCGAGGGTAGGCACCAAAGACTAGTAGTGTGGGCACTAGACCGTCAGGTCCGGCGGTATCATTGACGGATTTGAAGGCCATTTGAAGCAACGACTCAGCTGATGCTGTTTTTAGCTCGGCTTTCAAGATCTCGTATGCCCTTCGAATCGGGGCGTGATATCTCCCCCCCTTGCCAATTGACCAGTGGGCTTCGACGGGCACTGTGTGACAGGTTATTCCTAGCAGCTTCGCTTCTGGTTGGAACTCAGAGGAGGCAAAATTCGTACCAGCGTCGTGCGTGATAACATCTGGAGGGCCTAGGTATGTGTCAATCCAACACAATTTGAGTGCTTCACGTCTCTTTAGCCGATATATTCTGAAGAAATCGTCCGGCTTGGAAAGAGGTTGCAGGTCAACGGCATGAAGGACTGGCTGGCTGTCAAGATGCATTACATCGACGATCAATTCGTAGTTGAAATCGCAGTTATCCTTTAACGTGAATTTGAACCTGCGCGGTGCGTCTGCCTTGATCTGGCAAAATGACAGAATTTTCGGATCATCGCGATTGCTTCGAATTCAACATCATGCCCAGCGCTTGTCAGTAGCTTATGTAGCTTGTGTACTGACGGGTGGCCAAAGTAGTAGGCGCCGAAGCTCGGCTTCGATAGGAAGGCAATAGCGGCTTCATCCTTCCGTAGGAAGAACCACGGATGACCCCATTTGCGTACGATCGGAATCCTCTTATCGCCGCAGATCAATTCGTTCGTGACGTTGTTGAGATAGGCACCGAGACGGTCCATATCCTTGAGGCATAGCAAGAAGGGCGTTGACATATTGATAACGTGGAAAACGACTTCTCCAATCGGGGTAATGACTGTTGTGATCCCGATCGTGTTCGTCGGCTCGTTTCACCGAATCTGACCGTTGCGATCGTCGCATTCTTCCGTAGCTGGACCGTCGGCATCTCTCGTTGGAGCGCGGAATTGGTCGATCCCAGCTGTAGATATCTTCGCTGCACCCGTGTCAGGCAGGATCCCTGGAAAGAGGTCCGTTGTAGCGATCGAGCAAGAAATGCTGTGATTCCTCGCATATCGATTCTCCTCGACGGTGTGAATGCGGTGGCGAAAAGCTCTATTAGATAGGAAGGCAGCTGCAAAGAAGCTATCGCTTTGATCGTCAGAGTCATCGTCAGCAGAATCAGAGGTCTGATCTTCATCTGGGTCCTTCGTAATCGGCAAGGAACGTAGTAAATGGACGGGAAGATGACTTCTGGCCGTGAAATCCTCGTTCTCGAAGATATTTCCTGGCCCTCTTCTCTCGTCATCCGGATGCTTCGTTGAAAAACAGCCTTCTTTGCCGCAGACGTAGCAGCGCTTCGTCCACTTCTTCCTTTGTCAGCGGGTGCTGATAGCGGCGGTCAGTAAAGAATTGGTCTTGATCTTGAAGATATTGACTGGGCTGTCCGGGCTGTCTTTGGCTGACGGTTGAGTGACGATCTTAGCTGTGAAGATAGTCCTCGAAGGTCTTAGCCGGCACGAAGAGGGCGAATTTAATTCAGGCACGCCACGGCATGCTCGAATTGTCGTTGAAATTAGCTGGTCTTCGCCGCCATAGCTATTCCCAAGAGCTCTCTGGCATAGCTGCAATTTGTCAAGAAGAGCCTGGAGGATTTCACAGAGAGGCTCTCGGGAGATTCCTTCCGAAGCTGTGAAATTGATCGAGGTCCAGTCAGTGTGATACTGTTGCCTATTGACTTCCGTATCAAAGTGCTGCTTCATCTTCTGATACATCTCCGCGAACGTTGAATCGCGGCTGACTTGATGCACGAAGAAGTTCTTTGCTCTTCGTGAGGATATTTGAGAGCAAAGCGTGGAATTGTGACGGTTTGATGCTAGCTGTGAGGCAGGCATCGAGAAAGTAACGGATCTTATCATCTAGGATATCGTAGGCGTCACCTGAATAGTTGAGCTTTCGATCCCATAGCTTAGAAAACTGGTTGGCGATGGCAGGATCGAGGTCTTCATTGGGGACCTGGACTGGGGGCACGGTCCGGTAAGCTTCGCGGTCGATAGCTGGTCTGATCATGTTCCTGCTGCTGTTGATCTGATCGTGACAGGGGTAGGGATTGGTCATTGGGGGTCTTGCGGAGGTTTAGATCGGGAGTGACTGGTGCTGGGGTTGGTGCTGGGGTTGGTGCTGGGGTTGTTAGCGATGGCGATCGTCTGAGGAGTTCTTGTTGGCGTCGGTAGGCGGCCGTTTTCTCGTATAAGATGGCATCACGAAGATCGTCTTCATCCCACTCAGGAAGTCGGTCACGGTTCTTCAGATTTACTAGGAATGCCGTGATCTTTGCGTTCAGCTTTCCTGTATAGATTCTCTGAACCTTAGGGTATTCCGTAGGACCTTACGGACCCTTGGATCGACCTTCTTGAAGTCGTCTTCTCTCCCAATCCTCAAAGTCTTCTTGGAATGATCCAAGCAGCTCGAGACCTTGACATGTTGAGAGACTTTATAATCAACGATGCGGGCGAGAACGAAGGTATTATAGTGGATCTCATCGGAAGTCTCGTTGACTGGGGTGTTGAAGAGGTCCATGTTGAAGATTGTGGCGAGGCCACGGTTGAATTCAGCAATATCGAGGAATTCGTTGATGTCGAGCGCCGGTGCGTTCGCGTTCGCGCTGGTACGCTTGCGCTGCTGCTCATGATGTCGGATGGGGCTTGACAGGAAAATCTGCGAGGAATAGGGCAAGAAGGTGTCAAGAGAGGGTCAAATTGATCGAGAGTGATCAATGAAGCTGATAATCAAGCGGGATACCAGAGATTTGTATGTGCGATAGGGCACGCCTAAGAGGTCAGCGGCTGAGGCAAACAACTAGGCACGGTTGACTGAATAGAGTGGGCGCCGGTCGGGTCTTCGTAGTCAGTCTCGCGTTGTAGCACTCTTTTTCGCAGAGCGCCACAGATCGTGAGGATGCGTTGAGAAGTCTCTTCTATCTTGCTGCTCTGAGGTTACCAGCCAAGGTAACAACTGATCAGTGTGGATAGGCTAACTGAGGCTCAGTTGGGTCTTTGATCGATGATCGTGTTGTTCTTGTTATTCTTCGCTATCTAGACCATGCTGTGAGGTTTGATAGGTTGTGCGTGTCGGGTAAACGTTGTTCCTGCTGACGCACGTGATACCCTCCTGCGATGTGCGCTCTATCGTACAAATGATCAGACAATAACTCCCTAGCCTAAGGATATTATATAGGCTTAACTTTAGTATAGGAATATCTTAATACTCTCTTAGCTAGCTATATATAGTTACTATACCTATATAAGCCCCTCCCTTATCTTAATAGATAGACTAAGATATATATTATTAAATTTACCTTTTTATACCCTTATTTCTTTTACTATACTCTTAAGCTACTACTTAAGAGTTATAAGCCTAGCCTATATAGCTAGATTATCTTTTACCCGCCGATATTACCTTTAAAGCTATTTATAAGCTATTAACGCCGTTATAACGCTTAAATTATAGTATTAAGGCAAGGAACCTAGCTATACTAAGGGGCACTACTAGAAATATATAAATTATATAAATTATATATCCCTTAAAAAAGGATATTACTTATTAAGCTAGAACCCTTTATTTTCCTAAGATAACGTTAAAGGAAGTAAGAGGGGATAATTATATTATAAGACTAAAGGAAAGCCTTAATTAGATCTCTATAGATTAATGGATTAAATTATGTGCCTAGACTTATAAGATTTAGGAATATACTAACCTAGATAATATAAAGGAGCTTAAATAGCCCTAATAGCTAGACTAAAAGTAATTTATTATTAACCTTAGAGGGAGACTATTTTAACGAGAAGATAAAACTAAGGCTATATTCTTAGCGAGGCGAATAGGCTATAATAAATAATACTAGGATATAAAGGACTTCTTTTATAACCTTAAGAAAAGGTTCTAGCTATAATTCGATCGCTATAAGGTCTAGTAGAAAGCCTTAATTATACTTAAAGAATTAATTAAGAAAACGATTAATAAAGGGCTTTAGGAGATAACCTAATATATAATAATTTAAGAGAGAAAATTAAGGAATTAAAGAAGTAAGCCCTGCCCAAGGGTAGAGGAGAAAAGCTAATTTATAAGAGATATATAACTCTATTAATAAAAGAGGCACGCGAGACTAGAAAATATAGGTAGAATAGCTCGACTAAATTATTATAGATTTATAAGACCTTAAGGTCATATACTTAATATAGAATTAGATAGGATTTTCTTATAGCGGTAGATAAGTAGGACCTATATTAGTCTATAATAATAAGGGCTCTCGACCTTTATAATAAAAGATATAGTAAAGATTAACTTCCTTTAAGGAACTTAATCGCTAACTTTAAATAAGAATATACTTATAGGAAGAAGTCGTAACTACCTATAAAAAAGGGAAGCATTAATTAAATCTCTAGGAAATTAGATACCTAAGCTAAATACGCTAGCTATAAGTAGTACGTTAATAGCTTAATAAGCTAGTAGGAAAATTACTACTTACTATAGGTAATATATAATAAGAAGCCCTCGTTAGGCTAGAAATATAGTAATCTAGCTAAGTAGAATATTAAAAAACGGCTAAAAGACTATCTAAACGAGAAAGTAAAATATATAGCCTAGACCCCTAATTCCTACCTTAAAGGAAGAGAACTAGTAGATACTATTATTAGTAATAATAGGATAGGAAGGACTATTAATATAGTTACTCTATCTAAGGTAAATATAGCTATTAAAGGAACGCTATTACTTACCGATAAATTAATATATAACTTAGGGGCCGATATTAACCTCTTTAATAACCTAGGTTAGTTCTAGGAAGGAACCTTTAAGTAGGGTTCTAATAATAAAGTCTAGGTTAAAGACTAAGCTTTTAGGGTATAAGGAATAAGAATAGTAGTTATCCCTATAATTAATAGTAGAAAGATAACCTTATTAGATACTTACTTTATCCTAGAAATACTAATAAGTATCTTCTTAGCTAGGCTAAGGATAATAGTAGGGATATTCTAGAACTAGCTCCTAAGATACCTCTATTTAAAACCTATAAAAGAGGTTCGTATTAAACTAACCGACTTTAAAGGTTAATTCGTAATAAGAATACTCCTATAATATAAGTAGGCATTTATAGTTACTTAAGCGCCTAAGCCGCTAACTAAGGGGGTAGGTAACCTATAATATCGCCGCCTTAGGTATCTTAGTCTAAGATTACTAGAGAAGCTATTAAAAGCCTACCTAGGTACTAAGCTTTAAGGCCCTATAATATATAGCTATTATACGTAATAAAGCTAAGAAGGAAGTCTTAAGAAAAATACTATCTTAAGTGCCCAAAGGTTTAGGGGTATAAGTTAGCTTTAACCTTTACCTTAGCCCTATAATAGTATATATAGGGAAAGAACTTGCTTTATTTACTTATATAAATATATTTATAAGGTTCTATTACTTAATAGAAAGAAAATAAGTATTAAGGATATCTTTAATAACTTTATAGCGTTACTTAAGACTTAGTATAGAGTTAAAATAACTATATTAGTTACTAATAAGGAAAGGGCTCTTTTAATAATAAAATAAAAGGATTATATAACTAATAAAGGATATAAGTTATATAGTTAGCCCTTAACGCTTATATAAAATAGTTATATAAAGAGATTATGTAATAATAAAGGTAAGTTATAAAGTTTAACTTAAAACTTTTAAAAGAGCTATAGCTAAAGATATACTATATAAATGGTATACCTACTTAATATAATCTTCGAATTATATAATTATAGCTAGTAAAGCCTATATGCGTTAGTAGACCTAGATAAAAGAAAATAATCTATTATATTACTATATTAAAGATATTAAACTAAATACTATATATTTAAGGGTCTTTAGCTATATATGTTCCTAATAATAATTATAGTATTAGAATATATTAAATTATATAAGATATAGTTACCCTTTAAATAAAGAGCTTATATTAGGTACTTAGTAAGATATAGGTCTACTTAATAATATATTATATAGATACTATTATTATTAAGATTATACTAAGGACTTAGCTAGAGGTATCTAAAACTTTAGTATTAAATAGGAGGGAAAAACTAAAGTACTTAAGGGAAAACCCTCCCTTCTTTTAGTATAGGTCTACCTTAAACGAGGTTATAGTAGTAGTATATATAAAATTTACGCTAGCTACCGCGGGCTCCTCTTATATATTTACTCTTTAATATAGGCCCTCTTAGGCTATAGCCGCTACTATCTTAGCGTCATGCCTGCTTACTAGCCTAGGCCCAGGGTTACAGGCCTTCTTCTGGCCCAGCTCGGCACCTCTATTCTCCTTAGCTCCCGCGTTACTACCGCGTAGCTATATACGCGTTAGCCTATTAGTCTATTAGTTAGTAAGGTAGGTACTATCTAGTTACTAGGCCGGGCGCTAGTATAGGTCGCTCCTAGGTAGGGCCGGCTAATCGAAATTCGGTCGGCCGGCTTTATTAATCGAAAATCGGTTCCTATCTAGCTACGCGGCTTCCTAATTAAGAGCGCGGCGGCTTATATTTACCGTCTAGTATATAGTTACTAATTTCGCGCGCCCGGCTCGCGTATATATATACCTGCCCTCTCCCCTTAGTTTTATACCTACCTCCTCCTACCTCTTTATCTACCCTCTCCTTTAAAAGCCCTAGTTTCTTACCCGCCTTATCTTTATATCCTAGGTCTTACTAGCACTATATTAAGTTCGTTTACTATTATTTTATAATATCTAATTAAAAAGCTAACTTAGGTAGTAGCGGTTTACCTCCTATAAAACCCCCTCCTTATAAGAAAGTCGCTACTATAGCGGGATTAAAGCGCTCTATCTTATATTTTATATATATTAAGCGCCTTATTAGCGAGCTTACCTATAAGTCCTTTACTAGCTATTAGAACTAGTCCTATAAGTATTAGTCCCGCTCCTTTCTTAGGCCGGTCCTACCTTTTAGTACTTTTTACTAACTTTACTAGCTATAAAGCTAAAGCGTATATCGCTTACGCTAACTTTAACTAGTCCTATTACCGGGTAAGTAACCCCTTCCTACTATAGTATAGTCTAAGTTCGGTGCTAATCTATATCCTAGATTACCTCTAAAGGCGAGGAGGCCGCCTATACTCTCTACTAGGCTTAGTCTAAGGTCGACCGCCCCTCTCTTATTAAGGGCTTAGTATAAGAGCGCCTTTACTACGCTACTCTAAAAACCTATATCTACGCTAGTTAGAAGGCCCCCGCCGCTAAGGGTAAGGGCGCGTTAGGTAAGTCTACCCTTAGTCTAGCTATAGTCGCTAAGAATATCGAGACGCTTGCCTTAGCTTTTACCCGTTTTATAGATAATACCCGCTATATATATAAGTCCCTAGAGAAGCACCTAGGTAAGTTTAGCGATATTATTAAGACCTTAGCCTAGGTCGGGCCTAAGTCGCTCTTAATTACTTAAAAGACTCTTATAGCGGTTAATAATCTCGCTAACTATTTCTATCCTATCGCCGGCGACGGTCTCGATAGTAGGGATAATAGTAGTTTTAATCTTCTTAGCCTTAGTCTAGCCCCGGCCCCTTTTAATAAGGGGAAGGGTAAGGGTAAAGGTAAGGCGGCTACCTTATCTATAGCTCTATCTAAGGCTAAGGCTAGGGAGACCGTCGCTATCCCTATACCTATAGTCGTCTTAAAGCCGGTATAGGAGCCCGCCTCGTCGCCTACTATTAGTTCCGATACTAAGCTATAGCTTAGTAGTTCTCCTATTACTAAACTCGCCCTAAAGCGTCCTTATTTTACATCGCCTAGTAACCTTACTAGCGCTCTTAACTTTATTTAGTAGCGTATTTATAGTCGTCGCGGTTCGGTCCTAGCTAAGATTATCGCTAGTTTTAATATCGATTAGATTTATAGTTATAGTATAGGCCGTAGTAAACGCCTCCGCGCTACCGCCGAAGTAGGTCCTACCTTAATATAGACCCCGGTCGTTACTTTATCTTATAAGCTAGCTATCTAGGCTAGCTCTAGTTTAGGTTCGGGGTTAGGCCTAGCTAGCTATTATTAGGCTTCTTATAATAATAGTAGTCCCTATACTCCTCGTAAGTCCTAGGTTACTCCCTCCTATACTCCGCGTACTACCTTAAGGGGGTCCTATTATTCCTATCGCGATAGTAAGGCGGATATCGCTACCGATAAGTTAAGCTAGGGTTATAGTTTAAGGGCTAGTTATCGGCTCTATCTTAGTTTAGTTTCGGGTTAGGTCTTATTTAGTTATAGTCTTTTAGTAGTAGGTCTTATTTTATAGTTATTAGGGCTAGTATAGTTAGGTTTCGTTAGTTTTATTCGGTCTATAGTCTAAGTAGCGAGGTATACGCTTAGTCTAGGTTTAGTTCGGCTAATACTATAGTCCTATTATTATAAGTCCTTTCCCTTTCCTAGGTCGCCTTAGTAAGGGAAGTAGTTAGCTAGGGTAGTCTTAGTTAGGGCCGCTCTATCTCCGGCGCGACCCTAGTCTTATTATCTAGCTTATCTACGTATAGCCTTTAAGCTAGGTCGAACTAGTAGAGCCTACTTAAGCGGAGGAGCTATTACGCTAGCGGCGCTACTATCTTTTTCCCTTAGAGGCCCGCTCTTATATCGCCTACGTCCTAGGCCTATATTAAAAGGGACTCCCTTACCTCTTCTATTAATAAGTAGTCGATTATCGTATAGTAAATAGTATCCTATTTTTATCTATAGGTATATATTAGCGAGACTATACTAAGGACCCGTCAGTTAAAGAGGAAGTTATTAAGCTTAATCTTTCCTATATATATCTAAGTAATTACTATACTAATATACTTAAGGAGGCCCTTATAGCGATCTAGCGTTATCGCTTTATTAAACTATAGTAGGAAATTAGTAAGGTAGAGGGTAGTTTAGTATTATTAAATTGCGTTTTCCTTAGCGTTCTACTAAGCAGCCTATTTCTTATTTAGCCTTTTAAGTAACTTAGCTTTATTTAAGAGGTCGTCCGATCCTATCTAGCTCTAGACCCCCCTTATCTCCTTCGCGAGGGGGGGCTTACTAGGTAGTAGCGCTGCCGGGGGCCTGCTCTCCCTCTAGCGTCGCCTCCTCTTAAGTATATCCGCGACTATATTAAACGCGCGTCGAATTTAGCCTAGGAGCCCTAAGTCTTTTAGCCTTTAAAGGGTATCCGTTATTCTTTAGTTTAAGTAGAGGTCGATTAAGGGTACCTATACTTCCGCTTTTACTTAGTAAACTAAGGTCGTACGGTAAGCACCTATTACTACTTAGAGGTAAGCTAACTAGTCTTATACTAAGTCCTACGCGATCCTATATAGTTTCCCTTATAAAGTTATCTTATAGAATATAACTATAGTATAGGAGATTAAGGACCGGATTACCTTACTATAGACTTTTTTAGCGCGCGGTAAGGTATAGCCTTATATAAACGCTATAAGCTTAGTTAGGGCTATAGTCTAGCGCTTTATCTTCGCTTAAAGCTATTTTAGGTATACCTTTTAATATAATTTCTAGTATACCTAAACCCCTAGTAAGCGGGCCTCTTAGACCGGTATTACTATATCGGCCTTAAGGCTAACTAGTATTATTATTGCTTATCTCCTCTATATAAAGTATATTAACTCGCTTTTTAATAGTTTAAAAGTAACCGTAAACTTAGTCGCTTACTCTATATATACCTTCTAGGCCTCCTCTAAGCGCGCTACTATAGTAGCCTTATTAGGTTTAATACTAACTATATTTATATTATCGGCGAAGCTAATAGTATAAATACTATATATTATACTAAGCCTTTTATATAAGGGGGTTATATAATATAGGAATAGGATTAAGGATAGGAGGGAGCCTTAGGTAACTCCTAATAATACCTAAGTTAGTTTTAAGGTCTTCTTATTAAAGTAAAGGGTCGATCTTTTATTGCTTATAAAGCTTTATATTAGGCTTATAAGCTATCTAAGGTATCCCCTAAGCTTTAGTTCCCTTATAAGCTTATTATAGTTAACTATATTAAATACGCCCTTAATATCTAGCTATAAGATCGATACGATACCCTTATAGGCCTAGGTCGCGTATATTAGTTCCGTTACTAGTAGGATCGCCGCTTCTATAAAGCGTTCCCTCCTATTCCTTATTTATCCTTTTAATAAGATATTATTTGCCTCCGTTACCCCCGCGATCCTCTAAGCTAGTATTTACTTAAGTACTTTCCCTACTATAAGTAGGAGGGAAATAAGTCTCTATCCCCTTACTATATAGTAGGCTTCCGGCCTCTTACTAGGCTTTTAGATTACTACTACGTTCGCGTTATAGAACCGGCCTAGGAAATATAAGAGTTAGGTATAGGCGTTAAAGATCGTAGCTAGTCGCTAGACTAAGGCTAGTTTATACTTCTTAATAAACCCTAAGGGGACGCTATCTAGTCCCGCCGCTTTCTAGCTTACTATCTTACTTAGCGCCGCCGCGACGTCGGCTAGTTAGATCTATTAATCGACTATAAAGGTCGCCTCGGCTATAGGCTAGGGTGGCCCTTAGGTCGTGCCGGCCTTTAGTAAGAAGAACTTAGCGGCTAGTATCTAGGCCTTTCCTTTAAAGGTTTCCGTTAGTTAGTACTTACCCTCCTTAACTAATAGCGGGATATAGGTCGGTTCCGGTAGTAGCCTACTATAAAGTCTAGCCTACCTCTCTACGTTCTAAAGCTTAGTATTATCTACGCTAAATTCCTCTAGGAACTCGCGCTAGTAGGCCCTCCTTGCTTTATAGACGGTCTACTTCTAAGCTATAGTCGCCTTATATAGGTCTTCTTAGTTCGCTTTACTCTTTTCTCGCTTATACTTCCTCCTTACCTTCTTAGCCTCCCTTATTGCCCTTTTTACCTCTAGGGTAAACTATATATTGCCTTAACAATACTCTGCCCTAGTATAAAACTATAGCTTTCGCGATCTACATAAGGGTAGCAAAGATATAGTCTAGGTCCTAGTCGATATCCTTAAGCGTTTAAAGCATTAGCTAGAGTAGCCCTAGCTAAGATATAGTCTTAGCTTTAACTAGCTTTACTTTTACTTCTTTTTACCTTAAGGCCGGTTTAAGCGCCTAGGCCTAGGTATTAACCTATAGTATAATAGTCTAAGGGATATAGTTTAACCTAGATAGGTCTAGGTTAGGCCTAGTATACTATATCTTAGTCTCTAGCGTTACTTAAGCTAGGTTAATAGTACTATCTTTTTAGCTATAGAAAAATCTTATATACTCCCTTCTTAAGGTAGCGAGTTTAAGTTATAGTCTTATCGCCTCCTATATAAGTTATATCGCCTTATCTAAGGTTTTATTATATCTATCCTAGAGCGGGTAGTAGATATTAAAGTCCCTTACTATTACTATAAGGTGCTTTAGTTTAATTACGCTTAGGTCCTATAACGCCCTAGCCCTTATAGCCCTTAGTAGTAAGTAAATCGCTCTTAGTTTAGTACTATCCTTAAAAATTACCTTACTTTAGTTTAGTCTAAACCGGGGCGACTATATCCCTAGCCTAAGCTTTTTATATATATATAGCGTATACCTTCCCTCCCTATAAACTAAGCTATAAGGCGCCGCTCTAAGGGGTAGGGCCCTACCTCTTAGTATAGCTTTTACTTCCTATAGTACTATTAAGTTAAAGCTAGCTTAGTAGTAAAGCGCTAACTAAGCTAGCTTATATCTCTTTTATATATTTTAGTATAGTACTTTTAGTTATATATAGGTAGGGTTAAGGTAAAGGGGTTCGTCTATATAAGGAGGGAGGCGCTTTATCTCTTAGCGCTTCTTTATTTATTATACCTATAAATATTATTTATACTTAGTTTAGCCTCCCTAGCCCTATTAGCTAGCGGGTATCTTAAGCTCGACCTTTTATCTTAGCGCGGTTTACTTAGTCCTTACTTCTAAACTATAAGCGGCTTAAGAACGCCTTAGGTTTCGATAGTAGGTAGTACCTATTACTCGGTATAAGTCTAAGAGTTCGCGAACTATTAAGGTAGTCGCGGGTAGTTTTCCCTTACCTTTTCTTAGGCTTTATTCGCTATAAGGTAAGTTTAGGTCTATAATAGGTAGTCTCCTTAGTATAAGATATAGTTATAGGGGATTTCGCCCTTCTTAGCCTTATATTTATCTTTGCCCTTATTATATACCGTGCTCCTATATCGGCTATAAAGTTATATCGATATATACCGCTTAGCGATATAGCTATACCTATAATAATTATAGTATCTTTATAGTTAGACCGACTTATTATAGGGTTTATATTAAAAGATTTATACTTTAAGGACTAAGCCTAGTTATAGAGCCTATTAGCCTCTTTTTAGGCTACTGACCTTAATAAGTATAGTCGTCGCTATCGATATCTTAGATTAAAAGTATAGCGTTTGGCCTAAAAGACCTTAACTTTATTTACCTCTATAATCTTATAAAGTATTCGCTCTTTATTTACTATCGTTACCCTTAAAGGGATATTCTTAGTAACTACTATATATATACGGTAGGTAATCGTAGCCTTTAGTCTAAACGCGCCTTAACCTAGCCTTAGTCCTTCTAGTAGCTCTCAAGGTATTAAATATAACCGCGATATCCCCGCTTTAAAGGCGCCTCGCTACTATAGCGCTTATAGTCTTTAAGGCTATATTTACCGCCTTTACTATATCCTTTAGTTCGCGGCCTAGGATTTTAGGCGGTGCCTTAGTAGGGACTATAATAATTTCGCGTTTATAGCGTAGTAGGACCTATTTTACCGCGGCTTTATATCGGGTCGGTCTATTAGTCTTAGCTACGACCGCGGCCTAGGTTCGCTTTAGGCCTTCTAGGCCTAAAGCGACGCTTAGGCGGAGTTCTTCCTTAATAGCCTCCTTAATTACTTCCCGGATTATTATCTTAAAGTTCTTATCCGCGTAGAGCACCGCCGACGACGCGCTACTAGCGCGGCTCTTTACCTTAGAGAGCCGTTCGACTACTACCTATACCCTACTAAACTATACGCTTAGGATAAAGCCCGCGAGTTCGTTATATACTACTTTTTCTATAAGGTCGCTCGGCGCCTAGGTAGGTATTATATCGCTGCTTTAGGTTTATTAACTCGCTTTATTAGGGTATATAAATTTAGGTAGCGTCTCCTCGCGCTACGCGCTCTAGTCGAGCCTAGTATATCGAGGGCCGCTACCGCGTCTACCTACCCCTTAGCCTTAGCGTAGTATTATTACTTAGGGTAATTAATACCGCTAAATTAATTCCTAGTATTAGTTAGTATTTTAGTCGCGATACGAACCCGCTATAAGTATATTAGTATCGTAAAAGTTTTTTCTTTAAAGTATAATCTTTAATATATAGATACTATTAATTAAATAAAATAAACTAATAGTATTAGCTAATATATAGTTTAATAAGTCTATAACTTATAATATAAAAAGAGAAGAATAAGCTTAGCTAGTATAAATATATAGCTATAATATCCTTAAAGATATAGCTATAACTAACGCTATAAATAGTAAGGAACCTAAAACCTTTAAGGTACTAAGTTTATCTAACGATAATATAGATAATAGTTAAACGCTAAAAGAAGTAATTACCTTTTTATAGGACCTATTACCCCTATATACTTTAAAAGATTAAGGATTAAAGACGCCCTTATAAGGATTATATAGATATATATATCTTTCCCTTTTAAAAATAGTAAGCCTAAGGATAAAGATTTTAATATTACCCCTTCTACTTAATACTATATTTAATATAGAGTTACTAAGCTTTATACCTCCTACGCTTATAATAGATACTATAGCTAGTAACCCCTCCTATATCTTATTAAGGAGATAGCTTAATATAACGACCGGTGTTATTTTTAAGGGATAAAACTATCGAGGGGTTTATATTAATAGATATAATAAGGCGTAGTCTAAGCAATAATAAGTATATTATATTAGTAATAAGTTAGAGGTTATAGACTATAAACTATAACTAGGTAATTAAGTAATTAAAATTAAAGATAAGATCGTAATAAAGATCGTAATAATTATAATATTAAAAGCTATCGAGCTATCTATCTAAAGGAGTATTTTATTCCTTCCTTATATATCTTAAGAGCTTCCTTAGATCGCTAAGAGCGCTAGGTAATCCTATCGTCTAGAAGCGCTAGAGCGCTAGAGCGATCCTATAATCCTAGCTATAGAGCGTTAAAGCGCTAAAGTAACCCGTTACTTTAAACTTAATTAGCCCGTTAGTCTATTTAATATTCCTTGCTCCCTACGTTACTATAAGAGCGCTACTAAGAGGTATAGGCTAATAAAGTACTCGGGTACGTAGTACTAATATATCGGTAGGGTATTAGTAGGGAATCGTGCTTACCCCGCTTATATATTATAGACTACTCGCTACTCCGACTAAAGAGAAAAAATCCCTCTTCTTATAAGCTTTAGTCTTACGACGAGGAGAATATAATATATATAGTATAGTACCTCTAGCTATCTCTACTACCTAACTAATCGTACTATAATATATATTCCCTTATAATTTCTAAAGCTTCCTTTAGTTACTTAGTAGAGATAGCTACTAGAGAAGACTATATAACGCTCCTATAGCTGACGTAGTAGTTAACTAGTCGAGGCCTCTTTATTATATATATTAAGTATCTACTTAAGAGATAAAGAATAAGAAGATATATCCTTAGAATAGACCCTTACTATAGATAGCGTTATAACTATATTAAAGATATCGCTACCTATAGGCGTAAGATAACTATCTCGTAAGGAAAAGCTTATAGCCCTATAAGCGCGCGTTAAGGAGCTAGAGGAGACGAAACGCTTATAAGATCGCGTTATATAATTAGAGGAGGAAATTACTAAACGCGCCGGTACTATCGCTATCTATTTAGGGAAGCGTCGATAGTCCTACTCCCTTAAATCGGATAGTAGTCGCGGTAGCGAGGTTAAGATTAAAAACATCGCTTAATTATCCTAACCTACTAATGCACGGAAACGTCTAGACTAGACTTACGATCTAAAAGACGCCTTTAAGGCAGCGCTTAGACGCTTTTATCGCGACGAAATAAAGATCCTCTACGCGGTAGATTATATATATAGTAACTATAAAGCGAGATAGTACCGATACCTTAAAGAATAGACGCCGATTAACCGAACTAAATATAATATAGATTAGGTATACTTTAAGGAATAGATACTTATCTTAATTAAGGATACTATAAATAGGGAGATACTATTAGCGATATAATTAAAGGAGGCTCGCTAACGAGAAGGCTAGTCCCCCCTAGAGTTTAGCTTATACCTTAACTCCTTAAAGAGGTATTTTAAACGCTTATCGGAAAAGGCGCGTACTCTTACGTTTTTCGCTAAGCTAGAGCTATAACTTCGGGACTAAATTAACCTCTATTCGATACCTATCTATACCTATTAACGGGAAGAGCTTATATAAGTCGCCTAATAATATTAAGATACTACTACTAATAAGAGGCGACGTACTAATACTACTTCTACCCTTAAAGGAACCGGGAATAAAAGTAGTGCTATACCCTAAGGCGGTACGTATAGGGGAAGGAATTAAAGAGGCCGATAAGCTAGGCCGAATTATTAAGGAAATACTACCGATTTAACCGATAATTAATAAGCTAGCGATATACTTACTAGGGGCCGAACTAAGGGACGTTATTAAGGAAGAGGATCTTTTACTCGATTAGGAATTATATATTTCTAATATAATAAGCCGGGATACCTATCTATAAAATATACTAATTCTTTAAAGGTAGAAACCTTAGTAAAGACTCTTAGACTTAATACCGTAAAATAAGGAAAAGGTAAGATATTAAGGTAAACGCTTCTCCCTTAGTAAACTTAATACCTATAGGATAGTTACTTAAAACTCCTATAACGATATTAGGGCGAAACCCTACTAAAGTCCCTATATATTTAGATACTTATAGTACTATTAACCTCGTAGATATATACTTTACCTAATAATAGGGATTACTATAAGTAGCGCTATTATACCCTAAGTTATTAAGGCTTAATAATAGTAAGGTAAGGGAGTATAGAGTATAGTTAGTACCGCTCTAAATAATAGATATAAGGGGCACTAAAAAGATAATTACTTATTTTTATATCGGTATTAATAAGTTAACGCTAAACGATTAAGTACTAATCCTTTTATTAGTTACTACCTTAGAGGATAAACGTATCTATATTATCTTATAGAAACGATAGTAGTAGTTTAAGTATTAACTAAGTAGCGAAACCCTATAGAATCCCTATAGATTCCTTTAGGAATATAAGAATAAAGTAAGGGTATATATAATAGCGCTTAATCCTAAGCTAATCCCGCTACTAGATAAAGATAAAGATAAAGGGATTCTATAAGAAGAATAGGCCGAAATCCTACTAACTCTTTACTAGTTTAAAGATACTTTCTTAGCTAATAAATCCGATTTATTACTAGCTAAAAAGGGAACGGATTACTTAATTAATTTAATCCTTAATATAGAACCTCCTTATAGACCGATTTACTCTCTATTATAAAAGGAACTCTAAGTATTATACGACTAGATCTAAGACGCGATAAAAAGGAAAATAATCTAGGAGTTAAAGAGCTTAGCTAAAGCGCTTATCCTTTTCGTTCTAAAAAAAGATAGTACCTTATAGCTATATATAGACTACCGAGGACTTAACTAAGTTATATAAAAGAATCGGTACCTTTTACCCTTTATTTTAGAGATTATTAACCGCTATTAAGGAGCTAAGTATTTTTCTAAGATTAATATATAGAACGCGTATTAACGTATTTAAATTTAAAAAAGAGATAAATAAAAGACCGCTTTTTAAACGTATTATAGATATTTTAAATACCTAGTAATGCCCTTTAGACTTACTAATATACTAGCTACGTTTTAGAGCTATATCTATTAAGCGCTTAAGGGGCTTATAGATATAATCTACGTAGTCTACCTTAATAATATCCTTATATACTTTAAAATAAGAGAAGAATATACTAAATACTTAGGATAAGTAATAGAAAGGCTAAGGGCTATAGAGCTCTATATAAAACTATTAAAGTATATCTTCTATTAATAGTTAGTTAAGTTCCTTAGGTTTATATTATCTATCGATAGGTATTAATAGACCGATAGGTAGAGGTAATAGCTTAATAGCTCAAACCTATAACCTACTATAATATTTAGGTTTTCCTTAAGTTCTATAATTTTTACCGACGATTTATATATAGGTACTTAGGAGTTATAGCGCCCTTAACTATATTACTAAAGGGGAGTAAGAATAGGAAGAAGCTAGGGAGTATAGAGCTAAACCTTACTAAAAGGGCGGCGTTTTAAGCTCTTAAGAATGCTTTTTAAGGAGCCTTACTCCTCGGATATTATAATCTAAAAAGACGTATTTATATCGAAATAAATATATTATAATTCGCGATAGTAAGGATTATCTCTTAACTTAATAACGAAGGGCGTTACTATTTAATTATATTTTAGTTAAGGAAGTTTACTAAAGCCGAACTTAATTATAGTATTCTAGACTAAGAACTCTTCGCTATCGTTAAGTTATTTAAATACTAGCGATATTACGTTAAAGGGGTAGTATATAAAGTAAAGGTATTATTAGACTACTATAACCTCTAGACGTTTATATACTAGACCTCCTTAAATAGGAGGTAAGTAAGATAGTATATATATTTAGTACTATTTAACTTTATAATTAAGTATTATATAAGTAAATCTAACCTAGCGGACGTACTATTAAGAATGCCTAGATATAAGGGTAAGAAGCCCCTATTTATAGAACTATTACTAGAGCTATAAGCGAAGCTAGCTACTATTAATACCGTATTTATATAGAGAAATAATAAGGCGTTTTTATAGGTAAAGAGATACTTAACCTTAAGTTAATATAAGCGTAGTAAAGTGCCTTTATATAAGGAAAATATATAAGCTTATCTATAGCGAAACTATAATAATTTAAGCGCGAGACTTAAACGATTAGCTAATTAAGCTAAAGAGAGAGCTAGTTATAAATAATTACTCTTAAGGAAGACCGCTAAAAAAGCGGCCTACTATATAAAGGTTTATATAGTAGAAGTTTTAGAACTATTACTAGAGTTACTAAAACGTACTTAGTCGGTTAACGTAGCGATTAGTAAAGCAAAGGAGACTAAAGACTTTTAAAAGGGAAGGGTTTCTAGTTAGTACGCTTAGATAAACTACTACTATAGAAAGGTCGTATTATAGTACCTTTTAAGCAGTAAGAAGAGCTAATATAGCTCTTTATAACGATCCGTTAGTAAGATACTTTAGCTCTTAATATATTAGCGAACTACTAGTAAGGAACTTCTACTAAGATAAAATAATAAAAGATATAAATAAATACGTTTAGTTATACCTAGTATATTAAGGTATAGTATCTAAGAGGTATCGCCCCTATAGTACTATATAATCGTTACTATATCCTATACGACCGTAGGAAGAATTATTAATAGACTTTATTATAGGTCTACCTAAAGTATAGTATAATAAACGAGACGTTAATACGATCTTAGTAATCGTAGACCGATATACTAAGTATTACCTCTTCTTTCCTATCTTTAAGATAATAATAGCCCTAGAGCTAGTAGAATTATTCTATTACTAAGTTAAATTAGTATATAGACCTCCGAAAGGTATTATCTTAAATAAAGGGTCCCTATTTATAAGTAAGTTTTAGTTAGATCTTTATTTTATCTTATAAGTAAAATATAGGCTATTAACGGTATTTTACCTATAAACTAACGGGTAAATAGAACGAATAAACTAAGCTATATAGTACTACTTAAGATACTTTACTAACTTAGAATAAACTAACTAAGCGTTACTCCTATATATTACTTAATTTATATATAATAATATAAAGAACGGGATAACTAGGTTATTACCTAATAAAGCGTTAATAGGTTACTAACTAAACTTCTATATTAATACTAAGGATAATATTATTTAAAGGGGGGTACCTAAAGTAAGAGTAAGAGTTACTAAGCTATAGGAGCTATAAAAAAGGCTTAAGGAATACTAAGGAAAGGCTATTAAATCGTAAGCGAAATACTACGATTTAAGGTACTAACCGCTTATACTAAAAGTAAGAGACCTTATAGTATTATCGATAAAGAACTTATACCTTAAGGACGAAAAAAGAAAACTCTTACCTAAGTATATTAGACCGTTTTAGGTCCTATAAGCTATTAAAAAGTAAGTATATCGTCTTATACTCCCCTAAAAAGTACTTATACCTCTATAACGTTTTCTATATTAGTCTCTTAGAGCTATAGAAGGAGCGTAAAGGCACTTATAAAGATAGCGAAACCCTACTAATACTAAACTTAGAAGATAACGAAGGCGAATAGGAAGTCTAAGAGATTAAAGACTAAAAGAGATCTAAAGGCGATACCTTTTTCCTTATTAAATAAAAAGGATAGCTAGCTAAGTATAACTAATAGGTTAAGGCTAAAGATATAGCGAATAGCTAAGACCTTATTAAAGAATATACTACTTGCTTAACTAGGAAAAAGAGGTATAAGACTAAGTAAGGTAAGGAAACCTATTAGCGTAGGGAGACGCTACTAAATTAATAACGAATCTCTACTAAATCGCTATTAACTCGTTAATATATTAGTATGCCTAAACGTCCTATAACTATATATAAAATAGTAAAATAAGAGAATAGGGAAAACTATCTATACTACCTATTAAATATTATTAAGGAAAATAAAACTAAACTATAACTCTACTAAGGCCTTAATAATAAAGGAGAGAAGGATAGTTATAGCTAAATAAAAGAAAGATAAGACCTATCTATTACTTTTAACTACCTTTTTCTTTACCGGCATAGTAGGAACTAACTAAGGCGCCTCCGCTATACTAAATACCTCTAGAAATACTAGAACTACCTTATCCTTTACTCCTTCCTTATCCTCCGCGTTAAGACCTATCTTTATTAGTACGGTACTTACCTTAGCCTTAGTAAATAGTAAGGTATATTACTATAAAGTATAGCTTATATCGCTATTAATAAGGCGGAGTTTTAACTAAGATTCCTAGGCCTAGTACTCTAAGCTTATATAAGCGATATTAAATAAGGGCGCGGGGTTAAGGCGAATAATAAGCTCGCGGCGCTTATTAATTAGTATACGGTAGTTAGTATACTCGACCTAGTATATCGTTAGGCGGTCGCTAATAAAAAGGTTAAATAAAACTTATAATAGTAGACTTCTATATACCTATAGTCCTAAAAGACTTATAATAAGCTATCTTAGCGGCGTTAAAAGCCTTAGCTAAATACTATACTATAATAGCGAGACGGCGCTAATTAGCTTCCTCGAAAATAAGTATACCCGTATTTAAGCTATCGTCCTTAGTATCCTTATTATTAGTCTTTAGCTTATTAAGCTCGCGTAGGTACTTAACGATAGCGACTATATCGGCCTAGTTACTAGATATAAGAGTAGCGGCCTTAAGAAAGATTAGCTTATTAATCGTAATATTTAAAGTTAAGGGGAAACTTACCTAGTTATAGGTCGCGGTACGTTTATAGCACTACTTATAGCACGTTAAGGAAACCCTTAAGAAAATATAGCTAATCGAGAGCACCTTAATAGGCTTAGGCTTAGTTATACTATACTCCTTAACGACCGTCTTAAAATAATATATATACTAGAGCTTATAAGGGATAACTTTATAAGCCCTAACTAAGCGGGCTTTAGCTTTAGATTAGGTACGCTTCTTCGTAAGAGCGCGACCGCCTTATACCGCCGCTTAGGTGCCCTCGTCTCTAGCGCCGCTATTCTTAGGTTCGTCGGTAGGAGGAGTTAGATTATAGCTATCTCCGTTATTACTATTATCGTTATCTTAGCCCTTATTTAGCTAAATATCGGGATAGTCTTAGCCCTCGTTTAGCTAGGCCTTATCGTTAATATCGGCCTACTTATTCTAAGGAGCGGCCTAGGCGATAATCTCCTATTAGCTAGAGCCGCCCTATCGAGACGGAGTAGCTAGGTTATCGGTACTTACCTAAGAGCGCTTAGGCACGATCTCCTCGCTAGTATTAGTATCGCTAATAAGGGTAATAGACTTATAAGTTTCTAGGCCTATAAAGGTAAGCTTATCGGTAGTCGGAGTTAAGGTACTCGGTAGGGTAATAGGGGCACGACCCTCGCTAACGTTAGGTCCTAGACTAAAAGTCTCCTAGGACTAGGATTCCCCTATACCTTTCTTAGCTTTCTTTGCTAAGGGGGAACTAGTATCGCTATAAGACTTCTAAGCTAATCGCTTACGCTTTAAAGGCGAACCCGCCGCTACTTACTCCTATATATAGCGTAGGAAATCGGCGTTATAGTTCTTTATCTTCTTTAATATAGAAGGTATTATCGTTAATAAATCGTCGATAAAAAGTAATATAAAAAGGTATAAGGGATTAATAAAAAAAGGTATAAAACTCTATAGTAATTATAAGCGGAAGAGTTAAAAAAGAAAAGAAAATAGAAAAAGTAAGAGATATATATATACGCTCTTTATATTATAGTTACGCGGTTAATATATAGGCGATATTATAACGGTTACTTAGCGGTAACCGCTAGTATAATAACTATTAACGTTATAGAGCGTAGACTAACGTATACTTATATAGGCGTATACGCGCGATATATAACCGAAACTACCTCTCTTCCTAACTAAATATATATAGCGTAGCGAAAGTAATACGTATTAAAGATATAGCTAAGACGTTTATATAGGAGGGGAGATAATTATAAGAGCGCTACTAAGAGGTATAGGCTAATAAAGTACTTAGGTACGTAGTACTAATATATTAGTAGGGTATCGGTAAGGAATCGTGCCTACCCTACTTATATATTATAGACTACTTACTACTCTAACTAAAGAGGAAAAATCCCTCTTCTTATAAGCTTTAGTCTTACAACGAGGAGAATATAATATATATAGCGTAGTACCTCTAGCTATCTCTACTACCTAACTAATCGTACTATAATACGTGTTCCCTTATAGTTATATAACCTTATAATATATATTAGTCCCCGCGGTTCGCTAGACTATAGTCGTAATAGGATGCCTCCCCTCCTTTTAGTCTTATCCTTAAGACCTACTACTTTAGCCGCTATATATAAATATACCCTTATCGCGTTATACGTAATTTAATAGGTAAGATTATACCCCTATAGATATTAGCCCGTTAAAGGGATAAGACCCCTAGCACTCCTCTAACTTTCTTCTAAGTATACTTAAAGGCGTTATAAAGACCTCGATTATCTAATTAAGTATTATCCTTAATTATAGTTAATTTAAATTTTTATTTTTCCCCTTTAAAGTAGATGCCGCTAGTTACGCGACTCTAGTAGAAATAAAGAGGTATAGAGTAAAGAAATCTTTAAGACTTATATTTATAACCTAAAGCCTATAGAGCTATATATAGACTAAGTAATTAGATAATTGCGTAGTTAATTACTCTGCTAATCCTTTACTATATACTACGCGTGCTTTAGGTATATGCCCTCGTCCCTATTAAAACTAGTCTCTAGGGCGTAAACTCGTTATTCCGTTTTATTTATACGGCGATAAGTAGCTTTACGAAGCTAAGAATACCTAGAGGACGATAGTACTATTTAGAAAAAAATAAAATCTAGGGATTTAATAATTAAAGTAGTAACTACCTTAATAGCTAGAGTTAGGGACTTAATAAGGCGATAGACTTACCGGGAAATAAATAATTAGATAATGCCTTTACTAGTAGTAAAGGAAAAGTAATAAGCTAATACTAAAAAACCCTAAGCTCTTATTATTAGCCCTATAACCCCTAATACTAGCGACTTAGTTAAGAAACTACGATCCTTATATAATGCTTTAAAAGATATAAATAACGACGATAGCGTAATCTAGACCGTTCTAGAACCCTACTAAGACCTCTTACTTATATACGTACTAATAATACTAATATAGGTACTAATAAGGGATACCTTAATAACCTTAACCTTAGCTCTCCTCTATATAGTAGCTTATAGAGAACGTCTACCTCCCGCTAATAGATAAGAAAGTAAGTAATAAGATAGTTATAATAAGATATCCTTTAACTCTAAAAACTCTAACTTTAAATTTTATAACCTTATAATCTACGGGTATACTATATCTAGAAATACTAGCTATTAAGAAGGATTATCTAATCCTACTACTAGCGATATAAAGAAAATTAAGGTAGATATTAATAAGATTACTAATAAACTTAGGGATATACTTACTAGAAGCTAAGATAACCTTATAGGAAGACTCCGCTAACTATAACTCTTACTTATCGGAAAATTTAATAGTAAAAACGTAACTAAATTCCTTAAGAAGTTCGAATAGGAGATACGCATTAACTATATCTACGACGAGGATAAAATAGACTAGCTCGAAGTCTATATCTCCTCTATATAAGCCCTTACTATTAAAATTCTTATAGACGGACTTACCTAAGAAGAAGTAAAGAAGAGACTCCTTTAATACTACTATATATATAATATTAAATAACTAGAAACTACTAACGACCGCTTAGACTATTATAATACTAAAAAGCCTAAGACTATTACGGAAGTTACGGAATAGCTTAGTCTTTACTCGTACTTATAGCGTAAGGTATAACCTAACGGCTAGGAAGAATCTATAGTCTAGTTATACTTTATCTACCGTATAATACTAAAGGAGCTTATTATTAATATTATAGAGAGAAATAGGAAGATATCTAAAGTTATCTCGAAACTCCTATATAAAAGCCTTATCTATATAATTAATAATTATTTAGTACCTTGCTAGGACGTTAAGCGACGAGATATAGTATCTAAAGTCTATAATTAGAAGCTTAAGAACCTAAAGAAAGACTAGCTCTTCGGGGAAATTAACGAAGTAATAAAGGAAGCTAAATTTAATAAGGGCGAAGAAAAACTTCTTAAAGAGCTAAAGAAAATAAATAAAAAACCTAAATAGCTAGTAAAGGAAATCTTAGACCTAATAAAAGCCTTTAAAGATATAAAGATTAACCTTACTTACTAGTAAGAGTAGATATTTAACTAGCTTAATAGGGAATAGAGACGTATTAGTAGTAGAGGCTACTCTTTAAGTTATAGATAAGGAGGTAGCGTAAATACTATTAGATTTTACTACCTATCTAATTAATATATATAGCTTTAGGTTAATGCTTTTAACTAGCCTAAGAGATACTTTTATTATAGTAAAGAAAGATACTACCCCGATAAGTATAAGGTATACTCTTAGGACTATAAGATCGGATTTATAATATATAAAGTAGTAAACGGGACTCTTTACCTTAGAAGAAAAAATAATAGAAGCGTAATTCCCCCGGTACTTACTAATAGGTTTTCTTAAATAGGTATATATATTTAAAGGCTTATCGTATACTAAGTAAATATATAGCTAGACTCCTTTATATTACTACTTATAAAATAGGTTAAAGCTATAATTATACTATCTTACCTAAATTAGGCTATTAGTAAAAGAGAATCCGGTTTCCTAGACTAGTTCTAGAAATATAGAAGCCCGTATAAGTAAAAGCTAAGGAATCTAAAAGTAAGCGATATAAGAAAAGAAGTAGGAAGGATATTAGTTATTATAATTACGGATAATATATAATAAAGCGATATATATAATTAAATAATCTATATAACTACGATAGGGATTAATACCTATAAGGGGAAAAGATAAAGAGTTAAAGAGGATATAGAGGAAATCGAGATAACGAGAATAGTAAAAACTAGCTTAAAGATTATCCCTATATACTATAGATATAGAGTAGATCTAGATAAGAAGTTCGATAGACTTATAGATAAAATCGTCGGAGAAATTATATATAAAAGAATCCTAATCCCTTTAAATTACTTAATCGACTTTATTCCCTAACTAAGCGAGAGACTTAGTACGAGATACGTAGATATAGCCTAAGGTATAGAAAACACTAAATTCTAGACCTTAGAGAAAGTAAAGAGTAATATAAGACCCTATAGAGCTACGATAATAGTTATAAAAGTAGCCGAAAATAATATAGAGAGTAGTTTACTCCTCCTCGAATATCTATAAGGAAAACTCGCGGTAGCTTTAATATAAGTTAAAGAATAGGACGAAGAATAATAGGTCGAACTAATTAAGCTTACTTACCTTACTTATAAAGAATCGGATTATAAGTACCTTAAAGTCTAATAAGCACTAAAGGAAGTTAGGTTTATAACTAATATAATTAGCGTAATATAACTAGCCTAAGGACTATCTAATTAATAAACTCTAGAGGTAATAAGACTAAAGAAAGACGAATTTATTATATAGGAAGTAGCACTCTCGATAAGATACTAGGAGATAACTCTAGAAGACCTTATAGCAATTCCTATAATACGCATAAACACGGTCCTTATACCTTTCCGCTCGCTTAAGTATATATAAGACCTACCCCGTATTTAAGTATAGCTTAGTAGCTAGAAAGCTAAAGTTCTAAGCGCCTTAATCGATACCGGGTCTAAAGGAAACCTTATTACTAAAAGATATATAAACGTATATAGGCTTAAAATCCTACTAATAAGAGTATTAATAACGGCGTATACTAGGTCCCCTATAGATATAGTTAGGGAGGTAGAGACTAATCTCTATCTAGGAACGGCCTAGATACTAATCTATCTTTATATTACGCTAGATAAAGTCTTAGTCCCCTTTATCCTAGGCATACTATTTATTAGAGCCGCGCGTATATTATTTAATTATTCCCTAAGGAACGGGGATATATAGGTTAAATATTAGATCGGTACTATCTAGGTAGTTACGCTAGTAGTAAGAGCTATTAAATAGGAGCTTCTAGATAAGGTCGATATAGTAAAATCCTTTTAGGCTACGACCTTAATAGTTAATAAAGACGTATACGAAAGACTAAAGCTTAAGGAGGCTATATAGGAAATAGCTACTTAGCTCCTAAGAAATTTTTTTTAGGCTTTGGTAATAGAAGTTAAAGAAGATAACCTAGGAGCTACCTAATAATTATAGAGAGAAACCCTTACGGATACCTAGACGGCCGAGATTCTCTTACCGGGAGGCAAGATCCTTAGTTATAAAGGGGGTGCTAACTAAGTCCTTAACCTAGCCTACGCTAGTATAAACGAGCCCTTAATAGCACTAGTACGATAGTAATTAATTATAGATAAAGGAGATAAGGCGATTCTAGCTATTAGATCTAAGATAGTAGAAGAGATTATTAAAGTTATAGTTATAGAGGCTATAGGAGAATTTAAGAAAAACATTATTAAAGCTAGAAAGAAGTTCCGAAAGATCTAGAAAGTTAAAGTTAAGATAGGGAGGAAACGACCTATTAGATTATATAATCTAAGAGTTAATACTCTCTTTAAAAGAAAAGTAGATAAGATTAACCTTATTAACGATGCTCTATTAAATAGCTCGACGCCGGAAGGGGACCTTAACTAAAAGAAGACTAAATAAAATACTATTAAAGATAAGATATAGCCTAGACCTTACCCGGAATACTTAATAGGAAAATTCTTAAGTATATAGAAAGGAAAGCGGCTAACGTAAAAAAGACTTAAAGTAATCTACGAATAATTTAAGGGCTTTCTTATAAAGGTAGAAATCCGGATCTTCGATAGTATTCTATTTAATAAGGAAGTAGCGTTATCCTAGGACTTTATAGAAAGAGGTAGAGTCGACCTAGCTATAGCCTTACTATAGGTTATTAAGATAATAGAATATAAGGTATAGTAAGTAGCCTTAATCCCGATCCTAAAAGCGATAGAGTAGAAAGTTATCGATATCCTTAAAATTAGACTAGAAATAGGAGTCCTTAAAGAAGGGCATAGGCCCTATAAGAACCCCTTTTTCCTAGTAGTAAAGAAAGATAAAGGACTACGCTTAATTAATTCCGCTATACGTATAAATACCGTTATAATAAGAGATATAAACCTACCGCCGAATATAGACGAGTTTAGCGACTACTTCTCGATATATAAGATCCTTTCCCTCCTAGACCTTTTTAGGCTATAATTAAATCCTCTTAATATTAAAAGCCGTAACTTAACGATATTCGCAATACTTATTAGCCTCTTACGTATATATATACTCCTTAAGGCTATAAACTTAGTCGGCTAATTTATATGATAATATAAAGAATCCTATAAGACCTTATACTAAATATCTATAGGAATTTCCTTAATAATATAGGTATTAAGGGGCCTAATACGACGTATAATAATAAAGAGGTAGCGCTAAGAGTAAGGAGATTTATCTTCGAATACCTTATTAACCTCGATAAAGTCCTAGTTAACGTCGAACTCTTTAGTTATACGACACAAAAATCGAAATTCTACTAGTAAGCGACCGAAGTTATCGGTTATATTTATAGAATAAATAGAAGGTGCCCTATAAAAGCTAAAGTTATTAAAATTAAGGAATAGATAAGATGCCTTAATATAACGTATATTAGAGCTTTCCTTAGTATCGTAGGATACTATCGAATCTAGATTAGATAGTTCGCTATCTTAGTAAAACCCCTTATAGACCTACTAAAAAAAGAAGTCTATTAAGAATAAGAAGATAAATAAGCAAAAGCGATAGCTGCCCTTAAGGAAGCTATTACTAATCTAGTCTTTCTAGTATCCCTCGACGTTAGCCTAGGAAGAGGAGATATTATTTTAATATATAGTGTTAGTCTACTCGGCTAGGGGGTAGTCTTAATATAAATCGTTAACGGAAAGAGGCGCCCTATAAGGTTCGAAAGTAGAATATAGTTACTAGTAGAAACTAAATATAATACGATAAAGAAAGAGTATAGGGCTATATTAAGTGCGCTTAAGAGACTAAGAATATACTTATATAGCGTATATTTTATCCTAGAAACTAACGTATAGGTCTTAGTTAATTAACTAAAAGGTGCCCTTAAAGACGTCCTTAAAGCTATAGTAACTCGCTAGATAAGCTATATTTTCCTCTTTAACTTTACTATACGATATATCGAAGGTAAGAAGAATAGCGTAGCTAATAGACTCTTAAGAAAGCCTAAAGGACCTTTTAACGTATTAAATAAGGAAATAAAAGGCGATATTAAAGAATTTATAGACTTCTACTTAAACGTAGTATAAGGGACTAAGCTATAAGGGGACTACTTAAAGAAATCGAGGATAATTACGAACTTCCTTTAAACGTTAAAACGGCTAAAGGGCCTTTCTAAATAAGACTATAGGAAGCTATATTTAAAGAGTCTAAGTTTCTACGTTAAAGATTAAAAGCTTTAGCGACTCCCTAAGAAGAAAGAAAGGGGACCTATATTAGTCGTAGACGACCTAAAAGAATAGAAAAGGATTATCGTAAAGTACTACGCGTAAATAAGGTATAAAGGATAATAAGTTATATATACGTTTATAAAAGATAGGTATTAGTAGGCTAGCTTTTAGAACGATATTTATAGCGTAATCTCTTCCTATAAAGAATGCTAATACTTTATAATTAAGAGACCCTAGGAAGTTATAACTATAACCGCGCCTAGCTACCCTATAAGTAAGATTTACTTTAATAGCTAGTATATACTATCTAATTATAGGTATTCGTACCTTATAAAAGTATAAGACGACCTTACTAGATAGGTAAAAGTAACCCTAGTTAAAGAAATTACCGCGGGAGCTATAACTAAATTTATACTCTTTATTATTTATAGGTATAACGTAATACTATATACTATAATCGATAGAGGGCCCGAAATAAAGAAAGACTTTAAGTATATTTTAAAGGATATAGGCGTTAAAGTTATCTAAACTTTAGTATATAATTTAAAGGCGAATATAGTAGTAGAATAAGGGCACTAAAGGTTAATAATAGCGCTTATAAAAATAGCGGAGAAAAAGGGTAAGTAGATTAGATACCTTAACTAGGTAATTCTTATAGACTAAATAGTAGTTAAAGAGTCTTACGGAATATTAGCTTTCTACCTACTATATAGATAGGAACTAGTACTACCTCTTAAGGTAGAATACCTAACTTAGCGACTAATCGACTAAGATAAAGTAAAGATAAAAGAAGAATTATTTAAAGCACGAGTATAAGTTTTAGAAAGGAAAGAGAAAGATATAAAAGAAGCTAAGAAAAGAGTAATAAGATATCGGAATTAATTAGTAAAAATGACGGATAAAGCTAATAAGTATATAATAAGGAAAGAAAGCCTATAACCTAGAGACCTTATTTTACTATTTAACGTAAAACGATTAAATAATCTAGGGAGGTAAGCTAAGTATTAAATAAGGTAGAACGGTCCCTTTTAAGTAGCATCGCGCTTAGAGTAGTCTAGGGCGTATAAGATTAAGACTCTAAATAGAATCGTGCTCGATAAGATAATCCTAAGAGAGTATCTAAAGAAGTTTAAAAAGGATAAAGAAGGTTAGTAGTGCTTTACTAAGGACGATTAGTTGCTCTAGGATAAGATTACTCTCGATAAGAAGAGGAAGAAAGAAATAATAGATAAAGTAGATAATTTACTACTCCTACTAAGTAGAAAAGCCTTAGATTAAATAGTGCTATAGTCGCAATAACTCCTTAATAAACCTTAGAAGGATTAAAGCTAGGAAGAGGAAGAAGAGTGACTATAGATACCTAAGAAATGCTTAAGGTATACGATCGAGGTTTAGCTACTATAACTTAGTAAAGTAAAAAAGGATCTCTATACTAGAGCCCTAAAGACGCTAATTTAATAAGAAAAAGAGGAGGTAAAAAGGAGCTAGGGAGGAAAAGGCGGTAAAGATAAAAATCTATAACTATCGTAAGAAGCACGCTAGAACCTAACTAGTAACTAGGACACCGTCTAACTATCTAATTAAAAGACGACTATAGTAGCCGAGATATTTACGAGTACCTTACCTACTACCTTATCGTTTTAAATTTTCTACCTAAGGCTCCTTAAGTAGATAAAGATAATACTTCTTACCCTTCCCTAATAATAGCTTACCCTCTATTACCTTAAAGAAGGCGAATAGAGATATAATTAAATAATAGAATAAGAAAACGAATATTCTTACTACCTACCTCCCTTAAGAATAAGAGTTTTTACTTTATAAACGGGGACGTTTATTCTTTATTATAAAAGAGGAGACCTACCGTAGTAAAAATAAACGCGCCTATAAGATAAATTTTAATATATTTTTAACTTACTAAATTAAACGCGTATTACCTTAAGAGAAAAACTTTTACTGCTAAAGATAGCGATTAAATAAAGCTACCTACTCCTAGTAAACCTATTATAGACTACTATAAAGCGAACTTAAAGACTATTTAATTATTACTTAAGAGAGACTATATAATCTCTTTCTAGGTAAGACGGGCGTAAGGTTAATTTCCTCCCTTTCCTTTAAATCCTTAGTAGGACTAAAGGGATTAAGGATATTACGAAGAAGATAAGGGGCGGTCTTATTACTAATATACTCGTTATAAAATTTATTAGTCTCGAGGTTAGTACGGAAATTATAACTATATATATAGTTAGCGAATCTATTAAGGTTATAAGTAGCCTTATAGTATCTAAGGAAGTACCGCTATTTATAAATAGGCGCCTTAGTTAAATCCTAGATATAGTTAGTATAAGAACCGCCGGTAGTACCTAAAAGAGAGATATACTTATAAAAAGGAAATATAACGTGCTTATAAGCGGAAGTTATAGTTATCTAATAAGTTTAAATATACCCTTAATAAAGGTAAGGATTACGAGTTCTATATAAAGTAATTAAGACTACTTAAGAGTATTCTTACCGCCTTAAACTAAGCTAAGAAAAGAAGTATCCGCGTAGATAAGCGATTTTTATAAGGATATAGGTTACTAGCCGACGTCTATAATAAAGGGCATAGAAGACGATTTAATTATACCGACCTAGCGTGCTCTCGAGAAAGTAAGAGAGAGGGGAGCAACCGCGCGCTTTAACCCTAATAATATTAGGAGCTTTTAACGGAACCTATAACTAAAAGGCGATTTCTACGTAAATTAAAAACCCTTAGTAACTAATATTATTTCTACTATAGACCTAGGTCTTAAAGTAACTATAGATCTATAGAAGAAGACGGTTAAAACGAGCTAAGCGAGATTAAATAAGTTAGATAGTCGTTACTTAAAAGTACTTTATATAAAGAGGAAAGACCTTAGTGCGATAATTCTAAGTAAGAAGAGTAGTAGCAACGAGGGAAGGTCGTAAAAGAGTAGTTAAAGAGAGGTTAACGATATCTAGTAGCTCTTTAGTTTTAAGTTTAGCGGTCTTATAAGATATAATAAGGAAGAAGAGGCAATTATAAAAGGAGAAGATAAAAGGTAGCGGTCCGGAGAAATAAAGAAGATAGAGGAGAGAAGAGGGAGAAGAGGAATAAAGAGAGTAAAGAGGAAAAGAAAAGGGTAGGGATTAGATAGCTCCCTAATCGATAACCGGTAGAAGAAGCTATTTAGGCGTAACCGCTAAACACGCCCGAGACTTTACCGCTATAGAGGCCGGCTAAAGTAACTAATAACTACGCGCTCTAATAACTATTTATTCCTCTCGCTATACCCTCCTTCTTCCTTCCTTCTTCTTCCTTTTATACGTATATATATATATATATACTCTATACGCTTTCCTACTTATAACGATCCCCTTTACTAATATAACTCCTATATATATATATAATACCCTCTTAGCCTCTTAGCGTTATAACTTAAAACTACTTACCCTAACTATTTAATCTTAGCTTCTCCTTTTCTTTCGCTTACTCTACCCTTTCCTAAGATATAGCAGCGAACCTAAATAGTATCCTAGGCCTAGCTATAGACCTCCCTAAGGATACCGCTATCTTCTTTAACGTACTACTATTTAAGAGTAGGAGCTTTATTTTGCCTACTTACTATAGCGAAGTTAAAGTAAAAGGCAGCGAAGGGCGCTTCTACGCTAAAGATAAGGAAAGGTTTATAGACTAAGACCGATAAAACGTTTATAGGTAGAAGCAACCTCCTTAATACGTCTATAGAGATCGTTAGCACCCGATACTAATAGGCCCTATTAAGTAGCGGGATATTACCCTTAAAAACGCTTAGATAATATATAAGGGCGTTAAAAAGATAAACGGATTTACTAGGAATAAGGCCCGCTAGGAAGAGTATATCGTTAACGTATATAACTTTCTCTATAAAGCTATCGATAAACGATAGGCTACGAGCTTTAGCCTTAGCGCGATAATTAAAATCTTAATAAGAGGTATCGAGAACGCAGTATACCCTTTACCTTACCCGCTATCGGTTTATACCGACTATTAAGGGGAACCTATTAAAGATATAGAAGATAGATATAAGAAGTACTACGAATGCCTAAATAATAGGAAGTATCTAATTAAGTTTACCGCTCCTACCTTCGACCTTAGTTACTTCGCGTATAAATAAAGGTATACGACTAGAGTTATTAACTTTTTAATAGGCATAAATAAAGGGGGACTCTACTAAGGGGCGTTCCTCTAAGACTATAGAGAAGGAAACCTAGTCGTTTTTAATACTTAGAAAGAGGGATAATATACTAAACTCTATACGTTCCTATAAGTATAGCGGTAGTTTCTTTATATCCTCTAAGTTCCTTATAACTTTACCTATATACTAGTCCCTTATACCGCTTAGTAAGAAGGGTAAGAATATAGCTACTTAGCCTTAATAATAATCTAATACTAGGTTAGAGGCATAGTTAGGCTACGCCTTAAGATAATTAAATAGTAATACCTAAAAGTAAAAGTAATTCTAGAGTAAAGGTATAAAGTAACGTAAGAAGCCCTATAGATAGATAAGATCTTATACCGAGACTAGTATTTCTTTAAGCTAGATAAGAGGATAAGTATAAAAGGCTACGTCGATAGGCTAATATATAGAATCTAAGCCGTCGTAGTAAACGAGCTTAATTATACGTAAGCGATATTATAAGGTAGTAGAGTTTCCTAGTAGTTTAATAGCGGGGTTAGACGACTATAAAGGATACTATTTAATTAAGGTCTAACGACTTTTAGCGGAGTCTTTCTTATAAGGATTCCTAGGAGCGAGCGGATTTACCGATATAACCGTATTATCTTAGGAGACTAGGAAGAATAAGACCTCTAGGAAGTCCTAAAGGTAGTTAACCTCCTAGATAGGCCTACTAAATAAAAACTACTACTTTAAAGAGACATAGAACTAGCTTATACGGCGAGGAAAGCGAGAAAGGAGCTATCTACGCTAGCTGCCCTTACGGAGCAACCTAACCTAATTGCTTAAGCTACGCGCGGTTTCTTTACGAAACTTCTCCCTAAAAAGACCCTTAACTATTTAATTACGCTAACGGGAATCGAGAATAGACCTAGTCCTTCGTTACCTTAAGCGTTAACTAAATCGAGCTCCTTATTTAAACTAAGTAGCCTTTCCCTAAGTAACCTCGAGATAGGATCCCCGCCTTAGAGCCTATAAAGGAGAGAGCTAAGCGCCCCTACTAGTCCCTTTATCTACGTAGAAACGACGCCTTTATTCTCCCCCTTTAATATATAGCTAATTAGGCCTACTCCTCGCCCGCTACTAACGGCTCCTCTAAACGTATAAAGGAGCGAAAGACTTATAACCGCTCCCCCGCTAATAACCTAATAAGGAGCTAGTAAGGAAGAAAGGTAGATAGCCCGGCTACTTACTCGCCCTAGGACCCTAAAATTACTAGGCGCTCGGTTAATTACCCTAAGGCTAAAGACTCTAGTAACGCCTATAGCACGCCCTATTACTCCCTAGAAATAAAGTATAGTAATAGCTTCTCTAGCTATAGTCCCTATAAGGTTTATACCGGGCTTTAAACCCTCCTAGGTCGAAGGAGTTAAAAACCTAGGAATATATTAAAACTACCGCTAAGATATTAACGACTATAATTCTATATATTTATATAGGACTACTAGTAATACGATAACGATTAGCCTACGAGACTCTATAGCTTATCTAATCTAGCCGTACCTAAAGCTATAAACTAGTAAAGACGCTAACTACTTCGTTTCCTTAACGCCCCTAAGAATAATAAGCGCGAATACTTAGGAGCGTATATAGGGGGTAGTAGATAATTATCTAAAGAAGGAAGTACGCGAGTAAAGATAGGAAAGAGCTAAACGAGTAGCTTATAGGTAAAGGGAGGAATAAAGGACGCGAAGGGAAAGGATTATAGTAAAGGAGAAAAGTTCTATCGACGGTTTATTTACTTACTTACGTGCTTAGGAAGAGAGCCTTACCTATTATTATCGCGCCCTTTCTATTAGTATCTTAGGTCGGAAAGTCGCTAGGGAGGAGTTTAACTGCAAGATTATACCCCTATAGATATTAGCCTGTTAAAGGGATAAGACCCTAGCACCCCTCTAACTTTCTTCTAAGTATACTTAAAGCGTTATAAAGACCTCGATTATCTAATTAGGCATTATCCTTAATTATAGTTAATTTAAATTTTTGTTTTTCCCCTTTAAAGTAGATACCGCTAGTTACGCGACTTTAGTAGAAACGAAGAGGTATAGAGTAAAGAAATCTCTAAGACTTATATTTATAACCTAAAGCCTATAGAGCTATATATAGACTAAGTAATTAGATAATTACGTAGTTAATTGCTCTACTAATCCTTTACTACGTGCTATACGTGCTTTAGGTATATGCCCTCGTCCCTATTAAAGTAAGTATATCGTTCCTTATTCTTTTATCCTTTTAGGATATACTACTAATAGTATATCTAGTTATATTTAAAAATCCTATTCCTATAATTCCGATAAATCGCGTTAATAATTAAAGCTAGTATCCTAGACCGAGATCTATAGTATTAAAATTATACCTTACTTTTATTATTTTCGGTTAGGCCTAACTTATAAAGTTAGCGAGCGTTCTAATCGGTGTTTTAAATATACCTCTATAGGCTGTTCTTATAATAGTTATAATATAGCGTCCGCCTATTTATTTTATCCCTTTCCTTCCTTATTATTCTTTTTACTAATATTCCTTTTTTTCTAGTTCGTTATATTATAAATTAATAGTAAAAGATTAATTTAAATAAACGGAAAGTAAAAGAAGCGTTAAAGGAAGCGATAGCTCGCCTAGCTTAGATTAGGAAATAAAAGCGTTTCCTAAAGGACTAAGGTAGTAAGTTATTTTAGCGGGGTATATAAGCTATTAATAAAGAAGATAGTATAACGCGTTCTTCTTAAGACGAATTAGTTTATTTATCGAATAAGGAAACTATTACTATTAGCGAAGTTTAATCGTTTAGTGCCTTAGACGTATTAGACTAGGATATTATTCTTAGTAACCCTATATTTCTAATTAAGGGTTTACTTAATAGAACTATTAAAGTAGAGAGCTATAGTAGGTTAAGTGCTTAAGTAGTTCCTAGGTATTTTCCTCTAGCCTATATCCCTTCTACTTAATAAGGTATTCCTATTACTAACCTTATTTTCTTATATTTAGTATTTATTTAGCTTTATATTCCTAATTATTATCGACTTCGATTTTATCCTATAGTTTAGCGTTTCGTAGTACTAGTTTTAATAATAAGATATAAAATATCGGGTATATCTATATTATTATTAGTAGTAAAAGTTCGTAGTTAACTTTTAAAATAGCTTTCTTAACCTTAAACGGTCTAAGTTTCTTAAAATCTAATTTATTACTTAGTTATTTTATTTTAATATTTTATTATATAAGGTAGACTATATCTCCCTCTTAAAATATTAGTCCCTATAATCTTTTCCGATTATAATAAGTAGATATTCGTTCTTTAACGAATTAAAGTTCTTATTATATTTCTTTATATAATTTTCGTAGCTAATCTACTTATAGTATTACTTATTCCGCTTATAGTCCTTATCGAGTAACCTTAAATACTTCTAGGTTATATTTATAACTAGCGTATACTAGTAAGAGCTTAGTTATTTCTATAACTAAGCTATTATAAGCTAGTTAAGCTATTAATAGCTATTTAACTTAATCGTTTTATTCGTAGCTAATATAGTATTATAAATATTATTTAAGCGTTTAGTTAAGTCGTTCTATTTATCTATCTATTTATAAGTAATAAGCTATACTAAGCTTATATTTCGTCCTTAATTATACTATAAGAGCTTACTAAAATTTAGCTATAAATATACTTCTTTTATTAAAGATAATCTCGTTTAGTAGTCTATAATTACTAATAATAGTTTATAGGAATATATATACTAGCTCTTCTATATTACTTACTTTTTTATACGGTAAGAAGTACCTATACTTTATTAGTCTATTAGTAATAATAAATATACTATTATACTTAACGTTAGTTATAAGTTCTTTTAATAGTAGTAGCTTTATAATATAGTTAAAAGCTATCGAATCCTATAGTTTTTCTAGTACTAGTAGCGGTTATAATTCTCTATATAGTTTATATTATTTAGCTTTACTTCGTATATAAAGTTTATATTTTTTAATAACTTATTATACTACTTCTTTAAGCTATAGGAAGTTATATTATTATTTAATCTATTTTATTATTCTTTAGATTCCTTAGTATCTATATATTAAATATTCGTATATATCTTATATAACTTTATCTTATAATTCTAGTAGTATCTAGACTTTATTTTTATATATTAAAACTTCTAAATATTATATATTATATCTATTTAGTACTTTATATTCTTTTATTTATTTTAGGATCTTTTAGTATATTAAGTTATTAGGTTATATGTAGGAATGTATCTATCTAGTGGTGTGACCAACCATGGTTGGCACGTGACCCGTACGGTCACGTGTGCGGCTGAGGGCAGCGTGCCCCCTTTCTCCACGCTGGCCTCTGCCTCCTTAGATAGAGAATCAAGACGAATACAACATCAGGTTAACCCTAGTACCGTCTCATTGCAGCAGCTGCCGCAGGTGCTCACCACACTGATCAGTGACCGGCCCACGCCCGTCACAGACAGCTAAGTAGAAGAGACAAATTCCTCAACCTTCGAAGGTGCTATAGTCCGCGTCACTTTACTGTGGCCCTGAGTAGCGCTCAGAAGAAGGTTATTTGTGCTAAGAACAAGGAATCTTCCCGCTGGTTTGCCCAGCCGCGCGAGAGTCCTTCCAACTGTTGATTACGATCGCCCGCTAGTTTGCCTAGCCGTGAGCACCGGAATCGACAGGCGACCACATCGCAAACAACTAGTAAGAACGTTCGACCCTTGACGTTAAGTAGCAAGATCCCCGTCAGTTCAGTCTGGCCGCGAACGACCTACTTAGTACGCGACGCTCGACCTCCTATTAGCGACAACTCGTATACGAAGAGACCAATACGAACCCCACATCGTCTCATTCATTTGATCACGATAGCCCCGACCGCCCGAGCTATGTCCCCAGAAGCCCAGCTCGAAGAAATATGCGACCAGATGCAGGCACTAGACATCCAAGCATCCGCATTCCGACAAATTAATATCGACCTTTGGGACAACGATATCACACACGACGAAAAGGACAAGATCGCAGTAACGACATATGTGGCAAAGTTCATATTCATCGTTCAATCTGGCAGTGATCAAGGATACGACCTCCTTGGTTACTTCCAACAGCATTTTGAAGAATGGACCGAAGACACATGGGACCGCGCCCGAATGAATACAAGAGAGCCCTCAGGAAACTACTAAGGAAAAGAGGTATCTACACAGGTTCACAAAGGGGAAATTCGCAACACAATTTCTCATATTACAAACTATCGAGAACCCACAAACCTGGCCAGAGCAGGAGTTTACGGAGATGGTGTTTGATGAGAGGACTGCTGCCTTCAGGAGGCAGACAGCATTACTAGGATCAAATGCTTCCACTAATCCCCATCCGTCTCAACCTCCTTCACCATCAGTTACGCCCTTAGCAGCACCTCATCAAGGTCTTAACGAACCACAACCTATTAAGACCCTAACGAGCCCTCCTAACGCACCTACTCCTGCTCCGACTATCCAAGATAAACCTGCTCCGACCTCTCTTACTATTCATCCGACTTCCTACCGCTTCCAGAACCCCGATCTCGTCCAACTTGTCACCAACCCCATCCCCGAACACTTATCCGGCCCTGCAACCTTTGGAGAATACATGAAACTCCCCCCGGATAACATCCCGAACGCTATCGTCGATAGCGACATCCAGCAGAAGTTTATGAAGACCTGGAACAAAGATCGGAACTACACAGGAGAGCCGTACGATCTCCTTGATGATAAGCTCCGCCTCTTCTTAAGCAACTGCTCTCATATCCAAGTGAAACCGTCACAATTTCACGCACTCTTTCCCGGATCCTTGATGGAAGAGCCCAAAGATTCTATCTTGATAAGATCACATGGGCTACGACGTTCCGACAAGCGTATGATATCTTCAAACAACACTTTGACACGGAAGTCAACCATGTCCACTACCATACTGACTGGACAACAATAACCTTTAACTCCATCCGTGCCCAAGATGCTTCGAAGACCCCCCACGAAGTGCTTCAAACCCTCTTTGATAAGCTTCAGCTCTGCCAACGAGCCCTTGGCAGGAGTACGGAGGAGACCTTCTACTGCGTACAACGCTTATGAAAGCATGCCGTGGAGTACCCGAACTCCAATACGCTCTTTTCAAACCCGCCGATAACGTCGAGCACCTTCTTGCAGATCTTCGTGCATCCGTTGAAACCCATCTTGCCCTCATAACAACTTCTCAATTTCCCTGACTTTGCTGGATCATTCGATCATAACGATCCACGCCATCAGTACTACCTCGACCGTCGATACAATAACAACCGCTCGAGGCAGATACGGATATTCAGGTCAACGACCCAGCCGCGGATACGGACAAAGCTACAACCGTGGAAACTACCGGCCTCAAAGCCGTAGTAACTACAATCCTAGCTACAATAACCGCAACTGGACAAAGAAGTGTTTTGTTTGTGGACAAGAAGGCTGTTGGTCAACTAAACACTCTACGGATGAACGACAAAAGCCAAGGACCAACATATCACTCAATGCCACTTCATAGGTGTACAACTCACGGACATCGGAGGCTATATTCTAGACTACGAAGGTCATGAGATGAGCAGCTTTGATGACACTGAAGATACATGGGAAGAACATGACAATAGCACCAACGATCACCCGGAACAATGGCAAGCAAGCCAAATGCTCTGTCAACAGGCATTCAATCATTTGATCACAGGAGAAGACGTCTATCAGACGGATCAAACCGTTGTTCCAGCCTCGCAATTTATTATTGAAGATCGCTATTCAAGGGATAGATTCCAAGGTATCATGATCGACACAGGTGCAGCAACATTCTCCACAGCAGGATATTCTCAGTACATCGCCCTACAACGAGAAGATCCTTCTGTAGCTCTCGACAGCTCTACATCCGGCCAGGCCTCCATCAAATTTGGCAACGGCGACACGATTAACTCCTTGGCACAGTTGCCTAAAACACCCTCGGAAGGATCACGTTCCACATCCTTCAAACCCCAACTCCCTTTTTGCTCTGCCTTGCTGATATGGATCGACTTGGTATCTATTTCAATAACATCACAGATACCATCAATTGTAGTAATCATTGTACTAATCGCCCTACCAGCATCCCAGTCATCCGCAAATGGGGACATCCCTGGTTCTTCCTTACGAAAGATGAAGAGTCTATCTCGTTTCTTACGGAAACAGAGATTCGTACACTTCACCGACGCTTTGGACACCCAGCAGTCCCTAGGCTCCATCACCTCTTGAAGCAAGCCGGGCACAGTGACGTCTCGATAGACACATTAGAGACTATCTCTAAGTTCTGTCACCACTGTCAAATGCACTCACAAGCCCCACGCCGCTTCAAGTTCACCTTAACGATGATCAAGAATTCAACTACGAAATCATCGTTGATGTGATGCACCTAGGAACACCACAACGCCCTGTTCTACACGTTGTGGACTCAGCTACTGCTTTCCAAGGAGCCAGATTTTTACCGTCAATGTCAGCTAAAGATACATGGAGACCCTCCGGACCCTCTGGATCGACACGTATCTTGGACCTCCTGATACCCTCCGTCACGATGCAGGAACTAACTTTGCTTCTCTCGAATTCCGGAACGAAGCAAAGATTATGGGGATCAAATGCTCTCAAGTACCTGTTGAGACGCATTGGTCCATTGGAAAGATTGAACGCTATCACGCACCCCTCCGACGCGCCTTTAACATCCTCCATGCTGAGATTGGCCACACCACTTCCGCCGAAACAGTCCTTCAAATGGCTGTTAAAGCAATCAATGATACGGCAGGACCTGACGGTCTTGTGCCTACGTTGCTTGTTTTCGGCGCACCCTCGCGTATCTACAGACTCGCCCCTTCCGCTTCCACCCTCAAAAGATCGGAAGCTATGCAGAAAGCGATGAAAATGCTCCGCCAACTCTCGGCAGAAAGACGAGTTAAGGATGCCCTCCATGCACGCAACGGCCCGAGCACGACAGAAGTGCTATCCTCCCGCTGCAAAGTAAAGTTCGTGTTTAGAGAGAAAGACGGTTGGCAAGGACCCTTCAAGATTGCATCGATTGATAGCCATAACATCACCATTGACACAGTCAACGGCCCCCAAGTCTTTCGATCGACCCTTGTACAACCGTATCTGCGTGATGATACCACTCTTTCCGACCCTACACACGACACAGACCCCTCAGGCATTCGTTCAGATCTTAATGAACAACCGGCTCAAGACCCCGTTAAGACCCTAACGGACCTGCCTGCCCGACCCGAACCCCCGGCCCCCCGCAAGAGAGGACGCCCACCAGGATCAAAGAACAAGCCAAAGGATTTGATCATGATGGCCCAAGCCGTAGACCAGAGCTTCTTGACCCAAAAGGAGGAAGATGCACAAGCTCTTTCCTCAAGCTACGGTCTGATGGCATAATCACCTCTCCTGGTGACCCTTCGAAGAATCCGATAACAAAGAGATTACTGACCTCGTTGGCCGCGGTGTATTCCAATTTGAACGATACGATCAAATGAGTCATGGAAACTATAGAATCTTTCGCTCTCGAATGGTTCGTGAAGTCAAAGGAATCAACACTAAGCCCTACGAAAAGTCTCGACTTGTTATTCAAGGACATAACGACTTTGAGAAGACCACCCTCCTGACGCAATCTCCGACAATTCAACGCGTTAGCCAGAGACTCATCCTCGCTATTGCCCCGGACTTCTTCAAAACTACGGCATACCCTCTCCTCCGTGATATCACTCAGGCATACCCGCAATCCCAGACCAAGCTTTCCGGACCATTCTTACGTATTTGCCCACGGAACTACAAGGCAAATACCCTAACGGAACAATTATTCGTGTTATTAAGCCCTGTACGGTATCGCAGAAGCCGGAGTCCATTGGTTCCGCACATATCAGCAGCATCACCTCGAAAAGCTGGATATGTCTACCTCCACCTATGACTCCTGCCTACTGATTTCGAATACTGGCCCTGACACGCTCGGTATTGTTGGAATGCAAACTGATGACACCTCATCCTTGGAACGAACAACTTTTCTACCCGTGAAGAAGAAGAGCTACAAAGGCAGAATTTCGTTCCAAGCCCAAGACTGACATCACATACGGAACAACGGTTGACTTTAATGGTGCAAGACTGACGTTGCTGAATAATAACCCCTTAAGAAAGGATCCCTTTACTTCAACAGAAGGGACAAGCAGCAAAATGACCACCATTGACCCTAAAGCAATTGATCGTCACCAGCGCTACGTTGAGGAACGAGCGCGAGCCTCATACATTGCTTCAATTGCTCAACCGGAAGCTTCTTTCGATGTTTCAGTCGCCGCCCAAGTACAGACCCTGAGGATAAAGATTACGCAATTTTGAACAAGCGACTGCAATGGCAAATGGATCACCAACTACGTGGCCTCACGTACAAACCAATTGATCTAGCTACTGCAAAGCTGATGGTTTTCACCGATGGTTCTTTCGCAAACAACAAGGACTTATCCTCCCAACTAGGATTCGTCATTACCCTCGTTAACGAGACAAACCACAAAGAAAAACAGTTCGAGATTAGTGGTAACATCGTACACTGGAGTTCAACAAAGTGCAAACGTGTTACCCGTAGCGTCCTAGCATCAGAGATCTACGGTATGGCCAACGGATTCGACATAGGCATCTCCCTTGCGATGACTATGAAGATAATTACGGAACGACTCAACCTTCCTCCTATCCCTCTCATCGTCTGTACGGATTCGTACTCTCTCTACGAATGCCTAGTCAAGCTCGGTACGACGAAGGAAAAACGATTGATGATTGATATCATGGCCTTCGCCAGTCATACGAGAAGAGAGAGATAACAGATATTCGTTGGATCAACGGCGCAGACAACCCAGCAGATGCAATGACGAAAGCATCACCAAACCGAGCCCTGGAACGCTTCATCGATACCAATAGTCTGACAATTCGAGTCGAAGGATACGTACAACGTTCCTAACCGCTCCTTATACCTATGATCAAATGATTGCTCCTATCAGGAAGACCCTTCACTTCTTCCCAGATATCTACAGCTAAGAACAAGACGTCGGACCCACTTTTGGCAATAATGACACACGCCCCTCACGGCACATTCCTTCACGGCCTTAACGCTACTATCCTTTAGACCTGTTCAAGGTGTTGCTGTGCTTCTCACAGCAAAAGAAGAGTTGCCTGTGTAGGAATGTATCTATCTAGTGGTGTGACCAACCATGGTTGGCACGTGACCCGTACGGTCACGTGTGCGGCTGAGGGCAGCGTGCCCCCTTTCTCCACGCTGGCCTCTGCCTCCTTAGATAGAGAATCAAGACGAATACAACATCAGGTTAACCCTAGTACCGTCTCATTGCAGCAGCTGCCGCAGGTGCCTACCCACATTATACTTTAAATATTATATTTAGCTATCGTTGCTAGTAGTTCCTATTTTCGTTAATTTCTAGGAGCTATCCTTTCGCTATAGGTGCTCCTATATCGTAGTTACTTTATCGACTAAGGGTATTAGCTTAACCGTTTTCTATTCCTTTTCTATAGATTATTTTATAGTTAAATTCTAATAAATATTTAGCTTATTAGATCTATCGTCCGTTTAACTATTACGTCGTTATAAAATATAAGATATTCTTATAATTTATATAGACCTTAACTTTATATTTACTTTTAAAAAGGTAGTATTAAAATTCCTTAAAAGCTTAAATAATTATAAGGAATTCTTTATCGTAGATAGGGTAATTAAGTTCTATACTATATAGCTTTTTCGAGTAAAATATAATTAGTTATAGTCTTTCTTTATTATCTTTTTATCCGATTTATACTCTTAGAGTAAAGTTTAATATATTGGTTTTAAGTTCGATTTATTATTTTAGATTAAAGGTAGTTAAGACTAGTTCTTACGTAATCGTAGTTTTAATATATTCGAAAGCTTCGTTAGCTTTATTATCCTATATAAATCCTTTTTCCTTCTTTATTAAGTTATATAGTAATACTATAATCTTTCTAAAATCTTTAATAAATCGTTAGTAGTAATTTATAAATCCTAGGAAACTTTATATATCCTTAACGTTCTTTAGTATTAGCTATTCTTTAACTAAGTTAATCTTATCTTATTATATTCGTATCTCTCTTAGTAAGATTATATATCTAAGGAAGTTTACTTCCTATATATAGAACTTACTTTTTTTTAGTTTAACTAGTAGTTTTATATTCTAAAGTATATAAAGTACCTTATAGACGTATTCCTTATATTCTTCTAGGGTATCCGAGAAGATTAAGATATTATCTAGGTATACTACTATAAAGATATCTAAGTATTTACGTAGGATATTATTAATTATCCGTTAAAAGGTAGCTAGTATATTTATAAGTCTAAATAGTATTACTAGATATTTAAATAGTCCGAATTTCGTTCTAAAAGCTATTATCTATTTATATCCCTTTTTTATATATAATAAGTTATAAGCGCCTTTAAGATCGAGGGCTATAAACTATTTTTTACTATATAGTCGATCTTATAGTTCCGATATAAGCGGTAATAGTATTCGGTCCTTTATTATAATATCGTTTAAGTGTTTATAGTTAATAACTAGTTATAGCTTACCGTTTTTCTTTAGAATAAATATAACTAGGTAGCTTACTTTAAATATTAACGTTTATATATATCCCTTTTATAGATTCTTATTAAGGTAGTTATATAGCGTTTATAGTTACTTTTTATTTAAGTTATAAATCTTATAAAACGTCGGCGTTATTCTATCCTTAAGATAAATTTTATAGTCCTATTAGCTATATTTAAGTAACCCTATCTTAAGTTCTTTCTTAAAGAGTTTATTATATTTCCGGTATTCTTATAGGATATTCTTTATTCTATCTTATAGGCTTTATTCTTTCTTTTAAGAGCTAGTTTCTCTTAACTTAAGCTCTTTATTAATTTATTTAAGGTCTTTCCTTAGAGTAGTAATAACTCTTTAAATCTTTATATTATATCCTTTATTTTATTTATATTAAATACTAGGTTATATAGCTATATTAGTTAGTATATAGGTCTTATTAGTCGATTTTATTATATCCGCTAGTTTAGTTATTATTTTCGTTTATATTACTAAAGCCTATAATAATTTACTTAAACGGTTATCCCTTTTATCCTATTTAGTAGCTAAATTATTATAAAATTTTACTTTCTCTTAAATCTATTAGTCCTAGAAACTTATATCTTTATTTTAATATAGCTAGCTAGTTTTCTAGTTAATTAATAGGTTGCTCTCCTATAACTATAGAAGCCCTAATATAAGGTTATATTCTTTAATATCTATAATATTAAAGTTAACTTATTTATTATAGCCCTAGATATTAATATTAAGGTAATTAATCTTTATATTAATAATTCTATTATTATAGTTAAAGGCCTTTCCTTTAATATTTATAAGTTTATATAGATCTATCTTATATCTCTATATAAGTCGGTAACGATTAACGACTTTAAGTAAAACGTAATTACTTATTACGCTATAGTCTAAAATTATATATATATAATATCCCGCGATTTAGATATCTAATACTATTTAATCGCTATAGCTTACCGTTACTATATATAGGGTCCTTAGATCTTATCGTATTATACTAGTTTATAGCCCTTTTATAAATAGCGTACCTTATTTTTTACTTAGTCCTTATTTATTTTATTTAGGTATTCTTCTTTAATTTATTATTAATATTATTTCTTTATATTTTTATCGCGTAGTATTATATTAGGGCTTAAGAAACTAATTTTTTATAGCTAATCGAAGATTTCTTATTTCTTAACGCTATATCGTTTATATTATACTACTTTATAGTTAATTACGTACTATACTTTATAATTCTATTCGTTTTCGTACTAAAGGTTAAGTTTTCGTTTAGCGTCTTTTTATTTTTCGCGTAGTATTTCTATATTAATTCTTCCTTAGTCGAATATAGCTTATAGCCTTTATATATATTACTAATAATCTTTTAGTATACCGTTATATTGTTTATACTATACTTATGCCTTTTTATATTTATAAACTTTATAGTTTAAGTATATATATTCGTTATAATCTTCTTTATTATATTTAACTTATTATATAAGTCTTTAAAAGATTAAGGGTTTAAATACCTTAAAGTAAGTAGCGCTATACTATTCCTTTATTTTAGAGTGTTTATAGATTTTATATATCTCTAAAAGATATCTCGTTAATAAACTATAATTATCGCGGTATTTAAGTAGCGTGCTATAATTAGGTTCTAATAATATAACTTAGTTATTTAGGTAGCGTTAATTAATTTTCTAGTAGTTTAGTTTTATACTTAGGTAGGGTTTTAAAAGTACTTATCCTTTAAATCTAACTAAGAAGGCGTCTTATTATACCTTTATCTAAAAGTATATTATATAATCTAAGTAGACGTATAATATCTATAAAATATACTTATAGTACTTATAAGTAAGTAGTACTTATAGATCGTCTTTAAATTCTCTTTATAGTTACTATTCTTATTATAGAGCTATAAAGGTATCGACTATAGTAATAGCTATAGTATAGTCTCCTTTATATAGTACTAGTTAATATCGAATTAATATAGCTTATTAGTTTTCCATAAGAATTTAAGGTATTTATTAAGTTTTAATTTTAAGTATTTCTTTAAATTCTTTAAAGTATAAAGTATATTCTTTAATCGTAGTATTTTCCCTTAGTAGTAAGGGTAGTAGTATAAGTTCGTTCTTATCTTTTATTTCTCTAAGTATTTCTTATTCTTTAAAGCTTATATTATCGATACTTCGTTATTCCTCCTTAGGTTATTATCTAAGTTTCGTAAGTATAAGGGCTATATCTATATCTTCCTTATTATATTATTTATAAATTACCCGTTATTATTATCGATTTTTATTTTATATATCTTCCTAGAATTATTTACCGTTCTTCTTAATTTAGTCTTAAGAGACTCCTTTAAGATAAGGGTATTTTAGTTCTATAAATTTAACTTATTTTTATATTTTAAGATCCCTTCGTTATATTATTATAAGGGTCTTCTTTAATAGCTTTAAGAAGTATCCGGTACCGTCCTTATTACTTAAGTATACCGTATATTTATCGTCGTAGTATATAGTCTAACTAAGGAGTTTATACTTTAGTTCCTATTTATTAGTAGCGTTTAGGTATTTCTTACCTTCTAAGGCTAGTACCTAGTAGGTTTTCTTTTCCTTACGAGGTTATCTATATTCTTTAGAGTAATATCTAAGTTTCCTATAGTTAAAATACTTTCCTTTACTTTTCTATATTATATCTAAATCTATCTTACCTAGGTTAGTTATATAGGCGTAGGTAATAGGAGTTTCGCGCTTCTTTTTATAGTTAGCGCGTTAGTTAAAGTTATTACTATAAGAAAGGTTTTAGTTTCCTCTTCCTTATTTCTTTTCTTAGTATCGCGTATATTATCTATCGTTAATTTATACTACTATAGTAATATAGTCCGAGAGGTTATTAGGTCAATTTTCCTTATAGAGCTCGTCCTTAACTTCTTCTTTAAGCTTATTATAGAATCGTAATATAAGAGGTTCGTTATCTTAATTAAGCTTTAAGGTAACTTAATAGAACTTTATAGTATAATCCGATATTAAGATCCTTTATTAGAGTTCTTAAAGTTTTTATTTAGCTTCTCGTTCCTTATTAGTTATTCTAAATACCTTTATAATAGCTTCTTTAAATCCTTAGAAACTAATAAAGACTTTATCTATTTTATTATCTCGTCGCGCTAGTTAGTTATTAAGAAAGTCCCTTATAATAGGTCTAAACTAAGCGAGTGCTATTTTAGATAAATAATTTCCTATATAGAGTACCTTTTCGACTAGGTCTAAAAGTTTAATAAGGTAAAACTAGTAGTAGGCCTTAAGTTAAGTAAGAAAGTCTCAAAGCGTGCTATAAGTACTATTAAATAGTCCTAGCTATTTTAGTTTAACTACTTCTCTAAGGTCCCTAACTTATCTATTACCTCCTTTATTCCTAAGTAACTATACCTTATATCGAAGGGTAATAATCTCGCGTATTATATCCTAAGGCGATATAGTAGCTCTAGAGTTAGTTAATCTAGCTTACTATATAAGTATATTAATAGTTATAATATTACTTAAAGTAACGCGGTATTATACTAAATAAGAGCTTTTAACGTATAACGACTAGTATTATTTCTAAGGGATAAACCTATCGAGGGGTTTATATTAATAGATATAATAGGGCATAGTCTAAGTAATAATAAGTATATTACGTTAGTAATAAGTTAGAGGTTATAGACCGTAAACTATAACTAGGTAATTAAGTAATTAGAATTAAAGATAAGATTATAATAAAGATCGTAATAATTATAATATTAAAAGCTATCGAGCTATTTATTTAAAGGAGTATTCTATTCCTTCCTTATATATCTTAAGAGCTTCCCTAGATCGCCGAGAGCGCTAGGTAATCCTATTATCTAAGAGCGCTAGAGCGCTAGAGCGATCCTATAATCCTAGCTATAGAGCGTTAAAGCGCTAGAGTAACCTATCGCTCTAAACTTAATTAGCCCGTTAGTCTATCTAATATTCCTTGCTCCTTATAAGGGCTTTTGCCCTATATAGGCCTAGACTAAGGTCTAGGCTAAGTCTATATATAAGCGGCCTCCGCGCCTATATAAGCTAGGCCTATACTTCTCTTTCTTTTCCCCCTTATAGATTATTAACCTTCTTTTAATAGACTATACCTAAGCCTATACCTTTACCTACTCTATAATAGTATAATCTACCCTTTATTTTACCCTCTCTATATCCCTATATATAGAATAGCTATTTTTAGCTACCTTTAAAGCCGACGTTTAATTACCTAGTTTAGTTAAACCGCTTATACTAATATATATATATACGAAATATCTATACTCTTATAGTCGTAAAATTAAAGCGAACGTAATACTTAGTTCGCCTAGGTAATCGAGAGCCTCTTATAATAGTAGGGCTCTATATAACTAAGAGCGGTACTACTATACCTTAGTAAGTTTAATAGCTCCTTCGTAGAGCTTAAGCTATAGCTACTTTATATAGAAGCGAAGCTCTATACCGATAGCGCCGTAATAAGGGATATCCGCGCCTAATTTAACTATCTTTACGCGAGCCTATCCCTACGCCTATAAAGGTATCTCTTACCGTTTACGCGTACTAGTATAAACGGACTAGCCGACCTCCTCGCGAAGCTCTATACTAATTACGGCGAACCTAACGTAGCTAAGTCGGTAGGCTAGGAGCTTATAACGCTTTATTAGAAGCGGAGTAAAGCTATTCCGGCCTACCTCGTATAGTTCGAAGAGGTGCTTTATCGAGTAGACGTATATAGCTAGCCCGACGCGGTAAAGTATAATTACCTTATTATAAGCTTAAATTTAAATTAGTATACCTATCTAAGTAAAAGGTCTATATTAGTAGATATATATACCGATCTCGTCTACCTTCTTTATAAGCTTAGTAGTAATAAGTTTCTTTTTTCGTCTTCTTCTATAGTATAAGAAGAGGATAACGCTAGTAATACTATAAATATCTCTATCTCCGCCTTAAGGACCGAGGATAGAAAGAGGTAGCGATAGGAGGGTCGCTATATAGGCTACGGTAGTAAATCCTACTAGTTTTTAAAGTACCCGCGCTAGGAGGCGCAGGTAAACGCACTCTAAGTAGTAGAGGAGCATACGCGCTAGGACGGAAAGGAGGTTAGGTTTAACGATAGCGACTCTAGCAACGAGTGATCTTAGTAACGCCTCTACGGGCTTCGTCGGCGTCCCCTCGCGTACGGCAGTAGCTACTATACGGATGGAACGTATGCCTATAGCGACCGAAAAGGCGGCTAAGATATAGGAAGGCCGCTAATATAATATAACTATAGCGAAAAGGAGTGCCCGTATAGCCTTATACGGGAGAGAGCGGAGCCTTATATACCGGAGTACCGTCCCTTACGTTGCGGTACTAGGAGCTACTACTATGCGCCGATATAAGGGGGGCGGGATGCTATAAGCTTACCGAAGCTAGCTACGCGCCGTTCTACGTGCCTCCGCTCCTTAGCTAAAAGTACTAAAGCCCGACTCCTAGGGCGCGGCCCCTACTAATAATATAGTCTATCCGAGAAGCTCGCTTAGGAGGGTATTATACGTTATTTACTAACGTTTTTTCCGCGACTAAGCGTATATAGTCTACGCGAGGGTTCCGTCCCCTTAGGCGCGGTATTAGGTATTATTTAAAGGCGCGCCTCTTTAAAAGCTAGGTAGGGGTATAATATAAGGGCTTTTGCCTTATATAGGCTTAGACTAAGGTCTAAGCTAAGTCTATATATAAGCGGCCTCCGCGCCTATATAGGCTAGGCCTATACTTCTCTTCCTTTTCCCCCTTATAGATTATTAACCTTCTTTTAATAGACCGTACCTAAGCCTACGCTTTTACTTACTCTATAATACTCCCTACATTATATAACCTCGTAATATATATTAGTCCCCGCGGTTCGCTAGACTATAGTTATAATATTTATTATACTATACTTTAGGTAGACTTATAGTAAATTCTATTAATAATTCTTCCTATAGTTATATAGGATATAGTAACGATTATATAGTACTATAAAAGCGATACCTCTTAGATACTATACCTTAATATACTAGGTATAACTAAACGTATTTATTTATATCTTTTATTATTCTATCTTAGTAGAAGTTCCTTACTAGTAGTTTACTAGTACGTTAAGAGCTAAAGTATCTTACTAATAGATTATTATAAAAGAGCTATATTAGCTCTTACTATAAGGCTACTTTTAAAAGTACTATAATATAACCCTTTTATAATAGTAGTCTATTTAAGCGTACTAATTAAAAACCCTTTCTTTTTAAAAAGTCTTTAGTCTTCTTTAGCCTATTAATTACTATATTAACTAATTAAGTATATTTTAGTAACTCTAGTAATAGTTCTAGAACTTTTACTATATAAACCTTTATATAGTAGGCCGCTTCTTTAGCGGTCTTCCTTAAGAGTAACTATTTATAACTAGCTCTCTCTTTAGCTTAATCGGCTAATCGTTTAAGTCTCGCGCCTAAATTATTATAGTTTCGCTATAGATAAGCTTATATATTTTCCTTATATAAAGGCACTTTACTACGCTTATATTAACTTAAGGTTAAGCGTCTCTTTACTTATAAAAACGCCTTATTATTTCTTTATATAGATATAGTATTAATAGTAGCTAGTTTCGCTTATAGCTCTAGTAATAGTTCTATAGATAAGGGCTTCTCGCCCTTATATCTAAGCATTCTTAATAGCGCGTTTACTAAGTTAGATTTACCTATATAATACTTAATCGTAAAGTTAAATAGTACTAAATATATATACTATCTTACTTACCTCTTATTTAAGGAGGTTTAGTATATAAACGTTTAAAGGTTATAATAGTTTAATAATACCTTTACTTTATACGCTGCCCTTTTAATATAATATTGCTAGTATTTAAATAACTTAACGATAGTAAAGAGTTCTTAGTCTAAAATACTATAATTAAGTTTAGCTCTAGTAAACTTCCTTAACTAAAATATAATTAGATAGTAACGCCCTTTATTATTAGGTTAAGAGATAATCCTTACTATCGTAAATTATAATATATCTATTTTAATATAAATATATCTTTTTAAATCGTAATATTAAAGGAGTAAAGCTCCTTAAAAAGTATCCTTAAGAGCTTAAAACGCTGCCCTTTTAGCGAGGTTTAGCTCTATACTTCCTAGCTTCTTTTTATTCTTACTCCCCTTTAATAATATAGTTAAGGGCGCTATAACTCCTAAGTACCTATATATAAATTATCGGTAAAAATTATAAAACTTAAGGAAAACCTAAATATTATAATAGGTTATAGGTTTAGGCTATTAAGCTATTACCTTTACTTATTAAAGGTCTATTAATACCCTATCGATAGATAATATAAACCTAAGGAACTTAACTAATTATTAATAAAAGATATACTTTAATAGTTTTATATAAAGCTCTATAGCCCTTAGCCTTTCTATTACTTATCTTAAGTATTTAATATATTCTTTTCTTATCTTAGAGTATATAAGGATATCGTCGAGGTAAACTATATAGATTATATCTATAAGCCCCTTAAGCGCTTAATAAATATAGCTTTAAAATATAGCTAGTACGTTAGTAAGTCTAAAGGGTATTACTAGGTATTCGAAATATTTATAATACGTTTAAAAAGCGGTCTTTTATTTATCTCCTTCTTAAATTTAAATACGTTAATATATATTCTATATATTAATCTTAGAAAAATACTTAGCTCTTTAATAGCGGTTAATAATCTCCGAAATAAAGGGTAAAAGGTACCGATTCTTTTACGTAACCTAGTTAAGTCCTTAGTAGTCTATATATAGCTATAAGGTACTATCCTTTTTTAGAATAAAAAGAATAAGCGCCTTAGCTAGGCTTTTTAACTCTTAGATTATTTTCCTTTTTATCGCGTCTTAGATTTAATTGCATAATACTTAGAGTTCCTTTTATAATAAAAGGTAAATTAGTCTATAAGGAGGTTCTATATTAAGGATTAAATTAATTAAGTAATCTATTCCTTTTCTAGCTAGTAATAAATCGGATTTACTAGCTAAGAAGGTATCTTTAAACTAATAGAGAGTTAGTAGGATTTCGGCCTATTCTTCTTATAAAATCCCTTTATCTTTATCTTTATCTAGTAGCGGGATTAGCTTAGGATTAAGCGCTATTATATATACCCTTACCTCGTTCTTATATTCTTAAAGGAATCTATAGGTATTTTATAGGGTTTTACTACTTAGTTAATACTTAAACTATTACTATTATTTCTATAAGATAATATAGATATATTTATCCTTTAAGGTAGTAACTAATAAAAGGATTAGTACTTAATTATTTAGCGTTAACTTATTAGTATTAATATAAAAATAAGTAATTATCTTTTTAGTACCTCTTATATTTATTATTTAGAGCGGTACTAACTATACTTTATACTCCTTTACCTTACTATTACTAAGCTTTAATAACTTAGGGTATAATAGCGCTACTTATAGTAATCCCTACTATTAAGTAAAGTATATATCTATAAGGTTAATAGCACTATAAGTATTTAGGTATATAGGGACTTTAGTAGGGTTTTACCTTAATATTATTATAGGAGTTTTAAGTAACTATCCTATAGGTATTAAGTTTACTAAGGGAGAGGCGTTTACCTTAATATCTTACCTTTTCTTTATTTTATAGTATTAAGTCTAAGAGTCTTTACTAGGGTTTCTACCTTTAAAGAATTAGTATATTCTATAGATAGGTATCCTAGCTTATTATATTAGAAATATATAATTCCTAATTAAGTAAAAGATCCTTTTCCTTAATAACGTCCCTTAGTTTAGCCCTTAATAAGTATATTACTAGCTTACTAGTTATTAGTTAAATTAATAGTATTTCTTTAACGATTTAGCCTAGCTTATCGGCCTCTTTAATTCCTTCCCTTATATATACCGCCTTAAGGTATAGTACTACTTTTATTCTTAGTTCCTTTAAAGGTAAAAGTAGTATTAGTACGTTACCTCTTATTAGTAGTAGTATCTTAATATTATTAAGCGACTTATATAAGCTCTTCTTATTAATAGGTATAAATAAGTATTAAATAAAGGTTAATTTAGTCTTAAAGTTATAGCTCTAGCTTAGCGAAAAATATAAGAGTATATGCCTTTTCTAATAGGCGTTCGAAATACCTCTTTAAGGAGTTAAGGTATAAGCTAAACTTTAAGGGGGACTAGCTTTCTTATTAGCGAGCCTCCTTTAATTACGTCGCTAATAGTATCTCTTTATTTATAGTATCTTTAATTAAGATAAGTATCTATTCCTTAAAGTATACTTAATTTATACTATATTTAGTTCGGTTAATCGGCGTCTATTCTTTAAGGTATTAGCGCTATCTTACTTTATAGTTACTATATATATAATCTACTATATAGAGGATCTTTATTTCGTTACGATAAAAGCGTCTAAGCGCTACCTTAAAGGCGTCCTTTAGATCGTAAGTCTAGTTTAGACGTTTCTATATATTAATAAGTTAAGATAATTAAGCGATATTTTTAATCTTAACCTTGCTACTACGACTACTATTTAATTTAAGGGAGTAGGACTATCGATACTTTCCTAAATAGATAGCGATAGCGCTAGTATATTTAGTAATTTCCTCCTTTAATTATATAACGCGGTCTTATAGGCATTTCGTTTCCTCTAGCTCCTTAATACGCGCTTATAAGGCTATAAGCTTTTCTTTATAAGTTAACGGTCTTATACTTATAGGTAGCGATATCTTTAATATAGTTAGAATATCGTTTATAATAAGGGTCTATTTTAAGGATATATCTTCCGGTTCTTTATCTCCTAAGTAGATACCTAATATACGTAATAAAGAGGCCTTAACTAGTTAACTACTATATCGCGCTATAGGAGCGTTACGTAGTCTTCTTTAAGTAGCTATCTTTATTAGGTAACTAAAAAGGGAAGCTTTAGAAATTATAAGGGAATATATATTATAGTACGATTAGTTAGGTAGTAGAGATAGCTAGAAGTACTATACTATATATATTATATTCTCCTTATCGTAAGACTAAATCTTATAGGAAGAGGGATTTTTCCTCTTTAGTTAAAGTAGTAAGAGGTCTATAATATATAAGCGGGGTAAGCACGATTCCCTATTAATACCCTACTAATATATTAGTACTATATATCTAAGTACTTTATTAGCTTATACCTCTTAGTAGCGCTCTTATAAAAAGCCCTTATACTTATTAGCTATAAAATATAATAATATATAGACTATATAAATTCTTATAGAAAATATAAAGCTATTAACTTAGCTAAGGTATATTAATATCTTTTAGTATTAGCTATATTAAGAGGTCTAAAAGGGACTTATTTTTATTTATTAGGTTTTAATAGTATTAATAAAAGTAAACGGTCTTATAAAGCCTTTATTAAAGTAAAAGCTAGCTATCTTTTTATAGTAAATAAGGCTTAAAGATATCTAAGAGAAGCTATCTTTAAAGGCCTACCTTAAGAGTCTATAAAAAGAGCTAATAGCCTATATAAGAAGGTAATATTTATAGCTTAAGAAAAGAAAGAGGTTTTCCTTTTAAAGGCCTCCTTATTTTAATTAGGTTTTTCTTTTTTAAGAAGGCCCTCTTTCTTATAGGACTTTCCCTTTTCTAGGCTCTTATTCCTTAAGTAGGTTTAAAAGAGCTTAAGGACCTAAAAGGGCCCTTACTTTCTTTAAGTAAAGAGATAAGTATAAAGCTAAGAACCTCCTTTATACGCTTACTAGCTTAAAGCTATATTAGCTATACCCTTAATATAAAGGTAGGCTATAGCTAAGGGGGTATATTATAAAGCGTAGCTTAATTTCGTAGTTCTTAGAGATATCCCTTAGTAAGAGGGACCTAGGAAGCTAAAAAAAACCGGTTTAAAAGAAGGAGCTAAAAAGAAGTATAAAGAAAAAGGTAAAAGTATAAAAGGAAGTAAAAGTAGCGATAGCTTCTTATAAAGGTAGTAAGAGATAAGATAGATATACTAGTAACGGTTAAAATAAAGGGGAAAAACTAATAAAAAGCTTAGTAGTTAAGAGAATATTAATAGCTTCTTTAAGTAGGATCTTCTATATTAATTAAGATACTAAATAGGTATAAAGAAGGGCGTTAAATAAAGTAAAGAAGGATAATTAAAGTAATATAATAATTACTTTATTACTATAATTACTACCTTTATAAAAATTAAATATCTTTACCTTACCTTTTTAACTCCTTACCTTTAATTTTACCTTTATATATATTTTTATATACTTTTTATATCTCTCTTTATAAGAATAATAGCTTTAAGTTACTAGTATAAAAGGTATTATTTACTAAGAAAGCAATTCTTATTAATTTTTAAATTAGGTTTTAGTAACTACTTTGTAAGTAAAATAATTAGTTAATTATTAAGTAGTTCCTATTAATAAGTATTAAGTAAGAGCGTTTATACTATATAAGGTAAATAGTATAATAAGTTAACTAAATAGTTTTTATTAGTATATATAACTATAAATATTACTATTAATATATATAACTATAAAGGTCCTTACTAGTACTATATCTATACCGCTATTAGTTAAAAAAAGGATCTTTTTAATAGTTTTATAAAAATAAAGAACGTTTATAAAAGTAAGAATTACTATTAATTTAATATACTTAAGGTTAAATATAAAAGTAATAAAAGAGATAATTTATATTAAGGAGGACTAATATAAGCGCTGCTTTTATATATAGTACTTTAAGGGTCTAAGCTATCTATTATTTAGTATACTTAGTAAGGGCTATAGTATATTCCTTACTATAGCTAATATAAGTAGTATAAGGCTAGTCCTTATAGTGCTTTTTATATATTAGTTATAAAAGGAGTCTTTTATATCTTAGTATTAGTTATTATAGCTTATTTACCTTATAAAGAATATAGCTTTTACTTTATTATTTTATTAAAAAGGTCCCTTTTTAAGATTTATAATAAATTACTCTTAGTTTAGCTATTAAAGCTATTTAAGCTTTTTAATATTATCTAAGTTAATATATTTTTAAATCTTATAAGTTTAAGCTTATATTTTAGTCCTTTTATAGGCCTATAATATAAGTAGTATAAGAGCGGGCCTTTAAAGGAAAAAGATAGTAGCGGCGCTAATATAATAGTTTCTTTACTTAGGTAGGCTCTATTAGTTCGACCTAGCTTAGAGGCTATATATAAATATACTAAAAGATAGGACCGGGGTCGCGCTAAAGATAAAGCGGCCTTAACTAAGACTACCTTAGCTAACTACTTCCCTTATTAAAGTAACCTAAGAAAGGGAGAGGACTTATAATAATAAGACTATAGTATTAACTAAACTAGACCTAAACTAAGTATAAACCTTACTACTTAAACTATAGACTAAATAAAACTAATAAGACTTAACTAAGCTAGCTTTAATAGCTATAAAATAAGACTTAGTATTAAAAGACTATAATTAAATAAGACTTAACCTAAAACTAAACTAAGATAGAGCTAATAACTAGCCCTTAAACTATAACCTTAACCTAACTTATTAGTAATAATATCCGCCTTACTATCGCGGTAGGAATAATAAGACCCCTTTAAGGTAGTACGCGGAGTATAAAAAGGAGTAACCTAAGACTTATAAGGAGTATAAGGACTACTATTACTATAAGAAGCTTAATAATAGCTAGCTAAGCTTAACCTTAAACCTAAACTAAAGCTAGCTTAGATAGCTAGCTTATAAAATAAAGTAATAACTAAGGACTATACTAAAGTAAGACCTATATTAGCGGCGGCGTAGAGGCGTTTATTATAGCTTATACTATAACCTTAAATCTAATTAAGGTTAAGACTAATAATAATCTTAGCTAAGACTAAACTATAATAGCTATAAAGACGCTATTAAATAAAGTTAAGAGCGTTAATAAGGTTAATAAGTAATATAAAGTAAGGACGCTTTAAGGCGGGCTTAGCGATAAGAGAACTACTAAGCTATAGCTCGGCGTCGGAGCTAATAAAAGGTAATATAGTAGGATCTTATACTAACTTTAAGATAACTATAAGTATAGAGATAGTAGCGGACTCCTTAGCCTTAGCCTTAAATAAAGCCTTAAACGTAATAGCCGCCTTACCTTTACTTTTACCCTTACCCTTTCCTTTATTAAAAGGGGCTAGGGCTAGACTAAGCTTAGTAAGATTAAAACTATTATCCTTATTATTATAGTTATTACTAGTAATAAAATAAAATAGTTAGTAAGATTATTAATTATTATAAGAGTCTTTTAAGTAACTAAGAGTAACTTAAGCTTAACCTAAGCTAAGGTCTTAATAGTATTATTAAACTTACTTAAGTATTTCTTTAAAAACTTATATATATAGTAGGTATTATTTATAAAATAAGTAAAAGCTAAGGTAAGCGTCTTAATATTCTTAGTAATTATAGCTAGACTAAGGGCGGACTTACTTAACGTGCCCTTACCTTTAGCGGTAAGGGCCTTTTAACTAACGTAAATATAAGTTTCTAAAGTAGCGTAGTAAAAGCGCTTTTATACTAAACCCTTAATAAGGGAAGGTTTATTAACCTTAGACTAAGCTTAGTAAAGGGTATATATAGCCTCCTTACCCTTAAAGGTAATCTAGAATATAGATTAATACTAAACTTAAACTATACTATAGTAAGATAGGGTTACTTACTTAGTAATAAGACTAGTTAAAGTTAGTATAAGCGATATATACTTTAGCTTTTATAGCTAGTAAAGTTAGTAAAAAGTATTAAAAGGTAAGACTAACCTAAGATAAAACTAAGACTAATACTTATATAACTAGTTTTAATAGCTAGTAAAAGACTTATAAGTAAGCTTATTAATAAGGCGCTTAATATATATAAAATATAAGATAAAGCGCTTTAACCTTATTATAATAGCGACTTTCTTATAAAAAAGGGTTTTTAAAAAAAGTAAGCCGCTACTACCTAAGTTAGCTTCTTAGTTAAATATAATAATATAATAGCGAACGAAATAAATATAGTACTAAAGAGACCTAAGGATATAGAAATAAGGAAGGTAAGAAATTAAAGCCTATAAAAGAGATAGTAAATAAAAAGGTAAGAGGAGGTAAGAATAAAACTAAGGAAGGAGGGTAGGTATATATATATATAAGCTAAGCGCGCGTAATTAATAACTACGCGATAGATAGTAAATATAGGCCGCCGCGCCCTTAATTAAGAAGTCGCGTAGCTAGATAGGAACTAATTTTCGATTAACGGAGCTAGCTAATTAAATTTCGATTAGCTAGCCCTACCTAAGAGCGACCTATACTAGTGCCCGGCCTAGTAACCGGATATTACTTGCCCTACTAACTAATAGACTAATAAGCCTACGCGACCGCGGCTACGCGGTAGTAACGTAGGAGCTATAGAGAATAAAGGCGCCCGCGAGTCAGGCCCTTAAAGAGAGACTATTACCTATAACCCTAGGCCTAGGCTAGCGAGCCTAGGCCGCGGCCGCTTAGGATAGTAGTAGCTATAGCCTAAGAGGGCCTACGCTAAAATATAAATATATAAGAGAAGCCCGCGGTAGCTAGCGTAAATTTCCTATATACTACTACTATAACCTTATTTAAGGTAGACCTATATTAAAAGAAGGGAGGGTTTTCCCTTAGGTACTTTAGTTTTTCCCTCCTATTTAATATCGAAGTTTTAGATACCTTTAGCTAGGTCCTTAGTATAATCTTAATAATAATAATATTTTAATCTTTTTAATTTATAATATTTAATTAAGGCTTTTAATTAACCTTATAATATAATTATTCCCTCTTACTTCCTTTAAAAATATCTTAAGAAAATAAAAGGTTAAGCTTAATAAGTAATATCTTTTTTTAAAGGATATATAATTTATATAGTTTTAATAATACTCTTTAATATAGCTAGGCTCCTTACCTTAATACTATAGTTTAAACGTTATAATAGTATTAATAGCTTATAAATAGCTTTAGAGGTAATATTAATAAGTAAAAGATAATATAGTTATATAAACTAAGTATATAACTCTTAAGTAAACGCTTAAGAATATAGTAAAAGAAATAAGGGTATAGAAAGGTAAATTTAATAATATATATCTAAGTCTATTTATTAAGATAAGGGAAAAGCTTATATAAATATAGTTACTATATATAGCTAGCTAAAAGAGGGTATTAAGATATTCCTATACCTAAGTTAGGCCTATATTATATCCTTAAGCTAGGGGAGTTATATTATATAGGTAGGCTCTATTATATATAACTATTAGGTCTACTAGGCATAACTATAGCCTCTTATACCCGCTCTCCTTAACACCGACATTCCCCGTAGTGGTGGCCCGGTTCAGCGTACTATACCTCCTATATTTAATGTCTGCGGCTTCGCATTCCGGCCAATCTCCTAGCAGTTATAGCCCCTATTAGTCCCGCACAGGGCTCGAAACATCGACTTTCTAGAAGCCTCTCCGCATCGCTTCCCTGTTGTAGCCTAAAACACCATCGATCCACACGCATTGCCTGACTCTTTGTTGCCCAGCCAATTTCTTGTCAACTGCGACGTTGCTTTCCCGCCCCAAGCCACACTTCTCCTTGGGCTGCCATATTAGCTTCCAGTTTGAAGGAGTCATAAGCAATGCCGTGTCAGCTTCGTGTCGGTCCATGCCGGGAGGGAGGGCGTGGGATGTACGCTCCGCCACACAGGCCTAGAGGCTTTACAGATGACTACCGGGTCGACAGTGCGCGCGGGACCCTCTCGACGACACTATAGTCGGCAGACGAGGGCCGCACACCCAGAGCCAAGGCCGGGGAGCCCTGACCAAAGACGTCCTGGTTCTGCCGCATATCTCGTCCGTTACCCCCTAGTAATAACTTGCAGGGACACATGAGGAGAGTGCCACCGCGCTCGGGGGCCACTGATGCCGTGCCGCCTCATTTCGGGGACTTGGAGGACCAATTGCGTCCATATCATGCGTCGTACTTGCATATGTACCGACCCTGAAAATCTTGTCTCTGGTCACTGTATCTATGTCACTGTTCCTGGTGCGTTGAGTGGTGTGGTATAAGGCGCCTCCACTTATAGACCTGGCCAAGCTGTTTCTTGAGTAAAATATAAAATACTTTGGCATGATATTAGGCACCGGGGTGATAAATGCCTCGGCTTCATCCCGCAAGCAATTTTATAAAATTCTTGCGTCGGCCTTTCATGCCTAATATATAACATCCAGACATGGCCGTGGCATGTACAACCTCAATCTTGAATTCATCCATCCATCCATCTATTCATTCTTTCCTCAACCTTTTCTATATGTAACGATTCTTCCTTGAAAGAACTCACCAGTTTGCATATTTGCTAACCATGCTTCCTCGAATCCGTTTCCTAGCCGCCAGCTTAATAGCTGCAGCCACAGGTACCAAGGCTCTGTTTTACAATGGGAGCATTGTTTCCTGTGGCACTCCAGACCCTAGCGACGAGTACTTGGCTAGCATGAAGTTGGCCCTACATCAGGACTCCAACATTGCAAAGCGTGAGGCGCCCGCGCCCTCGAAAATTATAGTGCCAACATATATCAACGTCTTGGCCGTCAATGAAGACCTATCGGGCGGCTATCTTACGGTATAGTCTGCTTGCTTTTCTACGGTAAACGATAATAATCGCTAAAGAGCTTTTTAGGAAGACCTAATAAATGCCCGTATAGACCATTTAAATGATTTCTTCGCTCCCAGCTTTTTCTTCGATACTTCGGTCGATGATTTTCATTGGGAAGTTACTCCTGAGCTTTTCGACTCAGGAGGGCTAGTTCGAGATCCTGATAAACGCGACCAATTGCTGGAAGAGAGACACCGAGGTGCTCACCACTCTATAAATGTTTTTTTTGTCTATCGATATGAGGAGGTAGTGCATAGCAGTGGTATGAATGGGGTGGTTGGACGCGCTTCCTTCCCATCCCTCTGGTCATCGAGTGACCCTATTCGGGTTGGTATGGTGAGAACCGGGAACGTGATCGTATCCAGCATCAGCTTTCCAGGAGTTTATTTTCAGAACCCTAGAGCCCGGTTAGCGAATACACTTGCTCACGAGGCTGGCCATTGGTTGGGGCTCAAGCACACAGATTCCAAATCATGCGATAAGGATAACGACGGTATTAAGGATACTCCCGCTCACCAGCTTTTAATAACGAATGATTGTCCTGAACTAGGCTCAGTAAACACTTGCCAACTTCTTGATGATAAACCCGACCATATTCGAAACTTTATGGTCTCGAGTTCAGGGTAAGCGCCTACCAATTCAAACCAAGCCAAACAGACCGTCCTAATATATCTACTTGCTCTAGAGACTGCGAAACCCAAACAATTACAGACGGTCAGAAGGAGCACATGAGGGAAATATACACCAAATTCCGCCTACCATACCAGCATCACGACCAGAATTATTACTGGCCGCAGCCTCCTCAGCCAACGGAGCCTCAGACACAGCAGCAGGACCAGTCGCCGCAGCCAGTGAAGCAGCAGCCTCAGCCAATGGGGCAGCCGCAGAGGCCAAATAAGCAGCAGTACCAGGCCCAGCAGCAACAGCCGAAGGAGCAGCAGCAGTCACAGCAGCAGTCACAGCAGCAGGACCGGCCGCCGCCCCCTTTAAAGCAGCAGACTCAGCCAATAGGGCAGCCGTCTTGGCCAGCAAGGCAGCCGCAGAGGCCAAATGAGCAGCAGTGCCAGGCCCAGCAGCAACAGCCGAAGGAGCAGCAGCGGGCACAGCAGCAGAAGAAGAACAAGCAGCCGCCTTGGCCAGCAAGGCAGCAGCAGAGGCCAAATAAACAGCAGTATCAGGCCCCGCAGCAACAGCCGAAGGAGCAGCAGCGGGCACAGCAGCAGAAGAAGAACAAGCAGCAGGCATGGCCAGAGAAACAGCAGCCGCCGCGGCAGAAGTGGCCACAGACACAGCAAAAGCATCTAGGAAACGGCCGGGGGCTACAATGGATTGAGGGGTCGTGCCTTAGCGATGCCGATTGCAAGACCAACTGCTGCGCTCGTTACTATCCACGCCCTGATTCTTCGGGCGCTGCTTCTTCAAGCGCTGATCCTTCAGGAATATGCTCTACCAAACGGGCTTCACGAGAGGTTGGCAAGCAAGGCTGTGGATATAGCGCATATTGGACTCGTTAGTAGACAATGTACCCAAAAAGACAATCGCTTCTTGGATGCTGTTCGGCATAGACTATCTACCTACCTACCTACTTACCACCTACCTAGGTAGTTGACTTTAACTATGTAACTCTCAACGGCATGATTAGCAACTTGTAGAGCTTGGAGATGTTAAGGACGAGTTGCATGGATATCTCGCCGCCGATAAGGAGCTCCGGTCTTCCAGGTCGCTGACATGGACTTGATATGCAGTGTTTAACGGCATGGGATCAACTGGCACAACGTAGCATTGACTTGCTCGACCGAGGATAAGAGGTGGAAAGCAGGAACGTGTACATGTTTGCATGGCGACTTTGATGCAAGAGTTCGAGCGAGCTACGCTTCACCCGGGGCCAGGATGCGTGGCGCGGGGGAGAAGGAGGCGCATGCTGCTGCGGCGCCGTTGCTGGATCTGGGTTGGAGTTGGTTTGGCCATTCGCGAGCGCCGATGGATGCGTTAGGAAACTGGACGTCAGGCGGCCCAAGCAAACCGAGGACGAGTTGGAAGGCCCGAGGAAAGAGGTGATGAGCTAATCCGATGCCGCGAGGCCGACTCACATGAGGGCTGCCTCCTGAGGGGAGTAGGGGAGCCCTGCTGGTGCACTTGGGGTCAGGTTGAAAGGTTGAAAGAAGGATGGTCTATTCAAGAGGGCCACCTCGGACGCTGGCGATATACACAGCGCCCTCGGGCCCGGACTATTTATCTATCCGCCACCGGTGGGGCGGAGCTACCGCGCGTGTGGCGCTGTGGCTGAGAGCCACTCCCTGTGGCCCCCCTTCTAGCATCACCTGCCTCTGGTGTAATTACATACGTACAAACACAATCAACACATGACGGACAACAGGGCTTCACGCGCAGGCCCAGACGCGCGGGGTTGATGCCCATCGTTTGGCGCCCTTCTGCCCCGGCTGCTGCTGCCTCGCCTTGCCCTGCGCTCGAAAGGAGCATTTGCATCTCGACCATCAAGGGCCCGCCCGGATCGCCCCCTCGTCTGCCTCAAGACCCTCAAGACGGCGGCCGTCCAAGCTGGCCGGCGGCTCCCCTCGTCGTGGACACTGTACACATGACCCAGACGGCCGAGTTCCTCCGACATGTACTGTACTGATACTGTACGGAGTAAGTTAACTTCTGTGCAGCAAGTACGGATACTGTACACGTCTTGCCCGCAGCCGGCCGAAGCCTGCATCCTCATCACTCCCCCGCCTCCAATCGCCGCCGCCCAGACGAGACACGTAGCCGCCCGGCGGTCCCCCAACATCAGCCTCATTGGCTGGCGCCGCTGCAGCCAGCGACTCCAGCCTGCGACTCCAGCCTGCGACTCCAGCGCGACGTCGACCGGGGAGCCAGCCAGTAGCTGAGCAAGCCGACCACCCAAGGCCCCCTGCCGTCCAAATTTAGACGGCGGCCCTGCTCCTTTGATTGGGCCCATGGTGTCGCTCAATCTGCCCATCCGCCGCAACCTCACAAGCTGTCTTCAAGCGTCCGCGCCATCGCCAGTCACCTCGCCCGTCGTGCTGCCGCCATGCTGCAACCTCGTCCCATGCCGCGTTGCCCCATCCGGTCCCTCGAGCCTTTGTCCTGCCCGCCCGTAGCCGCTCACGCAGCCTGGATGCAACATCAGCCATCACCCAAGGTCCCCCATAACTATGCCCAGGCACACCGTCCGACCCGTCCCTTTCCTCGCCATTCACTTCTTCCGACCCCCCGTTTCTCTTGCCATTGATGCTGTAATAGACGCTTCGTTGACCGAAGCATCCTGTCTTTAATCCTACCTTCATTGCTCGACGCTGGTCGTCAGCCCCCAAAAGTCTTGCAGCAATACTCGTCTTTTTTTATACCGTCATCTTGATTGCAACAGCCCTCGTCTGGATACGAGGCATTGTTGCTCAGACAAGATGGCCGAGGCGCTTCGCTTGCCCAACGACAGGTACATGTCTCGAGACTCTTCGCTGGCTCCAAGACAAAAGAGGCTTCTTAATCCCATAATAGAGGAGGACAGCGACGATGGCCAAGTCCCGCAGGCGGCGACCGGCAGAAGGACGCGGCGCGGCGATTCTTCGCATCTGAAAATCGAGGCCTGGCTGTCGCCCGTCAGTGATCACTTCCCGACCCCAAGAGGAATGCATTACCTCGCCGCCCCCATCCTGCCGTCGTCGCCGTCCACCGTGTCCGGAGCCGACAGCTCCCCGACCAACTCGTCCAACCCATGGAACCGGGCCAGTCTCGCCACCGAAAACACCGAGTTCGAGGACCTCTACGATGTGTCCGAGGAAGACGACGGTAAGGACCTGACACGCCCGTTGCGCCGCTCGTCCTCCGTCCGTAGGATGCACGCAAAATCCGATCATGGCTCGTCGTCCAAGCAACCGACTCGCCTTACTATCCCGACAGGTCCTCCGGGCGCCGTCGAGGCCTGGTCTGCCGTCGACAAGCTCAAGAAAACCGCTTCGCCTGTGCCGCCAACCCCTTCGGTCAAGTTACACATGTCGCCGGCCCAGGTCGAGTTCATGGGCAAGCAGCAGGCTCTTGAAGTACCGACAATCTCGGCGCCTCCTTCTCTCGATGGCAGCTTCTCCTCCGAGCAACTCGCGGCCATGAGCGCGCCCGTCACCCCCGTCATCGGAAACGACGAAGCCACGACCGACGAGGCATGGGCCGGCGTGCATCTGCAGCCAGGCGCGCTCGCGACTCTTCAGGCCCTCTCCTGCGGCGAGGACGAGGTCCACGAGCAACCATCGCAACTTCTGGAGATTCCTCAGGCACCGTCCTATCAAGCCCCCGAGATGCGCCAGCAACCTCTGCGACTCGTCACCAGTTTCTCCTCTCAGCTTGCTCAGGAAAGGCTTGTGTCTCCGAATCGGCACTCCCTCGCCGAGCTGACGAGGCTGGAAATCCCGTCGCCAGGTGGATTCTTCTCCGGGCTTTCCCCTCGAACCCGCAGTACCTGGCACATGCTAGCAAATTCCCCTGAGGGCTTGCATCCCCCCACCTCCACGACTGCCGAGCAATTCTACCGGTGTCCTTGGAACTCAGAGGTCCCTGGTCAGCCAGCATCCCAGCGTCCGGATCCCGCCGAAGACTTCTACCGGAGCTTCGACTTGTCCTCGGCCCCTGTTGAGCGTGTCGTCGAGGTTCGAGACGATGACATCTCTGATGGGATTCCCACTGCCAGGCCCGTCATTCAGCACAAGGATTCAGACTCTTCTGAGGAAACTATCAAGTCACCGTCTTCTCCTCGGGTACAAGACGCTCCAACCGAGATCGTGATCGACTACGATCCCGACTACGCCCGGAAGCAACAGAAAGTCGCCCTGTCAAACCTCGACCGCACTGAGCTGTGGCTCCTGGCGCAGCGAGCTTACTTGACGGGCATCAGCAACGTTGTCGAAGACGATGTTGCTCCCAAGGCGGTCGACGAGGTCTCCGAAGCGGAGGAGGCCGAGGCCGGAGGGCTTCAGCCGGAGCGGGACCCGGAGCGGGACCCGGCATCTCAGAAAAAGGTGGTACGCTTCTCAGTCATTAGCTCGCCTGCTGCTCAGCCAAAGAACCTTCCGCACAAGCTGCTGCAGCGAGAGTCGGCGTACTACCGCGCATTCCAGGACTACATCGTCCGAACGCAACGGCACGACGTCTTCATCCACCAGCTCGCCCGCTTCGAGGCTCTTCAGGCTCAGCGAGTGGCGCTTCGCAAGATGCATCGCAACCAGCTTCTTGGAAAGTACCAGCTCAGCGTCGTTCCCCAATCCGCCAAGAAGCGTCTGAGCGCAAACGTGGCTCGTGGGGACCTCGTCCTGACCGACGACCCCGAGAGACTGCGCAGGGAAAAGGAGTTTGAGGCGGCGAACCAGATGGCAATGCCGACTTGGCATGTGGCCGCCATCAAGTTTCTCAACGGCGGTCGCCTCATCACTGCTCCGGTCACCAAGCAGCTCGCGCAACCCTCTTGCGCGGCGCCGGAACTGGACGGCTCTGCTCGTCATCGTGCCAGGGTTCTCGATCTTGGCGGGCAGTCCACTTGCGACTGGGGTTGGCACTGCGCACTCCAGTATCCCAATGCCAAAGTGTACACGGTCACCACCAAGGCAATCCGACAGCTCTCCAACTCAAACATTCGCGGCCCGCCGAATCACCGTCAAGTGGCGGTGGAGCGGCTCACGCAGCTCCCCTTTGCCGATGATCAATTCGATCTCATCTCGGCCCGCGAGCTTCACAGCATCCTCAAGTTCTTTGGCGAAAATGGCGAGGACGAGTGGGAGGGCTGCCTGCGGGAGTGCATGCGGGTCCTCAGGCCTGGTGGCTATCTGGAGTTTTCGATTCTCGATTCGGACATAATCAATGCAGGGCCGCTGGGCCTCGCCAAAAGCGTCGAGTTTGGCTTTTCTCTCAAGACGCTTGGCTACGATCCCAGTCCATCCAGGATGTGGCTGGGACGCCTCGCCCGTGCCGGCTTCGAGGACGTCCGCCGCGTGTGGATGTGTCTCCCACTCAGGGCCAAGAGAAAGGTGCACACACCCCCAATGCCGCCGAGCAGCAGTGGCGCGGAGGGTGACGGGGAGCCGACGGTCCGCCAAATGGACGCAATGGTGATGGGCAGCAGTGACGACATTGCGAGCATGTGCAGTGTTGTCGGCGGATGGAGCTGGGAGAGGTGGCTCCTCCGGTGCGAGATGGAAAAGGTTGCGGGAGAGCTACGACTGGCGGATACCGTGACGACGGGGACGGCGGTGCGGGAGGCAGACAAGTGCCTCGAGGGGGTTCACGCGGTGATGGAGGAGGGCAGTGGTTGCAAGGCGGGCTTCCGGATGCTCAACGGATATGCCAGGAAGTCTCGAGCCGGCAATGACGAGGTGATTCGGGTTGCGTTGGCGGACTGAGGATAGTGGCGAGACGGGCGGACCTCTTTGGCTGGAGGGATGCGTTGTCGGAATGTTGGAGCAGGTGGCTGGTTCGTCGTTTGACATGTCCATTCCGTAAATACCTGGTGAGTGCGTGAATGCTTGGGCCGACAAGAAATGAGGAGGGGGCGTGATCGTGCAATTGACTTGTCCTATGTGTAGGTAGATGTGCTCCAAATGGGTTAGAAACAAGCATGATGGTTTTGGCGTGTAAGCTTATGTTCTCTCCCCTAGTTGTTTTAAGCATTAGAGAGTCCCCTGAGGACCCCATCTAATCGCCCGCCTCGAGGAATGAAGTGATGAGAGGTCTTAGTGTGACTGACCAGCGTGTGTCGGACTAACTGCTACCGATCTGGTAGCCCGCCCAGAGGACGAAGTTTCCGAAACGATCGAGTGAAGTCTTTTCACGCCCAGTTCTGTTAAGGTCGTCCTGAGAGTTTGTAGCCACATCCGCCCGTATGAAGGGGCCCAAGGCAGCCTAGAAATGGCCAAGGCTGCCGGCTCAAAAATCTGGACGAGTTCAGGTTCCCACATTCCTGCCAAGTCGACAGTCCCCAGATCAGAAATAGGATTCTGGATGAATATATGGTGTCTCTTGGGGTCTGCCGCGGTAGTAATCGCCATCGGCGAAAATGGGCAGCCGTCTTTTTGGCTCACCGCAGATGACCCGGCTCGCAAAGAAGTGTTCCCTATCCCAAAGACTGACAGCACTTCTCCATCCTTTGTTTGATTGCTGCAGGGAGCAAGTTTTCATCTGCTCAGATGATGCCTTTTTGGCACCTTGGTTGTTTCATAGTACGTCAACCAAATGAAGTCATGTAGCAACGCAGCTTCTGATATTGTCGGTAGAGCGACGATAGCATATTGGTATCGAGAATATAGAGGCGAAGTATTGAAAACAGAGAAAGCAGAGTGTGGCAACCGTGGCAGACTGGGTAGGTGCAGACGGAGGCAGACGGAGGCCGACGCGACAGACAAGATCACATCTATGTGCATTAAAAGCGTTCACTTCCATACGCACATGGCATACGAGGCAAAAATGACGAGCTCTCTAACACCAAGTGGCTCACCATACAGCAGCATCTGCAATGAGACCTTGTTGCCTAGCAAGCGAGACGCGGTCTTGCAAGCGACCTTGCAAGCGACCTGGTCGTCTTTTCTTGGTATTGCAGCGGAAATGCCTCATAAATTTGCATGATACCCAAGGTATGCAAATAACCGGCCCGGCGAGCTGGCAATTCAGTACACAATCACAATAGCATTAGGGATGCTTTCGGTGGCACCAAATGCGGCAGTCACCATGGAAGACATATAGGAAGTTACACACGTCTTCAGATATCTGTTTCTGGCTTGTTGAGCAACTAAGAAATCCTATCAATCCCCGCACACTATACACATATATTTAGCTATACATGCGGACATTCTTTTTCAGGAAGGAGAGCGCAATCTATTAATGCAAGGGCCCCATGACGAGTGATAGTCTTGCACGTGATTTTTTCTGTGACCGCTGCTTGCTGGATCTGACAGGTACGTAGCGCTGGTGAGGTCACGGGATGTGCATGGTTCGGGTGCGGGAAAAGCCGTCGCCGAAATTTTGGATCGGTCAGCAGCGGCGGAGTGCAGCTTCCTCGGGCCCACACCAAAGACGAAGCTCCTCCAACCCATCGCCCGTCAAGCACCAGCCTCATCCAAGGCACCCAAGACACTGCGTCGGCGTCCGGCAAAGGACGTGCGAGCCATATTCAACGTCACCATGTCAGGACAAAACAACTGGGCGGACGAGACGATGCGGCGCCTGCGCCAGTTGCAGTCGCAGACACAAAGCGGCTATGGCAGAGGACGAGGTGGCGGCCCCAGGATGCCAAAGGGAAGCGGCGGCATCGTCTTGGGCGGTATGCTACTTGCTGGTGGCGCCATGGTCGTGTCAAACTCTCTCTTCAATGTCGACGGTGGTCAACGGGCGATCAAGTACAAGAGGATGGGTGGCGTGAGCAAGGAGATTTACAACGAAGGTAAGCACCGTTTATCACGAGAGGCGGAGAGAGCAATCAGAATTGTCACGAGCGCTGCGAGCTGTGCTAAAGGCAGACTTCTCTTACAGGAACTCACATCAATATCCCCTGGTTCGAGACGCCGATCGTTTACGACGTGCGGGCCAAGCCGCGCAATGTAGCGTCCTTGACGGGCACCAAGGACCTGCAGATGGTCAACATCACTTGCCGTGTGCTATCCCGACCGCAGATCGAGGCCCTGCCGCAGATCTACCGCACCCTCGGGGCCGACTATGATGAGCGAGTGCTGCCATCCATTGTCAACGAAGTGTTGAAGAGCGTCGTCGCCCAGTTCAATGCCAGCCAACTCATCACGCAGCGTGAGATGGTGGCCAAGCTCGTGCGCGAGAATCTGTCACGCCGTGCCGCGCGGTTCAACATTCTCCTCGACGATGTCTCCCTTACAGTACGTTTAATTCCCGGAGGAAACACCAGAGGCTTGCTCGCCAGGGGCGTCCCAGGGTAGGATAGCCGCTGACCGTGTCATTCAAATGTAGCACCTCGCCTTCTCACCCGAGTTCACCGCCGCCGTCGAGGCCAAGCAGGTTGCCCAGCAGGAAGCACAGCGGGCCGCCTTCATCGTCGACAAGGCACGGCAGGAGAAGCAGGCCATGGTGGTCAAGGCGCAAGGTGAAGCCCGGTCGGCGCAGCTGATTGGCGATGCCATCAAGAAGAACAAGGCCTACGTGGAGCTCAAGAAGATTGAGAACGCGCGACTGATTGCGCAGCAGATGCAGGAGTCGGGGGCCAAGAACCGGCTGATGCTGGATGCCGAGGGTCTGGGACTCAATGTCTTTGAAGGCCCGGAGCTGAAATAGGGGACATGAAGACAGAGGGAGTTGCGACGAGCCGGTACGATGAAACCTGACTGCCTAGTGTTGCCCGACGGGGATTTGTTGTATTATAGCCGTTGCCTGAAGCTCGTGGAGAGCAGATTCCCCCACTATTGGCGTAGTAAATCAACAGAGCATCCCACTTTAGTGCCTCAGACTGGCTCTCTTGTTTTCATTTGAAGTCCATGGGATACTTCAAAGTGCGAGGCCTGGGGTAGGTATGTATTTCGACGCCTCCAACAGCCGCCGTTACTGTCTCATGAAGTCCTTCGTAGACGGAAATATTACCTAATCACCAGGTGAAAGCTAACCCCGCGGCAAGTGGTGTACGATTGCGGGACCATTGATGGTTGATGGATGCTTGCTTGCTTGAGCCTCGGAATCCCACCAATCCCACTCATCTGCATCATCTGCATCATCGCCATCCATCAGCCTCGCCCCTCGTCCGCCCTCCCTTGCCCTCACTCTCGTCAGCCCACCGCGGCCGTCAGAAATCGAGAAGCTGCCCGGCCCACCAGAAACAGCCATCTTCCCCGTTTCACGGGCGGCCCACCAAGCGAACTCTCCCTTCTCTCAAGACACACATAGAGCAGCCGCGCTCTCGAGCATCAGCCTCGCACCGTCACCATGTTGATCAAGTACGAATCACGCCTCCGCCCTTGCCCTCCCCGGCCCCAATTGGAACTGATCGCGAGTTGCTTACAGGGTGCGAACACTGACGGGCAAGGAGATTGAGCTCGATATCGAGTTGGACTACAAGGTGGCGTTCCCCACCCCTTGCCTCTTTCTTTTCTCGCTCAGTCCTCGTCCGAATCGCTGGTCCACTGGCGCCACATTGCTGACAGGCAGGGCCACAGGTATCGCAGATTAAGGAAAAGGTGGAGGAGAAAGAGGGCATCCCCCCGGTGCAGCAACGTCTCATCCACGGCGGCAAGCAAATGTACGATCCTGAATACACCGCCTCTTCCTCTCCCTGGCCGTCTTCACGCTCGTCTGATGCCTTGAGCTGACTCTGCGGCCTCTGAGCAGGACCGATGACAAGACGGCGTCCGAGTACAACCTCGTTGCTGGCGATACGCTGCATCTGGTCCTCGCCCTTAGGGGGGGCCGGTGAATGGTCTGCTGAGCGAGCGACGAGCGACGGCCCCAAACGGCCCTGCTCTGGACAGCCAGCTGCGACCCCGGCTCAGACTGGGAATTTGCCTTGACATTTTTGGGAGGGTGGGGTGAGTGGGGAGGGAGACTGGCGTCTTGTCACCTGCGTACTATGTTGTTGTGTATGTTGGTGAAGCCGGAGCACCGCGCCTTGGAGGAATGGGCGTCACCGTAACGTGGCCCCCATCGCGGAAACAGAACCATCGTGACCGCACGGGACCATTCGGAATACAAACTAGCATCTGAGCAACAATGGATACGACTGAAAAGAAACGTCAGGGCCAATGTCAACGAACCTCACTCTCAGGACGGAACCACCGCGAACTCTACGAAATGCACACGCACAAACGAGGCTACGCTGCGGTGGAACGCTGGCAATACAACAAGTGCTCTGTTTGATGACCACTAGTTGGCAAGATACCCTGACTTGGTGAAATTCATCCTGAGGTTGCGCTATCAATCGTGCCACAAATCATCATCCGTAAGCAAAGATGCCACGTCCCGAGTTCCACCCTTGGTAGCTCATGTCCAGGCTCCGAATACGCCCTGTCTTGTATGTAGACTCCGTCCGTCCCTGTATCTGGGTTCCTGAAACGCCATGCGTGGTGACATTTCTGTCCAGACCAACTAGAAAACAAAGAAAAAGACCGATGAAAAGCAGAAATGACGTGAGGCATGCGGGAAAGGCGAAATGTGAGCTTGGACGCCGCAGGATGTGCTCAAACCGCTCTCTTCTTGCGTCGCATGAAGATGTCGACGGCCTTGCGTTTCCGCTGAATGGGCGGGGGACTAGCCTCTGATGGTGCGGCGGCTGTGTCCTTGGGCGATGATTGTCCAGCCGAGTTGTCTGGCGCAGGGCTTGTTTTGGAGGGAGCGAGGCGACTGTCCGCCTCGGTGGACTCGTCAGCCGGCATCGTGGAAGGCGGCGAGGAGGCCTCATCGGCCGACGGGACAGACACGGCTCGCGGCATGGTGGTCGATCTCCTGAACTTATTGGCCATGGTCGCCGCTCCTCTGTTGGCAGCCTTGACAGGAGCGCCAGAGCCGTCCTGCTTCTGCGTGGTGGTGCTGGGCTGAGCGCGGAGGGCGGCCGGCTTCTTCTTCAGGAGCGAGACCTTGGCGGCCTCGGAGACGATGTTTTTGGTGGGCGATGAGCCCACCTGGGCGGGAGCCGTCCTTTCAGCGTCGCCAAAGAAGTCGTCGTGGTCTTCATCCTCTTCCGAGTCGGAGATGACAGTTGCTCGCTGCTCGTACTGCTCAACGGCAGAGACGGGCTCGGGGGCCTTGGCGGCTCCTCTGAACTGAGGCTGGGCGGCTCTCTGATAGTCGCTGACCATGGCTGCAGGTGCCTTCTTGAGCTCGACATGGCGAGTCGGCCCGCGGATCACCTTGGAAAGCGAGCCGTGTATGTTGGCAATCTCCTTGACTTCGCGGCGGACCTTGCGCATGACGCTGGCCCCGGTGTGCGTCTTGGTGCGGCTGCCAGAGTTGAAGGTGAGGGTGCTCGAGGTGTGGTCACGCTGGCCCCAGACACGCTTCGGACCAACCCTTCCAGCGCGGGGCAGAAACTTGCGCTCGATAATCTTGCTCGTGTTCTTCTCCTTGCTCTCCTTGAGCCCGGCAAGGGCATTCATGAGCTTCCTCTCGCTCTCCTCGAGGGCGGTGGCGTGCTCCTTCTTGTACTTTTCCCAGACGCGATACCACTTGTCAGGGGAGGAGGGCTTGTACGCGTTCGCCTTGTACTCGAGCGGAAAGTCCTTCTCTATGAGCCTGATCCAGAGCTCGCCCGTCTCGCCCTGGATCTGGGGCGAGTTGATTTCGATCTGGCGCAGCTGGTATGCATTGTCGATTTTGAGGAGGATGTGGCGCATCGACTCGTAGGGAAGGTAGTCGCCGATGCTCTCGAGAGCCTTGATGTTCTTGATGCAAGACATGGTTGCGAGTTCCATGAGAGATTTGACCGTCATGATGGGCAAGAAGTCAAAGGCGCGCAGGGAGGAGGATTTTTATATGGCGGGGGGACGCGGTGGCGTGGCGCGCCAGCTGGTACAGGCAAGAATAGGCGAGCCAAGAGCTAATAAACTCATTGTTCTGTGGCTTGGATAGAGTGGGAGCAGGCAGACGTGTAGGCGAGAGCTTCGGGGCCGAGGCGAGAGTTGCCGAGTCAACGCAGCATCCCGTGAATGGCAGTGTCAATGGGCGAGCAATCGTATTGAAAGCAACACACCGCAATCAATGGACATGTTATTATCCTCGATGAATTGTGCTGTATTGAGACTCCGAGGGCGTAAAGCCGGGTCGCGAGCCCCAGGCAAAGGGCTGATATCTGAGAAGCGGACGAGAGAATGGAGCTGCGAGACGAGCTTCGAGGTTCAAGGTTGCGGTCGCGGGCTTTATAGGTGGCCTTTATAGGTGGCCTCCAGGGGCTGCTAGCGCGAGCTGGTACCCTTCGGGAGGGGGGCCTGGGGGGGCCTGGGGGGGGCCCAGCTGGTGCACGGAGCCCCACCGGACCGACCAAGCCGCCACCAATCACACGGCGGCTCGCTACCGAGACCTCTCGGCTGCCTGTTCGTCAGTCGCCTTTGTTTGCTTCGTCACCTCGACATTCATTCACACCCTGTGCTGCTTGAGTTCGTCTGACTCACTCAAAACATCTCCGCACCCGAGGCAGAGACTTTTTTCTCTGAATCTTATTTCCTGCAGACCAAACAGCGCCACAGCCATGGCGGACCCGTCCTTTGTCAAGCCCGAACCGGAGGAGGAGACGCCTGCCATGCCCATGGAGGAGGACGACCCGGACGAGGACGCCGGCGACCTCGAGTTCTACGACAAGGGCGGGGCTGGCCACCAGTTCGAGACGCTCTATCTCGCGCGCATCCCGCGGTACATGTGGGACGCATGGCTCAAGTTGGTCGAGGGGCTCGGAGACGACGACGAGATCCAGCTCGGCACCCTGCGCACCTGGAACGAGCCGACGCCGGACGCCTCGGTCGAGGGCGGCATGCGCGACGTGACCAAGCTGCGGATGCTTCTTGATCCCAGCCGTCCCGAGCACCAGCTCATACCCCGCGAGTACGACCTCGACATCTTCGACCGCGACGTGCACAATCACTTCATCTTCAGCGAGGAGGACCTGCCGAGCTACAAGGAGAAGAACAGGGCCCGCAACGAAGCCATGAGCTCGGGAATCCCCGCCCATCTGCTGAGGCAGAGGGCGCAGGGCAACGGCCAGGGGACCGGCCCGCAGAGGCACACCTACGACAGGAAGAATCGGTACCAGCCCTACTATCGCAAGGCCATTCCAAGTTTGTCGCCCATGTCCCGGAGACTTGCCGCGCCTTGTTCCTTGCTGACATTTGCGATGCAGAAAAGACCAAGATATTCGGCAAGATCCACTACGACGTCCGCGTCGAGCCCCGAAGCCACCAGGAAGAGGAGAAACTGCTGGCCAAGCGGCTGTACGAGGCCGAAAACTCCAAGTCGAAGCTCAAGATCATTAGCCGCAACAACGCGTCGGCCATCATGAACCCCGGCTCTGCCGCTGCGTCCCAGTGGGGCGGCAACTTTATCGTCAGTCCTCCGCGGCCCCATCGCCTGGCGCTCGCCTGTCGTGCTAACTCGGGCCTCTGCAGAAAAACGCTGCCCAGCAAACCAAGCCCAAGAAGGGCGAGATCTTCAAGGCGACCCGTATTCCCAAGAACCAGCTTCTCGATCTCATCTTCGACTGCTTCCGCCAGTATCAGTATTGGTCCATGAAGGCTCTCCGCCAGAGGCTGCAGCAGCCCGACTCGTACCTGCGCCAGGTGCTGGAAGAAGTTGCGGTGCTGCACAAGAGCGGCCGCTTCGCCAACCATTACGGGCTGAGCGACGCGTACAAGGACAAGGCCGGGAGCGACGCCAAGGAGGAGGCGGCAGAGGCGGCGGAAGACGGAGACGAGGACGAGGACGAGGAACTGGAGGACGTTTTGCCCGCGCATTGACGCGATCTATCGAGAAGTTTCGCCAAGATGGAGCGTGTAGCTATGGACGAAGGAAACACAATCAGCTGGCTGGCGTTTGGGCGTTGGAGCTCCAGGAACGGCGAGCTCAGGGTTTTAGAGCATGATACCCTCTATAGATGCGACCACCAGAAGGTCTAGAACATATCGTGCCAGGATTTGACTGCGAGAGTGGTACATTTGCAGAAGAGAGGTCTCGAGCAGAGACGGATTAGCGTGCATCAAAGGGCCATCGTCACTGACTGCATGTGTGAATGTACCTGGCCTCCGCCTCATTTGGGACAAGCTCGCCAAGCTTCTTTTTCTCTCTCACCCTTCAGCTCCCACAAATATGACTCGAGCTGGCCAACCGGATCCGTCCTCGGCTGGGCAAGCGACCTTCGAGAGGTCCTGTTCAGTGAATACAGCACGTGGCGGCTCTCCGAAGCCCATCAGACCCAACAGCAACCTCCCTCAGTTTGCAAGGCACATATTCCGGCCGCCGAGCTTGATCACATCCAAGGCGGTAACCTGGACAAGTCTACCCATCTATGCGGCAACCGTTGCAACGCGCCTTTGCTAGCCTCGCCCGGACCCCCGTCAAGCAACTGCAGCAGCCGCGGCCAAGGATGCACCTCATCTTCGACTTTGACGGCACCATCACGCGGCGCGACACCATAGGTGAGCTCGCCCGCTCGGCCATTGCTCGGCAGCAGTCCCACGGCGGCGGCGGCGGCGGCGGTCTCGAGGCCGCGTGGGAGCAAGCCGTGCGAGACTACGGCGCAGACTACAGCGCGTACCGGCAAGAGTACCGGCCCGCAGAGGCGCAGAGGCGGAGCGCGACGGACGAGGTGCGCTACCTGGCGGGGCTGAAGAGCGTCGAGGAGGCGTCGCTGGACCGGGTCGGGCGGTCAGGCGTCTTTGCCGGACTCGGGGCGGACCAGCTGTTCTGTATGGGCGTCGAGGCGGTCGAGGCCCGGCGTGTCGCTGTGCGGGATGGCTTCGCCGACCTGGTCGAGCTGGCGGCCCGCCGGGGCTGGCGAGTCGACGTGGTGTCGGTCAACTGGTCCGGCGCCTTTATCCGCGGAGTCATACACCCGCACCGACTGGCCGTGACGGCCAACGAGATCTCCCCTGACGGGCACATCCGGGGACCCGGCGGGCCTCTTGGCGCCGACCGCATCACCACTTCACCGGACAAGTTGCGGGCCGTACATCATCTCATCGAGGCAGCCGCCGCCGATGACAACAACAGCAACACCAACAGGGTCCTCTACTTTGGCGACTCGGCGACGGACATGGAGTGCCTCCTCCACGAGGACGGCGTCGTCGTGGCAGACGGACGGGACTCGGCCTTGATGCAGGTGCTGGGGCGCATCGGCGTCGAGGTCCCTCACATTGGGGAGCTGCCGCCGCACAGCCGCAATGATGGCGTCGTCCTCAGCTGGGCGAGCGACTTTCGAGAGGTCCTGGACAGCGGCATCCTCGAGTGATGGCCCGAGAGAGCGACTGCATGGCAAGGATTCCCCTGTGCTGCGACTCTACTATGCGTACGCAAAAACTTGAATGTTGCGTGCCAGCCGTGGACAAGGTCTTCACAATGGGTGGGACCCTGTTTAGGCTACGTCCCCAGGTCGGGCTGGGCATCAACACGGCGGATGGTCCATCCAGTGCCGAGCAACCAGCCAGACAGTGGGCATCTCCAAGCAAAGAGAAGGAGGAAAACAAGGCAACCCGGTCTTGTTTGTTTTCGTTCAAAGTCAATGCGACCAAGTGGCCAGCCAAGACTATGGCTCCCCCGCAACGCGTTCCAGTCCTGAGTCCGTCTAGACCTCTCCTAGCCCACCTTATATTAGGAAAGGCCTCGAACCCCGATAAAACTGATCGAGTACCCGACAATTTCTCTGGAGAGAAAAGAAAAGAGAGAACAACAAGAGAGAGGGAAACCTAAACAAGCTCGTTATTCCTCGAACCGACAAGGGGCGCCTCTCATCTGACCCGCCCGTCCGCCAAATGTGCACCTATGCGCGGACCGTCTTCGAATGCAAGCACCACGCCTGGGGCCGGCGCCTCAAGCTCTGCGCCGTTGCCGAAAGTCACCGGGCCGGCGACCTCCCCAGCGGATGCGCCCTGCGCAAGCCGCACGGCCTGCACTCGCGCAGGGTCCCCCGGCAGTGCCACAAGTGCAGCGAGCTGGACCGCAAACGCAGCCTGCTGAGGGCCAAGCTCGACGAGTGCCGCGAGATGTTTCACAGGCAGTACCCCGAGTACGGGATCGGACTCGACATCGGCGCCGGAGAAGACATGGAGCAAGCAAGTGATGGGCTGGGCAGCGAGGACGAGGACGGAGGGATGGGCTCGGACACGAGCAGATCGGTCACGGCGGGGATATAATGGGCGAGAACGGGATATAAGCGATGAAGGGAGGCGTTTGGAGTCTGCAAGGCCAAGGCCACGGAACCGAGACGAATGGGCTTTGCTTCTGGGTTTGGATTTTGGATTTGGATCGAGTCGGTCGCCGCGAGCCAGGCACCGCCAGGGACCTGGACACGTGAACAAGAGGGATTCCGGTCCTGGGTTCCTGCTGTGGAAAGGCTGCATGAGTGCCACGATAGATACCTCTCTCGCTCTCTTTACCTTTTTCATTTCTCCTAGCTAGCGCTGTCAAGATGTGTCGGTTATTGCAGGCAGTATTTACCACTGATGAAAGACAGTTATGAGTTGGCAGCCCGGACCGAGTCGGGCATCGTGGAGGTTGATGACACGGGGGAGGTCGGCGAGCCGAGCCGCGACGCGACGAGCGCATTGCATCGTCCGGAGCGAGCAGGTATCATGCAAGTAAGCCTCCCCGTAAGCCTCCCCCCCTGGTCGGTGGACGTCCGGAAGTAGGCCGTGGCAGGTGTGAGTTGCGGGGGAGGCGGCTGTGCATGAGGCCTTTTTGAACCCTTTCTCTTCGTGATTCACCTTGTTCCGCGGGACTGAGAGCAAGCCATGCGTCATGCCCCTCATCGCATCCGTGTGAGTTGTTTGTCTAGCACCGGAGCTGATGCGAGGTAGGCAAATTATGACTTACATGCAAGCACAGTAGTGCCCTTTTATTCAGCGAGGCTGGAAAGGGTGTGCCTATCAAGCGTGCCTATCAAGCGTGCCTATAAAACGCCTTTAATTTCATCTCGAGCGCAGTAGTGCCCTGTGCCAACTTTTCGAAGCCCTGTCATCGACCCTGCAGCAAAAGTTGCTGCGGCCATGTATCCGTACTAGGTACGGATATGTACATGCAGGTCTGGGTGAGTGCGCTGGGGGCACAGTTAGGCGACGATACCAAATGCTCGCTTTTCCACCTGCTCTATGTAGGCATGCACCTTGCCAATGCCCCATTCGGTAGTGGCATGTCGAAAAGGGGCACGCATCTCACTGCCATTGACTGCCGAGAAGGGGTTTTCTTCACCAAGGGGTGTGCGTGTTCGTGTGCGTGTGTATGTGTAGGTGTGTGTGTGTGTGTCATCTGTACGCCGATGCCTGGCCTCGTGACGTTGAGCCAGACTCTCTGTACAGTAAGTACATCAAGCACCATGCACAGTACGTACGGATGAGCAGGGACTGTACCGAGGTCACGATGCTCTGCAGCCGTCCAGAGGTGCATATGGGGCGAAAAGCAAGCTGGAGCTGGAGCTCGGGCCCCATAGAGCCGAGCCTGAGACATGGCCAGAGGGACATTGAGACAACAAAGCCCTGCAGGGCAAATAAAGACGCGCACAGCCGAGGCATCCGGAGGGCGAGCAAGGGCAGCGGATCGACCGTGGCAACCGGGCGGGCCGCTTTCCGAGCTGGCCTGTTTTGAAACTCGCCGTCTTGCGTGGGGGGGGAAGAGGACGTGAGGATGGCAAGGGACGGTGAAGAGAAAACGCCATGGTTTGATTGATGGTGTGTGTGCATCAGTTTTAGGCGCGCAAATCACCCGATCAAGGACGTGTCTCGACTCTTGAAAAGGGAAAAAGCAAAGGAAGACGAGAGAGATGGCTCCCCTCGCCTCGAGCTGTCTGCACGTAGTATGTACTGCGCGCTGTACTGTAGAAGCAGCCGCCCAGCGTCCCCCGCAGAACAGCTGGCTTGGCACCTTGGCCACCTGAGGCCCCCCTGGACGACCATGGATGGCACACCGGGAGGGCGAGGGGGCAGAGCTTGCCTCTACGGGTGCCCGAGACGGCCCAGGGCGCGGCGACGAAGCCCTAACGGAGCCACTAGAGCTGTCTACCAAGTACGCTGTAGTAGGGGACTGCAAGCTTGAAGCCTGCCCAGACTTCTTGGCTTTTCAGCAGTCAAGCTCCCCTGATCCCTCCGACTTGGACCTTGTACATACGGAACACTGTGCAGCATGTCGGGATGCGTGAAGATGCATTCGACGCCGTGGCCGTGATGAAGCAAGTGTTTCGCACTTGCGCAGAGGCAAAAGCCACAGTGCCATCCCAGAGCTTCCGAGCAGGCACCGGCTCGTCTGAAAGGGAAATGATGATACGAGGGCCCGCGCCCGTCGCTCGCCTTGTATTTATTAGCGGGCCGGAGCAACGAGGTCCACGATGCACGCCTCACGCCTCACGCCTCACGCCTCACGCCTCTTGCCGCCATCGATAAACCCTACCCACGCAAAACCTAAAACTCGAGCTGTACAGTGTAGTACGTTGTGCGTGAGTGCGGGCGGACATTTGTGCGCTGCGCATGAGCTGGGCATCCATCCGGGCGAGGCAACGTCGATCAAATCAGTGAGGTCCGAAGGCGAAGGGAAAGGTAGAGAGAGTGCATGTACAGTTACGTGCGTAATTTGCTGCCAACGAGCCCTCCCCGCCTGGTCTCGAGATGCGAGCAGAGAGCGGTCCGAGGATCGTCGCGCGCGATTGGCTTTTCTCGGCCACACGAGGCGGAGCGCGAGGTCCCGCGCCTTGGGCACGCGGTTGGTGCACTTTTTGGTGCGGTGACCCTACAAAGGCCAAGCTACCCTGTATCCGACACACGGGATAAAAACAGTGCAAGGTTCACCTTCCTTCCTTTGTCATCACACTTTCTTGGCATGCAATTGTTAAGAAAGTGGCACAATTTCTACCAATTTGCTTAACACGTGCACGACAACCTCTGTAGCCGCGCTCTGCGCTGGCTTCGGCTGCGGCCATGGCATCTGCCACGAGCTCGCATGCCAGCTCGGATCCCTTTGATCTGGGTGCTCATACCCCGCCTAACCTTGCTCGCTTAGCCCGTGCATCTCAGCTGCGAAATAGTTCTCCCATTGTGACCCGTCCCATTGGTCTCTCTTCAGCATTCCGGCGGCCGGCAGCAACGCCGTCGTCGCCCCTCATCCGCCTGTCCAATGCCGCCGCTACGGAAGGAGCGCGGCGTGAACCGTCCCGAGCCTGCCCGGCACCACCGAGACCGACGTGCTCCAACCGGTGTCTATCATTGATGCAGCTAACAAACTCGCCGGCGACGAAACCGATGCCCACAACGCCAAAATGACGGTTTTTCGGGCCTTCTGCGAATCATTCGAGCAGACTGCGAAGCAATTCACATCTGGTCTCGAACACAGCTTCGCAGAGCACTTCTCCAACCGTTTTCTCGACCTCTGGAGGCAGACGCCCTCCGATCTCCGACTCGCATCTGCGCCGACGTACAGCAGCGTGGCCGCCGGTCGCACCGCAAGCCAGCGGCCATGTGGCCACTCTCCCACGGCCGCTGCAGCCCCGCAACAAGAGCCACAACAGCCAATTTCCCGTCTCCAGGGACGACCAATCCCCGCCCCGCCGAAAGAAGACCTCCGGGTTTTTGTGCGACTCCCGGCCGAAGCACCGGCGAGGGACCACAATAGCTACGCAATCCGGACCCACATTGCCGCCAAAGTCGGCATCGACCTTCACCAAGTCCCAGCCGCTTTCAAGGTGAACTCCGGATGGGCCATCAGAACAACAGATGCGACCATTCGGGATCTTATCGTCCAACGACAGTCAGAGTGGTCCCAAGACATGGGCGCGACAGATGTAGAAATCAGCCAGAGATGGTACACCTACGCCGTGGCAAACTGCCCCTATATTCTTACCGACCTACAGGGGAAAGAATTGGACTACGAGCCAGCCGCCAAAGATGAAATCGCCTGCCAGACCGGCCTCAAACCCATCAGGGTGCGCCCCGCCAGGCGCAAGCCGAACGACCCCCTGACCTGTACCTTGATTGTCTCATTCCTCGAACCGACTGATAAGCCCTGGAGGCTGTTTGGATCCAGTCGGCTCGCCCAATACATTGAGAGATCTAGCCTGCCCAGCCAGTGCGACAAGTGCTGGGACTTTCACGCCCGACACACCTGCGACCGACAAGCATCCTGCAAGCGGTGCGGACGGCGCGGCCACGACGCGGAAGCTTGCGTGGCCCTCGAGCGGTGCGCGAACTGCCTTGGGCCCCACGCCGCAGACTTTGCGAAGTGCCCTGCGCGCCCGAAGCGATCACACGGCGTCATTCGCCGTCTGACGAGAGAAGAGAAATCTCGCGTCCGAGAGCTGGGCGCTCAACTGTCCGCCCGGCGAAAGGAACAATACGAAAGAGTAGAACGATCCGAGCAGCCCGAACGGGATGCCACCTGCTCGCCGGGTGGTGTCACCGAAAAGACAGTAACGCCTGGGCCTGACAGGAAGACCGCCTCGGAATCGACGCACCTCACCCCCCGACCTCAAGTGCTGCCCGGGACGACGGACAGCAAGCCCAACCTCATGACGAAGCCCCACGGCGCGGTAGCGAATCGACCCTAAGCTCGACCAGGACCGTAACCCCGCCTTCCGTCATGATGGCCTCGGCACCCAAACCTCCGGGTGGAGGCCAACGACACAGATCTGCTTCTCCTACGAAGAAGCGACGCATCATTGAGGACTCTGTCTCTCCATGACGAGATACCCACGCACAAATCAATGTGGCAATAAGACTCTGCGAGTCTTCCAAGCGAACGTGGGCAAGATCTCGCCGGCGCACGACTGCGCCCTTGCCCTCGCCGATTCCGAACATTACGATGTGGTGCTCCTCCAGGAGCCATGGACAGAAACAAAGGGCGGCCGATGCCTTACAAAACACATCCCGCCTACGACACCTTCTCCCCGGTTGACAGCTGGGAAGACAATAGCACCCGACCCAGAGTCATGACCTATGTCCGCCGCAGGCCTGGGCTGATGGTAGATCAGAGGAGGCCCGCGGCAACTCGTGACATTCTTTGGCTCACGGTCAACGACATCACTTTGGTCAACGTTTACCGCCAACCGTCATACGACGAGGCCCTCGACATACTACTCCAATGGCCCGCGCCAAACAGATGTCTGGTAGCAGGCGATTTCAACGCCAAACACCACAGCTGGCAAGCCGGCCGCATCGAGGGCCGCGGCGAGGCTGTAGCTGCATGGGCGACAGCCAACGGTCTGAACCTGCTCAACCCGGCTGACGTCCCGACAAATCCTCATGGCAATACGATCGACCTTGCCTTCTCTAATATCGCCTTGGCCAATGCCGTGGTGGAAGACCATCTTGCCACCAGCTCCGACCACTTCACGCTCAGCACTACCCTGCCTGAGCTCGCTGTAGCGCCCCCACCCACTGGGAAGGTTCGCCTTACCTCTGACGAGGAAATAAGACGCTTCGTAGAGATGGTTGAAAACGGCGTGGCGGCTATCGAGCCGTCAACCGCTTCCCCTCAAGACTTGGATTCACTTGCCTTAGCAGTGACTAACCTACTTCAGTTTGCCGCCAAAGCTGCAGGCCGGCCGGTCCGCAAGGGCGCACGCAGCGCGCCCTGGTGGACGGAGGAATGCTCCTTGGCCGCGGTGGAGTATCGCGCAGTGAGGAGAGTCTACGCTCTCGGTTTCGGCCGAGAGGTTCAGCTCGCGAAAAGGAAGTTCCAGAGAGTCGTGCGGCGAGTCAAGCGCCGTTACTGGCGCGATCTGATTGACAGCTTCACGGACAGTGCGTCCGTCTTCAAGGCGGTCCGTTGGCTGAGATCGCCCGGTGCTTTCCAACCACCGCCTCTGCAAGTGGATGATACCGTCTATGAGACCCAACTAGACAAAGCCAACGCCCTGCGACGAGCAACGCTCGAACGTCGCACTTCGCAGGATGACATCACGGATCCGTGGGTCCCAGTGGACACAGCGAGGACGATTCCTTTCGCTCAGAACGTTTCCCTGGAGGAGGTCCGGGACGCGACCCTTCGCACGGGTAACACCTCCCGGCTCCGATAACATTACGGTCAAGATGCTCCGTGCCGTCTGGCATACCATTGGAAGCCTCGTCCACAAGCTGTATCAGGGCTGTCTCGACATCGGTCACCATCCTAAGCCTTTCAGGGAAGCGGAAGTGGTTATGATCACGAAGCCGGGGCGTCGGAACCTGTCAGAGGCCCGCGCCTGGCGTCCAATCTCTCCTCTCCTGTCTGGGCAAAGGCCTCGAACGGCTTATTGCGCGCCGTTTGGCGTGGGCATCCGTCCACTATGGTGTCTTGCACCCACAACAAGCTGGCGCATTGCCGAAAAGGTCCGCTGTTGACCTTGTCGCCGCATTGGTACACGACATCGAGGAGGCTTTCTCGCGCAAGCAGGTCGCCACACTCGTGACAATGGACGTCGAAGGCGCCTTCGACACTGTCCTTCGTAGCAGGCTCATTCTTCGCCTTCGGCAGCAAGGATGGCCTCGGAATGTCGCTCGTTGGGCTGGCTCCTTTATGCATGACCGAGCAGCACGTGTCCGCTACCAGGATGTCATGACACCTCGTCACCCTTGCAGTGCGGACTGCCGCAAGGATCGCCAGCTTCTCCCATACTTTTCCTACTATACACAGAGCCAATCTACCGCCTGAGCAACCCCAAGGGGCGCTTCGGCTATGCAGACGACACTGCCGTCCTTTGCGTCGGAGACTCCCTGGAGGAGACTGCCCACAGAGCGTCGAAACATGTTCACGAACTCATGACATGGGGCACCGCGAACGCGATAACCTTCGACCCCAAGAAGACTGAAGTCATGCACTTCTCCCGAACTACACCGAGGAATGCACCTCCAGTCTTCCATGGCGAGGTAGAAAAGCGGCCAGGCTCAGCCATGCGGTGGCTCGGCATCTGGCTTGACAGCACCCTGACGTTCAAGACGCACGTCGAGAAGTGGACTGCCAAAGCGCAAGCAGTGGCCTACCATCTCAAGGGTTTGACAAATACCAACCGCGGCCCCTACCAGGTGCGGTCCGAGAGCCGTCCGCGCCTGCATCGAGCCGCAATTGTTCTTTGGGGCAGAGGCGTGGTACCCGGGCATGACCTGCCCGCGATGGAATAAGCCGGCAAAGGAAGGGCCATCAAGAATACGGCACCTCATCCGGCGGATGGACAAGTCGCTCAACACGGCCATGCGAGCCATCCTCCCGGTCTGGAAGACGACGCCGCTCAGCGCCAGGCACCGGGAGGCGGGCATACCGCCAGTTTCGCACCTGCTCCAGGCGTGTCGAACGCGCTTCGCAGCCCGTCTCAAGTCCTCGACGAAGCGCACCCGCTTGCGGTGCGAACGAAGCCGATCCGGGCCCCTGTCATCAACAGGGCCATTAAGTTAAAATACCAGCGTCCACGACAACCTTTCCGGACCAGACTGCGTCGCACTGACGAGCTGCTCCCAAGGTGCGCCAGGCCAGACCTTCTCGCACGTAGGTTCGCCAGCGACCAGCGTGGACCCTTGCAAACTGCGCCGAAAGAAGAATCGGCGGCAAACTTCGGCGAGTGGCTCCAATCAGTTGCTCCACGGACAGCAATCGTCTACTCGGACGGATCCTCTCCCGGAGGAGCCGCGGGGTACGGCTATGCGGTACATCAGGATGGACTCACCGTCCTCAGCGGTAACGGCCGTCTTGGGCTTGCTGAGGTCTTTGATGCCGAGGCGAGAGGCTCCCTAGAGGGTCTGCGTGCTGCGTTGAGCCTCCCGGCTGCAGACCAGATTGTCGTATGCCTCGATAACCTCGCGGTCGCGACGTGTCTTCAAGGCATGCCGTCAGATTCCTCCCAGAAGGAGTTCCTGGAATTCCAGGCCTTGGCCGCAGAACATGGTGCCACTGAGATCCGCTGGATCCCCGGCCACACCAACATCCCAGGTAACGAGCAGGCAGACGCCTTAGCAAAGGCAGGAACCTCTCAACCCGAGCCTGCAGACGCTCTCCCGACGCTGGCATATCTGCGCAAGGTCGCTAGGCAGCGACCAAAAGACGCATTCAAAGCCTGGTGGGAAGTTTCTGCACCCCAACAGTACAGGGTCCTCGACCTCGATGCCACGACTGGCTGCCCGCCAGAACTTACCATTCCACGACCTCTGCTCCACCATCTGCTCGCAGCAAGAACCCACCAGAGGACTTCGCTGATTACCACGAAAGGTTGAACCACGACGATGCGCGACTGACGTGCTCATGTGGTCGACGAAAAGAACCAAAGCATCTCTTCTATTGCCGGAAGATCGCGCCGCGACATCGGATGAGGTTGGCACCTCACCGAGCGCGGCGGTCAACCGAGCAATAGGCAGAGACTTCGACCAGTTCGTCAAGGTGGCGAAGGCAAGCTCGTTCTTTGGAACGATCTGCCCTCGCCACTAGGCGGCAGCAACCGCTTTCCTCCTTCCTTCCCTTTGTTTGCACACACACCCATTTTCTCTTACCCGACTCGGCCGGGCGGAGGGTGCTCTCGGAACCGGCCCTGTGAGGCCAAAACGAAAGACATGGCTGTCGCGCCTGAACGTCCCGCTGACGGGCAGCAGGCTGAGCAAAGAAGCGCCTTTGAGCCGATGAAATGCTGAATGGTGGATTGTTTACGTTCTGTGGAAGGGGCAGAAGACGCGGATTGGTACTCGTTTCGTTTCGCGTATTGTGGGCCTACTCCGCGATAGTAGACTTCCAGCAGCTCAGCACGTCCTGTGCCCCGTCTCGGGGACCTGAGCGACCTAAAGGTCGCTGGACGGAAAATACAATAATTCAGCCGTAGGCTGACTTTACATTAATCGAATAAGTTTTCCCAAATATGAGGGTTTGGTGCAGCAGGGATCAGTTAAGTTTTCTGACATCTGATTGGTTGTATGGTTTCTAAAACGTAACTCAACTGGATGATGGCCTTCTAAAAGTGGGTCCAATTTTGCACTTGCCCCTGAATGTCACAGAGCTACTCTGAGCATCGCGGGTCGCCAACAAACCCATCGTACGCAGCTGCTTTCAACCGCAGTGAACCCTATGCCTCATCGAGGGTCTCAAGGTGGCGTGGTTTCCATCGTATGCATTCGCTGTGGCGAGGAGACCAAACTTGACAATGATTAGATGGAATACTGCAGCCGATGTCGCGAGTGTTGGTTTCAGATGGGAATTGATTATGACGGCATTTGCTCGCGTTGCTATCGAAAGGATGAGAAGCGCGGCTCTGACGAGCCTTATTTCTTCTCTGCCGAAAATCAACTTGACTTTGGTCCCGTACCGACACGATTGCCTGAGCTCACGCCTACAGAAGAGTCATTGATCGCTCGCGTCCACGTCCATGTGAACATCATGCTGGTGCGAGGGCAGCAGTACAAGTATCGGGGGCATGTCGTTCACTTTCTTCGTGAGGTTGGCTTGGTGTACAACCAGCTCCCACTTCTGCCACGGGAGTTAAACACGGTGTTGCTGCGTCCTGCCAACACGTCATCACACGCCAATCTAAGCCGGCAATTTACCCGTCAGTTCCGTGTGCGCCGCCAGGCGGTTATGATATGGCTTGACTACCTCCGCCATCACCATCCTGGATACCGATGCATCGTCATCGACAACGAGCGACTGAGCCAACTGCCCGAGGACGGCAATGTGGTGGACGCCATTCCCAAAGCCAGGTGGAGGCTGCCGATGTAAGACCGGAGGAGGAAGATCAGGAGGCGGAGCCTGACCTAGAGGACGCGGCTGCGGTACCGGACCTGTTGACCAAGGACACGGAGCTCGATGCTCTGCGGTCTATTCTCGTGGGCGAGCCAGAACCGGAGGCAAGTCTTCCTCTTGCCACAGGCTCCCAAGAGCGGGCGCGGCACCAGCAGCTGCGGCTCCCGAATATACGGCATACGCCGATCAATGAGTTCAATCGCTCTCATGCCCTGCTCTCATTGGCATTCCCATGCCTCTTCCCAGACGGGAGAGCCGACTTTGTCGAGCCTCGCTTGCGGTCGATAGATTACAAGGATTACATCGAGCACGCGATGCGGTGGCACGACGGGCGTTTTGCGCGGCACCCAACCTTCCGTTTTGTCGCATTCAATACCCTGATGCGGTCCCAAGCACGTGCGCGGTCGAAGTTCTTCGTGAAGCAACATGATGGCACCCGTGAAGCGCTCACGCGAGAGCAGCTTATTCAGGCGCTCGAACACAGCGAGGATCCCGAGGCGCAGGCGCTGATAAACTCAATCACAAGGCATGCGGTGTCGATTCGCGGTACGCGCCCCTTTTGGAACAGAAAGAGGCAGGACCTCGAGGCGTATGCGTACAGCCTGGGCTGTCCTGGCGCATTTATCACATTTAGCCCAGCCGATTTGCACTGGCGGAGCCTCTACCAACACATGCCCCGATATGGAGAATGGCTGCGCGCGTCCGAGCCGGAAAGGATGGCATTGTCGCGGTACTTATTGCGTCAGAACCCTCACATTGCTGCTTTCCACTTCTACCGCCGATACTGCTTCTTTCGAGATATCGTGTTGCGGAAAAAGTTCAACGTCACGGATTACTGGGATCGATATGAATGGCAAGGCCGTGGCAGTCCGCACAACCACGGTCTGTACTGGATGCAGGAGGGCCCAGCCGCCGACATGGAGGACGAAGCTGCTCGTGACATGTTTGCACGCGTATGGGGCTTCCACGTCACGGCCGTGAACCCGGAGCCCCGTAGGACTGTGCCTCAGGGGGAGGGCAATCCGCTGAGCGTGGATCCGCTGGGCGTGGAGATGACATTCCTGCGGCTCTCGCAAATCGTCAACCGCTGCCAGCGCCACAGATGCAATACCACGTACCGCTTGCGAGTCAGAAAGGGAAGCGGTGACCTCGCGAGGGACATGGAAGGAGCTGCTGGCGACATTGAGGCGGCCAACGTGGCGAATCCGGAAAGGGAGTGTCGTTTCGACTTCCCCCGTGCCTTGAGAGAGCTGGCCGCGGTCATCAGGAAGGAAGGCAGGTCGTACTACATCTTCGAGGCGGCCCGCAACGACAGCCTCATGAACCATTTCAATCCTGCCATCATTCTGGGATGGTTGGCCAACATTGACATATCTCCATGCACCAGCTTGCAAGCAGTCATTACATACGCTGCCAAGTATTGCAGCAAATCGGAGAAGAAGACAGAGCCTTACTGCAGGCTTGCGGATCAGATTTTGCCGCATACAGCACACCACCAACCTCTGTTGTCCTTCTCCTCTCGCCTCATGAACAAGCTGATTGCGAGAGAGATTATTCAGCGCAGGAAATCTCCCACTTGCTACTCAATATCCCTCTGCAGGAAGGGACTCGGGTGGTTGTGTACGTCGACTGCCGCCCGTTGGAGCAGCATGCGCGGTCGTACCGCGTCGATGATGATGTCAGTGAGGCTGTCGGCAGCTACCGGAAATATCTGCAGAGAAATGACCAGCATGAGAGTATTACTTATCTCGAGTACCTGCAGTCGTACAATCTCAAGACATGGAGGAGACTCGGTGCGAACGCGAAGAAGAGGGTTCTGTCCTACTGTCCTCGGTATAGGCCAGTGGAAACCTCAACCCAGTTTCATGACTTCTGCCGCGTCAAGTTGATGATGGCCCATCCGCATCGCGCTCCGGAGGAGTTGCTTGCTGTGGACGGGCAGCGGTTTGAGTCCTTTGTTGCGGCGTACCGGTGTTGTCGGCAGCGACACCATTTCCATGAGGACGACCATTACGGGGAGGTGGGAACAAACGAGCTCCAGGCGGAGGACGATGAGTTTGAGCAGGAGGTCCATGACGAGCCCATCGCAGAGGAGGACTGGCATGAGCTCGCCCGCATGCTGCCAGACCGGCCGCTGGAGGAAGAGGACATCGACGTACTTGGCCGGCGAAATATCGACGTGAATTATGACTGGGCTCCTCACGTGGGACGATATACCAACGAGGATATTCTCAGCGGCAACTACTGGGAGCAACGCAAGGCGGAAAGCTCCTTTCCTTGATGTGGAGCACCAGCCTCTGGAAGCACGCGATGCCCTGAATCCGGAGCAGCGCATCGTGTATGACACGGTGATGGGCCACTTTCTCGCCCAAGACCGTTCCCAGTTGTTACTCCATGTCGATGGTGGCGGTGGCACAGGCAAGTCATATCTCATCAACCTGCTCTCGGCGCACCTCCAGGCCGCTACACGCGGGAGAGTGACACCTGTCTGGCGTGCCGCACCGACGGGTGTCGCAGGGAACCAGATATCAGGCACTACTTTGCACTCGCTGCTTCACCTCCCGATCAACAAGGACTTCAGGCCGCTCTCCGCCATCGACAAGGCCCAGCTCCAGAAGAAGCTGAAGGATATTCAGTACCTAATCATTGACGAGAAGAGTATGCTGGGACTGCGTATGCTATCCTGGATCGACGACCGTCTCCGTGAGGCATTTCCGCATCGGAACGAGGAGTTCTTTGGCGGACTCAATATCCTTTTGGTCGGCGACTTCTTCCAGCTTCCCCCTGTTCTACAGAAACCGCTGTACTACGACAAAGAGGTGCAGGGAGTGGAGATCAAGGGAAGGAACGCTTATATGCGCTTCGATAAGACCGTCTTCCTGAGCGTTGTTCAGCGGCAGTGCGGCGATGATCAGGCGTCCTTTCGCAAGGCTCTCGGAGAACTGCGGCCGCTCCTACTATCCCACGAGTCCTGGAAACTTCTCTCCGGCCGCGTGCAGGCAAAGCTAGACGATCAGGAGGTCGCCAGGTTCGCCAACGCCTTACGGGTATATGCCACGAAAGACCGGGTGAACGAATATAACCATTACCACCTTGACCGCCTCAACCGACCAGTCATTCAGGTCATCGCTACAAATGTTGGCCCCGCGCGGCTGCTGCTCCGGACGACAAGGCGGGCAACCTTGCGAAACAGGTCCCTGTATGCATTGGTGCCCGCTTAATGCTGACGTGCAACCTCTGGCAACAAGTTGGCCTCTGCAACGGCGCTCGCGGCACAGTGCACAACATTGGCTGGGCACCTGGCGCTGATCCCATCCGAGACCAACCGTGTGTAATCATGATGGAGTTTGACAAATATACCGGACCGGCATTCCTGACCACCGCGGATGGTAGGAAGATTGTCCCGATTGTGGCAGTAAAAAGGGATTTCCTCGTTGGAGCAACACTCTGCACTCGCACTCAGTTTCCCCTGGTCGTATGCTACGCCATTACGGTTCATAAGTCGCAGAGCATCACCGAAGACAGGATCGTGACAGATCTGTCCTGCCGTGACTTTCAGACAGGTTTGAGTTATGTGGCCGTCTCGCGTGTAAAAACGCTACAGGGGTTGATGCTCGATGCCCCGTTCGACCGCAATCATCTGACATACACATCCCCCCCGGAGGGTATCAAGATGAAGATGAGGGACCAAAGATTTAGGAGTTGGCAGGTTCTCACTCAGAATCCGTATAAGAACGGCTAGGGGCTACGTAACTCCACTTGATGCTACCAAGACGTAGATGACGCAATGAATGCATGACTGTAGATTCTTGAATTTTCAGGCCTGCCTTACCGTTGACAGCAGACTTGCAGCCTTCGGCTGATTGTATGCCTTGCACCACTGGTCTAAAGTGCAAGGCGTGACGAAGTATTTTAATAATAATAATAACAGTGCAAGGTTCGTTCGTGGTCCCGATGCCGGCACGAGGCCGGTTCCACCCACCCAGCCCTTGAGCCTCTGCCATGCCAGAAAATGTTACCATGCCCCACCCCCCTTTCGGTAACACCCACCTTTCGGTAGCGCATTAGAAAATATCCCCACCAAAAACCATCAATTTCACTTACACGGATTCCAGCCAGCTTTGAAGATATTCACAAGCCGTCACTTGGAGTAGATAGTGGATTGATTGAATTCTACTTTTCGATGGTTGAATGTTTGTACAGGGGTCTGCGGCCTGTGCGTACCTTGCACGCGAAATTACCATCCAACCCCCTAATCTCCTTCCGCCTCCTGACGATGATTCTTCTCGTTATTCCTCCACCACATGACCAAAATGACCTTAAAGCGGCCTCGGAGTATTTATACGGAGGATATTATGGCTAATGCGATAATTGATGTCACAAAAAACGGCTTGTCGCAGTACCGCGCCGCCCAAAAGTATGACATACCTCAGCAGTCTATTTCCGACAGACTCAAAGGCCAGGTAGCCCTGGCTGATCAGATCCAGCCTCGTCAACTCTTGAGTAAGTCTCAGGAAGCTCGCTTGGTTTCTTGGATCCTCCGCCAAGAGTCTCTCGGCTATGCTCCTCCCACAGTCAGATCCGCGCATGTGTGGAGGCTCTTATAAAGCAACTGAACAACGAGCGGACAGTGGGGCGCAACTGGGTCTCTAAATTCATCAATCGCCATCCGGACATCAAGAACAAGCGTGGGAGACGTCAGGAAGCTAACCGATTTAATGCTTTTACGCCTCGGGCGGTTCACTGGTTCTTCGATATCAGGAAAAGGAGTATGGATGGATTAAACCAGAAAATACCGTGAATGTTGACGAAGGCGGTATTATGTCTGGCTTTGGTGAGTATTTGGCTTGTCTTTCATTACTTTTACTAACCAGACTCTTTTTGCCAGGTTTGGATAGTCTTGTGGTTGGGAGTGCAGACCCAAAACGGAAGGCCCTTCTGAAAGGGCCACAGTCCCGCAACTGGACCTCATTTATTGAAGCTATCACCGCGGACGGCCGTGTCCTTACCCTGGCATTATCTTTAAGGGCAAAGAGCTTCAGAAACAGTGGTTCTTGACGGAATTCGGCAAAATAGCCGACTGGCATTACATAACGTCGCCCAACGGATGGACGGACAACCATATCGCTATTGAGTGGCTTGAGAGGGTCTATTTGCCCCAGACGCGACCAGCCGATGCCTCAGATGCTAGACTGATCATATTAGATGGACATGGAAGTCATGCAACGGTGCGTTTCTTTATCCACCTCTGTAGGAATTACTGTTAACCGAGACCAGGATGCATGGATGGCCACATGCTTTTGAACAACGTTTATTGCTGTTACCTTCCTGCCCACTGCTCTCATGGCCTCCAGCCGTTAGATAACGGTGTATTCAATGCCTCCAAGGCAGCTTACCGGAAAGAACTTCAGAAATTGACCTGTTTGACCGATTCTGCGCCTGTTCATAAGGTCAATTTTATACGGGCATATGCTAAAGCGCGCGAGGTTGGAATGACGGCAAAGAATATATTGTCCGGCTGGAGGGTCACTGGGAATTGGCCGATCTCACGATCCAAGGCATTGCGGCATCCAGAAATTCACGCGGACATTGTAGAGACGTCTCCAAAGTCCGCGCCATTTTGGGTTCTGATGATACGCCAAGAAACAGCCGCCAGATTCGCGATTTCGGAAAGAACAAGACTCCTGGCACCCGGAGACGATACGCCGTGATAGCTAGAGGCTTTGAAGCCCAAGAACAGACGCTTGCCGAGCACAGCAACAGAATCGCGAAGCTAGAGGAAGAAGTGGCCCGGCTGCAGAGAGGCAAGAAGAGGAGAGCAATTCCGAACCCGAACAGACGGTTCATGACTCTCAGTGAAGCTTTGGTGGCTGAGGAAGCCATTCCCAAATTAAAAGCCAAGAGATAGCCGTTGTGCTGAATTCTGACACAGAGGAGGAGGCGGTCTCAGAGGTGGAGACAGCTTCAGTGATTGAAGTCAAGGTGGCACCTGAAGCCCTTCCAGTCACCACCAGATCCGGGCGAATGGTAAAAAGCGCCGGTACATATAAGAGCGTCCATTTCTCTACGGAATGATATATTTTTTGTGTTTATAATGTTAAGTTCTGATCATATTTCATGTAGTTCAAATGGTAGACTTTTGGTGGAGAATTTTTCAATTGCGCTACCGAAAGGTGGGTGTTACCGAAAGGGGGGTGGGGCATGGTACTCTTTCTTACCACACCACCACATCTGCAATACCGCATCTGCAAGCACCTCTACCTGCTGCGAGACACACATCGCCGTCCTTGAACTGCCCGTCGTAATGGACGGAGAAACTCGATAGAAAATCGGCAAAAATCGCCAAAAAATAAAATCAAGAACACATACAGCAGCCGGTGTTCGCTGGTCGTCACCGACCCAACTACTAATCTGCCTCTTATAAGTTTCACTAGCAGAAGATCGAACGGGATCCGGTGTAGTCTTATAGATATGGCCGTATGTACCAGCAATTCGACAAGCTTAGCTCATGATTGCGACCCCCCTGTCCTGGTCGGCGCGTGTGCTTGTCGAGCCCTCAGGAATTGACCGGTTACACCAAGATGTGCGAGTGGCACGTGAGCGCCCCTCTGCTGCTGCTCCTCTTCGTCAGGCCGGACAGCTAGCTGGTGGACGTGTGTCCCGTGTAGCCGTCATTGAGACGGGGCAGCGGATGGCATCCGCGTCGGCCACCGCAGCCAGCGCTGACCATGAAGTCCAACAGCCGTGGCCGCGAGAGGCTCTGATTCGTCCATGGCCGGCGGTCTCGAACGTCATACGGCGTCTGGCCAGCAAAGGGCTGTCTATCTAGACCCCACCCCTCCGCCCACGACTGACGAGAGGCGCCAATTGGGAAAAAGGGGCCTGGCGACTCGGCTCCTCCCACACCTCATCTGCATCGCCAATGCTCTCTCCAAACCCCACGCTGCGCTGTCATTTCCTGCTGCATGGACAGATCCCGAGGCCAACGTTGCGGGCGCCTCGCCTAGCCAACCGTGGTTCGCAGCGCGGCCCCCAAATACCTGATACCTGGTGCAATGCAGAGGCACTTCGCCCCTCGATGCACTGAGCAGCGCCCCGTCATCACGATTCTCGCCGCGACCGGTGGCATGCGCGCGCGCGTAGGAGCATGTACTGTACAAGCTCGCCTCTCCGCGTCTTTGACGCGTGCAACTGCCCAGTAGCAGTTGGGCTTTCGAGCCATCCACATACCGCGCCGCTGAGACGCGACCAACGGAAAGGACAGTGCACGCGCACATGGCCGGCCACCATGAATTGCCGTGCGCCGTTTGTGCACGCCGATGGCGAGGAAGCGCATCCCGGTCGGCGAGGCGTGCTGCTCACCCTACCAGGAACTAGCACGGGCATGCGTATGGATGCAGAGGCTTTCAGGCCGTGGCTTGGAAATCAGGGCGTGCCTCGAGGCATCCAATAACTCCCACGGGCAGATCAAGGTGCCTGGGCCCTCGCAGCTCCTCCACACTGTGCATCATGTACCCCTCCGTGCCCCGTACAGGAGAGGCACACACCACCTCCACCCCACCCCCCTTCTTTTCGCCATTCGGCGTCGGCCAGACTGAGCGTCCCTGTTGGTTCCTCCTTGCCCAAGCTGCCTGGCTGCCAGATCTCCAGACCCATCCGATTCCTTCTATTTATGAAATCCCCGTGATGCCCCCCACCGGCGGGTCACCTTTGCTCACTCCCTCGTCCTCTTCCTCTCCTCCTCCTGCTTCCACTTCCCGCCCTGGCTCTTCCCAGCGACCCATATCGCTCGCTCAGTTCCCCCTTCTCCCCGACGACACCAGCTTCGGTTCATCGCGATCCGCCGCCTCGACTTCCGCCGCCGCTCCGTCCCCGCATCAGGCCGGTCCCGCCGGCGAAGACATCGAGATGGAGCCCGTAGTGGGCCACCGCCGGCGGAAGAGCAGCCTCATCAACCCCGTCGGAACCTACCCAGCCGCCCACGTTCACCGTGGCCGACTCTCCATAACCATCCCCCGCGAGGCCCGGGAAGACGGTGACGAGGGCGGGTCAGCAAAAGACGAATCGCCTCGAGACGGCTTCAGCGACGACGATCTCCACGATGACGAGGAAATGGGGCTGTCCAGCAAGGACCGCAGCCGCAGGCAAAAGAAGCGCCGGAGGAACAGGCAGCTGGACAATCGCATTGCCCCCGAAAAGGACATCTCGACCGATGAGCTGCACGAGGCCGACAAGGACGTCATGAGGAGGCTGATGGTCAATGCCGCCTTCATATTGCTGTGGTACATGTTTTCATTATCCATCTCTCTTGTGAGTACTTCTCGTCCGCCAACCCTCCTCTCTCTCCGCCGTGTCCTAACAGTTGCATGCGAAACAGTACAACAAATGGATGTTCGACAAGAACCGCCTCAATTTTGCCTTCCCGCTCTTCACCACCTCGACGCACATGCTTGTGCAGTTTGCTCTCGCCGGCCTGGTTCTCTACCTCGTGCCATCCCTGAGGCCGCAGCAGGCTCACAACTCGGACGGCGGCAGGTCGAGACACGAAACGGAACCCAACAGCTCGGCCATGTCCAAGATGTTTTATCTTACGCGTATTGGGCCTTGTGGTGCCGCCACCGGCCTCGACATTGGGCTCGGTAACGCGTCCCTCAAGTTCATCAGCCTCACTTTCTACAGTAAGTTGGAGCTCGTTTGTTCGCCGACTCGTGACTTCGGCTGACACGGCCGTCTAGCCATGTGCAAGTCCTCGTCTTTGGCCTTCGTCCTACTCTTCGCATTTCTGTTCCGACTCGAAACCCCCACCTGGCGCCTCGTGGCCATCATCGGAACCATGACCATGGGCATCATCCTCATGGTTTTCGGCGAGGTCGAGTTCAAGATTGGCGGGTTCGTTCTCGTCATCTCGGCTGCCTTCTTTTCAGGCTTTCGCTGGGGCCTCACCCAGATCCTACTTCTCCGCAACCCCGCCACTTCCAATCCCTTTTCCAGCATCTTCTACCTTTCCCCCGTCATGTTCGTCACCCTGCTCTCCCTCGCCATCCCCGTCGAAGGCTTTGGCCCTCTGTGGGAAGGACTGAAGACGCTGAGCAATGAGTGGGGCGTTGTGACAACACCCTTGTTTCTGCTCTTCCCGGGGTGCATCGCCTTTTTGATGACGGCGTGCGAGTTCGCTCTGCTGCAGCGTACTTCGGTCGTCACGCTCTCCATTGCTGGCATCTTCAAGGAGGTTGTGACCATCTCAGCCGCCTCGGTCGTCTTCGAAGATAAGCTTACTCTGATCAACGTCGTCGGGCTTCTCACCACCATGGTTGCCATCATTGCCTACAACTACATCAAAATCACCAAAATGCGCCGGGATGCGCAGGTCGACGCTCATGGACGCCATGCCGAACCCGTCCCGCCTTCCCCGTCGAGCAGCAGCGGTAGTGGTACCGATTTGGACGACGACGAAGCCGAAGAGACGGCTGGGTTACTGCACCAGCAGCCGGACATGGGACAGGCGCTTGTCACCTCGGACGGCGATATCCAGCCTAATCTGCAGTCCATGATCTCTCCATCTACAAAGGAGCACGGCGAGAACAAGCAGGGACGCCAGGAGTGAAGGGCGAATTATGAACGAAAAAAAACTCTTGACGAAATAAGTCATCAATTGTTTCAGCGTCTCTTTCATTGGGATATCTGTATAACATTCGTTCCCGCGACGACTATATCCTCCGTGTACTATCGACGGGAGGATGAAAAGGGAACTTGAGGCGTCAACGGCGCGGCGTTGAAAGGTTTCGACGGATCCAGGGATCTTGAGCAATATTGGGCAAAGGGCAATCTAAGAAAGAAGTGGACGTCTCGCATCACGAATCCTCAACACATCGAGGCTTCGATGGAGTTGGGAGCTGGTTCCAGGTCAGACGTGAGCAAAGGGGAATAAAAGGCATGCGCACCCACACGTGTGGAGTCGACAAGATAAAGATACCCCAAAGGACAGCGAAAAGGCCGGTTTAAAATGGACGCGTGCCCGGTGGACTCGTCTGGAGTCTAGGGATGACGTTGAAGTAGAAGCTGAAGTGCAATTTTCCAAGAGGTTAACTTGACATGTAACATGATGCGTAGATAATGCGATGATGGTCGGGTCCCCCCGCAACGGGACACGCCCCAGAAAAAGCGCCGACGCCAAGCTGGACAGGGCCATGGCAAATAAAGATGGACATACCGGGTTCCCACCACGCACCACGCCGTGCTAGCCAAGCAGGCGCAGACCATTCTTGGTCTTTTGCCCGGGCTTGGTGACGCCTCCGCCGGCGACGGGCCCCAGGCTGGGCTCGTACGCGGCGCCGGCCTGCTGCTGGCCGCCCGACTTGTTGTTCTTGCCCTTGTAGTTCTTGGCGTTATGCTTGCCGCCCTTGCCGCGTTCCTTGGCGTTGGTCACCTTGATTTCGGTGTTTGCCTTGCGGATGACGACGGGGTGGCTCTGGATGTATTTGCCGTTCATCTCCTTGGCGGCCTGGAAGAAGTCGTCGGCGTCGCTGAAGCTGACGAAGCCGTAGCCCTTTGACTTTGTGGTGCGCTTGTCGCGGATGACGCGGGCCTTTTGCACCGACTTCCAGCGCGCAAAGGCCTTGAGGAGGGACTCGTCGGTCGTCTCCCCGGCGAGGTTGCCCACGAAGAGTCGCAGGTGGGTGGGGTCCCATTCGAGGAGGGTGTCGTCGGTCCATTTCTTGCCGCCGCCCTGGCGCGTCACCGTCTTCTTCTTGTCGTGGTTGGCGGCATCGGCTGGCGTCTCGGCCCTAGGGGCCTCGGGCGCGGCTCCGACGGGCTTGCCTTCCTTGCCGACCTGGGGCACGCCGTTATAGGCGCTCTGCCATTCGGCAATCTGGGCGGCCTCGCTCGGGTCGTAGCCGCTCGGCCCGGCCCCAGGCGCGGGAAAGGGGTTCTGAATATGCGGCGCCGCGTAGCTGGAGTTGCCGTAGCCCGAGTTCGGGGCAGCATAGCCGTGCTGCTTCTGCTGCTGCTGCTGGTGCGGGTATCCCTGCGCGGAGGAGCTCACGCCGGGGGCAGCGCCGGGGTAGCTGGGATAGGCGGACGCAGCGTACGGGCCGGCAGAGGCGTACTGGTTCGAGGAGGCGGCGCCATACTGGCTGCGAGACGCGTAGGAGCCGGGATTGGCGTCGGCAAAGGGCGTCGTGCCGGGAGGGTAGCGCGGGGCTGACGAGTAGGAGTGCGCGGCGGCCCCAAAGGCGGGCTTGAATCCGGACGAAGTGTGGGTGGCGGCGTGGGAGGAGGCGGGGGGTCTCGCGGGGAGCGAGTTGCTGGCGGTGGTGCCTGGAGGCGGCGCGTATGCCATGATGAACAACCAGAGCGGGCTTGCGCAACAGCTTTCTTGTGTGTAAGGCTACGTACCTCGAGCTGTCTTGCGCTCAAAGCTCACCTCTTTGAATTCCGCTGCACAGCGTTTTCCCCCGGGAGGAGATGTGTGGGCAGGGGCAAAGCAGGCTCGAGCGTGGTAGATGCGCGAGGGTTTGTTTGGGAGTGGTTGAGTTGACGATGACCAGCTGGCTGGCCCCCACCGAGCGAGCGCGCCTTGGTCGGAGGTGAAAATTTTGGGGCCGAGGAGCGGCACGTGACTGGTGAGGCGGGGACTGGTGTACTCCGTACTGCACGAACGGCTCCTCGGGACGGAGACTGTACGTACATACAGTACAGTAACATACGGTCATGAAAGCGTCCAACAGGCGACGGTGTCTGATCTCGGCATTCGGTTCGGCGGTACGGAGCAGAACATAGCCGAAGACCGGACAGCAGATGCATCTCGTGTCCCTCCCTGTTGTTTCCCTCACCTCTGCTGACGGGGCCTGACGGGCGACCGCCGCTGGCTCGTAAGTTACCTCTGGGCCTTTGTAGCCCCCCCGGAAGCTGCGAAAGCGAGTCGCCTCACACGCTGCGCAAAGCCCGTCCACCCATGGCGCGCCCGATTCCGGCGGCTCGATGCGGACGGACATGGGCATCCGGCGGTCCCGTGGTTGGCGCTTCCACGACACTCCTTTGCCAACGGGCGGCTCTCGGCGGGTAGTCGTGGGATGCGTCATGCGCATGGTTGACAGGAGGGGCTGACAGGAGGGGCTGACAGGAGGGACGCCGTCCTTTTGTCTATCAATCCCTTGGTGCTGCAGCTGCAGCTTCATCATGATACCGGGTGTGGCCTTGGCGTGCTTGCTGCATCCTCATGCGTAGGCGCCTGCTGGGGGTCAGTCATAAGCTGCTGCTGGAAAGGGTGCCTGAAATGCGGAAGTTCACGACGGGTCAGTCTTTTCTGGTGAAACCCCCATCAGGGACCGGACGTGTCAAAGAGCAAGCCGCTTTCGCTGGCTTCGTGACGATGCCCCGCCAATCAGTGCAGGCTACCCGCTTTTCCGGGCCAACTCACCTGTGAGCCAGTGCCTGGACGACTCCGGGCGACAAGCAAAGCTTCCTCTCTCGCCTTAGCTACTCCTCCTCTCTCCCCACCACCACCACCTCCTCCTCCTCCACCTCCTCCTCCTCCTCTCCTCCTCTCCCCTTCCACCTCTTCCTTTCCTGCTGCAAAGGTGCTTATAGCCGCAATCCGACTCTCCCGCAACCCGACTTCTTCTTCATCCCGCCAACTGCAGATACCAGCAGCCCATCGCCATCATGTCTGGCCCCGTGTAAGTTTTGCAGTCCTGTTGATTCATTGCCCCTCCATCATCATCTGTCCGTGTTACCCCACCACCCCGCCTCCCCCGATGACCTCAATTCGCGCACCTCGACTGCTGCTGTCGTGACATTCCCTGGCGGTCAGTCCGAGACGTGGCCGTGCCTGCGTCTGCGCCGCCTTGGACCGCGCACTCGGGCCTTATCCTCGGCTGCCAGAAAATCCTGCTCATGGTCTCGACGCAGCGCCCGCCTCGCAAACATCAAGCTTGGCGGCGCCCAACAACGCCCGCCTTTGTCCACTGCTGCACCCGCCTCTTCTCCCGACCGGTTCTCAAGCAACGCTGACAATGTGGCCAGCGCTGATTTGGGCCTCATCGGCCTTGCTGTCATGTAAGTCACGGCCCCTCCCGCGTCACCTGCGGCACCTCCGGAAGCACTGACGACGGCTGCCGCACAGGGGACAGAACCTCATCATGAACATGGCCGACCACGGCTTCACCATCTGCGCGTTCAACCGAACCGTCTCAAAGGTCGACCGCTTCTTGGAAAACGAGGCCAAGGGCAAGTCCATTGTGGGCGCCCATACCATTGAGGAGTTCGTCAGCAAACTCAAGTCTCCCCGCCGCGTCATGCTCCTCGTCCAGGCCGGCAGTGCCGTCGATGACTGGATCGCCAAGCTCCTGCCCCTCCTCAGCTCCGGAGACATCATCATCGATGGTGGCAACTCGCACTACCCCGACTCCAACCGCCGCACCAAGGAGCTCAAGGTCAAGGGCATCCGCTTCGTCGGTTCCGGCGTTTCCGGCGGCGAGGAGGGCGCCCGATACGGCCCCAGTCTGATGCCCGGCGGCAACGAGGAGGCTTGGCCGCACATCAAGGACATCTTCCAGAGCATCGCCGCCAAGAGCGACGGCGAGGCTTGCTGTGACTGGGTCGGCGACGAGGGTGCTGGCCACTATGTCAAGATGGTCCACAACGGCATCGAGTACGGCGACATGCAGCTCATCTGCGAGGTATGTCGGGGCCCCAACGGCTGTCACGATTCGGCTTGTCGCTGACACCTTCTTTTGCCCAGGCCTACGACATCATGAAGCGCGGCCTTGGTCTGTCCAGCAAGGAGATTGGTGACGTCCTGGCCAAGTGGAACAAGGGTGTTCTCGACTCTTTCCTCATTGAAATCACCCGTGACATCATGTACTTCAACGACGACGACGGGAAGCCCCTCGTGGACAAGATCCTCGACAAGGCCGGCCAGAAAGGCACCGGCAAGTGGACCGCCGTCAACGCCCTCGACCTCGGCATGCCCGTTACTCTCATCGCCGAGGCCGTCCTAGCGCGCTGCTTGTCCGGCATCAAGGACGAGCGTGTCAAGGCTTCGACCAAGCTCGAGTATGTGAGCCGCACCAGTGGCAAGTTTGAGGGCGACAAGGCGCAGTTCCTCGAGGATCTCGAGCAGGCGCTGTACGCCTCCAAGATCATTTCCTATGCTCAAGGCTTCATGCTGATGCAGGAGGTGAGTGGCGCAGCCGCCGGCTGCGGGAGCCCTTTGCTGACGACAAGTTGTCCAGGCCGCCCGGGAATATAACTGGAAGCTCAACAAGCCTTCGATTGCCCTCATGTGGCGCGGCGGCTGCATCATCCGCTCCGTCTTCCTCAAGGACATCACCGATGCGTACCGCAAAGAGCCCGACCTGCTGAACCTACTGTTTGACAACTTCTTCAACAAGGCCATCCACAAGGCTCAGCCCGGGTGGAGAGACGTGGTTGCGAAGTCTGCCCAGCTCGGCATCCCGACGCCTGCCTTCTCGACGGCCCTGTCGTGGTTCGACGGCTACCGTACCAAGGACCTGCCGGCCAACCTACTCCAGGCTCAGCGTGACTACTTTGGCGCTCACACGTTCCGCATCAAGCCCGAGTGCGCCAACAAAAAGTACCCCGAGGGCCAGGACATTCACGTCAACTGGACGGGCCGCGGCGGCAACGTGTCTGCCTCTACGTACCAGGCATAAGCGTGCGCCGGACGACGGGGGAGAAATGATGGGTACGCGTCCTGCAGAGCAAGTAAAATAATGGCGGCGGCGCTGGACTCGCGGAATCTTGAATACCTACGCTGTAATATACTGACTGGGTTGGCGCAGGCCGCAGGACGCCAGACTCTCAAACGCGTAGAAGTGCCGGAGGGGACGGAGGGAATGGGTACTTCTGGTGGCGTAGCAGTAGGCCCAAGAGAGTAGGGAGTTGTAGCTCGAGGGGAGGCTGGTAGAACAGGAATTGACTGAATGGTGAAGCTCCCAAGTTTGATTCAGAGCTGTCGCTGAGGACCAAGTTGTGTACAAAGTACTTTCTGCCGAGGACGCAATACAAAAGATACCTAGCTCCTAGGTGCTGCTAGAGACCCGCCTTTCTACTCTCTCGAAATACAACGATTGGTCAGTCGCGGACAGCCTCGTCGCGATGATTTTTGGGGTCCGCGCGCGCCGCAACCAGTCCGTGGCCATCTATCCCCACGAGCTCGTCGTCGGCATCCTTGGCGCGCCGTCCAATCAGCCTCACCTCCCGGCAGCGACAGCCTCCCACCGCGCCGATCGTGGCCGACCGGAGCGTCTTCTTCTCCATCGTCGTCTCAATCCAATCCATCGTCTGCTCACGGGCCAACGAGCGCATCCCTCGCTTGGCGGCAAAGAGGCGCGAGACTGCGTCAACGGCCCAAGATGGCGCAACCAGACCCCAGCCACAGCGTGCCCCAGGACCTCGTGCGTTCCTCGTCGCTTGTCCGGGAGGGCCCCGTTGCTGGGCCCCGTTGCTGGGCCCCGTTGCTGATGCGGCCTGCAGATGTCCCACGTCCACCTCATCTCCTCGTTTCGATACCCGACGATGCCGCGGCTCGACCTCAGCGAGGTGGCCAAGTGGCTCATGAGCGCGCCCCAGGTCGCCAGAGACCGAGCCCCCTTCTTCTGGACGTACCTCGACAAGCCCGCCGACGGCACCATTCTCTTGACCTGGCAGCCCCTGCAGAGACTGGGCACAAACTTTGCCACCGACGGCTTCGTCTGGGCGCCGCCCGAGCAGGTGTACAAGCAGGACCTGGGCAACGGGCTGGTAAGGATACAGACAGGTCCTTTTCGGAAGCGTGCTCTGACTTGCTGCCTAGATGCTGGAAATATATTACCTCAAGGCCGGATACATCCCGGGTGAGCAATACGCGCTCCACGCCCGGCGGCGCTTTCGATTGGTGCCCGTCCCGGGCCATCCCAACCCTCCCCAGCCTGACATGAGCCTCTTCATCGTCCACTACGGCCCTTCGGACCCCAACGAACGGATCCCCGCCGCCATGGTCCCCTACGACGAGCGGGTCAATGCCATCATGCAGCAGCGCCATTATCTGCTCCGCGCGGGCCAGATCCGCCGCAAGGAGTTTATGCTTTCGGATCGCGTCAACTGGCCGTCGCTGCCCGAGTTGACTCGACAGCAGATGGGTCCCCAGATGGTTCCGCGAGGCGTCCCGCAGCAAATGGCCTATCCGCCCCAGCCTGTCCCCGGCCCCTCCGCTAAGCGCGCCCGTCACGGCCCAAATCAGGGGAGCCAACAGGGCATGATGCCTGGTATGCCAGCAATGGACCCGACCTTTGACGACGACGAGGACATTACGAGAGGGGACATGTTCGATCACCTGACCCAGCGAGAGATCTCGCTGAGCCGCTATCAGCAGAATCACGAGTGGATGGAGGAGATCTTGTCCTCGGCTTACAGGATCAACCAGATCACCCCGGCGGATCTCAACCTCGGCCTCAAGGGTGAGCTGGCGTCGCTGACCGAGGGAATCTTTACGGCGCAAGGAGCCGAAGTCTTCACCCAGGCCCCCGACAGGCCCTACATCGGACGCCTCGACCCAGGACTGGCCGACGAGTTTCGCAAGCGGGTCAGCGAGCATACCGAGTCGACCCTGGCCGAGATCAAAAGCATTCAGGCCGCCCACGACGAAGCCATGGCCAAGTTCAAAGAAAGCTCTCTCTTTACAACAAAGGAAGCGGAGCTGAGGGTCATTGCCAAGGAGCCGACGCCGGACCTGCCCCAGGCCGAGGGCCAGGCCGAGTCCCCTGACGAGGAGAGCAAGGTCCGGCAAGTTCCGACAAAGACGGAGGAAGAAGTGGTCAAGGAGGTCGAGGAGGCCGTTGGGCGCAAGATCGAGGGCCAGCCCCTCGTCAAGCGCATCCAGCAGGGAGGATATCAGCCACCGGCCCCGGCCGCCTTGGCGCACATGTCGCAGCAGCCCTCACGAGCGGCATCGCAGGCCAGCGGTCTCATCATGGGTGAATCCGACATTGACATGGGCGGCACGGCGGCCGGCTTACTGGATCAGATGCACACGGGGTTCTCGTCCATGTCGACGCCCATCAACAACTTTCCCATGTCGGCGGCGCAGTCCAACGCCGCCACGCCCTCCAACGCGCAGAATGCACAATCGCCGGCGCCTGCACCCGGGTCCATGCCGGCGCCGGCAATGGCGCCTGGCCCCACGACTGTACCGGCTCCGGCTTCTGCCCTGGGCCCGGTGCCAACATCAGCGGGCCTCGCCGCTTCGCAGCACGGGGGCGATGTCTCCATGGGCGGCAACGAGGCGCCCGCTAAGAATCAGGAAGAGAAGGGCACGACACCCGACCAGGGCACCGGCAGCGGCGACTGGGTGGTGGTGCCCAAGGGCGGGGAGGCGCCGGATGCGCCTGCGGGTCAAAGCCATCTCGGCGTGCCGGGAGCAGCAGCAGCATCTGCGGGAGAGGCACCGAAGCCCGCCGGCGCAGCAGCAGGCAAGCCGTCGTCGGCAGCGGCGACGCCGGCCGTGACGGACGGAGGCTCGGCGACGTTTGACCAGAATGACTTTAGCTCCCTCGGCGACCTGGACACGGCGGGGGATGCCCTCGCCGGCTTCGACGCGCCGGACCTTGACGGGGCGGCGGGGGAGCTGGGCGACGGGCTGGACCTACAGATGGATATGGAAGACTCTGCGTTTGGCGACGCCTTTCACGGGGTCGACTCGACGGGGACGCCGGGCGAGGGCCAGAACCAGGACATGTGACGAGCAGTCCCTGGCCGCGCCGGGCGTCTCCCGCCTCCCTTTTGCGTGTGCGCACAGACGGGCTGTGGGCGTGAGCAAGTCTGACGGCGACGACGGGGTCGCGGAACGGGAACTTGGAAAGGAAAGGGAAAAGGGGTAAACTAATCAGGCCGTGTGCTTTTTCTCCGAGCAGAGGGGTGGCAGACTGGGGCGCGGGAGCCGACGTTGGCGGCATGCGGTGTTTGGTGTCATGAGCATCATGCTGGACGGTTGCGTTGTATTTGGGCCAATTCGCGTACATCGTAGGCAGAAGAAGAATATCGGGCAGCAGCGAGGGTCTATTCAACAGCGCGGAAGCCTCGTCCTGGCAGCGGCGGCGGCAGCGGCGGTGATGAATCCCTGGTGTTCCTTTCGATCAACCAATCTATCAAGTGACAACATGCACACATGTAATGGAGGCTTGGTAATAGCCCGGACATGGGCTGGGCGGTGACAGACCCCGGGAAAGCAGTCTTCCCTCCAGGGCATTCCTCTCTTCTCTCCACCTTTGGTTTCTTTGGACTGCGTTTGGCTCCCGCGCCAGCCCCGGCTGAGTGTCTTGTTCCAGAAATCAAGGCATCGACCATCTCTCTCTCTCGTCCCCCCTTGACAATAGCGACCGGGACGCAGACGAGTGACGGCGGCCATCCACCCATCTCTACAGGCGGGGATTGGAAAGACAAGACGGCGAGCGTGCAACACCGACCTCAGGCTGCATGCGTGCAACAAAAAAAAGACTCCATTGATGGCTTCGTTATCTCCACTTCATACAGTTGACCACAAGAGCTCTCCCGAGGACATCCATCGTCCAATCTCCGAGACTCTTCTGCGACCACGAACGATATGTCCCGGGTTTTTATGCTACACCATGGCAAGACAGGGCGCCAGGAGTACAACTTACAAGGCGGCCACCTCCTTCGATTCGCTCCCGCTGCATACCGCTCTCCCCATTGCGGGCCTCATCGCCAGCTTCCAGCTCCGTGCTAGCTCATGACGAGGCCAGCATTCATGGCGCGTCGAGCGTGACCGCCAGGGCTGCTCGCGACATTGTCCTGGCAATGTTCTTTTTTTTGGTCTTCCTATTCTTCCTCCCTCGTGACGGAGACCTCGACCCGCGAGACTGTCTTCTTTCGAGGTGAGCGGCGGTGATTTTGTGCTGCTTGAGCAGTGAAAAGGGGGGGTAACAGCGACAAGGACCATCATACACCAGGCATGCAGTTCTTGATGTTGTCGTATTGGCTATTTGGATATTCGAGCATGTTCTCGGTGTCGTCCAGTGAGCCCAAGGAAGCCGCCATGGTGCCCACCAAGCTGTCGTCGCCGGACTTATCACCGGAGGCTTCCCAGAAGAAGGCGCCGCCGAGACGCTGGTCCAAGATGTAGCGGGCCTTTGCCTGGGTGCTGCGGACAGTGTCGTAGGAGACGAGCTCGCCCTTGTCCTCGCTGTAGCTCCAGCTGGCGACAAGCTTCTCGTTGTACTCGACCTTGGCCCCGGGTCGCGGCAGATCGCGGTAGAGCCATGTGCCTTGGCGGGCCTCAGGGGCGTCGCTACCCTGGAAGGAAGCGCCGAGGCCGCGCGTCTTGGCAAAGGACCGGCCGTAGAGTGGTACGCCGAGGTTGATTTTCTTCGAGGGGATGCCGGCCCCGAGATAGTCGGTGACAGAGCGGTGGGTACTGGCCTTGGTGCTCTCCGGCTTGTCGGGGTCCATGAAGAGATTGGCCTGGTGGCCCGTCGTCGTGTCCCAGCCGCCGGCGAAGTCGTAGGCCATGAGATTCCAGATGTCGAGGTACTTGTCCATGCCGGCGAGGTCCATGATTTCGTAATGAGCCGGCCCGGCCGACGTGGCCGCCGTCAGGAGGTAGCGGTAGCGCTGGCCCTGGGCCGTCGCGTACTCGTCCAAGGCCTTGCGGCACTCGTGGAGCAGCAGTACCAAGTGCTTCGCCTCATTCGTATCCTTGGGAGACTCCCAGTCAATGTCGAGCCCGTCCATGCCCCAGTCGGTCGCCAGCTTGACGGCGCTCTCGGCGAAGGCCTTGCGGCCCTCTTCCGTCGCCGCCATGGTGGAGAACTTGCCGCCGTTGGATGCGGTCCAGCCGCCGATGGAGAGGAGTGTCTTGAGATTGCGGTTCCGCTTCTTGAGAATGAACATGCGCTTGACGCAGCCGTAGGCGTTGTTGCCCGACTCGGTGGTGTCGCCACTCCAGGGCTTCTGCACGTCGGCCCAAAGATCCATTGGTTTGCTGCAGAGCGACGGCAACGGTCCAGGTTAGTTCATCTTGTTTCGTGTCTCGTCTCGTTTCGGCCTGGGTATGAAATGAAAGACACGTACACAGTCCCGTCGGCGCCTATATCTGCAAAGGCGTATATGGCGTGCGTGATGCCCTTGGCCTCGACGTTTTCTGGATCAAAGTAGGTTTCGTTGACGTTCCTGGTGAGCGTGCTGATGATTAGCCATCTCATTCTCATTCTCACTTTACATGGTTTGGCGTGTATGCGAAGACACCGAAGCACGAGGCGACGTACCAATTGGTAAAGTAGACCGCATTCATGAGGCCCTGGGATGCATTCCGAGGGGCAGCTGTAGGGGCATTGCCACGTGAAGGGGCCGGCGAGGGTCTGGCCGGAGTGAGTTTGCGCGATAGGGAAGACGGCCGCGCCTTGGCCGATGGACTGCCGGCAGCTGCTGCCATGGTGGTCGGGGTGGAGCCGGGATAATAGGTGCTGTGGCTGCCGGTCCCGGTCCCATGAGTCTTATAGCTGGCCTTGGCTCGGTTTTTGGCGTGGCCGTTGGCATGGGCGTGAACTTGGTCATGGGCCAGACTGTGGAGGTGAGCTTGGTCATGGGCCGGACCGTGGAGGTGAGCTTGATCATGGGCCGGGCCGTGGAGGTGAACTTGATCATGGGCCAGACCGTGGACATGAGCGTGGACATGAACGGGCGCTTGGGGTTGACCGTCAACCTGAGTCTGATGCCGCACGCGAGTTTTATCATGGACTTGGTCCTTGGGGTGAGCCTCAGGCTGGACATGGTCACCGTTGGCGGGCACATTGACATGGACGTGGCTCTCGACAATGCCCTGAACATGATCGTCACCGACATGGCCGCTTGGGCCGCTGCTACACGCCAAAGCCTCCCTCCGTTGGACTTGCACAGCAGATCCAAGGGCGGTCTGGGCCAGCAGGGGCAGGGCGAAGAACAAGGACGTGGGCACCATTGTGCTTGGTTCTCCCCTTGCCCGGGAGCTGAGGGAGAATGCAGCCTTCAGTACAAGGAGAAGAGAAGACGAAGAAGAAGAAGAAGAAGCAAAGGAGAAGGAGGGATGAAGAAAGGGGGGAGAAGAAGAAGAAGAATAAGGACTCGAAGCCAGTCAAGAAGGGTCACGTACAAGGGAGCCTGGCAATATCACGACGCAAGGGAAAGGGTGGGCGCCTCTTCGTCTTTATACAGGCGTCGAAAGGGGGGGCTCCATACCTCGCTCGGCAGTCATCGATACGGCTCGACGACATGCCAACGGGCATCAATGACAAGGAGCGCCATTCTGGAACCGTCGACGTGGGGGTCCTTCATTGTTTGTGCATTTGTCCTGGACGCAGGGTGCAGGCAGGGGGTGCCCGAATTGTCGAAACGAAAGGGCTCCCTCGATGAGGACGGCATGGGATCCCCTGCAGTGGGCGATCGACGCGTCGTCGTCGGTCCATTATGGGCGGGCACCTGTTGGATGGCCTGTTCTTCCCAGCCACGCCGACGTCGACGGAGGCCAAACTGCCGAGCAGAGAGCGAGAGTGAGAGAGGGAGGGTCGTTGGAGACGATGCGCAAGGAGTGCCTGTCGTTGGGACGAGGAGAGCGAGGAGAGCGAGGAGGGCGAGGACAGCGGGGAGGGCGAGCACGTGACTGTCGGGGCATTGCAGCGGGCGGCTGGAAGAAGCCTTTCGGTGCCAAATGGGGCTTCGTCCCGTCTAATCGCCATCCACGCAGAGGCATGAGGCAGGTTTCAGCCAAGGGACTGCCCGCTCTCCCGACTAACGCCTGTTGGCCTCTATCCACGATTTCCCCCTCCCCCTTTTCCCCTGCGGTGGGGACGGGCATCGTCGCCTTGCGCTCAACTCCAGTGCCTGACTCACCAACCGCGTCTACAAGTCGCCCATCTGAGCGTCTTCAGCCTAACGTTATTCATCATTGCATTCTCTGCCCGAGGGGGCCGCCGTCAAACCCTCATTGTCCTTGCGTGGCCCATAAAGTCCCCTGCCGTCTCCTGGAATGCGCCCGCCCCGCCTCATCCTCCGCCCTCCGCCCTCCCTGCAGGGAGCATGGAGAAGCTACATTTTCTGTTTGATGGTTCGCTCAATAGTTTTGAAACGTCATGCGACGTCGAGTTCAAATCAAGAGAGCCCCACCAAATGTTTCTTGCCCAATCCATGTCCTTGTTTCCCTGTTTCACAGCCGGCCAACTCTCCACGTTGCCGCTTCGTCCGTGCTTGCTTTCCGCCTCTCTTGGCCATTGGCTCATGCCCGTCTCCTATTGTCGTTCTTCTTGCCCACGCGCATCAATAGCCCAGTTACTCTCTCCACCTCGAGTCGTGCCCCTGCGGCTCTCCCACTTGACTCTCCCTTGTTCTCTTTTCAAACCCAAATTTAGGTATCGAGAAGAATTCCACATATGACCAACGTATCAAGCTCAAGTCTCCCGAAATACAAGGACTCATATAGTGCCCATGCCATACGTGTCCCTAAATATATGACTTGTACGTTGCACATGTACATCGGTTTGACGTCCAGAAAGCGAGCATAATCAACGGTGGATCCTTGACTCTTCGCCAGCCCAGTCGAGGATCGCTAGGAGCTGCCGCTGCTCTCCACCCCGCTGAACAAACACATCGACATGGCACGACGCCTGCTGTACGCCTGCTGTACGTCGCCATCGCCTGTGATGCCGCGAATGAGCGTCAAACTCAAGCTCGGCTCGACGTTGCAGGCTTTCTCGGCGCCCCCGTTCTGAACTGTGAGCCTGTCGCCCTCCCTGCGCCGAGGACCCATGACAAGCCTTGATGTGATGCAGACTGATATCGCACTGGATTCCCGTCTTCTCTTAAGACCCAAGGGGTGATGAGAGGCTGTGAACGCTGTCCAAGCTGGCTCATCTATCCACTCGGCGGCCTCGCGACCAGACCAGACAGTTACTGATAGTGCCCGTCGTAAACAAGGACCGGTTCTCCAACCTCAATGGTCGGCGGGAGGCTCGGCGGACCATGTCCCTCATCTCCTGGTTCGTGACGCATATGCGCGCCAAAGTACACCTTGCTGTCGAACCTTCTCGTCTTGGCCAATGTCGTGAGCGGTTCTTGCCTTCTCTCCGCCGTAACCTGGTCGACGCACACCATCTGGCACCGCCGGCAAGCTCCAAGTAGTTTAAAGTCCTCGTCTCCGATCCGGATCCGGCTCCATGTATCCTCCGAGTACGCCGGCTCTCCAAGTCCCCCCGGCAGACTTTCCACAATTATGTTCGCCCGAAACGTGGATTCCGCCACTGCGTCCCCACCTCTGCTTTTGATATCGTAGTTCAATGCATCCACGCTGGAGCTGTGGACCAGTAGAATCGGGCTCTCATTTGAGAGCAAAATCCTGGTCTGCTGCTGCTGCTCCGAGTCTGAGTCCGGCGGGGAGGGCACGTCAGGGAACGAGCCCGGAATGCTCCGCAGCACGGCCACTCGCTGATGCTTCTGAAGCCGAGCCTTGGCAGTCCGGCTGCCAAGCCCACGGCCGCCGGGTGGGAATCTTGCCAGTACACATGGCACCCCTAGTGCATTGGCGAAGAAATCATTCATCTCGTTTGAAACGTAGGCCTGTGCGTATACTTGCTCTCCGCAGACGCGCGGCGCCATTTGGCGAGACTTGTCATGGGACAGAGCCGGGTTGGCTGACAGCGGTATTTCCACATAAGGATGCTTGGATTCTTGCGAGGGTCCGTGGAACACCACCCGCATGATCCCGCGTTCGAGATCCAGGACCGGCCGCAAAAGGGCCATGTTGGGATAACGCTTTTGGCTGAGAGCTTGGCCAGAACCTCGATGTACCAGGCACCACTCTCGATCCCAGGCCAGACCTTCTGCCCTGACTCCCCAGCGAAGTCCTGGCGGAATGACGAAGCCTCCACAGCTTTTGATGGGGTAGACAGTCATCGCCTTCACCCTGAGAGTGCGTGAATTTCGGGCTTTCGTACTCCTGTCTAGGTTGATATCTGGCGGCGGCGGCGTGCCTTCAACAAAGAACTCTCTGACAAACTCGGTAAAGCTATCGACGTCGGATGCGATACTCATGGCACCGAGGCTGGCTCTGATGACGCCATGCGGCTTCCCCGTCATAATGTCGCTCTCGGTTCCGCATCGATACCCGGCCGAGAGGTTCCTCTTCAGTTCCCAAGGTTCCAGCCCAAGTGTGGATGCTATTCCCCCTGGACAACACAGCCCTCCTGTTCGGACGTGCATGTTTCTCAAAATCGCCAGCTTTTCAAACTCGGCAAGGCTGACCCAGCCCCCTGCGCCGTTGACGATGTTGAAGGACACGACTGGGCCGATGCCCTGCCCCTCCCGGTCCTCTGCAGTAGCATTGTACATGACGCAAACCGGCCGCCCGTTCCCGTGTCGCAGGGAGCGGAGACCATCACGCAGTTTGATGGCCAGGTAGCTCGTGTGAGCGGCAATGTTGTTCATCGACCCGAATAGCTTTTTGTGCACCTTCAACGCTGCATCGATGGCCATGATGCTTTGAAAAGGCAGTGTACCGTCTTCTAGGCGCTCATGAAGAGATTGCGTCTTCCGGACGTGCCAGCGCTCCTTTCCACAAGTCACCATGTCGACAGTCCCTCCCCCGAAATACTTCCGACGATCAAACACAGGCTCGGCAGAACGGCGTATGATGATGACACCGAGCTCGGGAAACCCAAAAATCTTGTACAGGCTGAGAAGGGTGAAGTCGGCAGCGAAGACAGGCGACCCGAGATGCAGCTGCGAGGTCGCACCCAGAGATGCGGCATCAAGGAGAGTATACAAGCGCGGTGAGGCTGCTTCAGTCCTGTCCTGCAAATCTCTGGGCCACGACAGTGGATATCTCCGGCCGTCCATGTGAGATTGGGCAGAGAAGGAGAACAGCCTGGCCGACGGTGCTTGTGGCGCTGTGTCAAACGGGTCGACGCCATCGAGCCATGACTGCACGCCGCTGTCATCAAGACATGTGCTGGAGCGCGCATCCTCCCTGGCTCCGACCAAGCTCGTGTGACATGCTTGATGGTAGGCATATACGTAGCCGTTGGGCAGCGACCTCATGGCCTCGACAACGAGCTTCACGCCAGCCGTGGCGTTGGCCACGAAGACGAGGTCGTACTCGGCGGGATCGGCGTTGAAGAAGCCCAGCAGGCTCAGCCGAACGTCATCGATGCGCGTGGCCGAGAGCTGGGAGGGCCACGATGCCGAGTGCGGATTCCCGTAGAGCGTCGAGGTCATCTCGGCGGCAAAGGCGTCCATAAGGGACTTGGGAGACGGCGTGGACGCTGCATGGTCCAGGTAGATGCTATCTGAAGAGCCGTTCAACACGAAGGCCGGCAACGCGAGCCATGGGCACGGGCTTACCCTTGAGCATGGGATATTCTAGGTCCCGCAGGTCCTCGACAGCCGCATGATAGGCGGCTTCGACCTGGCTTGCCATGCTATGCCACGCCGTTGTCGCTTCCGGGGCGGGATACCTACTTGTACTGTTGCCAAGCGGAGTACTGTGAGGACGGTGGGTCTCGCGGGTGACGCCCAAGTCTTTTTCAGCCCCGACGAGTTACTTGGTGCTCATCTTGGTGACGGTTGCGTGTGCCGGTGCAATGGCGATGGTTGCCGCCGCAGCGCATACATTTTACGCAACTGACGCCGTCTTCCTCCAGCAGGTTGCAACAGGTCGGTCGTCGCCGGCCGGGGGGGAAGGGGGGGTTCGTCAAGGTTATCTGCAAGGCCGCTTGAAGGTCTGTCGGTTGGTTCCGTCAGCGGAGATCGCCACCCGTTTCGGTGATTGGTAAGTTGCAGAGTAATTACAGTACATACCTACCCAGGTGGTTGCAGCCTTTGCTGCCATTGGTCCATGCGGGCTCTCGCACTGTGATAAGCCCTCGTAGCGGAGCGGCTTATACCGTGCCCGGCTCGTCGCCGACACTCAGGCCCCAGCGACCTTCACCCTGCAAAACTTTACAGCTGGATGGCCCGATGCGGCGCTGGTACCCACACCTCTCAGTCAGACTCCCGCGACTGCCTACGCGGCAGCTGAGCGGCTCCACCACCACCTGTCGATTCGAATCTCCAACCTCGTCCGCTCATCTTTGCATGATCTTGTCCAACGGCGCGCCACAGTACGCAGCCGAGCTTCTTTGCGGCCTTGATCGGGGCCCTCATTGAACCCAGTTCGTCCTCCTTTTCCTCGCCCACGCTCCTTCTGCTCCTTTTTACCTCTTGCCCGTCTTCCTCTCTCCCTTTTCTTCCCGTCCTGTCAAATAGTCAATCCCACCCGCCGCCTCGTCATGCATTCATATATCTGTCCGTCCTGTCACTCTTCTGGCCGTCTGGCCAATTGTCGCATCCATTCTTCCCTTCTGCCTTCGCCAGCCTGCTGGTCCACGCCTCAAAGCTCATCTTCGTTTCTCCCTCGGCTGCGCCAGCGCCTCCCCTCGCTCTCTTGATTGACTGCTGCCTCTATTCTGCCCATCTTTTCTCTGCTCAGAATGTCCTCTCTAACAAGCCTCTGCGCCGCTTGCTCATAGGTACAGATCTCTGCCGTCTCCTCGAAAGTTCCACGGTACTAGCTGTGCACAAACGGACCGTATCCAGACTTTTCATTCACGCTGATCAACCAGGCCGCCCTCGAATCACGCGTGATCCGCAGTCGCGCGTCAGCATCCACGCATCCAAGAATGGATTCGTACACCTCGTATCGTGATTCGTCGGCCAGGTCTCCCTCGGAGCGCACCTGGGGCCGAGACGACCGGGACGACCGACCCGACAGCTTTTATCGAGCGAGATCGCCAGGTGTGTGCCGCCAATTCCCTCCCCATGTCGTGGAATCGTCAGCAGACAGAAGCATGGACGTGCTCGACTCGGTGTCACGAGCAGGGCTGACCTTTTCCCCCAAAGCAAACGACCGGAGAGACCGTCGGCGCTCGCGCTCTCCAGCCGCTGTCGACAGGTACGAACCGCGAACTCGCCGAGATGACCGCGACAGGGATAGTCGTCGACGAATGACTTCACCTCCGGCAAACATCGATCGCTACGTTCCTGGCCAGGACAGTGCAGCTCCTGGTACGGTGGTCAATCCCCTGACCGACCCGTCCAAACTCCCATATCAAGTTGGATTCTCCTACTTTGGGGAGTGGTGGAGGCTTAACGAAAAGGTCAAGGAGGACAAGGACCGCGCACATGGACGCAGACGGGAACCCGAGAGGAACCGCGGCCCCGAGGATCGCGAGAAGGAAAAGGCCAAAATCCAAGCAGCCTACGACAAGTACAAGGAAGAATTGCAGGCCAAGATGGCTCGTAACTTCGTGTCCGAGCACAAAAAGGAGCAGTGGTTCAGGGAGAGATACGTCCCCGAAGTGCGAGACGAAGTGAGAGCCAAACTCAACGACATCCGGCGCGGTGCCTACAGCCAGTGGGAACAGGATCTGGAATCCGGTACCTTTGATCAGTTTTCGCTCGAAGGAATCCCCAAGAGCGAAAGCAACGGTGCAGGTGGCGTCGTTGAAAAGGAGGAGGGCGAGGCGACGGCGAGCAATGAGATTCTAGGCGTCGGCGATCTCATCCCCGCCAATGGGGCAGATATTCGCGACGAGAATCAGTACCAGCCCACCTTGCTTATAAAAACCATTGCGCCCCATGTCAGCCGTCAGAATCTGGAGGCATTTTGCAAGGAAAACCTGGGCGAAGAGGAAGGCGGGTTCAAGTGGCTGTCGCTATCCGATCCCAACCCTAGCAAACGTTATCATCGCATCGGTTGGGTCATGCTTCATCCTTCGTCCGATGCTCCGATGCCCGTCGACCGAGTCGACCCCAAAGATGATGACGGAGACGAGCTGGTCAAGTCTCCGCAGCCCGTTTCTACCGCGGAAAAGGCCCTCGATGCGGTCAACGGAAAGACGGTCAAGGACGAAGTTCGGGGAGATTTTGTCTGCCACGTCGGCGTACATAACCCACCGACAAACCCAAGGAAGAAGGCCTTGTGGGACTTGTTCTCAGCCCCAGAGCGGGTCGAAAAAGATTTGATTCTAGTCCAGCGACTGGTCAACAAGTTCGAGGAGGACTTCGAAACTGACTTCCAGGCGGTCCTGAAGGTTGAGGAAAAGGTGTACGACCTTCGAAACGCCGGTCTGCTCCAGCCTGCAGTCCCATCCACGGCCTCGAAAAAGCCCAAAAAGGAGCGAGAGGTGGCAATGGACGAGGCCATGGATGACGAGGACGGCATGGTCGAAGACGACGAGGAAGAGGAAGACGGTATCGTCGACGACGACGAGTCGGACGATGAGTACCTGCTCATTAAGAAGAAGCAACTGGATCTCTTGATCGAGTACCTGCGTCGAGTCTTCAACTTTTGCTTCTTCTGTGTCTTTGAGAGCGATTCCATCCACGAACTCACGCGCAAGTGCCCCGGCGGCCACCTTCGTCGACCCCGGAGCACGCTCTCCTCTTCAGCAAGGGCCGTTGCGCAAGCCAGCGCGAATGGCGAACCGTTTCCGGGCAAGAAGCGAAGTGATGGCGGCGACGAAGGCGAGGCAGAGCATCCAGAGGCGGAGAAGAAGTTCCGAAACACTTCTAGTAAAACGGAGCAGCAACTTCTTCGAGCCTACAACTGGGTCAAGACGTTTGAGGACAAGTTGGCGCAAATCCTGGACCCGCACACCGTCAACCTTCGCAAGTTGGGTGGGCGGCACGTGGAGGATGCCGTCGACGGCGAGCTCATGGCTTTCGTGAAGCAGGAAGATGAGCACAAGTGGCGTTGCAAGGTACCCGAGTGCACCAAGCTCTTCAAGGAGCTGCATTTCTGGAAGAAGCATGTCGAGAAGCGGCACACCGAGTGGCTGGACAGCTTCAAGCAAGAGGTCAGTGGCCAACCATTTGCGTTTTGTTTCTGCCTTGTTGGATGTTTACAATCTAATAGGAAACGCGACAGTTCGAACTCATCAATGCCTATGTCATGGATCCTGCCCACATTGCACCTTCGCGAACCGACGCCAACTCCAACGGCCACTTCCCGCCAGCCAACGGCCAGTCAGTAACCGGCACTCCCCGGGGGTTCAACATGCAAAACTTCTCCATGAATAGCATGATGGGGATGCCAGGGTTCCCCATGCCCCCAAGTGGCTTCCCGCCCATGTTTCCGGGTATGCCGACACCAGGCTGGAACCCGATGGGAGATGACCGCGCCGGCGGAGCCATTCGTCGAGGGGGGATGGGCGGCGGTCGCGGACAGCATCGCGCAGGACCGTATGACCGCCGCGGGGGCCATCGCTGGGACGGCGGTGGTGGGCGAAATCGCATGGGTGGGTCTCGATGGGGAGATGGGGCTGGCGGAGCGGCAGGAGGACCTCGCGAGGCAGTCCAGGGCAGAAGTTTGAAGAGCTATGAGGATCTCGACCAAGTCTCTGGCAGCGGCGGCGGTGAGCAGCTCAACTACTGAAATCTTGTGCAGCGGGAGGGCAAGCTGTGCGCTTCGGGGGACAACTGCTTCATCCGGCTCAAAGGAAGGGTGGGCGTCAAGGCCAAGATGGCTAGGATAATTCACTGCGGGAGCAGGCGGATTGTAGGCATGTAAGAGTTAAAGTATAAGAATTTATGACATGGTTCCAAACACAACATGCATGGTAGTGACGTACAAAGCTCGATGGAAGGTTGTTGTAAGTTGTATTTTGAGATCTTCGGTCAGTTCTCGGTGAGTGTCGGTCAGGTTCGGTCAGTGCTAGTGTGGGTCTCTGTATGATGCCTCCAGCCAATGACAGAATGCGATTAGACCCCGCCAAACCTTTGGAGTGTCTGGGAGCGGGAATCTTAGTTTTTTTTTTCCTCGCTGCTCCTGTGCCGGCTCGCACAGTCCGTCCTGCAAAACACACCTGCGCTGCCGCATCCCACAATCGTCGCAATGGGTCTTCTGGCCGAATCCAAGAGGTGAATATTCTCGGGAATATCTTGGCTAAATATTAGCTGACCAGAGTCTCTTTAGCCGGAGGAAAATCTCCAAAGACCCAAACAACACAAAATGGACACGAGACACGTCGACCTTTGGCCAGAAGATCCTGCGCGCTCAAGGCTGGGAGCCAGGGCAGTACCTCGGGGCCAAAGACGCAGGGCACTCCAATCTGCACACGGCCGCCAATGCCTCCTACATACGGGTCTCGCTCAAGGATGACATGAAAGGCCTCGGCTTCAATAAAGCAAAGGAGGACGAGGTGACGGGGCTCAATGTCTTTTCCGACTTGCTGAGCCGGCTGAACGGAAAGTCGGAAGAGGACGTCGAGGGCGATAGGCGAGCCAGGCTGGAGATGAAGACCAACGTATATGTGGAGCAGAAATGGGGTGTCATGCGTTTCGTCAAGGGGGGACTGCTGGTAGGCGACACCATGAACGGGCAAGAGGCCTCGAATGAATCCTCTGCGGCGCCTGAGACGGACGAGAAGCGTGGAACCAAGGACAAATCGTCGAAGAAGGAGAGGAAGAGCAAGAAGCGGAAACTCGCCGACGCTGATGAAGAGGATGCCGAAGCCGAGTCGAAGAAAGAGAGGAAACGACGGAAAGAAGAGCGAAGGGCTCGGAAGGCCTCTGCGGAGTCCGCGCCGGACAGCACCGAGGACGCAAACCAAAGCAGCGACGCCAAGGCAAAAAAGAAGGCGAAGAAGGAGAAGTCGTCTCCCGGCGACGATGTGGACGCCGAGCAGGACCAGCCTGGTTTCACAGACGATGGCTCGCGAAAGAAGGCCCGCAAGTCGAAATCCAAGGACAAGAAGCCAGACCCGCCGATCGACGAGGATCCCGTGAAGGCCGGGAAAAGGTCCAAGGACAAAAAGGAGAAGAACAGGAGGAAGAAGATGGACGCGGAGCCTGCCGACTCCAAAGCGTCCGAGTCGGCGGAGCAGGAAGACGTCGCCGGCTCCGCGACGGCCACTGGGGCCTCGACGCCGACGGGATCCGGCACTGGCACGTCAACACCCAAGGGCGGCCGCAACTTTGCCAGGTCACGCTTCATTGCAGCGAAAAGGCAGGCCATGTTGGATGCCAAGTCACTGAACCAGGTTGGTGCTTTTTATCGCCAGTCCATCGAGAGACGGAAACTAATGCGCTCGCAGATCTTCATGATCAAAACATGACGGCCTTTGCCAGACCCGACATCAAGGTCGATTACGCATGGTACCGGCGAATTTGTCTTCAGGTAGGAAGGCGTTTGGCGCAGACCCCATGGTTCAGGACGATGAGGCCACTTGCACATAACCTCGAATAGAAAATCACGACGTGTTTCAATTTGTTATTGTTACAAGCTTGGGTACGCATGACTATACAAAATTATGGGCCGACAAGTACACAATGTTGTGATAAAATCATTCCATAACAACCGTTATGCTAAGTAGGTGTGGCTAGGTTCCCTCAACAAACTCCAATAGCTCCAACCCTTGGTGATCCTGACCGTCCAGACACCAGTTCCATGGTACAAGAAAGGGAAAAGTTATGCTACTCGTGGCCATGGCTACTAATTCGATATCGCCCGACATTACTTGGCGTTGCGGCCAAGGTTGCTACGAAGCGGGTTAGCAATTGACACACAGTGGTAGCAGTTAAAACTGCAAGGTAAAGGGATGCCATACTTGTGGAAAAGTGTGTGGAAAATGCCGCCCTTGGCTTGTTGGTCGGACAGACTCTGGCGACGGGTAGCATCAGTGCCTCCTCGCTTCTGCTGCTGGAGGCTGTCAAAGGCGGGCATGACGCCGGAGCTCTGAAGAAGACATAGACGTTAGCGACGGCTCTCGTCCGATGCCTGATGGTCGGCCGATGGTTGTGACGAGGATGTTGATGGTGGGAGGAAGGATGACGAGGAGGGAGAGCGGAGGGAAACATACCCTGCGGCGGGGACTGCTGGTGTTGTTGGACTGGTTCTGAGTGGGCTCGCTCATGATGACGGTGGATGTAGGCAGATGAGGACGATGGATCTGATGTGGTGGTGATGAAGCTGTCGAACAGGAGATGGCTTGAGTTGGCTGGGACAAAGGCTGGACTGATCGGAAGGAGAGGAGGGCCAGAGCGGTCTTATAAAGCAGGCACAGCAGGAGGGAAGGAGGGGCTTCACCAATCGATGGCTGCTTGTTTGAGGTGGTCATGCAATCATCAATCCACTCTTGCCAGTGCCGGTATTCGTACTCTGGGTGCTGTACAAAGAGGTACCCTTGGACAGCGCCGTCGGCGTGTCGTTGGTGGTGCGAGTACCTCGACCAAGGTACCTATCCAAACCTGTCTCCCTCACATCGCACCAGGAGGATGGGGGGGGGGCGTGTCGATACAGATGCGAACCCTGTTGCTGCCCATGGCGCGACCGAATGACGTTTCCGACTCGTCGGCGCCTCGCCCTTGTGCATCCTCCACTGGCTCGCTGGCGCAGTGACGCAGCCGACGGGGCGGAACGCTTCATCCAGCCACGGTCCCCCCCTCTGGCGCGCTCCAGCTCACGCCTCTGCTCCTGTCGATCGACACTACAGCACTGTACAGTACTACAGTCACCACGAACAGTCGCCATGACCAATTGCCCGGAGCGGGGAGAGAGGCTGCGGCGCAAGTTCGGACGCCGAGCTCTGTCCTGGTCCTCGATTGCGCCGATTCATCAGCGCCGGCCTTCTTGTCGCCTTGGTCAGCCTCGGGCTTCCCCCTTCTCTGCTTTGCTGACAGCTGCAAACATGTCCGGGCACGCGACTCAAGATGCTGTCAGCTACTCCGTACTGTAGGCATTTACAATCGAGGCCCCACAGATCTGACGGAGTGTATGGGCCCTTGCTCGAGACAAACCCTAACGAGGGAAAAGGAAACCGGGGAAAACAGGATGAATCATGACCTGACAAACCAAAAGGGCCCTTGACGCACGCGCTCCCAGATGATGGAGAAGCGGGTGAGCGTGTGGAGCACAGACCCCGATATCCGCCCATCGGCAGCCACGAGCAATCGACCACTACATACCACATACTGCAGGCACACAGCAGAGTGCTGGCCAAAGTGCCCAGGGCTCCTGGCCATAGTCCCCCCCAAATCGCCCTCGTCAGCGTCATCGTGTCGTTGGATCCGCTGCATGCGCGACCCGATACTCTGGAGTCAGGTGGAGCTCGAGTCCTTGGACCTGCCGGCTCTCATCCCATTCATCATCAAATCTATCGCAAATCAACCCCCTCGACTCGGGCTCTATTCCCTCTCTAATCTCACGGCAGCGTTCCTCTCAATGAAGCCCAGGTCTACCTTATGGCCCAGCAGCTCCCGGATATTGGAGATCTTGTACTTGATCATGGTCGGCCGTTCCAGGCTCAGGCCCCATCCAAACACGCGCATGTCCTTGGGCAGGCCCATGGCCTCGAGCATCTCCGGCCGGAACATGCCGCTGTTGCCAATCTCCACCAGCTTGTTTAGGCCCTTGTGGTAGCTAAAGATTTCCATGCTCGGCTCCGTGTACGGGTTGTACGCCGGCTTGAACTTGAGATCTGTGATGCCCATCTTGCCAAAGAAAATCTCCATGAACTCCATGAGCCCGCCGAGAGACAGCCCGTAATCGGCAATCACGCCCTCCACCTGGTGGAACTCGGCAAGATGCGTCGCGTCGACCGTCTCGTTGCGGAACACGCGGTCAATGGAAAAGTACCGCGCCGGCTTCGGCCGCCCGTCGGGGCCCTTTGTCATCGCCAGCTTGTGCAGCATGGCGGCCGAGATGGACGTCGTGTGCGTTCGCAGCACCAGCTTGAGCGACTCGTCCGCAGACCATGGGTAGCGATAGCCAATGGATCCGTACCTGCCCGACTGGTGCACCTCCTTGACGTTGTTCCAATACGCCTCGGTGTCCTGGCCCGGCTCTTGCGGCCGTGGCTTTTCAGCAACCTTGGGGTCCGAGATGTAAAATGTGTCTTGCATGTCACGCGCAGGATGCTGCTGCGGCACAAAGAGGGCGTCAAAGTTCCAGAACCCCGTCTCGACAAACTTGTTGGTCGGCATCTCCTCGAAGCCCATCTCGAAGAAGATTTGTCGAAACTCGTGTCGCACCTTGTTGAGCGGGTGCAAGGCCCCGGCACTTTGATCCGCCCCCAGAGCCTTGAAATTGTAGGGCTTGAAGGTGGCCGTCTTCCAGGCGCCAGAGGTGATCATGTCGGCTGTCAGATCCGTCGCCTCCTTTTGAATCTCGAGGGCAAACTTGGGCCCCTTGGCCATCTTGAAGGTGATAATCTTTTGCATGCGGATGAGCTTGCGCTTCTTGAGGTCGTTGAGAACTTTTGCGTCTCCGGTTCGGGATTCCTTGATGTGTTGCAGCTGCGCGCGCGTCACGTCTTGAATAGAGTCGGCCTGTCTGTCCATCAGCTTGACGGTCGGTCCGTCGGGTGGACGAGGTAAAACGCACGGTGGCGACGAGCTTTCCGTCCTTGCCCTTTGAAATCCACTTCTCCCTAAAGGCCTTGCCCTGGCCCAGCTTGGTTACAGTCTTGTCACCAATGGCCTTTTCCAGCTCCTGGACCGTCAAGCCCTCCATGGCCTGCTTCAGGGCATCAAAGACGCGGGCCTCGTGGGAGCCATGGGCCGCAATCTGCTCCGCCTCGGGTTCCAAGACAGCCTCTTCGCGGTCGATGGTCTCGTAGGTGATCATAGACCGCGAGCCCAGCCGGTCGAGCGCGGCCTTGAGGTCCTGGAAAGGGACGTCGGGGAAGGCATCGACGGACTGGATGGGGCTCTGGGCGGATAGAGCCTGCAGGATACGGTGGACGGGATCGCCCGCAGGCGCAGAGCTCGCGTTGGTCATTGTTCTGTCGCGCCCTGCCGTCGAAGCTTGCCAGGGGAGCGAAGGAGAAGCAGGAATTTGAGTCACCAGCTTGGTGTTGCTTGGATACTTTTCCCCCGCTAATGAGCATGGCGGGGTTTGGCGGCCCAGCCTAGCTCTGGCAGGCGTCCAAGGTTGCCCACTGCGGGCCTTTCTCCCCCACCTTCGGAAATACTATTGATCCTTGCCGTCGGAGACGTAGCCGGCTTTCGATAACGACTGCTTCCACCTTGGAGCTTTGATTGGTTTCAGCAAGCGTCAGCCGCCGAGTCCAGCAGCCTATTCCAGACCCGGCACATCCCATCAACTCAAAAGCCCCGTTTTCTTGCGTGCGCCGGAAACTCAGCACCGTCAAATAGCGGCCTCCATTACAAGCACCGGTTGAGCTCAGGCTGCTTCGATGCAGGCAAGGCTCATCCAGCGCAGATGACGAGAGCCAACTATGAGCCATGATGCTTCACCCAACCGGACGGCGCGAAGCCGCGACGCTGCCAGAGACGACGACACAGCCACCGCCAACCATCACAATGCCTCCTCTCCCGCTCGCTCCCGGTCCGCATCGCGCCAGCGCCGCAAGAAGAAGAGCAAGAAGAAGCGCAACCCGGGCCTCGCCAAGAAGCTGGGCTTCATCACCCACCTGCTCAAGACGCTCGACCTCGTCATCTTTGCCGAACTGAGCGCCCTCTACTACATGGAGTATGTTCGCTTCTCCCGCCGCCGCTCTCTGCGAATCCTCTCTGACTTGTCAACTCCAGGTGCTCCCTCTTTCGATTCGTCGTGCGCTCGGCCGGCCAGTATATGTACCTGACCCCCAAAGACGAATCGTTCCCCTTCCTCATGCCCGCCACTCGAGTACATGTTCTGCTAGTCTTGATTCCAAACATCATTTGCATGGCTTCGCATCTCTTCGGCTCCCTCCCCGTCGGTCCCGACTTCCATCGAGGGTACCAACATGGAGGGCTCATCATCGACTTCATCGGGCAAAGGCCTCCCACCTGGAGACTCTACTACTTTCTGGCCGACGTCGTCATCCTGGTCGTGCAGTGCTTCATGTTGACGGTGCACACGGAGCGAGAGCATCTGCGTGCTGCGCTCAAGACCTTTCGCCCTGTCTTTCCCGTTGTGGAGGATACGACGGCCCGATCGACCGAGGACTTGGATGCCGAGGAGCGAGGCGTCTTGCGGAATGGCTCGGAAGTGGTTCATGACGAGACTGACGGCATCGATCTACACCCCCTCGGCCAGCCCCGAGACGGAGGTGAGGGTAGCGGCATGCGAGGAGATGACTTGGCGCCCCTGCTGCCGGACGCCGCAAGTGGCGTCGCACCTGGGACACCTCTTTCCGACATTATGACCTCGGGCAATGCGATTCTAGGCGAGTACCATGTCCTTCACTCCATGTTATCGGCGACAATGGGCTTTGAGCGGACCGCTGCACACTCGCTCCAGACTATTAGTTACGGGGCCACCATGGCGGCATTGCAGGCCCGGCAACAAGGCGCTTCTGTACAAATTTCGTCACAGCGTTCGAGAGGATGAGAGCAACGTGGCGATTTGAGCAAACAAACACTTGGCCGTTTTTCGTCTGGTGAACTTGCCGTCTGTCTTGCTGAGCTTATGCTATCTTTCTGCCTACGTTGCCAACGCCAGTACCCTTGACAGAGATGACAAGATCCCCTGTGTCGTCCTCCACGTCTCTCAGCCCCCAACTGCTGGCGCCAAAGATTTTCAGGTCCCTCGCCAGCCCTACCAACTCTTCGGTTCCGATGATTTCCCTGCCTATCCTTAAACGTCCGACGTCTTCCGATCCCATGGCCATGAGTATCAACATGGCACTTGCGGACACCTGGCTCGCGCAGCCGCCTTGCGCAATCGACTCCAGCAACTGGCACGCACATCTCTTGCCAATCTCCTCGGGAACGACGCCTCCGGATGGTGGGACCACGACGTCTGCCGAGTACAGGACGCCGACGGAGCTAGATTCTGCCACCAGACTCAAGCCAAAGCCGATGCCCAGCCGCCGCTTGCTTCCCGCCTTGTCCGTTGGCACCAGAGGGGCCTGGTCGTATTGCGCGGCGATGTGGATGTCGGCGCTAAAGGGGTTCAGAACTTCGCGGGCAGAATGGATCATGCGAGCATTGTTCGATGCAGAGACGCCGGTGCAGTACGCGACGCCTCGTATTCTCTTTATCCGGCCGGGGCTGCGGTTGAGATGCAATGTTTTGGGGAGGCGTACTTGGCTGGCGAATCGCAGTTCGACGCAGCCGCCTCCGCCTCGGCCGCCGGGGCCAGCGCAGGATCTTGACAAGACCCTGAGCTCGATTCTCGCTGGCGGGATGCCGAAGAGGCCGAAGAGGGGGAGGATGGCGGTTCGGAATGTGTCGACGGAAACATCCCCTGTCTCGGTGGACGAGGTGATGACCCCCGGCCCGGAGAACCGGACGTTCATGTGCGCCTTGGAAAAGGGCGCCAGCAGGCAGAGCGGTAGCAAGAAGTAGGTTACGCCTCTCGCGCAAGTATCCGGGATGTTGTGTAGAATCACGTCGCCCTCGGTCGCGCCTTGGCCCGCAATGGTGCCCGAAATCAAGCCCGGGTGGTATGTGATTGTCGTGCCCGTGTACGAAATCTGCATCGAGCTTCCGTTGGTGACGGCCTCGAGCAGCCGCAGGAAGGAGACCTCATGGGGGGCCAGGCCGGGGTTGGTGGGCGATGCGCTCCGGATCTTGGAGATGTGGACGGGTCGGCCGGTAAGGGTCGAGATGGTGAGGCGTCGGCTGAAGTTCCGATGGCCTGTGAAGCGCAGGAATTCGGGGCCTTGGGCAGACATTGTCGCTGTCGCTGGTTGGGTCGGAGGCAGTTGGCCGGAGTTGGTCGCGAATTCGCGGTTGCGATGTCTAGAAAAATGATTTTCTGCCCGAGTCCGGGCCCGCGAAGCCGCTGTAAACGGTAGGCGGTGGGAGAGACCCTGGCGCCCCAGAAAATTTCGGGGCTGCTCGCCTTATCGATAACCGCCCGACCTATGGAAAATCAGCTCGGCGTGTATTGCGACAGGCTTTCTCCGGGGATGGAATTATTCGAACATTTGACTACCCTCTCCCGTGGCTAATCCGCGCCAAAGTATGCCTTGCAGACCGCTGCTCTTCGATCTGCGAACTCAGAACCGCTCTATTTGTCGATCATGTCTTCATAGCATCCGACGGCAAGCCGCCCAGCCTTGGACTGCGGCATACAGCACCGCCTCTCCGAGGCCCGAACCACGCGCGCAGGTGGCCGACTCCGTTGCGCGCCAGCCAAGCAGAGCGGAGCTAAAGCAGTACCTGGATCGCCTACAGCAGCTGCAGAGGACGACATCGGCAACCGAGGGTGCGGACGACTTCTCGGTTCGGTTCTTCGAGCAAAACGAGCAAGGGCGCACCGAGCTGCCTGAGGAGCAAGGCTTTGCAGACTCGCCGACCAGTTTCGATGGGTCCGAGCTCAAGCAAGCCCTCTACAGCATCAAGGATGTCCTGGCAACGCAGGAAGAGAGGGAGGCTTTCCAAACCGTCATGCGCGAAATGGGTGGCGGCTTGGACAAGCAGATCACGGCGGACGACCTGGAAAAGATGATGGGCGGTATGAAGGCCTACACCGAGTCCATCGACGCCGAGTTCGAGGAAGCCACCGCCGATATGCCCCGAGAAATGCTGGACGAGCTGCGGCAAACCATGGCTGAGTTTGAGTCGGTGGAGGAGAGCGGACCGCCGGCCATGGCAAGTCCGCGGATCCTCGAGAAGCACTGGACTGCCAACGGGCGCAGAAAGATTTCCAGGCTGAACAGCGTCCTTGCACGCGTCTCCCACGAAATGCGCGGCAAGCGGGGCATCACAAACAAGAGCGTCTCGACGGTATACAAGGCATACCATGCCGCCAGACATCACCTAGCTCGCGACTGGAGCCACGTGCCTGTCGATGTATGGGACCTCCTCTGGACCGTCTTCTCTGCCGACGAGTCCATCAACATTCACCGGCTGGCCCACGTCTCCTTGCTCGCAAGAGACATGAGCGAAGCAAACGTCACGCTGAGCCCCCCTCAGCAGCTCCTCACCATCGAGGCATTGTTCGTCGAAGGGTGGGAGGCCAAGGCCATCGACAGCTGGAAAAGGTGCATGGGCTCGCTGGGCGACGACAAGTCTGAGGTGTTTCAAGACTTTTGGGAGCTTGGGGTGCGAATGTACTGCCGCGCTGGGGATCTGGATCAGGCGGAGCGGGCTGTCGACAAGCTCCTCGACAAGCAGCTGGACGCGCGCATCATGATGCCGCTCATTCGGTCGTTTTCGGAAAAAGAGAGCCCGGAGTGCCAGGAAAGGGCCTGGGCGGCGTACCGGCGGATGAGAGAGCTTCTCGGCAGGGGGATGAAGCTGTCCGACTACGACCAAGTCGTGTCGTACTTTTTGACGACAAACCAGACCGAGAACGCGCTCTACGCATTCGTCGACATGATGACGGACGGCGGAGTCGATCTGAAGCGGCAAAAGTACTTGCCCTCGGTCGTGGCCAACAAGTTCTTCCTGGGCAAGTGGCTGAAGAGACTAATCGGCGCCCGCGACCTGGACGGGGCCTATAGCGTAATCGAATTCATGCGAAAAAAGGGCATCGAGGCGTCGCCCATCCATCTCAACGGCCTCATCGGCGCCTGGCAGAGGTCAAGGACTGCCGAAAACCTCGAAAAGGCGGACAAGTTGGCGTGGAACATGATTGAAGCGCGGGTCCGTTTTGTGCACGAGAGGAAGTCGGACGAGGGCGGCAGCGGCGCCGACGTGGCACCGTCGAGCAGCCCGTGGCCGAGGGCAACGCTCGAGACCTTTTCGCTCATGGCCGAGAACTACCGCTCACGCGACCTGCTTGGCAGCATCGAAGCTCTGTGGGATGCCTTCCGGGACGCCGAGATCAGCCCGGACGCGTTCATGATGAACCAGCTGCTCGAGTCTCATATCCAAGCCGGGCGCGCAAAGGAGGCCGCAGCTCTGTACCAGGTTCTGGTGGCGGAGCGAGGCGTCGTCCCGGACGCCCACACGTTCAGTGCGCTGTGGAAAACCCTGGCCACGAGCCGCCTTGTCAAGGTGGCGCCCGAGGCGCGCGAAGAGGCCGTGCTGGAGACGCGCCGCCTGTTTGAGGAGATGGTCAGGTTCCGGCACGTCTTCGAGCCGGGCGGCATCGACGGACAGCTCGCGCGCAAGATCCTGCACTCGCTCCGCCGGCTCCGGGACAACGACGGCTTCGTCGTCGCCCTCACGGCCCTCCGCGCCCTCTTCCAGTTCCTGCCGCCCGAGCTCCTGGTGCTGGAGCTGCTGCTCGGCGTCTCCAAGCTCGCGTGGGACACGCCGGCGCAGCGCCGCCGCCTCATGCTGGCCAAGCGCTCGCTGGACCGCGAGCTCCTGGCCTGGGCGGGCGGCGACGAGCGGCGCCTCGAGAGCGGGCCGCTGCGCGCAGAGGCCCTGTACGAGTACCTGCGCAGGAGGCTCGGGCGGATCCCGGGGCGCTCGCGGCTCGACGAGGCCAGGGACGTGGCCGCGGCGGCAATCGAGATGGGCGTGTATGAGCTGCTGTCGCCGGCGTTTGAATTCAAGGGGTGAGGCTGCCTAGGCAAGCTAGGCGTCTTAGTGGACGGACGTTCAAGGGGGAATTGAATCGTGGCCATGTAACAACGCCAAAAGATTGGTCTGTACATTAGCCGAGACGGAAATGCATTACTGCTCCTCAAGCACCATCCGTGGTCTTTCGCATGCTGCTTCTGTGCGAGATGTCCTGTTTTATACATCAACTGCAGTCGACGTAAACCTTGCTCAAGTCCAAAACAACATGCTGAGGCCAATAACCTCCTGATGCAAGATCCATATAACTTAGATGCCCAGGCAAACGGGTGCCCCCCATCTTGGGCTGAAAGTACAGAGGCGCGCCGCGACGGCCCGGATGCTCTCCTATTGATATACCCATCCCCTCCCCACTCCGTCCCGAAACTCCAGCGCTATGCATTGTGAAGAAACCGACAATAGTGCCAAGAATGGAAACCAAAAATGGAAAGAAAGTCACCATTCACGCCCACGGTCGAGAATATCGCAAGGGGCCCATGCCCCCCCTTCCGCTGTTCACACCAGGTCCATTTTTGAGTCGTCGGCGCCGTCATCGTGGCCGTCGAGGCGGTCGCCCACGGAGCTGAGGCCCGAGCTGGCGGCCGACGGCGACGGATGGCCGTTTGTCTGCGGCTCCTCGGGCGGCGACGCAGACGAGGCGGCGCTGCGGCGGCGCGTGATCCACTCGTCGATGCTGGTGATGGCGCCACCTTCGACCTGGACGTCGCCGATGGCGTCGATGGGCCTGCCGATGAGGGAGCCGTGGTACTTTGTGTCCTCTCCCGTCTTGCTGTGCTTCTTCTTCAACGCTGTTGTCGGCGGCCGGGAGAGTCAGCGCGCGCCGTTGCTTCTACACACAGACAGAGTGGAAGAGAGAAAGCTCACCGCTCAGATAATCAGTCGCATCAATCTCGCCGTCACCCCGCCCCATGTCCATGAGCTCCTTCATGCGCGGGCCCGAGAACCACTTGAGAAAGTCGTCGATGCCGCGCAAGTCCTCGTCGCCCCTCCACGCCTGCTCCGTCGCCGCCCTCTCCGGCAGCAGCGCGCCGGCGTCCTGGAGCGCGAGCCGGATGTCGACGACGCCGTAGTCGCCCGCGTCGCCGTGGTTGTGGATGGCGTGCGCCGCCGTCCTCTCGCACAGCACCGACAGGTACCGTGCCGCCAGGTCGGTTAGCGAGTCGAGCACGGCGCCCTTTGTGGAGTGGTAGCCTGTCGCTCGCAGCATCTGCAGGATCGACGGCCGCAGCAGGGCGTGGAATATGGCGGGCTGGCCAGCCATGCTGCAGAGGCACGATGCAGGTCGTACGGCTCGGGGGGCGCAGTTTTGGTGATGTGCTGAGTTGGCCTGGTGGCGCTGCTGCTTCGGACCGAGACCGTCGGCTTCATTGGAGGGCTCGCAGTTTGTGCGCGCAGCCCATGATGACGCGTGTGTGTGTGGATGGTTGACGCTGAATGTTTGTGGAGGTGGGTGTTGCCTTTGCCCTGGTACAGTGTTCTTTGTACTTTGCACAGTACCTAAGAGTTTTGTAGCCTCACACCGAGCGAGATCAGCGCGAGGAAAGCTGGAGTTGCACAGTGCATATAATCCAATATTTCTCTTCGCACGGATCATTCTATCCTGCCGTGTGCGCTATACACTTGACTTCTTGACTTCAACATCATTCCCCTTGCCTCGTACATGATGAGCCAGTTCAGGCACGAAACAAGCTTTTCAAATTCTCGCTGCCTGCCTTTATTCGCTATTCCAAACAGACATCACACTTCGGTCTGCCAGGGACTACAGTGACCATCGTTTGCTCACTGCTGCTCCTCTATCCCCCACGGGCTCACTCATCGGCAACGCCGCTGTACTTGTTGATCCAGTTGAGAACCTCCCTATGCCATACCAACGAGTTTTCGGGTTTGGTAACCCACTAACATGGTGTCAGTCAGCGTGTATCGGACAGCCCCGCCCGCCACCGTGACTTACATGGTTCTCATCCGGAAAGACCACGAGCTTGCTAGGCACATTTCGCACCTGCAAAACATTGAACATGGCCAAGCCTTCAGAGATGGGCAGACGGTAGTCCAGTTCGTTGTGGATCAACTGCGAATACCATCAGCCTCGCCTGACACCACGTCGACAGGCTGCCAACTCACCAGCTGTGGCGTTTCCCAGTTGTGAAGGTGTAGCGATGGATCCCATTTGGCGTAGTTATCCCGGTTCTCCCAGAGCGTACCGCCGAAATCATGCATCGGGAAGAATAGCTCTTCAGTCGACCACTGATTTTGCGTCGAAAAGACCCCGTCGTGGCAGACCAGGGCCTTGAACTTTCGCCCCAACTCATGGCCCTGAATCCAGTCTGCCATGTCGTCAGCCGTCCGATGTCTTGTTTCGTCCTTTCAGAGAAGTGGACCAAGAGAGGTAAGGAGACAAGGGGAACAGTCGCATCGAGTCCAACTCACTGATCATATAGCCGCCGTACGAGGCTCCCAAGGCAACGGCACGCGACGTGTCAATGTAGTCAACCTCCTTTTCCAGGTACTCAAAGCACTTGACGAGGTCCTCATATGGGCTGCCGCCCCAGTTGCACGTGATGGCATCGACATGCTGCTGGCCATAGCCTGTGCTGCCCGTCGGGTTGGGGCATACGACTACATAGCCTTGTTCAGCAAAGATCGCGGGATTCCAGCGGGTACTCCAGTCGTCTGTCCAGGCCGATTGAGGACCGCCGTGAATCAGGAAGGCGAGGGGATACTTTTTCGAAGCATCAAAACTTGACGGCTTGACGACGAGCGCATGATTGTCGTAGCCGGCCGAGCCTGGATACCAGATTTCGTCGCGCTGCGACTTACATAGACCGTACGACTTGCCGTGCTTGGAGATGGACGAAACCTCGATTACTTTTTTGGCGGAGGGGTCGAGGATGGAGTAGTTTGAGCTCTCGACCAGAGACCTGGTGGTGATGAGGAGCGAAGGGCCATCCCCGAGGAGGTTGGCAAATGTGACGGAGCCATCTTCGTGGATTGCCTCGGGCGGGTGCTTGGCTTCAAGGGGAGTCGAGGGCAGCTTCCAGAGCTTGGCGCGGCCATGCATTTCCGCCGCGACAAACAGCTCCTTGGCGTCGTGGCTCCAGGTGATGGACTCCGGGTTGCGATCCCAACCGCCGTTGCCGTCTTGGGATTCGTAGAACTCTTGGACGTTGGTCAGGTCTTTGACGTCGGGGATGAGGAGGAGTCTCGCCTTGTCGGACTCATACCGGTCGTTCTTCATCCTGGCGAAGGCGATCTGCTTTCCATCCCTGGAGAAAGCTGGGGCGACTGAGTATCCGCGGAGCTTGCCCGTCTTGACCATGGACGGGGGGGCCGCAGGCACGCGGGTGAAGGAATTGATGGGGACATAGTAGAGGTCCGTTTTGGTGTGGGTGGCGGGATCCAGCTCCGGGTCCTTGGCGACGAAACAGATGGCGTCGCTGGCAATGTCAAAGTCGCCGGTGCCGCCGAAGGGGGGCACGGGGGAGACCAAGGGGGTGCCGGCGAGCAGATTCGTGAGACCGGGGCCTTCGAGCGTCCACTTGCCGTCCACCTTGGCGAGCTGACCGTACCAAAGCGAGCTCTTGTTGTCTGTCTCCCACGCGTCCCAATGGCGGACAAAGAGCGACGAGTAGATCTTGGCAGTCGAGAGAGTCTTGGACTCTGCCGGCGGCCAGTACATTTCTCCCTTGGGCGTCGTCAGGGCGCCGCAACACAAGGCAACCTTGCCGTCTGACAATTGCTTGACCTTGGGGCTAGCAAGGTTGCCCGTGACGCAGTGGACCAGGCGAGGTCTTTTTCTCGTTAATGGATGTGCAAATAGCAGGCAGAGGGAGGGGAGAGGAGAGAAACTCACTCGGAAGCGTCGGCGACATGCTGGGACCAGAGAGTGGTGCATTCCTTGTCGCCGACCTTGAAGTACAAGACGTCTTTCTCGGATATCCAGACGGGGTCGCTGGCTGCCGGATCCTCGGAGATGACATGAGACGAGCCGTGGTCGATATTCAAGACGCGGATAGAGGACGATCTGGAGTGCGTCTCGAACGAGTATGACGACACCTGGACACTGTTAGCCTGTCACTCTTCATCTCGAGCACTTGAAGAAGAAGCAATTCTTTTCGGCTCTTGCCCGGGACCAAACCCGTGGCGTACGTACAGTGTAGAGCACCAGCTCGCCGGTGGAATTGGGGACTCCGGCGGATCGGCGCGGGGCCGAGAGGAGCACCTCGGGGGTGAAGTGGGCGGCCTTGATGGTCATGGCGATAGACCGGTTCGGTATGACGGGGGAGGGCGAAAGATGGATGATGCTTGTTCTCGTCTTCTCCGCAGTGCGATGTTACCAGATATGTGCATGCAGTACCTCTGCGAGGTCGGTTGGAAGGAGTACATGCCTACCTACCTGTTTGGTAGAAGCTCGTACCTACCATAACCTAGTACCTAGGTAATTAATTACCTACCCTTACTTACCTACCTTTCCTTGGTACCAACCTGCCTATCTAGGTACATACTTACTCGCAAGATAGGTACTTCAGGGGCTTTAGGCTCTACTTGCCGTTGCTTCTGTCGCCCCGCAGACGACGCGGTATCTGCATGCAGCGACGTAGTAATTAACGTTATGTACGGAGTACTGGGGTATGGAGATCCCCGCACTCGAAGCCGTTTCTAAGTGAGGGACTCAACGGCTCGACCCAAGACCACTCCGCCTGCATAATTGACCATCAAGCTCGTGGTCCACGTCCTTTCCACGGGCTGGTATGACGGCGTCAGCCGCCCGTGCATTAGAATCCCAAATTAATGATATAAAATGCTAGGTCGAATATGCAAAAAGCAACCTCAGCTGGAGGCTGAGAGACAAACACATCATCCGAGACTGGAGCAAGTGCTGCAACGTTTATTCCTCCAAAAACGCAATCGCCTTTCCCTCAACGCCATTTGCCCAAGGCACAAGCTGCGTCCTTGTAAAACAGCCTGTAAATCACAACCGTCGTGGTTCCCAACCATGCATTTGTGTCCCCAGAGTACAACGCCAACCCGTCAACGCCTCGTCCAAGCATGCTGTCGAATGATGCGCAAGTACACGCACATGGACCAGAAAAGACCGAGTCGAGTATTTCGTTGCGCGGCCTGGCCGAAATCTCTCGTTACTTGCGCGACGCCCCGAAGTTGGTCCGCTTCTTGTTGGACTGCGAGTCTCCCTCGCTCTCCTCGGCCTCTTTCTTCTTCGACTTGTTGGCGCTCTTGTTGCCCGTTGCCGGCGTCGGCGTCGGATGCGCCACGGACCCGCTGTCGCGGAAGGAAGCCGAGAGCGGCGTTGGCGCGTGCGATGCGGGCGTCGATGCTCCGGGTGTCGACGAGTCCTGATGTATCAATCAGGTCAGCATGTTCGTTTCTGGGAGAGGGAGAGGGAGAGACTTGCCGCATTGTTGGGTCTGTAGGAAATGGAGGAACGCGAAAACACGCGATTCTGGTCCAGGGAGCCCGCCTTGCGCCTCTGGGCAGCCGCGCCGCTGGTGCCCTTCATGTAGTTGTCGAAGCCCGTGATGATATTTCCGGCCGGGTTGCTGTCTAGGTACGCCGACTCCTTGTGGGCGATGCTCTCTTCCATTTGCGCCTGCGCCAGCATCCGTCGCGTCAGCACATGCCACTTGTTTGTGCCCCAGTTTCTTGGTCTCCCTCGCGAAATAGACTCACAAGCCGCCTCTCCTGCGTCCGACGCCGTTCGACCAGCTCGCGCACGCGCGCCTGTGCTTTCTTGTACTCGGCCATGGTTGGCGGCGCGCCGGCGGCATTGCCCTGTTTTCCGTCTGCCATGCGTATGTGCCTCGATATGGGTTCCCCAAGCTATCGTCGTGGTTGTGCACGAGAACCTTGCCTTGTTTGTCGATGACGGGTCACGCGTCTTTTGATGAGGCGAGGCTTTGGTTGTTGCCGAGGCTGCAAATGGTCAACCTTGACAAGCCGCTTCTGACCAATCAGAGGGCTCAGGAGTTCTCCACAGCAGTGCAAGCATATTGCGCCGCTAGTGCCTCTCCACTAAAGAGCCACCACTAACTTAGATAGCTCCAACAGCCTACGAGAGTTGACGGCACAGATTTAAGGCCGAAGCACTCCGCTGTTCTTCAGAGAATGCCTTCTTTCAGCTGAGTTTCTAAAAGTGTTACGTGAGCAATACCAGCCAATACATGAGTTCAGAGCCTGCTTCAGCTCTTCCAACACTCTGTGATGCAGGCCAACTCGTCCGTCAAGGTATAGCCAGATCACCGGGGCCAAATACTGCATAACCTCCTTCCCGAGTACTTCCAAGAGCCTGGAGTCTCGGCCTTTTACCCTTGACCAGAGCGATTTTTTTGCGCTGATCATTCCACTTGAGCCTTGTTTAGCCAGTCTCGCAATACAACGGGCCGTCCATCCCTGGCGGAACTATGGACAGATCCTTGACAATCTCCATGACTCCCCATGGCACAATGATGGCTTTCTCCCAGTCTATGATGGAGAGAATGGCTTACTCTGAATCAATGATGATGTTGCTTCCGTACAAAGTCGGTGTGGATGAGTGGAAAGGGATCGGTCTGCAAGAGGGGTCGTCGAGCCAGCAGTGCAAACTGAGCCGGGAACTCGCGTATTGATGACAGGGCATCTTCCGTCAGGTTCTTGGGCGTCCTCCTGGAATGTACCATCGGGTTAGGGAAACATGTCCTTGCTAGCCCGGCTTCGACATACTCGGCTGCCGAGTCAAAGGCCTCTACCAGCCCAGGTATAGATTGGATTTGGTCAATACCAAACCTCAACTCGGCCAACAGCACTTTTTTGCTCACTGAATGTGTTCATCCTGGAACTGATAACCTCAATCACGTCTCTACCAAGCAGCAACACCTGGCTGGGGAGCTCTCTCGGGCTGCAGCGATGCAAGAGGCATCGAGATTTGATGAGTGGCACACAAGCCCAGGCACTCTTCAGCAAACCAAGCCCTGAACAACGTGCCTAGGGCTGTTTCACTGACTCTATGTGCCTCGAACGCTTCGGACGGACTTTCTTGGTATCGCTAGACAACTAATAACTGAAATATCTTTTTATACATTAGATCAATGCGGAGGATGGGCGCCTCCATCGCGTGCCCAGAAACCGGGTAGGAGACGTGTACCGAACACCCGAGAGGGATGTTCCTTGCGTGCAGAGCAAGACTTCCGGATATAAACTCGGTGACCTCTGGCCGAATGATCCTTGCGTGGTCCGCTCCGCTCCTCACCTCACGAGGTATCAAGCACCCCCGACTGCCATTGCCCTAGTATTATCGAGACCTCCCAAAACGGCGACGCTCGAAGCCAGCTCCAACGTCACACTGGTGCTTTGTGGACTCACAGTGGTGCTCTCTTAACTTCATCTCTAGCTAGTTCTCCTCGAGCAAGTTTTCGTTTTGTAGAGGCTTCTTGTTCTGCGCCTCCCCGTCGGTCAGTGTCGAGCCCTGAAAAAGCCATCACTCATGCCTCCGTCGCTTACGAGGCACCCACCTCTTCGTCGTCTTTCTCAATGGACACGATCGGCTTCGAAGAAGCGGCACGAGGTTCATCTTCCAAAACATCAGCGGTTTGGCCAAGAATGGGTGAGAGTGAAAACTCGGATGAACTGTTACGCCTCCGGCCAGTAGAGTCTCCTCTGCCGCCTCGGAATCCACCACCTCCTCGGCGTCGACCTCTGTAACGTCCTCGTCCACGCTGATGGTCAGAGTAATCTCCAGATGAGCTGCTATAACGTCTCTTTCGACGCCTCTCTGCCATTGAGTCCCCTCGACGGTTGCGAGGCGAGTACCGGCTGGAGCTGCGGCTGCGGCTGCGGCTGCGACTGAGGCTATCACTGAGGCTGCGACTGAGGCTGCGGCTGTGACTACGGCCGCGACGGTCTCTTCGGTTATGCTGGGTGCGAGACAGTGAGGAAGAGTCTCGTCGATGCCGTTCCACCGACGAGCTTCGCGATCGAGAACGTCGTCTTCGCTTCGCAGCTGGCGAGGTATCGGGAGTGCTGGAGCGTGGATTTCCACGCGCGTAGCGCCGATCGCGAGCATCGTAGCCACGTCGCTGATACTGAGAATCGGGACGGGGAGACCTGCTTCTCTTTCGGGAATATTGGGGTCGAGCTGGTGAGGGCCTGCGTCTTGGGGGAGTCGGCGAATGCGAGCTGCCTCTGGACGGGCTCCGGCTGCGCGAGCGGGACCGAGACGGGGAATCAGATGGAGACCGATCACGGCGGCGTCGCAACACTTGATCGCGTCCCCGTCTTGGCTGGGGAACGTAGCTGTCGCGGCCGTACGAGTCACGCGCTCCGCGTCCTCGAGGCATGGGAGAAGGCGACCGCTGCACCGTGCGACCAGACCCGCCTCTATTTCGATTGCCAAAGGCACGATCTCCTCGCCGTCCCTGTGCGTGCCAGGAATCTCCAACTTGTCTCGAGTCTCGGCGTTCTCCTTCTTTCGAGTCTTGAGGTCCACAGCCGCGGCGCGTGTTTTCCCGGTCGGCGTCCATCTAGGAAGCCAGATGTGAGCAGAGCCCGTACGCTGGAATCGAACATCAACATACCTTTCCTTGCATGAGCTCAAGCTTCTTGGCCTCAAGCAGCTCCTTTGGCACGCCCTGAGAACTACTTTGGGCACTCAGCAGTAGGTTCCAGAGATCCTTGCAGAATGGAGCGGTGTCTTTGTCGAGAAAGCCAGTGATCTGAATCTGCACTGACTTTATATCGGGCTGGTACCGGTGGGTTAGTGGTGTCTAGCCTGAGGAGCGGGTGCAGACTGTCGAGGGAAACATACATATCGTGAACCTTCAATGAGGTTGCAGCACAGCTCAATCAAGACGTCGTCCTCGCTTCCGAGAATCTCGCAGATTCTCTTCGCAATCCATCTGCAACAGAAATGGTCAGCGGGTGGGCATGAGCGGCAAAAGGCAGTCGCGTCAGTAGGGAGGACAAACTTTTTCATGACGGGCAGGTTGACCTTTTCCGTGTCCACCTTTTGATTGAACTCGGAGGGGAACTTGGTCGACTTCAAGAGCCGAGCATCGACCTTGGACGCCATGGTGGAAGCCGGCTAAGCCCCTGTTTGCGCGTCGGCGAGCGCGGGTGGGAGGGAAGAAAGGATCAAGCCGAGGGGATGAAAGGCGTGGAGAGAAGAGGAAGTGGTCAGATGGGGAAGGGGAAGCAACGCACGGATCAGGTGCAGCTCAGACTCCGGAGAAGACCCCGCTTGCTTGCACAAAAGGCTACCTACAAGGGTCGTACCTGTGGGCAAGGACCAAGGTACATCCTTGGGGCAACACTCGCTATCTCGCACAGCGATTTGGGAGGAAATACTTGCCAACTCTCTCACATCGCCTCGAGAGTACAAGCTATCAAGGTGCCCTAAAGGGACCTGCTTGCCGTGCAACTCCCAGGCCCCCAACATGACGTACCTGAGGTACCCACGGTGGGGGCATTTGGCACTCAGAGTGGTACCTACCTGGTAGATACTGTAGGTACTTGGTACGAGGCACCTCCTCCCGGAGCTTTTAGAGCGCTCTCTCTCTCGTCACACCTTGGACCGCGTGCTTCTGCAAACGCGATAAAACAGGCCGGATCCCAAGGACCAACTCCTGCACGACACCGTCTCGTAGCATGGGGCTGCCGCTCAGGATGAACAACCTACATGCGCCGACGGTGCCTTCCGGGCCTGCAAGCACAGCGACCGCGACGAACGGACATGCGGGGCAGACGAGCTTGGCCGAGCTGCAACGCAAGAAAGACGACTTGGAGGTTGAGCTCAAAGCGCTCGGTGGCGTCCTTGACTCGGTGCATATCAACGCAGGCCGGAAAACGCCATGTTCGTCTCTGCTAACTAGCCTGCATGTAGCATGGAGTGGGCATGGACACGCCTCTGGTGACCAGAGACGGTTTTCCGCGAGCCGACCTTGACGTTGCGCAGAGTACGGCATCCATGAGTGGCTCGCTGAGCAGTTCACGGCGCGACATGCTGACTGGGTCGCAGTTCGGACTACCAGAGCACGAATCATAAGGTTACGAAACGATCACAAATCCCTCATGGAGGCCATCGAAAAGTTTCTTCACGAGCACTTTGCGAGCCTCGACGACGCCGATAACGCGTTGGCCCCTGGCTCTGGCTCTCAGCCGCCACACGTGCTATCAGACGCACAGCTGGATGCCTCAGACGAGGCATTTGCCAAGGTCAACACAGTAGCTCCCAACAGCCCGGCCGAACGTGCTGGCTTGATGGCGGGAGACGAGATTCGCACCTTTGGATACGTCAACAAGTCGAACCACGACAGTCTCAAGAGGGTGGCCGAGTGTGTTCAGGGCAACGAAGGGGTAAGTATGTGCTGTTGTTTACAGCCAAGCAGCTGGCAGCTGACATGGCTCAGCGGGACATATTCATCCGCATATCGCGGCCAACAGGCGCAGCACAAAGGCAAGAACTGCGTTTGACCTTGACGCCGGCTCGAGACTGGGGTGGTCGAGGAATGTTGGGCTGCCATATCCTTCCCTTGTAACAATCATGACCGCATTGCTCGCCCGCGCCGTCCGATGGCCGGCGGCATTGTGCACACGCACATGTCGCGCCTGGCCTCGTCCCGGTGCGCTGGGTGGTCAAGGGTTTGGGAGCGGGGCGACGGTGAGAGAGGGTTTGTCCGGTGAGGGTTGTCGTCACTGTGAAGGATTGGGCTGTCGGGTCGCAAGGCAACAAACAAGATGAGCAAGGAAGCATGTGCCAGCCAACGGAACGGCATGGCATGGCGGGATGAGGGGCTTCAGGGATTGATTGGGCATCAGGGGTTAGATAGATGAGTAGCCTTCGCAGAGTCAAAGCAATATTTCCTTGGGCTTGAACATGGTTGTTGCAAGTATGTACTTACTTGCTTGATAGGCACTCGGGATGGGGTTCTGTCTTTGACGGTCAAAGCGGAAGCAGAGGATAACTCAGCGGGGCACAAGGCAGGCAATCAAGAATCGGCCTGCTGCTGGTGCATGATGCCGGAGGTCGGTAACCTTGCCCCTCGACTCTGATTGGGCGACTGTCTGCAGACGCCTGTGCGTATGAGTACTGTACATAGGTACTTTCGGCTTTGCTTGACGTCACGTGCATTGGCCACATCCCCCCCAGGCGGGATGAATTTTTCGCTTGAGGGTTGCCCGGGGCCAGGTTCCCCGCCGCCTCTCAAAACATCTGGGCAGACCCGACCGAGCCTTGTGCAAGTTTGTCCTTCACTCTTAACCCAGCAAACACCTCCTCCTTAAGGTACTGCCGCCCGCCCTTCCATCGATAAAGCTTTTCTGGAACCCCCTTGCACGCCGCTCCATCCTCCAATCCCGCAGCATCGTACGAGCTGATTTCCCCTCCCGCGATTCGATCCATCGTCCCCTCATCGCCGCCGTCGCCTTGGTAGGCTAACCGCTGCGACTCTAGCACCCCGCCTGTTTGCATCACTCGACACTCGTCGCCACGCCATCCATCTTCCGACATGGCTCAGCAGCAGACGCCGACCTTCAAGCTTGTGCTTGTCGGCGATGGCGGCACTGGCAAGGTATGTCATGATGTCGTTCACCAGGCTGGCCGCGTTGCGCCCCATCGGCTGGGCCTCGGCCGCACCCCCCATGATAAAGATATCTCGATGATGGGATCTCTTGCTTACGAGTGTGCTTGCACCAGACCACCTTTGTCAAGCGCCACTTGACGGGCGAATTCGAGAAGAAGTACATGGCCACCCTCGGTGTCGAGGTTCACCCCCTCGGCTTCAGCACCGTGAGTCCTCGCCAAACCCCCCTCCACGGAGGGGCAAAGCGCTTACTGTTCGCAGAACTTTGGTCAGATCCAGTTCGACGTCTGGGATACCGCCGGCCAGGAGAAGTTTGGCGGCCTGCGTGATGGCTACTACATCAACGGCCAGTGCGGCATCATCATGTTTGACGTCACCTCCCGCATCACCTACAAGAACGTCCCCAACTGGCACCGTACGTTCCAGCCCGCGTCGAAATTTTGAACTGGTGTGTCTAACGTTTCTTGACTTGCAGGTGACCTCGTCCGAGTCTGCGAGAACATCCCCATCGTTCTTTGCGGCAACAAGGTTGATGTCAAGGAGCGGAAAGTCAAGGCCAAGACCATCACTTTCCACCGCAAGAAGAACCTGCAGTACTACGACATCTCGGCCAAGTCCAACTACAACTTTGAGAAGCCCTTCCTTTGGCTTGCTCGTAAGCTGGTCGGCAACCCGCAGCTGGTTCGTGCTCATACCCCCTCTTGCCCCGTGTGTTGAAGCCATGCGTTGACTGGCAATGCAGGACTTTGTCGCCGCCCCTGCCCTGGCTCCTCCCACCGCTCAGGTCGATGAGGCGCTCCTCAAGCAATACGAGGACGAGATGAAGAACGCCGCTTCCATGCCTCTGCCCGCCGAGGAAGAGGACGACGATCTGTGAACGAAGCCGACAGAGCACGGCAAGGACTAGCGGGAAACATGAGCTGCCGCGATGGATGGGTCTTCTGCAGTCTCAAGGGCAGTACATGAGCGGGCCTGCACGGCTATTTACGAAACGGAATGGGAATCCTTAAGCTTTACGAGAGCGTGACCGGGAGGGGTCAGACATTTGCCCGTTGAACTCCGGTCGGGGTAGATATTGCGGCATCGCTGCGTGGGAGCAGCAATCAAGTAGTTAGACTATAAACCACTCAAAATGTGACACTTGCCGGCATCGGTCACCAAATGCTTGCCGGGTGAAGATGGCTGCTGGTTGTGGGAGTGATTCGCAGGCATGGATGCTCCCACCCTATACCGGTATCGCTGTGAGATGTCTCCGCAGTAATGCACGTATCGATGCCAGCGACTGCGGATGTGACTCGATGAACACGTCAAAGAGTGCACGCTTGCTTCTGGGGCTGACGCTTGGTAGTTTGGTTGACAGGGCCGAGGCCGAGGCTGCACTGCGTAGTGGCTTCATTGCTTAGGAACCATGGAGGGTTAAAAGACATGCCCAGGTCTTGAAGCAACCAGTTCGGTTCTTTTTTTTCTCAACACAACCATGATTGGTCAATTTCCCAGTTTACACACGCAGACGGCAGCCCCGTCGCCATCTGCCAGTGACACCGCTTCCACGATTTAAGCGGTTTCGGGGGCCGACATTGGGTGTAGGATGAGGCCTTTGGCCTACCAAAACAGGGTCTGGTGAAGCGACATATGTTAGGTTGATTTTTTTTTGTTGACAAACGGAGAAATTAATGGGCAAAAGGAATATATCCATTGCCAGCATGCATGTAATTAAACCATCAACTTGGAATGATGGACTTGTTCGGTCCGTTGGGCAAGATATGGAAGGCAAATAATTACCCGTTGATCTTGGTGTGGGGCCACAGCAGCCCAACTAAGTGTCTTCGCCACTTAGTTGGCCCAAAAAATCCGGCACAGCCCAAAAAATCCGGCACAGCAGCCCACCTCCAAAACGTCAACCCTATGCATCTCAACCGCGTTTTCTCGCGCAACTTGACTTTATTTACGTATCTTTTTGCCGGAATACATTATGACAGATAACATGGCTACCCTGGAGGCAGCAAAGCCGTTCTGGCGTCTCGTCGCGACCCCAGAGCCGATGTTCGTCGCTCAACAACACCAAAAGAACGCCTCTTTCCGTGCGAGATGCGGCCATCCGTTACAATGTGAAGAGCTCATCCGTACAGAGAGCCATTAATTTCATAAGAAACCCCTTTTCCCGTGCTCCAGGGCGTCCATTGGCGCTGACGGAGGACGAAGACGACGCCCTGGTTGCGTATGTACAGTGGATGGAACGCACCGGCATGCCCGCCACGAGAGAGCAACTTGAAGCTGTTGCAAATGCAATAAGAATGCGTCGAGATCCCAATGCCCGCCCGGTCTCGTCAAGTTGGCTTGACAATTGGCGTGGAAGTCATCCTGCGATCGCGAAGACGTATCTCAAAGCAGTTGAACGAGCCCGGAAGTCCTTTGAAGCCCACGGGGTAGAAGAAGTCGAATTTTTCTACTCAAAGCTTCGAGAAATCATCACCAGCTACCGTATTGGCAGTTCAGAGATCTGGAATGAAGACGAGGCCGGAATACGCATTGGGTGCCTGCGAGAACGCATCCAAGTTCTCATCACGCGCACCACTAGAGTCAAGAGCACCCGGCCCCGAGTTTTAGACCCAGCAAACCGAGAATCCTGCACGGTAATTGCCTCAGTTAACGCAGTGGGGGACTCTCTTCCACCCTGGCTTGTTTTCCAACATTACCCTACCACCAACTGGGCCGGCATCGACATCATGACAGGCGTACGGTTTGCCCAGTCGCCAACTGGCTTTTCCAACGCAGAGATACACCTTGAGTGGGCAAGGCATTTCAACTGCTGGTCTTGGGCATCGTCAGCGCAAGCAAAACAGTCAGGAAATTCGCTGGAAGAGTGGTTCGGCTGTGACGAGCATCTTCGGCGCCCCAACATGGGGATGAGTCGTGGAGGCGCCGCCAAACCAACGGCCTGACGACGAGAAGATCTACCGATTGCTTGTTGTGGATGGCTTTACAGGGCATACCACCCTTGACTTTGCTGAGTATTGTATCAAGTTTGATATCATCATTGCTATTTTCCTCCACATTCCACCCACCTCAGGCAGCCGCTTGATGTTGGGGTATTCCAGCCACTAAAGTAAGCACATCAGAAAGCGCTTCGAAGTCGCTCGCAGAAGGCAACATATCATTTTCGCGGGTCAACTTCCTCACAGCTTTTCAGGACGTATATGAGGCTGGCTTCACGCGGCATAACATTATGGCGGCATTTGAAAAACAGGCCTCTTTCCTGTCGACCCAGCGCCGGTGATCACCAAGATCCTCCACGAGCAGCTACGACAACAGCAGCCGATCAATCCTGCATACGCCTCGCTCCTACCCTCGGAGACGCGTTTCCAAGTCGCCGCGGATGCCCTCAATGATATCCGGCAACGGTATGGGCCCCTCATGAGCTCGCCATCACGAGAAAACTTGCGGGTTCTTGCGAAAGTGAACACCGAGTCTATCGCGATGGCGTCACATTCCCAGGGCATAGTCAGCGATAAGAATAGCCGAACCCAGGCGTATGCGAATCGAATGAAGAGAGGCAAGATTGTCAGGCCGCGCGGAGAGTTTATCACGAGCTCCAGCATGGCCGACATCACCCGGGAGTATGAGGAGCTCCAGGCAAAGCAAACCCGGCTTCAAACGCGCCAGGAGATAAGGATGCATCTTAAACGAGTTCGTGGAGAGATGCAGAAGATCCGAGAAGACTATAAAGTCGGGAAGAAGCAGTTAGTCAATGGCAGAGTCAAGACATTGAACTTTAAGCCCTGGCTAGAGTTTACGGGACGAGACGTTGAGTTCTACACTCTGGAGCAAAGTTGCGATACCCTCATGCGGGAGCTCAAAGAGCCATCCAAGGAATCCTTTTCTATGATACCACGAAGAGAAATAACTCCGCCAGAGATGTCAGGGCGCGCAGCGACCCGACCTCGCCCACTTACAGATATGTCGTCGTTGCCCGGCAGTGACGATACCGTCTATTTCACAGGCCTCGATCTTGACAAACATAGTGAGGATGGCGCCGACGATGAAGACGAGGACAATTTACTCGACACGCAAGAGAATATACCTCATCGCCGCCGTTAGCAGCGGTTGAAGCGGTAGTCGATACACCATGCCCTCGACCGCGCACCCGATCGTCCAACAAGATACAGCAGACGCTCCAGGAACACAGGTATGGATAAAATAGCTCTCAGAGACGCACAACAGGCGAAATTACTACATAATACGTCTATTTGGACTCACAAACGCGGTCTTCCTATCTCTTCGACTGGAAGGCGGCAGCTCCTAAATAGGCCCAAAGACGTGATTTTTTCACTTTTCGTTGTTACTTGCGTCTTTAGGTGATCCGCAGCTATTGATCACATGTATATTTTAGCTATTTGAAGTCGCATTGACGGCACCATGAAGCGAAGCGTAGAATTTCCCTTGATTTTGCACCCCAAATTGAGGACCCTGCTGTGCCGGATTTTTTGGGCTGTGCCGGATTTTTTGGGCCAACTAAGTGGCGAAGACACTTAGTTGGGCTGCTGTGGCCCCACACCAAGATCAACGGGTAAGGCTATACCGGTAAGATTACAACATGTAGGCACTTTGGCAATTGAGTCGCTTGGCAACGGGTTCTCGAGAGCACTAGGGCCACGTCCCGGCGCGTCGGCGCGTGTCACCCTGGCCCGCTGCGGGGACGCTGCAAAAGCTCGGTGCAATAGGGCAAGCTAAGGCGTGGAGCTGTCTAGAGGGGTTGGACGTAGACGATGGAGCCGTGCACTGTTGTGAGTGAGTGTTGTTGATATCCCTGCTGCAAGTGTCGTTGTGGGCTATTTATGATACATATATATATACATATACGTATAGACACACACACACACACACACACACACACACACACACATAGGCAACTGGCAAACCGAGTCTGTCCCGTCTTGCACAGACCCGGACTCAGGAGGAAAAGAAAGCCGCTTCACGATAGTATGACCCGGCGAGCAACGGAGCTTGCTGGAATGGCGGTGCCTCTGAGCAGAGCTGACGTGCCAGAGCTCGAGGTGAGGATGAGGGTCAGATGTATGAACGGGTCCCGCATGGGCATACTGAAGACGACGTTATGGAGAAGAAGCTGAAAGAAAAAGAGTCGGATTCTGAGCGTATGAAGAAGCGTAACTCCGGAGGACCGCCTACTTAGGTATCCGTAGACAACAGGGCAGAGTCGATGATGTTTATAAAGTAGCGGCGAGGTACCCGGGGCAGCCAAAGCAAGCGGTTGCTGGGGGGGCCTGATGCGCGCTCCGTCACGGAGTAAATACGGGGTAATAAGAAAAACTCGTCAAGGGACTTTGTGCGCGCTTTGTTAGTTTACGCGTCCGAGGGATCCATTTGCCTTGCATCGGCATCGAGAGTCGTGTCTGCAGATTCGGATTGCGAGGTCCGTTGGCAAGATGGCTCTTTTAATTCGGTGCGATGTGTGTGGCCATGGCCATTGCTATGCGTCACGAGGGCACTTTTTTTTTACCAGGCTTTGTTTGAGGATATAACTTGGTGTTATTGACAACGTGCATGCAAGACAAGGCCGTATTGTGATGGTCCGATGGGTCAAGCGCCTGGGGGTTCATTGTGCTGCTGTAAATACCCGCCGGTTCCATGCCGAAAGTCTCGGTGCTATGGATCAGGTACCTCACAGGTACTCCCGACGCAGGGTACATCCACCCACCGCACGGAGTACGCGCTGGCCCGGGCCAAAACCCTTTTGGGCACAGGTACCCCCCTGCTCGTGCGACGCGTGTTGACATGCTTCCTGTTTGGGTCGAGGTACGTCTGCAGCGCGCGACGTGATTTGCCGCACATTGGGAAGAGAGAACGCGGAGGCATCTCTCGTCAAAGTGGAGGGGCGGCTCGAGCAACCGACCGTCTGCCTCGTTTTGCCCTCTCGCTCTCTCTCTCTCCCTCCCTCTCTCTCTTCATTGGGCCTTTCCCGCCTCCCTCCCACCTCGACTCGGCCGGCCACTCACAAGCTCTCCTCGTCTTGCTTGCTCCCCCATCGGCGAGGGCTTCGTGCTCGACTCCAGCTGTCCCCCCCTCGTTGGCACCATCGAGTCCTGGTTGAGCTCCCTTCGCAATCGCTCAGTAATGCATAGCTTCTTCTTGGCGCTCGACCTTGTCTGCTGCTCTCCCCGCCATGTCCAACGACGCCCCGCAACCGTCTCCTCCCGCCGCTCCGGAGCAGCACGCCGTCAGCTCGCCTCCGGAGCATCGTCATGTCGATGCCTCCTCGTCACAGACGCTGCTGCAGCTCTCCGATGACACGTCGGCTGCCGGCCGGGCCCCCGAGGAGGGCAAGCACCCCAAGGGCAAGCGGAAGCGCACTGCGTATGTCGCCCTCCAAGCCTTCCCCATTGGACCTTAGCTAACCTCGGCATCAATTGGAACGACAGGGCCAAGGATAAGATGATCCTCGAGGAAGCGTACAAGAACAACCCCAAGCCCGACAAGCAAGCGCGTCTCGAGATAGTCGACCGCGTCTCGCTCAGTGAGAAGGAAGTCCAGGTGGGTCGTTGGCAGCATCCTGCACTGCGCAACCGACGCGTCTTGCCCCCCCAATCATCCCAACGCCATGCTGACCCGGGGCCGGGCAGATCTGGTTCCAGAATCGACGACAAAACGACCGCCGGAAGTCGCGTCCCCTGTCTCCCGAGGAGCTTGCCGCTCTTAGGTACGGCGGCATACACTGTGTCTCCTCGGATTCCGGCACCCCCCTAGGCGCCAACCCCGAGTCCGATAGACCTTTCCCGGCCTCCGACCCGGCTGCCGTCTGGGCTTCCGTATCCCCCACGTTCAACCACAATAGTCCGGATCACTCACAGTCATTTGCTGATGCATCCCTGCCGAGACAAGGAAGCCAAGAGACTACCACCCCAGCCCAGCCCGGGAAGACGCCACCGCAAGGAGAGGACACCCCGTCCTCGCAACCATCTCAACCGACCGAGACAATGGCTCACTCCTTCTCGAGCTCCGTAGGATATCTTGCCAACAGGTGGAACCTTGGCAGTTCCTTCTCCACCCCGTCCTCGCTCAGAGAGAGTGGAGAAGAGTCCCTCAAGTAGGTTGCGCAGCTTCACCTGGATGGTGCGCGAGGCTGACCGCTGTCCCAAGGCCCGAATCGTGCCCTCCGTCGTCGTGCCCATCCGACACGGGCCGCAACGCGACCAAGTCCCAGTCTCACGTGAGGCTCTCGCTTTCGTTGGAGGGCAAAGCTGAACTCGTCTCAAACCAGCCTTCACCTGCGCGCGCTGCTCCTCCTCGGCCGTCCTCCGCGCTGTCCGGTCACCCGCAAGCTCGTCGTGCAGGCCTCCAACGAAGCCATAGTGCCCTTCCATCCATCACGCTGCCTCCCATCTCAGCACTTACGAGCTGCCTTCCCCCGCGGCTTGGCCGGGGTCGGTCGCGCGACGTCCACGCCTGGGAATCGTGTGCCGACTCGGAGAGGCGAGACGAGCTAACAACCCAGGCCGAGCACGAGTCCAATGGTTCGGCCATTGCGGCCATCAGTCTGCTGCGGTCTTCCTCTGGAATCTTGCAATCCAGCTCAACCAAGCGAAACGCATCGGTCTCGAGACCACCACAGGCTCGCCAGGCCAAGAAGGCCAAATTTGGCCGAACCAGCTCCACGTATGCTCGTCTGGAAAATGTCGGGACCGGGCTCGACAAGCCAGGCGACAGCTTCAATGGGAAGGTCAAGGTTGCGATGCTGGTGTCTTCGAACGACTCTGACAAGGAGAACTGGAGCCCCGACGAAGACGCAAGCACTCACGACCGTCAGCGTCGACGACCCCTGCCCGCGGACCCGCCATCCAAACCTCAGCATGCCCGGCGACAGGCTCGTGCTCTCCAGGATCAGAAGCGCCCGGGCTTGCTGAACAGCCGTGCCAACACGGCTCCCTCGGGCCTGAGCGGGTCGGCCAAAGGCGCCGTTGAGATCTATGAAGATCCAGTCAAGAGATCGCGGGACGATGAGGTGGCCCGGTTCATGCGGGGCGAGGTCAGCCCGAGCAAGAAGGGCGACATGGACTGTGTGGCGGGACTCTTGTCCCTCAGCCAGGGAGCCTGGAGATGAACGCCGCCGTGGGCAGAAGCGGATCGTCCCCCTTATTTGTTCTTGTCCTTCATCTTCATAATGCCGTCATTGGTGGCAAAGCGTTCCGTGTCCCGACGGCAGGCGTATACCCTTGTGGGGGTGCATGTCTAGCATCCGGCGTTGTCGATGTGATTTTTGCCCACTGGCTTTTATTTGCCCCATCATGACGATCAATGGTGTACCGTTTTGTCTGCGGTTTATAGGTGTTGGATATACTGACAAGGCTCTTTTCTTCCTCTTCATCATCATCTTCTCTTTCTAGTAATGGAGAATCTCGGTTGGGGTTGAATGGATGAGGAGGTACGAAGTCCAGAGGCATGTGTGTGTATGGAAGTGGCTTGGCGGGGGATGGGGAGGTAGAGACCAAATGACGAGGAGACGAGGGCCTTCTCTAATAAATCAAGTCGCCGTTGGCCTTGACCGCGGAATGGAGTGTGTGCCATGCCCCCTGCCCATGCCTCCCGTGAGCCGCCTCATGCGGCAAGCCGCTGGCTGGCAAGAGAAGAAGGAAAGGGGGAAGAGGGACGCCGAGATCTGGTTTGCAGAAGCCGTGCCGGAGGGACAAGGCAAGGCGAAGCAGACGAAAGGAGTCGTCGTTTGACGGGCATGTCCAAAGATGATGCAGGCTTGGGCCGGGTAGAATCTGAGCTACGTCACGCCACGAAACACCGCCCTCTCGACAACTGATGGATGATTCTAATTCGAGCCAACCCAAAAGAAAACCTCGCGTCTTGTCATGCCGGGTGTATTGCGTGCCCCATGTCTTCTAAAAAACCTCTGTCATGCTATGATGCAAGAAAAAATAAAACCCAAAAAAAGCCAGGCCATATCTTGTTTGTACATGATAAGTGTGTATGCCACGGCCCGTGTTCAAACGCGCAAAGCAAAATTCAGAGCCGCGTCCGTCGATAGATGTTGTCGCTCCCAATATGTCTTGCCTGGTAAACGCCGAAACTGCCCGTTGCTCCGAGAGGTGATGCAAAAAGTGGAAGCAAAGGGAGAAGGAAAAGAAGTATTCAGGTACAAAAGAGCTTATGTTTCTTTATGTCATCGTATCGTCTCATAAGCCCAGCATGCTCATCTGCCGTCGGACGGGACTTGCGCTCACGCTACCCTCCTCGCTGGGGTAGTAGGCGCTGTCCTGGTCAATGTCCCAGCAGTTGTCGTCCTCGTCCTGCGACGGCGCCCCGTCGGTAATGCACTTGGTGTCAAACGGCTTCTGCGCCGCCGCGCGGACGTTCCAGCGGAGGGTGCGGCTGATGCTGTCGAACCACTCCGTGTCTGTGCGGGTCACGGTGGGGAAGGGGTACTGGGACGCGGTGATGGTTACGTGGTCGCCTTGGCGCAGCTCGATTCGGCCTTTACCGTCAAAGGCGCAGTACGCCGTGGCCCGCGAGTTGCGCGGCACGGCGACGCGAAGCGCCATGGTATCCGAGAGGACCATGGGGCGGAAGGACAGGGTGTGCGGGCAGATGGGCGTCAAGAGGATGGCGGGAATGTCTGGGTGAACGAGCGAGCCGCCGGCAGAGAGGGAGTAGGCCGTTGAGCCCGTCGGCGTGGAGAAGATGCAGCCGTCGGCTTGGACGACGGTGAGGAGTTCGTCGTCCCCGTACAGCTCCAAGTTGGAGACGTAGGGGGATGGCCCACGGTCAATGACGAGCTCGTTGAGTACCTCGAACTGCTCGCCCTCGCCCATCTGCTGGCCGCGGGAATCGTGCCGCCACACTGTACAAGTGAAGCGCATGCGCAGGTTGATCTTCATGCCTTCGTCGCCCATGACCCGGTTCAGATGCTCTTTGTACTTGTCAAACTCGAAAGTCGTCATGAATCCCAGGCTGCCGAGGCTGAAGGACAGAAGCGGCGGGACGACGCGTTGGAAGAGCCAGGACGTGAAGAGCACCGTGCCGTCACCTCCCAGCGTCAGGACCAAGTCGAACCTCTCGGGCTGGCTCCAACAGAGGTCGGGCGTCCAGTACTTGAGCATGTTCTCATAGCGCACATCTTGTGCGAGGATGCCCGGGGCGTCGAAGCGCTTGGAACTGCGAAGCTTGGCGTCGACGAAGACATTGACGCCGACGTCGGATCCGTACCGAGGGGTGCGCAGGAGCCAGGCGGCCAGTTCGCGGGTGAGGTGGACGAGCTGGTTGTCGCGGGCCTTGGTGACAATCATGACGTTTCGGACTGCGCGTTTGATGGGCCGGCGTTGCAGCTGCTTGGAGACCTCGCGAACGCCGGTTGCGGTCTGGACGAGGCGCGAGTGGGACATGGACTCGTCGTTTTTGATCTCCTCAAGGACCTTTTGAATGTCGACGGCGTCGTCGAAGCGCTGATGGTAGAAGCAGGGCGACTGCAGAACGGTCAAGGCGGTCGAGGGCGTGGATTGCCTCTTGGCCAAGTCGTGCAAGGCATCGGCCAGGCGCATCGGGGAGGCGGCGGATCCGGACGGACCGGTGCGAACGCCATTTTGGGACATGAACATGCTGTCAAGAGGGAGGGCCTCAGGCTTTTTCTTGCGGGCGACCGAGGCAAGGGCCTTGATGATGGTCCGGCGCGGGATGGAGTCGTGCGAGGGAGCACTGCGGCGGTGGCCGTGATGGGGAGCGTGGGCGACGGCAATTGGTGGGGGCGCAGGTCCAGACAAGGTTGAAGCCGAGGACGACTCAGGGCAGCTTCCACCTAGGGCTGGCGTTGCAGTCGGGGGAGTAAGGGAGTCATCGGCGCCGCGAGTGGCCTTGGAAGTGTTGACGGAAAGGGTTCGAGGCCGGTGGACGGCTTTATCATCCGCGGGTTCCGCGTCAGCTAGAACCGGGTGGAGGGCAGTAGGGGATGCGATTGTCATGGCGCAATGGAACGGTGGCTGCAAGCCAGGGGCGTTGGATAAGTGGAATGCCAAGCGCCGACAACCAATGGCGACGGGCCGAGAGGAGGGTCGGCAATAAGGATCTCGCTACGTTGATGCGACGCGGAAAAGATGGGCTAAGATGCAAAGTGCACACAGCGTCCAAAGTTTCAGTGCCACGTCCTGCCCGTCGTTAATAGGCAGAACGGGTTTCAACCGGCTGTCCAACGGTCCAACGGTCCAACGGTGACCTGGAAGCCATTGTCAGCCAATGCTCGATCCAAGCAAGACAGGACAGAGCCGTGCCGCAAGCAAGCCATTGAAGCAGCCGCTGAAGCAGGCGGCGCCGTGACAGCTCATCGCCCCCCTTCCCCTTCTTGTCCAGCTAGTATTTGATTGGGATTGGGGGAGGGGGATGGGGGCTTCTCACCTGCACCACGTTTCTTCAGCCTTCCTCCACCACAGGGCCATGCACGTGGTCGGTCCGTCTGCAGCGGCAGGTAGGCAATGGAGAAAGCGATTGGTGGCTGGCGACGACTTGGCCCGCAAGCTTGTCTGTCCGGATCGAGAGTCGTGGCTGGCCGTCAGATGACGACGCCTAGCTGTCGGTGAGCAACGGCATGGAGGAATGGACGACGCGGGGAGGCGAGACAGGGCCGCGCCTAAATGCGGGGGGGGGAAACAAAAGGAAGAAAATCGATGATGGGGGACAAAGGAAGGCGCGAGCGACCGGCTGGATGTCAGCACCGCATCATGGGCGGGTTGGGGAAGGATGATGATGCACAGCACAGTGAGCGAGAAGAGAAAAAAGCCCGTAAAAACAACAATCGCAGAAGCAGCAGCAACAGCAGTATCAATCCAAAAACGTATGGGGGAAGAAAAGGACGAGAAGACGGAGAAGAATGAGGAGGCAGCGAACAAAAACGCTCATGTATCAATCGGCAATTATCGGCAATCACAAAGAAAGACAAAGCCGAGGAGAACAGAGACAAGCCCGAGAGAGAGGAAACAAGGCAGCCAGCTCTCCCGCTTTCTCCGACAGGCCCCCCTTTCTTCCATTTCTTCTCGATTGTGCGATCAACGCTCCAGGGGATCAAACCCTCCCCAGCATCGCGGTTACAGTCACCGTGGGCTCACTTACAGGCAGACAGGGGAGGCTGGGACCTGAGACGCTCCCGTGACTCTCCCCCCCCGTTCCGACACTGACAGGGACGGACGTTGTACTGGGCTCCGGTCGGACTCGACTGGCTCATTGCGTTACTCCGTCATGAGTTTCGAGCCGCATTCCTCCAAGTGAGACGTTGCCGCCGTTGCCGAGCTTGCACAGGTTGCCCGTGTGGCGGGCGACACTGTGAATTCTCGCGTTTCCAGTATCAAGTAGATGATGATTGTGTATTTTCATGGCCCTAGAGCCGAGGACACACAAGTGAGTGTCGCGGGCTGCCTCCGGCTACAAGTAGTCTGTGCATGAGCCCGGCTCGACATGCCGACATTTTTCATGCCTCCGGCCCATCAGACGGTCAGACATCTGCAGAGGGCCCCCCCTGACACGCCCTGGGCAGTCCTGAGGTCAAGATGAAACGCCGCCCTTAACCTACTTCCCTATAGAGGCAACGGCTAGATGCGCCATACCCGAGGTGCCGCCACTTGCCCAAGCCGGTAATGCTGCGGTTCTTCGGGGACAACCGAGACGGACACCCCCATCGGACACATGGAACCGGCGCCTATTGGCCATTGCCCATCTCCCGCCCCTTCTGATGCCGACTCTGTCATGCATATGAGGTGAATCTTGCTTCATCCCGCGTCATGCTCCAATTGCCCTGGCAAGTGGCCCTGCATAGGGCTTATGCCCATGCTGCTCCACAGGCAGATCGGCACGTTCAAGATGCTTCTCGTCGCAGTTTCGCATCATTTCCAGTACAGCCCTGTCGACACCTTGGTTTCCATGGTGGATCGGATGAATGCCTTGATGCTCTGCGACTCCAACCCACCGGCAGCCATGGCAGTGTCGGGGCCCAGGTCGGGGCCTTGGCAGCATACAGACCGCCCAGCCTCGAGAATCTTGTCCCACTCCTGGACCGTGAATGAGCCGGAGCACTCCGCCAAGAGAAGCTCATCGTCCGAGGTGAAACCAAGCACATGGATGGACCGGGCCTTGTCTGCCTCGGCCAGGCTCGGGTCGACGAGAATGCCGTCCTTGCCGTCTACCCCCATGGCAAGTGTCGTGGCCGTAGCAATCGTCTTGAGCGGGATGGCTGCACTCATGAGGCCCAAGATTGAAGCGTGTAGCAAAGCCGGGATGATGGGCAGGTTCTGCATGCGATTATGAGCCGAGGCACGCCATTAATCGACGACGAGGAGTGCGTGCGACTCACCAGTTGGGCCTGAAGCAGCTTCGTATTAACGTAGGCATTCTCTGGCATCTCCATGACCTGGAGGGTGACCTGGATCATGCATCTGGGGAAGTTGCGGACGGGGATGAGCTGTCGAAGGGCTGGCTGTAAGATGGACTCAAGCTGCCTCTCGGCCGTACCTGGTTGAAGGGGGTCAGATACGGGGTTGAATACTGATGCAAGGATTCTATCAATGCATACCTCCAACGCCCGCGGCCGGCCGTACGGTGACATCGACAAGAGCCTCGAAAGCGTTCTCGTCGCGCCTCGGGGCTTCGATGGGCCCGTTGACGGCAGAGGTGACGGTGAAGCCCGAGTGCGAAAAAGTTGCAGAGCCGTCTGCCTTGGGCAGGTGAGACAACTCGGCCGCCGGCTCAGCTGAAGGAGCCATTCCGGAGCCGTCTCGCTCGCTTCACGGGCCGCCGGTGGTGGGAAATTTTGCTTCGGCGACGGTGGCGGATGGCGAGGTGGAACCAAAAGCCGGCCAGGATCTGAACGGAGGTGCGGATAGTTACAAGGGTAATTACAAAGTACGGATACGCGGAGTCGATTCCGCCGGATCCTGCGTTAGTAAGCCCAGGCACCAGCAAGTGCCAGCATGCGATAAGTGTCAGCTACTTCGACTTTGCGTGTAAGTCGGGCTACCAGCCGAGGTAGCAGATACTTCTAGTCAGGCGGGAGACGCCTTGAGGATGGCTCGAGTGTCCATCTCGTCTCTCCTCTTCAACCCATCATCATCATCACTCGTTTCCTGCCCCGAGGCTCGAGCTCACCTCATGGCTTCCAACACTCCGTCACCCCATTTGCGCGAACCGATTTCTGCGGGCCCCAAACTCAAGGACCAGATCCCCAAGCTAGAGCCTCGCAAACGGCGACCCGAACCCTCAAATCCAACTCCAGTCCCCGAGACTCCCGTCCTGCCCTCGCCACCAGACACATCGCACTGGTCGTTCAAGGTACCGACGAGGCGAATCATCTCCCCCAAAGACCATGGCCTCTTTCTCTCCTCCCCAGCCAACAGCCTCGTCAAAGCTTGGGTGTTCGGGCTGTCAGAAGCCGTTGTCGATACCCCCTGTTCTGCCGTCAAGGAAGATGGCCTCAGTGCAACGGTACAGGCCCTCCTGACGATACTGGATGAGGCCCGCGAGCTCATCGCCAAATCGCCTCCAGACGACCAGGGGGGCTCACGGTTTGGGAACAAGGCCTTTCGAGGCTTTCTGGATCTCGCCAGGAGCAAGTGTACGAGGTGGCACAACATGCTGGGGCTCGTCAATGACGATGCCATCGCCGAGGCATCTGCCTACCTGAATCAATCCTTCGGAAACCGTAACCGCATCGACTATGGCTCGGGCCATGAGCTCAACTTTATGATGTGGCTTCTTTGTCTCTACCAGCTTGGCCTGTTGCAGACGACAGACTTCAAGCCCCTCGTTCTCCGTGTATTCCTGCGCTACCTGGCCCTGATGCGCTCTGTCCAGATGACCTACTACCTGGAGCCCGCCGGATCCCACGGTGTTTGGGGCCTGGACGATTACCAGTTCCTGCCTTTTCTCTTCGGCGCAGCTCAACTCCTCCATCACCCATTCATCACCCCTCGCGCCATCCACCAGGACCTCACCATCGAGGAGTTTGGCAAGGACTACATGTATCTTGGCCAGATTGGCTTCGTAAACAACACCAAGACCGTTAAGGGCCTGCGGTGGCATAGCCCCATGCTGGACGACATCTCCTCGGCAAAGTCGTGGTCCAAGATTGACGGCGGTATGCGCCGGATGTTTGCTGCAGAGGTGTTGGGCAAGTTGCCGGTTATGCAGCACTTCTTATTCGGCTCATTGATTCCCGCCGCAGCCGGCATGAGCGAGGAACACCCAGATGCGGCTGCGGACGACGACGGGGACGATGATGGGACCGCTGACGCAAGACAACATCCCGGCCACTCGCACGATGGTACGGGTTGGGGAGACTGCTGCGGGATCAAGGTTCCCAGCAGTATTGCGGCGGCTCAAGAGTTGAAGAAGGGAACCGGGGGAGAAACCTTGCGGAGAATTCCATTCGATTGACGGGAATCACCACGAGGTGCCTGGGCAGAGCTTGCACGAAGCTCGTGTCTGGCGGCGCACACTCATCGGCCAGTCTGCGAAGAGTTATGCCTGGGAGTTTCTCGCAGCCCCCAAGCGTGTTGCTGTGCCGTCCATGGAAGCTATTCTCCCCCCTGGTCCGGTCACGGGTGAATGCGATGGGCCGCGTGTGCTGGAATTCGAGCCGGACGCCCGTCGCTAGACCCGTCGTTGCAGGGGCACCGCTCACGCGCGCCCCGGACAAGTCCCGGGCACATGCGCCCTGCACCCCGGGCATAGGCGCAAACAAGGGGGCTATGCCTTGAAGAATACGAGGATATTTCGGGTATGTCGATGCTGTACATGGGTCATAGGGCCCTGTCCTTCTTCGAGAATGCACACGTGGCGGCGTTCCGTACCGTTCTTTGTTTCCCATGGTCGTCAGCGACTGGGATCACGACCAACCGCCAAGGATCTCCGGACGCCGGTGATGAGTATTGGCGCTAGCGTGAAGACGCCCCGGCAGAGCTGGTGAGACCAATTGTGGAGCCGGCATGGAGTATCCGGGCATTTGGTCGGAACCAAAGTTCTGGAAGGCATCATAACTATTAAACCTTGCCCTGTCATGCATTCGCATATTCAATGACTAAGATTACTTCGTTCAATTTTCTGCATAACTGTAGTAGCTCTTGCTGGGTATAACTGGCATGGACTGCGGGAGAATGAGATTTTCCGGTCCCGACGTCCTATCCATCGGCTGGAGGCTGTCGTGGGTGTCTGAAGCGACGGTGATTCATCTCGTTACGGTACCGAGGACGGGCATTCGCACATCTTTGCGGCTCCGGGCTTGAACATCCAGCTCTACTTTTATTGGAGCATCCTCCGCTCCGCCTGGTCATCGCATATCAGTCGGTGCTGGATGCATGAGCCATGGAGTCAAGGCCCGATCACCGGTTCGACCCCTTTGGACCCGGTGCAGATGCCTATGGCGACGACAGACCCGACCTGGGCGGCCCCGATTACAATGATCCGGCCACTCTCGCCCAGCTAATGCATCCGGACATGCCCGTTCCAACCTACAAGTCTCCGGCCGACGTCCGCCGCGAGGCCCAGCAGCGGTCCAGCAGCATATTCGCTAGCTACCATAGACTGCAAGCCATCCTCGTGCGTCACGAGGCCACGATCCAGAGGCGCTGGGCAAAGAAGAAGAAGCAGCAGAGACTCGAAATTCTGCTGAGTGCCTGGCCCGGCATGGCCAAAATGCATCGTCCGGACTTCGAGGCGTTCCGCAAAGAGTCTATCCAGTCCAAGCACCTGCCCACAAGCTACAAGGACCGCTTCATGTGGGCATACATCAATCAAGAGGACCTGTCGACGCCGAAGGCTCTGCTGTTGCTTCTCAATTCCAGAGGTCGCTATCATCCCTCCCAGTTCGCTGCCGCCGATGGCGAGGCGATGCATCTCGGCAAGGTAACAATGAGTCTTGTTCCCATCTTTCTCAACGAGCACGTCCTTCTGCTTAACGGGGTCCTCGACGCCAGAGAATATGGCAAATTGCTGGCCTGGGACGATCATCCCGATGCCTTTGACTGGATGCACACGAGAAAACAGTTCTTGCCAGGCGAGGGGCTTCAAATTCTCGAGGCGCAAGAGAGAACCCTGGCCTTTCTCGTGAGCTGCTGCTTGCAGATTCTCCACGACATTCCAGCCGACGCGCTGACTAGCAACGAATTTTCTCCCCAACCAGAGCCGCAACTGAAGAGTGAAAAGGAGACAGACGGGCTCGAATCCCTGGCCGTTATGGCGGCGGAGGCTCCTTATCGAGTTCCCGCGCAGCTCGACCTTGGCCGAATCGAGGCGCTCCTTCGGGCCAAAACATCGGCGGCTGAGGATCACCTTTGGGCCCTGCGAGAGGATCCAGGGTACTTTGCCGAGAGGCTGCTCCAGGTCCGAGAACACCGACAGGAGATGCTTAAGGACGTCTACGGCGATGCGCATCCCGTATTCAGTTTCGGCCGGCAGAGTGTATTTTGGACCCGTGTCGTGAGTAATATGGTGCTCGACGCCCATCTGGAACTTGAGGTCTATTCCAATCTTTGCCAACAGGCCCAAAATTTGCAAGCGCTGCAAGCCAAGCACGCCGCGGCCATATCGCCCATGCAAGACCTGCCCGAGGAGTTCCTGGCGGCCCTGCTCAAATTCCGCTTTTACCTCGACTGGGCAGTCAAGGGACCTCTGAACCAGCTCAAGCACAGCGTTTCTGCATCTCCGCCAATGCGAAAGTTCTTTGTGCGCGAGCCGCCAGTAGATGCCAGCTCCACCATAATTCAAATCAGGTCCAAGTCTGGTGTCAAGATGAACAAGGTCGAAGCTCAACTGACCTGGCTGCTCCGCACGCTGTGGGAAGACGACCGTCAACTCTTCTTGGTGCGCCTGCCTTTGGCTTTGGATGAGCTGGAGCGCCTCTTGATGGCCGAGCCTCAGGCAAAAGAACTTGTATCGGCACACGTGGCCGAAGTCATTGGAAACCTCTCTATCCTTTCGCAATGCTTGAGCCAGCTCGACTTGTACCAGCCGTGGGCGCAGAGCTTTGAATCGAACATGGTGGATCGGGAAGACGGGATCAAGCACCAGTTTGACGAGCAGACCAAGTCGTGGGCTAAGCTGGTAAAGGCTGTTAGTGACAAGAACCTTCCCCGGGCGGCCAAACTATGCGATCCTTCCGACAAGAACTTCTCCTACCCATCGGGAAAGCGTCGGACCAAGGAGGATACCGAGGCAATGCGGAGAGCCGAGCAAAAGCTCGACGACTTCTGGGCCATTGTCGATCGCGTCGTTCGTGTCGAGTGCGGCAACTTGGAGGGTACAGCCCTGGGACATCTTCTGTCACAGCAGCGCACTCTGCAGCGCACGCCGGAATGGGTTGCCGAGCCGGCACCGGCGGCCAAGGGACGAGATCCGAACCTCGACGTCGACTCCATCTACAAGCCACTGTCAACGCTGTATATCGGTCTCACGTACAGGCCGGGGCAAGCCCACTCGCCATTGAAGACAAAGACAAAAACGAGAGGACAGTCATCACAGGAGTATGCCCCTACCGACACGGGCACCACCGCCACTGAGGCAGCTGCTCCGGACTCAATCGCGGTCGACGCTCGCGCGCTCAAGGTGTTTCGGACGCTCTTCTTCAACCCGGCCGTGACGTCATCGCCGGGTGAGATTCCGTGGAACGACTTCACCTATGCGATGACATTGACGGGAATGTTTGCGGCGGAGAAGTTGTACGGGTCTGTCTGGCAGTTCCAGCGGGTGGACGGATCCGACCAGAGCAGGATCCAATTCCACGAGCCGCATCCTCGGGCCAAGATTCCGTTTTTCATGGCCAGGAGGCACGGAAGGAGGCTCAACAGGGCGTACGGGTGGGTCGGGGAGACATTTGTCTTGAAGGGGAAAAAGTAACACAGCGAGCGTGGTATGCCGCGGCGAGAAGAATGTACGAGGTGGAACTTGTTGAAATGAACGGGCGCTGTTTGCCCTCATCACTAAGTATTTCCGGAGTGTTTTTGGTTTAGCTGACCATGGTCCGTTGAGTAATACCACAGATTGGAAGTCCGTGAGCGAGCCTGTCAATCCCCACTCTCTGACGAATCCAGAACCATGGTTCGCGCCGTGTTTGCGCCGTCTCGGTGTTTTCGTGAGTCCCAGGGGCCGACGGTCCATGGCACGGGGTCGGATTCGGGCCATGGGCAGCAGAGATGGGGAGACAAGAAAGGGCGCCCAAGGGAATCAGTTGCGCAGATTTTCTGATACGACCTGTTCCGCAGGAGACGTTGGAGCTTTGCCCCGCCGCCGCTCACCGAGGGCTGCTGCTGCCGCTGCTGCTGCTGCTCCTGTTTGCGGCAGGTCATCAAAAACCCGTCCTGGCGCACTCGAGTTCCATACATCCCCAGAACCCGCGAGTAGGCGCGGCGACCGGTGCCCTGCCGAGCACGCATTTTCCCGGGCCCCGAAGAAGGCGGGCACACTTGGCGCCCAGGCCCATGGTCCGCCGCTGAGCCTCAGCCCTTCTTCACATGTTGACCGGGGGAAAAGGGGGGCGTGCGTTGTGCCAAGCAAGGCCCCGATCAGGAACCGGAACCGGTGGGATTGCGCTCGCCGCCCAGGGGCCCCGGGTCTTCGCATCGAAATGCCCTGCGGTCCGAACGGGAGCGGGACAAGGGGAGGGGCGAGTGAGGATACGAAAAAGACGCCGGCTGTGCAGCTTGTTTGTCGCCCCCTCTCCCCCCCTCGGCACATGGGGCTGTGATGGTGGCCAGGGAGCAGTCACGTCGTAATGGCTTCTTTTCAAGTCTCCTCTTGGCCGGCCTCAACTCGTCATCGGGCATATACGTGCCGATCGAACACCTCCCTGCCCCAAGGGAAGGGCGGAGAAGCTCACCAGGTGTCCCATCTCACAGGAAGCTATGACGACAAGCTTCTCATGCTCTACAGTACGCCCTCACGGGACCATCAACATAGCGTAGAAGATTGGCGAGGCTAAAGACAGGCACGAGAAGCGAGGAAAAGGCACGGTGTTTGTGACTGTCAATAGATTGTGCCCGCTTAGAGGCCAACGCTATCGTCATGCGTAGCCTGCATATGCCACCACGTGAAAACGCTCGCACACTGCGTCCAGTCTTCAGCATCATGCGCCTTTCGTCCATCCACGACGAGATTGTTCCCTTGTTCATCACTTCGTTAAGCCTGCATTGGGTACCGTCGTGCACCTTGGCCGTTCTGGCCACAGGCAGAGTTCCCCTGTCCCAACGCGGCGATCAGCTAGCTAAAGCAATTCATGCATTGCCCATAATCATGCTAGCCGTCTCTCTTTTTTGTCACTTTTTGTTTTGCTTTCCATTAGTCGACGTACGCCGCCCTCAAGGTATCTTTTTAAAAATCATTCCGTAATCAAAAAAAAAGTGCAGACGCAATGCAATCCCGCAATCCGGCGATGCTTGCTGGCGAAATTGAGGCACAATAGAGGAAAAATGGCCACCGTGCCGTAGTGTTGCGTCGTATCGACTCGAACGAATAGGCAGGAGAAAATGATGAGTGATGGTAATCTCTCAAGTCTTCAGTCCTTGCAATGGCATGGGCCCGGTTTCGTCGGGAATTGAGCGTTGCGTAGGAGGCTGGCGCAGGCGATTTGCCACATGAATGTCGATGAGCATCTCGACCAAGGCTTCGGCTTCCCCATGTAGCTCTCCGAGCTCCTCTTCGCTCAAGGTACGGCCCAGCCTGTCTTCGCCTGCCCGCGGTTTGCGGTACGCGGCGAAAACGATGCCGCGATCGATCCTCTCAGACAAGCGGATGCCCGACACGGGGCCGTTGGCGTCAGGACCTCCAGACCTGGTGTATTGACCGGTGTAGAATGCGCTTGCGTAGCCACGTGCCAGATCGTGGCCTTGGGCCTCGAGATTGCGGTACTCAATCCAACCGTCGGAGCGGAGGATGGTAGTGTGCACGAGGGAGGAGATTTGGAGTGGCGAGGGAACATGATGCAGGCCATGAGCGGCCAGAAGCCGACCCATCATTGGCTTGGGAGCCACTTTTGAATCGTCGTTTGTTGCGCCATCGAATTCCGAGCCACCAAGGCCAGTGCTGGCGTGGTCGGGCCACAGGTTCACCACGTAGACCAGGTCGAAGTCGTAGCGTCGAGCAATCCGGGCAGCTTCAAAGGCCGCAACTGCCGCGGGACGGCTGGTGCGCGGGGGCGTCAGGGTCAGCAGGGAGGAGGTGAGGGGCTGCGACGATGAGATGGAAAGGCCCATCGGTGGTAAAGCCGGCTCAGCCTCATCGTTGGATTCCAAAAGCGGGCTCTCAGGAGTCGACTCAGCAATGTCATCGTCGCTGAGATTGAGAAACTCGTTGAAGTCGGGCTCCCGCAGTGTCGAGCTGCAGAAAGAGAGCTGGGCGGAAGGGGCTATGCTGGACTGGCTGTACGATCGGTGAAGGGACAGCTGATCGAACGAATCGCCAAAGTCACTCAGCAGGGCCTTGGAAGCCGATTTTTCGATGGTGTCGAGCGACCGTGAGCCTCTGAGTTGTGAATCGGATACAGGGCCAAACTCGGGGGTTTCTTCTGGAGTAGGAGGGGCTCTGCATGGGATATCCGGAAGCACTTTGGATGGCGGGGCGGACAGGAACAAGCCATTGTCCTCTGGGTCCGAAGAAGGCGGTGTATCCAGTCTGCCTGTTGGAATGGCTATCTCGAGAGGGGACCGGCACCGAGGACTTGGTAGTTGAGGAATCTCGAGTGGCTGAGAGGTGCACGCCGCAGGAGCGGGGGAGCTTTCGTCCCGACCAGAGGGTTTGGGAAACTGGAAGTCGCGCAGGCCGGCAACAATGTGCTCGACACGACGGTTGCTGAACGAAGGAGAACGAGTGGGCATATGCTTGGGGCGGAGCGGGCTGTCGGGTTGCGCGTGCGAGCCCATGCGTTGCGTGGGCAAAATGTCCGGCACGGAGGGAGAGCGTCCCGCAGCTTGCCTGAGGCGCACCTCATCGCGCGCTGCCATTCGAGTAGTCTTGGGGCGAATGAAGGAAGGCGAAGGAAACTGGGGCTCCGAAAATTGGACAGCATTGCTAGGCTGAGGGCCTGGGCCTGGAGAAGCTCGACGCTTGTAGGCGAAGAGCCGCTCGAGGCGGTCCAAGCCGTTGGTCATTGAGGCGGCGGACAAGAGTTGAAAGATGGCTGTGAAGACGGCAGATGCGCAGGTGCGTTGGCAAGGTGAGGGAGGTTGTTGTGGAAAGTGGACGGCGCCAAAGGAGGGCAAGGCGGGGGAACAGAAGACGAGTTTGCGTGGCGAATGGGTTGGGCGGTCAAGGGGGACTGAGTGTGTGTGGGTGGCAGTGAAAAAGGCGGGCAAGTGCCGGTGAGTTGACAACTGGTTGCCGTGATCGTGGGGTAGGTCAGGTGGCGGAAAGCAGACGAACGAACAAGCCGTGACGTGGTGGTAAGAAGTCGGTCGGAATGATGGCGTGCTGGATCTTGGGACGCGTGGGATGAAATGCAGATGCGCTCGTCTTTGTATCACGACGGGCCTGAAGCCACGAGGGCGGTGGCGGTGCGAGCCGAGGGTTGTCGATTGGTATGTGTCGAGGGAGGTCGAGGCCGCTCGAGATGGGGACCGAGGCGCAGGCCGTGGAGAGCAGGAGGAGGCGAGAGACAGAGACAGACAGCTGGTACTATTGGCCTCGAGCGCGCCGTGTGGGTGGGCGATGAATTTGGGCGATGAACGTGGGCGATGTATGTGGTGTGGGTGGTGTGGGTGGTGTGGGTGGTGAGCCTCACGGCAGGCAGGAGGAGGAGTGTGTAAGTGCCGCGGTTTCCTAATTGGGCTGCTGCGTCGAAACGGTCGGCTCACTGGACACGAGGGAAGGAGGGGCCTGGATAATGAGCAGGTGCCAAGAAGGGGAGGCGGGCGTGGCCAACAGCTTCTTTTTTCGTCCCTCAGTGTTTGAAGTCCCGGCAAGCATCCAGAGGGGTTTCCCTCGTCGCCTGGGAGAGGGGGCCGAGGGAGTCTTTAAGATGCGGCGAGAGTGACGAGGGGCTGACATCAAAAAGCAAACAAGCTCCAGCCAAGCTCCAGCCAAGCCAGCCTCCGCTCTACGGCCGAGCCCGAGGGTCGTCGGCTAGTCCACGACACTCGTCCATCGGCCGGACCCAAGACCTGGCACCCACAGACGTTGAGATGACAGGGATGACAGGGATCACCGGGCTCTCGGACGCCCAGGTGCATAATAACAACGGGCCCAGTCGAGCTCGCATCCTCCCTTCTCTCTCTCTTGCGCCGGCTCCTGCTAACTCGTCTCGCCCTCTAGGCTCTCCCTCGCCCTCTAGGCTCTCCCTCGCCCTCGCCCTCGCCCTCGCCCTCGCCCTCCTCCTGTCTCTCTCTGTCCAGAGAGCGGGCTGTGTGCGAGACAGGCTCTTTGAGAGCAGGCCATTGATTCTTTCAAATGGATCAGCAGCGGGGCATCGCGGCAACCATCCATCCATCCACCCATCCATCCATAGTCACCACCAAATTGCCCAACCAAACAACAGTTGCCCGTGGCGTGCCGTTCCTCGGCTTCATGGCGTCAAAGGGCTCGCCTATGATGAGGGTCGCTTTCTTTTTCGGCAACATCGTGTCGTCTTGTATTTTTCATATGATTACTAGCGACGAGGCAGGTGACGAGGCGGCATGCCAAACCCTCTCCTGTTGCTCTTCTCTCACCTCTCACATTTTCCTTCTGCCATGGCACCCCCATTTATGTATGCGACCAGTTAGTTGCACGGCTGGCCTGTCTTGTGCATACACACACACACACTCACATACTCACACACACGCGCACACGCGCACACACGCACACACGCACACACGCACACACGCACACACGCACACACACACACACACACACACACACACACGCACACTCAGACACACACACACACGGAGCATTTCACCCTACTTTGCCTACCTGGTCTACCGTGGCTCGACTCGCGCACAGTATGCGAAAGTCGACACGTTTTCTTGGCCTCCCACCCCCCACAAACCTGGACACGCGCACTGCAGATTGTACTGGCGGCTACGCCGTGCGGCAAAGCAGAAAAGAAAACTGCTGCTCGTGCCCCGCATGTGTTCGTACATACGCGGGCTCGTGCGTCCCGGTCCTCCAAGTTCAAGTTCGCCCATGACAGACGCATCTCAGACAGCGGCGAGACACTTGGCATCAGTGGCGACCTGGGCCCCAACATGCTTCATTCTCGACAACTGCAGTTGTATGTCGAAGCCGGTTGAGGGTACGCCGCTGTTTCGAGGCAAACCCCAGTCACTAACAGACACCACGCGCGGCTAGGCATGGATCCGAGTGCTGGCGCGGCCGCCGGACTAGCTGCCCTGTACTGTACCGTCTTCTATAACCCATGACGCGAGCCTTGGAGGAGTTGGAATGTCCAAAAGCAAAACCTGCGGTGGGAGCGCAAGCTGTCGCGGCGGTCCGCCTTCTCGAAAGAGGCTTGACGAGCTGACTACGAATTTAGACACGCTGGCAGGGTTTCCCCCCATCCCCGGCCTGCACGTATACATGCACCGCATCGCCACCCGTGATAACCAGTTTACAAAGCAAGGCCTCGCTACCACAGACAGCCTCTCTGCGTCAGCCGAGAGCGGGGCGCCTCTGCAGCCTGCGCCTAACGCGGCCTCGAGCGCAGCGTTTCATTCCGCCTCGGCCTCAGTCCAACAACCGGGCCCTTGGGATTTTGCCAGAACTTTCCATCCTTCTCCCGGGCGCCCAGATGGTCGCTCTCTTGCACCGGGCGAAATCCCGGGCTAGGGAGGGCCTCCTTGTGTCGATAATCCAGACTACTCGGTAGTATGACTCCACCCGACAGCATGACACTTCGAACTCCTCTCAACCAGCTCCACAGCGGTGGTTCCCGTCCGTCACTATGGGCGGGCTGTGGCGGCCGACTCGAGGCGCACGGCCCTCGCTCAACACCACCATATATATCCGTACGGAGTACATACGTCTTGGCTCATGGCCACCGTTTGGCTTCTCTCCTGCAATGCTCTGTGAGATATGCTTGACTCGTCCGTCGCGGTATCACGGCCAGATTGTTATGAGTCGTGCAGCAGAAACAGTGCAATATATCTTTTGCATTGTCTGATTGCTCTTTCTGCCCTCTTCTGCTGTCTCAGCCGCTCGGGCTCCCAAGGCTCTGGTTCTACTGAGGGGGAGAGGGAAGGCTCTGCCCTGCTTTGGCCCCGGGAGGGGGAGTGTTGATGCCGGCTAACGGTATGTACATACCCCCCAGACAGGAGCCATGCGGAGCAGAGGCATTGCTTCTTCTGTTCGCCAAAACGTCAATGGCCTCGCCCATCTGCCTTGCATATGCCCCATGCAGCTATATCAACCACATCCAGGAAAGGTTATATTGGACCGAGGGGTGGGCGGGGGGTGACGCCGCGTCTTCAGGACAATATACCCCTTGTGCTCGAGCACATGGTGTCTGCACAAGCCTACCCAGGCTCCGTATTTTCTCCGAGTCATGGCAAGATGGAAGCTGGTTCTTGACACCCACAACACAAACTACTCCGCAAACTATACTCCGTAGTCGCCTGCGGAAACGCGGGGCGAAGTAAAATGGATGCATCTGCCATCTTTCCTCCTTCCTGCCCTTGTTTCCTCTTCCATCCGGACCATGAATTGGCATCCATCACCTGTCTTGCTCACGGGGACCTCCAGTTCCCTCAAAGACAAGGAGCCAAATTCGGAGCAGAGATGAAGCAGGTGGAAAGAGGAAGAGCAAAAAAAAAAAAAGAAGAGGGCCATGCGGCTTGGACGAAGGGTCCCATCCAGAGACGGCTTGGAAGACCAAAGGCCGGTGCGCTCGGGTGCAGCAACCGCAGCCGCCGTTCTCTCGCTTTCGCCGCCCTACCTTCGCGTCACTTTGGTGTGGCACAGCCGACTTTGCTTGTTTTCCCCGCCAGCCGATTCTAGAGATCCCCTCCCCTCTATGTCACCGCCAACATCGGACCCTGCAGATCGCATTTTGAGCTGCGTTGAAGCTGCTGTTTCGGAACTGTTGGAAAAAAAAATCTTTCCGCACGCAGGGACTGACACTGGCTGCCACGTTCCGTTCGCATAACCATCTCTCAAGGACACCTTCGAATAGGAGCATTGTGGCCGGAATTACGAGTTGCTTCACTCGACGAGGCCCATCGGACGGGAGCCTTGGGCTTCTCTGGCAGGTGAGACAAAGAGATCCTGTGTCCGCGTGTTATCGTCGTCGCCCGACCCGTCCGGGCTGATTGCGACTGCGCCGACCCGATGAAAGGAGCATGCCGAGGTATGATCAACACCCTGCGCCATGAGCCAGAGCGACGGTTCCCAGGCAAAGAAAAAGCAACCAGACGAGCCTAGGCTTGCGGGAGCCAAGTGACAATATCCATCTCCTCATTAGTTAGTCGGCGGTCGATTGGCTTGTGCGGGCGACCTTCCCCACAGCCTGGCTCTCCCTGCCTCGGGCAAGCTGATTCCTCTCGTCCGTGCTGTCCGGCGCTCACAATGTTAGCTCCGATATCGTGTCAAACATTTTTGCGACAAAGGTCCATGGGCGCGGCTCGAGCCCTCCTGTCGCAAAGTAATGAAATGCCATTTCTCAGGCATGGCAAAATAACACCCATCTTTCGCTCGCCAACCATCTCCACAGTCCACACCACCATCTGGACCATGGTTCGTCTCCTTCTGGCCCATCCAGACGTCATTCATCATCTGCTGCCCTCGCGCGAGACCGCCACGTACATAGCGGCTGCGGAGGGACGGGGTAGCGAATCCACATATTGGGACGCAGTCACTTGCAGCCCGGGTGCTGCCCTGAGCGTGACCCGCAGATCGAGTGAATCCTTTATGGCTCTCCCTCGCTCAAGCTCATATTGCGCGATTTAAGTATTGGCTCTCGAGGGGGGAATACCACGGCAAGAGCTGAACCTAGAGACTGCTGGCTCGAGCACTCTGGCGTGTCTCGATTCAACCCTCGACTCAACCATTGAACCATGTCTCCGGATGACAGCAACCCCCCAAAAGGGGTTCATGAGACGATCCTTGGGCTGCATGATGATGTCTGTTGGTTCTCGTCTTCTACAGCGGTCTGCTACAGCGGCGCGAGGCGATTTGGCGGTATCCTGGCTTGTCTTTCCCAAATGTGCTTTCGTTGGTTCCAATATTGTCGTCTTGTGCTGACACTGTCCGCAAGGGGAGGGGGGGCCAACGGGTGATCATACCGCACCTCCCTTCGTCTCGTCAACGGGTCATAGCCGGAGAGTCTGCAAGGTGATGATGCTGGAGATGGCGTCCTACTATCCCAAAGGCGCGGGATGGAGCTCCCACACCTGTCAGAGATGGGCATATACATGTCCTCTTAAGCGTGAGCCTCATGGAGAAGGTACCATGGCACAGGCTCGACCTCGGCCAAAGGCACTCAGTCATCTTTTGGAGATGCCTCGGAGCACTCATATCGCCGACTCTCCGCATGACCACGAGCTGGGTCAAAGATGATGGGTCAGTGGTCTCATTGGCAAGCGAAAGTGAACGCTGGTGGTGGTGGCAAGTGTCGCTGTTCTTGGTAGGCCTGACGACGGTCCGGCCCAGTGGGAATAGGCCGCACAATGCTCATCATCGACGCAGAGGCATCTCTGTTGCAAACACGGATTGGAGAGACTGCTTCCAACTCTCAGAAAAAGGGGATTTGGCAAAGGGATGTATTTGGGCTCTTGCGAATGGAGCATGTGAGCATGCCATCGGTGCCTTGAGGCTGTTTTCGGTGAGGGCACAAGACTGAGCGAAGCATGAGACGAGATGTTAAAAAGATTAGACATGGTCTCCGAGCCAACATCAAGCACCCCCGCGGCTACCGCCGCCTTTCGTTGCAGGACATGGGGCGCCTCATCGCATCACAGCTTGTAGGAGCCAGAGTCGCCGTCGATTTCTCCAAAGAGACCAATGAAGGCATTGTGAACCTCGTCGGTCAGGTCACTCGCCTGCAGACTTCGACCCCTCTTGAGAAAGGCCAGCCGAGAAGATTCCTATGCCCCTGAGGCGTTAGCTCTTTGCGTCCTCTCGATTGGACTTGGCCTCGCTTGTGCGACAGAAGGAGGCAAATATGGACAGTGGATATTGAAAGGGGGGTTTCTTGCCCTCGTGATTGCGCTCCCCCCGAAAGCCGCGAGTCCCATCATCTCGTCGGCCGATAGGCGATCGTCACCAGTGTCCCAAATGCCGTCTAGGTAGGCCTTTCGCCAGCCGAGAAACGTCGCTACCGACCCGGTCAGGGTATCGCCCTGGCCGCCGCTCCTCTTCCTGCCCCCCTCGAGGTCGTCGGTCAAGGTGGACTTGCCGTTGGAGATGAGGTCAGCCTTGCCCTTTTGAATAATGGTCACGCCGCCCAGTGCCTTGGCCATGGCCTCGACTTTGCCCGTCTCGCCGGCGGCCCCGTCCTGCTGCTGCTGCTGTCCGAGCTTGAGCGAGTCCCAGAGCCGGCCAAACTCGACGACGTTGGGCGTCAGGACGGCGCCGGCGTACCCCCTGACCAGGTCCGGGTCCCGCTGCACCAGCTGCAGCGCGTCGGCGTCGAGCACGACGGCCATGTCCCTGTCGCGGGCGGCGCGCACCACCCGGGCGACGGTGGCCTGCATGCGCGGGTCGCGCCCCAGCCCGGGCCCGACGACGAGGACGTGCAGGCGCGGAAGCATGTCGATGATGCGGGCCGCGTCGTGTTCTGCGTCGCCGTCATGGTTGGGGTCCTGCGCTGAGGATGAGGAAGAAGGGGATTGCCGCATCAGCGGATGGACCATTAGGTTGGGCGAGTAGGTCTTGATGACGGCGCCGGCTTGCGGTGTGCAAATGACATGGGACTGCGTGTAAGAAAGCCCCCGTCAGTTTCCTCGACATCATCGTGAACGTCCACCCGCGCCCCCAAGTCGAGTCGTGTCAGATCACGGCATCGGCACGCACCATGTCGCATCCCAGCCTCGCGCTGGCCATGGCCGAAAAGTACGGCGCCCCCGTGTAGTCCTCGCTGCCGCCAATGACGGCGATGCGGCCCAGCTGCCCTGCGCCGCGCCGCTCAAGTCAGTCAGCGAGCCTTTTTTTCTTTTTCATCTCCCTTCATCTCATCCTCATCCTCCTTCTTCTTCTTCATCTTCTTCCTTCCCCGCGCCGCCGTTTCATGGCTGCTTACCAGCGGCACCCCCGGCTCCGTCGTCAGACCCCGGGGAGACACCTCCCCCCCTGCGAGAAAATCATAAACGAAACAAGAAACACGAACCCTTGTGAAACTTGTCCAGCATGGGCGGGATCATCCTCCGCACCCTGCCCAGCACGTCCCGAGTTGCCGCGGACATTTCGGGCGCCGGCGCCTGGTCCCTCGCTGACATGGCGGCTCCAATCGCCCGCGCCGTGCCGTACTGTCGCTGCTCCTCGTGATACAAGGGAGCTCGAAATGAAATACCGAGAGCAGGTGACGCTCATGGGGAAATCTATCCAGGCCTGTGTCGGGCAGGTCGAGGTGGGATGCAGTTCCGGTGCGGACCGCTGGGGTGGTTCGATGAGCTCAGCAACCCTTACATACACATGATGTCACGGGATGCTCGTCACGGGAAGCTCTGAGGCTGCAAGACATGGCGTATCAACCATCCCGCCACTTTAACTTGACCACATTCGCACACCGGCACACAAACCCCTGGCATACTATATACTGTATGGTCGTGTACGGGCCTCCGTAGTATCGGAGACAAATGAAAATCGCGGGCGTTGATTGAGTAATGAGCTCTATTTTTACATGTGGTGGTACGATCGGCGAACCCCCCAGAGTCACCCATCGCGTCCGTCGGAAACCCTCTCTTGGCTGACCCCGACTCGCCTCCATCGAGGACGGCTACATAACTCCGATATAGACAGCAGCATCTCCAGCAGCTCTTGCTCCAAAACTTGTGAGGAGATGTGTGATTACATGATTAGCCGAGGAAGCTCTTGATGAACGCCGGGGTAATCTCCTTTAGCTTGGCCTCGGTCTCCTTGCTGATGGAGCCCTCCTTGTCAAGAGTTGCCAGCAGCTCAGACTCGTTGGCCTTCAGGTGGGAGAGGTAGTCGGCCTCCCACTGCAGAACCTTGTTGACGGGGATCGGGTCGAGATACCCGTTGACACCGGCGAAGATGAGGGGAACCATCTCGTTGACGGCCATGGGAGAGTACTGCTTCTGCTTGAGGAGCTCGGTCAACTGTGGCAGGGCAGTCAGTAAAAGTCACGGCGGCCTCGGCGCTCGACAGAAACTTACGCGTTCACCTCGGGACAGGGTCTGCTTGGTGGCGGCATCGAGATCGGAACCAAACTGAGCAAAGGCAGCAACCTCACGGTACTGGGCCAAAAAGAGCTTCAGGGAGCCAGCGACTTGCTTCATGGCCTTGAGCTGGGCGGCGGATCCGACACGAGACACGGACAGACCGACGTTGATGGCGGGTCGGATACCCTTGTAGAACAGCTCGGACTCAAGGAAGATCTGGCCGTCGGTGATGGAAATGACGTTGGTGGGGATGTAGGCAGACACGTCACCGCCCTGGGTCTCGATGATGGGCAGGGCCGTCATGGAGCCACCGCCGTGGTCCTTGTTGAGCTTGGCGGCACGCTCCAGCAGACGCGAGTGCAGGTAGAAGACGTCACCGGGGTACGCCTCACGGCCGGGGGGGCGGCGCAGCAGCAGTGACATCTGACGGTAGGCAACGGCCTGCTTCGACAGATCGTCATAGACGACCAGCGAGTGCTTGCCCGTGTCTCGGAAGTACTCACCTACAGAAGCCCCTAGCAAGACAAAAATGGTTAATATTTGGGGCAGAAGATGTGCGGTTCAAAGTATAAGGCAGGGAAGACTCAAGGGGAAGGGGAAAAGGAAATTCTTACCGGTGAAGGGAGCAAGGTACTGCAGAGGGGCGGCCTCGGAGGCGGTGGCGGCGACGACAATGGAGTACTTCATGGCGTCGTTCTCCTCGAGCGTCTTGACGAGCTGGGCGACGGTGGATCGTTTCTGGCCGACGGCGACGTAGACACAGTAGAGCTTCTTCTCCTCGTCGTTGCCGTTGTTCCATCGCTTCTGGTTAAGGATGGTGTCGAGGACGACGGCCGTCTTGCCGGTTTGACGGTCACCGATGATCAGCTCACGCTGGCCACGGCCGATGGGAACCATGGCGTCGACCGACTTGAAGCCGGTCTGCACCGGCTGGTTGACAGACTTGCGGGGCAGAATGCCCGGGGCCTTGAGCATGGCACGGCGCTTCTCCGTGGTCTTGATGGGACCCTTGCCGTCGATGGGGTTACCCAGAGCATCGATGACACGGCCAAGCATTTGAGGGCCAACGGGAACGTCCACCTGGGGTACGTGTTAGCGACTTGCACACGTCCTCATCATCAGATGCCAAGCATCGACTCACGATTTCACCGGTTCGCTTGACGGTCTCGCCCTCCTTGACAAGACGGTCGGAGCCGAACAAGACGACACCGACCTGGCCGGCCTCGAGATTCATGCACATGCCCTTGACGCCAGAGGCGAACCTGAGCCATCGGGGTTAGTGTCTGGTCGCGGTCGCGGGGCTGCATTGGATGTGGCACCACGTACTCGACGAGCTCCTCGGACTGGACGTTGGTCAAGCCATGCACACGGGCAATACCGTCACTGGAAATCCCGACGTCAGCCTTGTGCCCCCCCTAACCTCTTCCAGCCCATCGCGAAGTCCTCTTGTTTGTCGTGAGAAAGGACGTTGCTGATTGCCCAGCCTCAAGTCGAATTTTGGGCTCCACATACCCGACAGAGAGAACGCGGCCCGTCTCGGCGAGACCGGACTCTTCCTGGACGCCGCGGATTCGCTGTTCGAGTATGGACGAGACCTCAGTCGGCGCGGGTTTGGCGTCGGCGGCGTAGGATCGAGCCTGAACATTGATGGCGGCGGGTGCGGCATTTCGGACCTGGCAAAAAGACAGGTTAGCCGAAGGCCGAATCTCACTGTCAAAGCCTGCCAAGCCCCCCAACCCGAGAACACGTCGGGAAGAGACGCCCAAAAGTAGAGCATTCGCTGCTCAGCGACCCAATTGAGCTCCAGAGGCTGTTTTTCGATGGCTGTGGGCAATCTCGAATGGGATTTGGCGGGCGGCTCGAGGCCTCTGCGCAGACTCACCGCGGCGATCCTGCCGGCGGCAGAGACGGCGCCCACGGCGCGCGTGGACTGTCGGAGAGCGTTCCGAAACATGATAGGGAGGCGTGAGAAGGTCCAGATGAAGAGAGGAAGCAATTGCAGCAGGGTGCAACTGGGGAGAGGGGAGATTGGGGGCTGCGATGCTGCCTTTGAGGAGAGCAATGGAGTTTTTTGGGAGGACAGTGACCAGAGCAGAGTCTGTGGAGGGAGGAGGTGGAGCGGAGCTGACCGGGCCGGCCAATCAACGGGCCACGCGCGGTTTTGCCTGCAAATTCCGAGGCATGCTCCCCTAGCAATTTTCCGCGGCCAGCCTCTGAAGACAGTACTTGGCACAGTGCGAGGGGCCAAAATTGTCACCTGAGGAATCAGCATCTGCAACCCCCGCCTTTGTCCGGCGTGGCCTGGGCGAGGTACGTGCGTGATGCGTGATGCACTATCAGTGCAATTCTGACTTGATGGCCAAAGGGCAAGAAGTGGCGTGGGCTGCACAGTGACACCTACGGAGCACCAAGGTTCGATCCACGCCCGACTCGGCACGCATGCATGCGCCGTGCGGTGGCTCGTGCCGGGGGTTTGCAGACGAACGCACGCTTATTTCGCTCGCCCTCACATGTCCGCCCTCCAACTATGATTCAGTCATGAAGTGCGGATTGCGACGCAAGGGCGGGCTGGTGCCGGGCTTGGGCCACCGGCGCATGGACGAGCAGATATAAAAGGAGCACGTTTACCGCCTTGCTTTGTGGTTGATTACCTTTTCACCTTTTTCCCCTGTAGGCAGATACAACATCTTCTCCTCCAGACAGACAGACAATAGACGGACCCGAAGAGTATAAAACAAGCTATAGGCCCTTATCTAGTAGGACAGATGGTTTTTTAAAAAGTTTCTACCTAAGTTTGAGGAAACTCTCACTTAAGCAGCAGGCAATATAGTATAAAAAGCAGGTTAAGTTTACCTAGCTATAAAATTCAATCGCTTTAGCGCTATAGTTAGTCGCTTGAGACCACGAACACGTCGAGCCTCGCCGCTTAAGAATAAATTGCAATGGGTATCTTAGGTCTCTATCCGAAACGTAGCCTCATGCGCTTTAATTCAGTCCATGCAGTCGTCCAGCTCCCTTTCGTCACACGGATGCCGTGGTGGCTGTTTGCATCTGCCTCTGCACGATCCTCAGAAACGATACCACAGCCATGACCGCCCAGGCATCTCCCAGCTCGCCTGATGCCCCTCGCCCCACGAACTGGAACGCTCCCGCTTTGCTCAAGGACAAGCTCAACGCTGCCTCTGTTCCAACAGCAACGACCTCGTCTTGGTGGCTCAGCCACACCAGCTTCCAGCCGTAAGACTGCTCGCCTAAGCCCCTGACCTCGTCGCCGCGACTGCTGCGCCACTCGAACTTTTCAGGCAGCGAAGTCGAGTCAACCATGGTCACGAATGCGTATGACATGGACCATCCATTGCTTTGGCACCGCAACTCCTCCCGGGTGGGTTGTTGCTCTGGTCGTGATGCTGCTAGCTCGATGCTGTCGTGGAATCCCATCTTTCGGCCACTCCGTACTACAGCCACAGGGGCTGCCTCGACAGTCGGCCCATTATACAGGATAAGCTCGCCATACCAGCCGCCGGGCATGGAAACCAAGCTGCAGGGCTCTGACTTGCTCTCTCCCAGGACCACTTTCAGTCCACTCTTGCCTTTGTAGTACATGTTGAATCTCTCGGGGAGATTGATGTTGGCGAGTCTTGCCTGTCGCAAGCGGCCTTCCACTTGTTTGGACTCGGCCGAGCCCATTGTTGCGGCTGAAGTAGAGGTGGTTGGTGAAGCTCGGATGAGGTTGTGCTCAACTATTCCTGTCGTCGCGGTTTGATATGATGACAAAGGGAAAACGTCGTCGAGCAGAGAATTGATACTCGCTCGTCAAGTGGACCGAGGATTGAGAGGGCGTTCAGTCTTGAGGAGACGCGACTAAGAGTCGAGCAGCCGTCGACGTTATATGTAAGAACAGCAGGGCAGTGAGCTGACATCATTCCACCCCAGTTTCAGGGGCTTCCCTCGCTAATCGCCTTGTGCATGGACCCCCGAGCAAGAAGTCGGGCGATTTGCGACATGCTTCGGCGCTGTGTTGTGCCTGCTGCCTGTTGGACTGCGGCCGGTGGCTTTGGGCTGAGCCACCTGGCCCCACCCGCGCGCCATGTTGCCTGTTTGGGACAGCCGTGCACTCGACGAAATCGTTTGTGCGCTGATTTAAGAGTCTGAGTAACCCGTCCATTGTCCATATACTGTCAAATCTAAGGTACGTACAGTACATGCTGGACTTGCGAGAAAGCATTCGGCGGGGCCGACGAGCCTCACATTGTTCGTGGGCAGGTGTACGGAAGCCGGCGGAGGTGCCGGTCGGTCTCTGAGGCCGTGCTCGACGAAACTCTCGTTCGAGCTCATGTAGAAAGGAACCGGAAATACATGACGGCGTGTTCCTATTTCCCCCTCAAAACAATTCGCCATTGCCAACCGTAAAGACAAAACCCCGCAAACAGCCCTTATCGGACAATGCCGTCGAAGCGCTGCTTGAACCACTTGGTTGTCTCCTCGCGCTTGATGCGGTGGCTGGCACCAATCTTGCTCTTCATGCGTCTTCGGCGGGTGACACGCTCGCCGGGGCGGGTCATGCAGCAGTAAAAGTCCATGCCGTAGATACCGATCGAGGGGTCGTACTTGATGCCGAGATCGATGTGCTCGCTGATGCCGAAGCCGAAGTTGCCAGTCTCGGAGAAGTTGCGCTTGCGCAGTTCGTACTCCTTGACCTTGAGGCCACGCTCAAGGATTTCCTCGGCCTGCCGTCTTGTTAGAGGACCCGACAGCCGGACGCTCTGGCGGCGCAGTCAGGGTTTATTTACCTTGGGGCCTCGGACAGTGACGTGGACGGCAATTTTTTCGTTACGACGGATGCCAAAGGTACGGACGGTGTAGCGGGCCTTGCCTAAGAAACAACATATTAGTCGAGTCCAATTCGGCACTGCATCCATGGGCGCAACATACTGTAGACGGGCGTCTGACCCGACAGCTGCTCGAGCACCTTGGCGGCACGCGTGAGTCTGTCACCAGATTCACCGACGGAAATGTTCAGAACCAGCTTCTGGATCTTGAGCTCCCGCATGGGGTTGTTTGCCTTTTCGGACGCCATTGCTGCGGTGTTGTTAGTCGACAAAAGGCTGAAGCGTCGAGGTTGTCGGAAGGAGGCGGCGCTTGGTATGGGCCGGAATTTTTGTGAGGTGCTTGAAAAAAATCGAGGGTTTTGCTGCCCTCAGGCGAGACGGCCAAAAAGTGGAGAGCCAGACGGCGGCCCAAAGCGGACTAGCGGGTAGCTGGCAGCTGGTACATAGATCCTGTATCTTTCCTGCTCAGCCTTCTGCATCAGGCTCCGCAAAATTTGGACCTTGCACTCACCTCTTTGCAAACGCGCCCAGAGCTTCCATCATCGTCGCGGTCGCGCAAGAGCTCCGCAGACAAGACTTAGTCCTTCGGCCTTTCCCAAGTTGCATTTGACAAGCTCTCAGAGCTTCCTTCCGTCAATATGTCGAACAAGCAGGGGAAAATGGTATGTCTCCCCCCGGCCCAAGGAGATTCAGGGAAGATGCTAATGATTTCTGTGTTTCTCCAGATTGGATTCGTACGTGCCCCCTCTCCGATGCGAGAAGCCGCCGAAGGAGCGGTTTTTCGGGCGCCGATCAGGCGAAGAGTCCTCTTCGAGTTGTAGCTGACCCTTCTCGTGCCAGATCAACTGGCGGATGCGCGTCATTCTCAATGACAGCCGCCACATGACCGGCCAGATGCTTGCCTTTGACAAGGTATGTTGTGCAGATGGAGTGCCGCGACTTTGAGCCACGCAGCTGACTTTTCAAACAGCATATGAACCTCGTCCTCGCCGACACCGAGGAGTTTCGACGCGTTAAGCGCAGACAGACCAAGCCGGCCGCCGCGCCTGGTGGAAAGCCCACCGTCCAGGTCGTCGAGACCGATGAAAAACGAACTCTGGGTCTGATCATCGTCCGCGGTGCCCAGATTGTGTCCGTCTCTGCCGAGTCGCCTCCCCCTGCCGACCCCAGCGCCAGGCTCGGGAAAAGCGCTCCGGGTGGAATCGCCTCTACGCTCACTGCCGGTCCTGGCGTGGCCAAACCCGCTGGACGAGGAGCTCCGCCTCCTTCTTTGGCCGTGGGACTCCACGACTCCTATAGCTCAACCAGTTCTGAGGCTGACAATGATCAGGGGCCTGCTGCCGGTGTTGGTGGTGGTGCCATGCCCCCCGGCTTCCCCAACTTTCCAGGGTCTTCCGTTTTTACGCGAGGAGGTACGTGAATGTTTGCTGAGCACCCGCCTCTCCAAGACGCTGACAGGTTTCCAGGTCCTCCCCCTGGCTACCCCGGAACCTGGCCTCCTCCTGGTTTCCAGCCGAATTTCCCTGGACCGTCTGGCTTCAATGCCCCGGGTGGTCCTCCCGGCGCTCCCCCAGGTGCTCCTCCTGGCGGTGCTCCCGGCTTCAACCCACCTCCTCGACGCTAAGCACTGTCCTGCGTTCAATGGACTGGGTGCTTTTTGTGTTTGTTGAATAACGACGACACGTTTGCCGCGGGCGAGAGACCGGGAATTGCTGTGTGGAGGGGAATGAGATCCGTCGCTACGGATTCGCGAAATGGGGAATGAGGAACGTCCGGGTCAAACAAATGTACGTGGCTCTCTTCACGATGTCTCTCGGCTACCAAGACCACAATATTGACATGGACCATGAAGACTGGCGAGGCACACGACTGGCCGCAGACTCGGACTGCACGTCTGCCACCATGGTGGAATGAGACCCCCGGGACTACACGTTGTGCGAATAGGCGGTTTCGTGCTACGAGTTTCCAGGACGCTGGTTTTCGACCGCGGAGGACATGGCCTGTACGATGCTGCCTGGCCAGAGCGCGTGCCATACGCAACTGCTTTTAGGACCCCGAATAAAATTGCCTTTATTGATTACAGCTGCCTGCACCTGATGTCAAATCCAAGGATACACAGAGCTTGAGAGGATGAAGCGTGAAGAGTCGTCTAGGCTTGGGAGGTGTCCGTTTGGTGTCTGACGGAGTTCAAGGTTTGTGAGGAACCGTGCGCGAGTGGGCTGGATGCGCGTCCAGGAGCGGTCCTGGCGAACTCCCAAAGAGGATCCTGCGAGGCAAGCAAGGAGAGGCGGGCTCAGCCCTGCGTCTCCCGACGGCTGAAAATGTTGTTTACTAACAGCTCAGCACATGGTCGCCGTTGGTCGCGTCTCACACGCCAACGGCATGGCTGAAGACGCGGGCGGCCAGTTGGCTGAGCAACCTGGCCCGGTCGTCCTGGGGAAGTTCCTGCACACCGAAACCAGTCAGCCGCGGGTCAAGAGAGGGGAGCAAAGGGCCATATCTTTATGGCCAGCAGCTTGGCAGGCGGTAGCAAAGACAAAGGGCGGCAAAGGTTGGTTGCATCGAGGTGGGCTGCGGGCTCACCTGGAAGACGGCAAAGACGCTCTTGCCCTTTGCGTCGCGCACGGCGCCGAGGCGGTTGCCGGCCACGGCGCCGGCCACCATGCCGGGGACGTTTGCGACGATGAAGCCGAGGGCGCCGCCGCTGACGCCGCCCAGCAGGCTCCAGAACTTCTTGGTCGGCCGGTTGGTGCCGTCCTCGGCCATGCCCTGCTCGCGCATCATCTCCTCGAAGACGTCGCCAAACTGCGCATTCTCCGTCTGCTGTCTGTCTGCTCCGTCGCCGCCGCCTCCGCCGCCGCCACCGTCGCCGCCCGCGCCAGCCTTCTTGGTGAAGAAATTCCACGCCCACGAGTAAGCGCTTTGGCCAGCGGAGCCGGCCTTGTGCGGCTCTTCTTGCCCTCCCCCCTCTGCCTCGCCGTCAGCCTCGCCAAAGGGGTCCGCGGAACTGCTGTTGCCGCCGCCGCCAAAGAGCTTGCGCTGGGCGTCGTAGTCGCACCGGCGCCGGGCGTCGGAGAGGGTGTAGTAGGCGTCGTTGACGAGCTGGAACTTGCGCGTGCGCGCCGGGCGCTCGGGGGAGTCGGCGGCTACCCGGTCGGGATGCGTCTTGAGGGCGGCGCTGGCAAGGGTGCGTGGGCGAGGTCAGCACCCCATCTGTGCCTGTGCGCTTGGCCTTGACAGACTCCCACCGGGCGCGTGGGGGGGTGTTCTGTGCATCACCCACCGCTTGTAGGCATCTCGAACTTGCTGCTCCGTCGCCGTGTCCTGAATGCCCAAGATGGCGTCTTCGACCAGGGGCCCCCGGGGGGTTAGCGGGTGTGCTCGCGCGAGGGGCCAGGGAGGGGACTTGCAGTAGTTGGGGGGACGTTCGGTCGTCATGTTTTCGGGCAGAAGCGTTTGCTTGTTCCGTCTGCAGTCGTGACGCTGCAGTCAATCAAGCCTCGCGGGGGTTACGTGTCTGTCGACGGCGACTGGTGATGTAGGTGGGTTCAGGTATGGCGAGCAGTTGCAGTGGGCGCGTGTAACAGGGAAGTGGCGCACGCTCGAGGTGCGCGCAACGTCATCGTGGCGGCTAGACTTTGTCCGCTGGAGTGGGTGGGGGCCACTGGACGGAACTGCAGCTTCCCACTGGTGAGTTGCATATAAACGAGAGACATGGCTTGCGCTGCACACTCGAGAGCTCTTGAGAATCCATCACTTCTCACACAGGACATACCGTGGTTTCAGCTGCCATACATTCAGTCGGTCGGTAAACTCGAGGGCTCTGCCCATGGTCCTGGCGTCAAGTACACGAAGTCGAGGCTCTGCAGCATCTACATCGCACGCTTTGTACGACCAGCCAGTCCTGCGCTGCCTGCCCGACGACTCTGGGCGACAGCCATGCAAGATTGGCGAGTGGCAGCTGCCCAAGTACACAAGCACATCCATGCTCCTACTCTTGCCCGTCATGGTCGCGCGCCGTGCTCATTGCCTCGGCTAGGCCGGCCTGCAGATGCCGCTCCGCCCTCGCCGTGGCATCCTCGGCAATCTGTGCGGCGGCATCCTGTCTGCCGGCCTTTTGAAAGTGCGCCGCGAGCACCCACATGTCACGGATGACGCGCAGGCTCGATTCGGCACCATGCGCCGCCTCGCGCTTCGTGATGGCCCACCGGAAGTTCTCCTCGGCCCGCGCCCAGTCGCGCTTCTCCTGCTGCAGCCGCGCCAGCATCTTGCGGGCGTAGGCGTGGAACCTCGCGTTGGACCTCGCGCCCGCGTCCGACGCCGTGCGCATCAGCAGGTCCGTCGCCAGCTCCTCTGCCCTCTGCAGGTCGCCAAGGTCCATTTGCGTGTACTCGAGCACGAGCGCGTCGATGCGCAGCTTTTCGTACTCGCCGGCGCCCGTCGCCGGCGCTTGCTGCTGCGAGAGTTCATGGAGCGCCGGTGTGATGACCTCTCGCCTCTGCGCCAGCGCGCTCCCTTGCCGCAGGCGGGCGCGACCGTCCCAGATGAGCTGCTCGTATAGCCAGAGACGTTGCGGGGCCAGTGAGCCGATGTGTTGGCCGAGGATGTGCACGTTGCGCAACCACGCCTGGCGAAGCAAGTGGCAGATCTGACGCTGACCTTGCTCCGTTCGATGGTCGAACTTGGTCAGCTGTTGCAGAATCTTGAGGAGCGGGTGGTTTGCGGCCAACAGTCTTGTGGCCAGCGCGTTGGCATGGGCGAGAAACATGGCGTGGAGTTGAATATGCCCTCGGTCAACCATGTCGTAAATCGCGTCGAGAATGTGCCACACGAGATCCGGATGGTCCTCGGTCAGGACAAACTCGAGCGCGTAAAAAGCCTTGCGCGCGGCCATGCCCGCCAGCTGTCCCTTGCCATAGAACCACAGGTCAAAGACGAGCTCAAAGGTCCGGTACATGGTCCGGCTGTCCTGGATGGGCGGGCGATTCGGTGATGCGAGATATCTCGACATGGGGTCCGACTGGATGCCGCGGCTGTGGAGCTTGCTCAGACTCCACGCAGCCACGCTGTCGAGCACCAGCTCAAGCCCGGCATATGGCTCGATCCTGGCGGTGCGGCTGACAGCCACTTGGGCGCGCCCGGCGGCCGGCACCCGTCTTCGCGGCACTTGCTCCACATCGGTGTCTTCCACGTCCGAGGCGTCGAGGGATGGCGCCGGTGTCGAAGCACCAGAGCCATCGACTGCTTTACGATAGCTCCGTTTCCGAATGTTCCACTTCCTGAGTCGTTTTTTGTACATTTGCTCCCTTGGCGAGGTGACGTGTCAGTACGCAACTGCCAAGGTCCACATATGCGGCGAAGGGGGTGGATGGCCGACACTCACGTCGCGGCGAAGCCGTGCTTGGATTCGAGGATGGCCATGGTCTCGGTGAGCTTGCGGTTGTCGCCAATGTACAGCTTCTCGATGAGGGCTTTATGCACCTCCCATTCTTGCTCAGAGTGCTCCTTGCAGCTGAGCTTGTCGGCGACTGCAGGCGTCCTGCCCGGCAGTCGTGGAGCCAGCGTCCTCAGCATTGAGAGGGCGTTCTGGTGCAGCGGCTAAGGCGACCGAGGGTTCTTGGGTCTGCTCCGGGGTTGACAGGGCATTGTTCCTGTCATGGCCGTGCCGCTCACGTTGGGGGGCCGGCTGGACGGGATGTTGGCTTGCTGCTTTGCAGTGCAGCTCGGATCCATGTTGCTCGGTGGGAGTCAAGGTCGGCCGTGTCACTGCTAGAGAGCCCCTCCAGGAGCCAGCCAATCAAAGACTGAGAATATCACGAATGATGCAGATGCTCACCCGTCAGCAAGTCTCACATGAAAGAAGGATTACAATGCTGCAGAGGAGAATTTCCCTCTCCATCTTGTCCCGGCTCAAAATCGGTCGGCGGTCCATGTCCGAACACACGCACAAGGCCCGTCTCGAAGAAGAGGCGCATTGTGCAAATATCTACAACTGGGAAATCCCCAAGGGTCCAGGGTAGACACCCAATGACAGGGATCATCCACCACCACAGGCGGCAGGCATGACTCAGCAGCATGCACGATTTTTTTCGGGGACCTGGTCCGGTATAAATTTCTTGCTTCGCGCTCCTAAGCTCTGCTTCCTCTTTCTTCCTTTCTTCTTCGTGCGGCTGGCATAACATGAAAAATCATATCCCGTGTTGCTCGAATCCTGTTCTCAATGGATCTCCATCGAAGCGTCAGTTATGCCCCAGAGCAATTTTAATTGCACGCCGATCACTCCTCCGAATTGGCGCCTGTGCCCTTCGCACTTGAGCCGTGGCGGAGAGATCGGACATTTCCTCCCCAAACACCAGCTTTCTGCCGAACATCCCAAGAGAGCCATTCACTACCTCGACGTGCCCCTGTCTTGAAAGACTCATTGTAGAACAGCCAAGTGACGTGAGCGTGCCGCAGGCAAGAGTGAAGCTAGCCAGTAGACGAACTATGCGGGTGTCTCGTCTTGCAGTCCCGGCCCCCATCCCCTGAAGCGCCAAACATGTTTGCCGGCTCCTGAAACAAAACAGCAAAGGGCTCGTCCCGTCTATCTGGCAGCATACCAGCCAACGCCAGAGCGACCCAATACACAAACACATCTGACGTGTGCGTTTGCCTTGACAAGTGCCCGTGGAGGCAGCGTTTCCATCCCTTCTCCCCTTCACTCGTCATCGCCGACCTTCTGCAACTTGCCCATATCTCGCCTCGGCCCCGCCTCGCCCACGAGCTTCAGCCGGTCGATACGAACCTTTTCAGGGCTGCCGTAGCCTTGCTGAACATAGACAACCAGAGTCGTCGTCTTTTGAAACTTGACAAAGCGCAAGCCAATGTTGGCGGTGCCATCTGGGTTCCAGTCATCGGCGGTCAAGGTTATGGCCTGCGTAGGCTCTGTCTCGTCCGCCTCGCCGAAATCCATGTTCTGGGTTCGATTGATGTATAGCCGGATGACCTCGGGCCTCGACACGTCGTCCTGACCCTGTGGCGGCAGGGACGTGAGCTGCAGGAAGCTGTTAGCAGCTGCACCTGGACAGGCAGGAAGGGAAAAGCCAACCTGCAGGGTATGGAGCTTGATCGAGGACTGGAAGGGTATAAAGAGGAGGAGCTGGTCGTCGGCGCCGCTCTCCACCCAATCATTGGCCGAGCTGTCCCCCTTTTCGAGGGCGCTGGGCTTGGATGTCTCGAACAGGACCCTTACGGGGCCGGCAGCTTCGTCGGCGTTCAGGAGCTCGCAGCCGGTCTTTTCGATTTGGTCTGTGATGTCGATGTAGCCTCTGGGGATCTCGGCGCCCCTCCAAGGGCCGGTGCCGGATGCGGAGCTCTCGCCGAGTGTCTCGACTTGGGCGGCAAGCTTGGTGACGACGCCTTGCAGTTGCTTGGGGTTGGCTCCCTGCACCTTTTCCATGACCTTGGCGTCGCGGAAGATGAGGAAGGTGGGCAGTGCGGAGACGCCATATTCCTCGGCAAGGTCCTGGTTGGAATCGTTGTTGATCTTGACAAAGGTGACGAGGTTGGGACGCGTCAGCGAATGGGAGAGTGTTTCGTAGAGCGGAGCGATCTGACGGCAGGGACCGCACCAGTCGGCAAAGACTAGAACGAGCATGGCACGCGAGTCAGCCTGTAATGCGGCATAGAGAGATTTGGAGGTGGATGATGCGCCATGAGATGGCGAAACGTCGCAGCTAGCGGCAGTTCCAAGGTGGGCATGGGGCGCCGAGCAGCATCGCATCGGGGGCTGCTCACAGTCGGCAACGACAATTGTGGACGACTTGAGGATGCCGTCCAACTGCCCTTTGGAGCTGATGACGACTGGGGACTTGGACATGGTGGCGGCGAAATGGCTCACGCAAAGAGAAAAGGTTGCGACGGCGGAGATGGGAGATGGAGGAGCGCCGAGAGCGGGCTTTGGTTGAAGCTGCACAGTGAAGGGCGGCGAAGAGGACGAGGACGAGGACATGGACGAGGACGTGGAAGAGCAAACGACAGCGAGGTGGGGGTGGGGGAGGGGAAGCAGCTCAATGTGTACTTTTCGCTCGTTGTTGCTCCGAGTACTTGCCCCCGTTAGGGAGACCCTTGTTCACGCGCAGGGGCTGGGCGGATGATTGAGTGGGAGAATATCACTGCAAACGTTCACACCAGAGCAGGATACCTAGTTACCTACGGACATGTGCCACTCTGGTGGGACAGGATGCTGTGGCGACTCAGGAACCAACCCATCTGCTAAGTACGTATCTTACTTTTAGTTACAGAACTAATTGGGGGTAGGTGAGACAAATCCCAGCATCAAGGCAGGTAAGCATGGACCTGGCATGGAAGGTGACAAGCGATGGACGAGCTGTCGGGCGCCATGGACACGCCATGGCGCCCGTCATCCACAGCCGTCTGGTGCGGGTGGTGATGAAGCTCTTCAGACGCAGTGGAGCGGTGCCCTGAAGAAATACTTGATCCAGTGCCTGGGCCGCGCGCCTGCTTCGAGCGGTACCGCACGGCCAATTCAAGCGCGCAAGGTACATTGTCTCACCCGCGAGGGCCGGAGCAAGGTACGTACTGCACAGGTTCTTTCCTCCCTCTCGACGCCGCGGCAAGGCACCAGCAAGGCACCAGCGAGGCACCAGCGAGGCACCAGCAAGGCACCTGATCTCCGGGTACCTGGCCTTTGGTCGCGGCCAGAAGGTTGATTTAACGTCGTCGAGACAATCTTCCTCTCAGCCCATGTCTAAGAGCCCGGAAAATGCGAGCCCAGCTGCCAGTCAATCAGGAGGACAACAAACTCCGGGAAACCCGCTCGAGATGTCCGTTGCGACTCGCAGCCCGCCGTCGTACAAAGGACGGCCCACGGCATTCCCCCCCCTTCCCTCCGCCCCCCGCCCTGGGCTGCCGAGATGGAGTCGCAGATACGATGGATGGATCCCGCAAGATTCAGGGCAACCCCCCACTCTCCCATTCCTGTCCCAGGCCTCCGTTTACCCTGATATATCGCGGCACGAACACGATTCATCCAGCACGCAGTCTTAGTCATCCGGGCCCAGCTCTATCTAGACATCAGTGTCATCTTTATGCACTCGCCTCCCCGGATCACTTGTCCATCCGTCCCCAGGGTCCTCAACCTGCTCCCTCTTCTCCTCTCTGCCCGTCTTACGTTGCCGCCCCCGCGACCTTGGTTCCCGTCCTCGGAAGCTGTGCCCACCGTCGTCGATGGCGCCCAAGAGCAAACCCATCTCACATACCGCTCAAGAACACCTGCTCATCCCCCCCCACAGCCACTCTGGCAATCCTCGTCATAATACCGCTGGACCGCAAGCCGCAGACCCTCCCAGTTGACGCGTGGGGCGAGACGGCATCCTTTCGGAGCGTATGCCGCCTAGCAACCGTGAACCGATGTGCTCTCTTCTCCCCCCCAACGGGCCGAGGCAGCTGTTCGCACCCGCTGCCCTCAGCGTGAATCAGAGTCATGGAAGCGTGCTGGACCATGCAGCTTGTGTCATCCACCGCCGTCACAGGCCAACGCCTCTGGTTTTACCTCCGCAACACGCTTCTTCCACCTCAGCTCAACCCCTGGCTCGCCCAACCAGTCCGCCCGCCATGCTGCGAACCTCCCTTGATGGAAGGAGCCGCAAGAACCCAGAGCCCCCGTCCAAAGCCACAGAGACTCCCAAGGCCCAGTCCGCGAGCAAGATTTATTCGGCAAATCTGAAGGAAGCCTCTCCTCCCAAAACAAACCCGTGGCGACGCATCAAGGCGCCCTCGCCCCAGCTCCAAGAAGCTTCCGAATCTCTAGACCAGCATGACTGGCCCCGGGCAGAAGCGGCTGCCCCCAAGCAGGACTCCGTAGCTTCAGCTGCCCCAAAAGCTGTGCACAACACCGGCACGTCACCGGCGGCTCGCGCGGCACGCCAACGTTCCGCATCCGCATCGCAAGGCTCATCTCGGGAGGTGTTCCAGGCCGCCGCCGCCCGAGCTGGAGAAAGGTACGCGATTCTTTCCCCTTCATGCCCCTTCATCCCCGGCTGACTTTGAACCCGCACAGCCTCTGGAACCTCCCCTTTGGTGCCGACATCTGGCTGTACGCTGAAGACAAGGTGCTTCAGGTGCACCGCAGCGTCGTCGCGCCCAAGTCAGGCTGGATTCGGGATAAGCTGCTGCCTCCACACTCGGTGAGCATGGCGCGCGGCCGTGACGGCTCACACAGGGCCTCTCAGTCTGACCTAAACCAGAACGGCGCCCCCGTGGGAGTCTACTTTCCAGGCGCCGCAAAGATCATTGGGCATAGCCTCAAGTTCATGTACACTGACAGTGAGTTCCCGACGCCAAACGTGTGGGTTCGCTGGCTGACTGTCGGGGAACCAGGAATCGAACCATGCGAGCCCATGCGCGAGAGCCCTCATGATATTACTCATGTTGCCTGCTGTTCTCTCTTCTATCTTGTGGCCGTGGACCTGCGCGCACATACCATGGCGGTTCATATCCTCGACACACTCGCACTCACGTCGGAGAAGTGGAAGACCTTGTTCGTTGCACACTTTTCAAGACAGCCCATGAGTCGCCAGGAGGGCATGGAGTTCACCCTCTACCTCAAGGACGCACTCGAGGCAGCCTACGCCTACCCCAGCGCCGATATTGTCGCCCCTCTCAAGTTGGCACTGGCGGGGTTTCTCGACATTGTGCTCCCATTGATCATCCAGTACCCGACAGTCATCAACCTGCTGTCCACGGCCGTCTGGCAACGCTATTCGTCCCTGATCACGGCGGACATGATTGAACACCGACACCGCGAGAGGTCTGGGCAGGTCCCCTGCTGGTCCCTGCCCCACGGCCAGACACTGCAGGCTCTTTTAGAGCAAGCCCCGACGCGAAGCTGCGACTTTGTGACCTGGTCAAGCCGAGGGCAGATGCCAGAGGCCTCGGCGAGGGCCCTATATGAATCGGCGAACACTTTCGGGGGAGATGACTAGAGTCAGACACCGTCGGCGTGGCCAGGGGGCTTGAGGGCAGGCGAAGGCAGAGCTGCCGGGGGGTGACGAGTTCACAACTGGCAAGGGGTGCTGAATAGTCCGGATGACGTGAGCTATGCCGCATGCTGGCGAAAGGGTGCAGGTGTTGATGAGGGAAAGGGAGAGAGTTGGACAGCTCTGAGGACCGGACCTGGACAAGCGTCATTGTGTTTACGTAGGCAAAGATGAGCCAAGCAGTAGAGAAGAAGTAAAGCAGTTGGTACAGTCATCGTGCTCTGTGGCCAGCAAGTCAAGGCATGAAGCCCTGCTCTGGTGCTGACGTGGGCGATTCGACGCCGGCTGCAGCCACCTCGCAGCCCCGTTGTGCATCCATGCAAGAGAACGCGCCTCTTTGCCCCAGCCGGGACGCGCACAGAATCTGACAAGGGTCTCTCTCGATTACCACTATCAGCCGCAGCTCGCCCCCCCTCTCTCCCCCTGCTCGGGAGAACGGCCGAGAGGTGATTGGGCGCGCTTGACGACGCCAGAAGACAGGCCAGGCAAAGCTCGTGGCAGCCCGCCGTCGACGTCCTTACCCCAGCCCAGCACGCTCGGCCGGACAGAATACGCACACGCACACGCCTGAGTCCGCGTCTCCGCGCATCGGGGGTATCGACGCCCAGAATGTGGCACAATGCGTCCTCCTACCAGGAGCCGCGCGTGCGCTTCGCGGGGTCTCGCAGTGGCAGACAGGTCCGGCCTTTTTTTTTCTCCCTTCCCACCTGCGACAACACAGGCACGCCTTCTTGGAGCTTGGAGTGTTTTGCTGACTCCGGGCGCGCGCGAGAGAGAGGGCGAGGGCGGGAATAGCGTCATGATGGCCCATATGACGGCGCGGCTGCGAGGCCGTGGCGCTCGTACACGGATGACGATTTCGAGTACCGCCTGCCGCTGCCGCCGCCGCCGCCGCCGGCGAGGCCCGTCCCAGTCCGGGTCTACGGCCGTTCCGGGGAGCGGCAGCAGCGCCGACAGCAGCAGCAGCAGCAGCAGCAGCAGCAGCAGCGGCCGGTGGGATACCGCGAGTCCGTGGCCGTATACCCTTCCAGGCTCCGCATGGCGCGGCCCTTCGGGCTGGAGGAGTCCTTTGGCCGAGAAGAGGTCTCCTTTGCCGAGCCGCCACCGCCTGCTGCTGCTCCGACGATGCGCGTCTTTGATGCGGAGCAGCCGCCGCCGTCGGAGCGCAGGTTTGCCACGACAGCCTATGACGATGCACAGCAGGACGAAGATGGACAGTATCTCTTTGATCTGCCGGCGGGACCTGATGTGAGCGACGGCGACAGCAAGCCCGGCCGCGGCGATGGCGTAGGCGAATTCGGCTGGTCCGAGGGCTCCATGGCCTCGTCGCTGCGGCCGGCGAGCCAGGCGGGCGACGACGACATCGACGTGCTCGACGGCTTCGACTTTGTGTTTCCGCGCGCCAAGTCGTCGTCGCTGTCGTCGTCGTCCAAGGACAGGGAGCTGGCCGAGCTGCTCGACTCGGCGGCGGGCGCGGCCGAGACTGAGCCCTCGCTGCGAGACGACGCCGCCCGGCCGCCCTCGGCGTCCAGCGCCACGCGCGCCTTTTCGTCCACGTACACCGGCGACGCCGAGCTCGGGGGCGTGCACGGCGCGACGCTGACGGTGCTTCACGACCCCAAGGGACGGAGTCGGCCGCTGTACCACTGGCTGTAGGGGCTTGCTTCCACCCCCCCCGAGACTATGGTCGAGATGAGCGTGGCCGGGCTGACGTGTGTCTTGGGGATAGCCACATCCAACAGGACGTGATGAACTTTGACGAGTTCTGGGTGAGACGAACCGACTCGCCCCGTGTGTGCTTACCCCCTTTATGAGGCTGATTCTGGCATCCCTGCCTCGCTGTAGGCGGAAATACCATGCCAAGTGCGCCTCTCAGAAGCTGAAATGGCAGCCACGGCAAAGCTGCGAGCCGAGGTCAAGCGACACGCCGTCAAGTCGCGGCAGAACTCCAAGGGAGACCACGTCGGCTACATGGACCCGCGGTATTTCCAAGTGCCCCTCCAGGACGACGCCGCCAAGAAGAAGCAGCAGCAGCAGCAGCAGCAGCAGCTGTTCGCGTCGTGGTCGTCGCCGGCCGTCGCCGCGGCAGCGCCCTGCGGAGTCGCCGCGGCGCGCTGGATCTGCCTCCCCTACTTCTCGCTCCAGCGCTGCGCGGGCCTGCTGCTGGCGTCGAGCCTGGCGTCGTTCCCGCCGCTGACGCTGCTGCAGTCGCACTACTCGCGCACGCCCCAGCAGAGGGACCTGGGGCAGGCCGTCTGCGAGCTGGGCGCGGCGCCGCGGGGGGATTGCTTCCATGTGGCCCAGCTGTGGTGCCTGGTGCTCGATAACAGTAAAGTCTTGCCTCCCCTCTCTCGGGGTGCTTGGGCAAGGGAGAAGAGCCCCCTGGTCGCTGACGGAGCACGTGCAGCGCTGCTCGTCACTTGCGGCTCCATGGCGCAGTCGAGTCTGTACGGCGACTTTCTCAAGGTGGTTTCGCAGCCGTCCAAGGCGCAGTCGAGCACAGCAGAGGCCAGCGGGCGGATTCTCGTCTCGTACGGCGGCGCTGTGACGTGGGCTCTCGACGTGCAGGACTGCCCGACTTGGTTTGTGGGTGCCCGCCCTGTCCATCCCCTCGACCTGGTTTGGCATTTCTCCTAACTGACGTCGGGCCAAAAAGTCGTTTCTGTCACGCTTCGGGGCATATTGGCCCAAGAGCTTCGAGTTTACATGGCACGATCGAGTCGTGACCCCGGACAGCTGGCCCAAGATCTTGAAAGTGGCCTCGCGCCCTCAGGGGAGCGTCGCGCTGAGCCTGAGAGTCATGTAAGCCTCGTGGTCTCCGACGCAAAGACGAGGAGCCGTCCAGCCCAGTTGACGCGCGAGCACAGCCCGCAGCCAGAACCCCCCAAGGCGACCCTGAAACCCGAAGACGCACCCCAAGCCGCCGCGAAGGACGTCCAAGACGACGCCGCCGGGCAAGCCCCAGAGTACCTGCACGTCTTGACCCTCCGCCCAGCCGACTCGACACCGCCGGCGGACCCGGGGGCGGCCTCTTCGGCAGCCGAGCTCGAGGCGCTCAACAAGCAGCTCGAGGCCGCCGAGAGGTTTCTCCTGGGCAAGACGTCGTACGCGCAGCAGAGAGCGTACAGGAGCTGCCGCGGCGCGACGCGCGCAGACGTGCGGGCCTACCTCGCCGACCGAGGCGACGAGGTCGAAGCCAAGGCCAGCGACTCGATGCGGCGCGCGTACGAGGAGCGGGTCAACATCTTCCATGCCGCCGATGCGCTGTTCCAGCTCTTCTTCCCCAGGGGCTTCGACGGCCCGACCACCAGCCAGTACTGGGCGTCGGTCAAGTCGCTCGTCCTGGTAAGTGCCGGTGGCCCACGTTTATGAGCCCCCGGGGACGTCTGGTCTAACAACAGGCCTGGGGCCATCCAGATGCCCCCCCCTGACAACGACGGCGATGCGCACTCGCCCGGCGACCCCGAGGTCTTGCGAGATCTACGGCTGCAGCTGCGGGCCATGTCACAAGACATCCAGGCCTTCCAGAGCATCGTGGCCTACGCCGACGACAAGAACAGGGCCGCCATCGACCTGCCTCGGCCGTTTGTCAAGGCATGGCTGCATGTGGTGTCGAGCATGATCAAGGTCGGCGCATCCACAGGCCAGGGCAGTTGGTCGGCGCACATGGCCAAGGCCAAGGCCTTCATCGAGGACGGCGTACGGAGCGTCCTCCAGGGCATCTCGAGCCGCAGCCTTGTGGAGGACCTGGCCGTCCTGCCCATGGAGGTCATGTCGCTGATCGCCATGGACCTGCTGCAGGACCAGGTGGGCAAGGCCGACGACATAGCCGAGACGTATTCGCAGTATCTCAGCTCACTGGTGCGTTTGGCCCCTCGAGCGGATGCTCGTCTGAGCGACCTCGTGGGCACTGACACGCAAAGCGTAGGATACCGACATCACCACCAAGCCGTCGGACCGCTCGTATCAACACCGCGTCGAACTAGTCCAGCAGGAAATGTCGGCCATCAAGAAGACGCTCGCGAGACAGCGCCACATCCTCGGCGGCATCAGGAGCAACCTCTCGGCCGCGACCGGCTCGGATGCCGTCGTCGTCTACGACGTTGGCCCCGGCCACAGGCGGAGCAGGAGAGAAGCCACGCCGGGATGGGACCAGCCTCCCGCTTACGGGGAAACAGCCGCCAACCACTACGCGTCGTACCAGGAGCCCGTGACCCGGAGAGCCGAGTACTTTGAGGCGGGCTTGGACGCGCACGCGGCGGAGAAACTCCAGGCGGCCTCCAAGCTGTCGCCCACCGACGGCCTCGGCTTCCGCGGCCTCTTTCTCACCGAATGCGCCCGCATCGTCGAGCAGCGTGAGTTCGACTTTCGCCGTCACACCGAGTTCGCCGAAGACCTGGAGCGTGCCGCCGCGTACAAGATGGGCTGGACCAAGGACCGGCAGGAAAACGCAATCTACGCCTTTACCATTGTCACAATCATCTTCCTGCCCATCAGTGCCACCTCCAGCATCTTTGGCATGAACACGAGCGACGTCCGCAACATGGTCTCTGGCCAGTGGTTGTACTGGGCCGTCACCGTGCCCGTCACCCTCATGGTCATTCTCATCGGCCTCTGGTGGATGAACGAGCTGGGCAACGTGATACAGTGGATCATGGGCAAGCGGCCAGACCGCGCGCCGGGCGCTGGCAATACCGTCCGGTGGGTCTCGCAGATGCCCGGGACCACCTACATGGCCTCGGCGCCGCCGCAGTTGGACCCGGAGACAGCTCCCGCAGTGCCGTATGCGGGCGAGGTTCAGGGAGATCCTGTTTCTGCGCGGTGGCGTCGATACTCGGAAGACCTCCAGCCTGTTGCTGCAGCACCCCAACTCCGCCGGCGCCCACAGACCATGTACGTATACTAGGTTAACGGGCTGTCTTGGGGCAAGTCTAGAGGACAGCGCTTTGAACCAACCCGAGGGATGATGAATGACAGCCGTTTCCCAGTAGGCGAATAATTAAAAAAAGAACTTGAAGGGATGCGACGTTGAACATAAAGGCCGTGACATGACATGACGAACATCACAGCTTGCGGCCCAAAAGACCTAATCCCAGCGCTTAACGTCCCGTTATATATCATAAATCATCAAGAGGGCAACAGAATCCAAAGCGTGCCTCCATCAACACCCGGGTCTCGCCGTTCAGCGCCGGTAATATTCACGAGTGCGACGGTGATCAGAAATGGAAATGTGTTCCCGCTCGTCTTGGGTCCGCTCGTCCTGGGTGATGAGCCTCCTTTGGGGTGGCGGGGGGACGAAGCGCCGGGGAGCGTCGACGTATCGATACGTATCGTAACGGGGCTCGGCAGGCACGGGCACTGGGATGAAGTGATCGCGCTCGACGTACACCTCTTTGTCGCGCCTGTGACTGTGGCTGCGAGAGCGAGAGCGGCTTGACTTGGAGGAGCGCTTCGAGGGCTCGATGTCGACGGCTATGACCTCGATCTGGGGCTCGGGCTTAGGCCGGGGGGCCGGAAGACAAGGCGGGGGGGCCGGAAGGCAGGGCGGGTCGGGGCATGGCGGCGCTATGGGTTCTGGCGCAGGCTCCTCAATGACGGGCGGCGGCGGCGGCGGCTCCTCACAGGGTGGGGGACTGGGGGGGATAATTCGGGTGATGCGGCGACGGGAGAGGTAGGTATCGGGTTCCGGATGTTGAAGGTAAAGGCGCTTCTTCGCAGGGCCCCTGTACTCCTTGGTGCCTGCGCAACAATTGACCAGGATATTAGCGGGCTGGCAGCTGAGCCATGCTAGGCACAGGGGTAGTTGGCAAAAGTAAGGGGTAGGCGAGGCCGCGGATGAGACACGAACCCATGATGGAAAGTACAGAGTAGCGTTGCGGTCGATCAAATCGCGGAGGTGGAGTCTGAACTGTGTGGCGATGACGTGGGTGACGTGGGTGACGTGGGTGACGTAGCGCTGCTAATGGCGCGCGCGCGCACGATGCGAAAAAGCCGCTGCGAAATTGAGAGCGATATTCAAGTTAATGAAGTCTACGGGTGGTAATGAAAGCGCCGGGAGGCGGAAAAGGCGAGGGACCACGACGATGGAAGACGGGCCAAGGAGGAGGAGGAGGGGATGATGAGGAGAAGATGGGAAGAGGCACGAGGCAAGCAGGGATGGTAAGACGTTGGCGGTCATGTGCACATTGTCCCCAGTATGAAGTACACGGGACTTGGGGATAATTTATTTGTGGCTCGGGATAGCGCTGCTTATGCGTAAGCAGGCAAGTACAGTATACCTGGGTAAGCTCCGCCTTATCTTGGGTGCTCAACCGAGCTCTGATGAATGAGCCCAACCAAGGCAGCTGCTTTTCCAAGGCGCCTGCCACACAGTAAAGTACGGTACTGACTGTACGTACCATGCATAGCCAAGGGCCTATTGCCGCATCGCCTCGGCTCACCGCCGTCTTGCGTCTGCGTGGCAAAGGCAGAAGTGAGAATGAGCTGCGGCTTTCACTGTACATACCCACAGGTAGGTAACGTGATGTCTTCTGGCCAGAGTTTGGTCTGTTAGGACCGAGTGGGCAGCACAAACTACAGACACAGCTGAGGCATAAATGCATGACGAGTTGCAGTGTTCCCCCATTCGGCTCATCTGGAGCTGGGCATGACGTCCCAGGTCAAGCCGACGACAAGGGGGAAAAAGTCTGCACGGTTAGCTCGTGCCTGTGTCGTCCAAAAGGTCTAGAAGGCGGAGGGAGGATCCTGGTTCCGTCTGAATCCTCACATGTGGAGCTGGAGCCACTGTGCCTAGAACAAGCGGATGAAATGAAGAGTTGACAAAAAGGGCATAGAGGTATTCATTTTTTCAAGGACAAAGGACACAGGGAAAAACAATGGGGAGGCTGGGACATGAGGCAAGAGATTAGTCCGGGGCCAAGGGAGAGAGGGCCCTTTGTTTCTCCCTTTCGAGGCATGTCGGCACCTTGTCTAGGCTCACAGGCCACCCAAGGCGAGGACGGCGTCGGCATCAAGGTACGCGTACGTGTGTACGTGGCATGGGATGGATGGACAGTCATGGGATGACGACGAGAACATGTGTGCCCTCGGATATCGACTGGCAGTCATCAATCAGCCACGGCATCAAAAGACGCCCTCTGATCACCGAGGTCCCCTACATGAAGTGCACCAGGCGCCCAACCTGGTGCAAGGGCCGTCAGGCTGTCCTGCAGCGCTACTCGCACGGATGTATAGTAATACTGTAAGTTAATTACATGCTCATCCATGCTGTACAGAATGTGTTGGTTGGCACGCTGCTTTGGCTCGTCCTCACCCACAGGACCCTGAAAAGACAAGACCCGACGCATGACTGCTTTTTCTCGCCACTTGCCTCGGCTGCGTCCGATCGACCGGCCCCAGGTGTCCAGGTGTCCAATTCTCCGCGCGCGCCTGCGGGTCGGCCTGCCCGGAAGTCAAACGCTGCCGTGACAGTCTGCCTTGTCATTCATCCGTCAACGGCCAACGCTGAAACGATGCCGGATGAAAGCCAAGGAGGGGCCAAGGGCAAAAGGGGCGCGCGTGGGGAGCCGACTGTTTCACGACCGCGACGTAAGGGGAGGGGACTGGAAAAGGGGGAGAAGGATCTCGATGATGAGACGAGGAGACCGAGTCGGCCATCTCAGGTATCAGGCAGCTCTGCCCGCCAAGGCTTCTGACGCGTCCATTCTCTCGCGCAAAGTTCGTCCGATGCTTGGTGAGCCCTCGTCGCGGCTTCTGCAAGCCAGCGAAGACGTCGATTCGGCTGGGACTCAACGACTTGAACTTGCGGCTGGGCCGTGACATGTGGGAGCGAGAGCTGTCTCCCCTCTTCCGCCTAGGTGCCTCACCGAAGACCAGTATCCCCTGTGTGCGTCTACCACTTGGCATCACGCGCAAAAGGATGGCCCCGGAGGCGAATACCCGGCACATGAGATCCTCCATCTCCTCTGGCCCCGGGTCACGCTTCGGCTACAGAACCCGGACTTGGCCTTTTCCTTCGGCATGTCGCTCTGGCAAACCCGACCAGTTTCGAAGGGACCGGACGATGCGCGAGAGCCTCCTGAACTCAAATGGATTCAATGCGCCCCCGACGGCTAGGCGCAGACCCGTGCGCGCAGAAGGGCCGTCCATCCATCTCCGGGAAATGCTCAGGGTCCCTCTATGCCGTTGGAGTCTCGAACGGAACGCTGTATTGGACGCATTTTGGGCCGCTGGAGAGGCAGCAGGTTTCGGCAACGACGAGGAGGAGCCTGCTCCCAATATGGTTGTTGAATGTCGCTATGCAGAGGATCGGTTGCCATAATGTGGGGCGCCCTCTCTCCTCGTCTGCGCCCACTCACATGCCAGTCAAGAGGCACGTGCCAATAAATGGGAGGCTGGGACTGTCCTCCCTCGACGGACGACGAGGATCCAGTGTGAATTGTAATAAGTTGGGTTGGCTTTTTCAACAATCGCAGCCGTGCCTTGATCCAGCTGCACGAATTGTGATGCGTGTACCAGGCATGTGCACCAGGCATGTGCACCAGGCATGTGCGCCAGGCATGACGGGTCCAGCCAGCTGTGGACTTCTGCCCATGTGTGTCATTGGGATCAGGCTTGCCTTGAGTATATTTAGCGGAGACTTGTCGAGCACGGCCTTAATTACTCGGTTTCATGGAAGCCTCCCGTCAAGCGGACGACTGACTTGTCCCAAGTGCGAATTGCTTTTGGCGCCGAAGGAGGCTCTCGCGCATCTGTCACGCGGCAGCTAAGGTAGGTACAGGTAAGTACCGTGCCTGCCAAAGAAAATGAGCTCATTTGTGCATGCGACTGGCGCGAACTCGCAGAGTTGCTCCCCTCCGAGGCCAAGGTACTCACTCCTGGTAGGGCCAGTCGCAGTCGGTACTTTGCCCGCCGTTGCTGAAGCGCCGAGTAAGGCTGAATGAAGCTGGCAGCAGCCGAAGTCCCAGCCGTGCTCGGTTACGCCGGCGAGTAAGTCCATCCCTCCTCGCTCCACGCTCCTCCTCCCTCCTCGCTCCACGCTCCTCCTCCCTCCTCGCTCCACGCTCCTCCTCCCTCCTCGCTCCACGCTCCTCCTCCCTCCTCGCTCCTCGCTCCTCCCTCCCTTCGCATCGCCTCGAGGCATGCAAGCCATCGCACGGCCTGACGCATGAGAGGAACAGCCGAAACGAGGAGCTTGCCGCGGTTTTTGGGTCAGTCGAGTGGAGCCCAGTCCATTCCGCGCCAAGATGGGCGACTGACCCCCAAAAGCCCGTTGCGGCCCCACCCCTTCTTCCTTCTCTCTCTCTTGAGGCTGAATCGGTGCTCTCGACGTGCATCCAGAGACGCTCGGCCATGAAGAGAGAGGAAAGGGGCTACGCAACGACATGACTTGCAAATCACCCACGCACTCAATCGGAGACTGGCTATTAGCTTCCGGAAAGCCGGGTGGGCCTCTCCAGAAAGGGATACAAGAGCAAGCAAAGCCCCGCGGGCCAGATACCTCGGGCGTGCCAGCAGGGCATTTGGCATTGGCCTGACTTGCTGTTTTCTGGACAGCCTGCCGTGTCTAATCAAAAAAAGATGCCTCACTAAAACCTGCTTGGAGCTACAAACCGCTCAAGGTGTGAACTGGTGGCGCCGGGTTTAATTATGGATCACCGGCCTAGACAGCGTCTGTCTGTATGCACGGCGGTGCCTGCAGCGACAGCAGGTGTGTGCTCATCTCCTCGAGCTGCATCTCCTCGTGCTGCATCTCCTCGTGCTGCTTCCGAGTACCCGATACACGGCAGCGGGCGGCAGAGACGGCGGGCCGGCGAGTACGGATACCTCTCCCCCCAGGCCCCTGGCATCATGTACGGTACCTGCTCCGTAGTACCTAGGTAAGTCTGTACAGTACAGGAGGTGCTCACTGTAGATTACCACCTTGGTGTTAGTGCGCCGCCTAGAGGCTAGCGGACAATACCACTCTTCAGGGCGCGTCCACGAGTCCAGTCCCTCGGCCGATGACTCGCCTTTTCATCTCCCGGCCGGTATGTGTGTGCGGGCTCGGTACGGGCTCGGTATGAAGCAGCATTTACCGTCCATCCGACTGACTCTCTCCGTCTGCCTCCTTCGTGTCCTGCCCGTTCTCTCTCTTTATTGGTGACGGCCGTCGTCCTGGACAGGCCGAGAGAGTGACAGAAGGGGAGAGAGAGACTTGGCCGGGGGCATGGACCTCCTCCATCCCGTCTCTTCACCACACCCTCTTCCGATCCAAAGGTCGTCGTCACCACCATCCGAGGACGCCGTCGTAAAAGTAAATTCAGGCCAGGCCGGAACCCTGCCTTGTCGTAAAGACAATGTACATAAGCTACATGTATCTGCACGGAGCACTGTACTACCTTACAGTATTGCCCTCTTGGAGCGAGGCCAATGAGAAAAACCGGCCCGTCGAGACCCAGCGACTCGCAGACAGGGATGGACCCGTCCCATGCCGACCAAGAGACGCAAAACACCAACACGGCAATTCCAGTTGTCTCGAAAGCAGGGCTGGTTTGATGCCCAGTGGGGAAACGCCTTTCGCGACAGAGTCGGTCCCGTCTCTCCTCCCACTTCTCTGAGCGAATGCAACTGGGTGCATCCACGCCCCAAGAACAAAAAGTGAATCAGTTGTCCTCGGGGGGGTGGGAAAAAAAGAAAGGGTCAAAGCCAAGGTCAAGCAGGTGTCTCGAATCCGACTGCCTGCTCCACCCGCAGAAGGCGGAGGTAGGTTGTGCATAACGCGCCCATGTCGCAGCTTGTCGGGCCCCGTTGTCGCCAGGACCACCAACAACCCTTCTCCTCCTCCTCCTACTCCTCCCTCACTGATAATACTGCTGCACCAGGAGCAGCAGCAGCAGCCGCCGACGACGCCGTCTTCTCCGCTTCCGTCCCCGGCTCGGAAGCTCAACTCGCCGCCTGCTCCTCCGCTGCTGCTGCCGCCCGTGACCCTGTCTCCGGCTCATCTGTCGCCTCGCCCTCGTCGTCCGCCACCAACATCGCCACCACCACCGCACCCTCTTCTGACGACTCCGCCCACGCCGCTGCCGCCTCCTCTTCTTCCTCATCTAAGCCCCCGCCCCCCTCCTTCTCGTCGCCGTCCTCTCTGCAACATCTCGCCGTCAATGGCAGCCTCCCCGCCCGTCGCTTGATCACGGTGCCGTCGTTGTCGACTGTCGGCTCCCTGCCGCATCTGGCATCTCCAAGGTCAGTCAAGAAGCACAACAGAACGTGAATCCAAACCGATTGGACCCTGGCGCCCGCTTCATCTGTCCCCTTCCGTCGCCCCTGGCACCTCGAATCACCACCACGCTCTGTGGACAAGCCAAATACCCGCTTCCCTGTCAAGAGTCCTGCGGCCTTGGTTGGGCCTGTCCTCTCCAAGCGCATTTCATATTTACAAATTTGTCAACCACCGCTGGCTCAGGACCTCGTGCACCTCGGAATCCCGGTCTTCTCCCCTTCCCAGGACGCCGCTGCGTAGCCATCCGGGCTTGCTGCTGCCGTGAAACCTCGCTCTGCTACCAAATTGCTGCATCCATGTGGCTGACCCGCCTCGCCTGATAGATCACCGCGACCGCCCATTCCCAGCCCGTTGTCCACGGCCAGTAACGTGGCGACGTCTCCGTCGAGCACGGGCTCACGGCTGTCAAGTCTCCCCCCGATTCAATCCCGGTCCGCCCCCATTGGCTGCCGCTTGGCGGAAGATACCGTGCCTCCCCGCGTGTCTATGAGCGAGACGCCATTTCCCAGTCAAGCCTCCAACCCGTCGTCCCCACGAGAAGAAGCCCCAAGGTCTGTCTCTCATGCTAAGCTCTTGCTTCTTGGACCTATGAATGGCTGCTAGAGTGGCTGAAGGAGGGCGCCACGGGCACGAGACAAGTCGTACAATCTGCCCATGACCCGTGCTGACCACCTCTACCCTACATAGCCTGAACTCGTCCGACATCCCGAATGCCACCCGAGACGTCTCCGACCCCCTGACTTCCAAGCCGCCGCCTCCATCAAAACCTTTCTCCCCAAAGTCGCCTACATCTCGGGCGTCCAACAAACCGGCAATGGCTGCTCCAGCGGCGGCCGCCCTGGGCGAGGTGCCAAAGTCTCTGCCCAGGAACTCGTCCATCGATACCGCCATATCCGCCGTCTCCTCAACATCATCCTCCGTCAAAAGCAACCCCCAAAACGACCAGCACAAGGCTATCGACATTGCCGGTCTCATCAAGGCGGCTGGCAGTCCCGAGGTTGTCATTCAGCATCTTCTCAAAGAAAAGCAATCCCAGCATCAGCAAAACTCGCAGCTTTGGAGGCTGGTGGACAAGCAGAGGGCCATGATCTTGGGCCTGAATAAAGACTTGGAGCAAGCGCTCAAGGAAAAGGAAAAATATAGGAGGAAGCTCAAGGATCTGATGGCCAACCCTGCTGTGCTCAAGGCCGCGGGAGCCCCTCACGGCGAAGGCAACCCGGAAGGACGCCGAGGCGTGACGCTGCCTCCCGTCGATGTTGCGTCATCCAAGGCTCCCCCGTGCCCGGCGCCCGAGTCCCCGAGCATCGAATCCGACAGCCAGAAGAACTCCCCCGTCGAGGTATCGATGGCGCCGTATCCCATCACGCCACCTGCTGATCGACCACAAGAACCCCGGTCTGCTGTCGACGAGCTCCTGGACCCCAACCACGATATGCCGAACCCGCAAGAGCATGCGCTGGACAAGTTCGATCACGAGGCAGAGGACAAGGCCGCCGACGATGAGCGCAAGGCTACGAACGAGAAGCAACTCAGGGAGATACCCTACAACGTGTCACTTCCCCCGTCTCGATCCCTTCCCAGCGATCCGCCAAAGGTGCCTCCTCCGAAGCCCCCGACTTCGGCCCCTCCGACAGTCACATTATTCGACTCCACGCTCCAGCCGGACGAGAGGCTCGCCAAGTTTCCCGCCCCTCCCCGGAAGCCGCCCCCGGCACCCCTGCAGTTGAAGCCGACAGTCCACCGCGAACAACCTGAAGACGAGGACACGGACTCGGACTATGACCATCTGCTGGAAGTGGAAATTATAGATGAGAAGCGTGGCCGACGCAGGACACGCGAGGAGGATGATAACGATCGGGATGTTGTTGCTCTCAAGGTTTCCGAGGAGCGGAGTGTCTCAAAGCAGAGCAGCACATCGGACGTGGCGGCATCCTCTCCCAGGGAAAGGGAAACTTCGCCAAGCGCAGACACATCGCTCTCGGGCCAAACGTCAGAAGCAGACCGACCTACTTCTATGAATCCAAAGATGCACGGATACATCAAGAGAGAGCTTATGGCGCCAATCAGCAGCCCTGGACTTCCGATGAGCCCAAGGCCTCTTGGCAACAAAGCTAAGTCTGCGTCTTTGTCTCCGGCCATGGGGATCCGCGCGGTTTCTGCGCCGCTGTCTCCCCGACCACCACGCCAGGCGATGCTTCTTCCCCCAAATGCTCCACAAGGCTCACCCTTGGCTGTGTCGTCGACTCATTCCTCTCCCGGACAGCTGCTCAACGCAGCCAAGCGAGCGGCGGAGACGAATGCGCAGCCCGAAGCTGCCCAAACTCGGGCTGACTCGCCGGAGCGCACCAAAGTATACAAAGGACTTGTCACCGAGGAGTATCCGGACCTTTTGCTGCCCCCAAATGCGCTGCCCTCGATCAAGATCAAGGTGGCTTCCTCGCGCATGAAGCCATCGAGGGCCAGCTTGCTGGCCCTGACGCAACTGGATGAAGATCCAGTGTTTACGTTAGCCATCATCTCGCGGGCCGATCGCGGTGAGCTGTGGCGCGTGGAGAAGGACATTGTCTCATTTGCGAAGCTGGACCAGCGCCTGAAGCAATGCACCGCATTCACCGCCAAGACGCCCGAACGGTCCCTGTTCAGCGGCCACGCACCGGCAAAGCTGGATGCTCGCCGCGTAGCCCTGGAGCAGTACATGACCGAGCTGCTCGACACGCCGCTTGACGCACCGACTGCGGTGGAGCTTTGCAAGTACCTGTCCTCCAATACGCTCCCTCCCAACGCCGACGAGACCGGTACGGCGATGAGGACCCCTGAGAAGAGTGGCAACACAATCAGCCCGGACGGCCGTCCGATCCGGAGCGGTTACCTGACGAAGAAAGGAAAGAACTTTGGGGGATGGAAGGCGAGGTTCTTCACCGTTGATGGGCCTCAGCTCAAGTACTATGAAACGCCAGGCGGCACCCACTTGGGGACAATCAAGCTGGCACATGCCCAGATCGGGAGACAGTCTCAAAGCAACGAAAACCAGTCGCCTGCAACGGGGGCCAACGGCGAAGAGCTCGACAACCAGTACCGTCACGCATTCCTCGTTCTGGAACCCAAGAAGAAGGACTCCACCAGCCACGTCAAACATGTGCTCTGCGCCGAAAGCGATAAGGAGCGAGATATCTGGGTCGACGTCTTGCTGCAGTGGATCGACTATCGCGATCCCGATGAAGCCGACTCTCAAATCTCCAAGGCGCTCGTGCAGGACCGTCACGCATCCGTTGCCGAGTACCCGGGCGGGCAGAGGATCAGAAAGGGAAACCAGAGCAGATCATCTCATCAGCCCACGGGTTCGGACCCATTGATTGGCGTCAGGTACGACTCGATGCAGGCCAGAGAAGCGCCTCAGGGCGCCCCCAGCGGGCTCAGAGCGCCTGCTGGCCTACCCGACTTCCCCAGCCAGCTCAACATGGGTGGAGAGACGATGAGCTCCCAGGTGAAGATGATATCCGGTCCAAGGGACCCACAGGTCATCTCGGACTCGTCTGCCTGGGGCAACAGAATGGGCGCCCCGATTCCGACGACCGAGGACAAGAAGCAGAGGAAGCGAAGCTTCTTCGGATTCGGACCCAAGACGCGCTCGTCGTCTGACGGCCAGGACTCATTGTTTGGCGGAAGCGAGACGGGCTCCCTTTCCACTCCGCCGCAGGGCTCATACCAGGGGCTCGCGCGCCAGGTTTTCGGAGCACCCCTGGGCGAGGCTGTTCGCTTCTGCTCACCGGTCGACGTCGACGTCCCCCTTCCCTGCGTCGTGTACAGATGTGTCGAGTATCTGGACAAGAAGAACGGCATACACGAGGAGGGCATTTTCCGTCTCAGCGGCTCCAACGTGGTCATCAAGCAACTCCGCGAACGCTTCAACACGGAATGCGACGTCAACCTGCTGACGGACGACCAGTACTACGACATTCACGCGGTGGCGTCCCTCCTGAAGCTCTACCTACGAGAGCTCCCGACGACGATCCTGACGCGGGAGCTGCAACGGGAGTTTTTGATGTCGACGGAGATTCCGGATCGCGCCGAGAAGATTGCGGCGCTGAAGGAGCTGGCGACGATGCTACCGCAGATCAACGCAACGCTGCTCAAGTACTTGATTTCGTTCCTCATCAAGATCATCCACAACGCGGATGTGAATAAGATGAACGTCCGCAACGTGGGCATTGTCTTTTCGCCGACCCTCAACATCCCTGCACCGGTCTTTGCCCTGTTTTTGCAGCACTACCAGGAGATCTTTGGCATCGACCCCGAACGGTACGAGCCCCCGTCTGGGACACCGGAGCCGGACCCGCGAAGAGGACGTTTCGATGCCCGGCCGCGCTCAGAGATGCCTCCGCGGGCCTCGACGTCGTCAGGTAGCGCGTCTCCGCAGCGTCGGATGCAAAGGGACTCGAGGAGAGAAAATCCGAGGTCGACGCCGACGCCGCCCCTGATGCAGATGGCGCGCAGCTCGCCGACGCCGCCCTCGGCCACGTCTCGGCAGCAGCACGATGCCGCGCACCTTGCGCAACAACGCGCCTCCACGGCAGGCACGTCGTCGCGGCCGGCTTACGAGAGCGGGTACGGCCTGCCAGTCGGCCATGAGCTGTACCAGCACGTCCAGACGCAGCGCCCCCTACCTGGATATGAAAGGCCGATATATGGCGCTGTCAAGGACGATCACAGCAGCGGTGGGCAGCCTGCGGACCAGCCCCAACAAAGCGCGATTGGCAAGCGAAGAGAGAGCTCCATCTACATGGGTGCTGCCATGGGCCTTCAGCACCCAGGATCGAAGAGTCGGCTTCGCGAGGAAGCCCGATTCTGACGTTGATATTTTCTTCATGACGACTTCTTTCATGGCATAGGCATTCGATACGGAGAGCGATGATACCATTATACTGTTGCATTTCTACGCTCATACATGTTGAGTCCTTGGCGGGGATGGCCATCTTTGACGGAGCTAATGCGGTTTTCTCAATGGACGGGCGACTGGTGATTTCATCCTTATTCAAGCATATTCCGCTTGGGAGTTGCGTCATGGCTTTTGAACAGCCGCCCAACCGCCGACAGGAGCTTGACTTGGGTAGTATCAAGCAAAGACGAGCCGAGGGACAAGATGGCGCATTTGCGGGAATGAAATTCATAAGGAAATCGGAACACCTGTTGGAGAATGAAGGCTGCCGCGGCTTGGCTCCTGCGGGCAACCTTGGGAAGTGTTTGGAAGCCTGCATTGGGGGCTTTCTCTTTTTTATTTTCATCACCCGTCCTCATTTCTATCTTTGGGTTTCTTTTGCCCTGTCACGGGAAAGCAAGCAAGGAGATTGGGTATTTCAGCGAGGCGTTCCTCCGCACATATGGGCCTGGAAGGGGAAACCCCCCGAGGGCGATGATATGAAGGGCATGCATGTAGTTTCAAGGACGAGCAGCACAAATGGATGTTTTTGCCATGGTATCTTGAGCCTTGCGGTAGTATGAAGAGAGGAATACTTTGGGAGTTGCAGCTGCTGCTGTCGTCGGGACAGGTAGCTGCGATGGAGCCTGTTGCGGAGAGGAAGGTGGCAGGCAGAGTGCTGACTGAATCCAAGCTCCCGTCGGACATGGTCCACGTAGACGTTTCGAGTCCGGATACTATTTACTGTCCCTACTAATATTATGTAGGAAGCCGTAATTAACTTTGTTATTACTGTACTTTGGACGAATCCCTGCTCGCCTAAAACGGCATCGGGCCAGTCGGAGACTCGGCGTCAAAGAGGGCCGTTTTCCGCCCCTCGCCCCCTCACCGTCTGCGCGCCGAGGGCAGACCAAAAAGCCACCATGGAGCTGGATCCACGGCTTCGACCTGGCCAGGCCTCGCCACCGCCCGATGCCGGCAAGAAGCAGTCGAGCACGCCATCGTCCGAGTCCGAGTCGGCGTCGCCGTCTTCTCCCCAGCTCGAGTCCTCGTCTGCCGCTGCGGCGGCACATGCCCAGCAGCAGGATGCGGCCGCCGAGGAGGCCATCAGGAAGCCAAGGGCCTGCGAGGCCTGCCGCAGCCTCAAGGTGCGGTGCGAGCCGGCCGACGACGACGGGCCGTGCAAGCGCTGCCGCAAGGCCGGCCGCAGCTGCGTCACGACGGCACCCACGAGGAAGCGGCAGAGGAAGACGGACAGCCGCGTCTTGGAGCTCGAGAAGAAGATTGACGCCTTGACGGCGAGCCTGCAGGCCCGTGCCGCGCCGGCGGCGGCGGGAGGCAGCAGCGCAAGCCCACGGGTGGCGGCGGCGTCGGCGGCGTCTCAGGCGCACCGGCCATCTGGCGGCGGGACCGTTTGGGGCGCCCATGACGAGGCGACGAGCTGGGGGGCCGCCACCGTCGAGACGGGCCAGGGGCGACGGCAGCAGCAGCAGCAGCATCGCCTCTCCGCTGCCTTGTACGAGCCCGCCGCAGCCACCGCCGCGGCAGGTCAAAAGAGAAAAGCCGCCGAGAGCCCTGACGGCAACGACAACGACAACGGCAGCAATGAGCACGGGCGCTCGCCGTCGCCCGCCCCGGCCCTGGTGCCCAAGCCGAGCGAGCGAGACATTGTCGACCGCGGCCTCGTCAGCGTCGAAAAGGCAGCCGAGCTCTTCTCGCGCTACAAGGAGAGCATGATCCGGCACATGCCGGCCGTCGTCTTCCCGCCGAGCATGTCGAGCATGGAGCTGCGCCGCAGCAAGCCGTACCTGTTCCTGGCCATCATGGCGGCCGCCTCGTCCGAGACGCACCGGCTCCAGCGCGCGCTGCACCGCGAGCTGATGCAGCTCTTTGCCTACAAGATCGTCGTGGCGGGCGAGAAGAACCTCGAGCTCGTGCAGGCGCTCCACGTCGCCGTCGTCTGGTACTGGCCGCCCGAGCACTTTGAGGAGCTCAAGTTCTACCAGCTCGTCCACATGGCGGCCGTCATGGCGCTCGACATTGGCCTGGGCAAGCCGCGCGCCCCCTCGCGCCGCGGCATCCCGCCCTTTAGCTGGAGGGAGGCGGCGCGCCCGCCCGAGCGTCGCCACGATGCGCAGCCCGATCCGACGAGCCTCGAGTGCCGCCGCGCCTGGCTGGCCTGCCACTTCTTCGCCGCCAACACGGCCATGTCGCTGCACCGCCCCAACCTGATCCGCTGGTCGTCGTTTATGACCGAGAGCCTCGACCTCCTGGCCTCGTCGCCCGATGCCGCCCCGACGGACCAGTACCTGTGCCACCTCGTCTGGACGCACCGCAAGGGCGAGGAGATTGGCGTCCAGTTCTCTATGGACGACCCGGGCGCCGCTCCCGTCAACATCACCGACGCCAGGACCCAGTATGCCCTGAGGGCGCTGGAGCGCGACCTCGCCAAGTACCGCGCCTCGGTGGCCAAGGAGCTGCTGCAGCGTGAGTCCTGGCTCTCTGCCCCTTTTCCTGACCCCCTTCTCCTCTGTTGCTGACGAGTCCGCAGCAACGCTCAAGATTGGCTTCCACCTCCTCAGCCTGTACATGCACGAGCTCGTCCTCCACTCCAACATGTCGACGGAGCAGATCCGCCCGCCCTTCAACACCGACGCCATCCGCGACGGTATGGTCGGCCGCGCCGAGCCGCTGTCGGCCGCCCACATCAACGCGCTGTCGGCCTGCCTGGGCGCCATTGCCGGCATCCTTGACACCTTTCTCGCCATGGACGTGTCCGCCATCCGCTGTCTGCCCGTCTTCAACTTTGTCCGCGTCGCCTACGCCGTCGTCGTCCTCATGAAGATGTTCTTCTCCGCCTCGGACCCGCGCTTCGAGCTCGGTAGCATCATTGGCCGCGGCGACCTGCGCGTCGACTTCTACCTCGACGCCCTGCTGCAAAAGTTTCGCGTCACCGCCGCCGACGACAGGTGTCGCCCTGCAGCAAAGTTCCTCGTCGTCCTCGTCATGCTCAAGAGCTGGTTCCTGAGACAGGCCAAGGCTGACGTCGACTCTGGCGGCGGCGGCGGCGGCGGCGGCGCAGTGGAAGGCGGAGACGGCTCTGGCGCGGCCCTGTCCGGGACCAGTCCCGCGCCCCCGGATGCCCCCCCTCCCTCCTCGGCCCAGCACCCGCGGCAGCACTCCCTCAACACCCCCCTGCAGGTCCTCTCCGAAGTCGCCATGGGCCGCGAATCCAGCGGGCCGCCGCGCCCCGTCTTCGGCTCCCTCCCAGACATCCGACCCGGCCATGCCCACCACCTCCACAAGCCCCTCTTCCACGACGCCGCCTCCTCGGCCGGCGGCGCCTCTACCTCGTCCCCCTCCGGCCCGAGCGCAAACTTCACTCCCACCGCCGCCGCCGCCGCCGCCATGGGCCCCGCGTCGTCGTCCTCGTCGTCCATAGGCGCCGGCCCCGGGGCCGCGGGTGCCTTTCCTCACCCCCCCTGGATGGACCAGCAGCAGCAGCAGCAGCAGCAGCAGCCGCCAGCGCCGAACTGGGATCCCCTCACCGGCCTGCCCCCGAGCCTCGGCCTTGACCTCGAGAGCCTCGGCCTGCCGCTCGACTCCTACGACGCCCACGCCGGCGGCGCCAGGATAATCATCAACGAGCCCTGGTTCACCGACGTGTTCCAGGGCCTGCCCGACCCAAACGTCTTTCCCTTCTGACGACATCGTCCTCTCCCCTCCTCCCTCGTCCCGTCTCCGCCCTCTCTCCCGCCCCCGCGTCGTCGTGTGCCCCTGTGCAAAAGTGTCTCAGCCCGTCTTTGTTCCCTACGCCAAAAAAAAGGACAGGAGTGTACAGCCCCTGCTTCGAGGTCAGGCAGGTACAGAGAGCAACGACGTCATGCGAAAAAGTCGAGACCCCTATCGTCTCCTGGTGTTGTGGTGAAATTGGCTGAAAATTAAAGATCCCCCCCTCAGGTTTTGGCGAAGCATTTTTGCTACTGTATTTGATTTGTACCTTTGAGACTTCTCTTCTCTATGCTGGTTACTCACTCATGGACGGTGCAAAGAGCTTGTGCGAAGACATCGGAAATGGTGGCATGTTGGCCTCGCGGACAGCGCGCCTAGTGCGCTGCTCGAGTAAAGCTACGATGCGTCGTACCTTTGCCTATCCTCTTATGTTCGTCGCACACTACTCATGCCGTCATTGGACGCTCCGAGACTGCTTATTGCCTTCATTGCACATGAAGAGCTGCACCATTCCAGATACAGGCCGACCTGTGTTTGAACCCTTTCACATTGTCAACGGCTCAGCTTTATAAGCAACGCTCGTTCCGAGCGACATCAATCTCAACGGGAGGGGTGAGGAGCAAGTCGTCATCGCCCTGGCCGAGTCCTCAACCCAGACTGACGTTGCACGCAACCGGTGACGCCGGCGGCAGATGTCTCGTAGCCTCCTCAAAGCTAGTTCCCTCCGCTCCTTGCACATTTCCACAGCCGCCACGCGCCTGGGCCACCTCCAGACGCGGCATAATCGTACATAGACAACCTAGGTAATACATAAAAATAGGCCATGTGACCAGCTGGACCAGCTGGGATCAGCTGGACCAGCTGGGAGCCAAACGATCCCTGTCGTCGGCTGTCTTCATCGCTTGCCCTGCAAACGGACTTGTGCCACATTCTGTCCGGAGTGACAATAGGAAAAGAAGACTCTGCCAGTGCGTCGAAATCTCCGTGGGCATTCTTGGCGAAATGGATTGTAAAAGACCCAGTAGGACGTCGCCATACGTTGTTTTCGGTGCATTTTCCACTTGTTTCTGAGAGCAATTCATAAATGGCAACATTAATCGAGGCAATGTCATCGAAAACCGTGTAGGGCGTGCAAATGCTTGGCACGTCGCAGCCCGGGGAAGGAAAAAGACCAAGAAGCCATCGCCAGACACCAACGCGAGGCAGCTGAGACGCGTGTGGCCGTGGCCGGGTAACGAATGCTGATGGTTTAGGACCACGGGCGCTTGCAGTACGGCCCATGAGCCGTCAATGGGGTGAGGCCACGTGGCGCAGGAGAGCGCAAACCTGGGTGGTGGAAGCGGCTCAGTCCATGTAGAAATCGCCCTTGAGGATTCGCTCCTGGAAAGCATCGGGCTTGCGGCTCTCCGGCTTGGGCTTGACCGAGGCAGCCTGGGCAGGGGGCTGGGGCATGTCGGAGACCGACTTGGCGCGGTCGTGGTGGGTGGGGCCCCTCGGAGGGGACGAGGCGAGTGGGAAGGAGGGGCGAGCTCCGGTAACGGAGCTCTCGGCACGGGACCTAAGCTGCTCGGACCAATTGAAGCCCTGCTGGTCTGCACGAGGAGGGACATTGTTAGAAGATGCTCTTTGGTGCTTGGTGTTGCTTGCCTGTGGAAGAGAGGCCGGGGGCATGGCAGTGCTGGCTCGGCGGCCGGCCCCAGAGAGGGCGGTGGTGACAGCAGAGGCCTGCGGCTGCGAGGGCCTGGGTCTCGGTCCGAGGGAGGACAGGGGAGAGTTCGGGTTATTACCATTGCCAGGACTGCCGCCCGGACGGTACCCCCTCATGGCAGGAGCACCCAAGCTCATGCGGCGGACAAAGGGCGTGGTGGGAGCGGTTCTAGCGCTACCGACGGGGAGGTCCTCATCCTCGACAGCGCTCTCATCGATGGAGTCTGAGCTGGTTGAGAGGCTGCCTCGTCGGATGCCGAAGGCGGCCGGGTTGGTGGGCGAGGTGCCCGAGAGGCCGATTGTGGTGACGGACAGACGACGTCTCTGGGCGTCGGTAGCGGAGCCAGGAGGGAAGGGAGGGCCGTTGGGGTTGGCAGGGGGGCCACGCTGGAAGAGGTTGGAGAAGGCGGCTTGGGTGATGGAGCTGCGACGGTTGCCGGGGCCGAGGCCGCCACCAGGGCCGGACGGAGAGGTGTTGTCGGAAGACATTGTCGACGATGTTTGTTTGAATGACGAGAGATGGAGGTTGAGGGAGCAGAAAAGGCGTTGGCCTTTTATGAGGACGGTCTAGTCAGGCACCCAAAGGCAGGCGTCGGAGGGTCGGAGGGTCGTTTGGTGGTAGGTAGGCTGATGGTATCAGGGTGGCATGAGAGTGGTTCGATTTCGAGGGGGCAGGCGTCGAGGCGAGGCGCGGCACGTGGGATATATAGCCGTAGCACGGCAGAGAGAGCAGCTAGCCGACCAGGGGGGTTCTGGCACACGGCGGTGAGGAACAAGACAGGCTGGCAGGTAGGTACTCCGTACTTTGTTGCAAGAAGGAGCGCGAGAGTCGAATGACGACGGGCCGCTAGCAGGGGCGTATGTATGGTGGCAGTGGCGGCGGTCGGTCGATGGTTTGCTGCAGGTTCGTGTGGATGAAGGGGAAGAGAGATGGAAGTGCCGGGCTGCGGCTGGCCAAAGGACGGATCCAGATGAGGGGAAAGGGGGTGTGTAGGAAGGAGAGAGGGAGCAGGATGAGTGGGAGGCGCGAGGGAGGAGAAAAAGAAAGGGAGCGAGAAGAGAGGGGTAGCCGACAAGACTGACTGACTGACTGATGGACGACGGAGAGAGAAGGGGGGGGGGGAGCGAAGGCGCGTGTACTGCCTGCACTGTACCGAAGTGTATGTATGTACAGACCAAGCAAAGATGAAGAAGAAAGAGTGGCGGTGGTGGAGGTGGTGGAGGTGGTGGAGGTAGTGGTGGTGGTGATGGATGAACTGAGCGTTGCGTTGGAGGAAGGAGGCTTTGCGAGCAAGCAAGCAAAGCACGCTGGAGCCACAGCTGGAGCCACAGCTGGAGCCAGCAGCGAAAGCCGGAGCCGGCTGCTGGCGTCTGCTCCCCGGTACTTCTTAACTTACCTAGGTAAGGTTAGGTACCTACCTACCTACCTACCCAGGTAGGTATGTACCTCGAGCACTAGCAGCCAGGGATACAACGTACATGGGCCCAGATAGGGACCTAGTGTCCGACTCGGAGACCCTGCGCCACCAGCTCGACCCTCGACGCTGTCAGAGCATCGGCAACCAGTAGGAAGGTCGTCGACACGAGACATATGCGCGGGTACCTGCCGGAAACAAAAAAAAAAAAAGAACTCCCCCTGCACAGCCGTCGGCAAAGGAGACCCAAAAGCTTGGGGGGAGGCAAACTCAAGCTGCGGCATGGACTCGTTTTCCAAAACAGAAGGGGGAAAAGGGGGTCGTGTGGGAAGCTAAGCACGGGCCGACCGACCATGGCTCAAGTTGTCTTTTCTTTTTTCATCTTTGCGAGTGGTAGGTATTAGCTGTTGATGGATGATGCCCTGGCATGGAGTTTCGCTATCCTTCCGCGCACGCTACGTCACCATTTTTACAAGTTCCCGAGACAGTCCGGCAAAGGGTCCCATCAATTCCATCCATGGACGTGTGTACAAGCAATGCACGGCCTGACGACCAGCATTCAACATAGCTAGCCGAGGTTTCAAGTCGTGTATGTACACCAGTTACGGAGTACATGGCAGCAGCATGGCTCTGATGGCGCAATGACGTTGTGAGGTAGGTAAGGTTGGTAAGGTATTAGGTAGGTAGGTAGGTGGGTAGGTAGGTAGCTGTATACAGTAAGTACCTAGCTAGGTACCTACCTACCTACCTACCTACTATTATCCACGGCACTCACTTTATCCTACCTAGGTACCTTAGGTACCTTACCTCATGGTCTGCACTCGCGAAGCTTATACACGTCGTCACATACCTCTGGTACATCTCTGCATAGGACAACTCATTACCTACTGCCGGGACGGTTACTCCCGGCGGGCAAAAGGATGCATCTCTCTCGAGGCAATCCGCCGCCGCCGCCGATCCAACTATAGCGGCCAAGCGTTTCAATCCAAGTCACATGCTGAGGGCCGGCTCCTGCACCGCGTCATGCCAGTCCCCCACTGTACCGGTACTGTACCGGTACTGTACATTACGTACATTGATCAATCTGCGGGGTAAATGCGGTAAATGCCCTCCAGGTTACTTTCCACCGGCGGAAACGGCCATCTCCATTGCCCGCCCATCCATCCATCGTCATCGCCTGCCAACGACGACGCCTGAACAAGGTCCAACCAGAGTCGCTAATGCCTCCCCCCGCATCTGCTTCCAGCCAAGCGTCATTTGTCCACCGAACCCTTGCGAGAGCGTGCGTGTGTGTGTGTGTGTGTGTGTGTGTGTGTGTGTGTGTTTGTTCACTTACACACTTTGACACGCTTTGACACCAACCGACACACGACGATGCGTTGGCCCTACCAACCTTTACAGTACAGTACTGCACATGCAGCAGTGCCGACCGTCGTCGTCGTCTCGGCGCCTTTTGCCAGGTCCGTCATCCAATCACCCTTCATCTCCCATGCACGACATTGCTACCCTCGGGGCCATGCTGATCCCAGGGGGCGAATCGGGTGCCAGGCAGCATCCCTCGAGCGCCGTGGTAGCCGGTGTGCCCACGCCCCAAGCTGCACCTATACTATACACTGCCGAGCAGATACCCCCATTCCGCAAGATTCGCGAGCCAAGGGTCCTGCTGTCGTATGTGTGCAGCCCATCCTAGCCGTGCAATGGCGGCTCCACCTCCTCATGCGCAAATGAAGCCTCTCCGCAAATGAAGCCTCTTCAGCTTCAGCGTTTTGCCCGTATCCCCTCCCCGCGCCTCTGTCCGCATAGCCCGCACACCCCGCAGTCGCCAGAATTAGCGTACGAGCTGCTCGTACACGCCGTGTTGCCGCATCGCCATGTCCCACCCGTCTTGGTCGTATCCAGCACGTTGGCGCACACTCCGCACGTGGCAGCCGGCCCGACGTTGACAAACGAGCACGCAGGGCATGTCGTCGTGTCTCCGCGACCCTCGACTGTCGGGCTCGGCCTTTGGCTCGTCTTGGCTCGAGTCCGAGCATCCGGTGGGGCTGCGGGAGCGGCATCCAACACTTCTACCGAGTCCTCGGTAGCCTCGCTCTTGACCCCTGTCCGTGGTCTTGGCTTCGACTCGACCAGCCTGTTCCGTCGACCTTGTCTGCCACGAGCGTCGTTGCTGTCCTCGACCACCCCCTTGGACCGCCGCACTGCTCCTGGCGACTCCCTCTTTATCCTGCCTTTTCGAAAGACGTCCCTCAGCTCGTCGAGCTCGCCTCGGGCATCGACATCGTTGGTGTCCTCGTCCTCACACACCCTGACCATTCCCCTGCCCTTGCTGTCCACCAGGGGGCGTCCGTCGACATCAACGGCGTCTTTGGAGTCGACATCTTGGGCGTTTTCGTCCCCATCCTCGCTGTCGCTCCCAGTGTCGTCGTCGTCTTTGATAATGCTGGCTGTCTCTTCTTTGGGCTTCTCAAAGCGTGCCAGCGCCGCGGCTGCGCGTAGTTGCCGGCCTCGGTCACTGTTGGCGACTCTCGGCTTGGCCTTGGTCCTCTTGCCTTGCTCCAGCTTGACCTTCGTCTCTTCGTCTGCGCCCAGAGCCACTCCGCTTTCGCCGAATCTTTTGCGTATCCTCCTTTCTTTCCTCTCCTGATACGTCAATACCGGCTTCCTCTTCCTCTTCCTCCCCCTCGTCCTAAACGTGCCGCCGCATAGGTGCTCGGGCAGCACCTCGTCTGCCTTGATCGTATCCCTCTCCCACTCGCCTGTCCTCAGGTTCGCTCCCCGGCCCCAGATGCCTTCGCCCGCGTAGCCCTCGGTCCAGAGCTTGTGCATCTCCGCCGCATAGCCGTTGCGGACGGCCCAGAAGGCGCGCGAGTGGTTCATCTGCTTGCAATGCGCTAGCTCGTGCATCATGACCATCTGGACGTACTCAAAAGGTAGCCAGTGCCCGGTATGGGGGGATTTGAGGACGAGCTGGATCACCTCGCCGGCGTTGAAGTTGCGGCCAACGAATTCGTGGTTGGGTTCGTACTCCTCGAGCGACATGACGTAGAGCTGGTGCTTGCGCATGACGGGGACTGGGGGAGAACAGTGAGCGGCCGGCCGCGCTGCTTGCAACGAGGACTTACCACATTGTGCTGCGATCCGTTCCAAAAACCCTTGCGCAACATTTTCGCTCGGTCCCGCCAGTGGCTTGATGAAGACAATATTCGGGTTTGGCTGTGATTTCCTTGCATTGAGGCGCTGGATGCCCCAGGGCATGACGACTGCAATCCAAGTCACTTTCCTCCTATTGGCGCACTGTCGTACACGGTTCGTACAGGGGATGAAAGATCCCAAGAATCCTGCAAGACTGTTGGTCTCTATCACATCGGGTGATGCAAAGCGGGCGTTGGAAGACGTAGAAGCGTAGCGCGGGGAGACGTGGATTGGCGTGCCAGGGACGAACACGAGATCATGTGACTTGGGCCAAGCCACTCTATTCCAGCCAAAGCCAACATGACCAAATGCAGGCTTCAGTTCTCTTATCAAACCCCACGCATTTGCAACATGATATTCTCATGCCATAAGTCTACGAGCACCAAGCAACCAATGCTGATGTATATGCCGTGACTCCTTCGAATCTCGTCGTTACCGCCTTGCAGCTTCACCCCTCTCAAGGTGCTCGTCTAATTACCCTCGGCTTCCAGGGCTTCCCGAAACTCGTGCCTCGCCTCGACATTCGCAATGGCGCTCTGCACGGCGCTCGTCAGGTCCACATGAAACAGGGGCATATCCAGGCCGTGGACGGCTGCACCCGTTCGCCTCTGCTTCAGCATCTTGGTCGCCTTCTCCCCAGCAGCCGTCGCAGAACCTGCAAAATCCGTCCACTCGCCCTCTTTGCCCATTTGCTCGTCGTCAGTCCACTGCGGCGGGCCGCTGAGCTGTCGCGCGTTGGCGTTTTCCTCTGCCACAGCCGCCGCAGAGTCCCGTCCCCCAATCTCCGCTACGCTGAAAATCGACTTCCACCGGTGCTGAGTCCCGTCCCCTACCCCGGTGGGCACGCCGAAGCCTCCCGCAACGAGGGCCCGTTTCGTCCACCGGTTGTTTATGCAAGCTATGTGCCAATCCACAACGTCTGGCGACGCGTACTGGTCGAGCTGATTCCGTACATCGATTAGACGCTGCACTGACGTAATGTCGACGTTGTTGACGGAGCTAAAGTCCAGGATAATGGCCTTGAGCGTCGGCCGGTCGTTGACGTCAGAGTCTGCCCGAGATTTTGACGTCTTGCGAGGCCCAGGGTTGTTCCAGGGCCTGTCCCCTGCCCGTTCAAACCTCTCTGGGCTTGTGCGGCAAGTGCGCGCGATGATGAAATCTGTCAAGTAGTCGAGCGAGAAGTTTGCGTTGGGATAGTTGAACCCCTCAAAGAATCGATATATAAATATGCCGGGATATGGATTATCAACTTCAACCTCGGGGTTGGAACCGTCTTCATGGTCAAGTGGCAAGAAGACGTTTCGCGCCGCGTTATTCACCGGCTCCTCAAACGTTCCGTATTCGCCGACGGGCTTCTTTGGGTCGTCGCCGATGACATGGTCTCCTAGAACAGAGTGCACCCGAACTTTTCCAAGGAATCGTCCGCGCGCCTTTAGAATCCGATAAATGAGAATGGCGGCCGATATGCCGACTGTCGCGTACAGGCCGTCTTCAATATCGACGAAAATACTGACCAAAACACCGACAAAGAAGACAAAGACTTCTAGCGGAGAGACTCTCCAGAACTGGTAGACTGTGTTTGGCGGGGTTATCAGATCACCGACGGCGTGAATGATGACGGCCGAGAGTGTGGCGTTCGGGATATAGAAGAAGACGGCGGTGAGGAGGTACGTGGCCAGAAGAACGACAAGACCGGACACTAGACCCCCGGCCGGTGTTCGCACGCCCGCCTTGGAGTTTACGGCCGTCCGGCTAAAGGACCCGGTCGACGGATAGGCGCCGAGAAACGGGCCCAACATGTTGGTGACGCCGATGGCTACCATTTCCTGGGAAGGGTCAATGCTATAGTCATTTACTCTGCCAAACGACTTGGAAATGGCAATGTGCTCGACCAGCATCACAATAACAGTTGCCGGAAGGTGGGAGCCAAAGTGGGAAACAACATTGCTCTGCAACTGGGGAACGCCGGCGTGGCGAAAGCCTGGACACGGGACGGTTAAACTCGGCAGCTCGAGGGAAGAAGGCGCTTACCCTTTGGCACGGTTCCCAGAAGACGGAATGCCGGGTTGTCTCTTCTGTGCATGTTGACCAGCCAGCTGACCAAGGTATAGAGCACTATGACGACGACGGTGCGCATGGTGTTGACAAAGAAAATAGCGCGCCTCTGCCTGGGATACCTCTCCGCTGCCTTGGCTAGACCGTACCGCACGAGATAGAGGGCAAAGAGGGCGGTGAGGCCCATGACAGCATCGAGCCTGGCGTGGGGCAGGTGCTTGAGCGTGTTGATGACGACCTTGTAGGGCGGATCCCGGTTGGAGAAGCCGGTGACACCGAGGAGGGCCGGGAGTTGACTGACGGCGATTGTGATGGCGGAGCCCGTCATGAAGGCAGACAAGGAGGTGATGGAGATGAGATCGACGATCCAGCCGCAGCGGAGAAGACCGATGGCGAGCACAACACAACCGGCAATAACGGATAGGGCCGAGGCAATGACATGAGGCGGGATATCCTTGGCGTCGGGACGCGAGGTGACGTCGTCAACGACGGAGCCGACAACGGTAGACAAGACGGCAACGGGCCCTATGGAGATGTCCTTGGAAGTGCCGAATATCCAATAGAGGATGACACCCATGAAGGACGAGTACAGGCCAAACTGAGGCTCGAGCTTGGCCAGGGATGCGTAGGCCATGCCCTGAGGGACGACGACGGCACCAATGGTCATTCCCGCGACGACATCGCCGGCAAGCCACTGGAGGTTGTAGTGGCGAATCCAGGGGAGAAAAGGAAAAAGGGACTTGGCATATCGGGCGGCGGCGCCGGGCGAAGGGATCTGGGCGTTGAGCCACTCGGAGGTGGTCGGAGGACCTTCGACAAAGCTGTCGCGGCTGCCTGCCGAGAGGACGGACTCGCCTCTAGTAACAAGGTCTCCGGCGTCTTGGCGTGGGTCTTGGAGCTTGATTCCGAGGAGCTTGGCCAGCGCATGGCCGACCATTGTCGTGAGAGGCGGCATGGATGGAGGTGAGAAGGAGAGGGAGATGCGGATATCTCATCCTGCTAATCCATGGCCTTGCGAGGAAGAGGGTGACATGAGACGACAGGCGCAAGGGGAAGAGGAAGATCGGGTTGCGAGGTTGCCACACATGTCAAGGACACGTCGAGGTGTAAAGACGGCGTTGGAGCTCGACGGTCGGCGATGGAAGCCTCGGGCGGGTCCCGTGCAGTGAAGCAACAGCGCTAAGCGCCCAAAAGCCGCTGGGAAACGGGCGCGGAGGGTGGCCGGCCATGATTATAAATCGTTGGCAGTCTTCAGCAGTCTTCAGCAGCTCAGCCCCGTTGGCCTCGAGCTCCAGATTTGGATCTTGGCGCATTCTGGGAGCCGCGATGCCCATGGTAAAGGCTGGATGGGGGGAATGGTGGTCAATCATGTCTTGTCTCGCCTGCGGGGGCAGGTGACGGCGTCAGAAGATGAGCCGCATGGCGGCGGCGTCGGCGTCGGCATTTTCCATTGCCGATGTGCCGCCACTATCTAATTACGGTACAACCCTTCTGAACACTGTACCCCGTACTAACTAACTTGCAGGACAGGCACAATTTGGGTGGCATTACAGAGTACCATTACATCCAACCAGATACTGTGTGTCGCACTGTGCTTGAAAACACGCTCACTAGCACGCGAAACCGACGCGCCGCTATTTAGGCAGTTTGCCCGCGTGCGAAGTAGCTACAGGCTACAGCACAAACGGCGCCGTGTTATAACGCCTTGCTTGGATACGATCCAAGCAGCACTCTGGCATTCGTAGCTTTAGGTGGTTGATAATAAATTCAGTGGTAACCACGATGCCACTGAGTATAAGCTCCGTGCCGACCTTTTTTTTTTGGTTTTTCATGAATCTTTTGGCAACCAACTACAACGGATAAGACACTATGTTAATACCTACCTACCTACCTAGTAACTTTGCCGCTACCACTTCTGCCCCCAACGCCACCACTTTATCCAGCCTCCCCTTCATCAACTCTCGTCGCCAACTGCTTCGTCCTCCCAAACCTGCCGGCAATGCCAGCACCCCGAGGCCTCCTCCCCCTACCGCGCCCCCTCGCCCCCGCGCGCAACCATGCCTAGCCCATCCAGACCATCGCCCTCGCCCTCGTCGTCGCCGCTGCACCCTCCCCTCCACCCAGCCGGCACCGAGCTCCAGGCCCCTCCGTCGCCGCGCACCCATCGCGCCCTGCGAAGACTTCAGTCCGCCCATAGCCTCGGCGCCTCGCGCGTTGCCACCAACCCGCCCTCTCTCATCTCGCAGCAGCGCCGCGACCTCCACCGCCACGTCTCCCCGACCAGGGACCCGGCCAACCACTCGCCCCACCGCAGCCGCGCATACAGCGATGCTTCCTCCCCCCTCGGCCATCATGACATCAACCCCGTCGCCGTCGCCAAGAGAGCAAACGTCAAGAAGCCCGTCTTCTCCCACGGCCACCTTTCCCTCCAGCAAATCATTCGCGAAGGGCCCAACGACGACGATTTCCCCGGTGCCCTCGAGAGCGCAAGATGGAAGGTGGTTGACGAAGGCATCAAGAGTGCCGAAGATGGAATGGTGAGCCTTCCTCTTCCTGTGTCTGGGTAGAGAGAGACGGTTGACGCTGATTCTCGTCCTTCTAGTCGACGCTGCGGATATACGTCTGGCTGGTGCTCCTCGACGCTCCCATCATGTCCACCGATGACTACCTCTCCCTTATCCACCGCGGTGCCTCGCCCGCCTACTCCAAAATCCGCAACGATACCTTTCGCACTCTCACCACCGACCCCTTGTTCCGCCGCCGCGTCAGCGAGGCCAGCCTGATCCGCCTCCTAAACGCCATCGCCTGGCAGCTGCACGACGCCAAGGAGGATCAGCGCCAGAGCCGCCCCAGCAGTCGGCAGTCGTCGCATCCCCGCGACAGCCTCGTCGGCAGCGTCTCGGGCCATTCCCAAGCAAGTATGCGTCCTTTGAATCATACGCCGCCCCGCCGACGCGCCGGCTTTCATCCCCTCGCACAGCTGACCAGACGTCCCCCCCCCGCAGAATCCAGTGCCGGCCCGGAGCCAGGCACCTACGTCCAGGGCATGAACGTCCTTGCCGCGCCGTTCCTCTACGCTGCGCGCAGCGAAGCAGAGGCCTTTGTCGCCTTCCACTCCCTCCTCACTCGCGAATGCCCAGCCTACATTCGAGGAGCCATGGACGGCGTCCACCGTGGCCTCGCCCTCGTCGACAAGGTCCTGGCCATTGTCGACCCCAAGCTCAGCATGTACCTGACAGCCAAGGGCCTCTCGGCCGAAATCTACGCCTTCCCCTCCGTCCTGACCCTCTGTGCCTGCACGCCGCCCCTACCCGAGGTCCTGCGGCTGTGGGACTTTTTGTTTGCCTACGGGCCGCACTTGAACATTGTCTGCATCGTCGCCCAGCTAACCATCATGAGGTCCCAGATCCTCCAGTCTCCTAGGTAAGTCCCTAACTTTTGCTCGCGTATAGTGTCTCTGGCAGCATGTACTGACCATGCCCCAGTCCCAACAAAGTGCTTCGCTCGTTTCCGCAGCTGCACGCTGATCTCATCAAGAACGTCACCATCGGCATCATCAAGAAGATACCCGATGATGTGTACGCCGAGATTGTCTCACACGCGCTATAGTCACCGCAATGGCGAGCTTCGCTGTTGCTGTACACCCGAGCGAGAGGCGGCATGGGCAGCCGCTGCGCCTCGACTCGGCACGAACTGCTATGAATTTTACGATGACGAATGTGTTTCTGTGCGCCAGTCCGCCTCCGCCGTGCCAGGCCCAGGGGACGACGGATAAGGGTCACGTCTCCCTGTCCGTCGCGTCAAGAGGACGCGCCGCTTCTTGACGACCCAAAGACGAAGAGAACTCTGTATACTAGAGGATTTAACGAGGAACGACGCACCGAGCAATGTGATGATACTGGAAACATGGACGGCGTGCCATTTGTGCACGACTGATCCGCTCCTTGATTCATAATACTCACTGGTAGTTAATTGAACCCTGCATGGCTGTCTGGCAAGCTCCCATATATACAAGAAAGTTGTAAAAAAGGCCAAGAAAAACGCCGGTGTATCGATGCCGAAGGAAAGGAGGCTTCTTCATGCAGCACCCACATTGTATCCTCTCCGTGGAACCGTCTCCAACAGTGTCTACCGTTCATGTGCCCCAGCTGGCATGACGGCACAAAATGCCCTTGTCCTCACTTATGTGGCTCCTCAATGCCTGCAGCTTCCGTCATTGCTGATCTTCTTTCTAAACCCAACCTAGCTTCGAAGACAACAACAGCCAAAGACCCCAAGCTGTTGAGCCGCGAAGACAGCGCGGTCACTCGGCTCTCCATGCACGTGCCCTCTTGAATCTTGATAAAGAAACAGAAAAGTAAAGGAGCAAAAAGACAAAGGAGACTGTAGACGAGGGACGGAATGTTGCTCGCCGTGAAATGAAGACTGCATCAAGCAGTGCGGTTGTTCGATCCTTAGGAGGCAGGGCAGCCGCCCTCGAAGCGGCGAAAAGCGTTGGAAAAGAATTGCTGCATAGCCGTGTAGTGAAACAGAATGCCGCCTAGCACGGCCGCATGCCAAAGGTTGTGACTTCCCCCAATGTAGTCGAATACGCCGGGGAACCATCTCTCGGGGATCTTGCTTCCGTAGACGATTGCTCCTCCGAAGTAGACTAAAAGGGACTTTGAGATGGGCGAGTAGAAGTTGATGACGAAGTCGGACCCGTGCGTCAAGTAGAGCTGCAGGATGGGCATGGACCCGGTCAGGACAAGGCCGACGTAAAATGCGACCCTGACCCAGGCCATGTCGGCGCCATTGAAGGTCGGGTGCCAGGGCAGGGCGACGCCGCCAACGCCCAGGAGCGCGGTGAGTGTCATATAGGTCCATCGGCTCACAGGATCGCAATAGAAGGCCGTGTATTCGGTTGTCAGGATGGAAGCTGCAATCAGTAAGGAAATACCTGTGTAGTCGACGCAGGCAAAGATGGAAATGACATTCACGTCTGCGACGGCATTCATGGTGTGCCATACGATGGAGCAGACCAAAGTCAGGCAGGCGGTGACAAAGAAGACTGCCGCCACCAGGACATCGCTGGTGGAGCTCAGGCCAAAGTTGGCGCTGCTGGGGTAGAAGTAAAAGGCGACGGCGAGAACCAGGACAAGGCCAATCGCATGAGACCAGATGTTGAAGGACTCGTTGGAAATGTCAAACATGGACCGCACGCATTCGAGCTTGGTCTCAGTGAAGCGGTAGCCCTTGAGGATGTGGGGGTTGTTGCGCCACGGCATGGGCAGGTCATCGTAGAGGAGGAGGCGACGCTCTCTCGCCAGGTCGACGGCGTGCTGGATGTGCTCCTCAAGCGACAAGGCGGCTCGCTTGGCACGCTCGATGCCTTCATCCACAACCCCCCTGGCTCGCTCGATGCCCTCGTTTGCGACTCGCCGGCCCTCATCCATGAAAGCCTCGGCTGCGGTGGCAGCGTTGGCAAGGCCTTGTTCTCGCAGCTTGTAGGCTCGGACCTCAAACTCGGACAGCATCTCCTCGAGAAGATCAATGCCCACGCGGGCCTTTTCGTGGAGCGATTCGGTGGCTGCCAGTGTCTCCTGGTAGCGCGCCTCGAGGGTTTCGACCATGACATGCAACCTCCGTCGGCCGGCGCCAATGACCTCTTCGGACGCCTGGGAGCAGCGGGTGCGGACGGCTTGAAGGGTCGAGAAAGCTCGTGAAAAGCTGTAGTCCTTTCCCAGATCGCCATAGCTTTCGATGAAGTCGAGCCGCCTCTCCAGCTCGGAGAGAAATAAATCGACCTTGAGTAGGAGTCCTTCTTCGCCTTCCATGATGGTTTCAACGATAGACTTCCTCCGCGGTAGGAAAAAGGAATGTCGACGCCGCGGAACCGCATCTGCTCCGCGACTGAGGTTTGATCCCGAGGCCATGGCCAGGTCATCATCGTCGCGCGGTTGGCAGCCGCAAGCGGACGTGAGGGTCGTCACGTCGCCCATGACGTATGAGGTTCTGCCACGCAGCAGCATTGTAGGCTATTGTCTCTCCGCCCAGGTTAGACTAGCAGATGATGGCCGACATGAGGCACAGTCGGAGAAAGCAGCGAGCGCAAGGGCAGATGAGGCCTTTGAAGGTTGGCCTGGCGCCGAGGTGGCGGAACAGTTCTGCCGTTGGAGACGGGCCACCGTTGATTGGTGGGGGCGCAGGCGTCGGCCGTCGCTTCTTTCGCTTTTCAGCCGCAGCGATGCTTATCAGCGAAGCACGATCGGATGCGCGACGGCGTAGGTAAGGTACAGCGTGTTTGTAGGAGATGGACGGACGAGAGAAAGATGCTCTTGTTGTCCCGACTGTCTTGCTGCGAAAGACGGCGGGGATCCCACCTGCCGGGCCAGCAAGGACAGGCGGTTGGTTTCCTATCGGTTTCTGAGTACCAGCTACCACCTGTTCCGCCAACGGTGCTGGTGGATAAGCCGATAAGCTTTGGAGGCCCAAATTTGCCGCTCGCTTGATGTTTCCGGAAACGATTTCGACGTCTCCGTTTGGCCAGAGATGCCGCCGCTATCGCCCGTTGCATCCAGTCCTCGGCGTACATGAGCCTGCCATGTACGGTATACCTGCCAAGCGATAGTGTTGGGCACTCGAGAACGTGCGTCTCACTCCGCACATTTCATGCCCGTTAGATCATGTGCCCGCCTAATCTCGCACGTCAGGCATGAGCTAAGGCCACTGGGACAGACTCCACTGGGGGAGACTCCATGTGCTTACCTAAGTATCCAGGCACCAATCTCCACTCTCCGCTGCTGCTATTGTCGGTACCTGCTCTTGTCGCAAAGCTCCTCGCTCTCGTCGGTCCTTTCAACCTGCGAGTCCCGCCTGCGCTGCCGTCTTAGTCCCCTCGACGCGGACAAGGCAGCCCGACAACTTCGTGCCCATCAACCCGCCTTGCCAGCCATGGCCGTCAACAAGATTGTCAACGACTCGACACTCACCGCTGTTCTTCAAGTCTCGGACCAGGCTCGCGACCAGGCGCAGGCACTACTCAGCCTTACTGACCAGGCCAGGGAAGGCCGGCCATCCGCCGAGCTCCAGGCTGAAATCGCAAAGCAACAAAAGCACCTCCTCACGAGCATCTCGCATCTGCGTGGTCTACATCGCACAGCTTGCATCTCGGCGCGCGAGACCAAAGCCGTCACCTTGGAGGCCCGCCAGGAGGTCGACCGCCTGCATCTGCAGCTGCAAAACCTCTACTACGAGCAGCACCACCTCCAGGGCGAGATCTCGGCCTGCGAGTCTTACGAGTACGCTGCCGCCACCCTCGTGTCAAGTCTTGAAGCCGCGGTTGAGCGTGAGAGCTGACCCATTCTCCAGCCACAAGTACACTCAACTTCCTCTCATCCCGGTCGAGGAATTCCTCGCTCAACATCCTGAGCATGTCGACAATGACGAGAACGAGCTCATGGTTGCCCGCATCGACCACGAGCGCGCGGAACGCGAGGCGTTGGAGCAACAGAGACAGGAGCTCCTGAAACGCAAGCAGAAGTTGATTGCCGACAACAAGCGTCGCAAAGACGATCTCGCCAACCTGGATCAAGATCTTGAAAAGTTCATCGATGTGCGTGCTCCCCTACCCTCGAGGTCTACCCCTTCGCTGACATGCCGTTTAACACGAATACCGCAGGCGGCGAAACCTATAATGGAGTTGTTTGAAAAGGCTCCGTGAAAGCCACAGCTCGGTTGGAGAATCTCGCGAATGAATAGTGGCGGCGGCAGATGCCGAACAGATCTGGAATCCCTTCAGCCGGGCTCACGTGTGGGCCATGCGGGTCACGCAGCAGAGGACGAATGTCTGCCCAACTACCCACGCGAAAGAAGTGAGGGTAAGACACATAGACAAGCACAATGACTTGACTTGCACGCGGTCGAGCTTGCATATTGCTGCCCTGCCAGTGCTGGGGATTGCAGCGAAGCTGTCAAGGGAGTACACACACGTCGCAGCCCGCAGGCCCCGGGCTTGACGAGCTACCTTTGTACTATAGTTTAGATCTCGGGGACGTCATCGGCAGGGACCTATGGATCTCGGGGCCGGGAGCCCGTGCTACAGTGGGAGAGGAACTCGAGAGCATCCGCTACCTTGGGATGTATGTTGATGTATGGCTGCGAATGGTCGTGGATACCGATTCCTCCCTCACCGCTCTGCCCGCAGAAGCGCGCCCCAACAAGTCTGCTGGACCCCAAGCACAAAGGGTCAAGCACAACCCTGTTAGCTCGCCGCCTCGCTCTCCTTCCCCGCCACCCCCTCCATTTTGTTTGTCTGCAGGGAGGGAATTCGGAATCCTGGGGCGTCGCTAGTACACAGCCTTGGACCGCTACTCACCCTGGCAGGCGTTGTACATGGCCTCAACGAGATCGCACTTGATGGATCCGAGAGAGGCGCACTGATTCCCGACATTAGCACGGGGCTCTCCGAGACTGTCGGGAGCACGTGCCGCTTACGTCAACTTCAATGGGCACCGTAGTTGCCAGCCCCAGCGCGGCCACAGTGGCTATTTAAAAGAACCTGATCTTGCACTGCCCATAATATTCAGCTATTATTAACCGTCTTGCAAGCAACTATCCAAGCTAGGCTCCTTTGCCTTTTCGTAAATATCGTTTTTGGCATATACAAATTATAGCTCCTTGTGCTTGCAGCACAGCAACTGTGCCGAAGTCAACCCGAGGTGGACCCAACAGAGCCGACAAGCGACGCGACTAGGATAGAGTTTTCCTCCTTCGGCCCCGTACTAATTACTGCACCAAGCATACGCCAGCCCTTAGCATAGCTGCTTAATGTAGTCATCACGGATAGTATTGCTATCAAGCTATAGATACCGATTCAGGGCCGTCCATTTAGGCTCGTCTTTAAAAAGCCGTATAGCATGCATATACTAGACCCCCCAGTTAAAGTGTTAATAGCAATACCGACGTAGCTACCGGTACTCCTAGCCGCTCGGCAGGAGAGACGGATATGGAGGATAAAGCCCGTGGCGAATATAACTTACGTTAGATTCATCCGTGGTAAAACGGTGATAGATGCCCGCCGGCAGAATTAGTAGATCGTCCTTCTCAAGCTTAATGCGTATCCAGTCATCTTCCTTACTTCGGATATCAAAGTATCCCTGGCCGCCGCGGATATATCGAATCTCCTCGTCCTCGTGTAGGTGCTCGTCGAAGAATGTTTTGACCTTATCCTTATACACGGCTCCCATCGCGGCGGGCGATATAGTGATTTCGTCGCGATTCTTGTAGCCTCGCTCCGCCGCTAGCTTATCGACGTCGTCCATCTCGGGGAGGTAAAGGAACAGCACCCCAAGCTTGTTTAACTCGTTAATGCTTACGGCGCGCCCCGAGTCGTGAGGGAGACGCTGGTCGCCCTTGGCCATATTAGTCACCGTCGTTCTAAAGCCACAGACGAGCAAGCAGTCTAGGGGAGAATCATTCGCCTACCGGGGAGTTGTCAAATATATATGCCTTCATGGTTTCTTGCAGCGCCAAGCAATATATTACCTGCTTAGATAGCGGTGATTGGGAATCGGGCACGACGTAGTACCGGTAGGCGATTAAGACCTAATTAATACCTGCCCACGGGGAGCGGGGTCTTTTCCCCCGCTTGCCATCCCGCAGCCAGCCTCTCGAGTGGCGAATGAGGCCATTCTTGTGCCCCGCAGCACCGGCATCGCGGTGGGCTGTGGCTTGTTATCTTGGTAGCCCAGCCCTTAAGCCAGCGGGGAATGGGGGGGCTACGAGAATCGCTGCATGTGCGAGTAATTGATGCGTCTCGAGACGCGATTAGGTTTTCGATGGCGGGCAAGGGCTCTGGCATGGTTGTACCGTGGCCCGCGGCTTTCCCGTTGCCTGCTGAAATGACGGGCTCTTTGTCCCTAGGTATGGACCATTGTCCGGCAGTGTCCAGCCACTTGCAAGTCATGACGACTGTGCCGGGAGCGCACAGACGGTAAGGGACCGAGTGGCGGCCACATGGCGACCTGGTCAAGAGGATGGCTGGAGCATCAGATGAAGAAGGTGGTGCGGTCCTGGATAATAGGGATAGTTGGAGAGAGAGAGAATTGAGGAGAGGGCACAGAAACAGTTCGGGCTCGAGGAATAACGGGCGAATCCCGAATGTACCGGGTACAAGTGCAGCCCTACGAGGCAGTCACTGTCCGGGATGTCCAGAGTTGGGCTGTTTACCTTCGTGCTTTGTTCCACTGGGTGTATGTACAGTACATTCTGTACAGAGGATTTTTCGTCAAATACTACAGGCTACCGTACTTGGCACGTCTTTTATTGCCAACGAAACATCTCGTCTGACATTTCTCGCCGCGCGCGTGCATGCACACATAATCTTCTTGTGGAGATTTGAGGCTGACAGGGAGCCAGGAATGCCCTGCGCGGCAGCGTGGCCTGCCCTTGCGCCTGTACTCCGTAACGGACGAATGGCCCAGGAGATGGCGAGGCAGATTGACAGTCCTTTTAGCGGTTAAGTCACTTATTACCTACCTAGGTAGGTAGTTGTCCTTCCTCCAGAGAGACGCTATGAGGGTGAGGGACGATTCCCCTCGGCTTGTTGTCCTTGGCCGTCACTTTTTACTTTTTCTCTTGTTTATTTTCCGTTCGCCGGGCCCACGTACTACAAACACCGTCTTGCTGTGGGTTCGTGCGCCGGTTTGTTTGGCGATGGAACGACAGACGGCGACCGGTGCTTGTGCAGTTTGCCTGACGCATGGCGACCTGTCATCAATGACTCCGGACTGCAGCCTCTATGAGCCCGAGACTACCCCGTCTGCGTTTTGTGTCATCGGGACGTTCCGGGTGTAGGTGGCGTAGGTGATGAAGGTGGTGTAGGTCTTGGTAGCTGCCTTAATTAGTACTCGCTCGGTGCGGTGGAGTTCATGTCGACATGCGGCCAGCGGTCAGGTGCACAGCCGGCTGCACGTCGACATGGACAGTCCATCTGATGAACCTATTCGTGCAAGTTGCTGTGCCTGGCAGACTTTGGCGCAATATTTGTCGTGCCTGCCTGCCCGCTCATGCGGTACAACGGCTGCAGGCATGTGCAACACATAGGTACTGTAAGGTAAGGTAGGTAGGTACCTGAGGCAAAGCCGCGGAGTTAGTAGCCGGGTACGTGAATGGCAATCATAGGTACGCACTTTGTAAGTTACTCCGTACGTTCAAGTGGTCTGCAATAATCATCACACGCCGCTTACTCGCGCCTTGTCGGACAAAGGTTTCGTTGCTGACAGAGGCTCAACGAGTTCGAGCCCCCGGGCCCCCAAGTCATCATGCGCTTTCCGAACTCTTGCAGAGAACAAGACACAGTGACGGACTTGTCTCCACGGTCCCGCCGTTTCGCCCTCGTCGCACTGGTCGCCAAAGTACCCCAGTACCCCTACACGGCCTAGAGGTCACTCAATACTTAGGTGGCCGTAGTCAAACTAGGTCCCTAAGGTAGGTAGCTAGTAATAAGCCCACGCCCTCCTCAAGCAGCGCTAGGCTCCTTCAGGGAGAGGCGAGAGTAAGAAAAGACCTATGACGATTTGACGGTTCGCCATAAGTCTCGTTCCATGCCAAAGGCACCAACGAATAAAAAGAAGAAAAAAATCTTTGGAAGGGTGATTTGAGAACCTCGTCTCGCGAGGCCAACAGTCCCTCTTTTCTTTTGTCCCTGCAGCAGCATTTCACCACGCTCGTGCCGCTGTTTAGGTGAAACCCTCGCAGACGCGATGGTGCGACTCTGAAAGGCCGGGCGAGGCCAAAGTTTACTCCAACACCGCTCAGCCACTACCAAGTTTAACCAAGGTAGAAAGAGGCAACATGACGGGGTCCTGGAACACACCCGGCCGTCCAGACCGCCATGTTGCTGCGCATGGGGATCCATCCGCCTTTGCCCATCAAGAGTTCTCCGTTGCCTACGAGGCTGCAATGGGGCGGCCAAACTGCATCTAGCGCAAAGGCAGCCCTCCATTCAGCCTCGCCACGTACGTATGGAGGCGTGCTTTGCCGGGGCAGTGCTCGGCTGGGGTTGCTGCCATGATGACGGCGGGGCATGCGCAGTGCGGACTCGAAGCTCCATCCGAGGCAGATGCCGATGGGCAGGCAAGGAAGGAGGCGGTGATGGTGTGCTCGCCCACCTCCCGAGTTTTTGTCCAAGTCCCGCCAGGACATGCCATGATCCCCCGCATGGCGCTCGCATGAATGAGGCACGGATGGAGAGGATGGAGAGAGCCAGGGTCCTTGCTGCCTCTGCTGTGTGAGGTGGGCAGGTCCGTATAATACGCACTTTACCTTAACCTTCTGCGACTAAGTATTTACCCACCAACTTACCACACCCCCACCCACGGTAGGGACCCAGGTGAAGACCGCAGAGTAGGTAGGCACGGGCATGCAATACTCATAATCACCGTCCAAATTACCCAGATGCAACGGCATCCCAATCCGTCGTTGGCGTCTTCAGAGATGATACGTATGCATGCATCTATATAGCATGTACTGTACAGTATGTAATTATCCATGGAAAAAGTGTGCGGAGGCGACTGGTGTGTGTGCCGCGCATGTATGTGCTGTGCGTACGTGGCACACAGCACACAACACCGCACACAACACCGCACACAACACACATGTATTTCCTCGATACAATCTTCACTGACTAGCGTCGGAGTGAGGTAGCACTCCGTCCTCAAGTAAAATTACCTTGCCGTCTTTCCAAACTAAGCCGGCAGCCATCTCGTTGCCTGCAGCGAAGCGGCCTTGGCGACCACCCGCCCGGCCATTGAGCGTGCACCTACCAGTGGGCTTCCTCTCCACCACCCCAGCTGGCCGCTTGCCCTGGTCCAGATCCAGGTACCCGACGGGGCCCAGGCCAGTCAGCCACCCACGCACGCCCTGTGCGTGTTGTTGCGCTACGCAGTCTACGCTACAGAGCAGGAGAGAAGGGGGGGGGGGTTCAATCAGAGCCGGCCCTCTTTTTCCCTTTCTTTGTTCTACTGTACCTACCTACCTAGCTTCTGGCCTGTGCGAAGAGACGCTCAGCGCTGAGCACCTAGCGCGTGTTTGTGTGTGTGTGTGTGTGTGTGTGTGTGTGTGTGTGTGTCCGATTATGTGCCCCGGGAGAACACAAGGGGCCTGTTGTATGTTATGTTATGTTATGTTCTCCGTGCATGCCCGGGTCTCTCTGACTGCAGCGCCCTCTGCCTGCATACAGTACATACAAGCCCTCGGAGGTGCTCACGCAGGGCTATTGTTGGTGCATGGCGCGTCAAATGCCTTGGCTGGAGTGCCTGAGTGGTCTGTTGCGCGTCCCAAAGCCCCCCTCCAACTCCGACAAGCTCCTGCACCGCTCGGCAGGGGCTGCGTCACATGTACCTGCCGGTACTCGGTACACATTGCCCGGGGAGCAAGTACGGACATGGACAATGTACAATGCACAGGCGCGAAGAATATGGCCAGGTGCAGCTTGAAAGGAACCCGAGTTGTCCTTGGAGACACTCCGCACCGGCAAAAGAAGAAAGGAATCTCAAGAAAAAACAACAGGGATTCGCCTTTCGTACATATGATGGGCATGTTGATTAACAGCCATGGGGCCGGCCAATGGTTCCCTCGACGGCACCGTCGTCCGAGCCCAGCAACGGCTGCAAGTCTCGCCGCCTGGGCCCTGAAAGCCTAGAGAGAGGAAACCCTGCCCCTCCCCTATCTCCGGTCAGTGCAATCTCCCTCTGTGGCGCCGCCTCCCCAGAAGTGGATGCCAATCACTGGCTGTTGCGCACAATGTTCCAGGTACCCTCTACCCACGCCCAGGTACTTCATACCCGCCATCGGGTCCTGCCCACGCGCCAGCACGGGCGGAGCACCCGCGCAGGCCTCCCATTGCCCACAGTCAGCCCCAAGCCTTGCCCACCTCAGTCAATCCGCCCACGCCCCTGGGTGCTGGCCTTGGATCCAAGCCAAGGTACTGTCGAGTACCAGTGTACTTGACACCATGTGTCCCAAAAGCAAGACCCTGCGCACAGAAGTAGGTACGTACCGAGCCCCGGCGCCTCTTCAAAGTTCTCCTGGCAAATTCTCCCCCAGCGCTGGAAGCTTGTCAACGCCTCGTCGCTGCTACTTTCCTTTTTCCTTCCCAGCGCCTCACACTCCTTTCCCCGTCTCTCCTCGCCCATCCCCCCCCCTTCTCCCTCCCTCATCCTCCGCTCGACATCGTCCACGCCATCTCTTATTCCATCCAGGGCCTCTTCTCGTCATCGTTTCTCCTCGACGACGCCCGCCGCCCTCGCACTCGCCTAGCCGACTTCTGCTGTTCCGAGGGCGCTACCGCCTAGCAGTCGTCCGAGAGATGTCCCTGTTCGCATGGTGTTCGCGACGGGCCGGCGGCCTGAGCATGCTGGCTCTACTGGGTCTTTGCTACTGGGTCATTTCGCAAGAGTCGACTCTCCAACGGCATGGCTACAAGTCTGAGCGACCGAGCGCGCCTGGCGCATCCTACTCGTCAACGTCGACGTCGGGCGCCGGCATCTGGACCTTTGTCTTCGCCTACTACTGCCTGCTCATCCACGTCCTGGTTTTCCTCTTTCCCCTGCGTGCCTGCTGGTCTGTTTGGGACATTACGCAGTCGCTCAGGCGGTCGGCACAGAGCAAGGCCCTCGAGAACTTCAAAATGGGCCTGCGCAGACGCGGCTCGAGTACCTCGATTTCCAGCTCCGAAACGCTGACCTCGGACACGTTGACCTCGGACAGCAATGCTTACTCGTCGACCGTCAGCGAAGCTAGCGACGTGGAGCCCGAGCTCTACACGGACAACACAGATGCTGCTCAGGACCCCGTTATCCACGCCATCATCATCCCCAACTACAAGGAGGAAATGGACACGCTCAAGGAAACGCTCGAGGTGCTGGCCTCGCACCCGCAGGCGCACCTCTCTTACGATGTAAGTCCTGCCCGTCAACCACCCAGCACCCTCGCGAGCCCTGGCTGCTACCCGTGGCAACCCCCTCAGTCTGGATTTCGTTGGTGGTGGGGGGGAGGGGCGTTACGCGCCCGCTGCGCGTTTTGCGCCAGCTGCAGCCTGGGCCAAGGTTTGCTGACACGCCGCGCCAGATCTACCTCGGGATGGAACAGCGTGAGGCCAACGGCGAATCAAAGGCCCTGACCCTGATTCAAGAGTTTGTCAAGAAGTTCCGCTCAATTGACTATGCTCTCCACCCTGCCGACATCCCCGGCGAATCCGCCGGCAAGGGCAGCAACCTGGGCTGGGCCGCGAGGAAGCTCAGCGCAAAGTATTCAATGGGAGTTCGGAAGAATGTTATTGTCACTGGCATCGATGGTACGGGCACCCTCATATCATCCACGCTGTGTCACGCCGCGCAGACGCCGTGCAACTCGAGGCTGTGGTCGGCCTCGCGCTGCTGCCTTCCCTTTTGCTGACTTGCTCCCGCAGCCGACAGCCACCTATCGCCCAAGTACTTTGCCAACATCACCCTGATGCACCTGTCCCACCCGGAGACGGCGACGACGACCCTGTACGCTGCGCCCATTGTCTTCGACCGCAACGCCCACGGCGTGCCCGCCATTGTCCGCGTCGCCGACATCTTGTGGTGCGCCGCCGGTATCTCGGGCCTCTACCGCGGCTCGTCCATCGCCCCGCCGACCTCAGTCTACTCCCTGCCGCTGGTGCTGGTCGACCGCGTGGGCGGCTGGGACTGCGACGCCGAGGCGATTGGCGAGGACTTGCACATGTACCTCAAGTGCTTCTTCGCCCTCAACGGCAATCTGACGTGCCGCACCGTCCTGAGCCCCGTGAGCCAGAGCAACGTGACGGGCGGCGGCAAGGGCGGCATTCGAGGAACCATTGTGGACATGCAAGCCCGGTACAAGCAGGCCCTGCGGCACATGTGGGGTGCTCTGGACACTGGATTTGCGCTGAGGAAGGCCGTCGAGATGTGGCAGGAGCGCAAGCACACGTCCCGGGGGTTCCGCCCTCTGCATCGCAGCCAAGGCGACAGCTCCAACTGCTATTTCCCAGTCAACCAGCTCTCCGACGGCAGTCCCGAGCAACCGCGCGAGAGCGGCGTCTTCTCGGACGTGACCCAAGATACGCTCAAGGAGCCGCACTGGGAGCACATCTTTTACCTTTTCCACCGGTTGTTCGAGGCGCATTTCCTGCCCGTGCACATGACGATTCTGGTCCTAGCGTCGGCGCTGTATGTCTGGGTGACGGACGGCACCGACGACCCCAACAATCTGGGCTGGATCTTTACTCTGTGCAACATCCTGCGAACGTTGGGCTTCATGGAGGTGGCGTGTTACCTGTTCCTCTACGAAAGCTTCCACCGGATATGCGTCAAGACGCGCGAACGGGAGATGACCAAGGCGGGACTCGCGGACGGCATGTGCTTTTCTCACCGATCGATCAAGAAGAACCTGCTCGACTACGTCTTGGTGCCCCTGGTGGCGCCGCTATACGGAGCGATTCCCTGCGCCCAGGCAGAGATATCCCACTTTTGGACGGTGGATTTGGTTTACACGGTCAGCAAGAAGGTGACGCGGCAACGAGCCAGGTCTTTTATAGTGGTCGACGACTTGGCATGAGGCGCCGTGCATTGTTGTTTTTTCCTCGCGCACATTTTATGCCAGCTTGTTGGATCTGTCGGCCGCTCATCTGCGATTCAGGAAGGAGCCTGGGGCTTTGATTCACCACGACACATTTTTGGCCCCCTTGGACGGGCACTGGAATTTTGCCGGGCGGTGCGCGGATTTCCCAGGCGCACCTGTATATAGACGGGTTTTGGACTTGTTCGCGCACGCGGTGGGCATAGCATCGGCATTGAGCAGCATTTGTGAATATTCCGGCATGACGGGACTGAGTTTGTCTTGGGCGCGACGACAAGATGGGCGTTTTGGGGGCAAAGACGTTAGGGCTAGATGTCCAAGGCTGGTCAACTACAATCGCTTTTATTATTCTTCATCAACACTGGGAAGGGCACGAGGAGATGAGTGGAAGGAGCAAGGGTCACCGGGACGACGATGGGGAGAGGAGCGGGGCCGAGAGCTGAAGCGACGGCTTGAAACGCACGGCTCCAAACCAAAAGGGGCCGCGAGACAGGCAGGAGGATTCGACGGCGGACGGGGATGGGGATGACGAGGGTGATGGATGGCCTGGCGAAGCGCGGGACCGTCAGGGACAGGCGACGACACACACACTCACCCTTAATGTTGACTACATAATACTTAATATAAAAGAGAATACCACCAGATGGGGTGGCTGCCTGCATGTGTGTGACGGTTGCCGTGTGTTGGCTGTTTGCTGCGCCCAGGCTTGAGCAAGGGCGCATGTTGACTGACGTATGACTGACGCGCAGGAGGGAGAAAGGAGTCGATGGAGGAGTCGATGGAGGAGTCGATGGAGGTGGGCCAAGCCACATGAGATTCGCAACTCGACGAACGACGGGTGTGTGGGGACGGGGTCATGGGGGGAGCGAGCATCAGAAACAAGAGGTAATAAAATTGGGATTGCAGAGGAGAGCTGAAGATGACTCGGGTGGCTTGCGTCGTGTAAAGGTCAAGGCAAAGGGGGCCCGACGTTCCAGGTGTCGAGGAGCAAGGTTTCAGTGCTTTCGGCGCCAGGAGTGCAGGCTTACTGGGCACTACTTATTTATGGATGGGTGGAGGAGGTTCGGATATGGAGGGCATGTCAGCCCGGACAAGATGGAGAGGAGCGTTCGCCGTAATTAGCCAACGGTCTGTACTCGCTACTCCCGAGCGTGCCCGGATATCGAGCCCGCCAGTGGCCAATCAGACGGGGCCGGGCGGATTGCCGACGCCGAGTCCGCGGTCCCGAGCCGGACGGACCGGGTCCGGCTCTTGTTTATTGGGAATTTGGTATAGAGATGGAGAGAGATGTAGGAAGTATATATATGATGGTATATAGTATATGTCTTTGGACCGAGCCCCCTCGATTTCTGCATTGTTGTTGCCGTCCGTCTTGTTGTCCAAAGCCGCGGCCGTCAGTCATGTCTAACAAGGTCCGCATCGGAGTCTTCATCCCCAACGGCGCCCAGTCGCTCGACACGGCATGCGCCGACGTGCTGGGCGTCATGTCCAAGGAGTATCTGTCGGCGATGCCGCCGCCGCTCCGGCTGTCGCACGTGGTGGAGCTGGCGCCGCGCGTCGACATGGCCTACATCACGACGCCGTCGCAGGGCGGCGACATTCGGCTGACGTCGGGCATGGTGCTGCGGGCGACGCACGACTACACGGACGCCGAGGTGGCGCCGGGCAGGCTTGACGTGGTCATTGTGCCGGGGCCGGACCCGTCGAGCGAGTTTGACGAGGGGGCGCTCGAGTGGCTGCGGCGCCAGTTTGCCACGCCGGGCGTCGACGTCCTGTCCATCTGCACGGGCATCTTTGTCTGCGGCGCGGCGGGCATCCTCGACGGCAGAGTGGCGAGCGGGCCGCGAGGGTTGCAGGACGTGATTCGGGCGCGGTTCCCCAAGGTGAGGCTTGCGGGGGACCGGTATCGATGGGTGCGCGACGGCAACCTTTGGTCAAGCGGTAAGCAATGAATGCAGGGACTGTTGCATCTTGGATCGAGACTGAGTTGCGTGCTGGCAGGCGGCGTCACAAACGGCAACGACTTGATGGCGGCCTATGCGCGCGCCAGCAGCAAGCACTGGCCGCCGTCGATTGTGGAAATGTGCCTCATGTTGACCGACGTGGGCGACCGCGGCCAGGTCTACGGACAGCGGCAGGGCGTGTTTACGGCCATGTTTGGCTGGCAGCTGCTCAAGTCGTGGGTCGCCAGCTTCTTTTGCTCGGCGGGCGGCAAGGACAAGGCGGCCTAATAACAAGGCGGGCTGACAAGGCGCTGGAGAGCCGGTCTTTTTTGCAGGGGAGAAATGAAGGAGTTTCCGGACTGATGGAGGAGTCCCGTTGGGTTGGGGGCCTTTACTGTCAGTACGTATTGTACGGAGTACGGATACAGTACTGTACATACAACTATACGGATACATGTGTCGGGGCCAACCAGCTTCATATTGGCAATGCGGGTTATGCATGTCTCGGGTTTTTCCCAGTGATTTTCCCAGATGAAAAGAAGATCTTGTCACTTCTGGCAGAGGGAGAGGTAGGGTAGGTAGTACCGGTAATTAGGTCCAGGGTCCATTTATACGCCCGGTGGGTCGACAAGCCAGGGTCCATCTGGTTTTTTTTTTGCTGAGACACCGCCTGCCATGCTCCCGATAAGCGGCTTATCGCCACCCCCCATTGGCCCGCTGCACAGAGGTGGGGTCCAGGCAGCCTCGTCGGCCCAGGAAAAAAAAAGGCGAAGAAAAAAAAATCCAAAGTCCGTCTCCTCGTTCGTCAGCTCAGGATTCTTCTTTTTTTCTTCACCTGCCGTTCCTCTCTGAGAAGCTCAACCGCGGACGTGCAAACCCCAGGCCGCGCGTATCCATTCTCTCCTCGCCGTGTCCCCGCCACATTTAGGCAAATCTTTGGCCCAGGCTGCTCGCCCAACTGCTCACTCCGTCTCCCAGACCACCAGCAACCATGTCTGCTGTTCCCGGTCCCGTCTACGGGCTCGAGGTCCCGCCTGGCGAGATGTTGATCCCCGCCGCCATGGAATTTCCCGCCTCTGTAAGTGCTCTCTTGACCATGCCGCTCGTGGCGTCGCTTCCCGCGTTGGCGCTGGTCGAGGCCGAGGCCCTAGGCAGACAGAGACGCCCAGTACTGACCTGCTTCCCTGCCAGTTCCGCATCACCATGGCCGCTCTGGATCCGACTGAGGAGCCCGAGGCCGACCAGGAAGGAAACGTCCCAAACGTGCCCCGCTCCACTCTGCGTCTGATCAAGCGCGCCTTTCCCGGGCTCGACGACGACGAGGACGATGAGATTGACGACGAGTACATGAGAGCCATGCTCGCCGCGTCCGACGACGATGAGGAAGACGACGACGACGACGACGACGAGCCCAACGGTGGCCCCAGCGACCCTGCCAAGGCCAAGAAGCAGAAGCAGGCCGCCGCCATCAAGAAGCTCTTGGAAGCCGCGCAGGAGGACGACGATGAGGACATGGAAGACGCCAAACCCAACGGTGTCAAGGCCAAGGCAAAGGGAAAGGGAAAGGCCAAGGCCGCCGAGAATGACGACGATGAGCAAGACTCAGACTGCGACTCGGACTGCGACTCGGACGAGGGCGCCGATCTCGAAAACTTTGTCGTTTGCACCCTGGACACGGAGAGGGTACGATCTTCTCAGACAAACACCAGGGATAAACGCTCGCTAACATGCAACCGCAGAACTATCAGCAGCCCCTCGACATCACCGTCAACCACGGCGAAAAGGTCTTTTTCGTCGTCACGGGCACCCACACCGTCTACCTCACCGGCAACTACGTCATGGACGATGCTGATGACGACAGCGACGACGATGACGACGATTACGACTTCTCCCCCGACGAACTCGACTATGCTCTGGGCGGGGACGCCAGTGACGACGAAAGCGATGACCTCGACGGCCTTCGCGTCACCGAGGTCGAATCAGAAGAGGAAGCGCCCAAGCTGGTCGAGACAAAGAAGGGCAAGAACAAGCGCGCCGCCGAGGACGCCGTCGAGAACCTCGACGACCTGATTGCCAAGTCTGACGACTCCAAGCTCTCCAAGAAGCAGCAGAAGAAGCTCAAGAACAACAAGGGCGAGGCCGTCAGTGCCGAGGACAGCAAGAAGGACAAAAAGGTGCAGTTCGCAAAGAACCTCGAGCAAGGGCCCACTGGCTCCGCCGACAAGGCCAAGCAGGACCCCAAGGCGTCTGGCGGCGTCAAGATTATCCAGGGCGTCACCGTCGACGACCGCACCATCGGCAGCGGGCGAAAGGTCAAGAACGGCGACACCGTCGGCGTCAGGTACATTGGCAAGCTGGCAAACGGACAGCAGTTTGACTGTAAGCGTCGCCATTTTCTCCGATATATATATATATATATATCCATATCCCGCCTTGGCGGCATGGCTAACTCCTTCTCGCAGCCAACAAAAAGGGCAAGCCCTTCTCCTTCAAGGTCGGCAAGGGCCAGGTCATCAAGGGGTGGGATGTTGGCATTGTCGGCATGGCCATTGGCGGCGAGCGACGCCTGACTATCCCCGCAAACCTCGGCTACGGCTCTCGGGGCATGCCTGGCATCCCCGCCAACAGCCAGCTGATTTTTGACGTCAAGCTGCTGGAGATTAAATAAAGCACCTTTTTTGTGTCCGAACTGAGGGCATAATAATACTCGGCCGGGTCTTGGCCGCGAAATCCATCAGGTCGAGAGCTGGGCAGTGAGTGCCGTGACTTCTCTAGCCATGCGATGCTGAGCAGACTTGGGCCCGCCACTTCCGAGTCGCTGCGTTTCGCCGAAAGCAGGCTTCAAGATGTTCCTGGGCTGGATGGGGGACATGCGCACTGAGGAGCCCGCATGACGGCGTGGGTTGGATTGGTGTGTATAGATGGCGGACTCCGTGTAGGGTCTCTCTCCTCGAGATTGTCATCTCAAGCTGTCCATGTTTTTTCCTTTGTTGGCGCTCACGCAGATAAAAGCTTTCTATTCAACACTTCTCGGGGTCGTGGTGCCAAGTTAAGCTCCCATGCATTCACTCTGCAAGGGAAAATGAAGGGACGAGGAACATCTTCGTCTCTTTCCATGGTGAGTGAGTTTCGAGGTATCAGGAGCAATGGCGTAGTGCCTTGCTATGGAAAGAAGGAGCCACTCTGAGTCTCTGCAAAGGCCAGGCCGTTCCTTCGCCGCATTTCAGCTACCTTCAGACTCGCTCCTCTTACCAAGCATCCAGGCTTCAGGCAATTGTCCCTCGAGCATGCCTAGGGTATCGTCATTCCTTTATCCAGATATCAGCATCTCAGCTTCGGCCCGGCACTTCATGCTGCGGCCCGTCCCAGCCTCAACTGCTGTCTGAGCAAAGATGAGTCCCGGGCTCCTCAACAAGCGAAGCTGCCCAGGACTGGAGCCGACGCCCCCGACCACGCCAGTCGCGCCATCCCCGCTGGGCACCACCGATCTGGGAGATCACACGGGCTTGTGTGACTTGAAAATCGGCGGCCGGGGCTCGAGGGTTTGGTCCGAGATCCGGGGCGCCATCAAAGCCCTTGGGCGAAGCAGCCGTAGCGGTCAGTGCCTTTGACGTTTCTATCCACCAGAGTCCCTGCTGATGACCCGAGAGGGGTTGCAGATTCCGAAAGCTCCACGCTCCTCGCTTGGAACCCTGGCGGAACCCAGTCGGCGAAACGCAAGGGGAAAGGCATCGCTCGCGAGGAACTCGGGGATGCTGTAACCCCGCCGCCGCGCAATAACAAGGGGGTGACGCCAAAGGACCTGGTCAAGAGGCTTGGCATTCACTCGGGATTCGACTCGAGCACGACGGTGGTGCTTCGTGGTTCGCCGCTGAAGAGGAGGAGCTCTCTTCACGCCCTCGTCAGCGTCCGTTCCGGCCTCTCGAGTGAGCCGGGGAGTTCGGCGTCGTCCGACAGGAGCAGCAAGCTGTCGACGGCGGGAAACGATTCCACGAGGAAGACGTCGGTCGACTCTCGCTTCTCGGACGCCACGCTGATGAGAGAAAGCTCCAAGAGGCGTCGTAGCCGGAGGCACCCCTGGTCGAAATCCAGTCCCGACGGCGGCACGCTGCAGACAATCGACGAAAGCTCGTTCCAGGTGCAGCCCACCGTCCTCACGGTTGAGAGAGCAGCCGCCGCAAAGGTCTTTCTGGAAACGCACTTCAACGAGCTCCTGAACAGGCCGGATACTCGAAGTTTGCGACGCCAGTACCTCGAGTCCCAGCTCCATTACAGCCCGCACCTGACGCTCGACCAGAAAGAGGCCATTCGTCAGTCCTTCTACCAACAAGAGTCTTGCCACGTCCGGGAAATGCGAGCACTCAAGGCGCAGTCCCTCCTGTCTCTGACGGACAGGGGCTCCGTCCCCAACACTAACAGATATGAGTCTCTCAAGGTTCTGGGCAGAGGCAGCTTCGGCGTCGTAAAGCTGGTCCGAGAGAGATCTGATCCGGGCTACGCCTGCGCGAAGCAAGTCTTTGCAATGAAGGTGATTCGGAAATCGAACATGCTTCGCTGCAGCCAAGAGGGTCACCTGCGCGCCGAGAGGGATTTTCTTGTGGCCTCTGAAGGCTCCAGTTGGTTGGTGCCTCTCCAGAACCGAAAGCTCTGTGGCAAAAGGCGTCGGGCTGACGGCGCGCAGGATCGTCCCCCTGATTGCTAGCTTTCAAGACCCGAAGAGCCTCTACCTGGTCATGGAATACATGCCGGGAGGCGACTTTCTGGGGCTGCTGATTCGCGAAAACATTCTCCACGAGTCGGTAGCTCGCTTCTACATCGCCGAGATGATCCTGGCTGTCGAGGAGGCGCACCGTCTACGGTTCATCCATCGCGACATCAAGCCCGACAACTTCCTCATCTCGGCCTCGGGACATCTCAAAATCTCCGACTTTGGTCTTGCTTTCGACGGTCATTGGTCCCACGATGCCTCGTACTATGGCTGCCAGCGATACTCGCTTCTGCAGAGGCTGGGGATCAACGTCGATGGGGACGCGACGGACAAGAAGAAGTGCGAGAAGATCTCGACGCAGCTCCCGTGGCTGCAATCCATGAAGGAAGTCTTGCAGCGGCACGAGCTGCAGGCCGAGTCCGACACAGACGACCTGCAGCGTCTGCTCGGATGGAGAAACACGTGCGGCAATCGTGCCACAGCCAATTCGGTGGTGGGCACCAGTCAATACATGGCGCCCGAGGTCATTCGGGCCTGTCGAGGCACTGAATACGACGGGAGATGCGATTGGTAGAGCATCGGCATCATTCTGTACGAGTGCCTCTACGGGCACACGCCTTTCTTCGACGAAAGGGGCCGGAAGCAGACAAAGGAAAACATACTGGTGAGTTGCTCGTTGACGGCCCTTGCAGGCTTCCGTGGTCTCGTCTGACAGAGGCATTCCATTTCAACAGGATCACAAGGGGCACTTTTCGTTTCCACACAGACCCGCGGTGAGCGACAAGTGCAAGGACTTGGTATATCGCTTGATCCAGGAAAAGGAGGTGCGTCTTTGCTCAAAGCAGTATCACATCAAAGACCGCAGCCAGATGAGCACGAGGCGGCCCACGGACTGTATTGGCAGGTTTGTCTTTCCCGATGATGCCGAGGACATCAAGGCGCATCGATGGTTCAAGCACTTCCCCTGGGACCGCATTCACACCATCAGCCCGCCCTTTGTGCCCAACATTGCCAGCATGGAAGACACGCATTACTTTGACGAGTCGGAGCCGATTCAGAGCCTCACAAACTCGTCGTGCCCGCCCGTCGAGGTGACGCCAGACGATGTCAGGGCAATCCTGCACGAGTACCGGGCCTTTGTGCAGAACATGGCCATCGATCTGATCATGGAGCCCTACGACTCGACCAAGTTGCGCGGTGACGACCACAAGATCGATTCGACCTTGCGGCTGACGAGCAACGAGAGGAAAATGCTCAAGCAGTTTATCCGCATGTACGGGCGGAAGGAGCCCAGGCGGCCGAGAGACATACTGCTGCGAGACGGGGGTACCAAGGACGTGGTCCTGGAGGTGAGGAAGAAGACGGCGTTTATCGGCTACACGTGGAGGCGGATGAGGCCGGGCGGCTACACGTTGCCCAGGTTGACTAGCTGAGCCAGGCCGTCCATGCCTTCAATTCAAGGGCGTTGATGGACGAAGACCGATGGGTGGTGCTGGTGGAAAGCAGTGGCCTGGGTCTCTGTTTGCATAGGTAAAAGACGGTCAAGGAGACGGGGAGCAGCAGACTGGAAGCAAAAAGGCAGGTATGAAACAGAAATAGACGGCATTCTTCACCAGGACGGTGTCTTTTTGTGTCAGGTTGAAAGGCTAATTGAAGGCTACGTAGTTTTATACATGTAGCCCTGACCCGAGAGTCATCGACTCTTTTGTCCGCGGTTCCAGCTCCGGGCCCAGACGGTACGAAGGTCCCTTTTTTAAACGACTCTCACCCAGAATTCTCGGCCGTCGATTCGTCGCGCTGCGGAGGCGGCGCGGGAGAGGCGGCGGAAGAGGCAGGAGTAGAGGCAGAGGCAGAGGCAGAGGCAGAGGCAGAGGCAGAGGCAGAGGTGGAGGCGGAGGTGGAGGCGACAAGGGCAGCGCGTCTCGCGTTGCGAACCTCCCACTCAAACTCATGAAGGCTGCGGATCTCGGACGAGAAGAAGAGCAGGGCGAGCAGGCCGTCGACGAGTCCGGCGGCGAGGGCGAGACTGGCGAGGAGCATGAGCAAGAAGGCGACCAAGTTGCGGGGGCTGAACCACACGGCGACGAGGCAGGCGATCCAGACGACGACGGAGGCGTAGAAGTGCCGGGCGCGCCAGCGGCGCTGCTTGCGCTCGCGGGCCATGTAGGCACGCGTCATGTCGAGGATTTCGTCGTATGCGGAAAGAGGCAGACTCGTGTCGTGGTCGTGGAGCTGGGCGTCGTGATCGGCGCGGCCTCGCTCGGCGGCCGAGGGCTTGTGGTGGCGGAGGGTGGCTTGGACGGCAAAGTGGTCCGACAAAGAGACGTGGAGGTCCGGGTGGCGATCGGTCAGGGCGACCGAGGCCGACTCGACGACCCAGCCGCTGCCGGTGGAGGCGAAGATGTAGTCGATACGCTTGCCGCGGGGGTCAAGGGCGGCGGGGTCCACGGGACATTCGTGGCCGGCGCGCAGCCTGTTCTGGCAGTTTCTTGTCCAGCGCCAGGTGTTGTAGAGGCCGTCGCTCGTGGCGCCGTTCTCGCGGAGGTTGAAGTCGGCCGAGGGCACGGGGCGGTTACGGGCGGCCTCGGGCGGGTGGTCGGCGGGGCCGAGGGAGCTGTGCGGGTGGAGGACGCGCCAGACGTCGCGGACGGGGGCGCGGGCGGTGATGATGCGGTGAGCGAGCGACAGGGGCAGCATGTTGAAGTCGCCGAGGGCGAGGGTCAGGTGTCCGCGTTGGGCGGCGGCGGCGAGGAGCTTGGCTATGTGCCAGGCCTGGGCGGTGCGGTGGCAGACGTACGAGTCATTGGGCTCCTTTTCGTACGGGGCATGGGTCTGGTGGCAGGAAGATGAGGGCTTATCGAGAGAGAGAAGGCTTGGGCAGTCGAAATTAACTCACATGAGTGTTGAAGACGTGGATGACATGGTCCGGGTCAGGCCCGACGCGGAGAGTGGCACAAGCAACGCCCTTGCCAACATACCAGTCCCCCCTCCAAAAGGCCGTGGGCCGGCCGTTGAGCGGATACTGGACCATGGAGCTTTCGTGGATGGGCCAGCAGCTGAGGATGGCGAGGCCGGCGCCCAGGGGCCCGGCGTGGTAGAACTTTGCATAGGGCAGGCGGCGGCGGACGGCGCGGCGGACGGCGCGGAAGTCGTCCCTGACCCAGCACTCCTGCAGGCAGACAATGTGCGGCGGGGGGTCGAGGGCGGCGAGGCGGCGGCCTATCTCGGCAAGGCGGGGGGCGCGCAGGGCCGAGATGTGGGCGAGGCCCCAGCAGTTGAGGGTGAGGAGGTTCAGGCGCTCCGGGGGGGCGGCGGCGGCGTCTTGCGGGGCGAGATGGACGTGATGCTCGTCGTCGTCGTCCGTGTCGTCGTCGTCGTCGTGGCTGCTACTGCCGTTGCCGTTGTGTTCTTGGTGGCGAGGCATGGTCAAGGGAGGGCTCTTGGAGGTTGAAAAGAGGAGCAGGGAGCAGGACCTTGTTGGATGACGGGCACGAGTTGAGTGAGCCCTTGCTCCCGTCCTCGGACTGGCTTGGCCGCAGGCAGATACGAGAGTGGCAGGATGTTCCTTGTCGTGCTGGTGGTGAAATGCCCGGTTTCCCTCTTGCTTAATGCTGTGACTACATGCAGTCATAGTCATGCATGACACCTTCCCATCATGCTGGACGGCGGTGCGTCCTTCCCCGGCTCGGGCTCGGCAGCCGAGTCCCAATAGCGGTAGCCACTAACTAATTAACGTTCGTCCGTGCTGGGGGAGCTACATATTAATTGGCTGCATTAACAAGTTAATCCGCGCCGCTCTGCCTGGCTCCTTCTCCGCGCGTTCGCATGGTGTAATAACATGACGTCACTCCAAAGGCACTGAGTCTCACTCTTTTCTAAGCTCCTCCCTTTCCCCATGGACATGCTGGAGATATTCGCTCAAAACATGCTTCGACGAGATAGAGGAGACCAACGGTGACAATGAATGCCGGGCATGGTTAAACAACGTTTTCGACGCCAAGATTGAACTAGCAACGTTTGTTGCTGCCCGTCGCGGACGGGGTAGAGCCACTGAGTAATTATGTTGGTTTTCTCAAGGGTTCCTTCAACTTCAGCCTCCGCTTCAAGTTGAGCGATCAAGGGCCAGACGCCATCATCCGGTTCCCAAAGCCTCGACACACAGCCACGCATCTTCGAGACGAAAATGTTACAAATGAGGTCCAGGTCATGGAATTTCTCCGCCAGAAAACCACAATCCCCATTCCCCGTATTTACAGTTGGAGTGTCACTGCCGAGAGCCCACAGCAGTTTGGTCCGTTTATTACCATGGATTACGTCGAGGGCACCCTCTTATTGACCATCCTAAAGCAACCGACTACAAGCAACCAAGAGGACATAATTTTGAACCCAAGCATTGACGACACGGTATTAGACAAGATCTACCATCAAATCGCCGATTACATATTTCAGCTTTCTCGACTTACCTTCACCCGCATTGGAGCCATCGCAAAGGACGGCGACACCTGGTCCGCTACCAGGAGGCCCCTGACTTACAATATGAACGAGTTGGCTACTGTTGCCGGCTACCCAGATGACCGCTTTCCAACCTCAACCTTCGATCGTGCCAGCGACTACCTCGAGTCGGTTGCAAACGAGCACTTGGCCCACCTCTAGACCCAGCGCAACCTCGCAGACGACGCCGAAGTCGCTCAGGCGCGGTATATTGCCAGGCACCGGTTTGCCCAGCTTATCCCAAAGTACTGCATTGGTGATGCTGGGCCATTCATGCCTTTCTGCGACGACCTACGGCCTTCCAACATGCCTGTTCACCCGGAGACGCTTCAAATCACAGCGGTGCTCGATTTCGAGTTTACGAATGCCATGCCAGCACAGTTTACGTACGACCCGCCCTGGTGGCTGCTGTTGTCTGGCCCAGAAGTATGGCTTGATCGTGGTTCCATGGAAGAGTTCCAGGCCAGTTATGAACCCAGGATGGAACAATTCCTGCAGTCGTTGGAACTGGTCGAAAGGACGTCAGTTCCCAAGGATCAGCAACCGACTGAGCCACGTCTTTCTGCTCGGATGCGCGATTCGTGGACGTCTGGTCGCTTTTGGTTTGATTATGCCGCGAGAAAAAGCTTCGAGCTGGATGCAATCTATTGGGCCGCACTAAATGAGGAGGGGGCAGGTGTTGACTTGCTTGACGATGAGGCACGCGCGGAGATGGAGCTGTTCATCGAGAAAAAGATGCAACAGCTAAGGGCGTATAATGAGGAGTGTGCTGCTCGTTTTGCTGAGCCAGTGGATGAATGAAACTTTCTGTTTCGTTTGTCTTGGTTAATCAGTTCGCTTCTATCCATACCTAGCCACTGGTTATCTTTCCCTCAATGTCTGATGCCACGCGCCTCTTCCACCTACTTGCTACGTTTTGTATGGCGTGGGTAGGCGTACATGCAGACGAGATCACCATCACGGAGGTGAAGGCTGCAGGAGAAAACGAAGACACCGGAAAAGAGGTTACGGCACCAGTTTTCGACCGGCGATGAGACGACATCTTCGAGATGGCTTGTTTCGTTCTTCTTTTCGATCAAGACACTTTCGTTGGCGTCGTTGACTGCCAACCTGCGAGACTACCCTATACCCATCGAACGACCCTTGGATGCCCTCTACCTCAACTCTCCCCTGTAAAAATTCTTCACCCCGCGGAGCTGTTAGTGGCTCGTTAGCCGGGACAGGATCTACAGGCCACCCGACCGCGCTTTTGCTGCGGGGTCCATCGTGACCCTAACAGCACAGAGGAAGACCTTAGGAGAGTTCATATTCCTCTGCGAAGCCGGTCTCGACAACATGTCCACTCGGACCTCATGGCTCTCTTCGGAACCAAGGAGCTATGGGTATTGGAAGGCCCGCCCTTCTAAACAACGGTGGCCGGTTGCGGAGGTTTTTCTCCTGAGGGCAAGCTGCAAAGCCAGCCTCTGATCCTCCAAGAGTTTTTCCTGCCGCCGCTCCCCAGTCATTTCCACGGCTTGGTTACTGAGCGTGGACTGCGGCAGCAGTTTTGGCTGCGAGCGAGAGAATTCTGACCGGACAAAACCAAGGGTTGACCAATTCTTTGTGGCTGCGACCACCCGACACTTTGCCTTGACATCCCGCTGACGGGTACGAGGCTTGACACGAGCGCCATCGAGCCGATGAAATGCTGGATAGGGACAGAAGGGGTTGTTCACGGGTAGCGAACTACGAGCGCTGGGTGCATTTAGATGGACAGTGGTTTTTTTCGAGGGAACTCATTCGGGACACTTCTCTGTAACTAGCTCAGCACGTCCTGTGCTCCCTCGCGGAGACCTGAGCGGCCTGAGCCGCTGGACGCAAAATACACAACAACAACAACAACAACAACATGCCCTCTACCTTGAGCGCATCCGGGGCGGGAATCAATTATAATCGCCGTTCCCGATCCGCTTGTGCCTCGTTGCGCCCGGTCGGGCCTGGCCAGGTATGCATGTTCCACAGACTAATTGTCCGTGGACAAGATCCCGTCGCCGCCGCTTTACACACTGTGACGAGATGGCCGTATAATTCCTTACGTCACGCTGTCGAGACTGACCCCCAGGTGATGTAAAAGCCTCGCCCAGGGACGGTCCCCGCCCGTCAACCTCCATCTTCCAGTACACGCATGAAAGAACACACACAGAAAAGAAGGGAAAAATGGCGTCCCCGCAGCAGCACACAATCCAGCTCGGCGTCCTGACCGTCAAGCCCGAGCTCCGGCCCGACGACCGGCCCCCGCTGGACGACGTCTGCTCCCGGCTGCAGGCCGTCCCCGGCGTCTCGGCCCTGTACCGCGGCCGCCACGCCGAGCGCCCGGACCGCTGGACCCTGGCCGTGCGCTGGGCCGAGCCCGCCGCCCTCGACGCCTTTCTCCACTCGCCCTCGTACACCGGCTGGCTCGCCTCGCTGCGGGCCGTCGCCGACTCATACCTCTTCTACCGCGCCCCCGCCCTGCGTGGCGATGCCCTCGCCGCCCTCGCCGCCCCCTGCACAGAGGTCTTCTCCGCCTACGGCGCTGCCCAGTCTTTCCTCGACGACCGCATGACGCCCTTTGCCGATAATGTCGACGCCGGCCGCTTGCCGGGCTACCGTGGCTCCGCCTATGGCCGCTTCGACCGCCTCTTGCACCACGGCTCCCTCGCCTCTCCGGACGGCATCGTCGTCGTCATCCTCATCGGCTGGGATTCCAAGGATGCCCACATGGCCCAGAGAGGCGAGGGCAAGCGTCGGTCCCCCCTTTCCCTCACTCTTCCCCTGCCTGTCATGTCCGCTTACACCACTTCCCCCATACAGTCATTGACCAGCACATCCACTACGTCCGAGAGGACCGCGAGTCCGTCGACTTGGTGAGATGACGCCCCTTCTCCACCAACAGAGGTGACAAGCAGTGTAGCTGACCGCAGCCTCCCTTGCCCTGCCAGTACCACGTTAGCCTGACCAAACTGTAACCAACCGTCGTAAATCACCCTCTGCCCGTTCACTCAAGGTCATCAAGCACGCCTGGATGTCGCCATGCCTGGCCCTGCGAGGCCTACCCTTCCCCCCAGACCACGCTCGACACGCGCGCCGATTCAAAGCCTCGTCTGGAATATGAGCCCCTCCTCCGTTGACCACGTCTCAACGTATACTACACCCGCTCTCCCCCTTCAGCCTGGTTGAGCACCACCCCAAAGCGCATATGCATGCATCTGTCTCGAGCATCGCACATGCCATGGAAACTAAAAAGTGTAATTAAAAGAAAAGGGGCTTTGCCGCAGCTACTTTGGCTGCCGGACCGTCTAGTCCCTCCCCGGCAAATGAGAAAGGTTATCAAACAGACAAAACACGCTGTTGCATATGCCATCCGTACCGTCGAACACGTCGTCACCTCGAGCTTACCACTCAGTCCGGCCGCAGCCTCAGCATGGCTGATCGGGCCAAACACTCGTGTGCACCCGGGTTCCATTCGATAGTGCACTTACTGGGCCGTCAAGCTGTGTTCCGGCCATGCCAGGCCTCCAGACCGTCTTACGTTGTCGTTACCTGTGTACAAGCCATTGTGGCGCAACCGCCCTTCCTTTCCCTTGCACCGAGTCCGTAAATCAAAAGAAAAAACCAGAGCACAAAAGTCGATACCCTGACCCTCCTCCCCAGCCCCCCCTGCCGCAATTCGATTGGTCGAAACGTCGCGACGTTGGCGGTCGTGGGTTAAATGCGATGCTTCTCCGATTCTGTCATGGGCTTCAAGTCAGTCTCGGGCTTTTGCAAAAGGGTGTCCGGCTTGTCCATACCCAGACGGGAGTACAGCAAGTACAGCGCCATCCGGTTACACTCTTCAGTTCCAGTGACCGTGACAAGGCGTTCGTTGCTGCTGTCCTGGGGCTCATTGATCTTGATCACGCTGCCGCTGAGCTGTCGGATCTCGTTGATCTTTTGCCCGCCCTTGCCGATGATGGCCCCGACCATGTCGTTGGGGATGTAGATCTGCTGGGTGATGGGACCGCCGGGCATACCGGCATGAATGGGCTGGCCTTGAGGACCTCCGTGCGGCTGCGGCCCGCTGTGATGGGCCATGTGCGGCTGCGCGTGAGGACCAGCGCCGTACGCCGCGGTCTGGGCTCCGTAGTGAATCGGCATGGCTGGGTTTGGCTGGGCAGCCCCGTGCGGATACTGCTGCGCATAGGGGGCGGCCGGCATGTGATGGGGGGCCCGTCGATCCTGGTGACGGCCGTAGTTGTCGGGGCGACCAAACTGGCCGCCGGCCGGCTGGGGAGAGTACGGGACAACCTGCATGCCGCCGGGGATCGATCCAACAGGGGCACCGCTGCGAGTGGCATAGGCGGAGGCGGCGGGACCACCGAACCGCTCGTTGAGCTGCTCGAGCAGGGTGCTACCGACGTAGTAGGTTGCAATATGGACAGCGTCCGCAACGCCCATGACGACAAGAGAACGCTCGCTCGACATGGGAAGGCATGAGTCTGAGGCGTTGAGTCGAGCGCCCGACGCGTCCTGAATCTCCTTGATCCGAGCACCACCCTTGCCAATGATAGATCCAATGAGGATGTGGGGGATGAGAAGGCGAAGGGGATAGGTCTTGGAGGCAGTGGTAGACTTTTCGTTGAGCGGCTCGTTGTTGAGAGTTCGGATGATGAGGCCGAAAGCCTGCAGATTTCAGTTAGCATGGGACGCAAAAAAATCAGAATATCAACGAAGAAATCAATCACGCGAGGCTCGCGCTTGGACATACCTTGGCAACAGCATCGACGATACCGCTCACAGTCAGGATGCGCTCGACGGCTCCTTTCTGGTAGTCGCTCACGGTGCACTTAGCACCCGACATCTTTCGGATGTTGGAGACATTCTCGCCACCCTTGCCAATGATGGTAGCGGCTTCGGGGCTCGAGATGACGGCGCGGATATGGATCCAGGCAGTCTCGTCGTTGGTTGCGGCAGAGCTGGCACCTGCCTCGGAGCCGATGGTCACCGAAGGTGTAGCAACGGTGGCAGCAGTGGCAGGCACGGGGGCGGCGGTGCCGGACTGCTCCGTCTGAGCGCCGTTGGAGCTGTCGTTGCTGCTCTGAGCGGGGACTTCGATGGCGGTGTCTGCAGCCTCGGCTTCGTCGTCGGCCTTGGAGACCTTGTCGAGGGCAGGACGCTTAGCGTCAGGCTGATCGGTCGCACGCGATGGCGACGACGCCCCCTCAAGAGGGCGTTTCGCCGACTGAGTGGGCTGCGGGGGGGAGGCAGACATGTTGGTTGACGTAAGAATCCCCTGTCTTGTCTTGTTGTCGTTGTGTTGTCTTTACAGGTCGCGTGACGGGTGGTTGAAAGCGGCGGTGGTAAAGAAGTCTTCTATTCTCGTCTTATTTACACCTAGAGGGTTTTCGAAGGAAAACGGGCTGGTGTAGTGACGAGATTGCTCGAACGGAGCCTTCCTGCAAACTCGTGAAGTGGCTTGACTGGTGCCGCTCAGACTCGGGTCAAGGTAGTACTTGTCAATGGTGGCAGACGGGTTGCGGTGGGAGAATGAGCAAGTGTTCCCGCTCAGACGCTGCAGCACTTGATCTGTAGACGTGGCGTCGATGTGCCAGAGCTTCCCTTGGGAGAACGAAGTCGTGATGGAGACTTGAGGTATGTGCGAGAATGCAGGTTGCGGAGCTGGTGGTGGAGAGGACGGGAAGCGGCCGTGACTGGGGCTTGAGATCTTGCGTGGATGGAACGTGGAGAGGTAAGCAACAGGAAGAAGGAGGATCAGACGCCAGCTCGAAAGCAAACCTTGGCTTGTTCTGTTTGCCGGGGGGCTGCGCTCCAGGGTGCAGCCAACGGCGCTCGTCGCGGGTGACAAAGAGGCAAAAGCTTGCAACTCTGCAGCTGGCGGCGGCCGACGGGCAAGGCTGATGATTTTTGGTCCCTTTTTGTGCAGAGAGCTTTGGTTTCCTGGACTAAGTGGGTCGTCGATGAAGAGACGCGGCGACAGTGCGGCAGCCCAACGTGCGGAATGAAATGGGCACGGCCTGGAAGGGGCCGAGAAAGGGCCAACAACAAACGCAACAAGAAGGGAGTGCCCTGTTGCCGGCGGTGAAAAGAGGTCCAAGTTAAGGGGGAGGATGATGCCGTTGGCTGGGGGCGCGCGTCGCGGCTTTGCAGGAGAGAGGAGTGAGTGGGCGAGGTTTGCTGGAGGTAGGAAGTTTGGGTGGAGATGGCTAGAAATTCAGCAGTCTGTATGGATGCTCACTGTACAGCCGTGTCACGTGTTCTCGCCAGCTGGCACACCAGAATCGCCATTGCTGGGTAGGTACGTACTAATCGCGATGCACTGTGCACTCATTGGATACGCGTACAGGTCAATGGCCCAATTGGTTTCTAGGTTCTGAAGCCGCCTGTACATTCTCCCCCCCTCCCCCTACCTAGAGCTCAACTGAAGCCGGCTCGGGGAGAATAGCACCGTGCCTTGTGGCGACAGGCGACCCCACTGCACACCTGACGCGCCTGTACCGCCTGAGCAAATTGACAGGACAGGTGGTTGACCCCATTTAGCCGTGCCAAGATGGGCGTCAAAGGAAAACGTGCCCGCTCTTTTAAATCAGCGCATGCAAGGTACGCGCACCCCAACCTTGTAATCTGCTGCTCCATCCAGCCGTTGGTTGCTAAAAGAGCCCCCTGCCTTGACGCCAAAGCTCACCTGTAAATACCTCTCCTGTGCATCATGGACGCCAATCCGCGTGTCTCGGAAGCGGACGTCTATGCCGCCAATCTCGACTATACGCTCAAAGAGCTCCAAGGGAAGATCGATGAGCACCAGGCGGAGCTCCAGCGGGTGAGATCCCCTGGACATGAGCTTGACTTGGCCATGACTGACAGAAGAGACGGCATAGATACGTGCCGTCACCGATGAGGAGAGCCCCCTCCCCCCCGAGGAGCAGGCAGTCGTCATCAAGTCGGCCCTCGACGACTTGATCAACTCGGAACCCTTCTTGCCCTCTCCCGGCTCCCTTCTCCCCGCCCTGCTGGCCTTGCGCAGGACGCACCAGACGATTGTGGAATCAAACGGCTTTCTCGATTCGCATAGCCCCGACGTGGAGCGAGCCAAAAGGCAGCTCGAAGCCGACCACGCCAGTCTCAAGGATCAGCAACTCCTGGCCGATGCCCTTGACGTCAGGGTACAGTCCCTGCGGCATCAGCTCGACACCCAGTCCGACATGCCGCCCGAGGACGGCGCCAGGAAACGAATCGAAGAGCTCGAGGCCAAGGTGACCAATTACGACGCCCAGACGGCGAGGCTGATGAAGTCGCTGCTCGCCTTTATCCAAAATCACTTGGCCGTCATGCTCGCGGCCGAGGAGCTGGGAGGGCCTGTCGTCGGCAGCGCCCTGGACATTGATCCGCAAGACCTCGCCGCCGGCTTCAACGCGCAGGGAAAGCCCAGCAAGGCCAAGAGCGGCGCCGACAGCCGGGTAAAGCGCCAGCGCCGCATCGATGAGCTTTGGGGCACGGGCAGCGCGCAGGCCGAGGCCGCCGCCGACGACGAGGTCGCAGCAGCCGGGAGGGAGATGCAGCGGCTGACGGAGGAGCTCCTCAATGCGCTTGTCGAGGCCAAAGGAGACAACTCGGCGTCGTACGTGAGGCTGACCCGGGAATCGGCTGCCGCGAGGTTTCTCGTCAGGTCCAAGGTGGCGCAGTTTCACCCCAAGGATGCAACGAGGTTAAGGCTCGTCGACTTTGGCCGAGAGCTCGAGAGCTGAGGAGAAGCTCGGATGCTTCATCCAGCGGCTACATGCATTGGTGCCTCTTTGGCTAAGCTGCTGGGCACACTTGTCATGATATGGTCGTGCATATAGCCAAGGATGACGGCCTTGCCCGCGCCTCGATACCAATCGACTTCGCTACGCGCAGCAAGCGGTCAAGGCAAAGCCCTGCTTTTAACACGAGGGGCCGGCTCATATCGTGGCCTACGGAACCCCTCACATCATAAGGGCAGACAAGAGGCGGCCTCAACAGCAGGCTAGGCATGACCTCTCTCGAACGGATATGGTCGACGTGAGAGAAGTGTAGCTGCAGCCGACGGCCCGAGTATTTGCGCAGACTCGATGCAATTGGCGCTCCTACCTAGATCTGCTCAGATACCACTCCAGGGCCAGCTCTTCCTCCTTGGGATGCATCAACATCCTGTCTCTCACAGCCTCCAGCTTGTCTGTTCTGGTCTTAAACCACCTTGGCGCCGTCTTGCCTCCCATGTATTCATGGTAGACCCAGCAGGTCTGCCACCAAAAGCTCCCCTTGATGCGGTGGACGCCCTGACAACCCGGGCACCATTTGGATGTGAGTTTTGCGGTATCCGTCGACCGAGATGACGAAGGAGGCGACTCGACCGACTTGCTTTTCATGCGTACCAGCATCGTGTCGGTCTTTGCCGGCGGCAGGAGCTTGCCCGAGATGAACTCGTCGATGATCTCATGGAAGGCCACCGGGGCCTCTCCGTAGCAAATGGCATCGTTGACCTTTTTGCTCCAGCGCTCATGAAAGTCTGCATAGTAAGGCTCGACGCTTTCGAGAAACGAATCCTTGGCCAGTTGGTCGCAAATGGTCGAGCCCGCGATCTCGTCGCACCCTTCACTCAGGTCGATGACGTCGGAGGCCCAGGCGAGCCAATCCCGGGGACCCTCGCACTTTAGTTTCTCTATCAGTCTCTCAAACTGCGAGTGAGGTGGGTTTTGTTGACTGGAGCCAGGTCTTTCAAACTGCGGGTGAGGTGGGTTTTGTTGACTGGAGTCAGGTTTGACCCCCGTCATCAAGGACTCGAGGGTGACGAGCTTGAGGCGTGGCGTTGTGGCCTTGTCGCCGGCGAGGTGCGACTTCCATTCGTCGGCCACGCTCGAGTAGATTGTCACGTTCAGTTGATTCAGCTCCTCCTTTGCGGTGGCGTGCTCTCCGAGCTTGATCGAGTACTCGAGACAGTCGACACGGAAGCGATCCTGGCTGATGGCAAAGGACCGGCCAGCGAGGTCGAGCGTGAGCTTGTGTTCGAGGAAGCGAGCTTGGAAGTCTTGGTCTGACTCGTTTCTCCGGCGGCCTGCGAATGTGTCAAAGGCGGGGGGGACTGGGGGTTCCGGCCGGACAGGCTCCTGGAGCTGCCTGGCGCCTCTGGGATTGACGTATTCCCATATGCCGCCGAGCCTCGCAACGGTCTCGACGCGCTGCAGCCACATGTCCCAGCCCGAGCGGTCGGAGAGGATGGGGATGTCGCGCAGCACATCTTCGGTCCGGACGTCGGTGTCTATGCTCAGGTCCTCGAGCAGGTTGGGGATGAAGGGCGCGGAGCGGGAGCTCCCCATTCGCGCGGGCATGATGCCGGGTGGCCCAGACGGGCGGATAGCTCGAAAGCGAGTTTGCTGCAGGGTGTTTTCGGGGAGGGTTAAGGGGGGGAAAAGAGCGGGCTCGGGCTGAAGCTCGACGAAGCCTCGACGAGGCAAGGGAATAGACTAGTTAGTAGAAGAAGGGGTTAGTGGGTTAGTTTGGGCGAAGCAGCCGCGGGAGAAAAAGTCGGCACCGACTCCCGGCGCTCTTCTGGCAAAAGAAACGAGTGCCCGGAAACTCAATTTTTTTGTCAATTCACAGTTTGGTACCGCGTAATTACTAAGGCGCGCAGTGGCACCAGCGCCAGCCTTGCTCCTCTCTGCTGCAACCTTGCAATTTTGGTTCTCGCCAGACTCCCTTGTTTGCGGCAGGGCTTGCGCATCGAATTGGCCAATGGGCCCGTGTAAATCTGTGCAGTCGAGGGTCCGTCGAGGCAGAGGCATCTCGCAGCTTGGCAGCGATGGCTGGAGAAGGGAGCTTGATTACCTAAGGCCATCATCTTGCAGCTACCTGGGACGAGGTGCCGAGTGCACAGAAGCCCGCGCAGATACCCGGTACGTACCTTGATAGCCTGGTGAGCGCGTCTTTGGAGTCGCGCTTGTCGCGTCACCCAGAATTCCAGAACCCCCCCGCCCCTCCTCGTGCCTCCGAGCTCCAGCAACTCGCCTTTTCCTTGCCACCCCAATTCGCCAATTCGCCAATTCGCCCCATTGATCTCGCATCTTAGAGATAGTATCTCCCCAAACCATGTCGTCCACCACCGCCGCCGCCGCCGCTTCCCCGCCCTCCAAGCGCGTCAAGACGACCGACGACGGCTCGTCCATCATGGAGCCCGCCCCGGCCCTGCAGGTCAAGAAGCTCTCCGACCAGGGCCGCCTGCCGACGCGCGGCAGCGCCTTTGCCGCCGGCTACGACCTGTACGCCGCCAGGGACACGACGGTCCCGGCGCGGGGCAAGATCCTCGTCGACACGGACATTAGCATCGCCGTCCCCGCCGGCACGTGTAAGTCAAGCCCGGTTCAGACCCAAAGGACAGAGGGCACAGGAGGAGGGGGCACACGAACGCGCATGCTGACTTGCTGCGGGGGGGGGGGGGAAACAAAGACGGCCGCATCGCCCCCCGCTCCGGCCTCGCCTCCAAGCACTTCATCGACACGGGCGCCGGCGTCATCGACGCCGACTACCGCGGCCAGGTCAAGGTCCTGCTCTTCAACCACGCCGACGCCGACTTCGACATCAAGGAGGGCGACCGCATCGCCCAGCTGGTCCTCGAGCGCATCGTCACCCCGGACGTTGTCGAGGTCCAGGAGCTTGACGAGAGCGTGCGCGGCGCCGGGGGCTTCGGGAGCACGGGCAAGCAATGACGCGGGATGGGGCTCGGCGTCATCGGCTGAGGCCAATACAGGTCCCTAATGGCCTTGTGCAGTATCCTTCTTTCAGGATTCCAGATTGACCATGTTTGATGACTTTGGCGGCCTGGCTGCATACTTGGCTCCTGGGTTTCTCGGTGGAGAAATCCATAATCAAGAGCGCAAGGTCATAAAGAGACAGAACAGACGAAGCAGGCGACAGCCTGGGCAATCAGGCACATGCAACCGGCACACGGATAGAAGTCTTAGAGGAAAAAAGGTGAAAAAGTGGCATTGTCTATTCTACCCAAACTTTCACAAACATAATGAATGTGCTTCCATTGCATCCACTCTCGAGCTCCAGTTATATCGCCTTGGCCCTAAACTCCGTCGCCGGGGTGCGCAGGCAGTCCAGGTTCTGGACCAGCTGCAGCTCAGCAGCCTTTGTCTTGATGTAGTGCACATTCCTCTGGTCGGCCCTCTCGCCCTCGGTCATGGCGGCTCGGGTGCGCTCCACGACGGCGGGCATGGCGTCCCTGGTCCGCGAAAGCACCTCGTGCATGCTCGCCAGCACCTTTTCGGTGGCCCTGGCCAGCGGCAGCTCCAGCGCCGGCGTGGCATCGTTGCTCAGCCAGCTCGGCCGCTCGCGCAACCCGGGCACGTGCTCGACGGCCTCGCGCATGCGCGTGGTGATGAGGGCGCCAAACATGTCGCCCGTGCCGCAGAAGTAGCAGTCGATGGAGGAAAAGACAATCTTGAACAGCCGCGCCTTGCCGTCGGACGTCATGCTAGAACCCACCACGGAGAGATGGTCGGCCGGCTGGTCCGCGGCGGGGAGGCGGACCGAGGTGATGACGACGTGCGGGATGCGGTACTTGTCGTGCAGCGCTTGAATCGCCTCTGTCAGGCTCTCCATGCCGACGATGCTGACGCCAGACAGGAGCCTGGATGGGTGGAAGCGTCAGCCCAAGAACGAAAGGGGAAATACACAAACGGATGGAGAGCAACGGGCGGGAAAAGAAGCAACACGCACTCGGCTTCAAACTGGTTGGGGAGGATCAAGTCGGCATATGGCACGAGCGACTTGTAGGCGGGGACGACATCCTCTGCGACGTATATCTTGCCATTGTCGCCCATGACGGGGTCCAAGACCCAGAAGAAGCTGCCGGGCGCGCCTCGCGCCTTTTCCTTGAGCTCCTTGGCAATGCCGCCGACGGCTGCGACGGCCTCGGCGCCGGGGATGTAGCCCGAGAGCATCATGTCAAAGTCGTCGAGAAAGGACTGGCTCAGCCCCCTGTAGATGTCTGCAATCTCCTGGGCCGAGGCCTTTGTGCCCGTCCACTGCCTGTACCCGGTGTGGTTGCCTGCCGTTGCCTGAATTGAGAAGAGTTCTCCTTGTCAACAGCCGGTAGGACGAAACGTACTGAAGTGCACCGTGTTCAAGGCGGCCACGTCACAGCCCAGCGCCTGGAGCACGAAGACGGCGATCTTGTTCCCGACATAGCTGGACGAACGTGGACGTCAACAACGGATCACCTCTGTCTCCCCTTGTCGCGCCACGATGGCCCCTTACCCTGAGACGACCTGGAGCATGGCATCAGTGTCCCTGACTTTGAAGCGGCACGGCAGAGAGGAGGCCAAGGCCTTGTGGCAAACGAGAGGGCAAACGAGAGGGCAAACTGGAACGCACATGGCTGGCCACGGCCAGGACCCGCGTGGCGAGCACGGGGGCTCCGGCCGACATGGTGGGCGTCTGGTCGATTGGGTCGGTGCCGCTCACTTGACGCTGGAGAAGGAGTCTCCAAGGGTCGCGAGCCAATTGAGGGCCGGACGCGAAGCGGCGGGTGGACTTTGGTCGCTGGCTAGAGTCTGTCGCGAATTGACACAAGGGATCGGGGCTTGGCCACGTCGAGGCGGAGGACCCAGGTCTTCATAAGCCGTTACCTCACTGCCGGTACGAGGGAGACTAGAGCTCTAAAGTTAGTAGCGGTAATTAGTGCCAACCCAGGCAGAGCCCCGCCATTTGCCCCTCTTCCCGCCTGTCGTTGAAATCATGGACGACTCGCGACGTCTGGTCGCGTAATGCATTGCTTGAGGCGTGCATGCCAAGGTGGGGGCAAATAAAATCGAAAAGTCCAAGTCATTATCGTCAACGATGCGCCAGACAGACTGTTCTTCCCCCATATGTAGTTACAACAGAGTATCTCGGCAGCGCCTCGTCTCGCCGCGATCCGACGCCCGGCCCTTCCAAGCTCTAAACTCGCTGCCTCATCGCCGCCGACGTCTACTGGTCTCGCACATGCAATGCGGTACACCATTCTTACTCGTCGTCGCCAATCTGTCAAACTACTTGTTAGCGGCAATGACCAAACACGGGCCTCATCCAAGGCGACGAGACGCACCTTTGGCGCCAGATAGAAGCGCAGGTAGCTGCTACCAGACAGGTTGTACTCGACCAGCAGGGGTACCTCGCTGGACAGGCAGATCTTGACCTGGGAGGAAAGGGCGGCAGCCTTGCAAAAGTTGACGAGGTACTTGAGGGAAAAGGTCAGAGAGACGGGCTCCGTCAGCTCAATGTCGACGTTGAGCTCGGGCTTCTCGACGTTGGTGTGGCTCCGCAGCGTCACGGACCCGTTGCCAATGTCGCCGTTGCACGAGAACTTGACGCCGTCCTTGGAGGCCTCGATGTTGACTGCAAGTTGGTGGCGCGTCAGTCGTATTGCTTCTCGAGGAGGGCTGGGATGAGGTGTTACGTACCTGATTCGGACATGGCAGCCAGGTCTGTGCAGATTCTTCGAAACTCGGCAGCGGGCATGGCAATGGTGGAGGCATACTCTGTCTGCGGGATGCCCAGGTGCTCCTGGTCAATGTCCATGAGCTTGAGGTCGTACTCGCTGATGCGGTCGTTCTCGCTGCTCTCAAAAACGAGGTTGAGGACGTCGGGGGCGTCCTCGGCCTTGAGGGTCAGGATATCCTCGTTTTGAGCGGCGCGGAGAACCTTTGTCAGAGACGTCAGGTTGACGCCGAGGGCAATGTTGCGGTCGCATCGGTAGGGCGAGAAGCCCTCGGCCTTGAGCATCATGGACACGAGGGCGACGTGCGAGTTGTCCATGGCCTGAAGCGCGATGCCCGAGTCATTGCAGTCGAAGTTGCAATCCTGGACGAGCTCTTTGATGGCATCGACCACCTGCAGCGGGCTTCAGAATTGGTCTTCAGTCGACTGAAGGGTAGATTACCTTTTTCAGGATATTAGCCTGCTCGAGCCGTGCTTCCAGCATGTCTGTGTTCCACGGTCAGAGTCCACGTCGCGGCAATGACAGGTGGGAGCATGACGACATACCGTCGGATTATGTGAGGATGAAGGGTGCAAGGGAACAGTGAGGCCTGGGGGGGGGGGTGGTAAAAGCGAGCGGCTCCCGTTGACGAGGGCTCGAGGGGAGAAGAAGACGGAGACTGAAGAAGGAGGGTTGGAAAGGATGATTCAGAGAGAGGGTTCCTGAATGGTCTGGCGTTGAGCAGCTGCAGCTTGTGGCGTGCCGGACGTGGTTGAGGCTGGTCAAGATGGATGAAGGTGGGAGGATGGAGAGAGATTGAAGAGCGGGAGAGAAAGGCGGGCAGGCACTTTACGCGTACGCGGTCAGTTGGACGCGTCGCGTGGCGGGGTTCGGCCCTCACTGTCAGCTACCGTCTCTGCGCCAATTTTGCGCGGGGCCAGAAAAAAAAGAGGAGACAGACAAAAGATTCAGGGTGGAAAAGGGGGCCCCTGAGCTCGAGTAAGTCGATGGCACTCCGTCAAAACACGTACAAAGTGCACAGATGGCCATCATACGCTCCTAGAGTCGGTGGCGTTGGCGTTTGAAGCGCATGCGATGGATGATCCATAACCATGCGTTTGCCTGCACATCCTCCGAGTGCAAAACGCTTTGCGTCAATAGTGTTTCAAGCATACCTAGTCTGTATCTATAACCCTAGGCGGTAGATACATCGTCCCGTCTTGGTGCCATGAGCCTGCAGCGACCACCAACTGCCTGTTGCGTACGCTGTAAAAAGAGTTGCGGACTGTGACCGTACTTCGCTGGTTCGACAAACAAGAAGAAAAGAAAAGAAACCCAAGATCCAGTGCCTGTCCCGCTCAGTAAACAAATCGTCCGAGTCCCATGACTATATAAGTCCAAAAATAAAATAAAGGAAAAGAATGGTTCGAGGAGAACCAAGTATATCCAGAAAAGTCGTCATGCCCAGTGTTTGTACACCCAGGACAAAAAGCAAACGCCAAAGACTCCGTCGGCGGCCCCCTTACAGGGAGACGATCCGTTCCCCGGAGGGAGGGGCACTGGCACGGCTGCTCGGCCGCAAGCTGATGACCGTCTCCAGCTCCCGCAGCATGCCCCGCGTCGCGTCCATTTGTTGCCGCGCCTGTGCCTTTTGTTCCCTCTCCTCTCTCATCTTCACAAGCCTCTCGTCCCTCGTGAGAAGGCTCCGCGGCCGGGCGGGACGGGCCACGGCCTCAAAGATCTCGGGTGTTTGCGGCTCCGGCGGCTCCGATCGCGGTGATGACTGGCCCGTCAGCGCCTTGAGAGCATCTGCCGCGCCGCCCTCGTCCACTGTCGTGAGCCCGCTGAGGGAGCTCGTGGGTGATAGCGCCAGGCTCGCCGACGATAGCCTCTTCTCGTTTCTATCGATGCCAATAGCCAGCGCCGCCTTGCCTTCTTCCCACGCCGTCATGAGCTCCTTGAGATCGACCCCGATGGACTCGTATTGAGACATCAGATGCGGTCCTACCTCCGAGATGTCGTTTGAATCGTCCAAGGCCCTGTCCGACTCTTCTCTCAGCAGGTGGAGCTTGGCCTGCAACCCCCGAATCCCAGTCGACAGCGAGTTGAGCTTCCGCAGCTGAGAGCGCCACCTCTCCCTGTTTGGCGTCAGAGGGACCTTGGGAGAAGGCGGCACGGGGAAAGCTGCAAACAGTCAAGTCAGCGCAACTCTAAAGACGGACTCGACGCCGCCAGACATGAAGACCATACATTCTTCTTCGCCCAGAATCGCCCGCACCCTGTCGTAGGATGTCCTTGTCGAGACATTCAAGCCTCGCAGCGCCTCGACCGCGCTCCCCCAGCGGAGCAGCTCGGCGCCCTCCCCGTCGGCGTCGAGAGCTAGCAGGCCGCAAAGCAGCATCTTGCGCGCCGTGTGGAAGCGAGCTGCCAGAACCTTGAGCGTCCGCAGGGACTCCGGGTCGTCGAACTCGGTCTCGTTGTAGCCTTGAAGGGCATCCGAGACGTCAAAGTCGCTGATGTCATACATGTCGTAGTACTTTTCGAGTTCCGTCACTTCGGAAAAGCCCCTGACAACATTGGACGCCTGATTGTACTCTGTCAAGACGTCGCCAAAAGAATTCTTAATCGTCTTGCGCAAGCGCACGCATTTGCGGCCCTGGCTGCGGTCTTCAATCCGGCTCACAGGGGGTAGAGGTGCGCTACTAGAGGCAAGTCAGTTTCAAGAGGGCTTTGACGACACGTCCTGACGAGACCAACATGCGATATCCACGTGAGACTAGCTCCACCTCTTGGATCAAGGACAGGGTCGCCTCGGTCGCGCTGTCAAAGTCGTGAGAGTTGGATACAAAGGCTGCCATTTCGGAGAGGCATTGCTCTCTTTGGTAGCGCAGCCATTGCCGCCGTATGACAACGTGGCCCAGAAAAGCCGAGGCGGCGAGCACGGCCAGGAACAAGACCAAGCGCTTCCGCGTCACATGCGACAGCGCCCCACTGCTGCGAACCCAGCTGAGGAAGATTGCGACGGCTAGAGCCCCGAGTACCGGCACAAGAATGCCTTGGGTTGAGTGATGTTTATGTCCTATCGTTGCGCCGGCGAGAGTCGGAGCTGCAGGGCGGTGGCCTGGGATCGATTGGCCGCTCAGGAGCTGCGACGCAACAATGGTGTAGCGAAACTGCTCGAGGAACTTGGCATTGTCGGAGCGGTCGATACTTGCGGCGAGGACGGCCTGTTGATGAGGGGGCGCGGTCAGCGACAGTCGAGGGAAAGCACGGCAAAGGGGCGGCGAGTCGCACCGAGCAGTTTCTCCTGATGGCCCGCAAGGCCGAGGCATGGCGCGACTCAACTGAGGGCGCGGCGACGGGGGTTTTGGCACGAAAGCGAGCCTTTACTAGTGGGCGACCGGTGGGCGCAAAGGGCGAAGGGCTGGGAGGCGACGAGGAGCGCGACAGCGAGGACAGCGAGGACAGCGGTGAGGCGCCAACAGGAGCCCAGTCTGGGTCCGACTCGTCTCCTCCGTCTGCAGTTGGGCTCTGTCAGAACCGGCGATGCGAGCCAGCGGGGAGTAGGCCAGCTCACCTCTGAGGTAGTCGGCCAGGGGCGTCTCGTCGTAGACGACGGGCTCCATCTAGCGACGAGTCGATGATGGCGACGGGCTGACAGCAGGGGATCGTAGCGCCATGAAGCGCGCCGGCGCGCTAGGCACTCGGGATAGGGCGACAAAGGAGAATGAAGGACGCTGTAAGAATAGAGGGGTGAAGTGTTCTGCTTGCGTGTTGGCGGCCTCTACGACGGCACTGACGAGGCAATCATGGTGTTTGGGGGGAGAGGGAAAACAAGTTCGTGTTTACTCACGGCATGTAAGTTGACTTAGGTCGCGGCATGTACTCCGTAAACGGGTGGGCCGTTTGCGGCCAAATGTTTTGGGGGAGAGACACGGTTTTGCATGACACGAGCTACCTGCCTAACTTACTAGTATGTGCTTTACCCAATAATAGGGCAGATTCGCGAATCCTTGGGTACGGTATCAAAGTTACCTCACAAAGGTTAGGTACCTAGGTAGCTAGGCAGGTAGGGAGGACCGCGTATGTACCTTAGTAGACCTGCATCCACTGTAAATGGCCCTCTTTCAGCTGCCGGCAAGAGCCCAAAAGCACCGCCCCCAAGGCGCAACCCCAGCTGGGGAGGGGATGAACCGAACCAGGGGGCAGATCATGATGCACCGCATGAATCAAACAAGTCAGCAGTCAGGTGCTTCCTTTTGCACACCACACCGCAACAAAGGGACTGGCGACACCGTGCACTTGCACTTCCAGCAAGTCAAGTTCCATGTTAGTCGAGGTATCCGGAGTCTGGCCGAGTCCCAAACTCCGAATGTACAGTACAGAGCCTACCCCGTAATTATGTACAGCATTCCTCTTTGTCGCATATCGCGATAAGCACATGACTCAATAAGGTACAATAGCCAACCCTGTCGGGCTGACGTTTCGCCGCTCCCGCCTGCTGCATTGCTCCTCGGCTTCAAGCTTGGCCGAGCTCAACGACGACGCCGACCAGAGCATGAAGCTTCAATAACCCTCGCCCACTACCCTTCTGCCAATGCCCGTGCGGCCGGCGCCCGTTCAATGCCGGCGCGCCGTCTGCCGACACGCCGTCCCCTCCCCGGCCGCCGTCGTCCGGGTCCCCGTCGAGCCATGCAGCCGCCGCTCGACTTCTCCACGCCGATGCCTCAACTCGCACGCCGGCCCTCTCGAAGGCCGTCGCCGCATGGGAAAGCGCCATATGACGGGGCTCATGCCCGCCTCCTCCGTATACCCTCCCGTCTGGCAGTTCGATGCCCCTCCCGCCACCACCATCCCCCGATGGGAACCCCCGACCACGCCATTGTACCGAAGACAGAAACACGAGCGTCTGGGCCTCTCTGGCCTTCTCAACCACTTTCTCAGCTGGCTCGACCATTCCCATGCAGAGAAGCCCATGGTGCCGCCGGTGGCTATGCATGTTCATGCCGTGGACAGTACCGCTCAGTACCAAGCGACCCCTGAAGCAACCTCACCGGCCTCATCAAGCTCTTCACAAGCCAACCTCGAGTTCGTCCACCTGCGAAGCGCCATATGGGTGTTGGAAAACGTCGATGAGAACAGCTTGCAACCACTGTTCAACTCCTGTGCACACTCGCTATGGCACAAACTGCAAAGTGGAGAGTTGTCTCCCAACGCCTTAGACACCGCCGTCTTGGACCCCCTTGACTCGGCGACGAGGCAACGGATCCCGACAGAAAACATGGCGGACGAAATGGTCGCCTCCTTTCGCAGCATTGTCCTGTCGGCCCTCGAGGCTGTCCAAAGCGAGGGCGACAAGTCGGTCGATCCGACACTGTGGCTGAGCTTCGCGCAGAGGGTTTGCGGCACCAAGGGAAGACGACATGATATTCTACTCTTTGGCAAGCTGATGCGCACCATGCCAACTTCGCTGCGGGCGCAGGTCCCCCCCGATCACATAGCCGAGCTGGCTCGAGCAGTCGTGGTGGAACATGCGACCCGCGACGACCTGGCTCACCGCTGGTCAACTCAAGCCCACAGCTTCAGCCGTGCCTTGCAGGAACTGACTACGACGCAGCGGCAGAATCTTGACGACGACATGAGGTGGTTTTTACTGCGGCAGGATAGGGCAGTGAGAGAAAGGCAGATATTGTCCTTCTCCTGGCTGATCATCAAGGCTTACGATACTCAAGCGACGACGGCAGACTTGCTCAAGACTCATGTCGAGACAGCTCCACTAAACACTCGTGTCAGCAGTCTGAACCTGTGGCATCTCCTGGCGGCCCGGTTCATCGGGGCCGGAGCTGTGGAAAGCGAGCACAGCAAACTGCTGTTGGAGGCGGAATACGAGTCCCTGGGCCAACGTTGGACGTTTCTCGTTCTTGCTCTGATGGCCTCTCAGAAAAAGGATGAGAGCTTGCGTGAGCTGTGCTCCTTCTTGAGTAGCATTGGAGAGTTCGATACCATGGCCCAGGCCCTGACGGAACGGGCGCTCCCTGTTGTCCGCATAGACGCCGTCCAAGCGATAGCGATCGCCTGCAATGACCACAACCGGGCCCTTGCACTTCACGATGCTCTCCTCTCCAGGGGGGGGTCAGAGCGAATGCTGGCCTCATGGGACTGGACCATGTGGGTCAAATATGCAGAAAGAATCATCAAAGACCCAGCGATGGATTCTTGGCGCATCTGGGACGTGCTTCACCTGAAGCGTCGCTCAAGTAAAGACAGGAGGGATCGGGACGAGACTGCCAGCGACGTCGACGCCAAGGTTCAGCTGCTGGACCAGATAAGCCAGTGGTTCATGGAGGCGACACACATCAATGACCGTCAGCTGCTGCGAGAGCTGGAAAAGGTCATTTACATACAGAGGGGTTTAACGGGGACTCTGACACGGCAGTCACTGGCCCACCTCACAGACCTATTGACACGCGACCTCTCTCGAGGCCGCAGGGGCCGGACGGAGCGGCTAGAGTGGCTGGTCCAGTTGGTTGCCCAGACACAGGGCATGGACAAGGCAACCCGGGTGGCGTCGGCCATCAGAGGCTGGAGGTGGACGCTTGCCCGGAGGCGCGCCGCGGAGTTGGTAAAGTAGGGGCGACCCCGTTGGATAACGTGGACATCCACGAATATCTTTTTATAATCCGTACATACCATTGCACAAAAACGCTTACAAACAAAGATGATGGATAGAGAGAGACTGTAGGTGAGGCTGAAACTGGAATTTAAATTGCCTCGTAGGGTTGAACTCTTTCTGATCGTCTTGACAAGCCGCTATGCTATGTCTTCCATGACAGCTGCGGAAGATGCGCCAACAGAGACGATCTACAAGCAGCAAAGCATTCCTCCGGGAGTAGATGACGCGCGCTCCCTACATCCAGGTTTATGTTGTGTTGGTCTCTTCGTCGAGGCTGATTTGGGCCAGGGACCGGTGGAGCGTGGTGTAAGGAAGAGAACATTACTGTCGAGATTGAGTAGCTATGCCCAAAAGGAAGAGACAGCTCTATGGTTCGTAAGTGGTCGTTAAAGTAAAGTACAGCATGAGTGATAAATCAAGAATTACATCAAATTTTTTAACAAGAAAACGCGCGGGATATCGCGACCGCTTTTCGCCCCAATCTCATCATTTTTGACTCAAAAACAAAACCCCAGACCGTTTGTCCCGAGGACGAATACAAGGGGACAGACATTTCATACATGAAGAGGATCAAAAAGAAGAATATGAAAATCGCGTGCCCAAACTGCGCCAGCGATGCCGGTTTTTGGTCCGTTTCGCCAGTCTCGAGCGGCCGCGGGGTATATGGAGAAAACAGCTCGCTGCCAGCCCTTCTAGACATCGCTCGCCAAGTAATGCCCCTCAGACGGTGCCATGGAGTGGTCTGTCACGACACTGATGCGGCTCGGGGCGCCGAGGGATGCGCCGCCGGCGTCACTAGACGGCGTGAAGTGGCGCTTGCCCTTGTCGCGGGCCACGAGCACTTGTGCCGGGCAGACCACAACCTTGTCCTCGCCCACACCGTCATCGTCACCTCTCTTGACGACCAGGGGGAAGAGCACGATCCGTACCACGGCCCCCTGCGCCTCAATCTCCTCGTTGGTCATGGAGAGATTGCCGCTCCGCTCATTCATCATGGCGGCGTCAAAGTAAACGGTGGCGGCCAGTTCACCATCGGCATCGTACTCAGGCTGCAAGGGTGGAAGCATCATGTACTCGGCTCGCTGGGTGCGCATCTCGACCGACAGATCAACGGCTTCGCGCATCACCCTGCGCAGCTGCGACTGGATCTGGCTCTCCAGGTTGCTGGGCGGAGGCAGAATCTTGCTGAGGGTCTGGAAGATGGCCTGCACGACGGCCTCGGTGTCAAGCTCCCTCTGTTCCTTGAAGTTGCCTCTCTTGCAAAGCAGGGTCAGGGTGACGGCGCGCCACTGCCGGACCGCTTGTGCAGGGCCGACCTCGATGAGGAGCTTCTCGAGGGACTTGAGCTTCTGGCGCTGCTCGCGATCCATGCCAAAGAGGTATCGGGTGAAGACGAACTCCCAGATCATGTTCATGGTCATGGACATGAAGATGTCGCGCCGCCTGACCCGGTCGTTGAGGTACGAGTCGACGTCGGAGCCGTCGAGGACTGCATTGTCCAGGCGGTCGATTGTCTTTTCGTCGTTGATCTCGCTTGTCAAGCGGCATGCACGCATGTCAGAGAATTTTGAGAAGCGGAGGACCCACTGCTGGACGTGGGAGCACAGCTGCTGGCATCGATTGTCGAAGTAGTCCTCGTCTTTGAAGTTGAGGAACTCGGGGCTGCTGGCCTTTGAGTCGAGTATCTTGCGCTGCATGTCGCGCATTTGCTCTTTGGCAGACTCGAGCTGGGCGCGGAGGCCGGCGATCTCGGCGTCCTTTTCCTGCAGCGTCTGGCTAAAGGTGTTGTGGACGCCGCGGGCCTCGTCGAGCTCGCGGGCGACGGTTGCGTAACGGACCTCGAGGTCGGCGTAGCGGCCGCTGTCCTTTGCGGCGAGCTCTGCGTTTGCGCTGGCGAGGCCATCGTTGACCTCGGTCAGGCGACTGACCTCGTTGTGGAGAAACTGCAGCGACTGCTTGAGGGATTCGATCTCGGCGTCGCGCTCTGACAGGACGGCGGCGGCGCGCTGGCTCAGCTTGTGCTCGGCGTGGGAGCGGGCCTCGGCCAGTAGGGTGTTTTCGGCCATGAGCTGCTCGACGCGCGACTCGAGCTCAAGGACCTGCATGCTCTGGCGGCGGCGCATGCTGTGCGGGCGCGTGGGCGAGCGCGGCGAGCCCATTCGACCCTCGCCGAAGCCATCGTAGACGTCCGCCATTTCGCCTCCTCGGGCCCGCGCGCGGCTCTCGTTGGCGACGGGCGGCGGCGACGGCGACGAAGAGCCGGATGCTTGGTACTTGTCCGTCTCCTTGTCGTGCGTCGTCGAACTGGTTGCGCTACTTTGACGCCGCAGAGCTCGCAGGTCGCCGCTCATGCGCTTACTCATCCGCCGAAGTGGGGGGGCTGGGGATGACATGATGCTGCCTGGACTCTCAGGCCGAAACTTGAGCGGCTCTGGCGTGTGCCGCCGCGCTAGGCTCGTGTTAGACGCCGTCCGCCGCGCGCCAAAGGACGCCGCCTCGGCCCGTTCCGACAGCGCCTGGCCTCGGCTATCGGCGGCATGGCTGTCGCTCGCGCTGCGCTCCGCTTGCCGGCTCCCGGTCAAGGCCAACGACGACGACGAGGTCGCCGCCGCCACTCCGCCGAGGTCCCCGTAGCTCTTCTTCTTGCTGCGCTTCTTCTCTGGCTCGGGCGTCGCCTCTGCGGCCGGCGGCTCCCGCAGCACGGGCGTCCCACCCCGAACGACGGGCGTCCCGTACGGCGACCGACGTGGTTTCCCCCCTTGGACCACGCCGCCGGGCTCGGGGGTGCGAGCCATCATCTCGGCTCCGTCTCCGGTGTGGACGCCGCTGTCTCGCTGCTGCTGCTCCCACATGAGTTTGCCCCGGCGCTGCTGCGGGTTCGGCGAGCCTGATCCAAATCCGCTATCGCGGTTCACATCCGGCGTTGACCAGTGGTGCCGGGTCGCTTCCGCCTCTGCCTCAGCCTCGGGAAATTCTTGCACCGCAGGCAGCGCACGGGATGACGATATCTGCACATCCATCGCCTCCGGTGTTGCGCTGCCCTGCCCGGCTGGCCCCTCTCGTTCTTCCCTGAGCAGCCCACCAACTGGCTCCTCCACCTCCGGTCCTCGACGAAGCAGGCCAGCAGGCTCTGCCTTGACCAGACCTCTCTCTCCCCGACCCAGTATCGGGCTCTCCGTGAAATCCTCGTCCAGAGGCGCCCCTTGCCGAGCCGTCTCTTTCCAGCCCTCCTCCGACTCAGTCAAGCTTTCGCTCACGAATGCAGGAGCGCCTGCCTCCCTGGCATTGCTGGCTTCCGCCTTTTCCTCACTGTCACCCCAAAAGTTCTCGTCCATGCTTGGTCCTTGTTGCGTCTCCAAGCCTTTCTTGTCTGCCCCCTCCCACAAGGCTGGGTCGTCGAAAAAGTCTTCCTCCCGTGGCTGCCGCTTGTCCACAATCTTCTGCTTTCCCTTCTTCTTTTTCTTGCTGCCTCCAAATTTCTCGGCGATCAGAGCCACCCCGCCAGTTATCGCACCAGCTGCTGCGACTTTCTCCGTGTTGCTTGGCCCAGATCCCTCGACAGTCTCATCCTTTAGCGTCGCTTCCTTGATGGGCGTGCTGTTCTTTGCCGGTAATGCAGCTCGAAACTCCGTCCCTGCAACCGATGGTCCGTGGTCGCCCTCCCGGACATCATCAAAGGTACTTGCCCCCATGTCGGTTGATGTATCGCCGGAAGGTGCAGAGGTGTTCTCAATCTGCTTCTGACCAGGCTCGGAGATTGATTGCTCGACGAATGCCTTGGAGATCTCAATGGCCTCTGAAGCCGGCGAGGCCGCCAGAGCCGAAGCCGGTGAGTCGACGCTCTCCTTGTTCACTCCCGCCTCGGGTTTGGATACAGGGGAGTCGGCTCCATCGTCGCTCGCCGGCAGGCCCCTCGTCTCACCCTTTGTCGTGGAAGTTTCTTCAGCCTCACTTGGGAATGAGGCGGCAGGAAGTCTCTGGCTGGAAGAATCGGGTTCCGAGGTCAGAGCGATTGGCTGCTTTGATTTCCGCCTCTTGTCCCTTTTCGCCTTTTTCTTTGCTGGGGCTTCCCAGATGCTGTCTGGACTGGCTTCAGCAGGAGCAGGATCCATGTTCAAGACCATTGGCTCTTTCTCCGCTGATTTCGATACATCGACTGGGTCCTCAGGAGCGTCCACGTCCATCGCATCTCCAGCGATGTGCTCTTCGACGACCGAGGCAATCTTGGGCTCTTCTAGCTGGCTTTTGCCCATTCCTCTGCCGGCAGGCTCCTCAGGCTGAGCTTCAGACAAGATAAGAGCCCCGGAATCCTCGGCTTGGTCAGTCTTTTCTTGAGTGAGGGAGATGGATTCGTCGGTGGGCACCGCGGCGAATCCCTTGCCCTTCTTTCCCTTGCTTTTCCTTTTCTTCTTCGATGTGGGCCACTCATTCTCGGTTTCGACTGTAAGCTTGGGTTCTGTGCTCGGCTTCTCCGCTTCAAGGTCTGGACTTTTCTCTTCGGTTGGAGGGGGTTCAGTCGGAAGTGGCTGATCCTTGGCTTCGCTCGAAGGAACATCGCCGGCAGACGGCGGGCCCTCGGTCTCAGGATCCCGCCACGAGATCCCTGGAGTGTCTGTCGCCTCTTCTCCTTCGCCTCGCTGGGCTGGCTCAGTCATAGACGCCGAGAGGTTGTATACAGGGACCTCAACAGTCTGGGAGGGTAGCTGAAGCCCCTCATTCGGCCATTCTCTTTCGGAAAGAGGCTCAGTCGCTTTCTCAGGGTCATGTGTTTGTTCACCAGTCTCTCCAATCTCTCCAACGGTTTGGACTGGGTCTGGCTCGGCCAAAGTCTCGGGCTCAATCGCTGGTGTAGCAACGCCGCTGCCGCTCTTGCCCTTCCCGGTCGTGAAAGCCCATGTGTCGTTGTCTTCAAAGGATTGAGACGTCTGCTCAGGCTCTGTGGGCTTGGGCTCTTCAGGTTGTGGAAGAAGGTTGGCCGCAGGTTCAGGGCTAGCTTTTTCGATGGGTTGTCTCGAGAACTCTGCGGATTCAGGCTGTGAAGAAGCACCCGACTCCGTTGCAGGCGTCAGCGCCCCGCTACCTTTGCCCTTTCTATTCTTCTTTCCTCTCTTCTTGGTAGTCGGGGCCCATTCGTCCTCTGCGTCCACTGTCGTGGGAGCTTCAAGAGCCTGTGCTCCCACCATCCCAGGAATTCCAGGGGTCTCCACCTCCGCCATCGTGGGAGCTTCCAGGGCCTGCAAGTCTGGCTTGGTCTCCATAGCATCCACGTTAGAAGCTGCTCCGCTGATGGTTCTGGTGTGCTGGGATTCAGAGGCTGCAGGTTCGGGAAACTGCTCTGCTTTGACGATAGACATGCTCTCGGTATTGCTTTCAGCAGCACCGGGATCCGTCTTGCTTCCCTCTCGGTCCTCTTGGTTCTCGAACGGTACTTCGAGCCCACCATCCCCATCTTCTCGGACACTTTGCGGTGTCTTCCGAGGGACTTCGACAGAAACAAACGACACACTCTCCGACACCTCATCCGCCCACGACCTGACCGGCTCAGGCTCGCGAGGTTCTCCCGCGGGCTGGGGCTCCTCCGCGGGCTGTGACTCTTGCACATGGTGTGTCTCTCCCACAGGCTGCTGCTCCTCCTCCGCGAATGGCTCCATCGGTGGCCGAGGGCTCTCCGCTCGGTGTGACTCCTCCGCTGTCTCTTCCTTTGCTTCCATGCTTGCACCCAGAGCAACACTTGCAGCCAATGGGCTAGCCGCTGCAAGAGCGGCTCTCTGCGCCCTTTTCTTGTCCTTCTTCGATTTCTTGGTCGAAGACCAATCTTCCGAAGACTCCTGCGAAGTCACTTGCGCGACCTCCGGCACCTCTGGTATGCTCTCCAGAGCAACAGATGGAACATCATTCGACTCGGCCAAAGGCATGGGCTCGCTCCGCTCTGGGCCATCGTGTGCAGACTCAATCAAGCCACCCCGCTTCTTCTTTTTCTTCTTGTCCCGCTTTGAAAGCCTCTTGTCTGGCATGGTTTCCCCGAGGTCCTCAGAGCTAGGCGCATCTCGGCTGTCTGCTTCGGAAGTGGAGACATCTTCAGCTTTTGTTGACTCGATTTGCTGATCCAAGCTCCGAGATCCTTCGGCTTCGATGGCCTGAGCTGGGATAGCTCCTTCGGCCGGAGGTTCAGGATTCTCACCGATTTCCGGCACTGCTGTTTCTTCAGGAGCTGGCGTGGGCGCGACTGACGCCATCGTATCATTGACATTCGCATCGGCCACCTCTGGCTTTGGAGCAGCAAGTTCATGAAGGGGTTCGGGCGCAGTTTCGGATTGATGCTCGACAAGCTCAGGCTTCTCATTTCCTTCGAGGATGGGCTCAGTTCCCGTGACTGGGAGATCGGAGTTCTCGGTTGTCGTCTCCTCCAAAGGTAGAGCCGTGAGTTGGCCGCGTCGTTTCTTCTTGCCCCTCTTCCCTTTCTTTCCAGTCACAGAGCCAGACCATTCTCCATCTGTGCTCTGGTCCTTTGGCGTCGACACTTCAATGTCGACACTTTTTGGTGAAGACAATTCCTCGTCGTGCTTTGGGACACTCGCCGTCGCTCCAATGACGCTTTGCTCTTGCTCATGCAATGTCTCCGGCTCGTTGGGCTCACTCAGAGATTCGAGGCTTTGTTCGACTGACTCTGGCGGGGGAGAATCTTGGGAGAGATTGGCAGTTTCAGCAACAGCCTCCTCTTCCTTCGTTACCGAGAGACTCGATGCTGTAAAATCTTGAACCGGGGAGTTCCGGTGAAGCGAAGAGAGCATTTCTTCGTATAGAGTAGCATCTTTCTGTGTCTCAACAGTGGCGGAGGGCTCTTCTTCTGTCGGTCCAGGAAGATCTGACGCTGGGGAATCTTGAATGAAAGAGGCCTGGTGAAACGCAGAAATCACTTCTTCGTCTTGAGCAGCATCCTTACCGCCCTCGCCAAGGACAGACGGTTCCTCAGAGCCGACAGGATCCCCAGCAAGGGAATTAGGGTGAGGCGCAGGAATCGCGTCTTTGTCTAGAGCAGCATCCTCCTGGGTCTCGACAGTGACAAGGAGCTCTTCTTTGGTCGGTTCAGGGAGGTCTGACGGTGTCGAATCTTGAACTGAAAAGGCCCGCTCAGGTACTGAGATCATAGTGTCCAGAACAACGTCCCCCTCAGCCTCGACGGTGGCAAAGGGCTCTTCTGCTGTTAGTCCATGAAGAACTGATGTAGTAGAATCTCGCAATGAGGAGCTCTGGTCAGACGAAGCTTGCTTATCAAGAGTGGCATCTTTCTGGGCCTCGGCAAAGGTAGAAGATTCCTTGGGGCTGGCAGGCTCAACAGCAGGGGAATCTGGATGAGGCGCAGAAAACACTTGTTTGTCGAGAGCGGGGTTGTTTTCGGTCTCGTCAATGGCGGACGTTTCAAGATTGACACGCTCCGCAGCGGGGGGGTCTTCGAGTCGATAGGGATCATCTCGAGAGCGAGGCGCGGATTCGTTCGTTTCCCCTCCCTTGTCTAGACTTTGAGAGGTATCGGCACGAATTTCATCTCCCGGTGCTTCTGTCGCGGTTTCTTGCCATTCGATTAACACTCGTTTCTGTTTCAAATGGTAGACTGTCAAAATACCTACCTTCAATACATGCAGCCTCAGTCTTCTCAATACTCCCTTCTGTAGTCTGGCCGGAGATTCCATCGACCTCCGCACGAACTTCAGAATTTTCGGGCTCGGCGCTCTCGAACGGCGATTCAGCTTGATCCGAGACTCCGAAGTCAGAGGTGACAACCGACTCCAGTTCCATATGTTCCTTTTCCAGAGTCTCCTCAGGTATCGCCTTCGTTGATGGCAATACAGCTTCGCGTAAGGGATCAATGGCAGGGAGTGGCTCTAACTCAAATGCCCTCTCAGCCCCTTCGGGCGCCGCACTATCAGATGACAGATCTGCCTTGGCAAAGGCTTCTGGCTCAGCGGTAGGGATTGGGGCGGGCGGTACCACCGTGTCCTCAGGATTCTCGGGGATTGTCCCTCTTGACTGTAATTCGGTTTCACTAGAGGCTTCTAGGTCAGTGGTAGGGTCGGACTGTGGCACCACCGCCTTTTCAGTCTCTTTGGCTGCGGCACTCTCAAGCGGCAATGCCGCCTCACCAAAGGCTTCCGGTTCAGCGGTGGGGGTTAAAACGGGCTCCACTGGAACCTCTTCAGGTTTCTCAGGTAGTGTACTACCTGAAAGCGGTCCAGTTTCTTCCTGAGCTTCGGAGTCACGAGCAGGGGCTTGCTCTAATTCCAAAGTCTCTTCCGGCTCCTCCGGCTTGATGCTGGCCAATGGAGGTCCAGCCTCAACCAAAGTTCCAGTATCAGTGGCAGGGACCAGTTCTGGCTCCTTTGGTGGATCTTCACCAGCAAGTTCGATGCCCTCTCGCTGTGGTTCGGGTGTCTGTTCCACGTGAGTACCGACTTGCTCTCGCTCCGGTCCCGGAAGGGTGGCCGTCTCAGGTTCCTGTGGTTTCGTGGGTTCAACATCTTTAGCTTTCTTCTTCTTCTTGTTGTCCTTTCTGGACCTTTTTAGACTGAACCCACCCCACTCATCAGGAACCACCTCTGACTGCTGTTCGCTTGTCCCAACCGGCTGGTCGGTTGTTGCCTCGTCGGATGCACCTGGACCTATCACCGAAGTTCCAATTGCTGCCTCCTCTGCAGCCCGAGACTCGTTGATGGCACGATCCAAGCAAGTCTCCTTGGTTGCCTCCGACTCAGGTCTCGCTTGTTCCGGCACCACGTCCTGGTTGATGGCAAACTTTGCTGAAGCTTCCTCTGAGCCAGGTTGCGTAGCCTCATTCAGCGCCGCCTGCTTCTTATTTTTCTTCCTGTCCTTTTTGCTCATCTTGACCGGAAAGGCGGCCTCGCTGTCATCGGCAGGTGTGGTGTCTGCAACGCTGTATCCTGGAAAATTTGCCTCCAGAGAAGATCCAATGCCGAGGAATCCCGGGCCCGATCCAAGTTGAGTCTCCAGTGTGGGTGTGTCGCTTCCCTGCTCCATACCACGAGTCGACTTGCTCTGGTCATCATCCAGGAAAACAGACGCCTCGTCGCCAGTGAGACCAGACTCAACCTCAGGCAGCGTCTCAGGCTCGATGGCAGGTTGGTCCTCCGAGGGCACGGCCGGCTCGTCAGTCAGTTGCTGCGGTTTCATGTCAGAAGTCGAGTCCCATGAGAAGGTATGCTGCTTCTTCTTGTTCTTCTTTCCCTTCTTAGGAACTGCAAACTCGGTTCCACAATCGACCGTGGAACCAGATGCTTTGGAAACCTTTAATTTTTCGACAGGAGGCGCAGGAGTCGAAGAATCGCCGTCCAATGTAACGGAAATCTGGCTTTGACGCTTCTTTTTCTTCTTGCCCTTCTTGCCTGTAGCTTGTGGCCACTCATCCATCTCCGCGGAAGCACCAGCCAAAGGATCGGTGTGCGTACTGAGGAACGGCCCCTCAATGCTTGCAGCTTCCTCCGCTGCCACTGGAGGCTCTGTCGTCTGAGTCGCGAGGTCAGCATGCGGCGCTGGGTCAATGGTTGATAAAGGTTTGCTGTCCTCGGACAGGTTGGGCTTCTTTCCAGTTGCCGTCTCGTTCCATTCCCCTTCGGCTGGGACTTCCTGGGGGACGAGAGCTGATTTGGCGTCCTGCACGGCCTCGCAAGCTTTATCAACCGTCTCCGTTGTGGCATCTTCTACGACCTTGCCGAACACAGCCTGTCCCGTTGAAAGACCAGGGCCGAATGCATGCTCCCGAGAGGACTCATCCTTGTCAGGGTCCCGCACGCTGCCTTGGCTCTTTCTCTTGTTCTTCTTGCCCTTCTTCTTGGGAGCGACGAAATCATCGACTGAGGCCGAAGCTGTCGTCGTCTCATCCACAACGGCGCTCACGGCTGGAGCTGGTTGGTCTGCTTGCGTGGTTTCAAGGTGGATGGGGTCTTGAATGGGTTCCATGGCCTCGCCCTGAAAGAAGTGAGGTTCCGAGACGATCGATTCGAGAGCTTTCATGGAGTCAACGTGAGTGGAATCTTGAGTAGGTTCCGCAGGCGCTTCGCCCTGAGAGAAGGGAGGTTCCGAGACGATCGGTTCGAGAGCTTGGGTGGGTTCAAGGTGAGTGGAGTCTTGAGTATGTTCAATGTGGAGCTCGCCCTGCGAAAAAAGAGGTTCCGAGGTGATCGGTTCGGAGTCCTGTTGCTGCTGACTGGCATCCAATGAGACGTCTTTTTGACAAACGTCGGCCGCGAGCTCCTCTTCTTTGGCAGTTTGCGGCGCGTCAGCAAAAACAACCTCTCCCTTTTGTACTTGCTCGAGGACATCTTTCCGACTCAAAGGCTCCTGGTCCGAAGCTGCGATTGAAGCAGATACTGCAGGGACAAGTGCTGAAGCGGAGAGCGGACATGAAGCAGGCGTGCTGGACACCTTCTCCTCCACAGGCCCCTCTGCAGTGGCGTCCGGATCATGAAGAAGAGAGCTGGACGGAGAATTCTGAGCATCTTCAGTCTTGGCCGCAGTGACAGTCTCGAGCTCGGTGGACGGCTGGAGATCGGTGGCTTCTAGGTCTTTGGACGCGAGATCAATGGTCAAATCGGCGTCGTCTTTGTGGGTCTCTTGCACGGCCGAGGGTTGATCAAGTTCCCTCTCCATGGACTTCCGCTTCGACTTTTTCTTCTTGCCACGCGAGGCCGGAGCGAAATCAGTCTCTAAGGCAGCGGGCGCTGACTCCCCAGTAGAAGTTTCACCATACGGCTGAGCTTCAGTGTCAACGGGCTTCTCAGGTTCAACGGCTGTTTCGACAGGAGTCTCTTCCGTGATGGACACAGTGGTTGCGTCATTCTCTGCGGGCAAAGATGCATCCAGTCGCTGGCCCTTCTTCCTTTTCTTCTTCTTCTCTTTCTTGGAACTAGTTGGCGTGGCCCACGTATCCTCTGCGTCAATGGTTGACGAATCGACAGCAGAAGCTGACGCCACTGGCTCGTTCTCCGCCACTTCAGCAGCAGCCGCAACGATGGCTGGTTCACTTTGGTCAACTTCCCGCGGCTCATCGACAATGCTTGGTTCTGCCGAGGCCGAGGGCTCATTCTGTGGCTCCTGGGGTTCATCCCGCGGCGTGACTTCGATAGTTTCTTGGACTCTGGTCTCTTCCTTGTCAATAGCTGCAGGAGTAGCCCCAATGCCATCCCGATTAGCAGTGTCCGGGAGTTGCGGTGCAGGAGTTACGGCTTCAGGCTCGTCCGTGATCAATTCCTCCTTGGCCACCTCGGGCGATTCATTTACAGGATCCAACTTGTCGCGAGTCTGGTCCGCAGCCACATCTTCAAATGAAAGAGCAGGTTGATCTTCGGTTGTCTGAGCATCCCCTTTTTCCAAGACGGCCGCTTTGCCCTTCTTTTTCTTCTTTTTGCTTTTCTTGGAACTAGCAGTCGAGGACCACCGGTCGTCAGAAACAGCCTCTTGCGTTGGGGCGTTGTTGATAGCAAGTACAAGCTCTGGCTCATCCTTGGCCCTTTTTGTCTCGGCTGAAGGGGGGGGTTGACCGAGCGTCTCCAAGACCTGCTGCTGACCGACATCACCGGGCTCATCAGTCATCTTGTGTCCCTCATGACCTTGAAGTTCACCCTCAGGAGCTGGTGCCTCGCTGAGTGTCACGGCTTCTCCAACTTCTTCCTGTATTTCTTTGTCTTCGCTGGACTCTTGTAAAACCTCTCCTGCCGTCGGTGATCTCAGGGCAATGTCAATAGTCGGGGTGCAGTCACCCTCTGGGTCGGGGGCTTGATCCGCGGTTGGGGTCGTGTCAACGGCACTGGATCCGTCACTGTTTTGTGGTGCCGTGATAGCCTCCGTGTATTTGTCTGGGGATGCAGCTGCCAGTGCTCCATCAGCGTCCAGGTTCGGGGTCGGGATTGAGGTTTCGCGCTCCGTGATCAGCGAAGAATCATTATCCGCCGCAACGTCAGGAATCTCGGGTTGTAACGCTGCGAAAGATTCATCTTTGCCAGGCTCGGCGGGCGTTTCCTCAATGTCCTCCCAAGCAGGCAGCGTCTTCTTCCTGTTCTTCTTCCCCTTCTTCCCCTTTGTTGGTTGCTCAAAAGCATCCCGTGAGGTCTCCGGTTGGCTTGCAGCGCTGTCCTGGTTGCTTGCGGATTCGCCGGTCAGGACGCCCGCCGCAGCAGCGGCTGCGGCGCCAAGGGTAGTGGCAGCCGCTGCTGCAACGCTGGCCATGTCCAGGCCCTTATTCTTGCGACCCATCTTGGCCTTCTTCCTCTCCTTGACCGTCATTGTTCTCCACTCATCAGGCTCAGCCTCTTCAGCCTCGGTCGTGGCAGTTGTATCGGGTACGGTCTCCTGATCCGGCTGCTCCACGACCTGCTGCTCCAGGACGACCGGCTGAGCAGGTGAGGCAAGAGCCTCCTCGAAAGCATCCTCAGAATGCCCCTCCAGGGCGTCAGAGAAGTGCTCATCGGCTGAAGTCAGGTCCTCGGGAACGTCGGGTGATGCATTTGCCGTGCGCAATTGCTTCGTGGGAGGCGATCCGTGGGAGCTTTGCGAGGGGCCCTCTCTGTCAGCGGTCCTGTTAGACTCGATAGAGGGAGGCGTGGAATGAAGCAAGAAAGAGCTTCTGTCCTTGGACGTTGACTCAACGGGACCAGGCTCTACGTACTTGTATTGCTCCCCGTCGCCGCTCCCAGGTGCCGGCCAGCTTGGCAACTCTGGCCTCACCTCGGCTCTTGGCGTCGTCTCCTGAGACCCCGCGATGTCATGATCTGCGGCAGCTGATGCCAGGCTCGTGTCGATTCGGAGCCCGGAATCCGCGAGGTTTTGGGCGCCGAGTCCACTGTCAAGGAGCTCCATATCGTCATCAATGGCACTGAGTTCGGGAGCGGGAGACTCCCGGGACGGCGGCACGGGTATGTCGGCTTCTCGGGGAACACTGTCGGCAGACCTATGCCGCGAGTGCTCAAGCAGATACAGCGGCATTATCGCACGGCTGCTGTCCCAGGAAATGCGACGAGCCTGTCGCCTCATGGCAGCGTTCGGATTGCCAACGGGAGATCCTGGAGGAGGGGACTTGAACGTGCCAGAGCTCGGTGGGGTCGGAGTTCCCCTTTGGCCAAGTCGCAATGAGATTGGTATGGCCGTGCTGCTGGGAGACTTGACAGGAGTTTCTTGAATGCTCCGCCACCGGCGGTGTGTCTCGTGGTCGCGTTTCCGGTTGCGTTCGTCGGGTGGCGTGCCCGGGCGGCTGTCTGGCAGGCCGGGAAGCTCCTCGAGGGTTTGTCGAGGGCTTCCCGGCTCACTTGGGGGGAGGGGAAGAAGGTCGCCATACTGGGGGTCAATGGCTGGCTTGATTGCTCGTGGGGCAATCTCCGGGTCGAAGATCTCGACGTCTCGAGCGTCTTTAGGGGCCTCGAGAGGATCGTGCTCCATTTCCGAGGAGCTACCGGTGGCATGCGCGCGAACGAGGCCAGCCGTGGCAATGGCAGCAATGCTCGCCAAGCCGACACCTGTGCCAGAGGTGCCGGCATTATCTAAAAAAGACTCTCTTTTTTGTTCGTCTTTGCTGCCGCCAGACTTGAAGATGCTGGAAAAGAGCCCGCTAGACTTTTTGCCCGAGTCTTTGCTCTTGCGAGAAGGGCCCGGTGCTGAGGCGACCGACTTGGCGTCGTCGTCGTCATCGTAGCTTCGAGACGACCGCTTGCCCTCTCGCCTGTCGCGTTTCTGCTTGTCATATCGAGAATCAGACACGACCGAGCTCACTTCATGGTCCTCGAAGGGACTGCGCTTTGAGCGACCCAGGGGATCCTCGCCAGGGGTGACAAAATCATCGTTGTTGCCGCTGCTCCGCTTCGACTTGCTGCTCCGCCTGCTGGAGCTCGTTGCGGATACCTCTGAAGGGACCGAAGACCTGGTGGGCGAGTCGTGGGCTCCCGAGCTCCTCTTCGACTTTCTCTTGGACTTTTTCGAAGCTTCCCAGTCGTCGCCAACCGATTCTTTCCTGAGCAACTGCAGATCGTCAAAGGCATCAGTGGGAACCGACACCTTGGACTTGGTGTCGTCGTCAAAATCTCGGCTCCTTCTATTCTTCTTTTGCTTGCCATAAGCATTTTCCTCCCAGACATCGGGGTCAGCCTTGCCGCTCTGGCTACGCTCGGCCTCGGCTCTTGGATAATGCTCATCACCGTGCCTCGAAGCTGAGCTGTCGTGCTCGCGGTGGTCTTTTGTGCTGCCTCTCCGGGAAGCAGCATCGGCTACGTCTTCGAAGGCTGGAGTTCCTGAGGTTTCAGCAGTCGCCGGCTCCGACGCCTCGGACGACTGTCGCTTGAGCTTTTCAAGCCTCTTCCTCTCCTTCTTGCTCAATTTTGCGGGTACCTCGGCCCACTCACCGGCCACCGAGGCCGGGGATGGCTCGTCCCTCGGGGTTTCGACCTCGCCAATCACGAAACCCGGCTCAGACACTGGTCTCCCGCCGGCGACCGAGCCATGGCTTTGCAGGTTGGTGATGATGTCTGAAGCAGCCCTGCGGTTCCAACTGTCCCCGTTCGGCTCGCTCTCGCCTGGGGGTGAATCGCGGCGGTGATACAGCGGATCGTCGATGACAATGTTGGGGTCAAAGCCGGTGTCCTTGAGACCCGCCGCAAGTGTGGCTGCGAACTCTATGTCGTCGGCGAAGCCACCGGGCATCTGTCTTGGTTCCGGGCTAACCGGCTTGGGGCCGGGGACTGGCGGAGCAGCGGTCGGCTCTTCAGTGAAGATCTGCTCCGGCCCAGCCGCCGCCACACTCCGGAGCTTGGAATCCGAGGCCTTGTCCCAGTCCCTCGCCTCGGGCTCGTTGTCGGGCTCGGCGCTGCTTCCGGCCATGGCGGCAGCGATGATGCCCCACTGGCTCGACCTGTCAAGGAGTGGCCGCGACCTTTCTCCGGAGCCGGCAACGTCACGCGATTGTTCCGCATGGCCACGGGGCTCGGGGCTCTCCACCTCGAAACGCTTGGTCGAGTTTTCGCCCCAGCTGACGGACTTGGGCGTCGACGGCTGCGTCGGTTCGCCCCTTGGCTCATTCACCACGTCGGAGACGGGCTCTGGTTGCGCAGACCGTTGAACCTGTTCCTCGTCTTCCTGGAGGCGCTTCGCCGGATCAGGGCTTGGAGTGGGGTATCGGCTTGAGTCGGGCGTAGGATATACCAGATTGAGCACAGGGCGCTCTCGCTCGCACGACGGGTCCCGCGACTTGAAGGGCGCCACGCCCCATTCGCTCCCCGTCAAGCGGAACCTATCAACCTCGCGAGGATATATCTTGTTGTCGATGCGAACATCCGCATCAGGTGCCGCATAAGGCCCCTCATCCTTCTTCCATTCTCTGTCCTCGACATCGGGCGGGGTGACGATGGTGGGTTCGTCGACTGCATCGTTCTTGTCCCATATGTCCACCACGGAACGCTCCGACTCTTGCGAATGAGAGCGCACCTGGCCCCCGGCAATCTTGCGCGCAAGTTCAACCTCACGATAGTAGCGGTTCGCCTGCTCCTGAACCGCGTCCCCGGGCCCGTCCTGGCGTTCTGGGGAGACGCCATTCGAGTTTTCTCGGCGGCGACGCTCTCTTGACTGGGCTCTCTCGATGGCAATGGCAGATGCGACGGCGGCTACTGCTATCGGCACGGTGGCGTGTCTGGCTTCATCGTATATCTCCTTGGCCTCTTGCTCCCCTGGGTCGAAGCTGCGGTCGCTCCGAGGCCTGCCTCGATCTCCCTTTTCCTTATCCTCGACCATATGGTCAATGTCAAAAGAGTCCCTGCGACTCAGTCTCAATTCCGGCTTTGGCGATTTTGGCGACCAGCTATCAAAGTCTGGCTCTCGGTCGACAGTGACAACGGTCGGCGTCAATGGTCTCTCAGTGGCAGCCTTTGGCGCGACGAGGGTATCGTCATCAATTTGATATCGAAATGGGTCGACTGTGGCTTTCTCGGAGCGGCGGTAGTCTTGGCTGCCGGCAGGCTGGGAAGCTGCGTCGTCCGCCCTGCGGATGTCTCGACGGTCCATATGCTCGTCGTTGTTGCGGTCGCCACGGTGTCGAGGCTGAGGAATGTCGCTGTACCTGTCAGGCTCGGCTTCCGTCTCGATTTCCCCACGGCGGTATCCAGCGACTCCGGGATCGGAGACGTGATCCGCAACGGTCTCGCGCCTTTTTCTAGGAGGACGTTCATCCTCATAGCGCCGGGCCTTCTTTTGGTCCTTGTCGTCAACGTGTTTCGATGACGAGTGAGAGTCGCGCTTAGACTTGCGGCGCTCCTTATCACGATTCGACTCTCGGTCTCGGGACTTGGAATCCTTCTCCGCCTTGTCGACCTTCTCAAGGCCACGAATGGAGCGATGCTCATCTTCGCGGCGGCCTTGGCCATCCCGCTCATCTCTCTTCCTATCCTCCCTCTTCCTTTCTTCCTTGCGACCATCCTTCCGATCGCGTCGATCAGAAACCAGGGCCGCACCGACAGCTGCGGCAGCCACGCCAGCCACGCCAGCCACTGCAGCCTCGCTAAAGGCCTTGTCTTCGGAGCGGTGGCGCGATTGTCGCCAGTCGCGCCTGCTTGCGTCCTCGAGCTTCTCTGCGTCATAGACTTTGGACGGCACAGGAGCCACGGGAACTGGCTGCTGTAAAGGGACAGGAGCAGGACTGGTTCGGCTTCGACGCAGAGCAGTCGGGGGGGCTGATTCTGCATCGAATGTGGTTGGGTCGGCCGTCGGAATCGGAAGTACCTCCCTCATGGGGGCTTGCTCGTGGATGGGCTCGGTCTCGACTCGACGAAGCCGGTTGAAGTTGCGGTATTGGACGGCTGGAAGGGAAGACTCGTCGTCCCCAAACGGACGAGGAGTGACCAGCCCGCGGAGGGAATTGACGGGTCCAAACAAGCGAGGATCCACCACGGAGCCCTGTCTGCCATGCATGGAAGGGCCACTGACTGTGGACGCAATGGCAGAGGCGGCGGCGGGCCTTGGTGGTCGGATTGCCTGCGAGACGACAGAGCCATACGCCAGCACCGACTCGGCGCCGTCGCTTGATTCGTCGTCCGAGGCAGATTCCCAGTCCGAGTCATCGCCGGGGGATGTGCCGTGAGGCCTTGAGGCGCCGATGCCGCGGCTACTGGTACCATCGCGCTTGTGTCGCCGAGAGCCGCTAGCCGTGGCGGCGGCGGCGGCGGCGGCGGCGGCGGCGGCAACGAGGCCAGTGGGTCGGCTCCGCCCGGCAGCCCGCAGATCATGATCATTTTGCTTCCGGGCAAAGTCGGACAGGCGGCGGCCTATATCTAGAATCTCTTCGTCGGTCTTGTCCCTGCGCAGGCTTGGTCGATCGGGCGCGTCGGCGGGATAGGCGGTGCCGCCGTACTGTCGCTGATCGTAGGGGTGCGACTGGCCAGGAGCGGCGGCCAAGGCGGTCGCGCGGCGCGGGCTGTAGCTGCGGTAGCCCTTGGGTCGGGCGATGTAGCCAGTCCCGTAAGCCAGGTCAGAGTTGACCGAGGACGAGGACGAGTTGCTGAGGCGAAGGATACGGCGCTTCCTGGTGGCCTTGCGGGTGGTGCGCCTGGACCGCTCCGAGGGCGCGCGGAAAAAGGTAGAGAGAAGGCCTCCCCAGCGGTCGGTGGTTGGTTGTGGGTAATGGCGCGAGATGTCGAGCAGCGACGAGGCAGAGCTGGATGCCGAGCGGGAGCTGGACGGGGCGCGGGGGCGGTGGGCGGTGGGAGGGAGCTGGAAGTAGTCTTGAGGCATGGCTTCAGGCGGCATGGTGGCGAGGTGTTGATGGCGCGAGTCTCTTCTGCTGTCGCGCCTCCGCCGGCTGGAGCTCTCGGGGCTCCGGCGACGGGGGTCTCGTATCATCGTTGGCCGCTCACTCGACTGATTGAGGATGGACAGAGTGAGCGTGGGTGAGGTTGGGCGAGGGCGAGGGCGAAGGCGATGATGACGGCGGTTATAAGAGGATGATGGCGGTAGTGGTGGTGGTGGTGATGATGGCGGCGAAGAAGCCAGGACGACTCTGTGGCCTGTTGTTTTGATTTTAGGCCATGGTGGAGAGAGCTCTGACCGACTTCTGGTTTGTCGACCCGAGCCGTCTCCCACGAGGCGGGTGGCTGGGATACTGGACGGGCGGGGAGTATCTGTACCTTGCTGGGAGAGGATGGGGTTCAGGGTACACGCGCGCACCTCTTGCAAGCTGCGACTGCGGCATGGATACTGTACATGTAGATGGCGGTTGTCCTTGTTCGTACTGTACAGTACTTGGTCGAATAACTTGTGCACAAAGGTATAATTCCCGTGCAACGATTGGGGGATCAACTCTGGGCGGGCAGCTCCCGTGGAAACGGACCAGGGCGGGTGGAACGGGGATCCCCTGCCTGATGCTCCAGTGCAGTAGGTACAGTACATTGTCCAGTTTGTATGTAAACCAACAAGGCCAATCAGCATTTGCCAATGTTGGACGAGTACCTTGCAGGCAAGTCAGGCAAGATGCTAGGCACGAAACATCTAAAGGTCCCCTATATCTCCAGTCAACAAGGGTAGTGTCAAGCTACGAGGCTCGAGTGTTGCTGATCAAGTGCGTGGAGAGAATTGCCAGGGACTCGACGACTGATCGTTTAAGAGTCTAGCGTCGAGGCTGGATTTCACTAAAGGCGCTTCTCGAATGAGTAGACGTCTCCTCCGCAGTACGTACAGTCTTGTACTGTATTGATGCCTCCCCAGGCTCTCGGCTCCGTCCTCGTGCCGAGCCTCACGTTTCCGTTCCAGTCTTTGGTCCCGCCCAAGTCGATGATGCCGTACAGCAGTACGTACTGGTACGTACTAAATAGCATTGTTCCGCAAACATGTGCTCCTCGCGGGCGCTAAAGGCCCGCTAAAACAGCTGCCCGTCCTTGGCGCCTCTCTTTCCCCACCACTCGCCTGGGTACAGTACCTTGGCTCTGAAGGCGCAAGTACAGTACTTTGTCTGTGCGAATACGAATGCCTAACTTACAGCACAAGTGAATCAAAGCATCCATCCGAGCACGCACCAAGGAATTATTCCAGTACAACTCTGCGGAAAGCCAGCCAGGCAGCAAAGGCCATGCGTCGTGGCCTCAACATCATCCTCCCCTCCCAGTGGCAAAAGCCGTTGCCAGCGTGGCACTTTGGGATACGACGCCTCGCGGCCAGACACGTGCCACCACCGCCGCCTCCGCCTTTTATGTGGTCACCCCCCTGCCGTATCTACAAATTCCCATTCATTCCTCTTGCGCACCGACGATGACGAATAAATGCCCCGCATATTGACTATATAAGCCACACAAAATGCATCTACATACAGAACGTACTTTCCGCAACCCAATTTCGCCCGGAACTCGGCATCGCGAATCCCGACGCTTCCCACAAACTCCCGGGCCATCTCAAGCGAAAGCAAGGTTTTCCCCCAGCGCAGCTCACCACCCCGGCACCACCCTCGTGCGCAGGTGCATCCCGTCCGCCGGCCTCGTCGTCACCGCCATCTTGAACCGCAGCTTCCTTTCGTCCATCAGCCCCGCGTCGGCCAGCTCAAACTCGAACCGCCCGACCCACGCCGCCAGGATGCACGCCAGCTCCGCCCGCGCGAACCCGGCCCCGATGCAGCTCCGCGGGCCGTGCAGGAACGTCAGGAACGCGTAGTTGCTCGACGCCCCGCCGCCGCCTGACCCGGATCCCGCTGTTGCTGCTGTTGTCGTTTCGGCAGTTGAACACGATGAAGCTTCAGACGACAGCCAGCGCTCCGGCCTAAACTCGCCCGCGTCTTCCCCCCACAGCGCAGGGTCCACGTTGGTCGCCCACGGCGCCAGGATGATGCGCGTGCCCCGCCGCACCACCTGGCCCTGGATCGTCGTGTCGTGCACCGCCTCGCGCATCGTCACCGACACGGGGCTGCACGTCCGCAGCACTTCGCTGCACACGGCGTGCAGGTACGGCATCCCGTCCACCTCGGTGCTCGACACGCCTGGCCTGGCCTTGTCCCCGTCGGCATCCGTCGGCGGCGGCGGCGGCGGCGGCAGCCGAGAGCGCACCTCGTCCCGCAGCCGCCTCTGCATCTCCGGGAACCGCGACAGCTGATACAAGGCCCACGTCAGCGCCGACGCCGTCGTGTCGTGCCCGGCCGCCAGGAACGTCATGAGCTGGTCCACCAGCTGCTCGTCGCCAAACAGCCCGCTCCCGAGCGCCACCGTCAAGATGTCCAGCTCCTGCTCCGCTTCCTTGGCCGCCAGCCGCTGCTTCTTGTCCCGGATCAGCCGCCGACACACGGCCCGGATCCGTTCCGCCTTCTCCTCGATCTCACGGTTGTGCTTCAGCGGCAGATGGTTCAGCAGCCAGCCCGGCAGCATGATGCCAAGCACCATGAGCGCCTTACCCTGTCGCGACGGCCGCGACAGCTCAGTGTATGTCTGCGCCAGCTCGTTGTTATCGTTCTCGATGGCGCCAAAGTCGACGCCCATGCCGGCCGCGCCGATAATGTCGAGCGTGCACCGCGATGCCCACGAGTTGACCTCGAGCACCGCCGGCCCGTCGCCGCACGCCGCCGTCATGGCACGCACCGCCGAGCTCGCCTTGGCCCAAAAGGTCGGGTACAGGTCCTTGATGTGCCGGTACTGAAAGGCCGGCAGCAGGTTGCGCCGCTGCGCCTTGTGCTCGTCGCCCTCGGCCAACAGGATCCCATTGCCCAGCTGGCGGCCGAGGACCCCTCGCAGCGCATCGGGCTTCTCAAACACGTAGTTCTTGGTCACCAGCACCTCGGCCAGCGCCTTGGGCGAGACCACCACGAGCCGCTCTCGGTTGAAGAGGAACAAGTAGCGGATCAGACCGTCGTGCGGCGTGTCCTTGACCCTGCTATCGTTAGCCCGCCATTACACGCCCTCGACGCAAGACTTACCATTGCCTCACGGGGCCGCCCAGCAATTTGCCTATGATTTGACGTCCATGGCCGAGGAGCCAGTGCGCGCCCTCGGGCTGGGGCAAATGCCGCAGCGGCGACACAAAGTGCGGATACACAAATGTCGACCAGACGCCCCATACCACGAACTGCGCCAGCCCGAGCGCCACCAACAGCTCGGCGAGATGCCCCCTGTAACATTCCTTGTACAACGACATGAGAAGCACACCGCCCGCAACGGCGCCGGCCGTCATCTGCCGCAACGGCGGCCCCATCGTGCCGAGGGTCGGTCGACTTTTGGTATTATGCTGCTGAATTCTCTCTCTCCCGGTGATGCGGCGGCGCTGTCTCGAAGCTGGAGTAGAGACCGTGTGTAGGTAGACGAGGTATTGTCGAAAACCCCAGTGTCATGAACTCGGGCGTGATCTATGACTGCTATCGGGGTTGCGTTGTTCCAAAGAATGGCCTCAGGTCAGGCAGATGACATATATATTCTCTTACACCCGCGCTGAGGGATAGGCCAGGGGGGGTAAGGAGAGGAGAGCGGAGGCGCGGGCTTTCCTTGCCCGTCCTTGGTCCGGGCGTGGCTTTGACATGGGATGGGGGCGAAAGCTATCCTGAGAGAGAGCGAGCATCCGTCGCAGCCTGCGACTAGGGCAGTTACGCTGCGGCCTAGCTATCATGGGCGGTTAACGGTCGTGGCTGGCTGCGAGTTGCCCCTTTGTTGTTTGGGCGAGGGGCGGGCGCGGACAAGTGAATCGTCGATAGAGCGGCCCGGATTGTGTTGCCGCCTCCGTGTCCGGCCCACCCGTGGGTGGCCACGAGCAATGAATGAACAGACGCCCTAGGCTTTTTCCAGGCCATACCTCGGGTGACAGGGTTCCTACCTACTACAGTTTATGTGTGGGCTTGGAGTTCTGGTCCGAGCCATCAGCCTTTGTTGGCGCCGAGGCTTGTTGGTTCCAGCGGCACTCGTCATCCGATCGATTGAACAAGCGGCTTCATCCTTGTGGCGCAGTGATCCTCATGCTCATTATGAATAGCGGCGAAGCCATGACGCCGCACTGATGCTGATATCCTAATGTCCGCCTCGACATCATCAAGTCCCTGGCTCAAGTAGCCGCTCAATAGCTTCGCTGTGTCTAATCATTATATGCTGCACATTTGCGCAATCTATGTCCCGTGTCTGTCCCTTGCCTCAAAAGTCGCTTGGCCCTGTGACGCCGTCCCTGATGGCACCTCATGAGGCCGCTCGGGCCCTGGTCGTGCGTGAACTCGCTTCCTTTCCCTGACTGAACCAACGTACCCCGCATAGAAAAAGGGGGCCGGTGGACACACCGACATTCCACATGCCGCGGGGCCCGACCGCCATGGCCTTCGCTCGCCGGAACTTGGCAAAAGGAGCCGCCTGTTCGACCAGGAACCAAAGGGGGGAAATGGAAAGAAATTTAAGAAAAAAAGAATTGACTGCCAAGCAGTTCTTCACTGCGGGCGCTCGGGCAGCGCACTTTGGCCTGCCCCGGCTTTCCTGGCCGCTCTTGCTCGTCGGCGCGCGCCGCTTCACCATGGCCGATTTCTGTTCGGGCCAAACGGCGACAACGATGTTGCTTCCATGGGCGACGGCGCCTGCTGCTCCATGCTTTCCGCACTTGCCTGACGCGACGGTCTGAATGTGACATGATTCACCGCGGCTGTTGGCCTGAAGCTGGAAGCATTGCTGTTCGGGCCCATGACGAGGCTTGCACTCGAGTGAGCGCGCAGCGGGTTGCGAACTTGTCCCTCAAGAGCCCAAGCTCTCGCGAGGAAACCTTGTTCCCCAGTTCCCTGAACATCCTGGCCGTGGTGAGGTGTGCCAACTCGCGGATGGCTTCTCACCGAAATCCTCGCCGGTGGAGCGGATCCCTCGAACGAGGTATATGAGGCTACCGCGCGCTCAGCGGCAACATTCTGGGGTGCTTCCTGGAGAGGCACAGAGGCCGCCTCAGGTCGTCTCTCCGCCTGACTGTGTGTCGAGACGGCGGGCCAAGGATTGGGGCGGGGCTGCGAGCTCCCAAACAGATCCTGTACGCTGACAGCTGACGGTATTGCGTGCCCGGCAGACCGAGCTCCCCGAGAAGCTGAAAGAGCACGATCGGGGGGGGTTGGGCTGCCCCGGCGCTGGCGTGTTCGGCGCTGGTCCTCTCCAGTGGCGTCATCGGGCGGCGAACGTCTCTCGACTGCACGGCCCTGGCGTGCCATGGCATTGATGAAATCGTCGTCTCCCACCGAATTCCCCATGATTCGCGAAAGGAGATGCTCCGGGATGCTCCTACCAAGGGTTAGGACGGGACACACAACGGGGAGGGCAGTCTGCCAGTCAGTCAAGCACTTACCCTGTGGGCAGCGGATATCCGCGCAGGCGCATCATGTTCAGAAAGGTTCGCGCCGAGCCGTGGTTGGGCTTTGGTTCCGAGGGTAGCTTGTCACGACAGTACGGACAGCTGTCCGAGTCCTCGAACCACTTCTTGATACAGTGCTCCCCAAACACGTGCTTGCACTTGGGGAGGCGAAGAGGCGCCTCGTTGATGCCCTCGGGGCTCTCGACCCCATAGTCGTTGTAGCAGATGACGCACACTATTCGCCATCAGAATTTGCCCCGGAGTGTGACGATGTGCGATGAATTGTTTTTTCCGACAAAACTCACTCTTCTCGTTGTGCGACAAGTCGTTGACGTTGACGCTTTGCAGCGACTGGAGTGCCGCTCTGGACGCAACCATCTTGCTTGCTGCCGCACCGCGGGCCAGTTGCAGCTGCCTCATGGCTGCTTCGTCCCAAGGGATCTGCGGCGAGCCCTGACTTGCCCGACGGCTCGGCCTGCCTTCGACAGACTCGGCCATCGCTTGCCGGCTGTCGTCTTCAGCGTGGTCCGACACTGTTTGCCGTGCACTCAGATATCGACGTGCTCGTGTGTAGCCTTGACGCCGCCGGTCCGACACGGGAGATGGCAGTCCAGAGCTGTCATTTACGCGAGGTGCGGGTGCGGACGACGTAGCTAGTCTGTGGCGTCAGAGACGAAGATATGCAAGAGGGCGGCCAGCTGCAGGACACGTGAATGGAGAAAAAGGCAGGGATATAAAAAGACGAGGCAAGGATGAAAACGTCCAAACTTACTTGAGGCGCCTGGCCGATGAGGCCTTGGGGTGGTTGCGGAAGAGCTTGAGCCTGGGCGGCGAGAAGACGTAAAGGTGTATGGTTGATGCGGAGTCGAGAAGTGCGAGATGCTTTGTTGGCCGTAGGAGTTTGCTAGGCGGTCTGGTGAGGAAAAGAGTGAGTTGTGCTGTGAATGGGTGTCGGCCGTTGCACCAGACGGTCCCATGTTCACTAAGCCTTGGGGTTGCAAGGCCACAGCGCCCAAACTTTGGGCCGACATGTCACTGGGATGCAGAACAAGACCTGCTTGGCTCATCGAGGCGGCCCGCCCAGTGATAGAGTGCAGGGCGGAGCCAAAAGGCCCCGGTGGCGTAGGCAGGCCGACGAGAGCTTCCTGTTGCTGTTGCTGGGCTCCGCGAAGACTGCGGTCGGGGTGCGGCAGTGCACCCTGTAACCCAAAATGCGAGGGGTCCAGGCTGGCATGCGGCCGAGGCGGCGCCTGGGGGAAGAACAGAGGAGAGGCCGGCGAGTTGGACGGCCAGCCAGGCGTTGCAAGACTGTGGGCACCCGTGACCCAGGAGCCCGCGGGACCGTGGACGGTATCGCTATGAGACGCGAGCCTCTGGGAGCCGTGCGGGAGGTAGTTGATGGGATCCATGGCGAGATGCTGTTGCTCGCCAGGCCCCATGTCCAGCGCAACGACCGACACTCTCCGACACGGCGGCAATGGTCCCAGACGCAGTTTACGAGTATGGGTGAGGCGGACTGCAGGCGGGGGGCGCAGGCGGGCGACGCCGTGGCCTCGGGTCGCTAAAGGCGGAGAACCTTGTGATGTGTGGCTCCTTTTTAAGTTTTGTATGCTTCTTGTTTCCCTTTCCACCTCTGGACAAGGTCTTTGTTTCCGTTTCCTTGGCCTGCTACCGGGCCCACGCTTGGAAGAGGAGCACGCTCTGGCCGGAGGGCCGAGTCAGAATCTTCATGGAAGCGAGGCGATGGACACACGAACGAGTGACGGACGGTCGAGGTCGAGGCGAAGTCGGTGATGGTGAGGGAAGAGCCGCGCGAGGGCGACAAGGGCGCTGCTAAGGATAATCACGGCGGGGAATAGGCGATTTGCGACGGCTCGAGCAGAGTGCCCGGAGGAACACGGGAGACGAAGCAGGAGAGGCGGCCGAGGCTCTTATAACACTGCCGTGAGCGGTGAGCCCGTGATACGCACGTCAAGGTATGTATTTAAACGCTCGGGATGGGAGGATCGGAGAGAACAAGATACAGGAGAGACGAGAGTGCCGTCGTGGCCGAGCAGCCGCTTGCTCACTCACTGCTGGGATGTGTCCAGGCGTCCCTTCCTCGGTCTAGCTCGGGTACGACGTTCTTGCCTATTTGATGTTGCACCGCAAGGGCCACGAGGGAGAGGGCGATGCTCGGCCGGCAGACAGACGAACCGCCGCAGTCTCTATAGGTGCGGGGCTGGCCCGAGTAGGAGAATGATGGACGGAGTGTCGGGCAAGCGAGGCGGGAGGTGCTGAGGACGGGGAGGAGAGGAGGAGGCGGATGCATCAGCAGCAGCAGCAGCAGTAGCAGCAGTCTGCGCGAGAGATGGCTGGGCAGAAAAGGGGGTAAGAGGTGGGAATGGGGCAGACGGATGAGACGGAAGGCGGGCGGCTGGACGGCTGGCGATGGGTCAGGCCCAAGTGGTGCCGGCACAACAGCTCACGACCCAGAACGTGAGACAGGGGCCGAGGGCGGGGAATGGAGAGCACGAGGAGGAGGAGGAGGAGGAAGAGGAGATGGAGAGAGGGGGAGGAGAGGAGAGGAGGAAAAGAAGCAGGTGGAGCAGGAAGAGAGGGAATAAGGGACCGGGCAAGGTAGGAAGATGAAGGGGACTGAGAGGTGGAGGGGGAGGAGGTAGACTGTCGGCGGTAGCGGTAGCGACAGCGGGGTGGCAGTGGCAGTGGGAGGAGACGACACGTCCATGCACTGGGCCAACTGGGATCAACAATTCTGGTGTCAGAAGACGCCAGAGGAGGCACCCGGACTAGGTGGACGTGTACAGTATGAATGTACGGGGGAATGGGACTGGAGCAGCTTGATTGCGTCGGGCCCCAGCGCCGCCGACGGGGACGAAGCGTGCCGAATGAATAAGACGAAGCGCCACGGGATCCCGCTCCGGACCAAGCAAAAAGAACGAGAGCGGCTGCGCCATCCATCCACCCACCATCCATACCTACTTCTACCTACACACGTCTTGTACGTCTCGCGGCTCGGGCTTGACGCTTCGCTGAATGGGCCGGCCGGAAGCAGCTGGAGAGTGACGGGTCGGAGGAAAGGCTGCGAGGAAGAGAGGGGGAGAGAGAGAGGGAGATTGATGAGTGAGAATGTGCGGCGGCATCGGCCAAGTCGGCGGGGGAGGGGAGGGCTCGGTAGTGGGTACAGGTGGGTAGGCGGCATTAACAGGCGTTGCACTTGTACTCGGCACCAACAGGCAGGCAGGAAGAGACGAGAAGAGACGAGAAGAGACGAGAACAGCAAGACCGGCCGGAAGCTTGTTGCCTTTCCAGGATGGCTGACGTTGGGTGGGTACTGTCTGTACCTTCTTGCCTTACTCAAGTAAGGCAGGCAGGTAGGTAATTATGCAGTGCCTACCGTACCTACCCTACACGCTCTGCACTGCAATATGTCTCCTCTCCTCTCCCCTCTCTCTCTATTGCATCGTCCGGCAGTGCCTTTGCATACGACAACGCTCGAGAGCTGCAGGTCACCACCTCACATATTACTTACGCACACACACACACACACACACACACACGAATACATGCTTACGGGGCGTGCTTTCTCGGGGCAGCCCGCTGGCGGACAAATGCCAAGAAGAGGCGCGCGCCCTCATCATGCCGAAGACCTGTATCAATAGGCGGCTTCCTCTGTCTTGTAGCGTCGTATGCCTCCTACCCCCTCTTTTCTTCTTCCCAGGCCACCAAATGGCTCCGAGAGCTTGAGTCAAAGGGGATAGCTGAAGACCCATGCTCTCGCGAAAAAAAAGGAACCTCCTGGGGAACATGACACTCGTTATCCCACGCATGTAGGCTGCCTGAGACCATCGGACGCAACCCCTTGCCGCCCCTTGCCGCCCCATGCCGCACCCCCTCTCTTGTGACCTGCCTCATGCCTACGATGCAATCACCAAAACCAGCTACCCTTTCCCATGTTAGATGTCCGAGGAAAAGAAAGCCGGCCAATCTCTGCCTCGGAAACTTGCCCGGATAGGTAAGTAGCCCAGAGCACCCGCCGTGGTCATTGGGCAGAGCCGCCGTTGCTTTCTTCTGCTTGTCCTTGGCCGGCCCTGCTTGTCTTTATCATCTGCTTCTGCCTCTTCGCCCTGATCCCTCTCCGGCCCGCACGGGGCGCCTGTTAGTCTCTCGCCAAGTCAGCTCAATCTGCGCACGCGTCTCACCTGGATCGGTTCACCCATCCTTTTCCTTCCTTTATAGCGCATGCCTCCAACATCGGCCGAGGCGTGGCTAACTCAATTGATCGCCGAAGGCGGCCTCGACGAGGCGCTCGCTCCTCCGATGGCCGACCGCCCGACGACAGCCAGACCATGTCTTGGCCGCCCCCCTCCTCCCCGCCCCCCAGTCCCCCTCTCACCGATCACGGGCGGCGTCATTGATGATGAGTGACTCGTGTCCTGTAGCAGCTTGGTCCCCCGGGGCGTCGGGCTGCTGTTGGCCGGACGGCCTCCGCCTCTGGCCGCGCGGATCCAACTGTCTCCTCTATAAGCCCCTTCACCATACGCCCAGCCATCTTCGGAGAACCGCCAGTTGCACCAGATTCACCAAGCCGAGACCGACCTGGGCCTGTCTGTAATACAGTACGTACATGTCCACATGAGCGTGTACAGTACATAACCTAGTCTGCATTCATTTATAACGCGGGGCCACGACCAGCCCCCTTTGGTCTTCGGCCGCATCCCGGGCATCGCTTAGGTCCCGTCATGCTCGGCTCTGCAGAAGGATTGGGCTTATGCTACAAAGTATGCATCAAAGGCATAACAACATGGGCCCTCTCCCACCCATTGGCGTGCCAATCCATCATCCACCCCCCCCGTATGCATGGGCTCTGTGCACGCACACGCCTCGCTTGTGTCCCAAAGTCGTAAACAATCCAGCCCTCACTTCTTGGGCAGTCTGTACTTGCCTCCCGCCAGCTCCAGTTCCTTGCCCGCCACCTTCTCTCCGAGAAACTCCTGCAGCTCCTCGTTGCTCCATGGGCACCCGTCGGCAATGAGCATCTTCATCATCATCGATATCTGGCCCAGCGGCATTGCTGGGCTCGAGTTGGTCAGCATGCCCACAATGAACTGCCAGTAGACGGCCCGCCGTTCCTTTTCCTTGGAATCCATGCTCTTGGCCTTGCGCGGCGACACCTGTCCGCTCTCGTCCCCGGCACTCGACGCCGCGCCATCATCGTCGTCGACGGCGCCCTCGTCCTCGTCGGCCAGCTTCTCGAGTAACTCGTACGTCTGGTTTCCGACCTTGCGCAGCACGCGCCTCGACACCCAGAAGCCGAGTGCAAGCTCCAGCAGCTCCTCGTCAATCATCAAGCCCTGCCATATCTCGTTGAACGCGCGCCGTCGAGGGCCCGGCTGCCCCGACGACCCGTCATCGTGGAACGCGTAGATGACCGCCGCCTCATACGTCTTGCATTCGAGCTCGACACAGCGATCCTCCAGGTCCAACCGCACGGTTGCCGAGCCCAGGTGGTTCAGCCAGCCGAGCTTGCGCGACGTTTTGAGCTGTTCGAAACCAGCCTCGTACTGGCTCTGGACCGCGGCGACGGGCGGAGGCACCTTGAACCCCTCCTTGCGAAGACTGGGCCAGAAGAGACGCGACAGGATCTTGGCGTGGTATGTGGGAACACTCAACCCCGGCGTGTTGGACCCGGCCCGCAGGCCCCTGCGCAAGATGGCATCGACGCGCCTCGAATCGAAAATGTCCTTGATCATGACGTCGCAGTTCTGAAGCGCACCCTCTCCGAACCTCTTCTTGAGCAGGCCGAGAACCTTGATCTCCTGCTGGAATCCCGCCTGGCTCGACAGCAGCCGCTCAGCCACGATGAGCTGAAACTCTTTGATGAAGATGTCCTGCGACCCGAGGGCGCTGATGAGCGTGCCAATCACGTCCTCGCTCTTGGGCCGCTTGTAGTTGACGCCCGCGTCTACGGGATCGGGGACCCAGGCCAGGTCGTTCCAGTCGAGGTCGTCGTCGTCGCCTTGGTTGCGCTGCTGGTGCTGCTGAGAGGCGTCGTTGAGTATTGCGGCAAGCTCGGCGAGCCTGCTTTTGCCTGGGTCGGTGTTTGCGACGCTGGGGTTGGCGAGGAGGCCTGTGACGACGATGCGAACAGCATCGTCCCTCTGGCAAAGGTAGAGCTGCAGCGCATGGGCAACTCGGTCCAGCAAGACCTTGGAAGAGTCTAAGGCATGGAAGGTCCGAATCATGGATATGTAGGTTTGTAGAATATCGACTGTAGAACGGCCCGGGTGCAGCAGTCGCTTTTGCAGCGCGGCGGAAAAGGCATCGGTTAGTTGAAGACGCCGCTGAGGTGTCGTCACGGCCGAGCGAAGGTCCTCGAGACCACCCCTGCTTTCCGGCCAGTGAAGAACAATGTCGAAGAGCTCGTTGGTCCGCAGCGTGGCCAGGCGTCCCACGGCGACATCCCTCCAGCGCTCCACGTCGTCGGCGGAGACATGACCTCCGAGTCGGCCAAAGACTTGTACGGCCAGGCGGCCGTAGTGGTTGTCCACCCAGCTGCACAGGTGCTCCATGCAGCCAGGGGCGTCTCGTGCCGCCCAGTCGCCCGAGTACGTGTGTTGGATAAAGTCTCTCACGCACAGATCCATGACCTCGGCGGACAGGACATGGAGCGTGTCTCCGGCCAAGCCGACGGACTTGAGGGACTCGAGCAGGGCAAAGAGCTCCTCACGAGCAGCGGAAGCGCCGTCGGCGCGACCCTCTGTAGATTGCAGCGAGGCGTGAGGCCCGCCCGAACTCGACATCAACGCGGCACCGAGGAGGCGACGCAGAACGGCGCGGAGCGCGCTCGTCAGGCCGGCGGCCCATGATCTGCCGACGAGGGCGTGCAGGTCGCGCCGGAACTGGGCGACGGCTGCGTCCCTGACATGGTCCTGCCGGATGCCGCGGACGAGGCGGGTGAGGCCGTAGAGGTACTGACGGTGGGCAGCCTCCAACGTCTGGACGCTGCTGAGCAGGACCTGGGCGTGGTCCGGCTGGGCGGCACAGGCGGCCAGCAAGGGCAAGACGTGGTGGATAAAGTGCTGGCGCACCTGGCGGGCATGCCACAGCAGGACATCGTCGGTGTGGGCGGCATGGGGCACTGCGTGGGCGGGATCCAAGACGACGGACAGGGAGTCGTGGAAGACGGCGTCAGGGTCCTGCGACTCGGGCGCCAGGGCGGCAAACGAGTCCTCGACGGCGACCGAGGTGGGGAGCTGGATGCGCGACGTCACGGCATGCCATGCGCGATCCCAACGCACCTGGTCGCCGACGGCCGGCAGGGCTGCTGCTGCATTGTGGTGATGAGCGGCAAGGCTGGCAAGCGAGACACTGGGGCCGCCAAAGGGCTCGGCGGGCGCCGACGAGGCGAGCAGTGGCGTGGGCTGCGATGCGTCGGGGGGGAAGATGGAGCGGAAGACGTGTGTCTTGCGGGCGCATATCCTCGATACCGTCATTTCTCTCCGCCCGTCGACGGCGCTTCCAAAAGGGGGTGTGTCGCGTGTGATCGACGGGGGACTCGATGGGTGGTGGATGGCTTGGTGCTCGCCGACGTGGGGCCGTGGTATTTGCTCAATCAAGGCATGGCTTGTGGGTTGGCGTTCGGCTTGCCCGGTTCGACGACGACGACGACGGCTGTTTCTTTTTCTCGTGACGGGCGAGCCCGGGGATGGAGGGAGAGGTTGAGCCTCGACGAAGGAGCAAGTAAACAAAGCGTCGCCTCGCGCCTCCCTCTGCCCTGTACCGGTGGCTTACCTAAGGCGTCTTACCTCATCGTTTGTTCCAGGCGCACTGTAAAACAGCATGCGACTGCACTCACGGCTTTCATGGTCACTCTGTGGAGGGAGAACGACAGTTACAAAAAGCCCAAGGTAAATGACTTGATCATCCTCGGCCCGATGGCGTGGCGTTTCTTTGTTGCACTGCTCGTCCAGCTCCTCTTGGCACCCGAGAGGGGAGGGGGGACAAGCGAGCGGAAGCGCTTGCTGCGGCTAACTCGCGCCTAACTGGCTCCCCCAAACCTCGGCAGCTCGCCCTGCCGCTGCCGCCGCTGCCGCCGCCGCTGCCGCCGCCGCCGCCGCCGCCACGCACCCGCGTCGGCCACATGAAGCCAGCACGTCGAGGCAGAGCACGAGTGAGGTGAGCACCGTCATTGGTCAACGTCGCACCAGGTCGCTGACGCCCGCATGTCCTGTCTTGGGCCGGGGCGCTCAAAATGGGCCGACGCGCATATCTAGCCAGTCGAAAATAGGGGGGCGTGTAAGAAGTGACGATGAGTTCATCTATTTTTCTTCTGGAAACCCAATAAAAGGACATGTGTCAAAGTGGACCTACGTCAAGGACGGTCTCGATGACATGAGAGACGCATGCTGCCCCTTGGATGTGACGCCACTTTGGCGACGCTCATCCCGACGAGTGCGACGTCACGCCGTAAGCACGCAAGTCCCACCAGAGACGGTTGCCGCGCGGGCCCGAAAGTTCAGCCGCAGTGCCAGGCCCTGTGAGTCGACGAAGACGCTGTGTCACGCCGACCCGCGCAGCCAGAGTTTGTCGTTGCAGTGCGTCACGATGATGATGAGGTTGAGAAACGGAGGGCTCTCTACAAGTTTCCACTGTATGTGCTGTGGCACACGGCACGAGTTCCCGTCCTCGAGGCCTCTGGCTGTCTCTGTCTTGTATCACCGCAACGACTTTGACTGGCGGTTGCTCCCTTGAGAAGGAAACAAAATAGGAACATGTTTAGTCGGCTGCAACGACGACATGGGGTTTCACAGATTTGTCGGTCCCAGAGTGTCCACTCTCGTACCAGCTACACAATAGTTAACTTATTACCAAGCTTCAGAGAGCGGGCGGGCAAGCAGGCACCTTGAAGGCCTGTCACTCACCACTCACCAAAGACCCCCTCTGCGGCCCCGGCCTTGACCAAACTCTTGCTCATCCAGGTTCCCGAGGGCAGCTGTATCGAGTTTAATATTGGTATCGTACGTGAATAGAAGGACAACATTGTTAAGCGGCCGAGTTGCGACTTGGCAGCATATATACATACACACAGCCACAGCCAAGGAGTCAGGACGCTTCGTTTTCCCCGTTCCTGCTCCCCTGTGTATTCTCTGGTACGCACCCACTACTCTCCAGCACGATAGTATACATGCACATGCCAGCAAAGAAGAGAAGAAAAAAGTTCCATGCGCCGCTGTCCCAGGCCCGAGGTATCGGATACCTGCCCTCGTGGCCTTTGACCCTCGCAAGCATCCTTGACATTGGCGTCTTGACTGCCGGCCGTTTTGCACCGCAGTCGGACTTGATTTATTCCTTTTCCTCTCCCATATGATGTGACAACGTAGATGGAGCAAGCACGGAAGCGGGCAAGACGAAGAATGAAAGTGGGGAGAGAGAGTGTGTGTCTTCAGTCTCCAACTCAACTAAGACCCTGTTTCGTTTCTCCGATGAGCTGCATACACGTGCTCCGTCCATCTCCACCAGCGTGCAGGCAGAAGGGGGGCAAAAAAGCAACGGCTGCAGTCTCTGAGTCCCACCGAATCGCCCTGCCTCCCTCTGCGGGCTTGCTCCTCTCCTGTACCCGTTCCGAGGAAAATCAAGACAGAGAAAGAGATTGGCTCATAGCTGGTTTCCCCCTCTATTCTGCGCGCGCTCCGCTCTCTACAGCACCTAACCTACTCCGGCTCTATTTGCCCCGTTGGCAAACTCTCGCGCGAGGGCTGTCTCGTCTCACGCTGCAACACCAACAGCAAGTCAAGTACTCGGTACCAGCTGACCACCCGCCCGGGCTTCCAGAATGTCTCGGGCTCCTGCATGTGCCGATCTTCTAGAACCGCCTCGTCGCGCTTCCAAGGCCCCTCCCCCCCTTTTCCAACTTGGCATGGGTACCTACAGGGACTAACTTAGACGTGGGCGGAATGGAGCTCCTTTTGCGCAAGTTTTACGGACGAGCTACTCCGCCCGACCTGTGTATGCAACGTATGTAGCCATGTAGGTAGGTGTAGGAGGAAAGCTCCTCGACAGATGTCCGCCGAGATGGGTCAAGGAAGAGAGCGCCTGCGCCGTACATGGACCTGTAGGTAAGTGGTGTAAGCCATGTACCACCGGCTCGCCCTTGGCCTCCCTTGCCTGCCTGCCCGCCTCCCTGCGTTGGCAACCTGCCTGGCTAGGTTAGGACCTGTAGTGGCCGCCTTGCCGCCTCCATACATATACTCCGTGTACATACTCTGTACATACGTGCAAAAGTCGGTGCAGGCGTCATGTCTCACCGTGCAGTCATGAAAGCGTGTATGTACGATGGCCCGTGTTTCGCCTCTTGCACGCCACCCCCAAGCTGTACTGTAGAGGAGTGGAAACCAAACCGTTGCAAAACCATGCCGTGAATAGTCCTGCCCCATGTGCTGGGATGCCGTCATCCGGCTCTGCGTGCCATCCCCGTCCGTCCCCGCCTCCGCCTCCGCCGGGTCTCCACCCCCCCCCCCCCCTTCGGCCGCCACTCCGCCACAAGGGCCCGGCACGACGCAGCCGACTTCTCCCGTCGTCGCCAAACGGCCGCCCGGATTCGGCTCAGGCGGACCCATTCACTCGTTCCTGCGTGGCGCAGGCCAATGAATCCCCCCCTCCCCTCTTGGTACCACCCAGTATGCTTCCGTGATAGCCGCGTCGCCACGATATGCTTTCTCAACGCCTCGTGTCCCCGCAACACACAGTGCCGTCCCGTCACTGCCATGTTCGAAACCGCCAAGACAGCAAACAGAGTTTCCCCATGTGGGTAGCACAATGCTGAGGCGAAGATGCTTTGTACCTACAGCATCAGGCCCTTTGTCTCCCGCGCTCTGCTCGATTCCAACGGGGCCGCAGTAGCCGCACATCAAATGCCGTTCCGTGCCTTGGCTCGTCGGGGCCAACTCATTATGGCCATATTACCACCGGGGGCCAAGAAACGCCTCTGCCGTCGGCATCAGACGATCCCCCGTCTCCAACCACCTCTCACTTTCTTCCTCTCCACCTGTGACTGCTTCGCATACATGTACTGTACAGCATCTTGTATCTACATCCACCCAAAGTCGGCCTTATGGGCGCCCGAGTGGTTTTGCTCCGGCCCTCCTCTCTCAACCGACCTTGCCTTTCTTGCTCCATTCCGCAAAACTCAGAAACCCAATATCGGATCATGGTGGTACACTGCTTATGCTTCCCAAGACCAGGAGACATGATGCAACGCAAGGTGAAGAAAACCAAGAGAAAATAGCTCACTCGGCCATGCCAGCTTCGATCCTACAAGGCTTGGGACCGACACCCTGGTCCCCGTTCGGGACCGAATGCCTGGCGCTGGTCGGTGGGGCTGGAAGCCGCTCCCTTCCGTCTCACGGCACGGCGTCTTTGTTGTTTCTTCGTTGCTTGCACTTGTCGTGCAGCAGATGCCCGTTGCGGGCCGTCGTTCGAGTGAATTCCGCACCACAGTTCGGGCACATGGCCTTTGCGGCTTGTCCCGACTTCTCGCGCTGGTGCCGTAGCAAGTTGCTAAAGGTGGAGAACTGCCTCCCGTTGCACCCGTGCTCCCAGCAACGCGGTTTTGGTCGGCTCTGTACGACTCTGACGTGACTGCCGCCTTCTGCGCTACCTGTGTTGCTCGCAGCCGCGACTGTCGGCATCGGGTATAGCATCCCAGCATCCTGCGTCATGGACAACGAGGGCGTTCGCGTGCTAGAGTTCGCAAGTCCAGTCAGACACGCCCAGTCCGCAACGAGGCCTATGCGCCACCCGAGTTGACCCCGTAGCTGTCTACACGCACCTGTAGTCTCCTGGTCCGGCGTATGCCGAAGAGTATTCCATCGAAACGCCGTAGCTGGGCGGCCTGTGACGTCGTAGGTTAGCCGGCTTGTCTGTGAGCCTGGCCTGTCAAGTCAGTGGCTTACAAAGACTGCTGGTATGGAGAGGCAAACGCCTGCCCCCCGTGAGACTGATCCTGGAGAGTCGGGCTGTATGAAGGCAGAAAAGATTGTTCACTCATGGTCGTGGCAGGCGTTGCGACGAGCGGGACGGCAGAAGGCGACGTCGTATAGTTTGAAACGTTCATGGTGCTCGAAACATCTCCGAGGGCCACTGATGACGACGGTACGTACGAGTTGCTGTTGATGCGTTGAATCCGTGCCGATAGTTTGAGGTCTCTTCGGACTCGATCTCTTTGCCTCCTCAGCTCCAGTTGCGCCGGCGTCCACGCTCCCCGCGGCGGACTTGAGGCCAGCGATCTTGTTTCGCTCGGAGGCGTCAGACTGGGTTCCGAGCCGCCCATCATGCCGAAATCGGCGCCAAACACATTGCCGTTGCTCATTGAGCCAGGTTCCAGAGGCCCTTTGAAGAGGGTTAACCGACGAGGCGAGGAGGGGGCAAACAGGTACTGCTTACCTGGCCAAGAAAAAGCCGGCCTGGGTCCCATTGCAAAGTGCGGATCACAGTGAATGGCGATTGCACTAGAATGCCATCAGTCAAGATATCGCAAGCCCTTGTCTCCCGTGAACAAACTCACCTCATGCTTGCTGGACTCCAGGGTTGGAGTTGAAGGATGGTGAAGTCTTTGAACGACGTCTCTCCTGGGGCGTCCGAGTACAAGTCAAGACGCTGCAGTCAGGCTCCTTTTTGGGGGCAAGGCCGACTCAGATTGCAGGATCCCGACTTGATTTAGGTCATGGACAAACGGGTGAGATGTTGGTGTGGGTAAGTAAGCAGAATCCGCCGACGATTGGCGGCATACAAGGATGTCTCTGCGGCGGGTGTAACTGTATCAGTCCTTTGACAAGACAAGTCGAGCAGAGAAAGAAGATGTCGATCCGCCTGCCGTGTAATTCTGAAAGGGCCTATCCTCTGTTCACTGTCCCGCAAGATCGTGAGCGCCATGGTCCATACCTTCTGTCGGCAACAATGACGGGGATCGTTAAGGTGCGCGCGCAACCCAAGCTGGAAGTACGTACGAGATGAACAATGTCGAGGGCGTGCCACTTGCGAAATGGGCAGGCAGTTAAACTGTGTACGGAAAGCGTTATTGAGGAGGCAACGAGACGAGCGTGCGGTGTGATGAAGGAGATCCTTGCTTCAGTCAAAGGCAAATTGGTCCTCAGTCATGAGTGGTACGTCTTTTGAAGGGAGATTCCGCGAGATTGGCGAATCGCCAGAAGGTCAAGGCGGCGGGCGACTTATATGGAGGCAAACAGGACGAACAGCAAGTGGAGACCATTACAGCCTTGGTTCGAAGACGCCGGGGCCAAGAGGAGCAGAAAGAAAAGAGGGGGGGAGGGGGCCAAACGGGGACTGAGGAAGTGCCGCCCGGAAAGATGAGATACAGCTATAAACAACCTGGGGGACAAGGTTGGGCGGGTTGGCAGGCGATTCATGGCCCGGCGGTATGAACGAGGCCAGGTACATACATACAGCACGGGCAGGGCTTGACTGCAGAATGACAACCTGGAAGCAAGCGATAGCCATGGAAACGGCGGAACTCGTGGGAGAGAGAAGAAGGGGGAGGGGTGGGCTCGACCAGGTCTTTGGGTGGAAAGCTTTCATCTTGCAAGTCTGCGCCATGCCCCGAGAAGGCAGTTTGTGCATCGTCCCGGCCTGGCACAGTCCGCGTCGTGTGCGGACGAGACGGGTAGCCTGTCACCAACAAACCTGCCTCCGCAAGAGCAGAAATGCGGCGTAGCGGGACGGGGAAGGGATCGATAGGCTCCACGCATCTCTGGCCCACCAAAGCACGCGGTTCTCACGACAGGTGCGGAGCCAGGGGCAGGGTACATGGGGAGACAGACCATGACGAGAGACTGGCGGGCATCGGCGCCCGGCTCGACTAGGCAAAGGCAACAGGATAAAAGGGTGGGCGTGTGCAGAAGAGACAGGGCTGGGGGCCAAGGTGTTGTCGAGTCTGTAGGTGCGTGAGACGACGAGAGCCGAACGCTGGACCTCACACCAAGGCTGGGCTGATTCTGCGCCGCCGCGCGGGAGGCTGCGTTGCTGTGCAAAAACAGGACTGGGCTGAGCCACCGACAATGGGTCAGCCCGCCCTACCGCACTCTTTGCTGGCGGCTCTCCCTTCAATCCATCTGGAGTCGTCGTGTGCATGCGTCCTGGGGCACGTCGGTCACGGCCTTGTGTCGGGAGAAGCTCCACGTCGCACGCTGGAAGTCTGCTCCCCCTCGTATCGACTCGCCCTATTTTCCTCTGTCAGCTCTGGCTGCAAGCAAGCCGTCATCGCCCCCTCTCCCGGGCTTTACATATACGCGCAGACCGTTGCATGTACACAGACCGTCTGGATTGCGTGCATGTGTACCTTGTACATGATGCACTTGCACGGCTCCGGTCGACAAGCGAAGCTTCCACGGCATGCATGGCCACGGGGAGCAGGATCCGCATCCCTGCCGCGTTGCCTCCGCTTAGCGCCTCTGAACATTTGCATGATGCGGCTGCCGTCGCCGTGGTAGAGACAGGTTCCTGTGCGCAATTGGCGCGGTGCGACCAGTGCTTTCAGCATTCGACGTCGGCTGGCCTGTCAGCTCGTGTCATAAGGGGGAATTGCAACCACATCAAACTCCCGAAGACTGAGTACCTCGGGGCAAGGTGGCCACGGCGCAGTCGTGCTGTCTGGATGCCGTTGGCAGCTTGAACAGCCAAGCCTTCATGGTACCGGATAGGCCAAAGTCGAGATCCCTGCGCATATGTATGACCTTTTTAGACTTTGGCAGTCCCAAGGTCCTTTGGGCGCATGGAATGTGTGTACATACTGTATGCACAGGAGCACTGACGCCGTGGCGTTACTCGCACCTCGTCACCCCATCTCTGGGGTGGGTGAGCCTGGCCTGGTGCGAGCGAGAACAGACCCGGGGACGATTCCAGTGTCGTGCTCCCAAAAAGGCCTCTTGCTGATGAGCATCGCTTGCTCTCAGCCGAACACTGTACCTCGTGCCAGCCCCTCCAACCCAGCCTGGCACTGCCTCCCAGTCTCCCTGCAGCATGGTGGGTTACTTTAATGGGCCGCCTGTTATTCATCTGGGCCCGTTAGTGGGATCATCGTGAGTCGTGACGTGGGAAGCAGAAGCCGAAGCCGGGGTGTTTCTTGCAAAAAGCCGAAGACGAGCGTCCTTGAGTCGGTTTGGGTTAAGCAGATGCCTCGGCCGAGGACCATCGCCTGACATGGAGCCTTTAGGACGCTGCTGCTGCCGCTCTGTGCCGCCGCAGCCGTTGGAGCAGCTTGTGCGCAATGGCAATGCGAGGTCCAAGTAGAGTTTTTGCTGAGCCGTTGACGGTCGCAGGTAGACGAAGCCAAGTAAGTACAGTGCCTTCCGTACTGATAAATGCACGAAGTACCTAAGTAGGTAGGCACCTAATTACCTTGCACACACCTGAATTCCGCGCCGCTCCACCGCTGACGGGCTCCTTTCTACCTGCCTCTTCTGTACGACTTTTAGAGTACCAAGTGCGAAGTACTGCTGTGCTGTACGACACCCGCCGAGTACTTGCTCAAGATAGCTAAGTACGTAATTACCTCCTTCAGGTATCGAGCATGCGAGAGCACCACCAAGTACCTGCCTCGTCCAAAATGCTTCTCTCTTCAACCACTGCAACGTCCGACGATGCTCGGCTCCTCGTCTTGTCCAGAACTCGCCGTCGACGGTGCTTGGCTATGGCTGCCGTCGCTGTAGCAAAACTTAGAGCCGATCTTCCCAGTTTCCACATGCCCTCCGGGCCCACAACTCGCGCTCTCACAGGGTTTCGGTCGCATTGCACTGCTCACCTACGAATACAGCTCATGCACAAGGTCCCTGTACAACTGCACCGATGACAGACGGTCGCCCCGGCTGGCCATGGGAGGGAGGCTCTTGCCGATCAGGCAAGTTCTTCAGGGCCCGGGGGCACGAGCAGGGCCAGCCCATGACGGTGTGTATACCAAAAAGCCTGGGGAAACGGGGGGGTGGGATGGCGTCTAATCGATCCAATCGACGGCGGCCTTCGCCAAGCGGCGGCAGTACAAAAGTAGCGAGCACGACGAGCTGGCCCGACAAAAGGTCATTGGCAGCCACGGAGCATCCTCGACGCCAACCAACGCTTGGGCGACTGCATAGCACGAGGTTGGCCGGATGCCCGCAACCATGACGATTTACCGAAGAGAACGGGCTCCGGGCTCTCGTCCGTCCAGCATGGTTGCTGGCAATTGCCGGTACCCACAGGTAAACGACGGAATAGGGTGACACGTGGGCGTGAGTTGCTGACGTGAAGGCGAGTCACTGTCTGACCAGGTGCTACATCTTATTTCTGACGGAAATTCATACCTAGGCTTGTCTCGTCGTTGGAATCGGCGGATGGACTCGGTAGCCCCGAATGCCTGAGACTCCTCGCGGACCTCCCAACGTACTTAATCCAATTTTTGGGAGACGTCTTGACTCGACTTCTCCGGGGCCTTGTCCTGACCGCTAATGATTGTACAGTAATTACTCCGCCTATAAAAGTGGTGATATGCGTCGTTTGGCATCACGGCAAATCCCTGTGCGCCAAGTGGACGCCAGAACTTGGCCTGTGCTTGACTCGCTAAAACGTAGGGAGCTTTTGGACCGTCGCCTGTTTTCTTGAGGCGACGAGGACCTTCGATTATGCGGCGACTGCTACCCTGGTCACGTTCTCTACCAACCTGGTGGCGAGCACCGGATCTGGGATGCCGCTGTCGGCTCCGAGAGCCCCAGACTTTGAAGACGAGCTTCCGCTGTCTTCGCTGATGTGGACTCTACCCGCCACGTTCTGGGCAAGCAAGGTTCTCGACCATCACCAGAGGGCCATGCATGCACTGGACAGTCTCGTACCACAACTCAGAGACAATGCATAACGTCGGTGTCGTATTCGTACAGTACTCGTTGGGGGCCATGTCTCTGGCCTCGGCGGAGGCGCTCAAGAGCTAGCTGTCAAGGGTATCAGCAAAAAGGTGCCTCAAGATCCCTTTGGCTCCGGCTGTGACGAGGGAGACATCGAGTCCATCAACAGCCAGGCCGGCACCGGCCCATTTCGGACGACAACCGCGGCCCCGAGGGCAGAGGTTTGAGTGCGGCCCCGACCGAGGAGCTGCATTCGCCTACAGAAAACGGCGGACCGGTCAAGAAAAGGCCTTTTGAGTGCTTCTGGAAAGCCTGGCGTGGGTCCCGGTGCTGAGCAAGGGTCAAGGACATATGTACGAGTGCATTGCAGGTAAAAATGGATCATAGCAGCAGTAGCCGGCAGTGCCCGCGGTGGGGGCCCTGGCCTCTGCTCTGGAGTCTGTGGTGGGTAATCATTGCATCCATGCCGTCCGGGGGAACCCAAGCACACTATGGAGTGGTGCCTCGCTCATGCACATAACCTCGACGCAAACATGGCCTCCATGCAGAAGGTATGTATGTATGTATGTGCGAGGTGTACTTGGAGGTCATATTCGCGCTAATTCTGGACAAGCGGCGACGGCTCCCAGGAGCTTTTGGATGGGATGTGCTCGCAGGGCAGACGGGCAATGTTCACTTGGGCCGTCAAACTCAACAATATCCTTTCGTCGCCGCGGTTTTCAAGTGGTCAAGGCTCGTGCGAAACCCACAGGCGCATGGTCATCCCTGGCGGTTGCCAGCAGACGCTGACGAGGACGGCGGTTGTTGGTGGCTTGGCATGTATGTCCGCCCTTGACCAGATCGACAGTTACCCTCCGGCCTCTTGAGGGTAGGCAGCGTGAGTCGTCACGCTTGCTGATTCTATGCCTTGTCGGATACTGCCGTTGCCGGAACCGCATATGTGACTGGACTGACGCCCCCACGGTCTGCGCGTTCGCCACCGGGCCCCGAGGCGCCCGCATACAGTTCATACGACCATGACGCTTGTTGCGGCTCTCCACCACGCCATGCATGGTTGCAGGGAAGCCAATCTGGGAAAGGCAAGGAATAGCTCTGGAAGAAATATTGCCCCGGTTTGAACTAAGATGCATGTTGAGGAGGCGGAAGTCGGGCTGATGCCGTCTGTTGGCCGGCCGCCCGGGCGCAGCCGGTCTCCGCGCTTTGCCTCCTCCGAGGGGGCCACTTCGTTGGCCACAGATCGTCCTGTCCTTGGCGACGGGAATACGCGAAACAAACAGTAGCAACGTGGCTACCAGGAGCTCGGAGACGGAGAATGCCGACATGGGCAGCCCCTGCCCCCCCCCTGATCCCAGTTACCGACTATCGTATGCTCATCTAGATATTCTTGGAAGCACGAAGGCTAAACGACCACGCAACTTTGCGAATCTTCTTCCTTGGGACTTTCGAGATGCCCGGCCATGACCGACTGGAGCCACTCGCATTCTTGGCTTAGCATTCTCGGCGCCTCCAACAGCCCTGGTCCGGGAGGGGCGCGGGATGTTCGGCTCTGCATCAATAACGCCAAAGTATGTCATTGACGCTTCTCTAGCCCGCGACAGTGAACAGTCGTCAATCGGGGAGAGCGTTTGCATTGTCCAGGGACCAGGGAGCCTTTTGATCCCGAGGTCGTGGCATTCAACACGGAGCTGGCTCAATTCGTCTCTCGTGTCTCTTACTCTCCGAGAGAATTGTGTTGGCCGATAGTAAGGGCCAAGACTTGGCTCGACGGCTTATGGCAAAACCTGAAGCTCCCCTGGACAGAGATGTAGATGCGGTATGGAACACAGGCTCGAGGCCCTTTGTTGCCTGCGGTGCTTCAGGGTCCTCCGGGCCCCGTCTTCACTGCATGATACTGGGTTTGGTCCGCACTGGAGCGGCACGGCACGGCACGACAACGGACGCCATGGCAGAGAGTGTTGGACGCACGCATGACAAGCTCCAGGAGATTGTCCCGCAGGCAGGGGGTTAAGCACGTGTCAGCTGAATGCACAATCGGCTGCAGAAGCGCGCCCACAGTCACAGGGTCGGGTTTCGCATATATTTGGTTGGGGATGATCAGGGAGGGCGGCTGGGTGGCCTCGAAGTTGGAGAGCAGAGGGCCGATACCACGTCACGTACGAAGGGGTGCAGCAAGTGCTGTCCATTTGGCCCGCGCAGCACAGTCTCGGCCTCTCCATGCTGCTGCCCCCAACTGGCGAAGGAAATTGGGGGATGAATAAGGGCGTCAGCACCACCAACGGCGCGGCCTGGTATCGCAAGTCGAAACAAACCCCCACGTGTGCGCCTCCAGAATGGTTCGACACATGGCCAGGCGGCTTCTCTCCTCGTCGAGACGGAGCGGGATACCCGGCTGCCCCTTTGGGACAGGCTTGTCAGTCGGCGGCTCCGGGCTTTTGTCTTGTGAGCCTAGCCGACAATGTTCGGGACTTGAGTGCGGCACTGCGCACGGAAGTGGGGGAGGAGAAGGCAAGGTTGGTCTTGTAGCCGCCTTGGCATCCTTTGGTCGTGGGTTGTCGAGAGCAGATGGGATCACGTCAGCATCGACGGAGGACCTGGAACCGACTCCTCGACTTTGTTCCCCTTGTCAACGCCGTCTCATATCATTGCATGCCAGGAACGAGTTCTGGCATCCACCTTTGGGATGCTGACGACGGAAAGGCCGCACGAATGGCGTTGACTCAGGTAAGAGAAGCAGGGCAAAAGCAGGACGGACTCCCTGGGCTTCAGGCTACAGCGTCTCTATATGCGAGGAACTGCCTGGTCTCAGGTGCCTGCCTGGAATTATAGGCAATACGGCCAGTGACGGATGATGCTTCGATTTGTTATAAGCCGTAACTAAGAAGATTGGCAGGTGAAACGGACATGTAGTTTAAGCCCTGTATACGCACTTTGCAGTATGTATATGCGGCGTGTTTCCGCACATACAAGTACGAGTACTTAGGTACTTGCCGAACCGTACCGCTCGCCTTCCGTCATTGCTATTTGCTGTTTGTTTGCAAGAGATGAGCGTCTAATACTGCAGGCGCCGAGGCAGGCACCTTGGGACCCCCGCAATGCCAGTACTTGCACCTCGTGAGCCCGCGCTCAAGAGGTGAGGGCGGGAAGTAGCTGGTACACGGTCTGCCTCCTACACCGGTACCTTGTTGATGACAGCGCGCCGTTTTCCTGCCCGACGACGAGCGACAACGTGGAAGCATCAAACGCGTCATCCTTCTCCTCGTCCGCTTTGCCGTCTTCTATCCAGATTCACAAGGCCGGCATTTTTCTCCCTTGTCACTCATCAAGCCTTCTTCCTCACCTTGTGTCGCGACGGACCGCTGGCTGATCCGCGCCCGTCTCCCCTCTCCGCGTCGGCCTCTTCCTCGGGCGCAGCGTCGTCTCGGCCGGGCACGTGTTGTCGGACAGCAGCAACTACGTCGATCAGCAAAGACAGACGAACACGACGACGCTGAGTCGGATCTCGAAAGAAGGGGTGCGCGCCCGCGGGCGGAGAGATAAACGATTAGCATTTGCCCGCCCTTACGAACCCCCCTTTCCTGACGCTGCTTCCTCCCTCTCGAGACGGAGTAGCGTAGCCGGTACACGAGGCATCCCGTCGTCATTAGGTAGCTCGCATCTTTGGCCGAGCTGTGCGTCGACGCCGTGGCATCTAGCGACGAGCGATCCTACTAGTGCGCTGTTTTTCCCTCTCCGAGGTCGCTCGAAAGCCGCCCTCATCCGCACGTGCGTCGCGAGTGCCGTGGGCCAGTGCTTCGAAAGAGACGGGACAGAACAAGTCGGTCGGTCGGGACGAGACGCGCAAGCAGCCCGTCATGGCATCCTTCATGGTGGACCTGTGGGAGTCCATCTTCACCCCAGGCCCCACGCCCACCATCCTCAAGGCCGCAAACGCCTCGTTCGCCGCCCTGCAGCTCGTCCTCGCCGCCCTCCTCGCCGCCACGGCCAGCGTCCACTTCGCCGTCCTCTCGGTCCTGTGCGCCGGCCTGTGGTGGTCCATCAACTGGTTCGCCGCCGAGCTGGCCGTCGCGCAGAAGCAGCAGCAGCTTCGCGACAAGGAGGCCGACGACGAGGACAGGGCCAAGAAGAAGAAACGCCGCCACGGAGACGACGCCGAGGCTAGTAGCGATACCGAGGTCGAGGGCTCCGCCACGAGGGGCGTCTCCGCCGCTGCGGCGGGCGAGCTGAGGCAGAGGGCCGCCCCGGCGCAGGCCTCGCCCGAGGGGACCCAGTCGAGCGTCAGCACAGAGGATGAGTGGGAGAAGGTTTCGGGCAGTGAGAGGGACAAGGCCAACTAGACATGCTCTCGGACGTCATGATATTTCACGTACAGTGTGGATGGGAGCTAGAGAGTTGAGTGGCGCGATACGATCACCCCCCCCTTTCTCTCGGTCGGTGCAGACGGACCGAGAATTTGTATTCACAAGTATGATATCACGAAGAGCGAGACGGCGCAGAGGCGTCTGTGGCTTGTGGATGTGAACCTACCCCCGCCTATCTCACGCATCAACGATACCCCCAAACTCTCGCGTCCCAGTGAACTGTATATAGCGGTGTCCAAACCCAGCTTGCGGCTTGTCAGGATCCAAACGACGCTCTTGCGGAGCGTATCCCCAACGGCCGGCAGACTCCCAAACTCCCATGTGCCCTGAACCACGCCCGTCGCCTCCCCCTGAAGAGCGCCAGCAAGCCCCATCTGTCCCTTGGTAACACGAAGAGGTGGCAATCGCGGCTGCGCTCCGCGTGTGGGCATACAGACGTGGCGCCTCGCGCTGTTACTACAAGCGCTTGAGCTTGCGCGTCGCAAAAGCCGCCACGAGCGCGCTCAAGGCCCCGATGAACAGACACGCCGAGATGGCGCTGGGCCCCGTCCGGTCGCCAGGGCCCTTGTCCGCGTTCGCGTCCGCCGCCAGCTCGGGGCTTCCGCCGGGCTCCAGCACCGCGAAGACAATGGAGGCGATGAAGGCGCCGACAAACTGCGGCAGTGCCGTGTAGATGTTGAGGATGCCAAAGTAGATGCCCGAGAGCTCGACCGTCGTCGACGACTTTGACGTGCCCGTGCGACTGAGCACAGACTCTGGGTGCAGCCTGCCGTTGCCGTTGCTGAAGGGCGACAGCTCAATGTCCGGCTCGCCGGACAATTGTCGATACGCGCCGCCGTTCTCGGTTCCGCCGCTGAGCTTGTTGACCTCGACGCCGAGGAGCGCCGGGGGTGCCCACGTGGCAATGGCCCACGGACTGGATCCGCCGTCGAAGAAAGAAGAAAGTCAGCATCATCCCGGGACACGAGTTCGAGCTCGTCGAATGGAAACTCACAGCGAGCAGAAACACATGAGGGCGGTTGCGAAGCGAAAGCTCTTGGCGAGCGGCGCAAAAAACATGGACGCCGCAAACACAAAGTGTCCGCACATCCACGTCGTCTGGATATCGGGCTTCCTCTCGTTCCACGACTTGACAAGCCCGGCAATGGCTGCTGGCGGTCGGTGGGTGAAGGCATCGCCATCGGGCGACTTGACCAGCAGCGGCAAGACAAAAGCGGCGACGGTCGTGAGGGTTGAGTAGAGGAAAAGCGACAGGCTCCCTATGCGGCCAATGTCGCCGAGCGCATCCTGCGACTGCTTCTCCTTGGCGGGCGCGTCGTAGCGATAGTACGTCTCGCCGACCCAGGTGGTGCTGTAGAAGAGGAAGGGGAACCAGCCGATCCAGGCCCAGAACTGGGCCCAGCATATGGCCTGGATGCGAGGCGTGAGATGGCGAAGGGTGTGGTGGATTTGGCGCAGCACGCCGAGGATGGTCTGGCTCTTGGCATCCTCGGGCGACACGAGGACGCGCTCGGTGACGGCCCAGCAGGTCAAGGCCGTGGACCCCAGCATGGCCACGGAGGCGATGACGGTCAGCTGCTGGAACTGAGAATCGCCCAGCGTGGTCCCCAAGAGCTGGACAAGGTCGACGGAGCCGGCCGCGTACCCTATGACATGGCCGATGGCGCACATTCTGCTGGCTGGATGCACGGGATTAGCGTCGTCTGCGCCAGGCAGGGCGTACGTGCACTCACTCCATGCGGCACCGGTCTGCTGCCGCTCGAGTGGAAGCGTGTCGACGACGAGGCTCCGCGCGCACGACTGGACTGCTTGTGTGTCAATGGCAGGGCCGGACGACGGCAGAGGGTCGGGCAGGCCAAGCATACCGACGTTGATGGCAAAGTCGACGATGTAGATGGACAGCACGGCCAGCGCAATGGCCGGGCGCCTGGCCTGTTCATCATCGCCAATCACCAGCCCGACCAGCTCGCGGGTGAAGCCCATGATAACGAGGCCGGCAGCGACGACGACGGCGCCGGCAATCATCAAGGGCCTCCGGCGTCCCCATTTCGACGTGTTCTCGTCGGAGATGACGCCCACGATGGGCTGGACTATGAGGCCCGAGAGAGGCCCGGCGATCCAGATGAGCGACGTGTTGCTCTTGGTGAGGCCGAGGTTGAGCAGGTAGGGCGTGCAGTCTGCGAGGCTCGTCAGCGACGCGTCCAGGGCGCGCGCGCGAGAGAGAGAGAGAGGGAGAGAGCAAGGCACGGACACGTCATTTCCACACCCCACGTGAAGCTTCGCTCAAGACCCGCAGTCAGCTTCCATTCGGCGTCGGCGGAGTGCATGGACGTACGTGACGCCAATCGACACAAAGGTCAGCAGCAGCAGCCGCGTCGTCTCGGTGCTGCCCTTGACCGACTGCTCTCCCACCAGCGTCGCCATTGCGGGATGCCGACAGTCGCCGTGTCTACGAGCAGCGCGTGTTGCCGACCTGACGAGACGGTGATGATGATGGGGGCGGCTCGAAGTGGTCCAGGCTCAGCAGGCGGTGGCGGACCAAGGGTTTCTGGCGAGGCCACCTTGTCTCGCAAAGCTGGGGATGCACAAGGGGCAAGCGACGACGCGTCTGCCCGCCGTCTGACTCGTCGACAGTCGGAGGTCTCATGTGGCGGCCAACCGCAGACGGTGATGCCTGGATGACAGGGTCTGTGGGGATCCGCAATCCCAGGGGCCGCTGATAAAACCAGGCGCAGCTGCTATACTGTAGATTGCAGTCCCTCAGTCCCTCCCTTGAAACACGGTGACTACCTAGGTAGGTAGGTAGCACGTTTTATTGCGTGACGATAATTGCACGGAAAAAGGCAGCGACACCAGACTGAAATAAAACAAGACACAAGTCATTCTCGCGACGTTTTCGCAAACGCGCGCTCGTCATCAAAAGCTCGCCCGCACCCCTGTGGTATCCTCAGCAACTCCGGGGCTCCCGCTTCCCATCTCCTCCCCGCCACGCTCATCAAATGCCCCCCCTACTGTGCTCGGTTTCGCTATGTAGGGACAAACTGTCGGCAACGGCAATTTAAAGAAGGATAGAAGTAGAACAAGTGAAGTCCAGGCCAGGGTTGACCGAGGAAGAAAGAAATAGAAAGGTAATGGGCTGGAAAGCCTTCTTTGCTCGTCGGACAGAGAGACAAAGAAAAGTTAAAAGGGCGTGTATGACCGAGGAAGAGAAGAAGAAAAAAGACGCCTTTTCCGTTGCCTCTGATGACATCTTTTACAGTGTAATGCATCCGTTGCCATGCGTCCTAGTTTTGCTGGGCAGCCAAAATCTGCCTGCTGTCCCTCTTGGGTTCTGCGCAGCGACGCCCACAATCCAGTCTCAAGTCAAGAGCCGCCTTACGAGTCGGCTAGCTTCGCAAAGTGCTTGGACCAGATCCATCCCACTTGGTCCGTCGCATCGTCCTGGTTCTTGGCCAGCCAGAGCTCGCCTTTCTCGGCAATGACGTCGAATATCTGCAGCAACACACACACACACCTGTCAGCGACTCGTGCTGTTCTCATGCTACCCAGCCTGCGTCCTTCACTCACCTCGCCAGCCTGGTACGTTAGATATGGATAGCCCGCCTCGTGCTTGGTGGTGGATATGTTGAACTCGAAGAGAGACGCCGCCAGCCAGAGGATGTTGTACCCGTCAGACGTCTGGTTTCGCTCCCGCGACGATGCTCGCGAGGATCGCCGGCTGTCCTCGGGCCCGTCTGGTAGGGGGAGCGCCGAGTGAAAAATGTTGGAATATCTGCGACTTTCATGAGGCAGGTAGCCCGAGTTGTACGTTGTGTTCGAGTCTCGGCGGTGCTGCGTGGCCGATTCTGAGCTCTGCCTTGGGGCACCCCCCGAATCTAGACTTCGCCCGGTGCTCGGCCGCGTCGACGCAGCCCCTGTCCCGGCCAACGAGCGTGAGCTCCCGACCATCTCGGGAGACCTAGACGACGACGCGGGGGCCCCCTGATGAGCGTGGATCCCGGCATAGTAGTCTCTGTAGTAGTAGTGGTGCGGGCTTGACATGGCGCCACCAAGGCCTGTTGCGCTGGGACTCGGTGACATGGAAAACGATCCGCTGCGGCGCCCGCCAAAGTCCGGTGCGGGCAGCGTTGGTGCTGCGTCGCCGTTGACCGAGTGCCCTCGCCCGCGCGATCTGATGGTGGAATCGTCCATGCTCGTGGTCGACTGCGACAACCTGCCCCAAGACGTCGGGTTCAGGATGCCGATGCTGGCTAGTTGGTCGCGGGCGTACGGATAGTCTCGCTGAAAGGTCGACACCACCTCTTCAAGGTCGGGTATCTCCGGGCAATCCCCGAGCACCGTCTTCATCTTCTCCTTCCATATCGCATACCAGTCTGTCTGGATATTGACAAAGTTGCCCAGGCAGATGTTGCCCACCTTTTCCGTCAGGGCAGAGAGTGTGGGGAGTTCCTTTTTCAGCGTGTCGTTTAAGGCTTCGTATTGCTCCACGAGTTCCCTAAGCTTTGGATCCGCTGTTCTGCCAGAGCGCTTCAGCTGCTCGGATCGTTCATAGTCCAGCCGCCGCTTCTGCCGCTTCTTCATGGCCAAGGACGGGTTCCCGTACGCCTTGATGACAAGCTCAAAGGGCTCAATCACATGCTTTCGAACTTGTGTCAACTGCGAGGGTCAGTGGGCGCTCCGCACACTCCATGCGGAACAAACTACTCACGTGTTCCTCCAGAGCAACCTTTTCGAGGTCTCGAACCGAGATGTTGAACTGAACCCACTTGCTCTCGAGTTCGGGATAGTTGCCTGGCTGAAGCCGCATGACCAACTCGACCGATGACAGATACTGGAGGAACTCGTGCACGTATGCCGACACCTGGCGAGTGTAGAACTCTACATCGCGGAGGACAACTTGAAGTCGGAGGTAATCGTCGCCAAACTTCTCGTGAAGCTTGGCATAGTCCTGGTCCTCGGGAGGCCGGTTGTTGGACGCCTGCAACTTGTCGACCCTCTTGCCGAAGGCACGTGCGAAACCAGCCTTGACGTCAGACTCCTTCCTCTTCCTTCCCACGATCTGACCGACGAGCTCAAAGTTCTTCTTGGTCCTGTTGATCTCGACAATGGCAGTCTCAAGAGAATCCTTGGCAGCTAAAAGCGCCTCCCGGTCCGGGTGATCCTGTGGCGTGTGCTGGAGAAGGGTGATGATCAGGTTGGGATACTTTGTGATTCTCTGCATGGGTTTGATCAGGAGAGAATCCAGGTCCCAAGCAGCCGTCAGATCCTTGGCCACCTCGTTGCACTCGTTCAACCACACCTGGACCGTAGGATCCTGCTGTATCTGAATCAGTCGTTTCGCAGCCTGGTCGCTGTTCCGGAGGAAGCCTTCGTGCGCAAGCTTCATGCTCTCCACGTTGCTCTGAAAAACGGGTCCGAGCGACGTTGCGCGATCCTTGCTGTCCTTGGGCTCTCTACTACTGCGCTGGCTCCGATCCGACATGACAGAGTCTTCTCCCCGAAGAGATGTATGCCCCCCCGCCGGAACATAGACCGCGGCCACGGCTTCTTTGAGCCCCCTGAGAAAGTATGTGTGGAACTGGATGATCTCATCGCTGTTGCGGAAAATGAGCTTCACCGTTTTCGAGTCTAACTTGGGGCAAGCTTCCGCAGTTCCCTTGTAAATTTCCTCGACAATGTTCATATCTCGGACAAAGACTGCCTCCGTGTCGACCAACTCTTTGATGACGTTGTGTCGTTGGATGAGGCGGTGACGCTCCTTGCCGTCGTCCTCTTGGGCAAGTGATTTGGCGCCGCCGTCGGCCACTGTGCGACCGCTGAAGTACTGGTCTCCAATCTCTGTTGGTGCCACATCCAGTGATTGGGGCGTTTCCAGAGGTGATGTGAAGTCGTCGATCCCTCTTTCGGAGTTGATGAGTGTACTCCCATAATGTAACTGGTCGTAGAACACGCTTGAGGTTCTCGAGTTGAGGGCGGAGGCAGACGCAGAATTCGGGACGGGAGGAGGCTCATGATCCGGCGAGGGGAGGAAAGAAAGGCTTGCGACGCCGGGTGAAAGTGACGGTACAAAGAATCCACCTCCAGCATCGACTTCTAGCAGCTGCGTTTGACCGACGGGCATCGAAGATCTTTTCGATTCGTCTGGAATACTCATAGCTGTCCCAGAAGTCGTGTCCTTGGATGAGGAAGCGCTCTCCCTGGTGGGCGTTCTGGTCTCGAAAATGGTTACGTGACCAAACGAGGGAGACCCTTGTCTGCTTTGCGTCGCGGAAGACTTTGCCTTGTCGGAAACGTCAATGCTATCCACCGAGAAATCTGTCCATGCCGATTGCTGGCTGAGCCTGTCGTTTTCTAACCTCGAGTGAGGCACTGCGAGATTGGAGGAATTGACCGTTGGTCGAGACCGATCGTGGGCCGGTTCGTGGATATCGTCCAAAAGGCCCGCATCGGATGAAGCACATGTAGACGTCCGATGAGAGGGGAGCTCGTCGAGGCGGAAATCAGACTGACGATGTTCAGTTCTATCGCCGCCGTCGGTCGCTTCGGTGCAGGCGTCTGTGGCTCCATGGTCGTGATGTCGTGATTCATAACTGCCCTGCGCAGCGGCTTCCAGGTCAGAATGACAATCAGACTCATCCTGCGCGTCCAATCGCGGGAAGGGCGTTGTTGAATGGTTCCCGATGGCTCTCAGTTCTTTATCTGCTGGCGGCATGACAGTCACGGCGGCTCCGCGTAACGAATCTGGCTCCACGAGCTCGTCTCCGAAAGCCCCTGGAACACTAGGCACGCTGCCAGTGTCCTGAGCATCCGCTGCCTGGGCGGGTTCCTGTGCCATTCCCGAGCTCTTTGACGGTTGTTCTCGGAAATCTGTTTCATCTTCAAAGGGGTATTGATACTCTGCTTGATGAGCTGGTACCGATCTCTCCGGACTCGGCGGCTTGACAACGGTGATTGGGACGTCCAAAGGTGAGTGAGCTTGGATGGGAGGGTTCGTTTGGGGTTCGACGTCAAACTCTGTAGTCTCCGAGGTCGCAGACAAGGCAGACAGCGGCTGCTCGTCAGTGTTCGCCGGAGGGCTGAGCACAGGGAAACTTCCAGGGACACCCAGAGTAGGTGAGTCGATGCTTTGTGGTGCTGAATCAAGTGCCGTGCGTACAGTCAGGGGAGGCATGTTGGGTCGAGCAGCAGGATCCGGAGCAGGATCTGCGATGGTGGGCTCCGCTGAACCAGTGATGGATTCTGCCAGGAAATGCTCCGAGGACGCTGCCTGCAGCCTCTTTTCGAGGCCCGGTTCCGTTTCCAAGTCAATCTCGGCAGCGCTCAGTGATGCAGCGGAGGTAGCCTCCGCGAGTGGCGATGTTACTGTCTCGGTAGACACAATAGCCTTGGTAGCCGCCTCCGATTCCCTTCGCCGCCTCTCAGCGGCAACCTGTCGTTCTTCGAGAGCCTCGCTCTCCCGGATCGACTTGCTATATGCGAGTCTTATGTGCTCCCTTCTCTGCTCAAAATCGATTGGACCAAATGATATCTTTCGACGCCTTGCAGCCCCGTCGTCAGTCTTTGGCCCACTGGGAGCAAGCCCGTCGCGGGAACTTGCTCCGCCCGATTCCTTGATTCGCAGGCCGGCCGCTGTGGCCGCGGAAATAGGCAAGCGCGGTCGAGAGCTCCGCAGGGGTGGTGACAGTTTTGGCGAAGGGACAGCAATGTATGCCTGAAGCCTCGCGTTATCCGGTGTTGCCAATGGCGCTGGAGGTTGCTTCTTAGCTCGGATGACCGTGGCTGTGGCCCGAGGAGCTGCAGCAGTATTGGCTCCCGAGACCCTTGCGCTCGCCAGAGAGCATTTCAAGGCCGAAGGTGAATTGGAACGAGTGGATGACGGACTCGGGGGGCCGCTCGAACTGCTCAGTTTTCGAACAGAAACAGGTAGTTTCGAAGCCGAAGAGGATGGGTCGGGGCTTGTTGAGGCAGGGAACCTGCGAGGTGAGTTGCAAGATATTTCGATTTCAATAGATGCAAGTGACACCGCTGCGTCGCTGCGCGACCGAGTCCGATGCCTTGGATGAGCGCCCGATGCAACTTGCGACTGGTTCTGCAGCGCGTCGACATGGCGGTACCAGCTGCTCGGGAATGGCTGCTCCGCATCGGGGCCGGAAAAGCTGCGCTGATGGCTGGCGAGATTGTAGTTACCGGACTCGGACGTTCCCCGCGGTCGAGCGCCGTGAATGCCGAAACCTGCAACCGCCGAACCGCGCTGGCCCGAGGGAATTTCGCCAAACAAAAGGCCGGGTGGTCGAGAAGTGGTGGGTGGGGAGGACGACATCTGTTGATGCGGGACTCTTTGCGGCAATTGTGTCAAGGACTTGGATCCGGGCACCTTGCCAATGATGGAGTTTCGAGGCTTGCCGATGCGGCTTGCGAATGACTGCGAGCTGCCCGGGACTGCAGCCTGAGCCACAAACCTTGATCGCTGGGCTCGCGTGGCTGCACCAGACTCGAGCGCAGCCTGCATCTGCGCGCCTTGGGAGCTTCCTGCACGCGGGTCAGAGTGGACTGGAGCCCCGTTGGCCGTCTTGACGGTTGGGCGCGTCACCCGAGGAGGTGCATGTGCCGGCCGCGCCTGTGGTTTGGATACGGAAGAAGCAACACCATTCTGATCGAAGCGTTTCTTCAGATCCTTGACACTTGGCTTGCCAGTTGGCGTTCTAGACGCGCCGGACGATCTGCTGTCGAGGGGGCTCGAGGCGGAGCGGAGGTTGGACCGAGAGAGGGCGTGGTTGGCAGAAGGTCTCGCGTTGCCGCCATCGCCGTGAGGGAGCAGTGACGGGCGGGCGTGGGCGGCTTGCAGGCCTCGATAGTCGTCGTCAGGATTCGACGGGTTGGGAGCGTGGTGTGAGTGGGCGGGGACAGCATTGTGGAGGGCAGTCGGATAGGAGACGTGGCTGCTCGAGGCGTCGGAGCTCGGGGAGTCGTCGGGTTCGGTTTCGAGGCAGCTGTAGTCGGTGGAATGGTGAGAATGGCGATGGCCACCAAGGCCCGCGCGACGGGGACCGTCGACGCCCCCCGGCAGGCCAGCGTCCAGGTCCGGGCTCATGATGGCCTTTGGAGTGGCCTGGCCAGAAGGGGCATCCGTCAGGTCGGTCGGGCGTCGCGACTGGGCGGGACACAACGAAAGGCCCCAGCAGCAGCGCGCATCGATGCTTCGTCGGTGATGCAGGGCGGAGGCGAGGGCGAGGGCAAAATGCGGGACGACGGTGGCGAGCTGAGTGCGGGTGCAGACGGGAGGGTGAAGGCTGGCGGAGGCGGGTTTGACGAGGGGGGGTTGTGGTTGCACTTTGCGCCTGATGGGAGAGGATTGGGTGGTGGTGGTGAGAGGCCGTAGAGGTCGGTCGGGTGGCAGAGGTGGCACCCTGGCTGCTTGAATGCAGGTCACAACAGTGGCCGCGCCCCGGAGGCAGGGAGGATGGCCGGGCAGTTTGGCGGCGGGCTGCCGGTCACTCGTCGCCCGTCGCCCACTGACTCTTCCCCGCCGCCGCCCGTGTTTAATAATTCGGGGCGAGGTATTTACCAGACACTACTCGTCTCTGTCTCTGCCCGGCTCAAATTCATCATGGCAGGCCACGTATCGGCAGGTACCTTTGCCTCCCACATCCCTTTGGACTCTCGGCGCTCTCCAAGCAAAACACAGTCAGTCCTGTCTGTTTGCACGACTCTGCAGACTGGCCTCGTCTGCCACCATGTTCTTGGCGGACGGCGGGCTGGGCCTCGTTTGTCACGCGTCGAGGGCGAGCGAGATAGGGGTCTCAAACACGGTCGGCTGCGGATTTTCTTTGCTTTTCTCCCTTCTCCCTCTCCTTTTTGTCTCCTTCATACCTGCTGGACCTGTCTATTCGTGGCTAATCCGTAATACTTCGTACAATGTAGGGAGTATAGTGCCACCCGAAAAAGGAAAACCGAGCATCTTTGCTTTTCACCCCTGAAGCCTTTCCCGCCAGTACGAACGAGTTCCCGGGATCACTGGCTTCCCGCAAGTGCGGATTGCGAGCAGCTGAGCGCGTGGGAACTCACCTGCCTTTCCCCGGCATCCCATCAACTACAGACGAGGCGCAGAGGACCATCTATCTGATACCGGGAAAGCCCCGAGGCCCGTCTGTACCTCCTCTTACATGTGCTGACATGCCAGCAGCCCCGTGGCACTTGAATCACGCCGTTTGTGCGGGAGCGAGATTGGCCTGTTGCCTGGGCTGTTGATAGGTAATGTAAACAGCAAAACAAGGCTCCATGACAGGCGTCGGTTCTCGGTTTGCAAACAGACGCAAGTTCTGCCATATGCCTCGACGAGTCTCTCGAGGCTCTACCATACCTCGTCGTAGACCGAGGGGCCAGAGGTGCCCAACCAACAAGTTCGATGGACAAGAACTCGACGACGTCCCGCATCTTTTATGCAAGGTACCCGACGGCAGCCGTGCGATGACTCTTGTCTCGGCGGACAGATGGCTTCAGCGCGTTGCTGTGGGCTGCTGTAGGGCAGACAAGGTACCTGTGTGTACTTTGACCGGCTAATCAAAAGCGCCTGTGGCTCCACCTTGGAACTTGTTGACCCCCGGTTTCTTCTCCACCCTTTTATCGACAGCGTTCGTACAGTCCCGAACCACTCTGCATCGCACCTTGCGCCGCAACCAACGAACGTCTGCTAGGCAACGTGGTTTTGTGTATCTGCCAACCAAGAGGAGCGTCGCGTTTGCCACTGCACACACGCACATACTCCTTACTCATTTCAATACAGGAAAACACGCCGTTGGGCGGTGGACTAAGTACCTACCGCATACACATTAGTAAGGAAGTGTGTTGGTGTCTAAGTAGGTAGGTACTAGGTAGTAGGTAGGGCACCTTGATAAAGGTACTACCTAGGTACCCACATGCCAATGTTTATGACGGCGTTTATGCACGTTGTCCTCTAGAGATGCGCGACCTTGATACCTTTAGGTACCTACTCGCACTCTGTGACTCCAGTCAGAGTACAGTACGTGTCGAGTACCCGCGACGATGCCCAAAACCCCGCTTTGATTTGCGAGTTGCGCGCTTAATAAGTCGCGCTGTCACCCCGTGCTCTTCACGATATCTACTACCTGCTAAGGTAGATAAACACCTTGAGAAATAGTTGACCAGCTAAGGTACTACTTAGTTATATTCTGACTGACCGAGTACCCAGTAAGTGTGCTTTACTGCATTCCTTCCCTACTCACGATTGTCTGGAAGCGCAGAACAAGGTTCTGGTTGATCTTGCAAATACAGTGCGCAAAATATACACACACATGGAACGCGACGCACGACGCCCGCCTGTCACTCGTCCATGCCGTCTACTTCGTACTGTACGCATCTTCAGTCTTGTCCGAGGTGCACCCGCGCGCAAGCATCAACCGGGGGCGCGTTTCCACCTCACCCGCCATTGTGTCGAGCCCATGACTAGAGGCGTCAAGCGGAAGCGCGGGGAGCACGATTCCGTGGACAGGCAACTCCTCGGCTCGTCGGCCCACGTCCCGCCTGTCCATCGGGATCTGCTGCAGCAGTGCTATCCCAAGGTCCGGACGCTGCGAGACCATGCCATCTCCAAACTCCCGGGCGGCTCTAGGCTCCGCCGAAGGAAGATTGCCTCTTTGGGCAGTGGAAAGGACTGCAGCGATGCCGAGATGACCCTCGCACATGTCCTCGACACCACGCTCATCTGTTCTTCCGAAAGCCCGCCACGCAGCGACGGAAGTGCGTACCAGCAATTCTTGTCCTTTTCCCAGCAGGGGGACGAATCATATGTCTCCCTCTCAGACGGAATAGCTGCATCGACCGAGGCACAGTCCGAGGTTTGTTGCTGCCACTCCTCGTGCCCTGTGCAGCGGCTCAAGCACAATAGATTGTCGACTTTGTCATATGGCTACTCTTCCAATGGGAGGTGAGAGCTTCGACGCGGCCCAAGCACCTTCTGTGTGATGGCTTTCGTCGAGGGGCCAGGGAGGGTGACTTGGGCGGCCTCAAGATTCCTGGCATATACAGCCTCCATCCCAACCCTCACGCAGCGGCGCTCAAACAGGCTCCTTGGCCGCATCTATTGCTCTTGTTGGGGCAATCGGGCCAGCGACTGATGGTCGACTTGCTCATGGACTGCTCCATATTCTTGGCCCTCGAGGCAGGTTCAGGCAACTACTATCAGTTGAGCGGTTAGCTGCTCTTGTCCCGAGTCGACCTTGTCCATCTCTGACCCGCAGCAGGATCCCCTTTGTCTGAGTTAGATTTATCCAATCGCTCACTCACTTCTCGCCACGAATCCCACGCTGTGGCGCGGAGGATTTCGGATATTGCAATCATGAGAAGGCACATCTTCTATGCTAAACCAGAATTGACTGCTCTTGGTCGGGCTCAGCCTGGCTACAGAAGAACTCGTATGCGCGTCAAGCCTCTCTCCCAACGGCAGTCGCTTACAAGCAACAGACATTCTCAACAGATGCCCCCATGTTCGGCAATCTCCGCAGCCGCAAGATGGTTCGTTTGTGTCACAGCTTGACGCAGAAAACCACAACGAAGTGAGCACGAGGAAGGTCATGATGTACATCTTCCCGCGACAATTCGGATTGCACAACGTCTTCACCTCCAAGGTCGATACTGCACAAAGGCTTGGAGACTACATGTCGCGGGAGGAAGAGATTGCCACTTTGATCCCGCAAGGCAACAACTCGGGTGGCGTCCCGCCGCCAAAGTTGCCCAGGAGGCTCAGGGGGGCTGCCAGGCACCTTGTGCGACGTCTTCAGATTCTGCATGGTCGTTGCTCGTATGCCAAAACTCTCCGTCATTACTGCCCGACTCATCTCGACAAATGCACCAAGCCAAAGCAGGAGGGCTCAAGACAAGATGTTGCGAATGGGAGCACGACTAACTGTTCAACACCAATGGTAAGCGGCGTTCTACAAACCTAGTGTGCGTGCCGAAGAGCTATGCACCCGGAACTCACATTGCGATCTACAGCGCACGTCGCTGCCCTCGAAGCAAACGCCACTCGTCGACTTGGCCTGCCCAGCCTCTTGCGTTTCAGCATTTTGCCAGGCCGTCCTGTCCAAAATCATACCCAATGAGTTTTGGGGGGACGGTGAAACTCTGTGCCACAACAAGGCGGCATTTCTTCACAAAGTCCATCACTTCATCAAACTGCGACGGTTCGAGTCCATGACGTTGCACGAAATTTCCCAGGGTTTCAAGGCAAGTCAAGCCGTAGGCGACTCTCGAATTCGCCTCGCTGTTGCGCACTGTACTCTAACCACACTTTGCAGGTGGCAGATCTCGCCTGGCTTCGGCCGCCTGGCCACGATGACCAAAAGCTTGGCCAATCCGACATCAACAAACGACGAGAGATTTTCTACGAGTTCCTGCACTACATCTTCGACTCACTTCTGATACCCCTGATCCAAAGCAGCTTTTACGTGACCGAGTCCAACACGCATCGTTACGAAGTGTTTTACTTTCGTCATGATGTATGGAGGCTCATTGCCAAGTCTACAATGGCAGAGCTCAGGGGCAACATGTTTGAAGAGATGAAGCTCGACGAAGCACAGCGGATTTTAGACTCGAGACGGCTCGGATATGGTCAATTACGGCTGTTACCCAAAGGTAACAACGTCAGGCTAATCACGAATCTCCGGAGGCGAAATCCTAGCAAAGTTTCGCCAAGAGCCTTGGAACCTAGTATCAACTCTGTACTGGGACCTATCCATACTATTCTCAAGTTTGAAAAGGTACTTGCGCCGCGTCTGCGTACTCTGTCACTCGCTGACAATCCAGGATGCAAATCTACGCAGACTGGGCTCGAGCCTATACTCAGTCGGCGACGTGTACCAGCGACTGAGACTTTTCAAGGACTCTTTGGGACCTGGACAACGGCGCTTCTACTGTGCCAAGGTGGACGTGCATGCCGCCTTCGACACGATCCCTCAAGGCGCAGTTGTCAAACTTATGTCCGGCGTTCTCAACAGACGTCTGTACACCGTTACAAAACACGCCGAGGTGCAGCCTGGCGAGCGCGCAATGCCTGAGCCGCGCAAGACGGCCACCAGCATCCGCAAACGATGGTGTGCCACCGCTGTGGCAGACGGCCATCATCGACCACTCTTGGAACTATTGGAGGGCAAGCTCGCCGGGTGCAAGAAAGATACTGTCTTTGTCGAGAGCGTCGCGCAAAAGGCTTACAATTCTGGGTTTCTCGTCGACCTCTTGTCGGAGCACGTGGAATGCAACCTCGTCAAGTTTGGCAGCCATTTTTTCCGACAGAAGAGGGGCGTGCCTCAGGGGTCGGTTCTGTCGTCATGGCTGTGCAATTACTTCTATGCCGACCTTGAGTCGCGTCACCTGGGCTTTTTGCAAGCGCCTGACTGCTTGCTGATGAGGCTCATTGATGACTTTCTCCTCATCACGCTCGACAAGTCCAAGGCTGTTGAATTCGTTCAAAACATGCATAGGGGGTTTCCCGACTACGGTGTCGAGGCGAATCAAAAGAAGACCCGGGTCAACTTTGATATGCACATCGGCGACGACGCAGTTTCCAAGGTCTCCGGGGGGGGGGGGTTCCCTTACTGCGGCTTGCTCATTAACGATCAGTCGCTGGGTATCACCAAGGATCGGATCCGAAGCGATGGAACTAGTAAGACGACAAGGCCTCAGCCTCGAGTTCGAAAGCTCACAGTCTACAGCCGTCTCAAGCTCGCTCACAGTTGAATTTGGTCGCTCGCCGGGTCAAAACTTCCAACGCAAGGTTCTTGGTGAGTTGCTGCCCGTCTCTACTGGCTCAACCTTGAATGCGAATCTAAAAGTGACCTCCCCGCCCTTGAAGCCGCCTTCAAGGCACAGTCTCATTTCATGTTCTACGACTCTTCTCACAACAATAAGGCCGCCGTCCTCCACTCGCTCAGCGATGCATTCAGCGAGACTTGTCGCAGGATGTGGGCTTACATCCGTTGCTTGTCTCGGCCGCAGCGACCCCGTATCGGCCTCGTCATTCGTAAGCAGACGGCCTGTGCACCCACATCCGCTCTCCATCCCACCGTCTGACCCCATGTGCAGAAACGATTGTCAAAGTCGCAGATGTCGCCTTTGTTATCCTGTCCAGCAAGTCGAGAAGGTTGCGGTACTCGCACTATTCTTTTGGCATCCGGAAGGGACAAGTTTCAGGGTGAGAAAGCCTATAATGCGGTCCAACTCGCCCTGCGACCTTTGTTCACTGACATGTCTCCAGCATTGCCTTTGCGGCCTTTTTAGAAGTCCTCAGCCGGAAGCAGACGGGATATGGCCCAGTCATCTCGTGGCTACAGAAACAGCAGACGAAAACATCAACGTGACGGATGATCCGGCGATGTCGCAACGTGGACGATTTGTGCCTACACACAGGGGTCACCAAAAATCCTTTCGCTGGAAACCCAGCGTGGACGTTTAGAAAAGCCCTGTTCTTCTATGCCCCATTGAAAACGAACTTTGCCAGCATTCCTAAATGGCAATTCCCGACTCCCACCAATGTTTTCCAGAGTGCCACTTGAAAAAGTGACGGCAGTCCCATCGCCACCAATGGTCTGTGGGATGCCCATAGCCTAACCAGCGAAGGGGGGACATCGGGACAGGTTCCATCAGCCAAGCCCCTGTCGCGGCGAAGTCGTCAACGAAGAAGACGCCCGTCATATACAGCCACGACGTCACCCAGAGCAGATTGATGGCCCGGGTCACAACCCTGGACGGATTTGGAAAACACCGAACCATGACGCCGTGCAGGGTCTTCTCAATGATGATACCGACTACCTGGAGGAGGAAAAAGGCTACCGGGTGCCAGGGCTTGGTCCCCGGGGTCGAGGTCATGCTCCCCGAGGCATGGAGCAGGCCAGATTGGAGAAAAGACACGAAGGCAGCCGTAATGGCGGCCCATCGGCTGCCCTTGTTGAGATAGCCGTGTTTGACCAGATAAGTCGCGGGGGCAAGGAACTGGTGTCGAAAGGTCTGATGCCATGACGCGCCCCACCAGCCGGCAAGACCTCGATCGAGCAATTGGGAGAAGCTTCCAAAGACCGAGGTGTGGAACCACGGCGCTGCACGGCTAGGGAAGCAGAGCTTTGACAGCCAATACTGAATCAGGTCGTGAAGACTGAAATAGCCCTGGATGGCGCTTAGAATACCGGCCACGGTAAGCAGCTCCCTGTAAGCAAGCAATAGCCATGGTGGCATACCGCCAAGGTACGATGGAGTCTCATCAGAATGGCCCGGTCCAAGGACGAAGTAGGGATCCTTGACCATGAGGACCGAGCCGAGATCAAGGACTAGATACATGACGGCCACCGAGGCGAGCCGTCTGCGCACGAATTCTCTTTCTGTCAGGCAACACTCGTATCCGCTTTTGCTCACCCGGGGTATCGAGTCGAGGTCCACAAGCTCCCCCGGGCGGGCAACGGGAGGGATCTGTGGATGAGGAATGGACGTTATGGACCAGTTCCAACCTGCAGGCCGTTAGCTTCTACCATGCGCGGTATGCAGACTTGGTGGGGGTGCTGCCGGCCTTACCTGAGCCTCGAAAGCTGCACGCCAGATCCAAGGCCCAGCCGAGGCGCTGCAGAAAGGGGCCGTCGGCGGGAAATGGTTGCCAGACAAAGACGGCCGTCTGTTGCTGCACCGTCGAGTCTGCGACAGAAACTTGGCGCCGTCGCCTCTGCCTCGCATCTCCGGCCCACCGCGCAGAGGCCTGTCGACTCGGGCCCTTTGTCGTAGGCACTGGCGCTGGGCGGGTGGAGACGCGGACGGCCCTTGCCGCATCGAACTGAGGACGCGTCCAGATGAGGAGACTCAAGTTGGAGATGATGCCCCAGGCAGCCATCAGGCCCGTGGCGTAGGCGAAGGCAAACCTTGAGCTGGACGTTTGGCGGATGACGTTGATGTTGAAGGCAACGACAAAGGCCATGACGAGCCACCTCGTGTGGTAGAGCCAGGGACGGCGCGCGTGAGGGATGGTGAGCCACAGCACGGGCACGAAAAAGGCGCCCAGCAGACTGTAGGGAATGACGAGCGGCGTGAGGCGCCCCTCGGCGACGGCGCGGGAGAAGGCGGCGCGGCGGGCCGTCTGGGCGGCGTCGCTGAGGTTGTCCATTGCCTGTCGAAGGGGTTTGTGTCTCGCGCAGCCGCTTTGCAAATCCGAAGACAGCCAGCAGCCAGCCGGTTCTGTCGACTGCTGTTGATGTTCTTCAGGGGTTCACACCCAAGGTAAGGTAGGTATTATGCAAAAGACCCTTGTTGCACAGGTTTGCCACTCGGGACCGCTTGCCGTGCCGTGGGTCAGGTGGCCGCTGCAGGGCGCAGGGGACGAAGTGGGGGGGCTGGAGCGCTGTACTTTGTAATACTTCGTGCCTCGGAGGCGATTGAAGATCGCGTACTCTGTAATCTGCCCGCCTTTTCCCACCACCTGCAGCGATGACCTTCCGCGACAAGACCAGACGACTTTTCGACATCATCCAACACTGCTCCTCTCCAAAGGCCACGGCAAACGACTGTCGCATGCCAGGAACGGCAAGCTGGCCATGGAAAGCGCCCTCTGCATGGCCCGTCAGCGTCATCGTCAGCAGTAGCGGCCTCGCAGGGCTGAATGTACGACTACGTAACGCGGCGTTCGTCAACGCTGCATGGCCTCTTGTGCACTAGCAGGGCCTGATGCTGCGGCTTATTGGTAGTGCTGATTGTTCCATGCCTGCCAACGGGAGAGGGGAGACTCGTGCAAACCCTCTCGGCCAGAAGACGACGGCCTCTCGATGCTCTGAATCTCCACCTCGGCTACAGCACCGTCCTTCTCGGCCTCTCCGGTTGATGGAAGCTGCCGATACTCAGGCTTGATATTCTCGCTACATCAACCCTTCTCCCTGCCTCTCCCAGGCCATGACTCCCGAGTCCACCAAAAACACACCACCGAGCGGTGCGCCCAAGCATCGGGCCTGCGATGAATGCCGTAAGTTGGGAGCCCTCTCCGGGCCCATCTCGGAGACTTTTTACTCACCCGTCGTGCCCAGGAGCCCGAAAACTCGCCTGCTCCAAGGAGCCCGGCGGATGTAACCGGTGTCGGAGAGAAGGCATCCCCTGCCACTACTCCGCCCAGAAACCCATGGGCCGTCCGCGCAAGCGCCGCCACGTTGACGACCTGTCGACCGATGATGCTCTTCTCGCCCCGCCGAGTGCCGTCTCAACCGGGCTCGTCACGCCACAGGCGCTCCTTGGTCTGGGAGCTCAGCCGACGTGGTCTACAGATGCCACCCTAGACTTCTTTGGCCCTGATGCCGGCTCCAGCACCGCCTTTCTGGACTTGCTGCCGAGCGGGTTTGGCGATGACGGCGCAGACGACCCCCACAGTCTCGGGCTGTATGCGCAAGTCCAGCTCCCTGGACCAGACGGGCAGCCTTTTGACGGCACGACATTCACAGCACAATGCCTTGGAGCCGACATTCTCCAAAATGCCAGCCTCGACGAGCCAGGCCTCTCGGGAGACGCGCCAAAGGATGCCAACGACTCATGGAAACACTTCGTAGCTTCACATCATCACTCGCCCCCGGAACACCGGCTGCCATCTTCCTCCAGCGACTTGTCGACAGCAGTCGAGTCGCCAGATCCCTCTCCCAGAGCAACCGTCAAGGCGATACCAAGCATCTCGTGCGGCTGCCTTTCATCCCTCTACCTCGCCTTGGAATCGCTTGCTCACCTTCCATCCGACGTCACTTCGGCCATGCGCGTGGCCAGAAGCGCATGCAAGGTCGCGCAGGACGTTGTCGAGTGTCGTCACTGCTCCAACGCGTTTTTCGACGACCCCCTCAAGCCACCGCCCATCCAGGGGTTCCAGAACCTCATGTTCCTCGGCGCTCTCGTCCCGTCTGCCTGCAACGCCTACGCCTCGATCCTCGAGATGGTCGACGACAAGACAGCTTCGGCCAAGAGAGAGAACCGAACCCTTTTTTTCTCCCTCAAGGACATGGGGGCGCTCTGGGACACCGCCTCCGCCGACGGCGGCCACTGCTGTGCCATGCACAGCTTGAACAACAAGCACTTGAAGCCCGAAGCCTGGCAGAGAGCCGTTCGTGCAGTACTCAAAATGGACGTATACGGCCTGGGTGGCTGCCCAAGCGCCTCGCCGCCTCCCTTTCCGAGGCGAAAGGGGTTGAAGGACGTGTTGGCGCAGCTGGACCAGACGTCGCGGAGGAGGCACGAGATTATAGACGAGCTCAATGCGAAAGGCCAGGTGCCAAAGCACTCCCCATATCTCATGTCCCCCTTGAACCAGGCGCCGTGCCCGCCCGAGCAGAGAAACTGCGTCAGGATAATCGAGACGGCCAGGATGGCTTTGGATAGATTGGTCATTGCTTAAATGCTCACATGATTTCTGCAGGATGAAAGCGTCACGCTTTCATGTCGCCAATCCGAGGCATCTTGTTGCCTCGGTACCTGGAAAGGAGGTGCGTGGGCTCGGCGTTGTGCCTTGCAACGCCCGAAAGAAGCGGATTTCGACGAGCGAACAAAGATATGGGTCTTGATTTTGGAGTTTCCATTCATGTGCTATCGCTGTCAGGATACATATTCTCCAACGCGCCCCGGTACATGGCCTGACCACTTTCCGTACGATAGACGGGAAGTTTGAAAAGGGAAAAAGAGGCAAAAATGCTTCGAGGAGGGGCCCCAACTCCAAGGTCCAATGCAGCCATCCAGAAAAAAACACAAAACGCCATGCTTGAGCAAGATGAGAAGCCCTCCCCACTTGGTATCAACACAGATATATCCCGTCGTGGCACGCTCGCTGGGTTAGAAGACGGGCACGTCGTGCCACGGGTCAGTCGTCCTCCTCCATGATGCCCAAGACAGCGAGCTCAGTCGTGACGAGACGGGCAAATTCCTCGCGGGCGATGCCAGATGTCCGCGCCAGCATGTACAGACTCCTGATGCTCCGGGAGACGTGCTGCTTGACGCCAAACTCGTTCTGCTCCTGCTTGCCCGCCGTCTCCTCAAGCCTGGCGACGTTGTAGGAGCCGTTGGAGCTGGCGCTCGATTCGGGGCGCGGGTGGATGATGTCGGCGGACATGGGCTTGCTGGTCGCCGTCGTGTCCGGGCCCTGGCCGGGGAGCCCCGAGCTCTGCGCGCTGCCGAGCCCCAGGGGCGGAACGAGGTGTGCGTTCTGAGCCTCCTCGTCGGGGTCGTGGTTATCCATGGCAGGCTGGACTTGGTCGTACTGCGCAAAGTAGTCGTCCTCGGTGGAGGCCGGGCGGTAAGGGTCGGTCGAACGGGAGGAGGGCACTGCGCAGGGGCCAGGGGACCGCGTCACGGCCGGAGTGCGGGCCGGAGTCGCGTCATAACGACCCCAGTAATCGTCGTCGTCGTCATCTTGGGCAGTAGCGGGTCCGTTGTCATGTTGTTGCGAGGTGAGCGTGGCCTTGGTTTGGCTGTTGCTGCCGCCGTTGCCCTGGCCGTCTTGGAAGTGCCGTTCGGCCTCGACGATTGTGGATGCGCCGCCAAAGCGAGAAAAAGGAGAGGGCTTGTCGGCCACGGTGACTTCGCCAATCCTCCAGCCATCGCCGCCGCCCTCGTGGTCGCCGACGCAGTAGACGAGCTGAAAGGCGATGCCGAGCTCCGGCAGGGCAACGAGAGCCTGCAGCGTCTCGCGATCGAGGCGCCTGTATCTGGTGTGGGCGTCATAGCCCCAGTCGACCTCGACCTCGCCCGAGACGGGATGGGGCTCGAGCGAGGGCCCGCGGACAATGTCGGCGAGCTTTACTGCCTTGGCGGCATCGTAGCAGAGAAGGCGCAGCCAGGGCTCCGACGAAGACTCGGAGAGCAGCTGGACGCGCTGGCGCAGGATAGGGGAGAGCAAAGGGAGAAGTTTGACGGCGGGCTGGGCCGAGGCGGCGGCGGCGGGCAGGGCCGGGAGGAGAGGGGCCAAGAGGCCAGCCTGGTCTGGGGGCGCGATGGCTAGGCCCATTGTGAGTCAGTCAGGCGGGGGAAAGGGCGTGTGTGTGCCCTCCCTTGGAGGTGACGTTGCTGGCCGTGGTCGGATGCGAAGAGAAGGGAGTCGTCGGCGTTCGTCGTGGATTGCCGGTTGATGTGCAAGGAAGAACCAAACCGGGGCGAAAGCGAGGGTTAAGTATGTCTTGGCAGTCGGTAGAGAGATGTTTAGGAATCCTCTGCTTTTTGCTCGGCCACGTCCAGAAATGAAGGGGCGACTGAACGGACGAGGCGGGAGGGTGTTGAGAGTAGCGGGATGGCTATTGAGCAGAGAAGAAAAGAAGTAAAAGGAGAAGAAGAAGAAGGAGGAGGAGGAGGAGGAGGAGGAGGAGAAGAAGGGGAAATCTCCGTCCCGTGACGCTGGTCAGGCGGCGTGGAGCTTGCTTGACTTTCTGCGGGGCCCGCTGACTTGCTGGCCGCTGGCTGGCCAAGCCGGCCGAACCCGTCGGCTGGGTGCTGGAGGGATTGGTGGCGGCTACAGCCGGAGCCTTGTGGGGGGGGGGATAACCAGGAAGACTAACTGAGATGTATACTTAGTAGGTAGTAGTCTTGGGGACCATTGCGGGCTCAGCGACTTGTTCTCATGCGAGATCTGCTAGTGTCAGCGGTGCTTCGCAAGTTTCTGGGCCGTCAGTGGAGCGCGGGGCTAAGGCGATTCCGGAGCACCGGGGCAGATGGCGGCTCTTCGGGGCAAAGGAACAATGGAACCTCTGCATTGCATCGGCTATTTCCTGGGGCAAGGGGACAGGGCCATCGATTAAATTATTGACCAGGCCAATTGGAGCCGCCGCATGCATTGTGCTGAGACAATGGGAAGAATGAAGCGGGCCCGGTGGGCTTCTAGATGCTGGACCTGCGCAAAGTACAAAGTACCTACCTGGCCCTTTTCAGCAGCAAGGTGCACGTGACCTGCGGGACAAGCAAAAGTCATGCGCCGAGTGGCATTCTGGCGTCACGGCCAACATGGAAGCAAAAGAAAAGAAGAGGGGCCAGAGGAAGCCCTCCTTGCCCACAACAAACCTTGTCTCTCCATCACAGCCCCAACATCCGCACACCCGCCCGCCGACCCACCGAGAGCCTCTCTCGCGCCGCCTGTCTCGCCTTTCCTCCGGCCTCGGGTCCTAGGCGAATCCCTGCATGTCAGCCCGGCACGGTCGCCTCAAGGATGAGGTGCGCCCGATGAGCGTTGCACCAGGCCTCCTTGGTCCGCTGACGGGAGCGCGCAGGGCACCAAGCTCCAGGCCGTCACCGCCGGCGCAATAGCCGGCCTCGTGTCCCGGTACGCCCTCCCGATCTCTTCCCCCGTGCTGCCCGCTGACCGTCTCCCCGTATGCCCCTAGGTTCGTCATCGCGCCCCTCGACGTGGTCAAGATCCGTCTCCAGCTTCAGACCCATCCCTCTCCCATCTCCTCCGAACCCCTCGCTGCCCCGCGCGATGCACCCGCCACCCGCTTGGGTGCCTTTGCCACCTTCAAGCACATCCTCCAACATGAGGGCCTCACGGCGCTGTGGAAGGGTAACGTCCCCGCCGAGCTCCTGTACGTCTGCTATGCCGGTGTCCAATTCGCCGGTTACCGCTCCGCCACTCTCTTCCTCCAGACAGCCCTGCCCACCCGCCGCCTGCCTGACTCGGCCGAGAGCTTCATCGCCGGCGCCACCGCGGGCGTTGCTGGCACCGGCGTCACCTACCCGCTCGACCTATTGAGAACGCGCTTCGCCGCCCAGGGTCAGTGCCGAATCTACACCTCCCTGAGGAGCGCCATCTGGGAAATCAAGCGGGACGAGGGCTGGAGGGGCTTCTTTCGAGGCCTGGGCCCAGCATGGGGGCAAGTCGTCCCCTTCATGGGCATCTTCTTCGTCACCTATGAGGGACTGCGTCTGCGCCTCACCCGCCTCGAGATGCCCTGGGGCAGCCGAGACGCCGCCGCTGGGGCCGTGGCGAGCGTCGTCGCCAAGACGGCCGTCTTCCCCCTCGACCTGGTGCGCAAGCGGCTCCAGGTGCAGGGGCCCACCAGGAGCCGCTACATATACAGCGACATTCCCGAGTACACGACGGCCCTCCGTGCCGTGAGCACGATTTTTCAGAGAGAAGGGCTGCGCGGGCTGTACAGGGGGCTTCCCATCAGCCTCATCAAGGCTGCGCCGGCGAGCGCCGTCACGCTTTGGACCTACGAGCAGAGCTTGAAGCTGATGACGAGCCGCGGCACGACCCAAGAGGCGCCCATGTAAACTCTATACTGCAAATACACGTCTTCTCTCACTCTTGCATCAAGCCGGCGGGGCTCATGCGCGCCGTCTGAGGACTCACTGCCGGCCGACGACGACAAGCCGAGAACACGCACTCGGACAAGCAAAGGCCAGTGACTGCCATGACTCCTTTTCTCATCTCTCCTTGCTCCATGCTCAAGCACTGGCTTCCTCCCGAGCCTTTTCGTTGACCGCGTCGGCTCGCTGGATACACTCCTCGATGACCTGCCAAAACTTGTCGACGTCCATACTCCTCGGGATGCGCACCCCCTGGTGTCCAGCGGGCATGGGCTCAGCCAGGGTCCGGCCGGTCTCCTTGACGCCGCCCTTGGCCTCTTCGAAGGAGCCGTCGGTGACGACGGTAACGTTGAAGCGCTCGTTGTGTTGGGGCTGCTCGCTCCTGGCGGCGTCCCACTCGGAAAAGGGGATCTCGTCAACGGTGCCGATGAGCACGGCGGCTACGGCGATGGGGTCGTGCAGCGGCGGGCCGGCGGTGATGCCGAAGACGTCGCTGGGGGCGCGTGCCGTTAGAGGTCATTGGCGGAGCAGCAAGCCGGGGCCGAGATTGAGAGGCCGTGGAGAGAGCGAAGGAGCTGGGACAAGGAGACTTACGAGTACGTCTTTGCGAAAAAGTAGAGGAGCTCGACGAGCATGGTGCGCAGCGTCGACTTGCCCGGCCCAGCCCGGTGGCCGTCGGCGCCGTAGAGGAGCAGCTCGCGGACGCGGTCGGTGGCGAGGACCTGGTGGCTCAGGTCGAGGGGCACGACGGTCGTCTTTGCGGCAATGTCGGGGCTGTGGAAGACGTGGGCGGCGGCCTCTGGGTCGACGAGCATGTTGAACTCTGCGTAGGGGGTGACGTTTCCGATGCGGGCCTGGTTGTCGACGTGGCCCATGGGCGCGTCGGAGAAGCCGCCGCCAAAGGAACCGCCCATGAGGCTGAGGCCGCGGACGTGGGCGACGAGATCCGGGCGGGCGCGGAACAGGGCGCCGACGTTTGTGAGGGCGCCCGTGGCGACGACCCAGGCGGTGCCGGGGCGCTGGGCGGCGAGGGCGGCGGCCATGGCGTCGACGGCCGGCACGTCGGACGGCCGGCACGCGGGCTCGGGCAGCAGGTCGGTGCCGTCGAGGCCCGAGTCGCCGTGGATGTCGGTGGGCGCGTGCAGGGCGGGCCGCTCGAGGGCCTTGGCCAGGCCGACGTGCAGGGGGACGTCGGCGTGCCGGCCCAGGGCTGTGAGGACCGAGGCGGCGTTGCGCGTCGTGTGTCTGCGACGAGGAAAAGGGTTGAGTTCCGCTGCTTTGGGGGGGGGGGTCGAGGTGTCAAGAACGTACTCGAGCGAGGCATTTCCAAAGACGGTCGAGATGCCTAGGAGCTTGATCCGGGGGTGGTGAGCCGCCAGCAGGATTGCAAACACGTCCTGTGCGGAACCGTCAGTCTCCGTTCGCAGCGGACGGTGTCAAGAGATGAGAGCCGTACATCGTGGCCCGGATCGCAGTCCAGCCAGACGGGAATCTGGTCCGACGAGTCCAGCATGGCGATGGCTCCCCGATCTGTCTATCTGTTTGCCTGGCCGATGAAGCCGCGTGACTTTTTCCAGGGCCGCGCTATCGTGGGTATGTAGAATGAATAAAGAGAGGGCATGTGCGTAACGAAGAAGAAAGCAAAGGACGAAACCAGGTTGTCCAGTTTAGACGCCGGGGTTGATGAGGGAAGCGGCCGAATACACTTCGGGGGGTGAGAGAGGCTGCGGTGAGTGAGTGAGTGAGTGAGTGAGTGAGTACCCGTGCCACGCCCCACTTTATTTGGAATTCGCAAGCTCCCACCTCCTAAAGTTGGTGCTCACCACCAGTATCCCCACACCACCGGAATACCCAGAATTTCGACTCCCCGACCTAGAATCGCTTCAACCACCGCGTACCACGCTCAGAATCGCGTACTTCCACTCGTTCTAACCTTCCTGAACCCCTCCATTGGCGTGCCTTTTTTGCTGCTTCCTCAAACCATCGCTTGCGTGCGTTATGCGCCTTTTCTCCGCGTCTTCTACTACCTTCCTTGCTTTAGCAATCTGATCATCTCCCTTTGTTGCACCATTTCCCGTCCTTGGGCCACTGACAATACTCCTCCTGATTGTAACTGTATATTCTTCATAGCCTTACGTTGTTTTTGGATCCGCTCCGCCATTTTGGTTCGTCCCAAGTCCTTTTAGTCTGCACGAGCTCAGTCGCCAGAGATAGCGATCCTCGAATAAATCGACTGAGATCGTGAGAAAAGTCGGGATCCAGGCTTTTATCGTCTTCAAGGACGAGATCTAATTTGTCCGCTACCTTGTTTATTTGTCGTAGAGTCAATGGTGTCTCGAAAGGTGAGGAGTGTGGTCCTGAATTGGGAGGAGGTGTGGGTGTCGTGGCTTGACGAGCTTCCAAACATTGAAGTACTACTTGTGGATTGAATGGGAAGATTCCTGTCTTGCGAAATGCGGAGCGTATAGTACTCTCCTTGAAAGCATGCAATCGTACTTGTTGAATGCAGGAGAGAAACTCAAGCTTGGTTATGTTGACGAGGCCATCTCGAACCATGACATCTAAAGCCTTGGCGTGATAGTGCTTTAGGGGCTGGAAAACGACAACGTCCAAAGGCTGAAGTGCATGCGTGAGATTAGGCGGCATGCCGAAGGAATAATATTGTGGTTGTCGCAGTATTCAATGAACTGCCTGGTATGGTGAGAGCCATGACCATCAAGAATTAGAAGTCGCTTCGAGCTTCTTGAGCTTTTTTCCGAGTGCTTGTCAAAATGCTGGAGCCACTCCAGACTAATCACGTCGTTTGAGTAACCAGTAGGCGTGGGTCGAATAACTGTGTCAGGATCTAGCTCAGGTATTTGATACCATGAAGCCATGTGCATCTGGCCAGCGAGTATCAAAAAAGCCGGAACAACCTCCCCATTCGCCGAGATAGCTTCGATCGCAGTAGCGGATTCCCTATTCTCAGGAATGCCAAAATAATGAGCTCTCCTCCGTTTTGTCACAATCAGCTGGTCTTTTCCAACCCCGATGCGAAAACCAGTCTCGTCCATATTCCAGATATCCTCAGGAGGTATACCATTGTCTTGGATAACCTGCCGAAGATGCTGGAAATACTGGTTAACTCGTGTAAGATTCTCGGAGACTTGGCGCTCTGCTTGAAGCCTTTTTTGGCGCTTTTTGAAGTAGCCGTGACGCTTTAAGAAGCGAGAAGTCCAGTTTGGCCCCACGGTAGGAGCGTCGCGCTGGCTAGACCGCTCGCGCAAGATACAGTTTGCCGCGTCAGTAACGAACTCGACGCGTACCGCAAGGTTTATATTATCCAAACGATCGATATAGCGACATAGGGCCTTCTCTTCTGGTTCGGAAAGCCTCGTATTTCTAGCTCGCTGGCCAGTTTTAGGAGGTCGGCCTTGAAGACGGTATCGCAATCGATCACGTGTTACACCGAATTCTCGCGCTACGGTTGCGACTTTAGCACCGGGAAAATTTTCAATATATCGAAGAGCGTTTTGTACACGTGCTTCCATTTCGGCTATCGACGAGATCGTGAATTGGTTAAGATATAGGGATGCTGAAGTCGGGGAGTCGAAATTCTGGGTATTCCGGTGGTGTGGGGATACTGGTGGTGAGCACCAACTTTAGGAGGTGGGAGCTTGCGAATTCCAAATAAAGTGGGGCGTGGCACGGGTACGGAGTAACCAGCCAGCCAGCCAGCCAACCAGCCAGCCAACCATCAACCAACCCCACCACGCAGTCCGGGGCCGGATGTTGATCCCCGCGTGGACTCTCTGATTCTTCACGCCTCTCCATAAAAGGAGGGAGAAGAAGAGGGTCTCGCGGACCTCGGCTGCGACTGGACATGCAGAACCCCCCGTCAGCCCTGTCCAAACCGAAAATTGTCCCTGAGCTGCATGCGGGCTTTTTTGCCGCGCCTATGCGGATCCAACACACATAAGCAGCATGCTGTGTCTGGAAGAAGACAACATGCAGAGCATAGCACATCTGGGCCAGGGCGAATCAGCCAAGAACTACCCTGGGTAATGGCAATGTGCTACTGTTTCACCGGCCGATGTCTCAGTTGACAGGTTCAGAGCCAGCCACTCCCTCGTGCCACAGCTCCGGCCTTCACGGCGCCGCCTCGCCCCCCACCCGCCGTCACGACTTCTTGCGCTGCTCCATGACGCGCAGCACGTCGGCCGCACTGTTGGCGTCTCCCTTGCGCTTCTTCGGGCCCCGCTTCCTCTTGCCCTGCCCGCCCCTGCTCCCGCCCTCGCCGCCGTCCCCGCCGCCGCCGTCCCACGCCGACAGCTTGACTCTCTGCTCGTCGCCGTCCTCCTCGTCTTCCAGCCTGCTCGTTCCAAAGCCCATGTCCAAGTCGGCATCGTCCCGCTCGCTCATCCGCAGTAGCCTCCTGCGCCGCTCCTCCATCGACTCGCCTCCCTTGCCCGCCTCGTCCTTGTCGCCGTCGCCATCCCCGATATGGCCGAGGGCTGCTGCCCTCTTGATGGCCGCCATGATCGCCGGGTCCTTCATCGACGGCTTCTCGGCTGCCTCTGCTGACAAGAGTCCGGTCTTGGAGTCCTTGAAATAGTTGTGCGGGGCTGCGGGCTTCGTAATCTTGGGCGGCGGGGGCATCATCTCCGCATCTGACATTCCTGCCTTGTTCGGCCCGTTTGCGGCCTCGTTTGACCGTTGCCCATCGATATCTTCCGGCCGCGACGAGTCCAAGTCCGAGTCCGAGTCGGAAACATCCATGCCAGCCAGGGGATCGTAATCGTCACCGACGCCACCAAAGATGTCGTCGTCCACGTCCTCCTCGGGCCCCGCCCTTTGTCTGTACTCTTCAGGAACCTCCATGCCCAGAGGCTTCGCCCTGGGGTCCGGCATCGGCAGGTCGTTTCCTGCCCCATCCTCGTCCTCTTCTTCCCAAGCCTTTAGCTTCCGTACTTTTCTCTTCTCGTATCCGTCCTCGTCAACGATGATGAGCACCTCCCGCCCCTTTTTGTCGCGCTCAATCCGCGTTCCGGGTTTCTGCTTGGTCCCAATCTTTTTGAACTTGCTCCCCAGCGACGACACTTGCTGAGCTTTTGCCGCCTCTCTTGATGCCCTGAGCTCTGCCAGGATCTGATTCCGTGATTTCTTTTTCCCGGCCACTACAGGGAACGCTGCGAGCTGCCCCGCCTTCCTCTCTGTCTGTTCCTTTTCGATGGCGCTCACTTCTCTCCGCTCCAGTTCGTCAAAGGCATCATCGACATCGTCTTCGTCGGACTTGTCATCGCTCGCATCGCCCTTCTTGTTGCTGTAAACATCCTCTCCGCGCCGCACTCTCTCGAGGAGCTTAAAGTCCAGGCCTTTGACCAGATGGGTTGTCTCTAGAGACCCGCCGGCAATCTCGAACCTCAGTTTGTCGTATGTTTCCTTGTCCACCTCGCCTTTGTTCAGGGACTGCTCGAGCGCCGCCAGTCTCTCTTTTCTATCGTCCGCAGCTTCGTCCAGTCTCTCTTTTGTCCGATCGGTGTAGCCAGCGGCCAGCTTGGCGCCTTTGGGCACAAAGGCCTTGAAATTCTTCTGTGGCTGGGCGGCTTGGTTTCGTTCGGCGAGCTGTCGAGCAAATTCCGCCTGGGCACCTGCGACCGAGCGACTACGTAGACAAGGTTAATTCAGGTGAAGCTCGCGGGACTGGAGCGGGTCGGCTCACGGCGTCATGGGGATGCTGGCTCGTTGCCGCGAACCAAGCGACCCCGAGCCGCTACGGCTGTCGGCCTCAGGGGAGGGCCCATTCTTGGCACCTGGGGAGTGTTTCGAGTTTGCAAGCACGAGCTTGCGGAACTGATCATTGTTCATCGTTCAAAGACCACCGCGTGTTGCGGCAGAGACGAGTTACGAAATGAAGTTGAAGTTGCAGCCTTGTCTCTCTCAAGGCTGTCTGCAAAAGTGTGGCGTGATGTGGCGCATGATAATCAAAGTCACGGGATGACGTGTACTGTCGCGCGCCGGCGCCGCTCCACTTTACGCGTGGGCATCGTCACCAAACTCGACCTCTGCGTCGACCTTTATCTGTTTCCAACCACGTCTCCGCTAATAAACGCTGTTTCTTGGAAGCGACTATTTTTTTTTCACTCTCATGAGTCTGTTGGCGACGCCACAAAGGTAGCTTGGTCGACTCATGGTCACCCTGCCTCGGGATCCGGCACGGCCACCTACTTCTGAACCATTGCCTTCAGCATCTTATTCGCCATGGGTAGTGTCTTGGATAAAAACTCCTCGCTGGTGAGAAAACGGGTCGAAAATCATACCTTCGCCGACGAGGACGGTGAAGAGTACGAGGCCAGCAAGTTCCACGGCTTCGGAGACTACTTTCGGCGAAAGAAGACCAAACTCCAAAACCTCGACGCTGAGACGCGCGCTGCGTCCGACAAACCCTCGATCTTCAAGGGCATCGTCGCCCATGTCACCGGCTACACGCAGCCTCCCCTTCACATGTGCGCGCCGCCCTGCGCATCCGCTGTCGCCCGATGCTGACTGCAGCGATTAGACTCCATCGCGAAATCGCCCAACATGGAGGCGGCTTCCTCCAATACCTCGACTCGAAAACCATGGCTACGCACATCATTGCGTCGACGCTGCCTCCAAAGAAGACGGTTGACTTTAGTCGGTACAGGATCGTCAAGCCCGCGTGGATCATGGATTCGGTGCAGGCCGGAAAGCTGCTGCCGTGGACCGACTATCGGGTTCTGGACGAGGGCCCGAGGCAGAAAGTGTTGAAGCTCGATGGCGGCAAGACCCTCACGCAGACTAGCCCACAGGCAAGACGGGGATACAGAGAACAGACTGACAGCAGCTTCTATACGAGCCAGATCAAGGCGCAAACATCCACGTTTCCCAGCCAAGGTCTGAGTCAAATGGCCGAGAAGCTCAACACACCAGATAAACCGCAGGCCTCGGCCCGGACAGTTGATTCACCAAAAGCTCCGGGAGCTGACAGCACAGCTGACGAACCCGCTGAGCCGCCTGTGGATTCCAGGCTCGACACTGTAAGCGCCTCAGGGTTGTCGGTGAGAGCGCCTTTGAGCAGAGGACGCCTTTCTGAAGCACCGCCGGACGCTTTCGAGCCGGCGATTGATGCAGTTTCCGATGGAGACCCCCCCAACAACATGACATCTGAGCAACACAACTCGTGGCTGCTGTCGGATCCGCGCTTGCGAAAGTCGTCGACGGCAAACCCCGATTTTCTCAAGCAATACTACTCGGAAAGCCGACTGCACCATCTTTCGACATGGAAGGCCAGCTTAAAGGCGTCGATGCAACGGCTGGCGGCCGACAAGGGCCTCTCTCAGAAGAAACCTAGGAAACGACCCGGGGCGAGAAGATATGTCATGCATGTCGACTTTGACAGCTTCTTCTGCGCCGTCTCCCTGAAGCGCCACCCAGAATTTGTGGACAAGCCGTCGGTCGTGGCGCATGGATCGGGCCCTGGATCCGAGATTGCGAGCTGCAATTATCCTGCGCGCAAATTTGGCGTCAAGAATGGCATGTGGATGAAGCGCGCCCTGGAGCTGTGCGCTGATCTCAAAGTCTTGCCTTATGACTTTCCCGCGTACGAGGAGGCCAGCCGGCTGTTCTACGAGTCTATCCTGTCCGTGGGCGGGGTTGTCCAAAGCGTAAGCGTGGACGAAGCCTTGATTGACGCAACCGCCGTCGTCTTGTCCATGTCGGGTTCCCAGGGTGTGGGGATCGATGAGGGTAGCGTCTGGCGAGAGCAGGAAAAGGCGGATGAGATCGCGCGTACCCTGCGAGAGCAAATCAAGGCAAAGACAGGCTGTGCGGTGTCCATCGGCATTGGCGGCAACATTCTCCAAGCCAAGATTGCTTTGAGGAAAGGCAAACCAGCAGGTCAGTTTCAGCTGAAGCCCGAAGACGTCCTCGACGTTATTGGGGGCTTGAAAGTCGAGGAACTGCCGGGCGTGTCTTACAGCATTGGCGGGAAGCTGGAGGAACTGGGCATCAAATATGTCAAGGATATCCGAGACCTATCGAGAGAACGCCTCGCATCGGCCCTTGGGCCCAAGACTGGTGAGAAGCTCGCAGACTATTCTCGAGGAATCGACGGCACCGAGGTCGGGGAGCAACCGCCTCGAAAGTCAGTGTCGGCAGAGGTCAACTGGGGCATCCGCTTCCTCAACCAGCAGGAAGCCGAGGAGTTTGTCTACAACCTGTGCAAAGAGCTGGAAAAGCGGTTGTTGGGCGAGCAGGTCAAAGGGAAGCACCTCACCATGAAGATCATGAGGAGATCCCTCGACGCACCGCTCGACCCTGCCAAGCACCTGGGGCACGGCAAATGCGACACCTTCAACAAGAGTGCGGCATTCGGGGTTGCCACGCACAACTACGAGATCATTGGCAAGGAAGCCGTCTCCATCCTACGGTCGTACAAGTTCAGCCCGGGAGACTTGCGAGGCCTCGGGGTTCAGATGACCAAGCTTGAACCCATCAAGGCAAATCCTAGCGCACCAGAAGGGAGCCAGCGAGTCTTGCCGTTTGCTGCCTTTGCAGGGCCATCGTCGGCGAAGAAGCAATCCAGCAGGGCCGAGCCGATTGACGATGTCGAGAGCCCGCAGAAACAGAGGAGCTCCGAAAGCCGCGACATCGGCAAGGATCCCATCGCCGAGGACCCTATAACGCCTCGAAAGCCCAAGTTTCATCCGGCAATGGCCTTGTCGAGAGCCGCGGAAGGGGACGCAAAGGCCAACACGCCGCTGAACGTGTCGGGTACCCAGTTCATCGTTCCCAGCAATGCGGATCCCGCTGTCCTCGCAGAGCTGCCGTACGACATACGGAGCAGGCTCATGGCCCAGCCGCCAAAGGCTAGCCCCGCGAGGCGGGAACCGCGGTCCGAGAGCCCCTTTTCTGCCGAAGAGCTTCCCTCTCAGGTCGACGCCGAGGTGTTTCGCGCCCTACCGGAGGACATGAAAGCCGAGGTCCTGGCAACATACGGTCGAAAGCCAGCACAGCCGCCGCCACGGCAGTCTCCGCGAAAGAACCAGGCCGGGCCGTCAAAAAAGCAGACAACCCCGACAAAGCGAGGCGGAATACGAGGATTGGTCGGCAAGGCCCAGCGCCAAAGAGACGCGCGGGCGGGCGTGGTGCAAACAAACTTCAGGCCAGTTAAGCGTGGCGACGAGACGCCCGTGGACGAGGAAATTGATGACCTGGATCCCGAATTCCTGGCCGAACTACCCGAAGACGTGCGGAAGGAAGTTGTCGCCGACCACCGGCGCCGACGGCTTGCTCGTCGGTCGGGACTGGACGCCCCGGGTCGGAGGCCTCGCACTCCCGAGGCCGACGGTGCTCTCCCCGGAGGACAGAGGCGGATTGAGTTCCCGGCACCACCGCCCCAGATTCCGTTTGCCAGCTTCGGCGTCACGTCGACTCGAGAGGTCAAGGATATGCTCGGCACCTGGCACAGCGAGACTCAGCAGGAGGGTCCGCATCGCGGGGACGTCGAGGTTTTTGAGAAGTATCTGGCTCAGGTGGTGATTGATGAAGGGGACTTGGAGAAGGCGGCGGTGCTGGTCAGGTGGTTGAGCTTGTTGGTGGAACAAGACGGGGAGAGCATGGCTGGGCGAGAGTCGTGGCGAAGGGCCATGGGTCAGGTGAAGGATGCTGTGCAAGAAGCTGTCAAGCACCGGGGGCTGGCGCCTTTGAATATTTAGGCTGGGAGAGTCAGGATATATCACAAGTTGATAGCATGGGCGAAGGCTCGCAAGTTTGGACAATGACTTCCTGATACCCGCATGGCGGTAGAACTTTGTACAGATGTCAAGAGGGAGGTGCAGATCCAAAAGTTGCTCGCTCGCTTGTAAGTCAGGAATGCACCAGTACAATGGCTGCTGACAGCCAGGGCTCGTTGAAGGGACGGCCTTTGTTCACGCCTGAAGCAGTTGCGGTTATGATATAAGAGCCACTGCAAAGCCCAGAGAGGCGACGAAAGCCGAGACCCGGAGGCCAGTCGAGGCGCTCCTGAGGCGATAGACGGTGAGCTTCAAGGAGCCTCCGCAGGAAGTATCCTGGTCTCCTTCGCAGGGAAAGTCGCAGCGCGCGTCGTCGAGCTTGGTGGATATGCCTGACAGTGTCTGCGAACACCAGCATTCCCTAGCAAGCCGTCAGCAGGTGGGACAGGCTTGTCAGGGTATATCTGTAGGCCCAGCGGAAAAGAGGGGGAACGGCGGATAAGAAAACACACCGTGACCACTCCAGGCCGGCGTAGCGGTACTGGGTGCGGCCGTTGGCGCAGAAGCCCAGGCACAGGGGCACCGTCATCTCGCCGCGCTTGACCTGGTTGATACCGTCGGCGAGGGCGCGCGAGCGGTCGGAGCCGTCGATGTCGGTCGTCTCGTTGAAGCAGCCGTGGTAGGTGTACTTTGTCGACTCGTTGTAGATTCTGACGTGCTGCGTCTGCGCGGCGGCGGCGAGGACGAGCAGCGTCAGGGACAACAGGAGTCGCGGCAGGGGGGCCATTGGAGCCGCCGTGAATGGCCTCTTGCGTTGCGAGAGAGAATTGAGGACAAGGAGGATAGCCGGGCGAGAATCCGTACATCAGCTGGGGCCCCATATATGAACGGAAGTCCTCACATCTGGCGGTGAAGGATAAAGGAGGCCAAGGAAGCGCGAGGCCCCCAATTCTTTACGATTACTACATATTGCTGTACGAGGCAAGCACAGCCGGAAAGGAAGCGAGTTGCGGCTTCCAATTCAAGAAAAAGGACCCCGACGTGTAGTGCAACCCTTGTCGGAGGAGTGAAAGCTGAAGGGACTTGACCTTAGTTAGCCGCCACCACAGCCAACAGCCACCCTCGCAGACAGCACTAACAATCCAAGGTATCTGACGAAACAGCCTGTGCCGCGCGGAATCCAGAGGGTCTAGAGAAGCGCGTGCCCCACATTTGCTGGGGGGAGCACCGCCGCCGCCGCCTCGGCAACCTCAACATTGTACGCATCCGGTTTAAAAAAATACTTCAAGGGGGAAAAATCATCGCAGAGAAACCCAGTGCGACAGATCTCCTCAATTCCGCGTCTCGACACAGCTGCGCACTCGTCGTCCGAAGCCGCGCGGAGCTCTCTCTCGTCGCCCCGCCTCCCCCCCCCCCTCCCCGCGCGCGTCTCTCGCCCGCCGTCACCATGGGATCCTACATCGACCGCTCCAAGACGACGCGGTCCAAGGACTACCGCGGGTCCGGGTCGTTTGCGACCTTTATGATCATCGGCCGTACGTCTTCTCGCGCGCTGGCTCGGTCGTTGCTGTGGCTGCTGACGTTGGCTTAGCGACCTGCTTCTTCCTCGGCATCCTCTTCGCCTCGTTCCCTTACGACTTCCCGCTGCTGTGGACCAAGGAGCCCGTCAGCGACAACTACTATGACCAGCTCGAGGCGCACCTCAAGTTCCTGCACCAGTCGCCGCCGCTCATAGGGCGCATGCTCAACATTGTCGTCAGCGTCGGCTTCCTCGGACTCTTCACCAAGCTCTTCCGCCCGAGCGAGGCAAACTTCTTGTTCGACGGCGCGTCGCTCATCCTCTACACGATTGGCGTGGCCGTGTACGTGTCCAACATTGTCAAGGGCCTGCGCGCCATCAGCTCGGGGCTTTGGGAAGGCGACGAGTTCCAGTCGAACCGCGAGGGCCGCTTCGAGGGCGAGTTCATCCTCGGCCGCGAGGACAGCCTCAAGGTGCTGGCCGCCAGCAATACCATCCTGGCGCTGGTCCTCATCGGTGTCCTCGTCCTCCAGGCCGGGCAGTGGTACGCCGAGAAGAGGGATCCGGACGACGAGGCTGCTGATGCCAACAAGGCCGATCAACAACCCGCGAGCAGCAGCAGCTGCGGCAGCAAAGCGGCCACCAAGAAGAAGCAGTAAGGCCGGAATGCCGCTGGCCTACTGTTCTCCTTTTAACAACAAAACCGTCATCATTGGGTTCCTTGTGGTTGCCATGGGAAAGAGGGCTGCGATCCCAATTCTCTGTTGCATCTGCGGGGATATGGCAAGGATGGTGCGACAATTGGATAACCGGGGCCGGGTCAACTTTGCTTTTTCTCGCACTCGCTCTTGCACTGCGCCTCTATCTTCTGTCACAACAGTTCCTGCGTCTCGGGTGCCCAGGTCGTGGAATCGATTGGCCCGTCGCCGGATTAGGCCGAGTCCCGACTGGAACAAGTCCAGATTGTACTCCATACCTGTGCGGGCATAGACCAAGACAATTTGCTAGCTGATGCCGCCTCGCGTGACGACTGGCAGGGGAAGGCAAGGGAGAGAAGTGGCTTGGCTTGGCTCTGGTGCGGCAATTTTTATCAGATCAATCTTATCAAATTTGGAGCATGCTTGGCGACAGGGTTTCTTCAAGCTTCCGGAATGAGGTGGGATGCCGGGATGCCGATTCGAGATGCGGAGTGTACTGTATCGACACCCGGATCAGGCACACAAGTTGGGCTTCGACAGGGTCGGTGCGTTCATGCCTCAATGCCTCAAGGATGAAGCACAGTGCCTCGGTTCACGACGGATTCCAAGGCACAGGAATAATCCCTCAATGACGGGGCCAACCGCTGCCGATGGCCGCGGCCAGTCTGACGGCATGACGCAAGAGAGCCGCCCGTGCTGCATCCAGCCAGCTCGTCCATGTGCCGACTCTGATGGAGAAGGAGGTGCCCTTGTGCCCTGACGATGCCTTGTTGGGTCAAGTCGGGAGATGCTTTGGGGCATTTGGATACAATGGGCATCCTCCAGGAACCTGCATAGCCTCTTTGGCCGTTGCCCATGTCGTCAAATAAATCCAATGAATCAGGGGGGGTGGAGCCCATGCTCAAACTCCTCATGCGCAGCTCCCAAGCGCAAGCCAAGACAAGCCTCCTCTCCCTTTCTGCTGCTTGTCACATGCGGCGATGGCGGGGAGAGATGACTCGTACCGTGCCAATCGATGCCGCGTTTACACTGTCGGGCGGGCCGCACATCCACAGTGGAAAGGATGGAGGGGCGCGTGGGTTGAAAGAGAGGTGAGAAAATAAATAATTAAAAAGGAAGCGAAAAAATCCGATACCGGCGCCCGCTGTTGCTTCAAGGACAACGAAAAGTCGTGACCCCTTTTCTCTTCCTCAAACCCGCCCGGTGTCACGACAAGCTATGGCAAATCTCACCGCTTCGCCTTATTCATCATGGCTTGAGCTGCACACAAGCCATCTTTTTACACCTTAAATTTGCCTCCCGCCCGGGTTTTGAGCTGCTGCTGCAACATGCCCCACGTCAACATCTGTGGTGTGGCTTGGTCCTTGTCGCGGGGGATGCACACGCCTATGAGAACTTAACTTAATACTTGCCCGTTTATTGATACACAATATATTCGTTTCGTATACACAGACGTATATACCTGCGTGTAGATAAATATATATACGCTGGCATGTCCCTCCCGCTGCCGCCGCTGCACGCACATTATTATCCGTCGGGCAAGCAACACTCCTTTGCTCTTGCGGCGGCATCGTGGACCCTCTTTTTTTTCCTCCAGAGAGCGAGCGACCAGCCGCCCCCCCCCCTCGTTCTCGCGCAAACCTCGCGATTGAATGACCGTCTTCTCCGACATGGAACCGAGCCCCGTCTCGGTCGAGGCCTCTGCCCTCTCGCCGCTCCGGGGCAAGACGGCCCTGATGGAGGCCGCCGAGGACATCTTCTACGGATCGGTATGCTCAAGTCTGTCGTCGTCCAGCCAGCTGCTGACCCAACCAACCAACCGCTCCAGGTCGCCGGCGTCGTCGGCAAGTACATCGAGTATCCCTTCGACACCGTCAAGGTCAGGCTCCAGAGCCAGCCCGACCACCTGCCCCTGCGATACCAGGGCCCCCTCGACTGCTTCCGACAATCCATAAAGTCCGACGGCCTCTTGAGCCTGTACCGCGGCATCAGCGCCCCCCTGGCCGGCGCCGCCGCCGAGACGAGCAGCCTCTTCCTCTTTGAGAGCATTGGCCGCGAGACCCTCTATCGGACCGGCCTGTGCCCCCGCGGCGAGAAGCTATCGGTCCCCGTCCTCTGGCTGACGGGCGCCTTTTCCGGCCTCTTCACCTCGTTTGTCCTCACCCCGATCGAGCTCGTCAAGTGCAAAATCCAGGCGCCCCTGCTGGCCGACGCCGCCGCCGCCACCCCCCTGCGCCCGCTGCCTGTCATCCGAGACGTATACCGCCATGAGGGGCTCCGCGGCTTCTGGCACGGCCAGGTCGGCACTCTGATCCGCGAGTCGGGCGGGTGCTCGGCCTGGTTCGGCGCCAAGGAGACGGTCACGTCCCTCTTCTACCGGCTCAGATCCCGGTCAGCCGCCACGAGGGCAGAGAGGGAGGCACTGCTGGCCCAGCCTTTGCCCCTGTGGCAGCAGGCCCTCGCCGGCGCATCGGCAGGTGTCTCGTACAACTTTCTCTTCTTCCCCGCCGACACCATCAAGTCCCGCATGCAGACGATGCCCCTCGGTGGCCTGGCCGAGAGGCGTACCTTTTGGGGCGAGGGCGCGGCTCTGTGGCGCCAGCACGGTCTGCGGGGGCTGTATCGGGGCTGCGGCATCACCTGTCTCCGCTCGGCGCCGAGCTCGGCCTTTATCTTCATGGTCTACGATGGGCTCAAGCAGCGTTTTCCGCTTCAATAAAGAGGGCGGCGGTCAGGGTCTTTCTATTTACCAGGGAAGGGGTGGACTTGGTTTTTTTTCTTGAATGCCGCTGGCTCGGTGTGAGTCAGGCGTAGGCATAAGGGGTACGGCGTTCTTGAGTCCCAGGTTCTTCTCGGTTGGGAGCAAAAGGGTGCCCGGGGCATATTAAGGATTTTGAAGATGGGTACTTGGTAGTGAAGAAATGGCCGCCTATAGAGGCGCACACTGATGCGATGTAGCCTACACAAGTCGTGAATCGCCCATAGCGACAGAGACACGCAAATCATGCCAAACTCCTTTGTCCAGAACTCGCGGCCGTTAGCCCTCTGTGCAGCTCAAGACCCGGATGGGTCCTCGCAAGCATCGTACTACTCCGTCTTGCCGGTCATCCTAACCTCCTTGTCCGAAAAGTCCCAGCCGTTGAGGTGGCCGACGCCGGCGCACAGATACGTGGCGAAGCTCAGCCAGCCGAGGTAGGGAAGGTGGCAGAGGCCGGCCACACGGTCGACGGAGCCCCACAGGTAGGCCAGGTAGCCGTTGAGGCCCAGCAGGGTGACGATGTCGACGGTGGCCTCGACGGGGCGCTTTGCGACGAAGAAGAGGGGCATCCAGGCTAGGTTGAGGCCAAGCTGGATGGTGTAGAGCGTCATGCTGTGCTTGGTGATCTGCACCGTCTCGGGGGAGGCGAGCGGCGAGAGGCCCACGCTGGCGACTCGGTAGGAAGCGTAGCCCATGAGCCTAGGTCACAGAATTCAGTCCGTCAGTCGCCTCGTCCAGCCGAGCAAACACATCACTGCGGGCTTTGCATACCCATAAAGCAGCGTCCACACGGGCCCAAAGGCCCAGGGCGGGGGCCGCAGAGGCGGCTGCCTCAGAGCGAGATATGTCTTTTGCGTCTCGGCGGCTATCGCGGCGCATCCCTCGTTAGCCTCGGCTCATGTCCCGCGCACGAGGTAATGGTGCCGGTGGCGGGGGGCTCTCACGTCGCGTGCCGAAGCCGACGGCGGTGCCCAGGGCGATGGGCAGGAGGACCGAGGCGGCCGGGTGCTGCAGCACGGCCGCGGGGATGGTGATGCCGGGTATGTAGGTTGTCATGGCCGCGGGTGGGTGGAGGCGGTTGGGCGGTCTCTTGCGTGTTGCTGGATGGAGAGGCTGTTGTTTGTGTTGTAGCTGTTCTGTGTAGGGGATGCGTATCTTGCAAAGGGAGTGTTTGGGTGGTGGAGGGAGATGGAGAAGCTTCAGGATCGAGCAATGTCGTCATAGTCAGCTGTCTCGTGTCGCGAGAGCCCATCTCTGCAGGACTGCACTTGAATATTCATTCTTGAATTTTCTTGAGGCACATCTCCCACGGCTGGGTCCATTGGACTGTCTCATGTTCTGTCAAGTGCAGTATCTCTTGGACGACGTCAAAGATGGTCAACTCAACAGCTTGAATCTGTGATTATGTAACGACGAACTCGCGGGCGCCAGCACAAAGGGAGAGGCGTGGTAGAGGTGCGGTATCACGTGCCGGCACTTTACGTGACAAAGCACGGACCAGGCCTCTGTCATTATGGCGCGCCAGGTCGCGTCTTGACGCGTCCAGCTCGCTAGGCTCGCGGCGCGCGGCTGCACAGGGCACATGTCCTACAATTCTTTGTGGGCACGCCCGTCCTTTCCTCTCGTTCCCTTTCACCTTCCCAAACCTCAACTCAACCTCGACTGCACCCTCGCACGCAACTGAGGAAAGCGCTCGCTGCCCTACCTACCACCCATAATCACGATAATACGGAAGGCAGCATCGTCTTTTGCTTTCTTCTTTCCCTCAGAATGGCTCGCTGCGCACTGGGCAAGAGAGCCCGCGCCTCGCCAGCAGACCGTAAGTGTACACTGCCTCTACCAAAGGCAACGATTTACGCAGTTGCTGACTCCGCGGCAGTCACTGTCGAGACTCCACGCAAGAGGACGCGCCGCGGCGAGGCCTTCTCGGTACACGTCGGCGACGAGGAGAATCAGGACCCTTGCGAAGCGGGCGACCATGAGGTCGTCATCGAGCTCGATGCCGTCGCCGAGCAGACGCAGCACAAGACGCGGCACTCCCAATCCCAGACATGGGCAAAGAGACAGCCAGTCACTCCGTCCACGCCTCGCCACCGCGATGCCCTGTCAGGGTATCCCACAACACCCCGGCATGCCGTCATGTCGGCCGGCAAGCTCTTCAAGCGCCTGACACCCCAGTCTCCCCTCTCGCCCTCGGCCGTCCAGACCGTCTACCACTCGGCGCGCCAGCTCTTTGCCCGAGGAGCCGAGCCCGGTCAGCTTATCGGCCGCGAGACGGAGCGAGAGCAGCTCGCCCACTTCCTCAGCCGCTGCTCCTCCCCGTCCCCCGGCGGCTGCCTCTACGTCAGCGGGGCGCCCGGCACCGGCAAGAGCGCCATGATTACCGAGATGGCTCGCGACTTTTCCCAACGCGCCGACGGCGTCCGCAGCGCCTACATCAACTGCATGAGCATCAAGTCGTCCAAGGACCTGTACACGACGCTGCTCTCGGAGCTGGGACTGGATGGTGACGTGACGGAGGCCAACGCCATCTCGATGCTGCAGCAGGCCTTTTGCGCAAAATCCAAGTCGTCGACGGTCTATCAGGTGACATTGGATGAGATTGATCACATCCTGACTCTGGGTCTCGAAAGTCTGTACCGCGTCTTCGAGTGGTCCCTGTCACCATCTTCGCGCCTCGCCTTGATCGGCATCGCCAACGCCTTGGATCTCACCGACCGGTTCCTGCCTCGGCTCAAGTCAAAGAACCTGAAGCCAGAGCTTCTTGCCTTCCTCCCGTACACGGCGGCCCAAGTCAAAAACATCATCATCACACGCCTCAAGTCGCTCATGCCCCCAGGCAAGGAGGGCTATGTCCCGTTCATTCACCCTGCCGCCATTGAGCTCTGCTCGCGCAAGGTGTCGAGCCAAACCGGCGACCTGCGCAAGGCATTCGAGATTTGCCGGCGCGCCCTCGATCTGGTCGAGGCAGAGACGAGGTCGAAGCACGAGGAGGAAGCAAGGGAGCGGATGCTGCAGATGACGCCATCCAAAAAGCCGTTGGGGGAGAACATCAATAGAGCTGCCCCGGGTCCTGGATCGTCGACGAGCATCCTGCACGCCATGACGGCGTCGCTCAAGGCCCTGACGGCCGAGACGGCTCCGCGAGCATCGATTGGGCATCTGAACAAGATTACGGCTGCCGCTTTCAGCAACGGCACTACGCAGCGCCTCGGAACCCTGAACCTACAACAAAAGGCAGCTCTGTGCGCTCTGGTGGCATTCGAAAACCGAGCGCGGAGCACAGCGAGATCGGCGAGCACACCCTCGACACCCTCCAAGTCGCAGACGCTCGCGCCAACCATCAAGCTGCTCTTCGATGCGTACTGTCAGCTCTGCACCCGAGACTCGGTACTGCACCCGTTATCAGGCTCCGAGTTTCGCGAGGTGGTGGGCAGCCTGGAGACGCTGGGGCTGGTGAACACGGTGGAGGGCAAAAACGGCAGCTTCGTGGCGGCACAGACGCCAAGCAAACGCGGCCGCAAGGGGGCGGTGGGCAGTGGCGATGAGAGGCGCATTGCCAGCTCGGTGGGCGACAAGGACATGGGGTCGCTGGCCGAGGGCGTCGGAGCGGGCATCCTGAGGAGCATCTTAATGGGCGAGGCGTTGGACTAAAGGGTCTAGAAGCATCGGGATTGGTGTTGTTGGGCTGCATTGGATGGCATACGAGAAGGTGGAGCAAGTGCATGGGACATTGACGGGCATTGCGACAGGCGTTGGCAACGGAATCATGGACACTGGCGTTGACTGAAACTTGACAGGCGGAAACTCCGAATGTCGGAAGACTTGAGGACGGGAAAGGGGGGTTCGTGCGTGTCCATGTATGAACGATGGTGGTCCAGACGTTTTGTCGGCGGGGAGCCGATTGGGGTAGATGGAGGGCTTGAACGGGCCAACTGTAATGGGACGTTTGTGGTGAGGCGGACTGGGTAGACAGAGAATGGTTGACAAATCAGGCGGCGTTTGAAGAGTGCAATGTCTCAAGGGGGAGGTGAGTTGAGAGGTGACGGGCTCCGTCGTCAGCAGCAGGCGGTGGCATCACGAGCGAGGTTCTGCAGAGGCCAATGCGGTTGGGCACTTTGATGGGCTTTCGGGCACTCCATTGGCGGTGGTGATTCCAGGAGGGCCTTGACATGCGGTCAGTGTAAGCAGAGGCAGAAAGACGAGTCACGAGGCATCTGATGGCAATATTGCGTCGTGGCGGGCGGACCTGACGAGGATGGATGGAGTGGAGGGGCTTGCAGTTGAGGTGCAGGGTGATGCAATATCAGTGCTACCTTGACAGCGAAGGCCGAGGAGTAGGTACTGTAGGTAAAGAGAGGCAAGGGGGGTGGCGTGATGCTGCCTCTTTCTTTTCTTCTGTCAATAATAATAAAGGCACCTCTCTCCGTCTCTTTCGTCTTGCTCTCGTCTGGCCTGGCCGGCCTCGGGGACCGAGTACTACTTTCCTAGGTACCTCGGGTACGGAGTAGTCACGGCCGAGACAGATGTACCCGAGAGGAACCTCCATCGCCAGGCAGGGAGGGGCAGCAGACGGGCCCGCCTGCATGTATCTGCAGAGTACTCATCATCGAGGACGGCCGGGGTTCGAGCTGGCACGACATGTGCGTGCAGTACATGCAGCCATCCATTTGCTCCGCAGCCGGCATCACGGCTTGATCAAGACACTTGGCTACTGACATTTATCGTGCATGCTGCGCCATGTGCCCGGCGACTTGGTCTGCCGGCTTCGGGAACATGCCGAGGCTGAAGGCCTGTGCCGAAAAGCCTGTGCCGAAAAGCCTGTACCAAAAGGCCTATACCGAAAGGCCTATACCGAAAGGCCTGTACCGATACCCAAGGCGCAGGCAGGTAATTACAGTAGCTGCGCATTCCCCGAGGCATGGGCCGGGATTGACGCTCAACCCGGACGGCAGCCACGAGGGACTAGGTACTAAGCTTTCTCTTGGCACCAGCACAGAGCCGTACATACATGGTCATCAGTTTTTTCCTTGCTCATCTTGGCATACCTTATGCAGGGCCAGCGAAGGCGGGAGCGGGAGGGCCAGAACCTGCTCGGCAGTTTGGAAGAGTTGGCGATGGATCTAGTACCGAGTACAGAGTACTACCTAGGCAGGTAGGTAGGTAGTACAGAACATGATAGGTACTGTACCTACCAAGCACCAAGCACCAAGCACCAAGTGCGTGCTGTACTACTACGTACTCCCTCTGATTCTCCCGCCAACAGTTGGCCCACTTTCACTCACTCTTCTGTCTGCAACTATTTGCCAACGGGCAGATACCATGCTGCTGGTTACTTGGGTATCTCGTACGCTGAGCAGATACCACCTAGGGTTGCTGGGATGCAGGTACTTTCTACGGATAGACGGGTATCTATCGACTAGAACGGCACTTGCCCGGTTTGGGCGAGTGTTCTAGCGTGTGGTCCTCACGCCCGTGTTGCCCGAACAAGGGACAGCCAGCATAGAGGCAAGTAGCCGCTACCTTGGGCCCCAGGTAAGCACTTGGCCCGGCCAAGGTATAAACGACTCCCCGCAAGTCGGCTTGGCTTGCGCAGCACCGGGCGTGTTTCGTCTTCCCTTTCTCTCGCTCTCGCTCTCGCTCTGTCTCTTATATCTCTCTTCTAGGCCAAAACTTGTTCTCTCCTGGCCCGTCTGTCTCGTCGAGGGCTGTTGTCAAGGGAGGTTTCGACGTCTTTTCTTCTCTCCCCTCCTGTCCTTTCTTCCCCCTCCTTCCCACTGTCCGAAGCTCTCTCCCTTCTTCTTCACCTTCTCCACCCATTCGTTCATTCATCGACGCCGAGCTTGTTCGATGCCTGTCGGCCCCCCCGTTGTCGTTGCCGCCGCTGCTGCCGCCGCTGCCCGCCGCTATCGTTATCACTCATTCTCCACCATCCGCCGTCCCGCGCCCATCCACCACCATCTCCCCCTCTGCCACTGCTGCGCGCATACCTAAGCCCGAAGCACCATCAGCGACGACGACGCCACACCCAGAGAGAGATCCCCGCCAGCGCAAGCTTGGTCTCGGTAACGGCGCCGTGCGTGCGTCCGCAACCGTGACGTGACGTGACGTGGCGCCGACTGACGACGAAGACGTGGGCGAGCCGACGACGACATCAACCAACGCTCCCCGTGTCGCCCACCAGGAGCCTCGACCTCTCACGTCCCACCCGCGTTCCATGCCTCGAGACCCCGGGCCCGAGGCCACCGGCCGCCCTTTGACGTCGTCGTCTCTCCCCACCGCCGCCGTCTCCGCCGCTTCCGACCCGGATCCCCTCAGCCCGACCTCGAAACCTGCCTCGTCATCGTCGCGCCCAAGCCTGCTGTCGCGCATCAGCCTGCCGCTTGCCCTCCCCTTGAGGAGTCGCAACCGCAACGTCGTCGACTTCCACGTCCGCTGCGACGAGCCCTACCGCAAATACAATGCAGGCGACTCTGTCCGCGGCTCCGTCGTCCTCGCCGTCGTCCGCCCACTGCGCATCACCCACCTCGTCGTTTCCCTCCATGGCCACGTCCGCGTCCTCAAAGATCCCACCTCGGCCACAAAGGCCCAGCTCGCCGCCGCCCTGCCCGGCGGCACTTGCGCCCGGCCTCAGTACCGTGGCAATGGCCTCGCCAGTCTGTTCCAGGATGAACAGGTCCTGAGCGGCGAGGGCAGGCTGGAGCCCGGCAAGTATGAGTTTGGCTTCGATCTCGTCTTTCCCGTCACCGAACTGCCAAGCAGTATTGATGTAGGTCTCGCTCTACCAGCCATCCGCGCCAATCGCTGACGCCCGCTTCCCAGTTTGAGCGCGGCACCATTTCCTACATGATCACGGCCACCTTGACTAGGCCGACGACGATTGCGCCCACATCCTCGTGCGATCGACGAGTCATGCTCACCCAGAAGATCGACATTGGCATGCTTGCCCCTCCCCGCCCGCGAACCATCTTCCTCGAGCCCATATCCAAGCGCGTGCGCAGGAAACGGACAACCGTCGTGGACAAGACGCCGACCGCAAACTCCGAGATCAACGATGTCGCCTCCGAACCCGACTCGGCGGACCGCTCCATCGTCACCGACGACTCTGGCCGCGACGCGCAAGCCGACCACCGAAGCCACATCCCGAGCGACGTGCGCAGCGAGGTCAGCGGCGAGAGCGCCCGCAGCGTCAGCACCGCCGTAAGCAAGGTGGATTTCGCCCAGCTGCCCCAGATAGGCGCTGCCATGTCCTCGGCGGCCAAGCAACAGTTTGTCGACGACAAGACCATAACCGCAACCATTGAGTTGCTGAGAGGCGGCTGCCTCCCTGGGGACACGGTATCGGCGCGCGTCACTGTGCAACATATCAAGCGCGTCAAGAGCATGACGGGTGTTATTGTCACCCTGTTCCGTCAAGGCAAGATTGATACCTCGCCGCCGCCCTCTCGCTTTGCCGGCATGAGCAAGGACGAGGCCAGGAAGCTGGATAAGGAGGAGATGTATCCGAGATCCCGGACCAGCCTGGGGGGCTTGTCACTCTCCTCGACGAGCTCCACGAGCGTGTTTCGCAAAGACCTGGACCAAACCGCCGCGCCCCTTATCATCGACCCCGCCACGCTGCAGGCGTCCGTCACTATCTCGGTCAAGGTGCCCGACGACGCCTTTCCCACAATCAAGGGCGTGCCGGGAGACATGATCAGCTTCAAGTACCAGGTCGAGGTCGTTGTCGACCTGGGCGGCAGGCTGGCGAGTCAGCTCCAGGGAGGGCAGTCACTGTCGAGGTTCGGGCCATACGGCAACGGTGGCTCAGAGCAGGGCCCAAATTCGTACGGCTCGCGCAGATCAGCCAACATTGCCGACACGGCGCAGCTGAGACGCGAAAAGGGCGTCATCTCCGTCACCATGGAGACCGTTGTGGGGACGGCGGACAGCTCAAGGAGCCGCAAGTCTGCGGGAAAGCCGCCCGAGTCGAGGACCATCAGGATTCGTGAGAGCGACGCCGACGACGACGACGAGGCCATACGTCCCGAAATGAACGAAGCGCCTTCTGGCCACTTCCACGCAAACGGACAAGCGCCAAGCGGCCAATCGTCGCAGCAGCCCAACGACTACCAATTCACTCCGCCACCCGGAGAACCCCCTCGCCTCCCTCCAGAGCCGCTGCAGCTCAGTCGTGGGCCTTCGCATCGCCAGTTCGCACAGACCAATGACTACCACCGCGATGCCGCCCCGTCCTACATACCCGCGCCCCAGGTCGCCAATCAGGGCAACATGACGGAGAAGGAGCGCATACGAGAGGCGGAAACTAGGCTGCTGCCCAGCCAGCCGCCTGCTGCGAGTCCTTCGTCCGCAGATGACGACGACATTTACGACGCCGAAGACACGCCCCGACTGCCAGGGTCATCCCCGAGCGCACCGGCCGATAGGGACGTGGTAGCCGGACCATCGGCGCCGACGGAGGAGCAGGTGTCTGCGGGGCGTCCTGTCGAAGACAAGCAAGAACTGGAGCGGCTGAGGCTGATGAACGAGGCGAGCGCACCCCCTGAATTTCCCGAGGACGCTGAGGGGAGGGGCGGAGGCTCGTCACCGCCAGACCAAGCACCCGAGGTCGAGCCGTCGGCGCCATCGCTGGATGTTGACGGAGGTGATTGCAACGACTCTTATCTTGGTCATGGCGCAGCAGCTGGCCCTTCGAGGAGCGGGGGCAGCAGCCAACATCCGGAGCAGCTGCCGGCGTATGAGCGATGATGGACGGGCGGCTTGCTTCTTGGAAGGTGGCTGGACGGGAGCGACAAGGCATGGCGTCGCATTTGGATACGGAAAAATGGATAATGTTCAGCATGGAGCTTGGAGTTACTCGATGGCGGAGGACACGTTTGGCGTTGGGAGATGGCTAAGGATGCGGTTGCTAAAGAAACAGGCCGCGGGAAGGCGGTTTTTCACACAATGGACGATGATGGCAGTGGAAGAGGGCTAAGCTTGCAGACTTGGTGAGACGTCTGCGTTTTGCCGATTGCTTGGGATGACAACAGTGCATTGCCGCATCGTCATCCGGCGAGCCGCAGCGAGGTTGTCGCACGTAGCTGAGCGTGTTTAAGATCATGTATCTACTCCTCCTAGTAGAAGTCTATCTGCCCCGGCCATGCAGTGGCTGTTGTGCGTTATTTAATCGGCCCTGAGCCTCGACAAGAGGGTAGGAGGGAAAAAAGGGGAGAGAGGCGGCCGAGGGGAGAGGAGGTGACTCGAGCAAGATGTTATGTTGTACATGGACCAAGCCCGACGTGCGGAATAACCCGTCGCGCTGTCGCCCGACTATATGGACATGCTGCGGCTCCTGCGGGTAGCGTTTGGGATGAGAGCGGTCGAGAGCGGTTTTGTCAGATGGATGGGCGGACGCAAAGTGACGATCCGGTTCAGTGCTGCAGAACGGGCGGCTTGCCCTCTTCCCACTCATGGATGGCGTTTCGGATGTTGACCCAGTAGCGAAGGCGGACGGCCTCTCGCTTGGCGGCATCGACGTCGTCGGCAGCAAAAGCACGGGCAAGCGCGTCGTCGCAGCGGCGTATCCGGTCGTCGTTTTCGCCGCGCAGGGGCTCGAGGTGGCGCGGTGCCTCGGCGGCCTCGATGACCTCGTGGGCGTCGAGGACGAGCATGAGCAGGTCTCCATCCCCAGCCCCGCCGGCGGGGGAATCGTCGAGGCGCAGCGACTCGTCGGCGGCGACGTCGACGCCGCGCAGGGCGAGCAGGTACTGGGCGCGCAGCAGCGGGTCGGCGAGGGTGCGGTAGGCGTGGTTGATGGCGGCCGAGGCGGCCTCGGCGGCGGCCTTGCGCGCGGGCGGCTGCTTGTCCGGGTGGGCGGCGGCCTGGAGGCAGAGGAACTCGCGGCGCAGGGCGGGGACGTCGACGGCGAAGGGGCCTGCGGGGGGCGCGCCGGCGGGGAGGGTCAACGGGAAGTAGCCGTAGAGGGTCGAGGGGGGTGGGGTCGCTGTCGCGGTCGCGGTCGAGGCGGAGGAGGAGGAGGAGGAGGAGGAGGAGGAGGGTTCGTCGACGGTGCCGTCTTTTGCCTTGTGGTTCCTGGGCGGGGGAGGGCGGGAACGTGCGGCGGTGGAGGATAGAGCGCGTGCCTGCGTAGCCGCCGGGCCGTCGATCAAGGACGAGGACGAGGAGCAGGCAGATGCCCGAGGGAGGCGGACCTGTCGAGCTGGACACCGGCTGCGCCCGGCACCGGCGGCGGCGGCGGCGACGTGCCGGACAGCCTTGGGACGCAGCATCGTCTGTGTGTGTAGTCGCGGCCTGTTCGGCGATGGGGGGGGTCAAGCTGGCTATCCCTGTCTCTCTCGCTCTCTTTCCTTGTCCCGACTTCCTTGATCTCTGGCGCCTCTGTGAAGTCGTGGTTTAGGCTCGCGGTGCAGTATCGCAGCGTGGAAGGCGATGGATGGCGAGAGGCGTATGGCTCAGCGGGATTCAACCTTGGCAGCTGCTGTAAGGAAGACGTGACTGGAAAAAAGAGCAGGGGCCGTATCGAGAAAAGATGAGGTCATCAGCGGGCGTCGGCCATAGCCGGCTCGGAGCGCCGACGCACGTGGAGAGTGGAGCCGAGTGGGCGGGCACTCATAGGAAGCTTCAATAAGTCAGCCCACCTAAAGTCCGGCACACCCCAACACCGGCACTCTCCATAACACCAAGGCAGGCACATTCTAATAGTAATTAAAGCCGTATTTTAACGTTACGATAGTTAATTATAGTGTTTTCTAGCTATTTAAGCAGCTAGCTACTATATAGAGCTTTAAAATCTACGTCCTAATTAGCTGCGGCAATAGTAGCCGGCTCGAGGATGCGCTCGAGCCGCTGCCTCGTCTTAATAACTTAATTAATCCGTACGAACCGGCTATTAAGATCCTATAGAACCTTTTTCTATTTTCGAGGCCGTAGATAATGCAATTAATGCTTAAGCTATTATATTCGAAGCTAGGTAGCTATAAGCTACTAATTTTAATTATTAAGGGCGCGGCTAACTTTACTAAAGAGTAGTCGGATTATACGGTTAACTTAACCGCGATTTTCTAGCCCTATAACGAGGCGGCGAACTTCTTATAATCGTTTAGGCGTTTTAAGGGCATTATTATTAGCTAAGGAGCTAATATTCTTCCTTTTTAATAGCGTTAACGGCGTTAATAGCTATAGTAAGATAAAGCGGCTTAATAAGGGCTTTACTATATTAATTAGCTATAAACTAAACCCGCGCTAACCTCCCTTAATATTCTTTTTAGTTAGGCTAGCTTACTAGGCTTTATAGTAGATATAAAGGAAGGTAGCCTTACTAATTAGCGCTATATTATTAAAAGATATAATTTTCTTAAGTTAACGTCGGTATATAGCCTTAATAGGTAAGAAAACTAAGATATTAAGTAATTAGAGGATATATAAGGAGTATAATAGTAGGAAAAGGAAATATATATTATTTTAAAAGTATTTATATATAAAAGTATTAGTTTAATAACTTTTATAGCCGTTAATAATAAAAAGAGTATTGCCTTACTTATAGTACTTTATTTAAAGGATAAAAACCTACTTTAGCTATTAAATAGCGATAGTATTACTTATCTAGCCCTTTAAGGAGGTAATAAAGTCCTAATCTTATGGAAAATTAAGTTTATTAAGGAACTATTAGTATTAAAGGTCTTAACCCTTAAAATTATAAGGGGAGTTAAGGCCTAGCCTATAGTAAAGACGTATTTAACTATTATAGTTTAATAACGTAATTCTGGCCGCTTTTTAAAAGTCTCTTACTTTTCTAAGCTCCTTAGTACTAGACTATTAAAGCTAAGGCTCTTAAGGATACCTATTTTATTTATATTAAAGCAAGACTTTAGTAAGATTACTTATATAGCCGGTAGCTTAAGTAATTAAAACTATTCCTCGATATAGGCTATAAAGGCGCCGTTAACGTAAGTAGAATTAAGAGATCTACCTTTAATAGTACTAATCTCTAAGTTCTAAGCTAAAAAGCCCGAAATCTATTACTTCCTAAGTAAATAGGTATCGCCGCTAGCCTTAATAATACGGCTAGTAAATTCCTTAACCTAATAATACGTTAAAGGTAGCCTAAGAGCGGCCTAGGTAAGAACCTAGTCGGTAAGGTGTTTTTCCTACTCTTAGCTAAGCCTTTAATATACCTCTTTTGCCTCCTTAATAGGTAGAGCCCCTTTAAGATATATATAGAGGGTCCCTCTTAGAATACCTTACTTTTAACTAGTATAAAGCTAAGGTATCCCGTTTTTAAATAGCTTTAAGTACTTCTTAGAGCTAGTTTTCGGTATACTTAGAAAGCCGAGGTATTATTAATATAAATAGTATTTATTTTATAATTATAGGGTAAGAGATATATAAGAAAACGCGGTTATAATATAATATATTTAATAATACGATAGTATTATAAAGAGTACTAGTATTAAGGTATACCGGACTTTAGGTAGGCTAACTTACCCTATAGCCTCGCTAATATTAGTACTTAATAATAGCCTTAAATAATCTAATACTAATATACCTACTAGTATTATAGAGATAAATTCTAGTAAACCTCGTAGTCTACTTCTTAGCTTTAGCTATAGAGGGTATAGTTAGGGTAGTTTTAAATAGTCTAGGGCTATTATCTATATATTACTAAAGAAATTCCTATTAGTTACTAGATACTCTATATAGCTATCGTTATTATATACTCTTAAGTAAGGGCTTAAGAGTATAGTAAAAGAAATAAAGGTATAGAAAGGTAAATTTAGTAATATATATCTTAGTCTATCTATTAAGATAAGGGAGGGGCTTATATAAGTATAGTAACTATATATAGCTAGCTAAAAGAGGGTATTAAGATATTCCTATACTAGGCTTCCTTATATATAACTATTAGGTTTACTAGGTATAACTATAGCCTCTTATACTTACTCTCCTTAATATACCCCCTTACTACCTTAGCTTTTAAATAGTAAGGTACTAGGTAGAAGGGCGTTTAGTCTAATAAATATAAAGCTATTTTAATATTAAATTTAGACCCTTATAGTATAGTAGTTATATACCTAAGAAACCTACTAGCTATAACGCTAGAGTTAGTTTAAATCTAGCTAAGGGCACGATTAATTTTTAGTTAAACTAATAGACTACGCTAACCTACTTATTAATTAGCTAATTAGCGCTTTTAAAAGCGCTTATAAATATACTAGTAGTCTAGCCCTACTATAAGTAGGCCGGCCTAGACCTTAGTTACCTAGACCTAGCGACGAATTTATTAGGACCTCCCCTTAACCCTAGTCTAGGCCCCCTAACCGGGAAAATAAAAACCTAGGGCTAATACTAGTAACTTAATAAGTATAGCGTAAAGCTAGTACGATAACCTAACTATTAGCCTAGCTAAAGGCCGGTATTAATAAAAAAAATAGCCCGCTAAGCTTTATAGTAGAAAAATAAAGTAGAGCTTAAAAAGATATCGTTATAGGATAAGGTTAGAGATAATTATATAATTAACTATTAACTAAAAACGCTTATACTACTAATTAACGTTATATACCTTATATATATAAAGGAGTTACTTTCTAAGGTTACTTTATAGTAGGGCTAATATAATTCCGACTAACTATAACAATACCTAAGATAGCCGGCGTAAGATTCCTATATATTATAACCGCGACCTAGTATAAGGGCGGACTAGCTATAAAAGAAGGGAGGGTTTTCCTTTAAGCACTTTAGTTTTTCCCTCCTATTTAATACCGAAGTTTTAGATACCTTTAGATAGGTTACTAGTATAATCTTAATAATAATAATAATAATAATAATAAATTTAGCTACTTTATTATTTATTTAAGGAGATTATTTAAAAATAAAGGAGGCTTTTAATTTTATCTTATAAAAAAGGAAGGTAAATATAATAAAAAGGAAGTTAATTTAGCGGCTAGTACTTTATAATATATAGGTACGTTATACTAACTACCCCTTCTTACTTAAGGAGGGTTTAAATATAAATTAATTAAGGTTATATAACTTACTCTTACTACTTAACTTAGTAATTAAAGGCTATTATTATTAACCCCTTTTATAAGGGATATAGCTATTATAGGGTTAAGTAAAAAGGAATAGTATATAAAAGATAAAAGCTAGGACCTAAGAGGATAGGATATATAAAGAACCCCCCTCCTTATATCCTATCTTTTTAGGCTCCTAAGTTCGTTAACCGCGCCCCCTTTAAGGTATAGTTATATAACTTACTCTTTTACTTTAAAGGGAGTTAAACTTATAATTAATAAAGTTATATAACTTACTCTTACTATTTAACTAGTAGTTATAAGTTATATTTATAACCTTCCTTATAAGGAGGGGCTTAGTAAGGCATCCCTTTAAGTAGCTTAGGTACTATAATACTTTTACTAGTAATATTATCCTTTAAGATAAAAGTAATCTTAAAGGTAGGCTTTTTAATAATATATTCCTTATATTAATTAGTCTTAATTTAATAAAGCTATCGCGATTATTATAAGTTTAAGCGCTATAGTATTATATTAATTAAGGGGTAGTCTAGTAATAGCTTTACTTCTTAGTAATAAATAAGGCTAACCTCTACCCCCTAGATCTTTATAGTTTCTTAACTAAATTAAGATCTAACTATACTATTAAAATCCCTTAATCTTAGTATATATAGCAGTGCTCTTATTATTAGGATTTAGTAATTATTAAGTTCGCTATAATAAGGAGATATTACGCCTTACTATAGTAGTTAAGTATATTATCTCTTATTATATCTTCTAGCTATATTACTAGCCTTAGTTACTTAATAAAGCTTTAATACTTTTAGTAAGTAAGCGCCTTTATTATACTATTAGCTAGGTTATTTATTAATATAATCTAGCTAATATATATCCGATCTTACTATACCTCTTAATAAAGCTAGTATCTATAAACGTTAATATATATAAGGTTTATCTTAAGCTTTACGCTTAATCTAGTTAGAAGCTTAATAGTTTAAAAGTTATTATATTAAAGCTTTATAGTCCCTTTAATATTAATACTAAGTTCCTTAGTTAGCTAGCTAAATACTACTTATTCCTTAGCTATTTATAAAAGTACTAATAATTTAGCTTTTATAAAAGATATTATTATAGTAGCTTACTTAGTAGCTTTTTAGTTAATTAGCTTACTAAAGAATAGGAATATATATCCTTATAAAGACTTCTTAGTTTTTAGGTTATTAGCGTATAAGGGGTTAGATATATCTATTAGCCGCCTTATTAAATTTATTACTATAAAGTAAATATAGCGGTCTCTTATATAATAAAAGTAAGCTAAGTATATATATACTTTATACTTATAGCGCGGCCTAAGGTTATAATTATATTAAGCTAGCTTTCTAGCTATAAATATAATATCTAGCTTAGTATAAATTACTAGATAAATAAGCGACTTAATTAAAGAGATATATTTATATATCTCTTTCTTTAAGGCTTACTTTTTATAAGGGATAAGCTCTTTTATTATTAGTAGGATCTTAAGCTTATAAAGGATATTATTATAAAGGATATAATATTTCTTTATAGTTTTAAAGATATTAAAAGCTTATAAGAGCTATATTATTTTAAGATCCTTATCCTTAATAATCTTAATACTAAGGAACTAGTATAGCTCTCTTATATATATAATAGTATATTTCTTTATAATAGCCTTATATATCTCTTCTTAATATTATTTTTACTTTTTAAGATATATTATAACGATATTATCTATAAAGATAAAGATAATAACGCCCTTATAAACTAGTATATAAGTATCTTTTACTAGCTACTAAGCTCTTAGTTTAGTAAAGAAACTAAATATATTATAGGATACCTTATAGTCGATAATCTAAGTACTTATAACGATATTTATTTCCCTTAAGGAAGTTAACCTTAACTCCTTAAAGCTCCTTATAGAAAAAGGAACCTAGAAGCTACTAGGTAAACTCTAGGGAATTACCTAGAAATCCTAGAAATAATAACTAAGCGGATTATATAGATATTTTATAAAGATTTCCCTTAGGGATATATTATATAGGGAATATACTAAAATTTACTAAGTAATAATAGCTCTTTTAAGATTATACTAATATTTACTTAAAAAGTTACTATAAGAATATAGTAGGGAAATTATAAAGAAATACTTATACTTATATAGGGAAAATACTAAGAAGTACTATTAATATACTATACTACTATTATATAATTATAAAGTTAAGATATTACTTAGTTAAAGCCCTAAGTAAGGTCTTATACTTACTATAGTATATATAAAAATAAAGAACCTATTAAATCTTAAGTAGGTAAAGAAAAATATAAATAGTTATTACTACTCTTACTTTAACTTATAAGACTAGTAGCTAGTCTATATTTAACGCGCGTAATAATATATAGCAGCTAGTCTATATAATACGTTTAACTATATATAAGGAACGGTGTTCCTACTATAAATAAAGCAGCTATAATATACTCTCCCGATTATATAAGCTAATAAGTAGTATATTAATTATAGACAAAATCTCATCCTATAGAGTAAGAATCGCTCGTTATTTTGCATGTTATTATGCATTAAACGGGTTGCCGGTTATCGTACAATCGGGAATCGAAGGAACGGAGCTAGCTTAGAATGCTAGCTAAGACCTCTTAAGAACACCGGCACGACCAACCTCCTTTAAACACGAATATTAGAGGAACCAAGACACTTCTAGATTTACTCGAGGTATCACGGAATTCCCTAGTCTTAGGGCTATACGGCAGCCTAAATCTAGTCCCGAAAGGTTCTTCCGTTCAGCTACAATTATCTATATAAGACAGCATGTCCGCTAGTAGATAGATAGAGAATCATTAACTTTAACACCTCTTCTATACACTAATATACTACTAATAAATTCCGTTGAAAATCCTACCTTATACTCCTTCTTCCCCTCTATTACGTAGTCTTACGTAATTCCTTAATTTCCTAAAATTCCGCTTTTGCTTATATACCTTTAGACTATATATAGTAGCTAGTCCGTTTAGTTACCTATTAGACTTATACTAGATCTAAGTAGATAGCTAGGAAAGTACTAGCCCTATATTAAGGGACTAGTATATAATAAAATATCTCTTTAAACTATAGCTTTAAGGAGATATAAAGCTTATATAGTACTTTTAATAGCTTTAGGTATAGCTTAGGTATTAAGAATCTTAGTAAAAGCTAGTAATAGACTTCTTAGTATAAGATTATATATAAAAATACTATTTTTACGTTATATTATTTTATCTTAAAGTCCTTGAGGTAGTAAAAGGCTATTAATAGTTAAAATATTCTTACTTATAATATAGCTATATATATATCCTTATTATCTTTAAGTTATAAGTCTTTATAAACTAGAATTCTTAAGGTATATAAGTAATAGTAGAATTTTAGGAAATTAAGGAATTATATAAGACTATATAATAAAAAGAAAGAATAAGTATAAGGTAGGATTTTTAATAGAGTTTATTAATAGTATATTTATATATAGAAGAGGACCCTCGTAGTATAGTAGTTATATACCTAAGAGGCTTACTAGCTATAATACTAGAGTTAGTTTAAATCTAGCTAAAAGCACGATTAATTTTTAGTTAGACTAGTAAGCTATATTAACCTACTTATTAATTAGCTAATTAGCGCTTTTAGAAGCGCTTATAAATATACTAGTAGTCTAGCCCTACTATAAGTAGGCCGGCCTAGACCTCGCCTACTTAGACCTAGCGACGAATTTATTAAGACCTCCCCTTAACCCTAGTCTAGGCCCCTTAACTAGGAAAATAAAAACCTAGGGCCGATACTAGTAACTTAATAAGTATAGCGCGAAGCTAGTATAATAACCTAACTACTAGCTTAGCTAAAGGCCGGTATTAATAAAATTAGCCCGCTAAGCCTTATAGTAGAAAAATAAGGTAGAGCCTAAGAAGATATTATTATAAGATAAGGTCTTATATAATTATATAATTAACTTTTAACTAAAAACGCTTATACTACTAATTAATACTATATACCCTATATATATAAAGGAGTTACTATAAGAATATACCTTTATATTCCTATTTTACTATTATAAAGAAATAATAAGTATAGGGAGGCTCTATAAAATAAGCTAGTAAAAAGAGGCTCTATAATATAGTCTAAGGGAATAACCCTTAAAGATAAAGACCTCTACTAGATATCTATACCTTCCTTTAGAAAACGCGGGTTAAGATAAGTATATCCTAATATAATAAAATATATATAAAATACATTAGTTAATTATAAGTAGAACGGATACTATATTGCCTATTTTAGCCTAGCGTTTCCGGATCTATATACTTTTTACTAATTTATTTATAGTAGTATATATATAGGGTAAAAACCTAATTTAGGAAAACTACTTTTATACCTTAATAGGATATATAAAAACTTATTCTTTTTTAAGAAAAAAATCCTTAGGTATTTTAACGGGGGCATCTATACCCTAAGGAATATATAGCCCGCGTAGTAAAGTCTCTAGTAGGGTCCTTAGTAGGGTCCTTAGTAGGATCCTTAGTAGGATCCTTAGTAGAGTCTCTAGCTAGCCCTCTTTTTAATTAGATAATCCCTTAGCCCTTATTCGTCTAAGGAAGAAGGAGGGAAAATTCGGTTTATAAAAGAGGACTCTTTTCCTCCTTAGCTAGTAGATAGTATTAGCATTATCTTCTTCTTTTATTATTAGTATCGATATCTTCTTTTATATCCTCTTTTACTAATATACCTTTTTAGCCCTCTTTACCTTTATCTTACCCTACTTAGTACTTTCTCGTTTCTTTCGTTCCCCTTAGACCCCCTCGTCCTTTAGTATCTAGCTACTACTATTGCCGTTAGCGTAGGTATATTTTTAGGTATATACTATAGCTACTATTAAAACTAGTCTTTAAGGCGTAAACTCGTTATTCTATTTTATTTATACGGCAATAAGTAGCTTTATAAAGCCTAGAATACTTAGAGGACGACGGTACTATTTAGAAAAAATAAAATCTAAGGATTTAATAATTAAAGTAGTAACTACCTTAATAGCTAGAGTTAGGGACCTAATAAGGCAATAGACTTACTAGGAAATAAATAATTAAATAATACCTTCGCTAATAGTAAAGGAAAAGTAATAAGCTAATACTAAAAAACCCTAAGCTCTTATTATTAGCCCTATAACTCTTAATACTAGCGACTTAGTTAAGAAACTATGATCCTTATATAATACTTTAAAAAATATAAATAACGACGATAGTATAATCTAAACTATTCTAGAACCTTACTAAGACCTCTTACTTATATATATACTAATAATACTAATATACGTACTAATAAGGGATACCTTAATAACCTTAACCTTAGCTCTCCTCTACGCGGTAGCTTATAGAGAACGCTTACCTCCCGCTAATAGATAAGAAAGTAAGTAATAAGATAGTTATAATAAGATATCCTCTAACTCTAAAAACTCTAACTTTAAATTTCGTAACCTTATAATCTATAGGTATATTATATCTAGAAACGCTAGCCGTTAAAAGGGATTATCTAATCTTACTAATAGCGATATAAAGAAAATTAAGGTAGATATTAATAAGATTACTAATAGACTTAAAGATATACTCCTTAGAAGCTAAGATAACCTTATAGGAAGACTCTACTAACTATAACTCCTACCTATTAGTAAATTTAACGGTAAAAATATAACTAAATTCCTTAAAAAGTTTAAATAAGAGATATATATTAACTATATCTATAACGAAGATAAAATAAACTAGCTTAAAGTCTATATCTCCTCTATATAAGCCCCTACTATTAAAATTCTTATAGATAGACTTACTTAAGAAGAAGTAAAGAAGAGACTCTTTTAATACTACTATATATATAATATTAAATAACTAAAAACTACTAATAACCGCTTAGACTATTATAATACTAAAAAGCCTAAGACTATTATAAAAGTTATAGAATAGCTTAGTCTTTACTTATACCTATAGCGTAAGGCATAACCTAATAGCTAGGAAGAATCTATAGTCTAGTTATACTTTATCTACTATATAATATTAAAGGAGCTTATTATTAATATTATAAAGAGAAATAGGAAGATATCTAAAGTTATCTTAAAACTCCTATATAAAAGCCTTATCTATATAATTAATAACTACTTAGTACCTCGCTAAGACGTTAAGTAATAAGATATAGTATTTAAAGTCTATAATTAAAAGCTTAAGAACCTAAAAAAAGACTAGCTCTTTAAGGAAATTAATAAAGTAATAAAGGAAGCTAAATTTAATAAAGGCAAAGAAAAACTTTTTAAAGAGTTAAAGAAAATAGATAAGAAACCTAGATAGCTTATAAAGGAGATCTTAGACTTAATAAAAGCCTTTAAAGATATAAAGATTAACCTTACTCGCTAGTAAGAGTAGATATTTAACTAGCTTAATAGGGAATAGAAACGCGTTAGTAGTAAAAGCTACTCTTTAAGTTATAGATAAGAAGGTAGCGTAAATACTATTAGATTTTACTACCTATTTAATTAATATATATAGTTTTAGGTTAATACTTTTAACTAGCTTAGGAGATACTTTTATTATAGTAAAGAGAGATACTACCCTAATAAATATAAGGTATATTTATAGGACTATAAGATTAGATTTATAATATATAAAGTAGTAAATAAGACTCTTTACTTTAAAAGAAAAGATAATAAAAGTATAATTCCCCTAGTACTTATTAATAGGTTTTCTTAAATAAGTATATATATTTAAAGGCTTATTATATACTAGGTAGATATATAGCTAGACTCCTTTGTATTACTACTTATAAAATAGGTTAAAGCTATAGTTATACTATCTTACTTAAATTAAGCTATTAGTAAAAGAGAATCTAGTTTCTTAGACTAGTTCTAGAAATATAGTAGCCTATATAAATAGAAGCTAAGGAATCTAAAAGTAAGTAATATAAGAAAAAAAGTAGGAAGGATATTAGTTATTATAATTATAGATAATATATAATAAAGCGATATATATAATTAGATAATTTATATAACTATAATAGGGATTAATACCTATAAGGGGAAAAGATAAAGAGTTAAAGAGGATATAGAGGAAATTAAGATAATAAGAATAGTAAAAACTAGCCTAAAGATTATCCTTATATACTATAGATATAAAGTAAATCTAAATAAGAAGTTTAATAGACTTATAAATAAAATCGTTAGAGAAATTATATATAAAAGAATCCTAATCCCTTTAAATTACTTAATTAACTTTATTCCCTAACTAAGCGAGAGACTTAGTACGAGATATATAGATATAGCCTAAGGTATAGAAAATACTAAATTCTAGACCTTAGAGAAAGTAAAGAGTAATATAAGACCCTATAAAGCTATAATAATAGTTATAAAAGTAACTAAAGATAATATAAAAAGTAGTTTACTCCTCCTTAAATATCTATAAGGAAAACTTATAGTAGCTTTAGTATAAGTTAAAGAATAAGATAAAGAATACTAAGTTAAACTAATTAAGCTTACTTACCTTACTTATAAAGAATCGGATTATAAGTGCTTTAAAGTCTAATAAGTACTAAAGGAAGTTAGGTTTATAACTAATATAATTAGCGTAATATAACTAGCTTAAGGACTATTTAATTAATAAACTTTAAAGGTAATAAGACTAAAAAAAGATAGATTTATTATATAGGAAGTAGTACTCTTAATAAAATACTAAGAGATAACTCTAAAAGACCTTATAGTAATTCCTATAATATATATAAATATAGTCCTTATACCTTTCCGCTCGCTTAAGTATATATAAGACCTACCTTATATTTAAGTATAGCTTAGTAGCTAGAAAGCTAAAGTTCTAAGCGCCTTAATCGATACTAAGTCTAAAGGAAACCTTATTATTAAAAGATACGTAAATATATATAAGCTTAAAATCCTATTAATAAGAGTATTAACGACGGCGTATACTAGGTCCCTTATAGATATAGTTAAGGAGGTAAAGACTAATCTCTATCTAGGTATAGCCGAGATACTAATCTATCTTTATATTATACTAGATAGAGTCTTAGTCCCTTTTATCCTAAGCATACTATTTATTAGAGCCGCGCGTATATTATTTAATTATTCCTTAAGGAACGGCAATATATAAGTTAAATATTAAATTAGTACTATCTAAGTAGTTACGCTAGCGGTAGGAGCTATTAAATAAAAGCTTCTAGGTAAGTATAAGGGCTTTTGCCCTATATAGGCCTAGACTAGGGTCTAGGCTAAGTCTATATATAAGCGGCCTCCGCGCCTATATAGGCTAGGCCTATACTTCTCTTCCTTTTCCCCTTTATAGATTATTAACCTTCTTCTAATAGACTATACCTAAGCCTACGCCTCTACCTACTCCGTAATAATATAATCTACCCTTTATTTTACCCTCTCCGTATCCCTATATATAGAATAGCTATTTTTAGCTGCCTTTAAAGCTAACGTTTAATTACCTAGTCTAGTTAAACCGCCCGCGCCGGTATATACGCACGCGAAATATCCGTACTCCTATAGTCGTAAAATTAAAGCGAACGTAATACTTAGTTCGCCCAGGCAATCGAGAGCCTCTTATAATAGCAGGGCTCCGCACGACTAAGAGCGGTACTACTATACCTTAATAAGTTCGACGGCTCCTCTATAGAGCTCGAGCCGTGGCTACTTTATATAGAAGCGAAGCTCTATACCGATAGCGCTATAGTAAGGGATATCCGCGCCTAATTCGACTATCTTTACGCGAGCCTATCCCTACGCCTATAAAGGCATCTCTTACCGTTTACGCGTACTAGTATAAATAGACTAGCCGACCTCCTCGCGAAGCTCTATATTAATTACGGCGAACCTAACGTAGCTAAGTCGGTAGGCTAGGAGCTTATAACGCTTTATTAGAAGCGGAGTAAAGCTATTCCGGCCTACCTTATACGGTTCGAAGAGGTACTTTATCGAGTAGACGTATATAGCTAGCCTAACGCGGTAAAGTATAATTGCCTCGTTACGAGCTTAAATTTAGATTAGCGTACCCGTCTAAGCAAAAGGTCTATACTACTAGATATATATACCGATCTCGTCTACCTTCTTCGCGAGCTTAGTAGTAATAAGTTTCTTTTTTTATCTTCTTCTATAGTATAAGAAGAGGATAATACTAGTAATACTATAGATATCTTTATCTCCGCCTCGAGGACTAAGGATAGAAAGAGGTAGCGATAGGAGGGTCGCTATATAGGCTACGGTAGTAAATCCTATTAGTTTTTAAAGTGCCCGCGCCGGGAGGCGCGGATAAACGCACTCTAAGTAGTAGAGGGGCGCACGCGCTAGGACGGAAAGGAGGTTAGGTTCGACGATAGCGACTCTAGCGATAAGTAATCTTAGTAACGCCTCTACGGGCTTCGTCGGCGTCCCCTCGCGTGCGGTAGTAGCTACTATATAGACGGGACGTATGCCCGTAGCGACCGAAAGGGCGGCTAAGATATAGGAAGGCCGCTAATATAATATAACTATAGCGAAAGGGAGTGCCCGTATAGCCCCGTACGGGAGGGAGCGGAGCCTTATATACCGGAGTACCGTCCCCTACGTTATAGTACTAGGAGCTACTACCGTGCGCTAATATAAGGGGGGCGGGATGCTATAAGCTTGCCGAAGCTAGCTATACGCCGTTCTACGTGCCTCCGCTCCTTAGCTAGAAGTACTAAAGCCCGACTCTTAGGGCGCGGCCCTTACTAATAATATAGTCTATCCGAGAAGCTCGCTTAGGAGGGTATTATATGTTATTTACTAACGTTTTTTCCGCGACTAAGCGTGCGTAGTCTACGCGAGGGTTCCGTCCCCTTAAGCGCGGTATCGGGTATTATTTAGAGGCGCGCCTCTTTAAAAGCTAGGTAGGGGTATAATATAAGGGCTTTTGCCCTATATAGGCCTAGACTAGGGTCTAGGCTAAGTCTATATATAAGCGGCCTCCGCGCCTATATAGGCTAGGCCTATACTTCTCTTTCTTTTCCCCCTCGTAGATTATTAACCTTCTTTTAATAGACTATACCTAAGCCTATGCTTTTACTTACTCTATAATAATAAGGTCGATATAGTAAAATCCTTTTAGACTATAACCTTAATAGTTAATAAAGATATATATAAAAGACTAAAGCTTAAGGAGACTATATAGGAAATAGCTACTTAGCTCCTAAGAAATTTTTTTTAGGCTTTAATAATAAAAGTTAAAAAAGATAACCTAGGAGCTACTTAATAATTATAGAGAGAACTTATTATAGATACCTTAACGGCCGAGATTCTCTTACTAAGAGGTAAGATCCTTAGTTATAAAGGGGGCGCTAACTAAGTCCTTAACTTAGCCTATATTAGTATAAACGAGCCCTTAATAGTACTAGTACGATAGTAATTAATTATAAATAAAGGAGATAAAGCGATTCTAGCTATTAGATCTAAAATAGTAAAAGAGATTATTAAAGTTATAGTTATAGAGGCTATAAGAGAATTTAAGAAAAATATTATTAAAGCTAGAAAGAAGTTTAGAAAGATCTAGAAGGTTAAAGTTAAGATAGGAAGGAAACGACCTATTAGATTATATAATCTAAGAGTTAATACTCTCTTTAAAAGAAAAGTAAATAAGATTAACCTTATTAACGATATTTTATTAAACGGCTTAATATTAAAAGGGGACCCTAACTAAAAGAAGACTAAATAAAATACTATTAAAGATAAGATATAGCTTAGACCCTCCCTAGAATACTTAATAGGAAAATTCTTAAGTATATAAAAAGGAAAGCGGCTAATATAAGAAAGACTTAAAGTAATTTATAAATAATTTAAGGGCTTTCTTATAAAGGTAGAAATCTAGATCTTTAATAGTATTTTATTTAATAAAAAAGTAGTATTATCCTAGGACTTTATAGAAAAAGGTAAAGTTAACCTAGCTATAGCTACCCTATAGGTTATTAGGATAATAGAATATAAGGTATAGTAAGTAGCCTTAATCTTAATCTTAAAAGCGATAAAGTAGAAAGTTATCGATATCCTTAAAATTAAACTAGAAATAGGAGTCTTTAAAGAAAGGTATAGGCCTTATAGGAACCCTTTTTTCCTAGTAGTAAAGAAAGATAGAGGGCTATGCTTAATTAATTCCGCTATATATATAAATACCGTTATAATAAGAGATATAAACCTACCGCTAAATATAGATAAGTTTAGCGACTACTTCTTAATATATAAGATCTTTTCCTTCCTAGACCTTTTTTTAGGCTATAATTAGATCCCTCTTAATATTAAAAGCTATAACTTAACGATATTCGCGATACCTATTAGCCTCTTATATATATATATACTCCCTTAAGGGGCTATAAACTTAGTTAGCTAATTTATAAGGATAATATAAAGAATCTTATAAGACCTTATACTAAATATTTATAGGAATTTCCTTAATAATATAGGTATTAAGGGGCCTAATATAACGTATAATAATAAAGAGGTAGCGCTAAGAGTAAGGAGATTTATCTTTAAATACCTTATTAACCTTAATAAAGTCTTAGTTAACGTCGAACTCTATAGTTATATAATTATAAGGGCTAAATTAAAATTCTACTAGTAAGTAACTAAAGTTATCGGTTATATTTATAGAATAAATAAAAGGTGCCCTATAAAAGCTAAAGTTATTAAAATTAAGGAATAAATAAGATACTTTAATATAACGTATATTTAAGCTTTCCTTAGTATTATAAGATACTATTAAATCTAGATTAAATAGTTCGCTATCTTAGTAAAACCCTTTATAGACCTACTAAAGAAAGAAGTCTATTAAGAATAGGGAGATAAATAAGTAAAAGCGATAGCTGCCCTTAAGGAAGCTATTACTAATTTAGTCTTTCTAGTATCCCTTAACGTTAGCCTAGGAAGAGGAGATATTATTCTAATATATAATACTAGTCTACTTAGCTAAGGGGCAGTCTTAATATAAATCGTTAATAGAAAGAGGCGCCTTATAAGGTTCGAAAGTAAAATATAGTTATTAATAGAAACTAAATACGATATAATAAAGAGGGAGTATAGGGCTATATTAAGTATACTTAAGAGACTAAGAATATACTTATATAGCGTATATTTTATCCTAGAAACTAATATATAAGTCTTAGTTAATTAACTAAAAGGTACTCTTAAAGACGTCCTTAAAGCTATAGTAACTTACTAGATAAGCTATATTTTCCTCTTTAACTTTACTATATAATATATTAAAGGTAAGAAGAATAGTATAGCCGATAGACTCTTAAGAAAGCTTAAAGGACCTTTTAATATATTAAATAGGGAAATAGAAAGCGATATTAAAGAATTTATAGACTTTTACTTAAACGTAGTATAAGGGACTAAGCTATAAGGGGACTACTTAAAGGAATCGAGGATAATTATAGACTTCCTTTAAACGTTAAAACGGCCGAAGGGCCTTTTTAAATAAGACTATAAGAAGCTATATTTAAAGAGTCTAAATTTCTATATTAAAGATTAAAAGCTTTAGCGACTCCCTAGGAAGGAAGAAAGAGGACCTATACTAGTCGTAGACAACCTAAAAGAATAGAAAAGGATTATCGTAAAGTACTATATATAAATAGGATATAAAGGATAATAAGTTATATATACGTTCGTAAAGAATAGGTATTAATAAGCTAGCCTTTAAAACGATATTTATAGCGTAATCTCTTCCTATAAAGAATACTAATACTTTATAACTAAGAGACCCTAGGAATTTATAACTATAACCGCGCCTAGCTACCTTATAAATAAGATTTACTTCGATAGCTAGTATATACTATTTAATTATAAGTATTTATACCTTATAAAAGTATAAGATAACCTTACTAAATAGGTAGAAGTAACCCTAGTTAAAGAAATTACTATAGGAGCTATAACTAAATTTATACTCTTTATTATTTTTAGGTATAGTATAATACTATACGCTATAATCGATAGAGGGCCTAAAATAAAGAAAGACTTTAAGTATATCCTAAAGAATATAGGCGTTAAAGTTATTTAAACTTTAGTATATAATTTAAAGGTAAACGTAGTAGTAAAATAAAGGTACTAAAGGTTAATAATAGTACTTATAAAAATAGTAGAGAAAAAGGGTAAGTAGATTAAATACCTTAACTAAGTAATCCTTATAGACTAAATAATAGTTAGAGAGTCTTATAGAATATTAGCTTTCTACCTACTATATAGATAGGAACCGGTACTACCTCTTAAGGTAGAATACCTAACTTAGTAACTAATTAACTAAGATAAAGTAAAGATAAGAGAAGAATTATTTAAAGTATAAGTATAAGTTTTAAAAAGGAAAGAAAAAGATATAAAAGAAGCTAAGAAAAGAGTAATAAGATATCGGAATCGATTAATAAAGAGGATAAATAAAGCTAATAAGTATATAATAAGGAAAGAAAGCTTATAACCTAGAGACCTTATCTTACTATTTAACGTAAGACGATTAAATAATCTAAGGAAGTAAGCTAAGTATTAAATAAGGTAAAACGGTCCCTTTTAAGTAGTATCGCGCTTAGAGTAGTCTAGGGTATATAGGATTAAGACTCTAAATAAAATTATACTTAATAAGATAATCCTAAGAAAGTATTTAAAGAAGTTTAAAAAAGATAAGGAAGGTTAGTAGTACTTTACTAAGGACGACTAGTTACTCTAAGATAAGATTACTCTTAATAAGAGGAAGAAAGAAGAAATAATAAATAAAGTAGATAATTTACTACTCTTACTAAGTAGAGAAGCCTTAGATTAAATAGTATTATAGTTATAATAACTCCTTAATAAACCTTAGAAGGATTAAAGCTAAGAAGAGAAAGAAGAGCGACTATAGATACCTAAGAAAGGCCTAAGGTATACGATTAAGGTTTAGCTACTATAACTTAGTAAAGTAAAAAAGGATCTTTATATAGGAGCCTTAAAGACGCTAATCTAATAAGAAAAGGAGGAGGTAAAAAGGAGCTAGGAAGGAAAAAGCAGTAAAGATAAAAATCTATAATAGTTATAAGAAGCACGCTAGAACCTAACTAGTAACTAAGGCACTATCTAACTATTTAATTAAAGGATAACTATAATAGCTAAGATATTTATAAGCGCTTTACCTACTACCTTATTATTTTAAATTTTCTACTTAAAGCTCCTTAAGTAAATAAAGATAATATTTCCTACCCTTCCTTAATAATAACCTACCCTCTACTACCTTAAAGAAGATAAATAAAGATATAATTAAATAATAAAGTAAGAAAACGAATATTCTTACTACCTACCTCCTTTAAAAATAGGATTTTTTACTTTATAGATAGAAACGTCTATTCTTTATTATAGAAAGGGAGACCTATAGTAGCGAAAATAAACGCGCCTATAAAATAAATTTTAATATATTTTCGACTTACTAAATTAAACGTATATAACCTTAGGAGAAAAACTTTTACTATTAAAGATAGCAATTAAATAAAGCTACTTACTCTTAGTAAACCTACTATAGACTACTATAAAGTAAACTTAAAGACTATTTAATTATTACTTAAAAGAGAGCTTATTAAACCTATATAATCTCTTTCTAAGTAAAATAAGTATAAGGTTAATTTCCTTCCCTTCCTTTAAATCCTTAGTAAGACTAAAGGGATTAAGGATATTATAAAAAAGATAAAGGGCGGTTTTATTACTAATATACTTATCGTAAAATTTATTAGTCTTAAGGTTAGTATAGAAATTATAACTATATATATAGTTAGCGAATCTATTAAGGTTATAAGTAGCCCTATAGTATCTAAGGAAGTACTACTATTTATAAATAGGCGCCTTAGTTAAATCCTAGATATAGTTAGTATAAGAGCTGCTAGTAATACCTAAAAGAGAGATATACTTATAAAAAGAAAATATAACGTACTTATAGGCGGAAGTTATAGTTATCTAATAAGTTTAAATATACCCTTAATAAAGGTAAGGATTATAAGTTCTATATAAAGTAATTAAGACTACTTAAGAGTATTTTTACTACCTTAAACTAAGCTAAGAAAAGAAATATCTATATAGATAAGCGATTTCTATAGGGATATAAGTTACTAGCTAACGTTTATAATAAAGGGTATAGAAGACGATTTAATTATACCGACCTAGTATACTCTCGAGAAAGTAAGAGAAAGGAGAGTAACCGCGCGCTTTAATCCTAACGATATTAAGAGCTTTTAATAGAACCTATAACTAAAAGGTAATTTCTATATAAATTAAAAACCCTTAGTAACCGATATTATTTCTACTATAGACCTAGGTCTTAAAGTAATAATAGATTTATAAAAGAAGATAGTTAAAACGAGCTAAGTAAGATTAGATAAGTTAGATAGTCGTTACTTAAAAGTACTTTATATAAAGAGGAAAGACCTTAGTATAATAATTCTAAGTAAAAAGAGTAATAGTAATAAGGGAAAGTTATAGAAAAGTAGTTAAAAAGAGGTTAACGATATTTAGTAGCTCTTTAGTTTTAAGTTTAGCGGTCTTACGAGATATAATAAAGAAGAAGAAGTAGTTATAAAAGGAGAAGATAAGAGGTAGCGGTCTAAAGAAATAAAGAAGATAGAGGAGAGAAGAGGAAGAAGAGGAATAAAAAAAGTAAAGAGGAAAAGAAAAGGGCGGAGATTAAATAGCTCCTTAATCGATAACTAGTAAAAGAAGCTATTTAAGCGTAACCCCTAAATACGCCTAAGACCTTACTACTATAGAGGCCGGCTAAAGTAACTAATAACCGCGCGCTTTAATAACTATTTATTCCTCTTACTATACCCTCCTTCTTCCTTTCTTCTTCTTCCTTTTATATATATATATATATATATATATACTTTATATACTTCCTTACTTATAACGATCCCCTTTATTAATATAACTCTTATATATATATATAATACCCTCTTAGCCTCTTAGCGTTATAACTTAAAACTACTTACCTTAACTATTTAATCTTATCTTTTCTCTTTCTTTTACTTACTCTACCCTTTCCTAAGATATAGCGGCGAACCTAAATAGTATCCTAGGCCCGGCTATAGACCTCCCTAAGAATACCGCTATCTTCTTTAGCGTACTACTATTTAAGAGTAAGAGCTTTATTTTACCTACTTACTTTAGTAAAGTTAAAGTAAAAAGCAGTAAAAGGCGCTTTTACGCTAAAGATAAGGAAAAGTTTATAAACTAAGACTAATAAGATATTTATAGGTAGAAGTAACCCCCTTAGTATATCTATAGAAATCGTTAGCACTTAATACTAATAGGCTTTATTAAATAGCGGGATATTACCCTTAAAGACGCTTAGATAATATATAAGGGCATTAAAAAGATAAACGGATTTACTAGGAATAAGGCCCGCTAAAAAGAGTATAACGTTAATATATATAACTTTCTTTATAGAGCTATCGATAAATAATAAGCTATAAGCTTTAGCCTTAACGCGATAATTAAGATCTTAATAAGAGGTATTAAGAATATAGTATACCCTTTACCTTACTTACTATTAGTTTATACTAACTATTAAAGGGAACCTATCGAAGATATAGAAGATAGATATATAAAGTACTATAAATACTTAAATAGTAAGGAGTATCTAATTAAGTTTACTACTCCTACCTTTAACCTTAGTCGCTTTATATATAAATAAAGGTATATAACTAGAGTTATTAACTTTTTAATAAGACTAAATAAAGGGGGACTTTACTAAGGAGCGTTCCTTTAAGACTATAAGGAAGGAAACTTAGTTATTTTTAATACTTAGAAAGAAGGATAGTACGCTAGACTCTATATATTCCTATAAGTATAATAGTAGTTTCTTTATATCCTTTAAGTTCCTTATAACTTTACTTATACGCTAGTCCTTTATACTACTTAGTAGGAAGGGTAGGAATATAGCTACTTAGCTTTAATAGTCTAATACTAGGTTAAAAGTATAGTTAGGCTATACCTTAAGATAATTAAGTAGCGATACTTAAAGGTTAAAGTAATTCTAAAGTAAAGGTATAGGGTAATATAAGAAGCCCTATAAATAGATAAAATCTTATACTAAGACTAGTATTTCTTTAAGCTAGATAAGAGGATAAGTATAAAAGGCTACGTTAATAGGCTAATATATAAAATCTAAGCTATTACGGCGAACGAGCTTAATTATATATAAGCGATATTATAAGGTAGCGGAGTTTCTTAGTAGTTTAATAGCGGGGTTAAACGACTATAAAGGATACTATCTAATTAAGGTTTAATAACTTTTAGCGGAGTCTTTCTTATAAGAATTCCTAGGTATAAACGGATTTACTAATATAACTATATTATTCTAAGAGATTAAGAAGAATAAGACTTCTAAGAAGTCCTAGAGGTAGTTAACCTCTAAGATAGGCTTAGTAGATAGAAACTACTACTTTAAAGAAACATAGAACTAGCTTATATAGTAAGGAGAGTAAGAAAAGAGCTAACTATACTAGCTACCCTTATAGAGTAACCTAACTAGATCGCTTAAGCTATACGCGGTTTTTTTATAAAACTCCTCCTTAAAAAGACCCCTAACTATTTAATCGCGCTAATAAGAATTAAGAATAGGCTTAGACCTTTATTACCTTAAGCGTTAACTAAATTAAGCTCCTTATTTAAACTAAGTAGCCTTTCCTTAAGTAACTTCGAGATAGGATCCCTACCTTAGAATCTATAAAAGAGAGAGCTAAGCGCCCTTACTAGTCCTTTTATTTATATAGAAATAACGCTTTTATTTTCCCCCTTAGATATATAGCTAATTAGGCCTACTCCTTGCCTACTACTAACGACCCCTTTAAACGTATAAAGGAGTAAAAGACTTATAACTATACCCTTACTAATAGCCTAATAAAAAGCTAATAGGAAAGAAAGGTAGATAGCGCGGCTACTAACTCGCCCTAAGACTCCGAAATTACTAGGTGCTCGGTTAATTACCCTAAGGCTAAAGACTCTAGTAACGCTTATAGCGCGCCTTATTACTTCCTAGAAATAAAGTATAGTAATAGCCTCTCTAGCTATAGTCCCTATAAGGTTTATACCTAGCTTTAAACCCTCCTAGGTTAAAAGAGTTAAAAACCTAGGAATATATTAAAACTACCGCTAAGATATTAATAACTATAATTCTATATATTTATATAAGACTACTAGCGACGCGATAACGACTAGTCTATAAGACTTAATACTAATTAAAGTTATTATTATTAAGGCTATTATTACTACTATAGCTATTACTATAAGTATATATTAATAGAGCGGCCTATATAGCTAGGAATAAACTAACGCCTTAAGTAAAGTAAAACTTACTTATTACTACTACTATTATAGTTAAAGAAGGAAGAGAAGGAAAGAAAGAAAGAAGAGAGGGATACTACCTTATATACCCTTAAGTAAAGAAGGCTACTTAAGGTAAAGGGGATAGGTAACTTAAGGCTTACGTAGGTCTAGGCTAGCTACTAGCTACTTAGGGGCGTATATAATAGGTTATACTCTTATTTAAACGGCTAGCCGGCTAATAAGTATAAAGCCTAGTTCTAGCTACTTAAGCTAATAAGCGCGGGGATAATAAAGCTAGGAGAGCTAGTATAATTAATAGGAAAAGGTAGGGTAAAGCTAGTAGTATAGGCCTAATAGTATAGAAGCTATTAATTAAGTAGCGCTACGCCCCGCTTAAGAGAAGGTATTATATAAAAGTCTTTAACTATTATAGGTTATAAGCTTAGGCTATAGCCTAAGCTATATAGTTATATATAAAGGGCCGGATCCTATATATATATATATAAGCTAGCTATATATAAGAGAGCTTTATATAGCTTATTAATATTATCTTATAAATAGTACCTATATATATACCTTTACTTATTTTATAATAATTTTATTTATTAATAAGATATTAATAAACCCTTAATAAGTAGAAGTAATAGCTTAATAGCCTAAACTTATAACCTATTATAATATTTAGGTTTTCCTTAAGTTCTATAATTTTTACTAATAATTTATATATAGGTACTTTAGAGTTATAATATAAGAGCGCTACTAAGAGGTATTAGCTAATAAAGTACTAAGGTATATAATACTAATATATTAATAGGGTATTAGTAAGAAATCGTGCTTACCCCGCTTATATATTATAGACTACTTATTATTCCGATAAAAAAAGAAAAATCCCTCTTCTTATAAGCTTTAGTCTTATAATAAGGAGAATATAATATATATAGTAAAGTACCTTTAGCTATCTCTACTACTTAACTAATTATAGCGTAATATATATTCCTTTATATATAGCGCCCTTAACTATATTATTAAAGGGGAGTAAAAATAAAAAGAAGCTAGGGAGTATAGAGCTAAACCTTACTAAATAAGTAGCGTTTTAAGCTCTTAAAGATACTTTTTAAGGAGCCCTACTCCTTTAATATTATAATCTAAAAAGACGTATTTATATTAAAATAGATATATTATAATTCGCAATAGTAAGAATTATCTCTTAACTTAATAATAAAGAGCGTTATTATTTAATTATATTTTAGTTAAGGAAGTTTATTAAAGCTAAACTTAATTATAGTATTTTAAACTAAGAACTATTTACTATTATTAAGTTATTTAAATACTAGCGATATTACGTTAAAGGGGTAGTATATAAAGTAAAGGTATTATCGGACTATTATAACCTTTAAACGTTTATATACTAGACCTCCTTATATCGCGTATACTATATATATTAATTAACGCTATCGCTTATATCTAATAAGCGGCTATATTTTTTTCGTGATAGTTATAAGCCCGGGAGGAATAGAATTCCTATACCTTCCGGCTGCTATAAAAGGCACCTTTCTTGCATCCCTCGTAGCTTCCTTTTACCCCTCTTACTAGAAAAGCCGATTTTTAACCGACTTTTCTGCCCCCCCTCTTCTTTCGTAACGATAACGAAAATCGACTCCTCTACCGTCCCGACGGTCTATAGGACGATTCTTATAGAGCCCTAAGATTAGGATAAGTAGGTAAAGGAGCTACGGGCTCGTATAGACAGAACTATCTACAATTTAGTCTTCTCTAATAAGCAGGACCCTCTCGAGCCCCCTCTTCGTCCTAAGGCAACAGACTTTATAGAGGGAGCTACCCTCTTCTCCGAGCTAACCTCTGCATAACAGAGAGCTTTTTCTGCTGCCTTAGGCGACTACGAGAGTCACTAAAAGGAATACCTTTACGAGACGAAGTTGCTAACTACTGCACGTATAGCAATAACGGAATCCGTTAGTGCCGCAAAGCTAATCACTCTTCGAGAAGAAGAGACTCCTAGGCAGTGGCTTTTAAAGCTCGAGACCTCGATAGCTCCCTCGAGGGGCTATATAACTAACCGTATTAGGAAGACCTATACGGCCTACCTAGGAGCCTTTTCTACTAGGAACCTACTAGCTTCTTCGTGGCTAGCTAAGTAGGAAGAAATCCTCGAGGAAGCTAACTAATACTTCCTTATAAGCTCTTTCCGGCTAGTAGCTACGGGATATATCTCTACTAATAAAGCCTATTAGTAACGGTTACTCGACTATCTTTCGAGAGGCTAGCCGGGAACTAGATAAAGAGGCTGCTAGAGTATAATAGTAAGCAGTCTTATTCCTTCGTAGCTAGCACTCGACCTAGACGGCTCGACCTACTGCCTATGCAGCTGCTGCAGCCCCTATTGCTGCGGCTCCCGCTGCTGCTGCTGCGGCTATTGCTCCTTCGGCTCCTCCTCCCTCGAGAGTATTAATACTGTCTTTAACGGCTGCCGTAGGCCCGGCCCCGGCTCCGCCTCTTGCTCCGGGCCCGGCCCCGGTCCCGTTAGTTAGACCGGCCCGACTAGTCCCCTAATAGACCTTTTAGTCCGTTAGTCGAAAAATCAGGGAACTAGTCGAAATCGAACCTCTTCGTTAAAATTAGCAATAAGGGGTAAAAAGGGGGGGTTTTTAAGCAGACCTTCTAGATCGGGACGAGGATTCCTCGAAGAAATAGAAGACTAGACGACGAAACAGCTACCTAGCCTATAAATCCCTAGGCCATCGATTATTATAATGCTAGTAGGTCTTTAAGGAAAACCGACCTAAAGGATTTAACCCTTTAAAGAGGCTATAAGAAACGATATAATAGTCTCTTAAGGAGGACCCCTCGTTATAGAAGAAGATAGACGAGATTTAGGTTGCTAAGAAATAGCAACTAACGCCGCTGCCCCTATTCGAGCTGCAAATTCGAGGAAAAATCGTTAGTATAGTAAATCCGGCCTTTATCTTCCCTACGGATCAATAAGGCCAAGACCAACCGTTAGAGCCCTCCGATTATCCCCTACGAAAATTAGCTATCCTTAACTCTAGTGCTTCCCTCGATATCTATAATATACTCTTACGATTCCGGTCCTTTAAGAAGGCATAAAGGGAATACCTTATTGCCGGGGAATTAACCGTACGGATAGAGGGGTATAGAAGGGTGAATTTCACGATAAAATTACCTAATAGGTCTATACGAATTCTTCGACGAAAAAGGGTAGCTTTTTGCCCTCGATTTTTAACGAGCTTAATTTCCTTCCGCTTTCTTCGAAAGGAAGGAATCTTCTAAGATACGACGTCTAAGCCTACGAGGCTAGTCTAGAAGAATTAGACTATTAGGCTTATCGAGGAGAAATTCGGTTAATTTATTCTCGAATTCCGACCTATCCTTAGGAAGGAATCTCTCGAGAAGTTAGCTTTCCCTGCTCGAAGGAGGGTAGGTTTAAAGGACCCTCTTCCGGTAGCCTAAGGAGACGGTCTTCTTTAGCACGCATAACTTAGTCACCCGGGCCCCCTAGCTTTGCATAAGCTAGGCTAATAACAGGGCGTACGAATAAGGGGCCTAAAGACCGTCGAATACGAATACTACGGCTAAGGAAAGACTAGGAGACGAATTTCTAGACGAACGCCTTTACGGCCGAACCAGCCGTGTAAGGAAATTTAGGTCGACTAGACCGACGTCTCTAGGGATTAGGAAAGCTTCGTTAAGGTAATGTTTTTTATAGACGCCTTTTTAGGGATAGTTTTCCCCTATTTCTTACGGACCTACCTAAGTAAGCATAACTAGTTTGCCCTCTAGGACTTCGTTAACTAGATAAAATCCTACTTTAGCTACGAGGTAAAGAAGATACGGTCTAACGGAGAGCTATTTACGAAGGATATCTTAAATTAGCTTCGAAAAAGGGGCATTTTACCCCTCCTATTAGCACCGAATACCTAGGCCTAGAACGGAGGGGCAGAAAGATTAAGGGGTGCTATAATAGAAAGGGCCTATACGATAAGACTTACTATAAGGCTTCTATACGACCTTTAGAGGGAAGTCGTTAAGACCGCCTATTACCTTCGGAACCGGACCCTAAGGGACCCTAGGGGACTAAGGGACTATAGGGACCTAGAGACCCTTTTTAAGACCTAAGGAATAGACTAGAAATCCCTACTTAAGCTCTTTACGAAGAAGAGGGCCTCGCTAGCCTACCTTCGTGCCTATAGCTATAAGGCATACGCAATAACTACCGATATATAGCTAAAAAGGAAGAAGAAAAGAAAGCTTAATCCTAGAGCCTTTATTAGTTACCTGTTAGTTATAATTTATAAATATCTTCCGGATCTAGATTCTCTTCTACGGAAGGTTATTTCGACTAGGATATAATTTTCAACGAATCTAGCTTCTTCGACGGAAAGAGGGATTAATAGCCCCTCTTACTCTCTTAACGTTAGCTAATTTAAAAGATTTAAATCCCCCCTTCCTAATAGTCTTAAGAAGAAGTCCTAGACAAGGAAACGGAAGAAGAAACCGACGTCGAAGTAGTCGAGGATAACGCCGACTTCGAAGAGGAAGCTATTAGATTAGATAATCTAGACAAAGAAGGAGACTATAGGAAAGCGGTAGAGCTAGAATACGCCTACCTACCTACGCCTCCTCCTACGTAAGAAGAAGATCTAAAAGCAGCTTTTTTAGTTAGTCTTCCCGTCTCGGCCCCTAAGGGGGTAGGAAAGGCACCTCTCTTAAAGGATTACCCGGCTGCCTTTTTATCCCTGCTTCGAGAAGCAAAGGAAGGTATAGGGCCCGATACGGATACTAAAGAAGACTAACCTCTCCCCTATTTCGATCGTTTTTCCGACTTCTATCTAACGCCTATAGAAGACGGTTCCTACGGAGCATTTATAGCAGGCCGGCTCTTTAAGCTATAGCTATTAGCAAGGAAGGCATATAAAAGAGACCTCCCGGACCTACTAGTAAACTAGAAGCAGCTAGAAAGACACCCTTTTAAAGACTAGTTTTTCTAGGCCTAGAAAGACCACCTAGCCTTACACGAAGAGATAGGGTCTTTCGAAGACGTCCTTAAGGAAAAGGTAAGAGGAAAACAGGTCCTTAGCTATAAGTAGGTCTTTATCTATAAGACTAATAAACACGGCTTCCTTTAAAAGTATAAAGCCCGGCTAGTTATCTATAGGAATTAATAGGAAAAAGGGGATCTACCTACTAGGGCAACCACCCTAGCAGGGATGTCTTTTCGGACCCTTATAGCTATAGTAGCAGAATTCGACCTCGAACTCGATTAGATAGATATAGTTAACGCCTTTATTAACTACCTACTTAAGGAAGAAGAAGTTATCTATATACGACTTCCTCCTAGTTTCTAATAACTAGGAAAGGTTCTACGGCTTAGGAAAGCTCTATACGGACTACGAAGATTACCCCTTCTTTAGCAATAGCATTTAATAGGTTCCCTCGAAGCCCTAGGCTTTAAGAAAGTCCCTTAGGAACCGTGTATAATATAGAAGGGTAAAATCACGGTCTTCTTCTACGTCGACGATATTATCTAGGCCTACCCGAAAGAGGAAGAAGCTACTACTAGGGAGGCTATACGAGGCCTACAATAAAGGTATAAGATAACTAGGCTAGGGGAGCTAAAGTGGTTCCTAGGGATACGAATCCTTAGGAATAGGTCCTAATAGACTATCTAGCTTACCTAAGACGCCTATATCGATAAGGTCGCTTATAAATTCCTCCCTAATTCCCTCGATAAGAAGCTTCCCTCTACGCCTATATTAGATAAAGAGCTTTTGCCTAATCCGTCTTTTTAAGCTAGGGAGCAAGAGAAATACTAATATTAATAGAAGGTAGGCTCCCTACTTTTTTCAGCTATTTCTACTAGACCGGATATCTCTTTTACGGTCTCCTAGCTAGCTAGGCATAACTAGAATCCTAGCCCTAGGCATTAAGAAGCAGTAGACAGAGCTATCCTTTATCTCTATTTAACGAGATTATACGGTCTACGCCTAGGAGGGTAGGGAAGGAAACTAGCTGCCGAAATCTTCCTTTATTTAAGCGATTCGTCCTTTACGGACAATTCCTTAGATAGAAAGAGCTTATAGGGGTATATTATATCCCTTTTTAAAGGAACTATTGCTTAGAGAGCTTCGAAATAAGCTACCGTTACTATATTAAGTATAGAGGCAGAGCTACTAGCTCTTTTAGAAGCGTTAAAAGAAGCGATTTTCCTTAGCCGGCTACTAATATCGTTACGACTATAAATTCCGTCCCTATTAGCTATAGAATGCGATAATATATAGACTATACGAATTCTTATAGAGGAAAATAGTAAGCTATCGACCCGGCTACGGTATATCGATATCTACTAGCATTAGTTACGCTAAGAGGTCTAAAGGGGACTTATTTCCGTCCGTTAGGTTCTAACAGCATCGATAAAAGCCGACGGTCTTACAAAGCCCTTGCTAAAGCAGAAGCTAGCTATCTTTTTATAGCAAATTAGGCTAGAAGACGTTCGAGAGAAGCTATCCTTAGAAGCCCGCCTTAAGAGTCTACGAGAGGAGCTAATAGCACGTAAGAGGAAGGAGACGTCTATAGCCGAAGAGAGGAATTAGGACTTATCCTAGAGGAGGGCCCCTAGCTTAATTAGGACTTATTCTTCTTAAAGGCCCCCTTTTTAGGGACTTATCCTTAGAGAAGCCCCCCTTTCTTATAGGACTTGATTTCCTCCTTAAGGCCCCTTTCCTAAAGTAGGTCTAAAAGAGCCTAGAGCTAAAACCTAGATTTCTTAAGTAGGGGATAAGTATAGACTAAGACCTCCTCTATACGCTACCGGCCTAGGTATTTAGCTTTACCCTTTCTATAAGGGCAGGCTATAGCTAAGGGGTATGTCATGAAGCGTGGCCTAATTTCGTAGTTCTCGGAGATATCCCTTAGTACGAGGGACCTAGGAAGCTAAAAACAGGTTTTAAGGAAGGAGCTAAAAGGAGGTGCAGAGAGGAGGGTAGGGGTAAGAGGGGAAGCAGAAGTAGCGATAGCTTCCTATAGAGGTAGCGAGAGATAAGACGGATGTGCCGGCAACGGCTAGAAAAGAGGGGAAAAACCGGTAAAAAGCTCGGTAGTCGAAAGGATATTAGTAGCTTCTTTAAGCAGGATCTTCTATATTAATTAAGATACTAAACGGGTATAAAGAAGGGCGTTAGATAGAGGAAAGAAGGAGAATTAAGGCAATATAATAATTACTCCCCTGCCGCAATTACTGCTCCTATAAGAATTAAATCTCTCTGCCCTGCCTATCCGACCCCTTACTTCTAATTTCACCTTCGTGTATTTTTATGCCCTTCTCGTATCTCTCTTTACGAGAGTTATAAGCCCGGGCGGAGGGGTTACCCCTCCGGGAACTTCCCGGTAACTGCGCACGTACTTCTAGCTAGCCTAGCGCGTATTACCTAAAGGCCCGTGGTTCGAGTCCCGCTAGCGCAATTAAGCGCGGTTTTAGTATAGGGCCTGCCTATATAAAAATTCCCGCTATAGTCTAGGATATCTAGGTATCCCGGGACGAATTAACCTAATATCCTTAAGGGGGTATATCGCGTATACTATATACGTTAATTAACGCTATCGCTTATATCTAATAGGCGGCTATATCTTTTTCGTGATAGTTATAAGCCCGGGCGGAGGGGTTACCCCTCCGGGAACTTCCCGGTAACTACGTACGCACTTCTAGCTAGCCTAGCGCGTATTACCTAAAGGCCCGTAGTTTAAGTCCCGCTAGCGTAATTAAGCGCGGTTTTAGTATAGGGCCTGCCTATATAAAAATTCCCGCTATAGTCTAGGATATCTAGGTATCCTAGGACGAATTAACCCGATATCCCTAAGGGGGTATATCGCGTATACTATATACGTTAATTAACGCTATCGCTTATATCTAATAGGCGGCTATATCTTTTTCGTGATAGTTATAAGCCTAGGTAGAGGGGTTACCCTTCTAGGAACTTCCCGGTAACTACGCACGTACTTCTAGCTAGCCTAGCGCGTATTACCCGAAGGCCTATAGTTTAAGTCCCGCTAGCGTAATTAAGCGCGGTTTTAGCATAGGGCCTACTTATATAAAAATTCCTACTATAGTCTAGGATATCTAGGTATCCTAGGACGAATTAACCCGATATCCCTAAGGGGGTATATTATATATACTATATACGTTAATTAACGCTATCGCTTATATTTAATAGGCGGCTATATCTTTTTCGTAATACCTTAAATAAGAAGTAAGTAAGATAGTATATATATTTAATACTATTTAACTTTATAATTAAGTATTATATACGTAAATTAAACTTAGTAAACGCGCTAATAAGAATACTTAAATATAAAGGTAAGAAGCCCTTATTTATAGAACTATTATTAAAGCTATAAGTAAAGCTAGCTACTATTAATAATATATTTATATAAAGAAATAATAAGGCGTTTTTTTAAGTAAAGAGATACTTAACCTTAAGTTAATATAAGTATAATAAAGTACCTTTATATAAGGAAAATATATAAGCTTATTTATAGCGAAACTATAATAATTTAAGCGTAAGACTTAAATAATTAGCCGATTAAGCTAAAGAGAGAGCTAGTTATAAATAGTTACTATTAAGGAAGACAATTAAAAAAGCAGCCTACTATATAAAGGTTTATATAGTAAAAGTTCTAAAACTATTACTAAAGTTACTAAAACGTACTTAGTTAGTTAATATAGCGATTAGTAAGCTAAAAGAGACTAAAGACTTTTTAAAAGGAAAGGGTTTTTAGTTAATACGCTTAGATAGACTACTACTATAAAAGGGTTATATTATAGTACCTTTAAAAGTAGCTTTATAGTAAGAGCTAATATAGCTCTTTTATAACGATTTATTAATAAGATACTTTAGCTCTTAATATACTAATAAACTATTAGTAAGGAACTTCTACTAAGATAAAATAGAAAAAGATATAAATAAATATATTTAGTTATACTTAGTATATTAAGGTATAGTATCTAAGAAGTATCGCCCTTATAGTACTATATAATTATTACTATATCCTATATAACTATAAGAAGAATTATTAATAGACTTTACTATAGGTTTACTTAAAGTATAATATAATAGATAAAACGTTAATATAATCTTAGTAATTATAGACTAATATACTAAGTATTACCTTTTCTTTCTAATCTCTAAGATAATAATAGCTTTAAAGCTAATAGAATTATTTTATTACTAAGTTAAATTAGTATATAGACCTTTAAAAGGTATTATCTTAAATAAAAGGTCCTTATTTATAAGTAAGTTTTAGTTAAATCTTTATTTTATCTTATAAGTAAAATATAGGCTATTAATAGTATTTTACTTATAAATTAATAAGTAAATAAAATAAATAAACTAAGCTATATAGTACTACTTAAGATACTTTACTAACTTAAAATAAACTAACTATAAGAGTCTTTAACTATTATAGGTTATAGGCTTAGGCTATAGCCTAAGCTATATAGTTACGTATAGAGGGCTAGATCCTATATATATATATATAGGCTAGCCGCGTATAAGAGAGCTCTATATAGCTTATTAATATTATCCTATAGACGGTACCTATACTTATACCTCTACTTACTCTATAATAGTATAAGCTATTAATTAATAGATCTAATAGATATCTCTTTAGAAAGGGCGCCTCCCCCTTAAGGAAGCACTCCGCCCCTCCTTAGATAGATAGGAAGTATCGTAGCTATCCTAGAAGCGATTAAAAGCGCGACGGCTAGCGAGAAGGACGAGGTTCTTACTATACTAAGGGAGCCGTCTACGAGACTAGCTCTAACCCCTATAGCCTCTATAACGCCGGTTATAGCGGCGATACTATTAACGCGGAAGCCGCTCCCTTAGCCGACTTAGGACGGTAAGCTAAAGTCCTTTTACTTCTTCCTTAGCCGGCTATAGACGAAGTTTATAACTAACGAGAAATAGGGCCTAAATAGCTATCGCGATATAGCGTGGTATTTACTCCTCTATACGCTACCGGAGCCCTAGATACGGCGGATCTCTAGATTCTAAGATAAGGGCGGCCCTAGGGGTAGACGCGACCTATAAGACTTCTTCTAATACCTTATATATACGTTCGGCAACGTATAGGAGCGGGAGAAGGCGTAAGATAGGCTATAGACCCTTAAGTAGAGAAACGGATAAACCTTTAGCGAATTCCTTCCCGATTTTAAAGAAACGCTCTTATAGGTAGCGGGGACTATAGTATAGGAAGATAGCGCGAAGCTTATATAGCTATAGAATTCGATTACGCCGGCCCTACGGGAGCTACTTATCCCTATAATTATACCTACTAACTACGGCGAGTATATAAGCTAGTTAATAAAGGTAGCTTAGGGCTATAAATAAACGCTGCGTTTTTAGAAGCTCTATAAGCGTATACTATATAGCGGTAATAGGATTACCGCCCTTTTATAAGATAAATAACTAGCTATCGATATAAATAAAGATACCTTAATATCGGCTACCTATAAGTTAGCACCCCTAGCTTCTAGCACCCCCTACTTCTAGCACCTCCTTATATTACTATCGCGTTAACTACCTACTATATCGTGACCGCGTTTTCTTATATATCTCTTATTTAATAATTATAAAATAAATATTATTCGAATTAGCAATGCCTTTCTAAATATACCGAAAACCAGCTCTAAGAAGCGCTTAAAGCTATTAATAATAGTATACCTTAGCTCTAAGCTAGTCGTAAGTAGGGTATTCTAAGAATAACCCTTTAAACGCGTTTTAAAGGAGCCCTACTTATAAAGGAGGTAAAAGAGGCATCTTAAAGGCTTAGTTAAGAGTAGGAAAAACACCTCTATAAATAGGTTCTTACCTAAGCGGCCCTTAGGCTGCCTCTAACATATTATTAACTTAGGGAATTTGCTAGCCGTATTATTATAGCTAGTAAAGACCCCCGCCTACTTAGAAAATACTAGGTTTCGAGCTTTTTAGCCCGAAACCTAGAGATTAGTACGATTAAAGGTAAATCTCTTAATTCTACCTATATTAACGGCGCCTCTATTAGCGGGATTAAGGAATAGTTTTAATTGCTTAAGCTACCGGCTATATAGGCAATCCTACCGAAATCACGCTTTAATATAAACGAAATAGGTATCCTTAAGGGCCTTAGCTATAATAAGCTAGTGCTAGGGAGCTTAGAGAAGAAGGAGGCTATTAAGAAGCGGCTTAGATTATATTATTAAACTATAATCGTTAAATACGTCTCTATAATAAGCTAGGCCTTAACCCCCCTTATAATCTTTAAGGGCTAGGACCTTTAATAGTAATAGTTCCTTAACGAACTCGATTTTCTAAAGGATTAGGACTTCGTTACTTCCTTAAAGGGCTAGATAAGCGATTCTATCGCTATTTAATAGCTTAAGTAGGTATTTATCCCTTAAATAAGGCGCTACTTATAGGGGAACGTTCTCCTTATCGTTAATAGCTATAGGAGCTATTAGACCGACGATTTTATATATAAATGCTTTAAGAATCGTATTTATCTTCTTTTTCTACTAGTATACTCCTCCTACGTCCTCTAACCTCTTAATATCTCGGTTTTCTTACTAATTAAGGCTACCTATCGATATTAACTTAAAAAAATCGTATCTTTCGACGATATAGCGCTAATTAATAAGGCTACCTTCCTCTAAGTATATTATTAAGCCCGGTAGGCCGGTCTAACCGAAAAGAATATTAAGGGCGGGTAGCGTAGGTTAGGACTATAGCTAGTTAATATAGCAAAGCCCTTACTAAGCCGGTTCGTCTTACTATAGCTATTAACGCCGTTAACGCTATTAAAAAGAAAGAATTCTAGTACCCTAGCTATTTATAATGCCCTTAAAACGCCTAAACGATTATAAGAAGTCCGTCGCCTTATTATAAGGCTAGAAAACCGCGGTTAAGTTAACTATATAATCCGACTACTCTTTAATAAGGTTAGCTATAGCCTTAATAAGTAAAATTAGTAGCTTATAGCCTCCTAACTTCGAATATAGTAGCTAGAGTATTAATTATATCGTCTACGGCCTTAAAAATAGAAAAAGGTCCCTTAGGACCTTAATAAGCGGTTCGTATAGATTAAATAAGTTATAAAGATAAAGAAATAGCTCGAGCGTACGCTTAAGCCGGCTACCGCCGCTATAGCTAATTAGAACGTAGGATTTAAAGCTCTTTATAATAGCTAGTGGCTAGAGTAGCTAGAAATACTAAATTTAGTTATTATAATATTAAAATACGGCTTTAATTACGTTTAAAATATACCTACCTTAGTACTATAAAGAGTACCGGAAGTAGGGGGTGCTAGAAGCTAAGGGTGCTAACTTATAAACTAAGCTAAACGCGGTAAGAAGACGCCGTCGACTACCCTCTATACCGCCCCGCACTTTAAGTAGCGGGCGAAGTAGGTAATAAGTAAGGAAATTAGGAAGAGGAAGGCTAACGGCCGCTACCTATATTACGGAGTATCTATATACTTTATATTAAAATGCCCTTTCTTTTTAGCTAAGCGGCCTATAGCGGTTTAAGTAGCGAAGATAGAACCGCTCCTTACTTTAAACGATAAGGAGGACTCCGCCCCCCTAGGCCTAGAGGAAAAAGAGTAGCTCCGGAGTAAAGATAGGCTTTAAAGCCTTAATTACTAGTACTAGTAAAGGAGAAAGAGGAATTATCCGCCTATATAAAAAAGGAGCCTACTTTAATATAAGTTATAATTAATAACTCCTTACCTATTACTACCTTTATAGATAAGGGCTGCTAGTACTACGCCGTAGTTAACGAGGCGTTTATATAAGAGATATAAGTACTAGTAGAAAAGATTACTTTAAGGTAAGTAAAGGGCGCCTTAAGCGTAATAAAGGGTATAGTAATTAAGGGCATTATATAGCTAGCTATATAGGTCGACGGTTACTATAAGCTTATTATAGTTTATATAATCCCTTAATTAGAATTTCCCTTAATCCTTAGGAAACCCTAGTTATTATATATAGAGTTATACTTAGTTCTATACTAAAAGAAGCTATAGTTTAGGCCTACGTAATAGTAAGTCCGCTATAATAACGGTTTTATAGGCATAGGACTAGGCGTATAAGCTTTATACTTAGTATAAGAAGTCCTTACCTTTATCTTTATAAGAACTATATAATAAGTAGAGCGGAGGCAAGGCTAGGTAGCGGCTAATATAGCGGTCTATATAGTTAGCCTAGCGGATATCGATAAGGCCCTTTAAATAAAGAAGCTAAAGTCGCCCTTTAAGCTATAGTAGTAGATACCGGAGCGCTTTTACGACCTCCTACTACTATTTAAGTCCTAGGAAGCGGATAAGCTTAACCTATATAAGCTAGGGGTAAACTATAGGATCGTACTCTATACTAATAAGAAGGGGTAGGAACTACCTATACTATTTAGACCGCTATATAGTATATTATACGTAGAGCTACTAGTACTAAAGAAGACGCTAAGGGACCTCTTAGATAAGGGTTTTATTTAAGTAAGTAGCTCTAAAGTAAGAGCGCCGGTCTTATTTATATATAAACTAAGGGGTAGGATATAGTTCTATTATAACTATAGGGCTCTAAACGTAATTATAAGGCTAGACCGCTACCCCTTACCCTTAATCTTAGATATACTCTATAACCTTTTAAAGGTAAAGTAGTTTATAAAGCTAAATATAAAATAGGCATTCTATAAGGTATAGATCTCGGAGGGTAATAAGTAAAAGACAGCGTTTTATATACGCTATAGCTTATTTAAGTAGCTTATAACGCCCTTCGGCCTCTTAGGAGCGCCCGCTACCTTCTAGTATTATATTAATAATATACTATAGGACTTCCTTAATAAGTTCGCCTTTATATATATAGATAATATCCTTATCTATATAAGCGGCTCTTATAAGGACTATATATAGAAAGTATAAAGAGTCTTAAAGCGCCTTTAACTTTATAGGCTCTACCTTAACTTAGATAAGTACGAATTTAAGGTTAAGAGGGTTAAGTACCTAGGCTTTATTATCTATATAAGCGTAGGTATATAAGCGGATCTTATAAAGATCTAAGCGATCTAAGACTAAGCAGCCCTAACTATATAAATAGGCGTATAGAGCTTCCTTAGGTTTATAAACTATTATAAGATATTTATTAAGAGCTTCTCTTATATTATAAGTCCCTTAAACGAGATTACTAGGAAATAGACCGCCTTTTATTAAGGGCCCGTATAGGAAGGAGCGTTCTATATACTTAAGGACCTATTCTTATAGGCCCTAGTACTACTTTAATAGGACTTTAACCGGTCTACGTTAGTCGAAGTAGACTATAGCGGCTAGGCACTTAGAGGAACGCTCTCTTAAGAGGTAAATAAGTAAAAGTAACTAATAGCGTTCTACTCCTATAAGCTAACCCTAGTAGAGCGGAATTACGCTATTTACGATAAGGAGATACTACCGATTATTAGCTACCTTAAGTAATAGTAAGTAGAGCTCTAGAGCTATAAGAGCTTTAAGGTTCTTATAGACTATAGGAATCTTAAGTACTTTATAACCTACTAGTACCTCTTAAAATAGTAAGCCCGCTAAGTAAAGTATCTTTTATACTTTAACTTCTCGATTAAGTACTAGCTAAGGTAAGACTCTATAGTCTTAGATACGCTTTCCTAGAAGGATTAAGACCGGCTAATAGGAGCGGATATCGAGGCCTAGGATCTATAGCTTATCCTATAAGAAGCGCTATAGACTTATATAAGAGCTTCCTTAGTAAAGGAAGGCGCGGCGCTAATAGATAAGCCTTCCCCTATACCTTTACCTCGGCCTAGTAAGGAGGGATAGACCGGCTTAAGGGCGCGTATAGCGCGGGTATTCTAAGATAAGGTCCTTTAGCGCTTATAGGATAGGATATCGTCTCTAGACTATACCTATAAGAGCGTACGCCGCGCTATTAAGTCTAGCGCTCGATGCCTTAATTTAAAGCTAAAGCTAAAGGTATAAGTAGCCGACTATTATATCGACCTATAAGGGTATCTATATTAGCGGGGGAGACTATAGGTTCTAGGCGCGCTATATACTATAGAAGCTAAGGAGAAAGATAAACTACTAAAGCTAAATAAATAGAATAAGCTCTAAGGGAAGCTAATCTAGCTTATCTATAACTTTAGTATTATAGGCTACCTAGGTAGGTAGGGTATAGTAGTAGGCCTTGCGAGGGATTTCTACTAGCCCCTCCTATAGTACTACGTTCGCTACTTCCTCTATAACTACGATATCTACGGCCGTACTAAGATTTAAAGGGTATAGCTTAAGGGGCTACTTAAGTAGCTTCCGGTACCTAACTAGTTCTATATATATATATAGATAGACTTTATAATAGACCTCTTACTTATAGAAGGCGGTAACCGCTATATATAAGTAATTAAAGACTAACTTAATAAGTCTATAGTATTAGAGCTAATACTATTTATAAATATAAAGTCTTATATAGAGCGCTTCCTATAGTACTAGGCCCGCTTATATAGCTAGCTAGCCTCTATTATAAGCGATAAGGGATCGAATTAAACTAGCCGCTTTTAGTAGTACCTATACTAGCTACTTTAGATTATATAGCTACTTAGTATAGTATATTACTTATAAACTAATAGAGGGCCTAAGAGAGTTAACTAGGAGGCATAGGCTTACCTATAAGCTATTATAGCCTATAACTAAGTAAACTAAGACCGTTAGCTCCCCGCGGCCTAACTTATATTAAATAGTAAACTATATACCTTTATTAAGATAGCCCTTTTCTTTATAATATATAGCTTCGAACTACCCTTACCAGTTCCCTTTACTATAGATATAGTAGTAGAGTAGTATAGTAATTTATTACTAAAGGGCCGTGCTTCTACGTTTATATAAAAGCTATAAGAGACTATAGATTATTATTAATCCGCGATAGCCGCCGTAGTATAAGATTAAAAGTAATACGCTAATAAGACTAGGGCCCTAGTAGATAGGTTTATAGTAAGAGATAAGGTATAGCTAAACCTCTATAACTATAGGTTAGTATAGCTAAAGAAGAAGCTTAACTAGCTATATATAAAGTTTATAGTATAAAAGGTTATTAGCCTATAGGTTATAGAGCTTAATAGTCTCTTAATAAGGGTCTATAATAAGATTAATATAGACCTTTTTTATAGAGCTTCTTTTAACCCGCTACTTAGATAAAAAGTAATAGACGCTTAACTACTTATAATTAAGGTAAAAGGAGAGGATAAGTTTAAGGTTAAAGAGATATAGGCTACGCGCTAGAAAAAGGTCGGTAAAGGGAAACGCTAAGAGGTCCTCGTTAAGTAGCGCGGGTATCTCGACCTTATATAAGAACCTATATATAAGTTTACGGGAACTATAGCCCTCGATAAGTTTAAAGCCTTATTTAGAACGGTAGATAAGAATAATAGACTAGTAAACTACTAATAATAGCCCGGGCTAAGACTATAAAGTAAGTAAAGCAGAGTAAGTAGTTATAATAACGCGAGTATAATAATATAAGTAAAGATAAAAATAGCGTTTATTTTAAGGTAGAGCCCTTAAACTACCTAAACCTACTCCTTATCTTTATTATTATCCTTATCCTTATCTTTATCGTCCTCCTTTACCTTATTAGCGGCGGCGGCGCTCTCTAAGGCGCTTAGGCGGCCCTTTAGGCCCGCGAGCTAGTCAGCGGTAGCGGCGGCTCTAGGGGCTCTAAGAGTAAAGGGGGCCTAGCTAGTAGTAGCGGCGGGGGGGGGGGTAGGCACGGCTAAGGGGACCGCCGATAAGGCGACGGAGGTAGTATTCCTAGTACTAAGAGAGTTAGTAGCAGAAGTAAAAGAGCTAAAAGAGAGGAACTTACTTAAGGATAAGGCCCTAGCGCTTAAGGGCGCGGAGATTATAGTAGGCGGCGGCGGCGGCGGTAAGGCGCTTCTTAGTAGCCCCCTATACCTACCTATATACGCCGGCCTTCTAAGCTAACGCTATAGTAACTAGGATAGAAGGCGCCGCCTTATAAGCGCGGCCGGTATACGCGTACTAGTAATAACTACCGCTATAACGGCGCTTAACTTAGTCGGCGTAGGGGAGCTCCTATAACGCGCACTATATATAAGGGGCCGCGCGGGTAGCTCTAGCCTATACTTAGCGTTTATACTTTAAGAAGTTAGCGGAAAATAGCTACTACGCTTACTAGGTAGCGGACTTATAGGGGTAGTAGAGGCAGAGGTAGGGGTAAAGGGGCCGGGCGTTATAGCCGGCGGCGGGGATAGCGTCGTTATATAAAAGGGCGACGTAAGGGCGGCTAGCGTAATAGAGGTAGAGGCGGCGGCGGTAGGCGCGGTCGCGGGGGCGCGGGTAGGAGCAGCGGCAGCGGCGGAGCTATCGTCGGCCGTGCTTAGTATAGCGTCGACGAACGACTCCGCACGCTCTAAGAAGGAGGAAGCGGGGGAGGGGGAGGTAGATATATCTATCGCGGAAGTTAGTATTATAGATTACGGCCTCCTACTTTATAAGGTAGAGAACTTATTAATTAAAGTTATTATTATTAGGGCTATTATTACTACTATAACTATTACTATAAGTATACGTTAATAAAGCGGCCTATATAGCTAAGAATAAACTAATGCCTTAGGTAGAGTAGAACTTACTTATTACTACTACTACTATAGTTAAAGAAAGAGGAGAAGGAAAGGATAGAAGAAGGGGGGGATACCGCCTTATATACCCCTAGGTAAAGGAGGCTACTTAAGGCCGAGGAGATTGGCAACCTAAGGCTTATATAGGTCTAGGCCGGCCGCCGGCTACTTAAGGGCGTATATAATAGGTCGCGCCCTTATTTAAACGGCTAGCTAGCCGATAAGTATAGAGCCTAGTTCTAGCTACCTAGGCTAATAAGTATAGGGATAATAAGGCTAGTAGGGCCTATATAATTAATAGGAAAGGGTAGGGTAGAGCTAGCGGTATAGGCCTAATAGTATAGAAGCTATTAATTCGGTAACGCCGCGCTATACTTAAGGGAGGGCATTATATAAGAGTCTTTAACTATTATAGGTTATAGGCTTAGGCTATAGCCTAAGCTATATAGTTATATATAGAGGGCCGGATCCTATATATATATATATAGGCTAGCCGCGTATAAGAGAGCTCTATATAGCTTATTAATATTATCTTATAGACGGTACCTATACCTATACCTTTACTTACTCTATAATACTAACTAAGCGTTACTCTTATATATTACTTAATTTATATATAATAATATAAAGAATATAATAACTAGGTTATTACTTAATAAAGCGTTAATAGGTTACTAACTAAACTTTTATATTAATACTAAGGACGATATTATTTAAAAGGGGGTACCTAAAGTAAGAGTAAGAGTTACTAAGCTATAAGAGCTATAAAAAAACCTTAAGGAATACTAAGGAAAGGCTATTAAATTATAAGCAAAATATTATAATTTAAGGTACTAACCGCTTATATTAAAAGTAAGAGACCTTATAGTACTATTAATAAAGAACTTATACCTTAAAGATAAAAAAAGAAAACTCTTACCTAAGTATATTAGACCGTTTTAGTTCTTATAAGCTATTAAAAAGTAAGTATATTATCTTATACTCCTTAAGAAGTACTTATACCTTTATAACGTTTTCTATATTAGTCTCTTAGAGCTATAAAAGGAGTAAAAAAGCACTTATAAAGATAGCGAAACCTTACTAATACTAAACTTAGAGGATAATAAAGGTAAATAAGAAGTCTAAGAGATTAAAGACTAAAAGAGATCTAAGGGCGATACCTTTTTCCTTATTAAATAAAAAGGGTAGCTAGCTAAGTATAACTAATAGGTTAATACTAAAGATATAGTAAATAGCTAAGACCTTATTAAAGAATATATTACTTACTTAACTAAGAAAAAAAGGTATAAAACTAAGTAAGGTAAGGAAACCTATTAATATAAAGAAACGCTATTAAATTAGTAATAAATCCCTATTAAATCGCTACCGGCTTATTAATATATTAGTATATATAAATATCTTATAACTATATATAAAATAGTAAAATAAGAAAATAAGGGAAAACTATTTATACTACCTATTAAATATTATTAAGGAAAATAAAACTAAACTATAACTCTATTAAAACCTTAATAATAAAGGAGAGAAGGATAGTTATAACTATATAAAAAAAAGATAAGACCTATCTATTATATTTAACTACCCCTCTTCTTTACTAATATAATATAAACTAACTAAAGCGCCCCTTTTACTATACTAAATACCTTTAAAAATACTAGAACTACCTTATCCTTTACTCTTTCTTTATCTTTTATATTAAGACTTATCTTTATTAGTATAGTACTTACTTTAGCCTTAGTAAATAATAAAGCGTATTACTATAAAGTATAGCCTATATTACTATTAATAAAGTAGAGTTTTAACTAAGATTCCTAAGCTTAGTACTCTAGGCTTATATAAGCGATATTAAATAAAGGTATAAGGTTAAGACGAATAATAAGCTCGCGGCGCTTATTAATTAGTATATAGTAGTTAGTATACTTAACCTAGTATATTATTAAGCGGTCGCTAATAAAAAGGTTAGATAAAACTTATAATAATAAACTTCTATATACTTATAATCTTAAAGGACTTATAATAAGCTATCTTAGTAGTATTAAAAGCCTTAGCTAAATACTATACTATAATAGTAAAATAGCGCTAATTAGCTTCCTTAAAAATAAGTATACTTATATCTAAGCTATTATCCTTAGTATCCTTATTACTAGTCTTTAGCTTATTAAGCTTATATAAGTACTTAATAATAGCGACTATATTAGCTTAGTTACTAAATATAAGAGTAATAGCCTTAAGAAAGATTAGCTTATTAATTATAATATTTAAAGTTAAAGGGAAACTTACTTAATTATAGGTTATAGTGCGTTTATAGTATTACTTATAGCGCGTTAAGGAAACCCCTAAGAAAATATAGTTAATTAAGAGCACCTTAATAAGCTTAAGCTTAGTTATACTATACTCCTTAACGACCGTCCTAAAATAATATATATACTAAAGCTTATAAGGGATAACCCCTTAAGCCTTAACTAAGTAAGCTTTAGCCTTAGATTAAGTACGCTTTTTTATAAGAGCGCGACTACCTTATATCTCTACTTAAGTACCTTTATTTCTAGCGCTACTATTTTTAGGTTTATTAATAAGAAGAGTTAAATCGCAGCTATTTCTATTATTACTATTATTATTATCTTAGCCCTTATTTAGCTAAGTATTAAGATAGTCTTAGCCCTTATTTAGCTAGGCCTTATTATTAATATTAGCTTACTTATTTTAAAAAGCGGCCTAAGCGATAATCTCTTATTAACTAGAGCCGTCCTATTAAGATAAAGTAGCTAAGTTATTAGTACTAACCTAAGAGCGCTTAAGTATAATTTCCTCGCTAGTATTAATATCGCTAGTAAAGGTAATAGACTTATAAGTTTCTTAGCTTATAAAGGTAAGCTTATTAATAGTTAAAGTTAAGGTATTTAGCTAGGTAATAAGGGTATAACCCTCGCTAATATTAGGTCTTAGACTAAAAGTCTCCTAGGACTAAGATTCCCTTATACCTTTCTTAGCTTTCTTTACTAAAAGAGAACTAGCGTCGTTATAAGACTTTTAGGTTAATCGCTTATACTTTAAGGGTAAACCTACTACTACTTACTCTTATATATAGTATAGGAAATCGGCGTTATAGTTCTTTATCTTTTTAGCGTAAAAGGTATTATCGTTAATAAATTATTAATAAAAAGTAATATAAAAAGGTATAAGGGATTAATAAAAAAAGGCGTAAAACTCTATAATAATTATAAGCGGAAGAGCTAAAAAAAAGAAAAAAAGAGTAGGAGATATATATATATATACTCTTTATATTATAGTTACGCGGCTAATATATAAGTAATACTATAACGGTTACTTAGCGGTAACTACTAATATAATAACTATTAATATTATAAAGTATAGACTAATATATACTTATATAAGCGTATATACGCGATATATAACTAAAATTACTTCTTTTCCTAACTAAATATATATAGTATAGCGAAAGTAATATATATTAAAGATATAGCTAAGACATCTATATAAGAGGGGAGATAATTATAAGAGCGCTACTAAGAGGTATAAGCTAATAAAGTACTTAGGTATATAGTACTAATATATTAGTAGGGTATTAGTAGGGAATTATACCTACCCCGCTTATATATTATAGACTACTTACTATTTTAATAGAAAAGGAGAAATCCCCTTTCTTATAAGCTTTAGTCTTATAATAAGGAGAATATAATATATATAGCGTAGTACTTTTAGCTATCTCTACTACCTAATTAATCGTACTATAATATATATTCTCTTATAAGTTAATAAAGTTATCGATCTTAGTAAAGAAGTAAAATAAAGTAAGGGAAGATATATTAAATCATTTAAATAACTAATAAGTATATAAGTTAGCTTATATATAAGTAGTAGTATATAGCTAAGCGCTAAGAGACTTATAGTTATAGTTATAGCTATTACTATTAGTATTAATAATAATAGTATAGTTAAAAAGAAAGAGTAATAAAGGCATACTAATAAGTTATTTACCTCTTAGCCGCGCGCTAAGGTATAAGATTAATATTATAAGGGACTGCTTATAAAGAAAAAGGTAAGGTAAGCTATATATATAAATATATATTTAATAGTAATAAACGCGGTATATAGTTAAATTATATATAGCTTATTATTATAATATAATAAAAAGCACTTATAGTATAACCCTTTACTTATCTTATAATAAGTAGGTAATATAAGTTAAGACTATAGCTAGTTAATATAGTAAAGCCCTTACTAAGCTAGTTTATCTTATTATAGCTATTAATACTATTAACGCTATTAAAAAGAAAGAATTCTAGTACCTTAGCTATTTATAATACCCTTAAAACGCCTAAATAATTATAAGAAGTCCGTCGCTTTATTATAGGGCTAGAAAACTATAGTTAAGTTAACTATATAATCTAACTACTCTATAATAAGGTTAGCTATAGCCTTAATAAGTAAAATTAATAGCCTATAGCCTTTTAGCTTTAAATATAGTAGCTAAAGTATTAATTATATTATCTATAGCCTTAAAAATAAAAAAAGGTCCCTTAGGACTATAATTCTCGCGAAGAGAGATATAAGAAGTATATATAAAATGCACGAAGGTGAAATTAAAAGTAAGGGGTCAGATAGGTAGAGCAGAGGGATTTAATTCTTATAGGAGCAGCAATTAAGGCAAGGGAGTAATTATTATAATGCCTTAATTATCCTTCTTTCCTCTATCTAACGCCCCTCTTTATACCTATCTAGCATCTTAATTAATAAAGAAGATCCTACTTAAAGAAGCTACTAATATCCTTTCGACTACCGAGCTTTTTACCGGTTTTTCCCCTCTTTTCTAGCCGTTACCGGCATATACGTCTTATCTTTCGCTACCTCTATAGGAAGCTATCGCTACTTCTACTTCCCCTTATACCCCTACCCTCCTTTCTATACCTCTTTTTAGCTCCTTCTTCCTTCTTCTATACTAGGTATTTTTAGCTTCCTTAGTCTCTCGTGCTAAGGGATATCTCAGAGAACTACGAAATTAAGCCACGCTTCGCGATATACCCCCTTAGCTATAGCCTGCCCTTATAGTAAGGGCATAGCTAATACGGCTTCGGGCTAGTAAGCGTATAGAGGAGGTTCTTAGCTCTATACTTCTCCCTTTACTCGAGGAAAGTAAGGGCCCTTTTAGGTCCCTAGGCTCTTTTAGACCTACTTAAGGAAAAAGGGGCCTAAAGAGGGGAAAGTCCTATAAGAAAGGGTAAAAAACCTAATTAAAATAGGGGGCCCTTTAAAGGGAAAAGCCTCTTCCTTTTCTTTAGCTATAGACGTTACCTTCTTATACGTGCTATTAGCTCCTCTTATAGACTTTTAAGGCGGGCCTCTAAGGACAGCTTCTCTCGAACGTCTTCTAGCCTAATTTACTATAAAAAGATAACTAGCTTCTACTTTAGTAGGGGCTTCGTAAGACTATTAGCTTTTATTAATACCGTTAGAACCTAACGGACGGAAATAAGTCCCCTTTAGACCTCTTAGCGTAACTAATACTAGTAGATATCGATATACTATAGCTAGGTTAATAACTTACTATTTTCCGTAAGAATTTATATAGTTTACGTATTATTATATTCTATAGCTAATAGGGTCGGAATTTATAGTTATAGAGATATTAATAGCTAGCTAAGGAAAATCGCTTCTTTTAACGCTTTTAAAAGAGCTAGTAGCTCTACCTCTATACTCGAAGTTATAACGGTAGCTTATTTCGAAGCTCTCTAAGCAATAGTTCCTCTAAAAAGGTATATAATATACCCTTATAAGCTCTTTCTATCTAAGAAATTGTCCGTAAAGGACGAATCGCTTAAATAAAGGAAGATTTCGGCAGCTTATTTCCTTCCCTACCCTCTTAAGCGCAAACTATATAATCTCGTTAAATAGAGATAAAGGATAGCTCTATCTACTACTTCTTAATGCCTAGGGCTAGGATTCTAGTTATGCCTAGCTAGCTAGGAGACCGTAAAAGAGATATCCGGTTTAGTAGAAATAGCTAAAAAAAGCAGGGAGCCTACCTTCTATTAATATTAGTATTTCTCTTACTCCCTAGCTTAAAAGGACGGATTAGGTAAAAGCTCTTCGTCTAATATAGGCGTAGAGGGAAGCTTCTTATCGAGGGAATTAAGGAGGAATTTATAAGCGACCTTATTAATATAGGCGTCCTAGGTAAGCTAGATAGTCCGTTAAGACCTATTCTAAAGGATTCGTATCCCTAGGAACTACTTTAGCTCCCCTAGCCTAGTTATCTTATACCTTTATTATAGGCCTTTTATAGCCTCCCTAGTAGTTACTTCTTCCTTTTTTAAGTAGGCCTAGATAATATCGTCGACGTAGAAGAAGACCGTGATTTTACCCTTCTATATTATACACGGTTCCTAAGGGACTTTCTTAAAGCCTAGGGCTTTAAGGGAACCTATTAAATGCTATTACTAAAGAAGGGGTAATCTTTATAGTCCGTATAGAGCTTTCCTAAGCCGTAGAACCTTTCCTAGCTATTAGAAGCCTAGTAGAAGGTATATATAGATAACTTCTTCTTCTTCCTCGAGTAGATAGTTAATAAAGGCGTTAACTATATCTATCTATTCGAGCTCGAGGTCGAATTCTACTACTATAGCTATAAGGGTCTAAAAAGACATCCCTACTAAGGTAGTTGCCTTAGTAGGAAGATCCCCTTTTTCCTATTAATTCCTATAGATAACTAGCCGGGCTTTATACTTTTAAAGGAAGCTATATTTATTAGTCTTATAGATAAAGACCTACTTATAGCTAAGGACCTATTTTCCTCTTACCTTTTCCTTAAGGACCTCTTCGAAAGACCCTATCTCTTTATATAAGGCTAGGTAGTCTTTCTAGGCCTAGAAAAACTAGTCTCTAAAGGGGTGTTTTTCTAGCTACTTCTAGTTTACTAGTAGGTCCGGGAGGTCTCTTTTATATACCTTCCTTGCTAATAGCTATAGCTTAAAGAGCCGGCCTATTATAAACGCTCCGTAGGAACTATCTTTTATTAGCGTTAGGTAGAAGTCGGAAAAACGATCGAAATAGGGGAGAGGTTAGTCTTCTTTAATATCCGTATCGGGCCCTATACCTTCCTTTGCTTCTTAAAGTAAGGATAAAAAGGCAGTCGGGTAATCCTTTAAAAGAGGTGCCTTTCCTACCCCCTTAGGGGTTAAGACGGGAAGACTAATAAAGAAAGCTACTTCTAGATCTTCTTCTTATTCCGTTAAAGGAGGTATAGGGAGGTAGGCGTATTCTAGCTCTACCGCTTTCCTATAGTCTCCTTCTTCGTCTAGATTATTTAATCTAGTAGCTTCCTCTTCTTCTTCTTTAAAGTCGGCGTTATCCTCGACTACTTCGACGTCGGTTTCTTCTTCCGTTTCTTCGTCTAGGACCTCTTCTTAAGACTATTAGGAAGGGGGGATTTAAATCTTCTAAATTAGCTAACGTTAAGAGAGTAAGAGGGGTTATTAATCCCTCTTTCTATCGAAGAAGCTAGATTCGTCGAAAATTATATCCCTAGTCGAAATAACCTTCTATAAAAAAGGAATCTAGATCTAGAAGATATTCGTAGAATTATAACTAACGAGGTAACTAATAAAGGCTCTAAGATTAAGCTTTCTTTTCTTCTTCCTTTTTAGCTATATATCGGTAGTTATAGCGTATACCTTATAGCCGTAGGCATAAAGGTAGGCTAGCGAGGCCCTCTTCTTTATAAAGAGCTCGAGGGGGGATTTCTAGTCTATTCCTTAGGTCTTAAAAAGGGTCTCTAGGTCCCTATAGTCCCTTAGTCCCCTAGGGTCCCTTAGTCCCCTAGGGTCCCTTAGGGTCCGGTTCTAAAGGTAATAAGCGGTCTTAACGACTTCCCTCTAAAGGTCGTATAGAAGCTTTATAGTAAGTCTTATCGTACGGGCCCTTTCTATTATAGCACCCCCTAATCTTTCTACCCCTCCGTTCTAGGCCTAGGTATTCGGTGCTAATAGGAGGGGTAAAATACCCCTTTTTCGAAGCTAATTTAAGATATCCTTCGTAAATAGCTCTCCGTTAGACTATATCTTTTTTACCTCGTAGCTAAAGTAGGATTTTATCTAGTTAACGAAGTCCTAAAGGGCAGACTAGTTATACTTACTTAGGTAGGTCTATAAGAAATAGGGGAAAACTATCCCTAAAAAAGCGTCTATAAAGAATATTACCCTAATAAAGCTTTCCTAATCCTTAGAGACGTCGGTCTAGTCGACCTAAATTTCCTTATACGGCTAGTCTATCCGTATTAGGGTCTGTCTAGAAATTCGTCTCTTAGTCTTCCCTTAGCCGTAGTATTCGTATTCGACGGTCTTTAAGCCCCTTATTTATACGCCCTATTATTAGCCTAGCTTATATAAAGCTAGGGGGCCTAGGTAACTAAGTCGTACGTGCTAAAGAATACCGTCTCCTTAGGCTGCCGGTAGAGGGTCCTTTATAGTAGACCTATTCCTCTTAGTAGGGAAAGCTAACTTCTCGAGAGATTCCTTCTTAAGGATAGGTCGGAATTCGAGAATAAATTAACCGAATTTCTCCTCGATAAGCCTAATAGTCTAATTCTTTTAGACTAGCCTTATAGGCTTAGACGTCGTATCTTAAAAGATTCCTTCCTCTTAAAGAAGATAGAAGGAAATTAAGCTCGTTAAAAATCGAGGGTAAAAAGCTACCCTTTTTTATCGAAGAATTTATATATACCTATTAGGTAATTTTATCGTAAAATTCACCCTTCTATATCCCTCTATCTATATAGTTAATTCCCTAGCAATAAGATATTCCTTTTATACCTTCTTAAAGGACCGGAATTATAAGAGTATATTATAAATATCGAGGGAAGTACTAGAGTTAAGGATAGCTAATTTTCGTAGGGGATAATCGGAGGGCTTTAATAGTTAGTCTTAGCCTTATTAATCTATAGGGAAGATAAAGGCCGGATTTACTATACTAACGATTTTTCCTCGAATTTATAGTAGCGGCGTTAATTACTATTTCCTAGCAACCTAAATCTCGTTTATCTTTTTCTATAGCGAGGGGTCCTCCTTAAGAGACTATTATATCGTTTCTTATAGCCTCTTTAAAGGGTTAAATCCTTTAGGTCGGTTTTCCTCGAAGACCTACTAGCATTATAATAATCGATAGCCTAGGGATTTATAGGCTAAGCAGCCGTTTCGCCTAGTCTTTCGTTTCTTTAAGGAATCCTCGTCCCGATCTAGAAGGTCTACTTAAAAACCTCCCCTTTTTACCCCTTATTGCTAATTTTAACGAAGAGGTTCGATTTCGACTAGTTCCCTGATTTTTCGACTAACGGACTAAAAGGTCTATTAAGGGACTAGTCGGGCCGGTCTAACTAACGGGGCCGGGGCCGGGCCCGGAGCAAGATATAAAGCCGGGGCCGGGACCGGGGCAGCCGTTAAAGACGGTATTAAGGCTCTCGAGGGAGGTAGAGCCGGAGGGGCAACAGCCGTAGCAGTAGCAGCGGGAGCCGTAGCAGCAGGGGCTGCAGCAGCTATAGGGGCAGCTAGTCGAGCCGTCTAGGTCGAGTGCTAGCTACGAAGGAATAAGACTGCTTGCTATTATACTCTAGTAGCCTCTTTATCTCGTTCCCGGCTAGCCTCTTAAAAGATAGTCGAGTAACCGTTACTAATAGGCTTTATTAGTAGAGATATATCTTATAGCTACTAGCCGGAAAGAGCTTCTATAAGGAAGTATTAGTTAGCTTCCTCGAGGATTTCTTCCTACTTAGCTAGCTACGAAGAAGCTAGTAGATTCCTAGCAGAAAAGGCTCCTAGATATACTATATAGGTCTTCCTAATACGGTTAGTTATATAGCCCCTCGAGGGAGCTATTAAGGTCTCGAGCTTTAAAAGCTACTACCTAGGAGTCTCTTCCTCTTAAAGAGTAATTAGCTTTACGGCACTAACGGATTCCGTTATCGCCGTATATATAGTAGTTAGTAGCTTTATCTCGTAAAGGTATTCCTTACGGTGACTCTCGTAGTTACCTAAGGTAGCAGAAAAAGCTCTCTATTATACGGAGGTTAGCTCGGAGAAGAGGGAAGCTCCCTCTATAAATTCCATTGCTCTAGGATAAAGAGGGGGCTCGAGAGGGTCCTACTTATTAAAGAAGACTAAATTATAGATAGTTCTATCTATACGAGCCCGTAGCTCCTTTACCTACTTATCTTAATCTTAGGGCTCTATAAGAATCGTCCTATAGACCGTAGGGACGGTAGAGGAGTCGGTTTTCGTTATCGTTATAGGGAAAGGTAGAAAAGTCGGTTAAAATCGGCTTTTTTAGTAAGAGGGGTAAAAGGAAGCTACGAGGGATATAAGAAAGGTGCCTTTTATAGCAGCCGGAAGGTATAGGAATTCTATTCCTCCCGGGCTTATAACTCTCGCGAAGAGAGATATAAGAAGTATATAAAAATATACGAAGGTGAAATTAAAAGTAAGGGGTCGGATAGGTAGGGCAGAGAGATTTAATTCTTATAGGAGCAGTAATTATAGCAGGGGAGTAATTATTATATTGCCTTAATTATCCTTCTTTCCTCTATCTAACGCCCCTCTTTATACCTATCTAGTATCTTAATTAATAAAGAAGATCCTACTTAAAGAAGCTACTAATATCCCTTTAACTACCGAGCTTTTTACTGGTTTTTCTCCTCCTTTCTAGCCGTTACCGGTATATCCGTCTTATCTCTCGCTACCTTTATAGGAAGCTATCGCTACTTCTACTTCCCCTTATACCCCTACCCTCCTCTCTATACCTCCTTTTAGCTCCTTCCCTAAAACCTGTTTTTTAGCTTCCTAGGTCCCTCGTACTAAGGGATATCTCCGAGAACTACGAAATCAGGCCACGCTTCGCGATATAAGTAGGGTTTTAAAAGTACTTATCCCTTAAACCTAACTAAGAAAGTATTATATTATACCTTTATTTAAAAGTATATTATATAATCTAGGTAGATATATAATATCTATAAAATATACTTATAGTACTTATAAGTAAGTAGTATTTATATATTATTTTTAAATTCTCCTTATAGTTACTATTCTTATTATAAAGCTATAAAGGTATTAAACATAGTAATAGCTATAGTATAGTTTCTTTTATATAGTACTAGTTAGTATTAAATTAATATAGCTTATTAGTTTTCTATAAAAGTTTAAGGTATTTATTAGGTTTTAATTTTAAGTATTTCCTTAAATTCTTTAAAGTATAAAGCGTATTCTTTAATCGTAGTATTCTCCTTTAATAGTAAGGGTAGTAGTATAAGTTCGTTCTTATCTTTTATTTCTTTAAGTATTTCTTATTCTTTAAAGCTTATATTATCGATACTTTAATATTCCTCCTTAGGTTATTATCTAAGTTTTATAAATATAAAGGCTATATCTATATCTTCTTTATTATATTATTTATAAACTACTTATTATTATTATTAATTTTTATTTTATATATCTTCTTAGAATCGTTTACTATTCTTTTTAATTTAGTTTTAAGAGACTTTTTTAAGATAAAGGTATTTTAGTTCTATAAATTTAACTTATTTTTATATTTTAAGATCCTTTTATTATATTATTATAAGGGTTTTCTTTAATAGCTTTAAGAACTATTTAGTATTATTCTTATTACTTAAGTATATTATATATTTATTATTATAGTATATAGTTAAACTAAGGAGTTTATACTTTAGTTCCTATTTATTAATAGCGTTTAAGTATTTCTTACCTTTTAAAGCTAATACTTAGTAGGTTTTCCTCTCTTTATAAGGTTATTTATATTCTTTAAAGTAATATTTAAGTTTCTTATAGTTAAAATACTTTCCTTTACTTTTCTATATTATATTTAGATTTATCTTACCTAGGTTAGTTATATAAGCGTAGGTAATAAGAGCTTCGCCCTTTTTTTTATAGTTAGCGTATTAGTTAAAGTTATTCTTAAAAAAAGGGTTTTAGTTTCTTCTTCCTTATTTCTTTTCTTAGTATTATATATACTATTTATTATTAATTTATACTACTATAGTAATATAGTCTAAGAGGTTGTTAGTTCGATTTTCCTTATAAAGTTTATCCTTAACCTCTTTTTTAAGCTTATTATAAAATTATAATATAAGAGGTTTATTATCTTAATTAAGTTTTAAGGTAACTTAATAGAACTTTATAGTATAATCTAATATTAAGATCTTTTATTAAAGTTCTTAAAGTTTCTATTTAGCTTCTTATTCCTTATTAGTTATTTTAAATACCTTTATAGAAAACTTCTTATAAAACTAATATATACTTATAGTAAGTATATATCGCGACTAAAATACTAATTAATACTAAGAATTAATTTAGCGGTATTAATTACCCTTAGTAAAAATACTATACTAAGGCTAAGAGGTAGGTAAATATAGTAGCGGCCTTTAATATACTAAGCTCGATTAAAGTATATAGCGTAAAGAGACGCTACTTAAATTTATATACCTTAATAAGGCGAGTTAATAAACCTAAAGTAGCGATATAATACTAGCTTAGGCGCCGAGTAACCTTATAGAAAAAGTAATATATAATAAACTCACGGGCTTTATCTTAAGCGTATAGTTTAATAAGGTATAGGTAATAGTTAAACGGCTCTCTAAGGTAAAAAGCCGCGCTAGTAGCGTATTATTAGCGGTACTTTATATAAATAAGAGCTTTAAGATAATAATCTAGGATATAATTAAGGAGGTAGTTAAGGAAGAACTCTGCCTAAGTATCGCTTTAGGCCTAGGGGGCCCTAAGCGAACTTAGGCCGTAGTCGTAGCTAAGACTAAGGGACCGACCTAATATAAAGCTATAGTAAAATAGGTCCTACCGCGCTATAAACGCGAGATTATTATAGTCCCTATTAAGGCACCGCTTAAAATCCTAAGCTACGAACTAAAGGATATAGTAAAGGCGGTAAATATAGCCTTAAAAGCTATAAGCGCTATAACGGCGAAGCGCTTTTAAAGCGGAGATATCGCGGTTATATTTAATACCGCGGCGAGAGCTTACTAAAAGGACTAAGGCTAGGTTAAGGCCGTATTTAGACTAAAGGCTATAATTACCTACCGTGCGTATATAATAGTCGCTAAGAATATCCCTTTAAGGGTAGCGATAGTAAATAAAGAGTAATTACTTTATAAGATTATAAAGGCGAATAAAGTTAAGGTCTTTTAAGCTTAAGCGCTATACCTTTAATCTAAGATATTAATAGCGATAACTATACTTATTAAGGTTAGTAGCTTAAAGGAGGCTAATAAGCTTTATAACCTAAGCTTAGTCCTTAAAGTATAAATCTTTTAATATAAACCTTATAATAAGTTAGTTTAATTATAAAGGTATTATAACTACTATAGATATAGCTATATCGCTAAATAGTATATATTAATATAACTTTATAGCTAATATAAGAGTATAGTATATAATAGAAGTAAAGATAAATATAAAGCTAAGAAAGGTAAAATCCCTTATAACTATATCTTATATTAAGGGGACTACTTATTATAGACCTAAACTTACCTTATAGCGAATAAAGCCTAGGGAAAGGTAAAGGAAAACTACTTATAACGACCTTAATAGTTTATAAATACTTAAATATATACTAAGTAATAGGTACTTCTTACTATTAAAGCTTAAGGCGTTCTTAAATCGACTATAATTTAAAAGTAAAAACTAAGTAAACTATACTAAGATAAAAGGTTAAGCTTAAAATACCTATTAGCTAGTAAGGCTAAGGAGGCTAAACTAAGTATAAACGATATAAATATCTCCTTTCTACTCTAGTTTATAATTATATATATTCCTAAGAAGTCTTTTAGTTTACCTAGAGGCTAAACCTTTATATAATCTACTACTTTTTTAAGTAGACTATTTATTATACCTTTATTAGGCCTTATTATTAAGAGGTTATCTATATAAATTACTATCGTAATTTTATATTACGTATTTATAAATACCCCTTTATTTATAGGAAGGGCCGAAAATCCTATCTTAGCTAATACTAAGCTAAGATAGTTATACTAGAGCTTTAAGCTTTATTTAAGGCCGTATAATACTTTCTTTAATTTTACTACTAGCCTTTTCTTTTTATATAGCTTTAAAAACTATAAATAGCTAATATTATACTTATACTAGTTTTTATTAAACCAGTCTTTAAGTATTAGCTCTTTATAGCCTATAGGGATTTTTATATAAATATCTATATCTATTTCGGTATATATAAAGGCATTTTTTATATCGTATTATAGTAAAGTATAATTATTAAAAATAGCTATTATAAGTAGCATTCTAATAGATTCGGGTCTTACTATCGTAGAAAAGGTTTCTAAATAATCTAGGCCGTAGACCTAATTAAATCCTTATACTACGTAGCGGGCTTTATATTTAATAATATTATTATTATCCCGCTTTATTTTATAGACCTAACGGCCGCCTAGGGCCTCCCTATCGCTAGGAAGAGGCTTTAATTCCTAGGTATTTTAGTTTAAGAGCTCTTCTATTTCTAGAAACATAGCTCTTTTCTATTCTATAGCTTCTAAGCTATTTATAGCCTATTTAAATGTTTTAGGCTTTATAGGATTCTTATTTTCTAGTAAAGATAGAATAATCTCTTTACTTTTACTATTTAATATAGTATTTATTTCGGGGTATACGATATAGTCTTTATAAAATCCGTTTAGCTTCTTAGGTATATTAATACGGATTTTTAGATCCTTATTTAATCCCTTTTCTAAAAGAGGATTATTTTCCTTTATAGGAGGGTTATTTTCTCTTCTTTTAAAGAAGAGTTATTGCCTTCTTTATATATAGGTTCCCTTTATAAATAATTATCTAGGACCTTATTTATAGAAGGTAAGGTATTAAAGTTAAAGTCCTTAAGGTCTTCTTTCTTTTAATTTTCTATAAATTTATTTTCTAGGATAATAATATCTCTAGAAATTATTACCTTTCTTTTCGAAAAGTTATATATTTTATAAACATTTTTAGTATAGCCTATAATAATACCCTTATAAGCTCTTATCTCTAGCTTATCTAAGGGGTCTTTTTTTATAATAAATAGTACTTGAAGGTCTTAATTTTCTCTAAGTCTTCTAAGGCTAGAGATTTATTTTCCTTCTTCTCTATAAGAGTTTAGAAGCCTATTCGTAAGTAAGGGGTCCTATTATATAAATAGGCTGCTATTAAAATAGCTTCTCCCTATAGATATTTAGGCAGTTTTGCCGTAAATAAAATAGCTCGGACTTTATTTAAAATAGTCCTATTAATCCTCTCTATTACTCCGTTTAATTTAAGAGTCCTAGGAGGGCTAGTATAATATTTTATTCTCTTTCTTAAGCAGTAGGGTTTTATTTTATATAGGAATTCTTTTACGTTATCCGAAAAAACTTCCTTTATAGTAATATTATCCCGGTTATTTTTAACCAAGGCTTTATATTCTAAGAATTTATCTAGGGCTTCTACCCTAGATTTTATTAAGGATATTTCTAAATATCTTATCCCTATATCTAAAAAGGATATAAAGGAGGTATATTTATTATAAGTAGGGGTCTTTATAGGTCCCTAAATATTAATAGTAACTTTATTAAGGTAATTATATACCTTATTAAATAGGGATTTATTCCTTTTATTAGTTGCCTTCGCTTTAATATAAGCCTCGTATTCTTTAATTTTTATAATATCCTTCTTAAGGATAGTTATATCTTTATTATATCTTTTAAAGGTTTCTAGTAAGGCTTTAAGACTTATATATCCTAGCCTTAAATGCTATAAATAAAAGTTAAGGTCCTTTATATTATTCCTTATATTATTAATATTATTTAGGAATGTCTTCTTCTTTAAGAAAGGAATTTCTAAAGAGAAGATATAAAGGTTATCTTACTATTTTCCTTTAAATATAATATTAGCTTAGTTATCTAGCAGGAAAATTTCCTTACTATTAATAAAGGCATAAGTATTTTTAAAATACGATTAGCTTATAATATTTACCCTTAATTCGGGTATAAAAAGGCAGTTTCTTAAGATAAATAGCCTTTTATTTTTCGGAAATCTAAAAAGAAGATCTCTATAGCCTTTAATAATTATATAGGATGCCTTTCCCTAATTAACCTTAGTAGAGATAGTTTGAAAATTAATAAGGAATTTCTTTTCCGATACTATATACCTAGTAGCACCGGTATCGTATATAAAATTATAGAAATTTCTATTCTCTAAGGTTTTATAAGGGATTTCCTTCTCTTTTACCTTATATATAAGGTCTTTAATTCGAGAGGAATTTAAAGGTCCTATTTGCCTATTATTAAATACGGCTTTTTTAAGGATATTTAAAGAGATATATACCTCTGCTTCTTCTTCGGAGCTTTTATAGCCTTTAGGGGTAGGAGGAGGAATAGAAAAATCGATTTCTAGTTCTTCGTCCGTTTAATTATCGATTTCTATTTTTTCTGCTTCCGATATATATAAAGAAGAGGGATTTTTCGTTTTCTTATCGACGTAAGAGTCTATTTTAATAGGATTTCCTTCTATAGAAGGTTTTCTAGGCCTCTTAGAAGGTATTCCTTTCTTTTAATTTTTTAAATTTTTAGAAAAGCCTTTAAGGGCCTTTTCCGGGTAAAGATAGTAGCAATCTTTAACTAGATGCCCTTTCTTCTTATAGTAAGTGCATTATTATATAATTTTTATCTTTTTCTAGGGCTTCTTAGTAAAGAAAGCCTGCTTAGGAGGATTTTCTAGAGACTTAGTCCTCTTAAATTCGTTTATAAGACTACTAGAGAGAGACTCTAGATTAAAAGCTTCTAAGTTATTTCGAAGAGCTTATATTATATTAGTTATATAGCTAGAAAACGAGCCTAAAAGGCTATTTAAAATCCAAGCTATAATAACTACTTCCGGAATTATAATATTCTATGCTTTTAGCTCTTCGAATACCTCTTTTACCTTATTTAGGTAGCCTTCTAAGGATTCGAAATCCCTTACCGAAGTATTAAAAAGCTCCTTTATAAGTAGGTAATTTAAGGTAAAGGAAATAGGGTTATATAGGTTTTTTAACCTATCCTACGCCTCTTTAGTATTTATTATATACTTTATTTAGGTTAAAGGACTATCTTTAATATAAAGAAAAATTAAAGTAAGTGCTTCTTCTATTTTTAAGTAATTTTCTTACTATATAGTAGTAGAAAGCTTCTCTCTAACTAAAAGAGCCTATATTCGAATAGCTTAGAAGGTATAGTTAGAACTACCCTTAAGTTTAGTAAATTCGAACTTATCCCTAGAGCCTATTTTAGAGAGTTCGAGGTCGTATTAGAATTTCGAAGATTTTTTAAAGTTATTACCTAACTTATAAAGAAGCTAGGCTTATAACCTATAAGAAGGTATAAGCAATAAGCGTAGAATCGGGTAATCGATAACGTAAGCGGAAAGATCGGTCGAAGGAGTATAGGGTAGGATTTCGTCCGGAGTTTATAACGAGCATATAAGGGGCTAAATAATATATTAAAAGAATAGTGTTATAAAAGATACTTACGAACTTACTTATTCTATCTACTACTCCTAGGGAAATCCTTTGTCTTTTATAGACTATTGCTCGCCTACTAATAGACTAATTAGTTAGCTTTCTAGTATATTCTATAGTGCTTAAAAAGCTCTATCTATAGTATATCTTCCTAACTTAGTAGGTGGTCTAATTATAGCGTAATAGTTAACGTAAGACTATAGGTTTTAGTATAAGTAGTAGATTTAACTAGAATATTCTATGCCCTACCTATTCTTATATCGCGGATATCTTTAGAACCGCTAAGCTAAAATAGGCAATAGGGTATTCGTTCTACTTATAATTAACTTATACATTTTATATATATTTTTATTTATAAGGATAGGCTTATCCTAACCTACCTTTCCTAGAGGAAGGTATAGATATCTAGTAGAAGTCTTTATCTTTTAAGGGTTATTCCCTTAGACTATATTATAGAGCCTCTTTTTACTAGCTTATTTTATAAAGCCTCCCTATGCCTATTATATCTTTATAATAGTAAAATAAGAATATAAGGGTATATTCTTATAGTTAGCGCTTTACTACTAAGCCGGCTTTAACTTAATAGTACTATAAGAAGTAGAAGCTATACTAAGAGGCGGCCCCCTTCCCTATAAAGCGGCGCCCTATAGCCTAGTCTATAAAGACGGGAGGTACGCGCTATATATATATAAAAGGCTTAGGCTAGGGACTTAGTCGCCTTAGTTTAAACTAAACTAAAGTAAGGTAATTTTTAAAGATAGTATTAAACTATAAGCGATTTACTTACTACTAAGGGCTATAAGGGCTAGAGCGTTATATAACCTAAGTATAATTAAACTAAAGTACCTTATAATAATAGTAAGGGACTTTAATATTTATTACTTATTTTAAGATAAATATAATAGAACCTTAGATAGCGCGATATAACTTATATAAAAAGTAATAAGATTATAACTTAAACTCGCTACTTTTAGAAAGGAGTATATAAGATTTTTTTATAGCTAAAGGGATAGTACTATTAACCTAGCTTAAGTAATACTAGAGACTAAGATATAGTATACTAAGCCTAACTTAAACCTAACTAAGTTAGACTATATCCCTTAGACTATTATATTATAGGTCGATACCTAGGCCTAAGTACTTAAACTAGCCCTAAAGTAAAAAAAAGTAAAAGTAAATCTAGTTAAAGCTAAGACTATATCTTAGCTAAGACTATACTAACTAATATTTTAAACGCTTAAGGATATCGACTAGGACCTAGACTATATCTTTACTACCTTAGCGTAAATCGCGATAGCTATAGTTCCGCGCTAAGGGTAAGTATTACTTAAGGGCAATATATAGTTTACCTTAAAGGTAAGGAGGGTAATAAGGGAGGCTAAGAAAGTAAGGAGGAAGTATAAGTAGGAAAGAAGTAAGGTAAATTAAAAAGACCTATATAAGGCGTTTATAGCTTAAAAGCGGACTATCTATAAAGTAAGGAGGGCTTACTAGCGCGAGTTCTTAAAGGAATTTAGCGCTAATAATACTAAGCTCTAAAGTATAAAGAGGTAAGCTAGACTCTATAGTAAGCTACTACTAAAACCGACCTATATCCTACTACTAATTAAAGAAGGTAAGAACTAACTAATAGAAACCTTTAAAGGGAAAGCTTAGATATTAGCCGCTAAGTTCTTTTTATTAAAGGCTAGTATAACTTAAGGGCTACCTATTATAAAGTAGGTAGAGGCGTATACGTAGGTGCTATCTATAGGATAATATTAATAAGCTATATAAAGCTCTTTTATACGCGGCTAGCCCGCCCTTATACTTACGGGATCCGGCCCTCCGTACGTAACTATATAGCTTAGGCCACGGCCTAAGCCTATTACCTATAATAGTTAAAGACTCTTATATAATACCCTCCCTTAAGCGCGGTATAGCCCTGCCCTATTAACGGCTCTTATATAATTAGGCCCGTGCTACGGGCTCTTCCCTACCCTTTCCTATTAATAGGGCCGGCCCTACTAGCCCTATTATCCCCGCGCCCGTTAGCCTAAGTAGCCGGGACCCGGCTCTATACTTATCGGCCGGCTAGCCGTTTAAATAGGAGCGTAACCTATTATATACGCCCCTAGGTAGCTAGCGGCTAGTCTAGACCTACGTAAGCCTTAGGTTACCTGTCCCCTCTACCTTAGGCAGTATCCTTTATTAAGGGGTATATAAAGCGGTATCCCCCCTTTCCCCCTTCCCTTCCTTCTCTCCTTTCTTTAACTATAGTAATAGTATTAATAGGTAAGTTCCGCTCTACCTAAAGCGTTAGTCCGTTCTTAGCTATATAAGCCGCTCTATTAACGTATACTTATAGTAGTAGCGGTAGTAGTAATAATAGCCCTAATAATAATAATAACTTTAACTAATAAGTTCCGCGCCTTATAGAGTAAAAGGCCGTATTCCGTTGTACTAACTTCCGCGATAGATATATCTACCTCTCCCTCTCCTACCTCCTCCTTCTCGGAGCGTATAGAGTCGTTCGTCGACGCCGTGCTAGCCGCGGCCGACGACGACTCCGCCGCTGCCGCCGCTCCTGCCCGCGCCGCTACCACCGCTCCTACCGCCGCCGCCGCTACCTCTACTACGCTATTCGCTCTTACGTCGCCTCTTAGGGTAACGACGCCGTCCTCGCCGCTACCTATAACGCCCGGCCCCTTAGCCCCCGCCTCCGTCTCCGCTACCCCCGTAAGTCTATAGTTAGGTAAGCGTAATAGACGTTATCCGCTAACCTCCTATAGTATAAGCGCTAGGCCGGCGCCGCCCGCTCGGCCCCTTATATACGTTATACGTCGTAGGAGCTCGACTACTCCGACTAGGCCGGGCGCCGCCGCGGCGGCAGCTGCTATTAGTGCGCGCGAGCCGGCCGCGCCTATAAGGCGGCGCCTCTTATCCTACTCGCTACGGCGTCGGCTTAAAAGGCCGGCTCGTATAAGTAGGCGCGGGGGGCTACTAAGAAGCGCCTTACCGCCGCCGCTGCCGCCTACCGTAACCTCCGCGCCCTCGAGCGATAGGGCCTTATACTTAAGTAAGTCCTATTCCTTCGCTCCCTTATTTCCGCCTTTAATATACCTAGCGCTAGGGATACTACCTCCGTCGCCCTATTAGCGGTCCCCTTAGCTATACCCGCCTCTGCTACCGCCGCTACCCTTACCGCCGCCGCTAGCCGCCGCCCTTCTACCCTTAGAGCCGCCGCCGCCGCCGACTAGCTTACGGGCTTAGAGGGCCGCCTTAGCGCCTTAAAGACCGCCGCCGCCGCTAATAAGAAGAAAGAGGCCGATAAGGACGATAATAATAAAGATAATAATAATAATAACGATAAAGAATAGGCCTAGGTAGTTTAGGGGCTCCGCCCTATAATAAACGCTATTTTTATCTCCGCTTATACTATTACGCTTATATTGCCTATATTACCGTAATTACCCCCTTCGCTATACTTACTTCGTAGTCCTAGCCTAGGCTACTATCGGTAGTTTACTAGTCTATTATTCTTATTTACTATTTTAAATAAGGCTTTAAACTTATTAAGGGCTATAGTTCCTATAAACTTATATATAGGTTCTTATATAGGGTCGAGATACCTACGCTACTTAATAAGGACCTCCTAGCGTTTCCCCTTACCGACCTTTTTCTAGCGCGCGGCCTATATCTCTTTAACCTTAAACTCGTCCTCTCCCTCTACCTTAATTATAAGCGGTTAAGCGTCCGCTACTTTTTATCTAGGTAGCGGGTTAAAGGAGGCTCTACGAAGGAGGTCTACGTTAATCTTATTATAGACCCCTATTAAGAGACTATCGAGCTCTATAACCTATAGGCTAATAACCCTTTATACTATAAACTTTACGTATAGCTAGTTAAGCTTCTTCTTTAGCTATACCGACCTATAGTTATAGAGGTCTAGCTATACCTTATCTCTTACTATAAACCTATCTACTAAGGCCTTAGTCTTATTAGCGTGCCGCTCTTAATCTTATGCTACGGCGGCTATCGCGGATTAGTAATAATCTATAGTCTCCTATAGCTTTTATATAAACGTAGAGGCGCGGCCCTCCGGTAATAAATTACTATACTACTTTACTACTACGCTTATAATAAAGGGAACTAGTAAGGGTAGTTTAAAGCTATACGTTATAAAGAAAGGGGCTATCTTAATAAAGGTATATAGTTTACTATTTAACGTAAGTTAGGCCGCGGGGAGCTAATAGTCTTAGTCTACTTAGTTATAGGCTACGACGGCCTATAAGTAAGCCTACGCCTCCTAGTTAACCCTCTTAGGCCCTTTATCGGTCTATAGGTAATATATTATACTAAGTAGCTATATAATCTAAAGTAGCTAGTATAGGTGCTATTAAAAGCGGCTAGTTTAATTCGATCCCTTATCGCTTATAATAAAGGCTAGCTAGCTATATAAGCGGGCCTAGTACTATAAGAAGCGCTCTACGTAGGACTCTATATCTATAAATAGTATTAGCTTTAATATTATAGACTTACTAAGTCGGTCCTTAATTACCTATATATAGCGGTTACCGCCCTCTATAAGTAGGAGGTCTATTATAAAGTCTATCTATATATATATATAGAACCGGTCGGGTACCGGAAGCTACTTAAGTAGCCCCTTAAGCTACGCCCTCTAAATCTTAGTACGGCCGTAGATATTATAGTTACGGAGGAAGCAGCGAACGTAGTACTATAAGAGGGGCTAGTAGAAATCCCTTATAAGGCCTACTACTATGCCCTACCTACCTAAGTAGCCTATAATACTAGAGTTATAGACAAGCTAGACTAGCTTCCCTTAGAGCTCGTTCTATTCGTCTAGCTCTAGCGGTCTATCCTTCTCCCTAGCTTCTATAGTATATAGCGCGCCCGGCACCTATAGTCTCCCCCGCTAACGTAGGTACCCCCGTAGGTCGATATAATAGTCGGCTACTTATACCTTTAGCTTTAGCTTTAGATCGAGGCGTCGAGCGCCGGACTTAACGGCGTAGCGTACGCTCTCGTAGGTACGGTCTAGAGACGATATCCTATCCTATAAGCGCTAGAGGACCTTATCTTAAAACACCCGCGCCGTACGCGCCCTTAGGCCGGTCTATCCCTCCTCGCCGGGCCGAGGCAAAGGTATAGGGGAAGGCTTATCTATTAGCGCCGCGCCTTCCTTTACTAAGGAAGCTCCTATATAAGTCCGTAGCGCTTCTTATAGGATAAGCTATAGATCCCGGGCCTCGATATCCGCTCCTATCGGCCGGTCTTAATCCCTCTAAGAAAGCGTATCTAAGACTATAGAGTCCCGCCCTAGCCGGTACTTAATCGAGAAGTTAAAGTATAAGAGATACTCTACCTAGCGGGCTTACCGCTCCGAGAGGTACTAGTAGGTTATAAAGTACTCGAGGTTCCTATAGTCTATAAGAACCTTAAAGCTCTTATAGCTCTAGAGCTCTACTTACTATTACTTAAGGTAGCTAATAATCGCTAGTATCTCCTTATTATAAATAGCGTAATTCCGCTCCGCTAAGGTTAGCTTATAGGAGTAGAACGCTACCGGTTACTTCCGCCCGTCTACCTCCTAGGAGAGCGTTCCTCCGAGTGCCTAGCCGCTATAGTCCGCTTTAACTAACGTAGACTAGTTAAAGTCCTACTAAAGTAGTACTAAGGCTTAAGAGAATAGGTCCTTAAGCGTATAGAATACTCCTTCCTATATAGGCCCCTAGTAAAAGGCGGTCCGCTTCCCGGTAATCTCGTTTAAGGGCATTATAATATAGGAGAAGCCCTTAATAAATATCCTATAATAGTTTACGAACCTAAGGAAGCTCTATACGCCTATCTACGTAGTTAGGGTAGCCTAGTCCTAAATCGCCTAGATCTTTATAGGATCCGCCTATATACCTACGCTAGCGTAGATAATAAAGCCTAGGTACTTAACCCTCTTAACCTAGAATTCGCACTTATCTAGGTCGAGGTAAAGCCTATAAAGTTAGAGGCGCTCTAAGACCCTTTATACTTTCTATATATAGTCCTTATAGGAGCCGCTTATATAGATAAGGATATTATTTATATATATAAAGGCGAACTTATTAAGGAAGTCCTAAAGTACGTTATTAATATAACGCTAGAAGGTAGCGGGCGCTCCTAAGAGGCCGAAGGGCGTTATAAGCTACTTAAATAAGCTATAGCGTATATAGAACGCTATCTTCTACTTATTACCCTCTAAGATCTATACCTTATAAAACGCCTATTTTATATCTAGCTTCGTAAACTACTTCGCCTTTAAAAGGTTACGGAGTATATCTAAGATTAAGGGCAAGGGGTAGCGGTCTAGCCTTATAATTACGTTTAAAGCCCTATAGTCGTAATAGAACCGTATCCCGCCCCTTAGTTTACGCACGAATAGGACTAGCGCTCTTACTTCAGAGCTACTTACTTAAATAAAACCCTTATCTAAGAGGTCCTTTAGCGTCTTCTTTAGTACTAGTAGTTCCGTATATAATATACTATATAGCGGTCCGAACGGTATAGGTAGTTCCTGCCCCTTCTTATCGGTATAGAGTACGATCTTATAGTCTACCCTTAGCTTATATAGGTTAAGCTTATCCGCTTCCTAGGACTTAAATAGCGGTAGGAGGTCGTAAAAGCGCTCCGGTATCTACTACTATAGCTTAGAAGGCGACTTTAGCTTCTTCGCCTAAAGGGCCTTATCGATGTCCGCTAGGCTAACTACGTAGACCGCTACGTTAGCCGCTGCCCGGCCTTCCTCCTACTTTAACTATTGCACGGTTCCTATAAAGATAGAGGCAAGGACTTCTTATACTAAGTATAAAGCTCGCACGCCTAGTCCTACGCTTATAGAACCGTCGTTATAGCGGACCTACCGTTACGTAAGCCTAAACTATAGCTTCTTTTAGTATAGAACTAAGTATAACTCTATATATAATAACTAGGGTTTCCTAAGGATTAAGGGAAACTCTAGTTAAGGGATTATATAGGCTACGATAAGCTTATAGTAACTATCGACCTCTATAGCTAGCTATATAATACCCTTAATTACCGTACCCTCTATCGCGCTTAAGGCGCCCTTTACTCGCCTTAAGGCGATCTTTTCTACCGGTACTTATATCTCTTATATAAGCGCCTTATTAACTACGGCGTAGCACTAGCAGCCCTCGTCTATAAGGGCGGCGACGGGTAAGGAGTTATTAACTATAACCTATATTAAAGTAGGCTCCTCTTTTATATAAGCGGATAATTCCTCCTTCTCCTTTACTAGTACTAGTAATTAGGGCTCCGGAGCCTATCTTTGCTCTAGAGCTACTCTTTTTCCTCTAGGCCTAAGGGAGCGGAGTCCTTTTTATCGTCTAAGGTAAGGAGCGGTTCTATCTTCGCTACTTAAACTACTATAGGCCGCTTAGCTAAAAGGAAGGGGCATTTTAATATAAAGTATATAAACGCGCCGTAATATAGGTAGCGGCCGTTAGCCTTCCTTTTCTTAATTTCCTCGCTTATTACTTACTTCGCCCGCTACTTAGAGAGCGGGATAGTATAGGGGATATTTAAAGATAACTTCCTACCGCGTTTAGCTCGGTCTATATAGGTAGCCGATATTAAGGTATCTCCGTTAGTATTAATAGTTAGCTATTCCTCTTATAGAAGGGCAGTAATCCCGTTACCGCTATACGGCGTACGCTTATAAAGCTTTTAGAAACGCGGCGTCTACTTATAGCCCTATACTACCTTTATTAACCGGCTTATATACTCGCCGTAGTTAGTAAGTATAATTATAGGGATAAGTAGCTCTTATAGGGCCGGCGTAATTAAGTTCTATAACTATATAAGCTTCGCGCTATCTTCTTATACTATAGTTCCCGCTACTTATAAGAGCGTCTCTTCGAAGTTAGGGAGGAATTCGCTAAAGGTCTACCCGTCCCTCTACTTAAGGGTCTATAGCCTATCCTACGCCTTCTCCCGCTCCTATACGTTACCGAACGTATATATAAGGTATTAGAAGAAGTCCTATAGGTCGCGTTTACTTCTAGGGCCGCCCTTATCCTAGAATCTAGAGATCTACTATATCTAAGGCTCCGGTAGTATATAAAGGAGCGAATACTACGCTATATTACGATAGCCGTTTAGGCCCTATTTCTTATCTATTATAAACTTCGTCTATAGCCGGCTAAGGAAGAAGTAGAAGGACTTAGGCTTACCGTCCTAAGTCGGCTAAGGAAGCGGCTTCTATATCGGTAGTGCCGCCGCCGTAACCGGTATTGCTAAGGTTATAGGGGTTAACGCTAGTCTCGTAGACGGCTCCCTTAGTATAGCGAGAACCTCGTTCTTCTCGCTAGCTATCGCGCTTTTAATCGCTTCTAGGATAGCTATAATACTTCCTATCCGCCTAGGGGGTAGCGGGGTGCTCCCTTAAGGAAGCGGCACCCTTTCTAGGGAGATATCTATTAGATCTATTAGTTAATAGCTTATACTATTACGGAGTAGGCAGAGGTATATATATAGGTGCTGTCCGTAGGATAATATTAATAAGCTATATAGAGCTCTTCTATACGCGGCTAGCCCGCCCTTATACTTATAGGATCCGGCCCTCCGCACGTAACTATATAGCTTAGGCCGCGGCCTAAGCCTATTACCTATAATAGTTAAAGACTCTTATACTACCTTAGCCTATAGCTAAGGCGACCCTTATAGTTAACTAATAGATCTAGCTAGCCGACGTTATAGTAGTACTAAGTAAGATAGTAAGCTAGAAAGTAGTAGGTCTAAATAGCGTCCCCTTAAGGTTTATTAAGAAGTATAGCTTAGCCTTAGTTTAGTAACTAGCTATAATTTTAACGCCTATACTTAACTCTTATATTTCTTAGGTTAGTTATATAGCGTAAATATAATAGTTATTTAGAAGCTAAGGAAGAGGCTAGAAGCTTATTATATAGTAAAGGGATAAAGACTAATTTCCCTCTTACCTATAGTAGGAAAAGTACTTAAGTAAATACTAGCTTAAAAGATCGTAGGAGTAGTAAAGGTAAATAGTATCCTATAAAATAGATAAATAAAAAATAAGAAGGAACGCTTTATAAAAGTAGCGATCCTACTAGTAATAAAACTAATATACGCGACCTAAGCCTAAAAGGGTATTATATTATTCTTATAGCTAGATATTAAGGGCGTATTTAATATAGTTAACTATAATAAGCTTATAAGGGAACTAAAGCTTAGGGGATACCTTAGATAGCTTATAAGCTTAATATAAAGCTTTATAAGTAATAGAAGATTAACCCTTTACTTTAATAAAAAGACCTTAAAGCTAACTTAAGTATTAACGGGAGTCCTTTAAAGCTCCCTCTTATCCTTAATTTTATTTCTATACTATATAACCCCCTTATATAAGAGGCTTAGTATAATATATAATATTTATACTATTAGCTTCGCTAATAATATAAATATAGTTAGTATTAAACTTAATAAGGCTATTATAGTAGTATACTTAAAGGAAGCTTAGAAGGTATATATAAAGTAAGCGATTAAGTTCGCGGTTACTTTTAAACCGTCGAAGAGTAAGTTAATATACTTTATATAAAAGAAATAAGTAATAATAACGCTAGTTTACTTTAAAGCTAATATAGTAACTCCGGTCTAAGAGGCCTACTTATTAAGAGTTTAGGTATACTAGAAACTATATTAAAAGGCATACTTAAAATAGCTCTAAGTAAAGTTAAAGCGCTAGACTATAGCCCTAACTAGGCTTATAGCGTCTATATAAGGCTATACCTTACTATACGCTAAGGAAGTCTATAGTAAGGTAATCTAGTCTTTAATCTCTTATACTATAGTTATATTTTATAAGATAATATCTATAAAAGGGAAACTATATAGGATTATATAGGACTTAGTATAGGACTAGTTAGCTTACTTTTAAGTAATAATAAGCGCCTACTACGCGACCTTAGTTTATTAAGTTAAAGTAAAGGTATAGGTACCTTTAATTAACCTTTACTTAAACTAAAAAATAATAAATACCCTTTAAAGGCTAAAGGACTTAGGGCTCTTAGGCTAAATCTAATATATATTTAATACGGTCGCGGGTATACTTAAAAGGAAGCGATACTAGAAAGAAAGTAAGCCCTTAGCGGCGCTACCTCTAAGTAAACCCCTTCTTATAAAGGAGATAAAAGGGGTCTAGGGCTAAATAAGATTAAATAACCTCTTAGATAAAGCTAAGTCGCTTAAAAGGCTAAATAAGGAATAGGCCGCTTAATAAAATACTAAGGAAGATATAATCTAATAATACTAAACTACCCTTTACCTTACTAACTTCCTACTATAGTTTAATAAGGTAATAATACTAGACCGTTATAAGGGCCTTCTTAAGTATATTAGTATAGTAATTACTTAGATATATATAGGAAAGATTAAGCTTAACGACTTCCTCTTTAACTAATAGGTCCTTAGTATAGTCTCGCTAATATATACTTATAAATAAAAATAAGATATTATCTACTATATAATAATTAACTATTTATTAATAGTAAAGGTAAGGGAGTCCCTTTTAATATAAGCTTAGGATATAGGTAATATAAGAGTAAGCCTTTAAAGGAAAAAGATAGTAGCGCCGCTAGTATAATAGTTCCTTCGCTTAAGTAAGCTCTATTAGTTCGACCTAGCTTAGAAGCTATATATAGATATATAGGATAATAAGACTAGGGTCGCGCTAGTAATAAAGCGGCCTTAACTAGGGCTACCTTAACTAACTACTTCCCTTACTAAAGCGACTTAAGAAAGGGAGAGGACTTATAATAATAGGACTATAGTATTAGCTAAACTAAACCTAAACTAAGCGTTAACCTTACTACTTAGACTATAAACTAAATAGAACTAAGGAGACTTAACTAAGCCGACCTTAATAGCTATTAAAGGAAACCTATTACTAAAAGACTATAACTAAATAAGACCTAACCTAAAACTAAACTAAGATAGAGCTAATAACTAGCCCTTAAACTATAACCTTAGCTTAACTTATTAATAATAACGTCCGCTTTACTATTATAGCGGGAATAATAAGACCTTCTTAAGGTAGTACGCGGGGTATAAGAGGGAGTAATCTAAGACTTATAAGGAGTATAAGGACTACTACTACTATAAGAAGCTTAATAATAGCTAGTTAAGCCTAACCTTAAACCTAAACTAAAGCTAGTTTAGATAGCTAACTTATAAAATAAAGTAATAATTAAGGACTATACTAAGGTAGGTCCTATACTAGCGGCGGCGTAAAGGCGGTCGCTATAGCTTATACTATAACTATAAATCTAATTAAGGTTAAGACTAGCGATAATCTTAGCTAAGACTAAACTATAATAACTATAAAGACGCTACTAAATAAAGTTAAGAGTATTAGTAGGGTTAATAGGCGATATAAAATAAAGATACTTTAGGGCGGGTTTAGTAATAAGAGAACTACCAGGCTATAGCTTAATATCGGAGCTAATTAAGGGGGACGTAGTAGGATCCTAAACTAACTTTAAGGCGGCTATAGGTATAAAAATAGTAGCGGACCCCCTAGCTCTAGTATTAAATAGGGCCTTAGACGTAATAGGCGCCTTACCCTTACCTTTACCCTTCCCCTTTCTAGAAAAGGCTAGACCGGGCCTAGTATAATTATCGCCGCTATCCCTACTATTATAGTTATTGCTAGTAATAAGATAGAAATAGTTAGCGAGATTATTAACCGCTATAAAGGTCTTTTAAGTAACTAAGAGCGACTTAGGCCTAACTTAAGCTAGGGTCTTAATAGTATTACTAAACTTACCTAAGTGCTTCTTTAAGGACTTATATATATAGCGGGTATTATCTATAAAATAAGTAAAAGCTATAGTAAGCTTTTCGATATTCTCGGCTTCTATAGCTAGATTAAGGGCGGACTCGCTTAATACGCCCTTACTTTTAGCGGTAGAGGCCTTTCGCTTAGCGTAAATATAAGTCTCTAAAGTAGCGCGGTAAAGGCGTTCTTATACCGAACCCTTAATAAGAAAGGGATAGTCGACCTTAGACTAAGCTTAGTATAAAGCGCGTACGGCCTCTTTACCTTTAAAGGTAATCTAGATATAGATTAGCGCTAAACTTAGACTATACTATAGTAAGATAGGTATACTTACTTAGAAATAAGACTAATTAAAGTTAGCGTAAGCGATATATACTTTAGCCTTTATAGCTATTAAAGTTAGTAAAAGTATTAATAGTAAGACTAACTTAAACTAACCTAAGATATATTTAGGACTATTATTTATAGGACTAGTTTTAATAGCTAGCGAAGGACTTATAAGTAAGCTTACTAATAAGGCGCTTAATATATATAAAATATAGGATAGAGCGCTTTAAACCTACTATAGTAGTAACCTTCTTATAGGAAGGGGGCTTAGAAGGGGGCGAGCCGCTATTATCTAAGTCGGCTTCTTAGTTAGATATTATAAAATAAATTTAAGAGTTCTAGGTATAGTACTAATAAGACCTAGGGATAAGGAAACAAGATAGGTAGGATTCTAAGCTTATATAAAGGATAATAAAAAGAGAGGTAAGAGGAAGAAGTAAGAATAAAACTATAAAGGGAGGGTAGGTATATATATATATAAGCTAGGCGCGCGTAATTAATAACTACGCGATAGATAGTAAATATAGACCGCCGCGCCTTTAATCGGGAAGTCGCGTAGCTAGATAGGAACTAATTTTTAATTAGCGGAGCTAGCCGACTAAGTTTCGATTAGCCGGCCCTACTTAAGAGCGACCTATACTAGCGCCTAGCCTAGTAACCGGATATTACCTACCCTACTAACTAACTAACTAATAAGCTAACGCGATTATAGCTATATAGTAGTAGTATAGGAGCTATAAAGAACGGAGGCGCTTATAAGTTAGGCCCTTAAAGTAAGACTATTATTTATAACCCTAGGCCTAGGTAAGTAAGCCTAGGCTATAGCCGCTTAGGATAAAAGCGGCTATAGCTTAAGAGGGCCTATACTAAAATATAAACGCGCGGGAGGAGCCCGCGGTAGCTAGTATAAATTTTCTATATACTATTACTAAGACCTTATTTAAGGCGGACCTATATTAAAAGAAGGGAGGGTTTTCCCTTAAGTACTTTAGTTTTTCCTTCCTATTTAATATTAAAGTTTTAAATACCTTTAGCTAAGTCCCTAGTATAATCTTAATAATAATAATAATAAAATACCTTTATAATAGCTTCTTTAAATCCCTAGAAACTAATAAAGACTTTATTTATTTTATTATCTTATCGCGCTAGTTAGTTATCGAGAAAATCCCTTATAATAGGTCTAAACTAAGTAAGTACTATTCTAAATAAATAATTTCCTATATAAAGTACCTTTTTAACTAAGTCTAAGAGTTTAGTAAGGTAAAACTAATAGTAAGCCTTAAGTTAAGTAAGAAAGTCTTAAAGTATACTATAAGTACTATTAAATAATCCTAGCTATTTTAGTTTAACTATTTCTTTAAGGTCTTTAACTTATTTATTACCTTCTTTATTCTTAAGTAACTATACTTTATATTAAAGGGTAATAATCTCGTATATTATATCCTAAGGTAATATAATAGCTTTAAAGTTAGTTAATCTAGCTTACTATATAAGTATATTAATAGTTATAATATTACTTAAAGTAACGCGGTATTATATTAAATAAGAGCTTTTAATATATAATAACTAATATTATTCTTAAGAGATAAACCTATTAAGGGGTTTATATTAATAGATATAATAGGGCGTAGTCTAAGTAATAATAAGTATATTATATTAGTAATAAGTTAGAGGTTATAAACTATAGACTATAACTAAGTAATTAAAATTAAAGATAGAATTATAATAAAGATCTATATTAAAAGCTAGAGAGCTATTTATTTAAAGGAGTAAAAGTAGGTAGCTATATATACCTATAGAAACTATCCTTAGATTATAGTCTTAGCTATAATCCTCTTTATAGCTTATTATAGCTTACTTATAAGCTATACTCCTAAGTAGTAATCTATTTATATAAAGCTTACTTAGCTTATATATACTCTAGGTAAGCTAAGCTTAAGTAGCCTTTTATCCTAACTATTATTCCGAGCTACTTTATTACGTAAATATAGCCGGCTCTCTTATAGCCCGCTAACTATAGTTATAATATAAGGTAGGGAATCTCCTCCTTAGCTTCCTTTTTTATTAGTTCCTTAGGGCTTACTAGTATATTATCTAAGGCATCTTATATATTAAAGGCTCTATAAATAAGTATACTATAAGCGTTATATAAGGCTAGTTTTACTAAGAGTATTATAGCGAGTTTATCGTAAAAGGCTAGAACTTAGTTATAGATTACTATTACTAGTACTTATATAGTTAGGCCTAGGTTCTAGAACTTACCTAGGTATATATTAGTAAACTTTTAGTTTAATAAGTTAAAATAAGCTATTATATTAGCTATATAAGGGCGGGCCGCTATTAACGTATATAGGGGGCTAATATAAGCTACTCTTTAATATATTATAGCGAGCTTAAGCGAGTTATTTAAGAGGTAAGTAGTAAAAGCGAACTAATAGATAAAGCTAGTAAGTACTTTAATAAAGGCGGTATACTAGCTAAGTAAGAGGTCGGCGTCGGCCTCTTTATAAATAGTAGTAAATAAATTTACTTAAATTACGGCTACGTTTAAGGCTTTATAAACTAGCGTTTTTAACCTAAAGTAAACGATACCTATATAGCTATTTATATTAGCCGGGTTATTATAGTATACTATAAAAGGTATAATAGGAAATAGTTTAGGTTTTTTATAACTTAGAACCTAAAAGGGGTTAAGCCTTTATTAGACTAGTATTAGGGCTTATTCCTTAGTAAATAAGTTAGCTTACTTAAAGGGAGTAAAGGGTAGGGCCGCGGCGGCGGCGAGTAAGCGCCTAGTAAATAAGTTCCTTAATAGCTCGTCGAAAGTAAGGTCTATTATACTAGATCCTCCGGTCTTAGCTAGGGTACGCTTAAGGCTCTCTTTAAACTTATAGGTTCCTAGTATACTAATAGCCTTATACTCCTTTATAGTAGCGGCCTTAAATATCTTTAAATAAGTAAGGGGGTACTTTACGCTAGTAATAATAGTAATAATCTTAAGTATCTTAGTATTTATAAAGGCGACCTATTTAAATAGGAGCTTATTAACGACGTTAGCTAGGATAGTAGTAATCTATATAGTTTTAAGGACGCTAGTTATTATCTTAGTTTTATTAAGGAAGATAGCCCTATTTAAGTTATATAGCGATAAAGGGAAAAGCTTATTCTTATTTAATAATAAGGTAAACTACTTATAGGCGTTATAAGGGGTACTAAGGGTTTTCCTTATAATACTTAAAACTAAGGGCAGCGAGTTATTAAATAAATTACTAAAGCTTAATAGTAATAAGGTATAGTTATTAAAGCAAATATATAAAGGAGTACTAAGATTAAGGTAATAAGAAGCGCTAACTTACTATAGTTATTACGGAGTAAGTAGAGGCGTATACGTAGGTGCCGTCTATAAGATAATATTAATAAGCTATATAGAGCTCTTCTATACGCGGCTAGCCCGCCCCTATACTTATAGGATCCGGCCCTCTATATATAACTATATAGCTTAGGCCGCGGCTTAAGCCTATTACCTATAATAGTTAAAGACTCTTATATAATGCCCTCCCTTAAGCGCGGCGTAGCGCTGCCTTATTAACGGCTCCTATATAATTAGGCCTATACCGCGGGCTCTTCCCTACCCTTTCCCGTTAATAGGGCCGGCCCTACTAGCCCTATTATCCCCGCGCCTATTAGCTTAGGTAGCTAGGACCTAGCTCTATACTTATCGGCCGGCTAGCCGTTTAAATAGGGGCGTAACCTATTATATACGCCCCTAAGTAGCTAGCGGCTAGTCCGGACCTACGTAAGCCTTAGGTTGCCCGTCCCCTCTACCTTAGGTAGTATCCTCTACTAAAGGGTATATAAGGCGGTATCCCCCCCTTTCCCCTTCCCTTCCTTCTCTCCCTTCTTTAACTATAGTAGTAGTATTAATAGGTAAGTTCCGCTCTACCTAAAGCGTTAGTCCGTTCTTAGCTATATAAGCCGCTCTATTAACGTATACTTATAGTAGTAGCGGTAGTAGCAATAATAGCCCTAATAATAATAATAACTTTAACTAGTAAGTTCCGCGCCTTATAGAGCGGGAGGCTATATTCCGTTATACTAACTTCCGCGATAGATATATCCGCCTCTCCCTCTCTTACCTCCTCCTTCTTAGAGCGTACGGAGTCGTTCGTCGACGCTATACTAGCCGCGGCCGACGATAACTCCGCCGCTGCCGCCGCTCCTACCCGCGCCGCTGCCACCGCTCCCACCGCCGCCGCCGCCGCCTCTACTACGCTATTCGCTCTTACGTCGCCCCTTAGGGTAACGACGCCGTCCCCGCTACTACCCGTAACGCCCGGCCCCTTAGCCCCCGCCTCCGTCTCCGCTACCCCTATAAGTCCGTAGTTAGGTAAGCGTAATAAACGTTATCCGCTAACCTCCTATAGTATAAGCGCTAAGTATAGGCCGGCGCCGCCCGCTCGGCCCCTTATATATATTATACGTCGTAGGAGCTCGATTGCTCCGACTAGGCCGGGCGCCGCCGCGGCGGCAGCTACTACTAGTACGCGCGAGCCGGCCGCGCCTATAAGGCGGCGCCTCCCGTCCTACTCGCTATGGCGTCGGCTTAGAAGGCCGGCTCGTATAGGTAGGCGCGGGGGGCTACTAAGAAGCGCCTTACCGCCGCCGCCGCCGCCTACTATAACCTCCGCGCCCTTAAGCGATAGGGCCTTATGCCTAAGTAAGTCCTACTCCTCCGCTCCCTTATTTCTGCCTTTAACGTACCCGGCGCTAGGGATACTACCTCCGTCGCCCTATCGGCGGTCCCCCTAGCCGTGCCCGCCTCCGCTACCGCCGCTGCCCCTACCGCCGCCCTTTGCCCTTAGAGCCGCCGCCGCCGCCGACTAGCTTACGGGCTTAGAGGGCCGCCTTAGCGCCCTAAAGACCGCCGCCGCCGCTAATAAGAAGGAGGAGGCCGACGAGGATAACGATAACGAAGATAATAATAATAATAACGATAAGGAATAGGCCTAGGTAGTCTAGGGGCTCTGCCCCGTAATAAACGCTATTTTTATCTCCGCTTATACTATTACGCTTATATTACCTATATTACCGTAACTGCCCCCTCCGCTATACCTACTTTATAGTCCTAGCCTAGGCTACTATCGGTAGTCTATTAGTTTATCGTTCTTATCTACCGTTCTAAATAAGGCTTCGAACTTATCGAGGGCTATAGTTCCTATAAACTTACGTATAGGTTCCTATATAAGGTCGAGATACCCGCGCTACTTAATAAGGACCTCCTAGCGTTTCCCCTTACCGACCTTTTTCTAGCGCGCGGCCTATATCTCTTTAACCTTAAACTCGTCCTCTCCCTCTACTTTAATTATAGGTAGTTAAGCGTCCGCTGCCTCTTATCCGGGTAGCGGGTTAGAGGAGGCTCTATAAAGGAGGTCTACGTTAATCTTATTATAGACCCCTATTAAGAGACTATCGAGCTCTATAACCTACGGGCTAATAACCCTCCGTACCGTAAACTTTACGTATAGCTAGTTAAGCTTCTTCTTTAGCCGTGCCGACCTATAGTTACGGAGGTCTAGCTATACCTTATCTCCTACCGTAAACCTATCTACTAGGGCCCTAGTCTTATTAGCGTGCCGCTCTTAATCTTACGCCGCGGCGGCTATCGCGGATTAATAATAATCCGTAGTCTCCTATAGCTTTTATATAAACGCAGAGGCGCGGCCCTCTAGTAATAAATTACTATACTACTCCGCTACTACGCCTATAGTAAAGGGAACTAGTAAGGGTAGTTCGAAGCTATATATTATAAAGAAAGGGGCTATCTTAATAGAGGTATATAGTTTACTATTTAACGTAAGTTAAGCCGCGGGGAGCTAACGGTCCTAGTCTACTTAGTTGCGGGCTACGACGGCCTATAAGTAAGCCTACGCTTCCTAGTTAACCCTCTTAGGCCCTCCGTCGGTCTATAGGTAATATACCGTACTAAGTAGCTATATAATCTAAAGTAGCTAGTATAGGTGCTACTAAAAGCGGCTAGTCTAATTCGATCCCCTATCGCTTATAATAAAGGCTAGCTAGCTATATAAGCGGGCCTAGCACTATAGGAAGCGCTTTATATAAGACTCCGTATTTATAGATAGCATCGGCTTTAATACTATAGACTTACTAAGTCGGTCCTTAATTACCTATATATAGCGGTTGCCGCCCTCTATAAGTAAGAGGTCCGTTATAAAGTCTATTTATATATACGTATAGAACTAGTTAGGCACCGGAAGCTACTTAAGTAGCCCCTTAAGCTACGCCCTCTAAATCTTAGTGCGGCTATAGATATCGTAGTTATAGAGGAAGCGGCGAACGTAGTACTATAGGAGGGGCTAGTAGAAATCCCATGAGGGCCTACTACTATGCCCTGCCTACCTAGGTAGCCTACGATACTAGAGTTATAGACGAGCTGACTGGCTTCCTCGGAGCTCGTTCTATTCGTCTAGCTCCGGCGGTCTATCCTTCTCCCTAGCTTCTATAGTATACGGCGCGCCCGGCACCTATAGTCTCCCCCGCTAACGTAGGTGCCCCCGTAGGTCGATATAATAGTCGGCTACTTATACCTTTAGCTTTAGCTTCGGATCGAGGTATTAAGCGCCGGACTTAACGGCGCGGCGCACGCTCTCGTAGGTGCGGTCTAAAAACGATATCCTATCCTATAAGCGCTAGAGGACCTTATCTTAGAACACCCGCGCCGTATACGCCCCTAGGCCGGTCTATCCCTCCTCGCCGGGCTAAGGCGAAGGTATAGGGGAAGGCTTATCCGTTAGCGCCGCGCCTTCCTCTACTAGGGAAGCTCCTATATAAGTCTATAGCGCTTCTTACGGGATAAGCTATAGATCCCGGGCCTTAATATCCGCTCCTATCGGCCGGTCTTAATCCCTCCGGGAAAGCGTATCTAGGACTATAGAGTCCCGCCCTAGCTAGTACTTAATTAAGAAGTTAAAGCGTAAGAGATACTCCGCCTAGCGGGCTTACCGCTTTAAGAGGTGCTAGCGGGTTATAAAGTACTCGAGGTTCCTATAGTCTATAAGAACCTCGAAGCTCTTATAGCTCCGGAGCTCTACTTACTATTACTTAAGGTAGCTAATAATCGCTAGTATCTCCTTATCGTAAATAGCGTAATTCCGCTCTACTAGGGTTAGCTTATAGGAGTAGAACGCTACTAGTTACTTCCGCCCGTCTACCTCCTAAGAGAGCGTTCCTCTAAGTGCCTAGCCGCTATAGTCCGCTTTAACTAACGTAGACCGGTCGAAGTCCTACTAGAGTAGCACCGGGGCTTAAGAGAATAGGTCCTTAAGCGTGCGGAACGCTCCTTCTTATACGGGCCCCTAGCGAAAGGCGGTCCGCTTCCTAGTAATCTCGTTTAAGGGCATTATAATATAGGAGAAGCCCTTAATAAATATCCTATAGTAGTTCGCGAACCTAAGGAAGCTCCGTACGCCTATCTACGTAGTTAGGGCAGCCTAGTCCCGAATCGCCTAGATCTTTACGGGATCCGCCTATATACCTATACCGGCGTAGATAATAAAGCCTAGGTACTTAACCCTCTTAACCTTAAATTCGCACTTATCTAGGTCGAGGTAGAGCCTATAAAGTTAGAGGCGCTCTAGGACCCTCTATACTTTCCGTATATAGTCCTCGTAGGAGCTGCTTATATAGATAAGGATATTATTTATATATATAGAGGCGAACTTATCGAGGAAGTCCTAAAGCACGTTATTAATATAACGCTAGAAGGTAGCGGGCGCTCCTAAGAGGCCGAAGGGCGTTATAAGCTACTTAAATAAGCTATAGCGTATATAAAACGCTATCTTTTACTTATTACCCTCCGAGATCCGTACCTTATAGAACGCCTATTTTATATCTAGCTTCGTAAACTACTTCGCCTTCGAAAGGTTATAGAGCGTATCTAAGATTAAGGGTAAGGGGTAGCGGTCCGGCCTCGTAATTGCGTTTATAGCCCTATAGTCGCAATAGAACTATATCCCGCCCCCTAGTTTACGTATAAATAGGACCGGCGCTCCTACTTCGGAGCTGCTTACTTAAATAAAACCCTTATCTAAGAGGTCCCTTAGCGTCTTCTTTAGTACTAGTAGTTCTAGGTATAATATACTATATAGCGGTCCGAATAGTACGGGCAGTTCCTACCCCTTCTTATTAGTACGGAGTACGATCTTATAGTCTACCCCTAGCTTATATAGGTTAAGCTTATCCGCTTCCTAGGACTTAAATAGCGGTAGGAGGTCGTAAAAGCGCTCCGGTATCTACTACTATAGCTTAGAGGGCGACTTTAGCTTCTTTGCCTAAAGGGCCTTATCGATATCCGCTAAGCTAACTATATAGACCGCTACGTTAGCCGCTACCTAGCCTTCCTCCCGCTCTAACCGTCGCACGGTTCCTATAAAGATAGAGGCAAGGACTTCTTATACCGAGTATAAGGCTCGCACGCTTAGTCCTACGCCTATAGAACCGTCGTCGTAGTAGACCTACCGTTACGTAGGCCTAAACTATAGCTTCTCCTAGTACGGAACCGAGTATAACTCCGTATATAATAACTAGGGTTTCCCGAGGATTAAGGGAAACTCTAGTTAAGGGATTATATAGGCCACGATAAGCTTACGGTAACCGTTGACCTCTATAGCTAGCTACGTAATGCCCTTAATTACCGTACCCTCTATTACGCCTAAGGCGCCCTTTACTCGCCTTAGGGCGATCTTTTCTACTAGCACTTATATCTCTCGTATAAGCGCCTCGTTAACTACGGCGTAGCACTAGTAGCCCTCGTCTATAAAGGCGGCGATAGGCAAGGAGTTATTAACTATAACCTATATTAAAGTAGGCTCCTCTTCTATACGGGCGGATAATTCCTCCTTCTTCTTTACTAGTGCTAGTAATTAGGGCTCTAGAGCCCGTCTTTGCTCCGGAGCTACTCTTTTTCCTCTAGGCCTAAGGGAGCGGAGTCCTCTTCGTCGTCTAAGGCAAGGAGCGGTTCTATCTTCGCTACTCGAACTACTATAGGCCGCTTAGCTAAAAGGAAGGGCATTTTAATATAAAGTATATAGACGCGCTATAACGTAGGCAGCGGCCGTTAGCCTTCCTTTTCCCGATTTCCTCGCTCGTTACCTACTTCGCCTACTGCTTAGAGAGCGGGATAGTATAGGGGATATTCGAAGACGACTTCCTACCGCGTTTAGCTCGGTCCGTGCGGGTAGCCGATATTAGGGTGTCTCCGTTAGTATCGATAGTCGGCTATTCCTTTTATAGAGGGGCGGTGATCCTATTACCGCTATACGGCGTGCGCTTACGAAGCTTCTAGAAACGCGGCGTCTACTCGTAGCCCTATACTACCTTTATTAACCGGCTTATATACTCGCTATAGTTAGTAGGTATAATTACGGGGATAAGCAGCTCCTATAGGGCCGGCGTAATCGAGTTCTATAACTATATAAGCTTCGCGCTATCTTCCTATACCGTGGTTCCCGCTACTCGTAAGAGCGTCTCTTCGAAGTTAAGGAGGAATTCGCTAAAGGTCTGCCCGTCCCTTTACTTAAGGGTCCGTAGCTTATCCTACGCCTTCTCCTACTCCTATACGTTGCCGAACGTATATATAAGGTATTAGAAGAAGTCCTATAGGTCGCGTCTACCTCTAGGGCCGCCCTTATCCTAGAATCCGGAGATCCGCTATATCTAGGGCTCCGGCAGCGTATAGAGGAGCGAATACTACGCTATATTACGATAGCCGTTTAGGCCCTATTTCTCGTCTATTATAAACTTCGTCTATAGCCGGCTAAGGAAGAAATAGAAGGACTTAGGCTTACCGTCTTAAGTCGGCTAGGAAAGCGGCTTCTATATCGGTAGTGCCGCCGCCGTAACCGGTATTGCTAAGGTCATAGGGGTTAACGCTAGTCTCGTAGACGGCTCCCTTAGTGCAGCGAGAACCTCGTTCTTCTCGCTAGCCGTCGCGCTTCTAATCGCTTCTAGGATAGCTGCAATACTTCCTATCCGCCTAGGGGGTAGCGGGGTGCTCCCTTAGGAAAGCGGCACCCTTTCCGGGGAGATATCTATTAGATCTATTAGTTAATAGCTTATACTATTATAGAGTAGGCAGAGGCATATACGTAGGTGCCGTCCGTAGGATAATATTAATAAGCTATATAGAGCTCTTTTATACGCGGCTAGCCCGCCCCTATACTTACGGGATCCGGCCCTCCGTATATAACTATATAGCTTAGGCCGCGGCCTAAGCCTATTACCTATAATAGTTAAAGACTCTTATAATAGTTAGATAGTTAATATTATATTCTTACTAGTTTAAGTAGTTATAGGAGTTATAGTAGTAATATAATAAGTAGCGGCGCTATAAAGCGTAAAAAGGTATAGCTAGTTATATTTATATAAGTTATAAGCTTTAAATAAAGGAAGAAATAAAAGGGTATAATATATACTATTTTCTATTAAGCCTATATTAAGATCGTATCTTTCTTTAGTAAAAAGGTTATAGTAGTTAGTATATATACTATAATTATCCTATTTTTACTTAGTAAAAGCAGCTATATTAGACTTAAGGTTATAGAAGAGCTCTACCTTATTCTTATATAATTAAACTACTTAATAGAATCCCTTAAAGCTTAAGCGTAGTAGTTAGCGGTAGATTTAGTTAGAGAAATACTAGTAAAATACTAAGTCTTTACTATAATACTTATAGCCTTAGATAGTAGGAACCTTAAATATAAGTATAAGAGGAGCGCGGTTTAGTATAGAAAAGAAAGCGTAAAAGGATAAGGAAATTAGGTTCTTAAAATAAAAATAAATATAGGTACTAAAATATAAAATTAAATTACTATTCGCTATAAGTAGCTTATTAATACTTATTAGCTAGTTAACCTATTCTTAGACTTTTAAGAGAATAAATAATAATAGCGCGTACTATATACTATTATTTCTCCCTTAGCTATAATAGCTTATACTATTATATAGCGCGTATATAAAGCTTCTAAGTATAAGTAATATAACCTTATAACGCTCCTTACTATATATTAAATTCTTTAATAAGGTCTTTAGCAATAATATCCTTAGCGGCTACCTAGGAATTATAGCTGCTTAGCTAGCCTTTTTAGCTAATAAGGTATTTTATATAAGCGGTCCCTTAGCTATATTTATAAGTTCTAAAGTTAAGGGTTCTTTTAACTTCCTAGTAGTTAGTATTAGGTTCTAAGCTAGGTTAGGCGTTTAGTTATTTAGCTAGCTATAGCTATATAATAAAAATAATATTATAGATATTTAAGGATCTAGCTAGGTTAAGGTAGTAAGCTAGATAGCCGATCCGTTTAAGGACTTTAAATAGTCTTATATAGCGTTCCTTTAACTTTACTACCTATTTATTAGCTACGCTATATCCTTTTCTTAGCTAGAGTTATACTTAATCTCTAGGCTTAAATTTTAGCGCTTAGTACTTTACGTTATACTACTTTTTTATTCCCGCTTAAGCTAAAGTAATTAAGGTCCTAGCTTAGTCTTAAAGTATCTCCTTATCTATTTATAAAGGGCCTTCTCTAAGGTATCGCTTACTATTATCTATTTATATCTTAGTTAGTAGCTTACTTAAAGAGATACTAATTACTAAGGAGTAAGAGTTATTAAAGGTAAATTAAAGTAATAGTAATATATTAACTTATTAATAGGATAAGAAGTTAGTTATAAAAAACTAAAGTATAGTTTTAACTAATTAGTTACGCTATTTTAATAGGCTATTAGTCTAGGGATACTAAGCTATAGATACTAGTAACTTAGACCTATACGCTATCTATAGTCCTTTTTAAAACGCTAAAAGGAACTTAGGGTCTTAGTTAAAGATAATTTAAGTAGGAATCTCTTAGTTATAGCGTATTAACTTAGTAAATAGTACCTTAGCTTAGTCCTTTATAGTAAACTAATTATAGCTTAAGATAAGGAGCCTTATTTTTAAGAACTTATTAGTTACTATTAATAGTATACTATAATAGACCTTAATAAGTAGTATTTATAGAGTTTAGTTTATAAGGACGTCTAAGAGCCTTATTATTAAATCTATAGTAATTATATAAAAAAGTAAGGCTAGGGAAGTAATTAAAACTAACTTATTAAAGGCCTTTAACTAGTTAGTTTAGTTCCTATAGTAAGCGTTATACTTATTAATAAAGCTATTAATAAGTTTCTTAAAGCTAGTAATAATAAATATAAAGGATAACTCTTTTTATATCCTTTACTATCTAAGGTAAAATTTACGCGTATAGTTATTAGCTATAATTTCCTTAGTATAGGTAGTAAGGATATAAAGCTAATAATAACCTTTAGACTTAACTAAGTAAAGTAACCTATTTTACTAAATAAATAAGAGACCGACCTAGGACTTATTACTTTTAAGCTACTTTAATATACTAGCTTACCTAGGTTCTTCTATATATACTTCTTAGATCTTTTAGTATAGGTTAGGTTAAATAAAGGATTTTATAACTATATATATATATTTAACTAGCGCTTTATTTTCTTAAACGTAGTCTAATTCCCTAAGTTTATATTTCCTAGGTATTATAAATAATAGTTAAGATAGTATATTAGTAAGGATATTTATAGTTCTAGGAATATAATAGACTTCTAAGTAAAACTAGCTAAGGTACTATAAAGTAAGTATAAGCTAATTATTCGTCTTTATATTAATAGTAAATAGCGATATTTACTTTAAGATTACGCTTATAGTAGTATAGTTAGTTAGTATAACGACCTTTAATAGTAAAGTAAAGATAATATATAACTAGAGCTTTTAATAAGCCTAGGAAAGATAAGTAACTTTAAGTTTAGTAAGCTAGTATTTAAGCTTTTTACTAGTTAAGTATTTACTAAGGTAAAGGATTAGCTAGATACTTATTTAGGGCGGGGTTCTTCTAAGGTTCTAGTTTACCCTTAGTACTAAGTAAAAGGCTATTACTATAAAGCTTAGCTTATAAATAGCGTCGATTTATAGGAATAATAGCTATTATAGGTTAAAATAATATAGCTATATTAGTTTTATAAGAGCGTTTATAATATCTTAAAAGGCTTATTCTTTTACTAAGGATAATTAGTACGTTACCTTAAAGGTATATTTACTCCTTACCGATCCTTTAAGTAGCGCTTAACTATCTTATACTTCCTTAAGTATTACTATTTTTTAAACTTAAAGCGCTTTTACCTTTTAAGAGAAGTAAGCTACTAAGTACTATAGCTAGTTAACTAAGCCGAGCTACTTTTCTAGTACTTATAAGGTATTTAGAAACTCTATATTCTATAATATCTATACTTATTTTTTAGTATTTACTAGGCTAATACTATTAACTTAAAATCCTAATAGTTTTATAGATAAGTAGCTTAGGAATAATTTTAATTTAGCTAAAGCTAGGTTATAGTCTATAAAGAGTTAAAAGATAGCTTAAAAGTAATAAATATAGTTATTTTCTATATCTAAGTATATTATAATATTATCGATATACTTAAAGGAATATTTTATATATTCTTAGAGGATTTAGTCTATAAATTATTAGTTATATATAAGTAAGTTCTTATATTTTATTAGGGCTACCGTTAGTTATTCTAAGCCTTTATAGCTAATTACTATAAACCTTTCTTAATACTCCTTATAGATAAGGAACTAATAAAAGAAAGACTAAGCGTTTATAGCGAAAATAAAGCGTTTCCCTTATAGCTTTTAGATTATATCTTTTTAAAGTAGTATTAAGTAAGCGTCTAAGATAGCTATACTATTAAGAGCGCGTAGGTCTATTACTATTTAGCCCTTTCTATTACTATATATAGTTCTCTAGACTATAAATATAAGGTAAGCGAATAGGGTTACCTTTATAGCTTATTTTATACGCCCCTTTTAGTATAAGTCCTTATAGGTTTAGTCGATTAGCGCCTTATCTTTCTAGCTAAGTAAGTAAGCCTTAAAAGCTAGTTTTTATAAGTATTAATTTTCTATTAATAGAATATATATATAGTAGTCTAAGTAGACCTTAATAGTACCTTAGTCCTTTTATAAGGTTAGGAAGGAGGTAACTATATATTAGATCTTTTCTATAAATATAGGGTCTTAATTATAGATTTTAACGTCCTTTAAAGTAGTTATTTTTAAGAGGCTATAGTCTTATAAAATCCTAATCTTATAGTTTAAAGTCTATCTATATATTTATAAAGGGAGTTCCCTTTTAATAGACTTAGGGCTCCTTTCTTTTAAGGTTTCTTTTAATATATTAGTATCTTAGTATAGTTCGCTATATTTTATAGTCTTCTATATAGCTAGCTCTTTAGTTAGAGTTACCCTAGCTAGGGTTTCCTTAGGTAGGTCGATCTATAAAAACTATATTTCGTCGCTAAGGTCTATTAGTATTCCTAAGTATTATCCTTTTTTAAATCGGACGTAGCGAGCGGTAGTATTAACCGCTATAACTAAAGTTATACCTTAGATTAAGTTATAAGCTAATAATAAGTCTCTTAGAAAAAACACTAAGTTATAATCCCTTAGTATATCCTTAATCTATACTAATAAGCGTTCTATCTTATATATAAGGACGTTAATATTAGCTTAGTATATAACTTAATAATAAATTATATAGCTTTATTAAGTTAAGTAAGCTATAACTATTAAGTTACTATATAAGCTAATAGATATTATTCCTTTAAAGTTTAGGATATTAACTTCGTTTAGTATTAAGAAATCTTATTTAAGTAATAATCTTATAAATAAGGTCTAAACTACCTAGGCGCTAATAGTAAATTACTTAAACTTAAATCCTATTCTTTATTTCCCTAGGATATTAATTATTAAGGTCGTTTAACCCTTAGTTTAGCTTTTCCTTATACTAGATAGTAAGACCTACTAGGTTATATTAAGGGTTATATTATTAAAGTAGTTAAGCTAGTCTTCTTTAATTATAGAGCGGGCTATACTAAAGTTTATATATACGTTTAATAGTTAGTTTAGGCTTTTAGTTCTAAAGATAAATATCTAAGTATATATAAACTAAGATAGCTTTATTAGATTTAATATTTTAGTTTATAGCGCCGCTCTTATAGTTAACTAGTTCCTTAGTATTCTAAGCAAACTACTTAGTTTAATAGGTTCCGCTTTTATTATATTAAGAATAAATAAGATCTTATCTTTTATTTCTTTAGTTTTTTTTCTTATATTAGTAGTAGTATTCTTATCTTCTAGCCCTTTATCCTAAGTAAATAAGATTTAGTTTTATATTTCCTAGGAAAGATATATTCCGCCTTAGTTATTAGTTAGTGCCGCTTAAAGCTAATAAGTAAGGTTAATAATAATTAGGTTTTTCTAAGTACCCTCCTTTAGTTTTAAATCCTAAGGCTATAGTTTAGTTTAAGGACTAGTTAACTAGCTTAGTACTAAGCCTATATTTACCTAGTATTGTCGCGAAGCGTGGCCTGATTTCGCAGTTCTCGGAGATATCCCTTAGTAAGAGGGACTAAGGAAGCTAAAAAACACCCGGTATAGAAGAAGGAAGAAGGAGCTGAAAAGAGGTGCAGAAAGGAGGGTGGGGGCATAAGGGGAAGCAGAAGTGGCGATAGCTTCTTATAGAGGTGGCGAGAGATAAGACGGATGTGCCGGCAACGGCTAGAAAGGAGGGGAAAAACCGGCAAAAAGCTCGGTAGTCGAAAGGACATTAGTAGCTTCTTTAAGCAGGATCTTCTTTGTTAATTAAGATGCTAGAAGGGTATAAAGAGGGGCGTTAGATAGAGGAAAGAAGGACAATCAAGGAAATACAACAATCACTCCCCTACCTTTATTGCTGCCCCCGCAAGAATCAAATCCCTCTGCCCTGCCTATCCGACCCCTTACTTCTAATTTCACCTTCGTGTATTTTTATGCACTTCTCGCATCTCTCTACGCGAGAGTTATAAGCCCGGGAGGAATAGTATTCCTATACCTTCCGGCTGCTGCAAAAGGCACCCTTCTTACATCCTCGCTCCTTTTACCCTCTTACTAGAAAAGCCGATTTTTAACCGACTTTTCTGCCCCCTCTTTCCGCAACGATGATAAAAATCGACTCCTCTGCCGTCCCTACGGTCCGTAGGACGATTCTTATAGAGCCCTAAGATTAGGATAAGTGGGTAAAAGAGCTACGGGCTCGTGTAGACAGAACTATCTATAATTTAGTCTTCTCTAATAAGCAGGACCCTCTTAAGCCCCCTCTTCGTCCTAGGGCGACGGACTTTATAGAGGGAGCTACCCTCTTCTCCGAGCTAACCTCTATATAATAGAGAGCTTTTTCTGCTACCTTAGGCGACTACGAGAGTCACCAGAAGGAATACCTCTACGAAACGAAGCTACTAACGGCTGCTCGTACGGCGATAACGGAATCCGTTAGTGCCGTAAAGCTAATCTCTCTTCGAGAGGAAGAGACTCCTAGGCAGTGGCTTTAAAGCTCGAGACCTCGACAGCTCCTTAGAGGTTATATAACTGACCGTATTAGGAAGACCTATACGGCCTACCTAGAGCCTTTTCTGCTAAGTGGGAAGAAATCCTCGAGGAAGCTAACCAATACTTCCTCATAGAAGCTCTTTCCGGCCAGTGGCTATGGGATATATCTCTGCTAATAAAGCCTATTAGTGACGGTTACTCGACTATCTTTCGAGAGGCTAGCCGGGAACTAGACGAAGAGGCTGCTAGAGTACAACAGCAAGCAGTCTTATTCCTTCGTGGCCAGCACTCGACACAGACAGCACGACCTGCAGCTGCTGCAGCCCCTGTTGCTGCGGCTCCCGCTGCTGCTGCTGCGGCTGTTGCTCCTTCGGCTCCTCCTCCCTCGAGAGCATCAACACTGTCTTTAACGGCTGCCGTAGGCCCGGCCCCGGCTCCGCCTCTTGCCCCGGGCCCGGCCCCGGTCCCGTCAGTCAGACCGGCCCGACTAGTCCCCCAATGGACCTTTCAGTCCGTTAGTCGAAAAATCAGGGAACTAGTCGAAATCGAACCTCGTCAACATCAGCAATAAGGGGTAAAAAGGGGGGGTTTTTAAGCAGACCTTCCGGACCGGGACGAGGATTCCTCGAAGAGACAACGTACGAGAAGGAATCGACCTACCTGCCAAGCATGCAAAAAGCCCCATCGGCTGGAAGACTGCTGGCAGGTCTTCGAGGAAAACCGACCCAAAGGAGTCAACCCTTTAAAGAGGCTACGAGAAACAGTACAACAGTCTCTTAAGGAGGACCCCTCGTTGTAGAAGAAGATAGACGAGATTCGGGTTACTAAGAAATAGCAACTAACGCCGCTGCCCTTATTCGAGCCGTAAATTCGAGGAAAAATCGTTGGTATAGCAAATCCGGCCTTCGTCTTCCCTACGGATTAACAAGGCCAAGACTAACCGTTAGAACCCTCCGACTATCCCCTACGAAAATTAGCTATCCTTAACTCCGGTGCTTCCCTCGACATCTATAACACACTCTCACGATTCCGGTCCTTTAAGAAGGCACGGAGGGAATACCTTATTGCCGGGGAATTAACCGTACGGATAGAGGGATATGGAAGGGTAAATTTCACGATAAAATTACCTAACGGATCTATACGACTTCTTCGAAGAAAAGGGTAGCTTTGCCTCGATTTTCAACGAGCCTGATTTCTTCCGCCTTCTTCGAAAGGAAGGAATCTTCTAGATACGACGTCTAAGCCTACGAGGCTAGTCTAGAAGAATTAGACTATTAGGCTTATCGAGGAAAAATTCGGTTAATTTATTCTCGAATTCCGACCTATCCTTAGGAAGGAACCACTCGAGAAGTCAGCTTTCCCTGCTAGGAGGAATAGGTCTACTATAAAGGACCCTCTTCCGGCAGCCTAAGGAGACGGCATTCTTTGGCACGCACGACTTAGTTACCCGGGCCCCTTAGCTTTATATAAGCTAGGACAACAACAGGGCGTACGAATAAGGGGACCAAAGACCGTCGAATACGAATATTGCGGCTAAGGGAAGACTAGGAGACGAATTTCTAGACGAACGCCTTTACGGCCGGACCAGCCGTGTAAGGAAATTTAGGTCGATTAGACCGACGTCTCTAGGGATTAAGAAAGCTTCGTTAGGGTAATGTTTTTCATAGACGCTTTTTTAGGGATGGTTTTCCCCTATTTCTTACGGACCTACCTAAGCAAGCATAACTAGTCTGCCCTCCGGGACTTCTTTAACTAGATAAAATCCTACTTTGGCTACGAGGTAAAGAAGATACGGTCTAACGGAGAGCTATTTACGAAGGATATCTTAAATTAGCTTCGAAAAAGGGGCATTTTACCCCTCCCGTTAGCACCGAATACCTAGGCCTAGAACGGAGGGGCAGAAAGATTAGGGGGTGCTGTGATGGAAAGGGCCCGTACGATGAGACTTACTGCAAAGCTTCTACACGACCTTTAGAGGGAAGTCGTTGAGACCGCCTATTACCTTCGGAACCGGACCCTAAGGGACCCTAGGGGACCAAGGGACTATAGGGACCCAGAGACCCTTTTCAAGACCTAAGGAACAGACTGGAAATCCCTACACGAGCTCTTTACGAAGAAGAGGGCCTCGCTAGCCTACCTTCGTGCCTACGGCTATAAGGCATACGCAATAACTGCCGATGCATAGCTAAAAAGGAAGAAGAAAAGAAAGCTTGATCCTAGAGCCTTTATTGGTTACCTCGTTGGTTATAATTCTACGAATATCTTCCGGATCTAGATTCCTCTTTTACGGAAGGTTATTTTAACTAGGGATATAATTTTCGACGAATCTAGCTTCTTCGACGGAAAGAGGGATCAATAGCCCCTCTTACTCTCACAACGTTAGCTAATTTAGAAGATCTAAATCCCCCCTTCCTAACAGTCTTAAGAAGAGGTCCTAGACGAAGAAACGGAAGAAGAAACCGACGTCGAAGCAGTCAAGGATAACGCCGACTTCGAAGAAGAAGAAGAAGCTGCTAGATCAGATGATCTAGACGAAGAAGGAGACTATAGGAAAGCGGTAGAGCTAGAATACGCCTACCTCCCTACGCCTCCTCTTATAGAATAAGAAGAAGATCTAAAAGCAGTTTTTTTAGTTAGTCTTCCCGTCTCGACCCCTAAGGGGGTGGGAAAGGCACCTCTCTCGAAGGATTACCCGGCTGCCTTTTTATCCCTGCTTCGAGAAGCAAAGGAAGGTATAGGGCCCGATACGAAAGAAGACCAGTTTCTCCCTTATTTCGATCGTTTTTCCGACTTCTACCCAACGCTAATAGAAGACGGTTCCTACGGAGCATTCATAGCAGGCCGGTTTTTCAAGCCTCTATTAGCAAGGAAGGTATATAAAAGAGACCTCCCGGACCTACTAGCAAACTAGAAGCAGCTAGAAAAACACCCCTTTAGAGACCAGTTTTTCCAGGCCTAGAAAGACCACCTAGCTTCACACGAAGAGATGGGGTCTTTCGAAGAGGTCCTTAAGGAAAAGGCAAGAGGAAAACAGGTCCTTAGCTGTAAGTAGGTCTTTATCTATAAGACTAATAAACACGGCTTCCTTTAAAAGTGCAAAGCCCGGCTAGTTGTCTATAGGAATTAATAGGAAAAAGGGGATCTTCCTACTAGGGCAACTACCCTAGCAGGGATGTCTTTTCGGACCCTTATAGCTATAGCAGCAGAATTCGACCTCGAGCTCGAACAAATGGATATAGTTAACGCCTTTGTTAACTGTCTACTCGAGGAAGAAGAAGAAGTTATCTATATGCGCCTTCCACCAGGCTTCAAACAGCTAGGAAAGGTTCTACGGCTCAGGAAAGCTCTATACGGACTACGAAGATCACCCCTTCTTTGGCAACAGCATTTAATAGGTTCCCTCGAAGCCCTAGGCTTTAAGAAAGTCCCTTAGGAACCGTGTATAATGTAGAAGGGTAAAATCACGGTCTTCTTCTACGTCGACGACATTATCTAGGCCTACCCGAAAGAGGAAGAAGCAACTGCTAGGGAGGCTATAAAAGGCCTATAACAAAGGTATAAGATAACCAGGCTAGGGGAACTAAAGTGGTTCCTAGGGATACGAATCCTTAGGAATAGGTCCTAACGGACTATCTAGCTTTCCTAGGACGCCTATATTAATAAGGTCGCTTATAAATTCCTCCCTAATTCCCTCGATAAGAAGCTTCCCTCTACGCCTATATTAGACGAAGAGCTTTTGCCTGATCCGTCCTTTTAAGCCAGGGAGTAAGAGAAACACCAATACTAATAGAAGGTAGGCTCCCTGCTTTTTCAGCTATTTCTACTGGACCGGATATCTCTTTTACGGTCTCCCGGCTAGCTAGGCACAACTAGAATCCTAGCCCTAGGCATTAAGAAGCAGCAGACAGAGCTATCCTATATCTCTATTCAACGAGATTACATGGTCTGCGCCTAGGAGGGCAGGGAAGGAAACAAGCTGCCGAAATCTTCCTTTATTCGAGCGATTCGTCCTTTGCGGACAATTCCTTAGACAGAAAGAGCTCATAAGGGTATATTATGTCCCTTTTTAGAGGAACCATTGCTTAGAGAGCTTCGAAGCAGGCTACCGTTACGACTTCTAGTACGGAGGCAGAGCTACTAGCTCTTTCAGAAGCGTTAAAAGAAGCGATTTTCCTTAGCCGGCTACTAATATCGTTACGACTGCAAATTCCGTCCCCGTTAGCTATAGAATGCGATAACACGCAGACTATACGAATTCTTACGGAGGAAAATAGCAAGCTGTCGACCCGGCTACGGTATATCGATATCCACCAGCATTAGTTACGCTAAGAGGTCTAAAGGGGACTTATTTCCGTCCGTTGGGTTCTAACGGCATTAATAAAAGCCGACGGTCTTACGAAGCCCCTACCGAAGCAGAAGCTGGCTGTCTTTTTATAGCAAATAGGGCTAGAAGACGTTCGAGAGAAGCTGTCCTTAGAGGCCCGCCTTGAGAGTCTACGAGAGGAGCTAATAGCACGTACGAGAAGGTAACGTCTGCAGCCGAAGAAAAGGAAGAGGTTTTTCCCTTTAGAGGGCCCCCTATTTTGATTGGGTTTTTTCCCTTCTAAGAAGGCCCCCCTTTCTTATAGGACTTTCCCCTCTTTAGGCCCCTTTTAAGTAGGTCTAAAGAGCCTAGGGACCCGAAAGGCCCCTACTTTCTCAGTAAAGGAGAAGTGCAGAGCTAAGAACCTCCTCTATACGCTTACCAGCCCGAAGCCGTATTAGCTATGCCCTTACTATAAGGGCAGGCCATAGCTAAGGGGTGTCGCGAAGCGTGGCCTGATTTCGCAGTTCTCGGAGATATCCCTTAGTAAGAGGGACCAAGGAAGCTGAAAAACACCCGGTATAGAAGAAGGAAGAAGGAGCTAAAAAGAGGTGTAGAAAGGAGGGTGGGGGCATAAGGGGAAGCAGAAGTGGCGATGGCTTCCTATAGAGGTGGCGAGAGATAAGACGGATGTGCCGGCAACGGCTAGAAAGGAGGGGAACCGGCAAAAAGCTGGTAGTCGAAAGGACATTAGTAGCTTCTTTAAGCAGGATCTTCTTTGTTAATTAAGATGCTAGAAGGGTATAAAGAGGGGCGTTAGATAGAGGAAAGAAGGACAATCAAGGAAATACAACAATCACTCCCCTACCTTTATTGCTGCCCCCGCAAGAATCAAATCCCTCTGCCCTGCCTGTCCGACCCCTTACTTCCAATTTCACCTTCGTGCATTTTTATATACTTCTCGCATCTCTCTACGCGAGAAGTATAGATTATTCTATCTTAATATAGTCGTTATATTTCCTTTCTATTAAAATTATCCTTATTCCTAGGGTTTTTAACTAGTTAGTTTAGCTATAAATAAGGTAAAGTTTACTATAGTCTTATTCTTAGTTTTATATAATCTACCTTATATACGTCCGCTTATAGCGTTACTTATCTTCCCTTATAACCTAACTATTAGCTTAGTTTCTAACTATAGAATAAGTTACTTATAGTTATTAATCTAAGTATTAAATAATTCTAAACTAATAGGTTAGCGGAATAATTCTTATAGTAATATATTTAGTTATTAATAAACTAGTATAGTAAAGTGCTCTTTTAAGTATAGCGCTACCTTTACTTTTTAGTAGAGCTTTAATATTTATCTATAAAAGTTAGCTCTATTTATAATATCTAAGGTAGTAAATCGTTTTATTTATAAAGATCTTAACGCTACTTTTAGCTAGATAGTAAAGCGTTTTTATAGTTTAATATACTAAGCGGTATATCCTTAGTCTAGGGTATAAAGTATAGCTTAGTTAGATTCGCTAAGATTACTAGAATACTATTTAATAGCGGTTCCGCGAAGTAAGCTAGGGATTAATATTACTAGTTCGTTAGCGTATTCTAGTCCGCGAATAGCTACCTACTTTAAGGAATTAATAAATCGATCGACGCTTCTATATATAATTGTTTTCTTAGTTTCTTTAAGGACGTTAAACGTTATATTAAAGGGGCTAGTAAGGTTAAACTTCCTTATATCTTTTAGTTTAATATATACTAAGGGGGCTTAAGAAGGGTTTATAATAATATTATCCTTAGTTTCTCTTACTATAGCTTTTACTAGTAGTCTTATAAGGGCTTCTTTTATAATTAAGCTTACTAGCTAGTTCGCTAAGGTTATTATCGTAAACGTACTACTAAGGGTAGTATTATTTAAAAGTTCTTTTTTATTTTAGTCGTTATAGTTTAGCGAACTTTAAGGGCTTTATCCTTTTAATAAAAGTAGTTAAGGTAGGGCGGGGGAAGCTATACTATACCGATTTCTATATAGCTTTATTATTTATAGCTAATATTACCTTATTACTAGAATATATTCTAGGTTATTAATTCGTTTTTATAGGCCTTAATAATTAGCTAAGTAAGCTAGTAAGTTATACTATAAATGTTTTACTTTTAATTCCTTTAAGCGTTATTCCTACTACTAAGGTAAGCGATCTAGCTACCTTTTATTTTTATAGGAACTTAATAAGAAATATCCTAAGAATAAATATCTTTTTAACCGCTAATAAAAGCTCTATATTACTTAAGCTTTAATATATTAAAGTTTTACTTTTATTTAAAGTTCCTTAAGTATTTCTTTTATAAAAAGAAATTAAGAAGCTAGTATTTATTAGTATATAAGTAAGAGCTTTCTTTTTAAAAAGATATCTAAGTTTATAGGTTAAGGTTAACTTATCCTTTTCCTTATTTTTTATCTTTTATTTTACTAAATATAAACCTTAGGAGAATAAATAGTTAAGGGAATTAAAATTACTATTATTTATTATATACTAGTCCCTTAGTATTAAGCTAGTACTTTAACCTACTTATTTACCTAGATCTAGTATAGGTCTAATAGGTAACTAAATAAACTAGCTACTATATATAATTAAATATATTATATAGACTAGCTACTATACGTTATTATACGCATTAAATATAAACTAACTATTAGTCTTATAAGTTAAAGTAAGAGTAGTAATAACTATTTATATTCTTCTCTACCCGCCTAAGATCTAATAGGTTCTCTATCTTTTATATATACTATAGTAAGCGTAAGACCTTACTTAGGGCTTTTACTAAGTAATATCTTAACCTTATAATTATACGATAATAGTATAGTATATTAGCGGTATTTCCTAGTATTTTCCCTTAGTAAGCATAGTTATTTCTCTATAATTTCCCCGCTATATTCTTATAGTAACTTCTTAGGGAAATATCTATATAATCCCTAAGGAGTTATTATTACTTAGGAAATCGTAGTATATTCCTTATATAATATATCCCTAGGGGAAATCTCTATAAAATATCTATATAATCCGCCCGGTTATTATATCTAGGATTTCTAAGTAATTTCCTAGAGTTTACTTAATAGCTTCTAGGTTCCTTCTTTTATAAGGAGCCTTAAAGAGTTAGGGGTAACTTCCTTAAAAGAAGCTAATATTATTATAGGTACCTAGATTATCGACTATAGGGTATCCTATAATAATATAGTAGGAATATAAATATCTTAATACCTACCCTTACTTATCGATATATACTCTTAACTTCTCTCTCTTTTTATAATATGCTTAGCTATTACTACTATACCCTATCCTTTACCTTTACCCGCCTTCCTTATATACGCTATCTTTATCTCGCTTATACCGCTAGTCTACCGCTAACCTCTATATAGACCTCTTTACTTTACCCTTTACCGCTAAATGCGTTTATACCCTTTTTTTTTAAAAAATACCGCCGCCGCTACTACTACTACTACTAAGTATATATATCTTTATCGTTATATAATACGCTTTCTTTAACTTAAATAAAGCTATTATATCTAGGTATTATTATCTATTTAGCTATAAGTTTTATCCTTAACCTAACCTTAAACTATCTTATCTCTTACTATTATAGCTGCCCTTTTAGACGCTAGCCCCTATTTAATAGGTAAAGGAAGCCTATATACCCCTTAGTTAGTTACGAAAATATATAGTTACTAATAGCGCTAACGCGTAATATAAGGGATAGGTCTATTAACTAATATAGCTAGACTAGCGCTATCCTTAATAAAGCTAATTTACCCTTTCGCGCTATAGACTAGTATAATATAAGGAGGAAAGGCTAGTATATAGTCTATTAATATAAGGGATATAGCCTAGCGTTCCCTTAGCTAGACTCTTTCTAATATATTATTTAAGGTATAACTAAGCCCCCTTTTATTAATTTTAGTCGTTAATAAAGGGGCGCGTAGAGGCGACGCGGTATATATTACTACGCTAAATATAAGCTAAGAAAAGGCGCTCTAAGGACGCCTATAACTAAGTACCGAGCCTTATCCTTTAATCTAGGCTATAGAATATAATAATAAGATAGGAGTATTAATACTAATTAAGGACTAATATATAGAGCTTAAGGCTAACTTAAAGCTACTAAGTATAACGGGCCGCTAATAGCGTAAGTAGGTCTATAATAGGGTTTTAAGGATAATTTTATAGTATCCTTCTAGCCGCGTTTAGTATAGTCCGATAGCTATATAATTAATAGAGAGTAATAAAAGAAATAAGAGGCTAGCTTACGCGGGTCTAGCCTTATATATTATTTTAGATAGATAAACTAATAGAGTAATATAAAAGCCTAAGAGTACTTAAAGCCTAAGGAGTATATTTAAGATAAGGTAATAAAAGCGTTAGCTAAAGTAGTAAGCGTAGCTTACTTATATATTTAAAGTATTTAGTACTTATACTCTTAATAATACTTCTTAGTAAAGTTCTCTAACTATTTATAGGCGAATAGTATTACTTACTCCTATAAAAGATTCGCTTACCTTAATAATAACTTTTATTATTACTCTTAATAGCTAAGCCTTTTAGGTTCCTCCCTTAAAGGGTAGTAGGTAAATAAAGTAGCTATAGCTAAGGCTACCGCGGCTATTAATATAGTAGTAGTATCTATTTACTTCTATAACCTTACGATAAGCTTTATCTCTTAAGGTAGAGGTAAGCTTAAACTATATACCTATTACTTATAAGCGATATTTAAATACGCCGATAATAATTCTATTTAATATAGAATCTAAGGCTAATAATATAAATAACTAAGTTAAGGGTAAGGGCAATAGTTATAATAGTTAGGATATAGATAACTCGCGGTCTCTTAATATACTTCTATTAACTAACGCCGTTATTATATCTATAGCTAAAGTATAGACTAATAGCCTTAATAGTATAAGTAAGTTCTTATATACCTTATTACTTATAAGTTAAGGGGTTAATAAATAAGCTAGAATGCCTTAGTAGAGTATTTAATAGAGCTAGTAAGGCTAAGGAATCCTACTAGCTAGGTTTATTAATAGTTAATTAAGCTAGTAGAAAGGCTATAATAAGTACTAAACTATTAATATTAATATTAGTCCTAAGTAGCCCTATAGCGCCTTTACTTATACTAGCCTTAATACCGCTTATATATAGCTTGCCCTAAGTAGATAAAGCGTTATAGAGCCTTACTAAGAGCATTCTAAATTAACTAAACTATCTACCTATAAGTAGTACTCTTATATAACTTAGTAACGTTTTTAAAATATATAAGGATTATACCTTAAAATAGTAATCCCTAGGGATTTTAATAAGATAAGACCTTAAAGCTAGCGCTTATAAGGACTATATTATAGAAACTAAGTCCTAGTATTTAATTAACCTACTATTAAAGGCTTAAGGATTATACTCTCTTAAGAGCGTAAATTAAAGTAATAGTAACCTAGCTTAAGGTAATTATAAGATTAATAGTAAGGCTTAGCGATATTAAATAGATACTTCTAATAATTATAATAACTATTCTAGCGGCGTATATATCGATATAAAGTATTATCCCGCTATAGTAAATAGTAGTAAAAAGGGCGGCTAGGAAGATAGTATAGCTTATAACGCTAACGACCTTACTAAGTAATCTCTATATAAACGTTAAAAGGTTAAGTATAATTCTATTACTATAAAGCCCTAGCGCTATAATAGTAACGTATCTTATTTCCTATTAATATAAAAGGTTAAATATAGGTTAGTATATAGTATACTTAGTCTATTAGTATTATATAACTTATTTAAAGATAGAAACGTTAGGATATCTACTATAATATTTAAGGAGTAGCCTTTATAGAACGTTATATTTAATTAGGTTATTATAAATAGTATAAGTATATTCTAGCTATAATTTAAATAGCTAATATATATATTATATAGCTAAGGAAGTATTCCTATAAGTAATACGCGCCGTACTATAACTACTAAAGCGACTAGCGGTTAAGTAAAGCGGACTTTTAGTATAAGAGCTAAGTTTACGCGTAAAGAAGATAACCTACTTAAAAGCTAAGTAAAGAATAAGGTAACCTCTTATAAGTAGAGATCTATAAGCGTTTTATTAATATATTTCTAAGGCGGTCTTATAAATACTTATAAGTATACTATTATATTAAGCTAAAGTATAGTAAATAATATTTATTACTTAACGATACTATAGACTTTTATATTCTTTTTTAGAGCTATAGATTATAAAATAATACTAGTATAGCGCTTATTAAGTTAGATTTATATATATACTATAAAAGCAAAATAATTATAGTAACTATTATTTAACTAGTTATTATACGATACCTCTTATAGCTATATATAAGTGCCCTTAGCTATAAGATAAAACGTAGTATCTCCTTTTAGTCTTTTTATTTTAACCTAATTATAAAATACTAGCCTCTCCTTTATCTTAATTATTAGCTACTATATAGTATTATATAAGATATAATAAGGACTTAATATTTAAAGCGGCGCTAAGGTAATACCTATATAAGTCTAGCCGCTATTTATATTACTTTAGATACTAAAGGTCTTTTAGTTCCTCCTCCGCTCTTTTATAGTATATATATAACTTACTTTAACTCCCCCTTTAAGATAACCCTAAAATAAGTAGTCTCTATATACTAATAGGTATAAAGATATAATATTATTTACCTTAAAGCTTAATTTATAAATTTATGAAAATAATTATTTAATATAGTTATAAAAGTCCTAATTACTATATAAGGATATTATTAAGTTCCTTAGTATAATAATATTAGCCTTATCTAAAGTAAGCCGCTTATAGTAAGCTCTTTATATAGTTTCTTTATTTTAAGTATTAGTATTAACCTACTTTTATACCTACTTACTTTTTATATTAAAAGGAGGGGCTAAAAGGATTAATATTATTTATAATAGCTTAGACTAAACTAAATTATAAGTATTAAACGTAGTAAAATAAGTAATAAGTTTATATTTTAACTTAATATAGTACTTTATAAGGAAAGTCAGTATCTTTAGTTATTTAGCTAGTAATCTAACTTTACTATCTTTATATCTACTACTATATACCTAGCCCTATTTACTAGCTTTAGCCCTTAATATATATTCTAGTTTATAACGACTAGTATACTAAGTATAAAGATAAGGACGGCCGGTACTAAGGTCGCGCTATTATCGCCGTAGCCTAGTACTAGTACTGCCTCCTCCTTTATCGGCGCGCCCTCTTTTTACTTATTTTTAAAGAAGAAGTCGCGCGCCGCTTCTAGGTAAAGTTTCTAGCGGTTTCTATTAGCAGCGTTACTACCGTTAAGCCTATCTCCTACGAAATCCGCCTACCCTCTCTATAGTACCTTAAGTTTAATAGGTCTAGGTCTAACGGGTCTTGCCCCCCTACCCCCCCCCCCCGGGGTATCCGCCGAGCAGCCGCTATAGCTCTAGGTCGCTAGCGGCCCGTATTTACTTATCTAGTATAATAACCGTTATAAACCTCCTCTATAGCGCGTGCGCCTTATCGTGCTACTACCGCTGCTCGGCCGTAAACGCCCTATCTTCGCCCTATAGTATAGCTACGCTTAGTAGTACGATCGACCATACTTATACTAGCCGGAACTAGTAGAAGTCGCCGTAGAGGATTGCTACTAGGACCCTACTAAAGTCTTAAGGTAACCCCTATAGCTAGTAGAGCCGCTTATTAGCTGCGTATAGCATTCGCGCTTTATATATACTAACCTCGTTAATTACTAATACCTCCTTCTCCTATTAGTATATCTATCTATCTATAACCGGCCGTCGACGAAGCGCTCGCTCTAGCTAGGTAGCTATATCCCGTTTACTTCCCTTCTCGCTCCTCCCGCCTAGCCGCCTAGGCCGACCGCGAGGCTATAGACTAAGTGCCTAGATTAGTAACTAAGGTAAAGAGCAGCTGCTTTTCTTTAGAAATCTTACCTATATACCTTCCTTATATTCCCTTCCTCTTTTATTACGTATAGCTTAATACCGCTTTAGCTATATTCTTACTTTTTTAATAGCTATTAAAGGAAACTAGCTTTAAAAGAGACTAGCTATCTCTTTTAATAATAGCCCTATTTTTTAATTATATTCTTATATACTTTAGTTTCTAAAGCTACTACCTACCTTTTAGTTTTTTATTTTAACCTCTATCTTTACTCCTTAGGGCTCTTTATATAACTATAAGGGGTTAACTTACCTATAAGCCTCCTTATAAAGGAATATATATTATAGTATAATTAGTTAGGTAGTAGAGATAGCTAGAGGTACTACGCTATATATATTATATTCTCCTCGTTATAAGACTAAAGCTTATAAGAAGAGGGATTTCTCCTCTTTAGTTAGAGTAGCAAGTAGTCTATAATATATAAGCGGGGTAGGTATAATTCCCTACTAATACCCTACCGATATATTAGTACTACGTACCTAAGTACTTTATTAGCTTATACCTCTTAATAGCGCTCTTATAATTATCCCCCCTCTTATATAAATATCTTAGCTATATCTTTAATATATATTGCTTTCGCTACGCTATATATATTCGGTTAAAAAGAGAGGTAGTTTCGGTTATATATTACGCGTATACGCCTATATAAGTATACGTTAGTCTACGCTCTATAACGTTAATAGTTATTATACTAGCGGTTGCCGCTAAGTAACCGTTATAGTATCGCCTATATATCGGCCGCGTAACTATAATATAAAGAGCGTGCGTATATATCTCTTACTTCTTTTATTTTCTTTTCTTCTTTAACTCTTCCGCTTACGATTACTATAGAGTTTTATGCCTTTTTTTATTAATCCCTTATACCTTTTTATATTACTTTTTATCGACGATTTATTAATAATAATACCTTTTACGCTAAAGAAGATAAAGAACTATAACGCTAATTTCCTACGCTATATATAAGAGTAGGTAGCGGCGGGTTTGCCTTTAAAGCGTAAGCGATCGGCCTAAAAGTCTTATAGCGACGCTAGTTCCCTTTTAGCGAAGAAAGCTAAGAAAGGTATAAGGGAATCCTAGTCCTAGGAGACTTTTAGTCTAAGACCTAATATTAGCGAGGGTTATACCCCTATTACCCCGCTAAGTACCTTAACTCCGACTACCGATAAGCTTACCTCTATAGGCTTAGAAACTTATAAGTCTATTACCCCTATTAGCGATACTAATACTAGCGAAGAGATCGTGCTTAGGCGCTCTTAGGTAAGTACCGATAACCTAGCTACTCTATCTTAATAGGGCGGCTCTAGCTAATAAGAGATTATCGCCTAGGCCGCTCCTTAGAATAAGTAAGCTAATATTAACGATAAGGCCTAGCTAAATAAGGGCTAAGATTATCCCGATACTTAGCCGAATAAGGGCAAAGATAACGATAATAGTAATAATAGAAATAGCCGCGATCTAACTCCTCTTACTAATAAACCTAAGAACGGCGGCGCTAGAGATAAGGGCACCTAAATAGCGGCATAAGGCGGTCGCGCTCTTATAAAGAAGTATACCTAATCTAAGGCTAAAGCCCGCTTAGTTAGGGCCTATAGGGTTATCCCTTATAAGCTCTAGTATATATATTATTTTAAGATAGTCGTTAAAGAGTATAATATAACTAAGCCTAAGCCTATCGAGGTGCTCTTAATTAGCTATATTTTCTTAGGGGTTTCCTCGATATACTATAAGTAGTACTATAGATATACCGCGACCTATAACTAAGTAAGTTTCCCCTTAACTTTAAATATTACGATTAATAAGCTAATCTTTCTTAAGGCCGCTACTTTTATATTTAGTAACCGGGCCGATATAGTCGCTATCGTTAAGTACCTATACGAGCTTAATAAGCTAAAGATTAGTAATAAGGATACTAAGGATAATAGCTTAAACGTAGGTGTGCTTATTTTTAAGGAAGCTAATTAGCGCTATCTTACTATTATAGTATAGTATTTAGCTAAGGCTTTTAACGCTACTAAGACGGCCTATTATAAGTCCTTTAAGACTATAAGTATATAGAAGTCTACTATTATAAGTTTTATCCGACCCTTTTATTAATAACCGCCTAACGATATACTAGGTTAAGCGTACCGACTACTATATACTAATTAATAAGCGCCGCGAGCTTATTATTTACCTTAACCCCGCGCCCTTATTTAATATCGCCTATATAAGCCTAGAGTACTAGGCTTAGGAATCCTAGTTAAAACTCTACTTTATCGACGGTAATATAGGCTATACTTCGTAGTAATATACCTTACTATTTACTAAGGCTAAGGTAAGTACCGTACTAATAGAGATAGGTCTTAACGCGGAGGATAAAGAAGGAGTAAAGGATAGGGTAGTTTTAGTATTTCCGGAGGTATTTAGTATAGCGGAAGAGGCGCCTTAGTTAGTTCTTACTACGCTAGTAAAGAAGAAGGGTAGTCGGAAGTAATAGATAGGTCTTATCTTTCTTTTATTTAGCTATAACTATCCTTCTCTCCTTTATTATTAAGGCCTTAATAGAGTTATAGTTTAGTTTTATTTTCCTTAATAATATTTAATAGGTAGTATAGATAGTTTTCCCTATTCTCTTATTTTACTATTTTATATATAGTTATAAGACGTTTAAGCGTACTAATACGTTAATAAGTTAGTAGCGATTTAGTAGGGATTTATTACTAATTTAATAGTGTCTCCTTACGCTAATAGGTCTCCTTACCTTACTTAGTCTTATACTTCTTTTTCCTAGTTAAGCGAGTAGTATATTCTTTAATAAGGTCTTAGCTATTCGCTATATCTTTAGCCTCGACCTATTAGTTATACTTAGCTAGCTATTCTTTCTATTTAATAAGGAAAAAGGTATTGCCCTTAGATCTCTTTTAGTCTTTAATCTCTTAGACTTTTTATTCGCTTTTATCGTCCTCTAAGTCTAGTATTAATAGGGTTTCGCTATCTTTATAAGTGCCTTTATACTCCTTTTATAGCTCTAAGAGACTAATATAGAAAATATTATAGAGGCGTAAGTACTTCTTAGGGAGTATAAGATAATATACTTACTTTCTAATAGCTTATAGGACCTAAAACGGTCTAATATACTTAGGTAAGAGTTTTCTTTTTTCGTCCTTAAGGCATAAGTTCTTTATCGATAATACTATAAGGTCTCTTACTTTTAGTATAAGCGGTTAGTGCCTTAAATCGTAGTATTTCGCTTATAATTTAATAGCCTTTCCTTAGTATTCCTTAAGCCTCTTTTATAGCTCCTATAGCCTAGTAACTCTTACTCTTACTTTAGGTACCCCCCTTTAAATAATATCGTCCTTAGTATTAATATAGAAGTTTAGTTAGTAACCTATTAACGCTTTATTAAGTAATAACCTAGTTATTATATTCTTTATATTATTATATATAAATTAAGTAATATATAGGAGTAACGCTTAGTTAGTTTATTTTAAGTTAGTAAAGTATCTTAAGTAGTACTATATAGCTTAGTTTATTTATTCTATTTACCCGTTAGTTTATAGGTAAAATACCGTTAATAGCCTATATTTTACTTATAAGATAAAATAGAGATCTAACTAGAACTTACTTATAAATAAGGACCCTCTATCTAAGATAATGCCTTTTAGAGGTCTATATACTAATTTAACTTAGTAATAGAATAATTCTACTAGCTTTAGGGCTATTATTATCTTAGAGATAAAAAAGAAAAAGCAATACTTAGTATATTAGTCTACGATTACTAAGATCGTATTAACGTCTTATTTATTATACTATACTTTAGGTAAACCTATAATAAAGTCTATTAATAATTCTTCCTATAGTCGTATAAGATATAGTAATAATTATATAATACTATAAGGGCGATGCCTCTTAGATACTATACCTTAATATACTAAGTATAACTAAACGTATTTATTTACGTCTTTTATTATTCTATCCTAGTAAAAGTTCCTTATTAATAGTTCGCTAGTATATCGGGAGCTAAAGTATCCTATTAATAGATCGTTATAAAAGAGCTATATTAGCTCTTACTATAAAGCTACTTTTAGAGGTACTATAATACGACCCTTTTATAGTAGTAGTTTATCTAAGCGCACTAATTAAAAACCCTTCCCTTTTAAGAAGTCTTTAGTCTCTTTTAGCCTACTAATCGCTACGTTAACTAACTAAGTACGTTTTAGTAACTCTAGTAACGGTTCTAGAACTTCTACTATATAAACCTTTATATAGTAGGCCGCTTCTTTAGCGGTCTTCTTTAAGAGTAACTATTTATAACTAGCTCTCTCTTTAGCTTAATCGGCTAATCGTTTAGGTCTCGCGCCTAAATTATTATAGTTTCGCTATAAATAAGCTTATATATTTTCCTTATATAAAGGCACTTTACTACGCTTATATTAACTTAAGGTTAAGCGTCTCTTTACTTATAAAAACGCCTTATTATTTCTCTATATAAATATAGTATTAATAGTAGCTAGCTTCGCTTATAGCTCTAGTAATAGTTCTATAGATAGGGGCTTCTCGCCCTTATATCTAGGCATTCTCGATAGCGCGTCCGCTAGGTTAAATTTACCTATATAATACTTAATCGTAAAGTTAAATAGTGCTAAATATATATACTATCTTACTTACCTTCTATTTAAGGAGGTCTAGTATATAAACGTCTAAAGGTTATAGTAGTCCGATAATACCTTTACTTTATACGCTGCCCCTTTAATATAATATCGCTAGTATTTAAATAACTTAACGATAGTAAAAAGTTCTTAGTCTAAAATACTATAATTAAGTTTAGCTTTAGTAAACTTCCTTAACTAAAATATAATCGGATAATAACGCCCTTTATTATTAAGTTAAGAGATAATCCTTACTATCGCGAATTATAATATATTTATTTTAATATAAATACGTCTTTTTAGATTATAATATCGGAGGAGTAAGGCTCCTTAAAAAGCATCCTTAAGAGCTTAAAACGCTGCCCTTTTAGTAAGGTTTAGCTCTATACTCCTTAGCTTCTTCTTATTCTTACTCCCTTTTAGTAATATAGTTAAGGGCGCTATAACTCCTAAGTACCTATATATAAATCGTCGGTAAAAATTATAGAACCTAAGGAAAACCTAAATATTATAGTAGGTTATAGGTTTAGGCTATTAAGCTATTACCTCTACCTATCGAGGGTCTATCGATACCCTATTAATAGATAATATAAACCTAAGGAACTTAACTAACTATTAATAGAAGATATACTTTAATAGTTTTATATAAAGCTTTATAGCCCTTAGCCTTTCTATTACTTATCCTAAGTATTTAGTATATTCTTCTCTTATTTTAGAGTATATAAGGATATCGTTAAGGTAGACTATATAGATTATATTTATAAGCCCCTTAAGCGCTTAATAGATATAGCTCTAAAACGTAGCTAGTATATTAGTAAGCCTAAAGGGCATTACTAGGTATTCGAAATATCTATAATACGTTTAGAAAGCAGTCTTTTATTTATCTCCTTCTTAAATTTAAATACGTTAATATATATTCTATATATTAATCTTAGAAAAATACTTAGCTCCTTAATAGCGGTTAATAATCTCCGAAATAAGGGGTAAAAGGTACCGATTCTTTTATATAACCTAGTTAAGTCCTTAGTAGTCTATATATAGCCGTAAGGTACTATTCTTTTTTAAAATAAAAAGGATAAGCGCCCTAGCTAGGCTCTTTAACTCCTAGATTATTTTCCTTTTTATCGCGTCTTAGATCTAGTCGCGTAATACTTAGAGTTCCCTTTATAATAGAGGGTAAATCGGTCTATAAGGAGGTTTTATATTAAGGATTAAATTAATTAAGTAATCCGTTCCCTTTCTAGCTAATAATAAATCGGATTTATTAGCCGAGAAGGTATCTTTAAACTAATAGAGAGTTAATAGGATTTTAGCCTATTCTTCTTATAGAATCCCTTTATCTTTATCTTTATCTAATAGTAGGATTAGCTTAAGATTAAGCGCTATTATATATACCCTTACTTTATTCTTATATTCCTAAAGGAATCTATAGGGGTTTTATAGGGTTTCGCTACTTAGTTAATACTTAAACTCCTATTATCGTTTCTATAAAATAATATAAATACGTTTATCCTTTAAGGTAGTAACTAATAAAAGGATTAGTATTTAATCGTTTAGCGTTAATTTATTAATACTAATATAGAAATAAGTAATTATCTTTTTAGTGCCCCTTATATTTATTATTTAGAGCGGTACTAACTATACTTTATACTCCCTTACCTTACTATTATTAAGCCCTAATAACTTAGGGTATAATAGCGCTACTTATAGTAATCCCTATTATTAGGTAAAGTATATATCTATAAGGTTAACGGTACTATAAGTATCTAAGTATATAAGGACTTTAATAGGGTTTCGCCTTAATATCGTTATAGGAGTTTTAAGTAACTATCCTATAAGTATTAAGTTTACTAAAGGAGAGGCGTTTACCTTAATATCTTACCTTTTCCTTATTTTACGGTATTAAGTCTAAGAGTCCTTACTAGGGTTTCTACCTTTAAAGAATTAGTATATTCTATAGATAGGTGTCCTAGCTTATTATATTAGAAATATATAATTCCTAATTAAGTAAAAGATCCTCTTCCTTAATAACGTCCTTTAGTTCGGCCCTTAGTAGGTATATCACTAGCTTACTAGTTATTAGTTAAATCGGTAGTATTTCCTTAACGATTCGGCCTAGCTTATCGGCCTCTTTAATTCCTTCCCTTATATATACCGCCTTAAGGTATAGCACTACTTCTATTCCCGGTTCCTCTAAGGGTAGAAGTAGTATTAGTATATCGCTTTTTATTAGTAGTAGTATCTTAATATCGTTAAGCGACTTATATAAGCTCTTCCTATTAGTAGGTATAGATAGGTATTAAATAGAAGTTAATTTAGTCCTAAAGTTATAGCTCTAGCTTAGCGAAAAACGTAAGAGTATACGCTTTTTTTAATAAGCGTTTAAAATACTTCTTTAAGGAGTTAAGGTATAAGCTAAACTCTAAGGGGGACTAGCCTTCTTATTAGCGAGCCTCCTTTAATTACGTCGCTAATAGTATCTCCTTATTTATAGTATCCTTAATTAAGATAAGTATCTATTCTTTAAAGTATACTTAATTTATACTATATTTAGTTTAGTTAATCGGCGTTTATTCTTTAAGGTATCGGCGCTATCTCGCTTTATAGTCGCTATATATATAATCTACTATATAGAGGATCTTTATTTCGTCGCGATAAAAGCGTCTAAGCGCTACCCTAAAGGCGTCCTTTAGATCGTAAGTCTAATTTAGACGTTTCTATATATTAATAAGTTAGGATAATTAAGCGATATTTTTAATCTTAACCTCGCTACCGCGACTACTATCCGATTTAAGGGAGTAGGACTATCGACGCTTCCCTAAATAAGTAGCGATAGTACTAGCGCGTTTAGTAATTTCCTCCTCTAATTATATAACGCGATCTTATAAGCGTTTTATTTCCTCTAGCTCTTTAATACGCGCTTATAGGGCCGTAAGCTTTTCCTTATAAGATAGTTATCTTACGCTTATAGGTAGCGATATCTTCGATATAGTTATAACGCTATTTATAATAAGGGTCTATTTTAAGGATATATCTTCTTATTCTTTATCTCTTAAGTAGATACTTAATATACGTAACGAAGAGGCCTTAACTAGTTAACTACTTCGTCGCGCTATAAGAGTATTACATAGTCTTCTTTAAGTAGCTATCTTTACTAAGTAACTAAAAAGGGAAGCTTTAGAAATTATAAGGGAATATATATTACGGTATAATTAGTTAGGTAGTAGAGATAGCTAGAGGTACTATGCTATATATATTATATTCTCCTTATCGTAAGACTAAAGCTTATAAGAAGAAGGATTTCTCTTCTTTAGTTAGAGTAGCGAGTAGTCTATAATATATAAGCGGGGTAGGCACGATTCCCTACTAATACCCTACTAATATATTAGTACTATATACCTAAGTACTTTAATAGCCCGTACCTCTTAGTAGCGCTCTTATACTCTTACTATAGTTACCGCTTACTTTAATAGGTTACCGCTTACTATATTAGTTACCGCTTACTATATTAGTTACCGCTTACTATATTAGTTACTGCTTACTATATTAGTTACTACTTACTATATTAGCTACCGCTTATTATATTAGTTACTAGCTACTATAATAGGCTACCGCTTACTATATTAGTTACCGCTTATTATAAGCTTATAGGTATAGGTAAGGTAACCTATTATAGATTATATAAAGAGCCTTAAGAAACGAATACTAAAGATTTAAGAGATAAATAAGATAAAGATAAAGGTAAGAGAAAAAAACGTAAGTAGGCGGTAGCACTAAGAACTAAAGTATATATAAAGGTAGGTAAAGAAATCGGCTATTTAAGTACTATCTTATAGCTAGGAAGAAGTAAAAAAAGTTAGAAGGTAAGTAAAGTAATAATAATAGTTATAAGGTAAGCGAGAAGCGTATAATTATAACGAAATAGAAAGTAAAGAATAAGGGCTAGTAATATAATTATTAATCTTCTTTTATAGAAGGTAAGGGACTTTTATCTCTAGGTTCTTTAGTAGCTTCCTTTATAAGGATATAGCTTTCTAGCTTATCTTTATTTAAAATAGAATTAAAATTAAAGGTATTATTATTACTAGAATTTTCTAGATTTTCTATAAATTTATTTTCTAGTATAGTAATATCTTTAGAGATAGTTATCTTTCTCTTAGAAAGGTCTTAGATCTTATATATATTTTTTAAATAGCCTACTTTTATTCCCTTAAAAGCTCTATTATCTAGGTTATCTTTAAGGTCTTTATTCTTATAATATATAAGGCTTCTAAAGGTCTTAATTTTATTTAAGGTCTTAAAGGGTAGTATTATATTATCCCTCTTTTTTATAAGACTTTTAAATCCTATCGTAAAATATAGTAATCTATTATATAAATAGGTAGCTATTAAAATACCTTCTCTTTATAGATACTTAGGAAGCTTAGTAGTAAATAAAAGAGCTTATTCTTTTTTTAATATTATACGATTTATTCTTTTTATTCTACTGCTAGATTTAAGCGTCTTAAGAGGACTAAAATTAAAGGTAATTCCTTCTTTTTTATAGTAGAGCTTTATTTTATATATAAACTCTTTAGTATTATTAGAAAATACTTCTCTAATCCTAGTATTTTTAAGGTTATTCTCTACCTTATTTTTAAATTCTAGGAACCTATTTAAAGCTTCCCCTTTTTTTTAAAAAAGGTATATTTCTAGATATTAGGTTCCTATATTTAAGAAAGAAATATAATAGTAATATTTATTATACGTAGGGACTTTAATTAGCCCTTAAATATCTAATACTATTTTTTCTAAATAAGTATAAGACTTATATAAAGGTTATTTATTAACTTTATTCGTTGCTTTAGCTTTAATATATATTTTATACTATATTATTTATTTTCCTCTTTTAGAGGTATTTTTATATCCTTATTATATCTTTTTAATATTTCTAAAATAGCCTTACTATTTATATACTATAAGCGTAAGTACTAAGTATAAAAATCTATATCCCTTACTTTTAAAATTATAATAAGGATTAATTAGCTTTTTAATAAAGGTTTTATAAGAATATAATATAATTTATCTCTAAGAAATCCTTTAGTAAGGACCTTAGCCTTATTATCTAATAAAAGGACTTTATTTCCTCTTATTAAGGCATAGGTATTATTAAAATAAAATTAGATAGTATATTTACCTTTAATTTAAGTATATAAAAGTAGTCTTAAAGGATATACTTTTTACTATTATATAAAAACTTAAATACTAAGTCCCCTTTTTCTTTTACTAATATAAAGGAAGCTTTTCCCTAGTAAACTTTAGATATAATTTCTTTATAGTTAATAAGGAAATTTTTATTCGATACTATATACTTAGTAGCTCCGGTATCGTAAATAAAATTAAAGATCCTTTTATTCTTATAACTAAGAAATCCTCTTTTTCTTACCTTTAAGACTAATTCCTTTATTCTAGGAATTAAGGCTTCTAAATATCTTAAAAAAGAGTCTTTATTAGCTTCTACTATAAAGGTATTTATAGAGGTTAAAATTACCTTTAAATCCTTAGACTTTTATATAGGGGTCGGAGCCTTAAATAGGTCTATAAGGTTAATATCTAGGTCTATATTTTCTTATAAAGCTATATTTAAGACCTTATTACTATCGTCTAAATCGGACTCTAGCTTTATAATTCGAGCCTTCCTTCTTTTATTAGTAGTAGAAATACTATTAGAAGGGGATTTCTTCTTAAAAGAAAAAGAAAAAAAAGAAGATTTTCTCTTCTTAGAAATTTAAGTTCTATTATCCTTTTTTCCTTTATTTATAACCTAATAAGTAAGAGCCTTACTTAGGTATAATTTATAGTAATTTACTATAAAATACCTTAGTTTTTTATATTCCTTATAATAAGGAGTATCTATAGAATTTCTATAGGATTTCTAAGGCTTCCTTTATATTAAGAAGGGTTTCTTTAAAGATTCGTTTATATCCTTTATTCTTTTAGCTTTATTTAAAAGACTAGCTATTAAGTTTTTAAGGGTAAACGCTATAAAATTATACTTATAGCTCTATATAATATTTATAATATAGCTTTTAAATTCCTTATTAAAGTAATTAAGAATCTATTAATAATAGTAATAAATAAATAAAAAAAACTTCTCGCGAAACTAATATACGCCTATAGCGGGTACGTATTAAGACTAAAATACTAACTAATACTAGGAATTAATTTAGTAGTATTAATTACCCTTAGTAACGATATTACGCTAAGGCTAAGGGGTAGGTAGATATAGTAGCGGCCCTCGACGTACTAGGCTTAATTAGAGCGTATAGCGCGAAGAGACGCTACCTAAATTTATATACCTTAATAGAGCGAGTTAATAAACCTAAAGTAGCGATATAATACCAGCCTAAGCGCTAAGCGACCCTATAGAAAAAGTAGTATACGACGAACTTATAGGCTTTATCCTAAGCGTATAGTTTAGTAGGGTATAGGCAGTAGTCGAACGGCTCTTTAAGGTAAAGAGCCGCGCTAGTAGCGCGTTATCGGCGGTGCTCCGCGTAGACGAGAGCTTTAAGACGATAATCTAGGATATAATTAAGGAGGTAGTTAAGAAAGAACTCTACCTAGGCATTGCTTTAGGCCTAGGGGGCCCTAAGCGAACCTAGGCCGCGGTCGTAGCTAAGACTAAGGGACCGACCTAATATAAAGCTACGGTAAAATAGGTCCTACCGCGCTATAAACGCGAGATTATCGTAGTCCTTACTAGGGCACCGCCCGAAATCCTAAGCCGCGAACCGAAGGATATAGTAAAGGCGGTAAACACGGCCCTAAAAGCTACGAGCGCTATAACGGCGAGGCGCCTTTAAAGTAAAGATATCGCGGTTATATTTAATACCGCGGCGAGAGCCTATTAAAGGGACTAAGGCTAGGTTAAGGCTATATTCGGATTAGAGGCTATAATCTCCCGCTATATATATACGGTAGTTATAAAGAACGTCCCCTTAAGGGTAGCGACGGTAGATAGGGAGCGATTACTCTATAAGATTATAGAGGTAAATAAAGTTAAGGTCCTTTAAGCCTAGGCGCTACGCCCCCGATCTAAGATATTAACGGCGATAACTATACTTATTAAGGTTGGTAGCCTAAAGGAGGCTAATAGGCTTTACGACCTAAGCCTAGTCCTCGAAGTATAGATCTTTTAATATAAACCTTATAATAAGTCGGTCTAACTATAGAGGTACTATAACTACTATAGATATAGCTATATTACTAAGCGATATATATCGATATAACTCTATAGCTAATATAAGAGCACGGTATATAATAAAGGCGAGGATAAATATAGGGCTAAGAAGGGCGAAATCCCCTATAACTATATCTTATACTAAGGGGACTACCTATTATAGACCTAGACCTACCTTATAGTAAATAAAGCCTAGGAAAAGGTAAGGGAAAACTACCTACGTTAACCTTAATAGTTCGCGAATACTTAGATATACGCTAAGTAATAGGTACTCCTTACTATCGAAACCTAGGGCGTTCTTAAATCGACTATAGTCTAGAAGCGGGGACTAGGTAGACCGCGCTAAGATAAGAGGTTAAGCTTAAAATACCCGCTAGCTAGTAAGGCTAGGGAGGCCGAACCGAGTATAAATAATATTTATAGGTATAGTAGATAGAGAAGCGCTAAGAGATAGAGCGCCTCCCTCCCTATATAAACGACCCCTTTTACCTTAACCCTACCTATATATAACTAAAAGTATTATTTTAGAATATATAAAAGAGATATAAGCTAGCTTAGTTAGCGCTTTACTACTAAGCTAGCTTCGACTTAATAGTACTATAAGAAGTAAAAGCTATACTAAGAGGCGGCCTCCCCCCCCTTAGAGCAGCGCCCTATAGCTTAGTTTATAGGGAGGGGAGGTACGCGCTATATATATATAAAAGGCTTAGGCTAGGGACTTAGTCGCCCTAGTTTAGACTAAACTAAAGTAAGGTAATTTTCGGGGATAGTACTAAACTATAAGCGATTTACTTACTACTAAGGGCCGCGAGGGTAAGAGCGCTACGCGACCTAAGCGTAATTAAACCGGAGTACCCTATAGTAATAGTAAGGGACTTTAATATCTATTACCTACTCTAAGATAGATATAATAGAACCTTAGATAGCGTGATATAACTTATATAGGAGGCGATAAAGCTATAACTTAAACTTACTACCCTAAGAAGGGAGTATATAAGATTCTTCTATAGCTAAAGGGATAGTACTATCGACCTAGCTTAGGTAACGCTAGAGACCGGAATATAGTATACTAGGCCTAACCTAGACCTAACCGGGTTAAACTATATCCCCTAAACTATTATACTATAGGTCGATACCTAGGCCTAAGTACCTAAACTAGCCCTAAGGTAGAAAGAAGCGGAAGTAAAGCTAGTTAAAGCTAAGACTATATCCTAGCTAGGACTATACTAGCTAATACTTTAGACGCTTAAGAATATCGATAAAGACCTAGACTATATCTTCGCTACTCTAGTATAGATCGCGATAGCTATAGTTCCGCGCTAAAGGGTAAGTATTACCTAGGGGCAACGTATAGTTTACCCTAGAGGTAGGGAGGGCAACGAGGGAGGCTAAGAGGGTAAGGAGGAAGTATAGGCGGGAAAGGAATAAGGCGAACTAAGAAGACCTATATAAGGCGTCTATAGCTTAAAAGTAAACTATCCGCGAGGTAAGGAGGGCCTATTAGCGTAAGTTCCTAAAGGAATTTAGCGTTAATAATACTAAGCTCTAGAACGTAGAGAAGTAAGTAAGACTTTATAATAAGCTACTATTAAAACTAACTTATATCCTACTACTAGTTAAGGAAGGCGAGGACTAATTAATAGAAACCTTTAAAGGGAAGGCCTAGCTACTAGCCGCTAAGTTCTTCCTACTAAAGGCTAGTATAACCTAAGGGCTACCCTAGCCTATAGCTAAGGCGACCCTTATAGTTAACTAATAGATCTAGCTAGCCGACGTTATAGGGGCGCTAGGTAAGATAGTAAGCTAGAAAGTAGCGGGTCTAGACAGCGCCCCCTTAAGGTTTATTAAGAAGTACGGCCTAGCCCTAGTCTAGCGACTAGCTACGATCTTTAACGCTTATACCTAACTCTTATATTTCCTAGGTTAGTTCTATAGCGCGACTATAGTAGTTATCTAAAAGCTAGGTAAGAGGCTAGACGCTTACTATATAGTAGGGGGTTAGAGACTAATCTCCCTCCTACCTATAGTAGGAAAAGTACTTAAGTAGATACTAGCCTAGAGGATCGTAGGAGTAGTAGAGGCAAATAGTATCCTATTAAACGGATAAATAAGGAATAAGAGGGAACGCTTTATAGAAGCGGCGATCCTACTAGTAACGGAACTAGTACGCGCGATATAGGCCTAGAAGGGTATTATATTATTCCTATAGCTAGATATTAAGGGCGTATTTAATACGGTTAACTATAATAAGCTTATAAGGGAACTAAAGCTTAAGGGATACCTTAGGTAGCTTACGAGCTTAATACTAAGCTTCGTAAGCGATAGGAGATCGACCCTTTACTTTAATAAGAGGACCTTAGAGCTAACTTAAGTACTAACGGGAGTCCCTTAAAGCTCCCCCTTATCCCTAATCTTATTTCTATACTATATAACCCCCTTATATAAAAGGCTTAGTATAATATATAGTATTTATACTATCGGCTTCGCTAACGATATAAATATAGTTAGTATTAGACCTAATAAGGCTATTATAGTAGTATGCCTAAAAGAAGCCTAGAGGGTATACGCGGAATAAGTAACTAAGTTTATAGTTACTTTTAAACCGTCGAAGAGTAAATTACTATACTTTATATAAAGGAAATAAGCGATAACGACGCTAGTCCGCCTTAGGGCTAATATAGTAACCTTAGTCTAAGAGGCCCGCCTACTAAGGGTTTAGGTATACTAGAAACTACGCTAAAAAGCGTACCTAAAATAACTCTAAGCGAAGTTAAAGCGCTAGACTATAGCCCTAACCGGGCTCGCGGCGTCTACGTAAGGCTATACCCTACTACGCGCTAGGGAAGTCTATAATAAGGTAATCCGGTCCCTAATCTCCTACGCTATAGTTATATTTTATAAGATAACGCTTATAAGGGGGAAACTACGCGGAATCGCGCGGGACCTTACCTAGGACTAGTTAGCCTACCTTTAGGTAGTAACGGGTGCCTACCGCGCGACCTTAGTCTACTAAGTTAAAGCGGAGGCATAGGTACCCTTAATTGACCTTTACCTAAACTAAAGAATAATAGATACCCTCTAAAGGCTAGAAGACTTAGGGCTCCTAGGCTAAATCTAACGCGCGTTTAACTCGGTCGCGGGTATACTTAAAAGGAGGCGACGCTAGAAAGAGGGTAGACCCCCGGCGGTACTACCTCTAGGTAGACCCCCCCTTCGCGGAGGAGATAAGGGGGGTCTAGAGGTAGATAGGAACGGACGACCTCTTAGATAAAGCTAAGTCGCTTAAAAAGCTAAATAAGGAATAGGCCGCTTAATAGAACGCTAGGGAAAACGCGATCTAATAATACTAGACTACCCTTTACCCCGCTAACTTCCTACCTTAGTTTAATAAGGCGATAATACTAGACCGTTATAAGGGCCTCCTTAAGTATATTAGTACGGTAATTACCTAGATATATATAGGAAAGATTAAGCTTAATAACTTCTTCTTTAACTAATAGGTCCTTAGCGTAGTTTCGCTAATATATACCTATAAATAAAGATAGGATACTATCTACTATACGATAATTAACTATCTATTAATAGTAAAGGTAAGAGAGTCCTTCTTAATATAGGCCTAGGATATAAGTAACGTAAGAGCGGGCCTCTAAGGGAAAAGGACTATAGCGCCGCTAGCGTAATAGTTCCTCTACTTAGGTAGGCTCCGCTAGTTCGACCTAGCTTAAAGGCTATATATAGATATACTAGATAATAAAACTAGGGCCGTACTAAGGACGGAGCGGCCCTAACTAAGACTACCCTAGCTAACTACCTCCTTTACTAAGGCGACCTAGAAAGGGAGAGGACTTACGATTATAAGACTATAGCTTCGACTAAACTAAACCTAGACTAAGTATAAACCTCGCCGATTAAACTATAAACTAAATAGAACTAATATAACCTAACTAAACTAACCTTAATAGCTATAGAATAAGACTTACTACTAAAAGACCGTAACTAAATAAGACCTAACTTAGAACTAAACTAAGATAGAGCTAATAACTAGCCCCCCTTAAACTATAACCCTAGCCTAGCTCGTTAGTAATAACGTTTACTTTATTATCGCGGCGGGAATAATAAGACCCCCTTAAGGTAGTACGCGGAGTATAAGAGGGAGTAACCTAAGGCTTACGAGGAGTATAGGGACTACTACCGCTACGAGAACCCTAACGATAACTAAATAGACCTAACCCCGAACCTAAACTAAAGCTAGCCTAGATAGCTAGCTTACGAGATAGAGTAATAACTAAGGTCTATACTAAGGTAAGACCTATACTAGCGGCGGTATAAAGGCGTTTACTATAGCTTATACTATAACTATAGATCTAATCGAGGTTAAGACTAATAATAATCTTAGCTAGGACTAAACTGCGATAGCTATAAAGACGCTACTAAATAAAGTTAAGAGCGTTAGTAGGATCGGTAGGCGACGTAAAACGGGGACGCTTTAGGGCGGGCTCGGCGCTAGGAGAACTACCGGGCTATAGCTTAGCGTTAGAAGGAGACGCGGTTAGCTCCTAAGCTAGCTCCGCGACGGCCGCGGGCATAGATACCTTAGCCTTAGCCTTAGATAGGGCCTTAAACGCGGCTACTACCTTACCCTTACCTTTACCTTTCCCTTTATCGACGGGGATTAAGGCTAGAACGGGCCTAGTAAGACTAGTAAGATTAAAGCCGTTATCCTCCGCGTTAAGGCCGTCGCTAATAATAAGATAGAAATAGTTAGCGAGATTATTAACCGCTATAAGAGTCTTTTAAGCGATTAAGAGCGACTTAGGCCCGACCTAAGCTAAGGTCTTAATAGCGTTGCTAAACTTACCTAAGTACTTCTTTAGGGACTTATATATATAGCGGGTATTATCTACGAAATAAGTAAAAGCTAACGCGAGCGTTTCTATATTCTTAGCGATTATAGCTAGACTAAGGGCGGACTTACCGAACGCGCCCTTACCCTTAGCGGCGGGGGCCTTCTAACTAGCGCGAATATAAGTTTCTAGAGTAGTACGATAAAAGCGCTCTTATACCGAACCCTTAATAAGGGAAGGGCTATTAACCTTAAACTATACTTAGTAAAGGGTATTAACGGCCTCCTTACCTTTAAAGGTAATCTAAAACTTAGATTAGTATTAAACTTAGATAGTACTATAGTAAGAAAGGGTTACTTACTTAGTAATAAGACTAGTTAGAGTTAGCATAAGCGATATATACTTTAGCCTTTATAGCTATTAAAGTTAGTAAAAATACTAAAAGTAAGACCGACCTAGGATAAAGCTAGGATTAATATATATAAGACTAGTTTTAATAGCTAGCGAAGGACTTATAAGTAAGCTTACTAATAAGACGCCTAATATACGTAAAATATAAGATAGAGCGCTTTAATCCCGCTACTATAGTAACTTTCTTATAAGGAAGGGGTTTTAAAGGAGGCGAGCTATTACTACCTAAGTTAGCTTCTTAGTTAGATATTATAACGCGATAACGAGCAAACTAAATATAGTATTAAGGAGACCTAAAGTTATAGAAATAAGGTAGGCGAGGTAGTAGTTAGGCCTATAAAAGAGATAGATAATAAAGGGATAGAAGGAGGTATATATAAAACCGGGGGGGGAGGGCAGGTATATATAAGCGCGAGCCGGGCGCGCGTAATTAGTAACTATAAGATAGAGGGTAAATATAGGCCGCCGCGCCCCCGATTAGGAAGTCGCGTAGCTAGATAGGAACCGATTTACGATTAGCGGAGCCGGCCGACCGAATTTCGATTAGCCGGCCCTACCTAAGAGCGACCTATACTAGCGCCCGGCCTAATAACTAGATATTACCTACCTTACTAACTAATAGACTAATAAGCTAACGTAACCGCGGCTATATAGCTACGACGCGGGAGCTAGGGTAAATAGAAGCGCCCGTAAGTCGGGCCCTTAGAGAGAGACTACTACCTATAACCCTAGGCCTAGGCTAGCGAGCCCGGGCCGCGGCCGCTTAGGATAGTAGCGGCTATAGCCTAAGAGGGCCTACGCCGAGACGCGATTTCGTAGGAGGAGCTTACGGTAGCCGGCGTAAATTTCCTATATACTACTACTACGACCTCGATTAAGGCGGACCTATACTAAAAGAGGGGAGGGTTTTCCCTTAGGCACTTTAGTTTTTCCCTCTTATTTAATATTAAAGTTCTAGATACCTCTAGCTAGGTCCCTAGCGTAATCTTAATAATAATAATAATTAAGAATCTATACTATAAGAATAATTTCTAGAATTTCTATATTATAGGATTTTAAATCCTTATAAATTTCCTTTACCTTATAAAGGTATTTCTTTAAATTAAAGTCTAAGGGACTAAGATTAAAGAGCTACTTAATAAGTAGATAATTCAACGAAAAGTTTAACGGACTATATAGCTTTTTAAGCTTATCTAATACTTTTTTAGTATTTTTTAGATACTAAATTTATATTAAAGGACTATCTTTAACTTAAAGGAATATTATAGATAAAGCCTTTATAGTCTATATATAATTTACTTACTTTAGAGTAGTAATAAGATTTTCTTTTATAAGGATAGCTTCTATCTTTATAGTCTATAAGGTATAATTTAAATTTCTCTTAAGTTTAGTAAATTTATATTCTTTCTATCTACCTATTTTATATAAATTCGGTATTATTTTATTCGTAGGGATCGAGAAGTCTAGACGAAGGTTTAAGAGTATAAGAAGGTAAAAGAAGTTAAGGGGAATTTCAAAAGGAATTTTAATCGGGTATTTTAACGAGGAATTTTAAAGGTATAAGTTCCTAGCTTAAAAGAAGTAAGCTAGGCTTATAACCTCTTAAGGTATATAAGTAAAGCGGAATTTTAGGAAATTAAAAGATTATATAAGACTACGTAATAAAGGGGAAGAAGGAGTATAAGGTAGGAATTTTAATAGAATTTATTAGTAGTATATTAGTATATAGAAGAGGTATTAAAGTTAATAATTCTATCTCTATTTACTAGCGGATATACTATCTTATATAAATAATTATAGCTAAATAGAAGAACCGTTTAGGACTAGATCTAGACTACTATATAGCCCTAAGACTAAGGAATTCTATAATACCTTAAGTATATCTAAAAGTTTCTTAGTTCTACTAATATTTATATTTAAAGGAGGTTAGTCGTGCTAGTATTCTTAAGAGGTCTTAGCTAGTATTCTAAGCTAGCTCTATTCCTTCGATTCCTAATTATACGATAACCGGCAACCCGTTTAATATATAATTATATATAAAATAATAAGTAATTCTTACTTTATAGGATAGGATTTTATTTATAATTAATATACTACTTATTAGCTTATATAATTAGGAGAGTATATTATAGCTGCTTTATTTATAATAGGAAAACACCGTTCCTTATAACTATCTTACCGATCTATAAGTAATTTATTAATCCCTTATTAAGCGATATATAATATTAAATAAAGCGCGCCTTTAATAGCGAATCTAAATACTATATAACGTTAGTATATAGACGAATAGAACTATATAAGAGAAGGTTAATAATCTAAAGCGACTTTAAGCCTAGATTAATAGCTAAGATAAAGATATTATTATCTATAAATAGCTATTAATTTACTACTTATAAATAAGTATAGACGATGCTTTTAATACTATAGTTAAGATCCTAAATACTTTAATAGAGATATTAATAATAGAAAAGGTATAGAGCTCTTTAAAAAGTAAAGAGTTAGAGCTCGTCGATATAATAATTAAGGGAGAAACTATATAATTCGTAGGTTATAGCTATAGTATATAGAATAAAAGGAATAATAAGTCTAAAGTATAGGATAGTAGCGATAATAGTAAGGAGGAGGTACTATTTAGCTATAAATATAAAAAGGTATAGCGCTTAAGCTAGATAAGAGGGCACCGAGCCTATATAATCTAAGAAAAGGATAGTAATAATAAGGTAGCGCTAAAGTTAATCCTAAAGATACTTAAAAGACTACTATATACTAAGCTAAGATACCTTAGAAAGTATATAAAGGGTAAACTAAACGCTATAATAGATAATCTTAAAGATAACTTATTCTACCTATTACTTTACTTAAGCTATATTAAGGCTAAAATAATAAGAAAGGTCTTAAGGGAGCTAATATCTATAGTAATAAAAAAGCTAGAGAGAGTCTATATAGATCTTAAAGGGCTAGTTAAGCTATTACTTTAAGGAATAAAGTATATACTAATAATTACTAATTAAGCTACTAAGCGAGTTTAGGTTTATTTCTCTAGAAATAAATAAGAATTACTAATAAGATTAAAGCCTAGGTAGTTATTATAAAGGTAGAGTATTATAAGTACGGAAAAGGTAAAAAGGTTAAGGTAATACGCTTTAATTATAGAAAGGAGTTTTTAAATAAAGTAATAAAAGTATTTTATATAAGGAGAGCTATTTAAATCGAACTAATAGTAAGCTACTACCTAAAGGGGAATAGTATCTTTAAGAGAAGTATAAGAACTATATTAAAGAGGGGGTCTACTATACGTTATAAAATAAACCTCTTAGTAGTATATTAAGAGTTTTTAAATATAATAGCGGCCTATCTAAGAAATAAGAGAGTTATTAAGGGAATAGCTAAAAGCCTATAAGAGTTATAGTATAAAGAGAAGCTAAGATTAAGGTACTTAAGAGTATTTAGATATCTTACTTAGGTATTTATTCTTAAAGAAAAGAGAATAAAGCTTTTAAAAAGAGTATAGTAAGGAGTTTTTATTAGATATAAAGAGGAGATAGATAAAATCTATCTAGTCTAGAACCTAGCTAATAAGAAGGTCTATAAGGTTCGATTTATAGAATTCGATAAAAGTAAGTATATAAATAATAAAATTAGCTAAGAATTATAATTATAGTATAATAATAAAAAGAAAGAGAAAAAAGAGTAAGGGGAGCTTACTAATAATAACTTTAATACTAAAGATTCGGTTAAGGATAGGACTATAAACTAAGAAGCTATAGAAGCTAGGGAGGATACTAAAGAAGTAGTAAATAGGAACCTAACTAACTAAGATACTATAGATTTAAAGGAAGAGCTTTAAGAAGATATAATTATTATTAATATAAGGGAGGCAGATATAACCTCTCTTAAAAGGAGTCTACTAAAAATAAGATCCTAGATTTAATAAGAGGCTATAGTACTTAAAAGAGTAAAGAAGTAGCGAGTAAAGCTAAAATAGTAGTAAAGAGAAAAATAGTATATAGTAGAATATTTAAAGAAGTAAGAGGAGAGTAGTAGGAAGGAAAGAGCTATAGTAGTAAGGACGCTTCCTTAGCTTAATATAGACTTATATAACTTTAACCTAAAAAAGCTTACCTTTTAATAGGCGATAGAAGGTAGTAAGAAGGATTAATAAGTAAGAGCTATAAATAAAGAAGTTTAGAATCTTATTTAATAATAGATATTCTTAAAGGAAATTAATAAAGTTAACGTATATAAAAAAGAAGTAGTTAATACTAAGCTTATATTTAATTATAAGAAAGATAAAGAAGGGAAGATACTATAGTATAAAGTATATTTAGTTATAAGAGGGTTTATATAGAAATACGGTATTAATTATAAGGAAACCTTTATACTTATAATCTAGCTTAATTTAATAAGGATTATTCTAGCTTTAGCGGTAAAGAAAGGCTAGAAAGTATATTAAATAGATACTATAGCTATATTCCTTATAATAGACCTAAAGGAAAGGATCTTTATAAAAGTACTAACTAAGCTTTAATAATATTTTAGGAAATACGTTTAAATCCTAAAGAGTTTATATAGATTAAAGTAAGCTATAAAGATATAGTATTTACTAATATTAAAATATCTTAAAGAGATTAGTTTCTTATAGATAATTATTACGAAAAAGATATAGCCGCCTATTAGATATAAGCGATAGCGTTAATTAATATATATAGTATACGCGATATACCCCCTTAGGGATATCGGGTTAATTCGTCCCGGGATACCTAGATATCCTAGACTATAGCGGGAATTTTTATATAGGCAGGCCCTATGCTAAAACCGCGCTTAATTGCGCTAGCGGGACTCGAACTACGGGCCTTCGGGTAATACGCGCTAAGCTAGCTAGAAGTGCGTGCGCAGTTACCGGGAAGTTCCCGGAGGGGTAACCCCTCCGCCCGGGCTTATAACTATCACGAAAAAGATATAGCCGCCTATTAGATATAAGCGATAGCGTTAATTAACGTATATAGTATACGCGATAATAATAGTAGACCTAATAATATTTAGATATATAGAGTTAAGGGTAATTATCGGCGTATATATAAATAACTTTATAATTATAGGAGGGGATAAAGATACTATTAAATAGGTTAAGGAAAAGCTAAAGGGAAGATTTAAGATAAAAGACCTTAGAGAAGTAAAGAATATTCTTAGAATTTAGATTTAAAAGTATAAAGGAAAGCTAATAATTAATTAATTATAATTTATAAAAGAAATTATAGTAGAATTTCTCTATAATAACTTAATAAAGTATATAACCCTTATAAAACCTAGAGCTATATAAAAGCTTACTAAGGAACTAAGATAGCCTTTAAACTAGGATAAATAGTTAAAATATATAGAATTACTTCGAAAGCTAATTTAGCTATATAATATAAGGTTTAATATTATATTTATAGTTAATAATATAGTATCTTTTATAGTAAAAGTATACTAAAACTATTAAAAGGCTTTACTATAAATATTAAGTTATATTAATAGGACTATTTACTATAGTATTATATATAGCGGAAATAATAAGTATATATAAGGAGTTAAAGGTAGCGATATTAACTATTATTCTATTAACTATAATATTAAAAGGCACGTTAGCTTTATAGGCTAATAAGATAGGGAAGCGTTCTTTAATACTAACTACGCTATTAATTTAAGGGACTAAAAGAGTATCTTAGGGTTTACCTTTATAGTCTATAAAGGCGCCGTTATAATATATAGTAAGAAGATAAAATTAGTAGTAAGATCTATAATAGAAGTAGAGTATATTAAGATAAGGGAGGCTATAAAAGCTACCTTTTAAGGACGTAGACTACTTATAGAACTAAAAGGAAAGAGGGAGTAAATAGTACTACTACTACTTAAAGATAATAAGGGAGCTATATAGCTAATTAAAGGAGTATTAAATATATCGAAAATTAAGTATTTTAATATAGTATTTTATTACGTTATTAATAAAGTTATAGAAGGAAGAATCTAAGTTTACTAAGTTCTAAGGGAGAATATACTAATAGATAGGATAAGTAAGCCTCTACCTAAGAAGGCTTTTAAGAGGAATAAAAAGAGGATTAAAATTAAACCTATACGTTATAAATAGTATTACTATTATATTAGTTAAAGTCTAATAGCTTTAAAGGAGTATTAACTTAATATAAGATATAAACTAAGATATATTTAGGTAGTAGTTATATATAGTAAGCTACTAGATAGTAGTATAGATATACTACTATATATATATATATATATAAGGAGCTATTAAATAGAATTAAATAAAAGTAAGTTTAATTATAATAGATATTACTTAATATATAATTCTTATAGAGCTTTAAGATTAAAATAAGTAGCTAAAGGAGCTTTAGGCCTCTATAAATAAAACTATTTATAAGCTTATCTTTAAATATAATAAGACCCCCCTTAAACTACTTAAACGCCTTAAATTTAGTAATTTTAACGCTAAGGCTAAAAGATTTACTAATTTAAATATAAGCTAGTAAAAGGCTTATTTTAAAGTATTAAGGGACTATAAAGGTCGCTAAATAAAATACCCCTATAAGATAAGGCTTATTATAATAGCCTATATAACGATTATAGAAATAATTAGTAAAGTAAAGTTAACCTCCCTTTATAATAATAAGACTCTTTAAAAGTAGTTTATAAAGCTTAAGGCCTTAATAGCCTTAATAAGGGGCTATATAATAAAGCGTATCTAAGCTTTTTTAATAAAGAATATCTTTACTTAGCTTACTAAATAAGAGGAAATTATAAGAGAAGCTAAATAGTACTTCCTTATAAAGGCTATAACTATTATAAAGACTATTACGCTATATAGGTAAAAGTAAAACGCGCTTTAATAAGTACGCTATAATTAATATATATAACTAATAACTATGTTTTCTAATATACCCCCTTAGGGATTATAGCTCTACTAAGATTCCTAGACCTAAGCTTATAATATAAGAGTCGAATACTAAGCACCGCGCTTATTACCTAGGGAAATCTAAGAGAGAGAGAGGTATATAGCTATCTATAAGTATTACCCTATAACGTATAGTTACTAAAAGTTATAGGGGGTAGTTTACTACCCCCTCCTAGGCTTATAAGCGTCGCGAAGACTATTACGCTATATAGGTAAAAGTAAAACGCGCTTTAATAAGTACGTTATAATTAATATATATAACTAATAACCGCGTTTTCTAATAATAACTAGCTAATAGCTATAAGATATAGCTAGCCTAATTAAGCCCTTTTTAATAGCTTCTTAGCTATATTTATTTATAAAAGTAAAAGGCTAAATAAAAACGCTACTACTATTTAGTTTAAGATCTACTAAGTATATAAGCTAGGACTATATCGAGAATCCTTAAAGCAACTAAAATAATACTTAGAAGAAAGATAGACCTATTAAAAAGTAGCTCGCTAAGTTAAGGAAATCGTTAAATTAAACTTAGTAATAGCCTTAAGAACGGTAAAAAGAGGAGCTAGCTTTTAAGCTAGTTTAAAAGAAGATTCTATATTATAGAAAAAGAGGAAGGAAGTATTTAATAAAGACTATTACTTAGCTTATAGTCTTAATAGCTATAAACTTAAGGGTTACTAATAAGTCTTTAAGGAATTATAGCTAGGCTATTTTAATCGATTTAAAAGGCTATATAAGAAAGCCTAGAAGGCTATTAAGGATAACCTTAACTTATAGAAGAAGGTTAAGGAGATCCGCGAAATCTAGAAATATAGGAAATAATAGCTAGGGACCTAGGTTTAAGGAAGGATAGTTAAAATAGCTAATCTAGCCTTTATCTACTTAGCTAAGTTATTAGGAGTAGTATTAAAATACCTACTTTACTTATCTACGATCCTTAACTTAGGAGCTTCCCTTTATATATATAATATACTTAGCCGATTCTAGTTATTTAAAAAGGCTTAGAAAGACTACTTAATTATAAGGGAATTAAAAGTCTAGATTAAAGGGTATAATAAGGTTAATTTTATAATAACCTTACTAAACGGATTATTTTAAATACTTTAGCTTAAAAAGGTAGCTTACTACCTAAGCTTTTTAATAAGCTTAATTTCCTTTTAAACCTTATAAGATAAAGGAATCTATTAAGATACCTTTTTAGAGCCTATAAGGCTAGTATAGCGGAATTAAACGATTAAGATTCTTTAAAGGAGATACTAATAATTTATCCTAGAGTTTAAGCTAATAATAAAAGCAGAGACAGTTAATTTTAATATAGTCTTCTAAGTAATAAAACCTTAAAGGGCTAGGACTAAGGACCCTTACTTAGCTAGCTAAGGAGATAATAACCTTTAGTACGCTTACTTTAATTACCTAAGCTTACTAGCCCTTTATAAGCTAGGCCTTTAAAATAAGGTTTAAATTAAGGGGCTAAAGACTATAAAGTATATAAGGTAGTTATTAATTTAATTCCATTAATTTTATAGTTATATTAAGTTATATTATTAGCTTACTTATTATTTTACTTATAAAGTTAAACTACCTTACCCGCGGATTAAATTAATAACGTTAAGTTAAAGAGGTTAAGCTATTTATACTTATTAAGGCCCTTAGAGCTTAATCTTCTAAGTATAAGGGTTCTTTCTTATCCTTTTATATTATACTACTTTTAACCTCTCTTAATATATTAATTAATAAATCTATAGACTTAATTATCTTATTTTATACCTAGGACCTTAATATTTATATAACCCTTATTATACTAGCTTTTAATTAAGCCTATAAAAGTAAAACTATTTATTTAGTAACGTTAAATAGTCTCTTATATTCTATTAATATAAAAGGGATTAAGAGTAAGTTAAGAGCTATTTATAATAGCTATAAGTAGTTATTTTATCTCTCTTACTAATATTATAAAGGATTAATAACTAGCGGATCGTTCTTAATATTAGGATTTAATAGCTAGTATTTATATTTATCGTAGTCTATACTTAGTAAACCTTAAAAAAAGGGAGTTTTATTACTTTTACTTAGTAGTATCGAAGCCTTATAAGCTTAATATCTCTTAAGTATACTTATTACCTTTAAACGCTTTAATAAAGGCTCTTTATTAAGTATTAAAAGAGTTAGTAATAATTTATACTCTTCTTTTTATATTTTCCTTACTATATACTTTGCCTCTTAAAGCTATAGTAGCTATACTTAGTTAGTCTATATATTCTTAAAATATTCCTAATATAAGGCTAGATTTAAGACCGCTAAAGTATAGTACGCTAGCGTCTTATTAAGCTTCGTATAGTAGTCGTTTAACTTATCTTACCCTAGGTTAATATTTATCTTAAAGTATTTAAGGTCTAGGAAGTCCTCCGCTTTTACTTTCTACTTTTTTAGCCTATCTATTAAGAGTTTATAGGTCGAGGCAACGTCTTATATATAGCTATAGACCTTAATATAACTACCTTTATATACGCGCCTTTAAGTATCGCCTTTAAGTATTTAAAGTGCCTCCTTAAAGTTAATAAGCACCTTATCTATTAGCTTAATAACCTTTTAGTCGTTCTTACTTAAAAGACTCTTTTTATAGAGATATAAGGGTATCTCTTCCTTCCTTTTTATACCGTTATAGCGTTCCCTATTAAACTTAATTATAACCTTATTAATAAGGTCTTTAAGAAAGGAGCGTAACTTAAGGCCTCGCTATATTATATAGAACGTTAATAGCTAGCGGGTATAGTTATCGCGAATAACGTCTAAAGGTTTTCTTACTTAAGTCTTTAGGCTATTAAAGTATTAAAAGAACTCTTCCTAAAAAGTATAAAGCTAATATATTAGCTTATTAGACTAATAAATCTAGTAAACTAAGTTATAGAGCTTACTAATAAGGCCTTTCTTTTATTAGATTTTATACTAAATAGTATTAAAACCAGGCTCCTTATTAACCTTAGCTTTAAAAGTCTCAGCCTTATACTTAAATAATAAGGCCTTTACTACTAAATTAAGTATATAGCTAAAGTATCGTACTCTTTATTTCTTTAGATCTAAGCCTAGCGCTTTTATAATCTCCTTTATAGCTATATCTATATTAGTATTATTATCTAGTATAATATACCTAACCTTATTAAGAATCTTATAACTCTTTAGGATCTCTAAGATCTATACTATAATATTCTTATTAAAGTATAAAATCTTTAACTTTAGTAGGCTAAGAACTAGCTTTAACGACGCTCTACTACTATTAATATAGAAATAGATAATTCTATATAAAGTATATTAGTTCCTAAAGCGCTAGCTATTAAACGTAATATAAATTTAACTTAGAATATTCCTTAAGTAGTTAATTATATATATCTTATTTTAGAGATAGAAGTTAATAATTCGCTTTTAAATAGTATTATAAGAAGTATAAGCATTTATCGCTATAACTAATAAATTAAGGTATTTAAATATATATTAAAGCCGATAGTACTTAGGCTAATAAAAGAAGATATTAGTATTTACTACCTACTTAAGAAGTAGTCTCTAAAAATAATCCTTATTAAAGTATTAAATAAGAGCGTTTATAATAGCTTACTCTTTAAGGTTAAAAGCGTTAAGATTTAATATCTTAATAATATTTCTTAAAGGAGTTTTCTCTTTTAGCCCTTTTCTAAGTATTAGCTGCTTTTTCCTAGACTTATTTATAAGTTTATACTCCTTAAATAAATACTTTTCGATGTTTTAGGTACTAAGGGTAGAGAATTTCGACGTCTTAGGCTTTAGCTACTAAAGGTAAGGCCTATAAACCTACTTCCGCTTTATATATAAATTGCGAGATTAAATATTAAAGCTATACTACTAAACCTATAAGGTTTACTTACTAGTATATTTAGAAATCGTAAAGCCTAGGAATCTATATTATAGGAAAGTTTTTTAATAGTTAGGTAAAGGATCTAAGTCGATTAGTTACGCGCTAGATATACTATAGTTTAAGGTCTACTAGCGCTTAGCGGTTACGTTTATATTTATTTAGAAGGAATAGGATATATATAATATTTTTATTAAAGGTAGCGTAACGACTATAGTAAAGACGCGTTTATAGTTAAAAGTATAAAGTATAGGGTTTATCTATATATATAATAAGGAGTAAGAGGTACCTATAATAAAGTCTAGTAAGCGCGTTTTATAAGACCTTTAGATACTACCTTAAACTACTACTATTTTAGACTTATTTTTAACCGGTTATTAACGTTAAAGCTATTAAGGTTAAATTAAGTCTATTAACGCTAAGGTTAAGTTAAGTTAATTAAATTAATATATATAACTTTAACTTTAATAAAATTAAAGAAATTAAGGTTAAGGTAGAATTAATAACTACCTTAGGAGTACGAATTCTATACTTAAGGGAAGGCTAGGAAATAAATTTCCTATAGACCCCTTAACTAAGAAAGAAATCGCCTTTATTATAAGATTTAAATTAACTAAACTAACCTTTCTATAAACTATAAAGACTTTATTTATATAATATTTATTATAGACGCCTTTATAGAAATAGTTTTCCCTTATTTTATATAGACTTACTAAGAGAAGTATAATTAAGCTATATTAAGGGATTTTATCTATTAGATAAAAGACTAATATAGCTTCGAAGTAAAAATCGTATACTTAAATAGGGAGCTCTTTATAAAGAAGATTATAGTATAGTTATAAAAGAAGGGTATTTTAGCGGAAAGATTAGCTTTAAATACTTAATCTTAGAATAAAGGGGCTAAAAGATTAAGAGGCCTTTTTATAAAAAGAGGCAGGGTAATAAGAATCGCTTTAAGGCTTTTATATAACCTTTAAAAAGAGATTATAAAAGCTATATATTATCTTTAAAATCGAACTTTAAGAGAGCTAAGGGTCTAAATTAACGCTAGGTCTAATACTCTAAAGCCGGATATAAAGCTAAGAGCTAAAGAAGAACTTAAATAGAAGTCCTTAATTAAGCTATTTATAAGTAAGAATGCTTAACTATTATATCTTTAAGCTTATAGTTATAGGGCCTATATAATAACTATAAACGCTTAATTAAAAAGGGATAAACTATAAAAGCTTAATCTAAGGGCTTATATTAAGTATCTTATTAGTTATAATTCTATAAATATCTTTTAGATCTAGATTCTATATATTAAGAGGGTTATCTTAATAAGAGATATTGTTTTCGATAAATATACCTTTTTTAATAAAAAGCTTAAGTAATAATCGCTACTATTAAGTATTAAAGAGCTTATTTAAAAGATAGAGATCCTAGAGGATTAAGGAGGTAACTAAGAAGCTCTCGATAAAGAAACTAATAAAGAAACTAATATTAAAGACCTTAATATAGAAAGTACTATAGGAAGTATAATCGTTATAATAACCTAAGAAGAAGAAGACTAAAGTAAAGAATAAGAAAAGAAAGACTATAAGAGTGCTAAAGTTCTTAAAGAAGCTAGCCTTTTAACGCCTCTTATAATAGCGGATTTAAAAGATAAACTAAGGGTAGTCTTCTTAGTTTATCTTCCTATCGCTACTATCGCGAAGTATAGCTTAATTTTATAGTTCTCGGAGATATCTCTTAGTATAAGGGACCTAGGAAGCTAAAAACACTTAGTATAAAAAAAGGAAGAAGGAGCTAAAACGAGGTATAAAAAGGAGGGTAAGAGTATAAAGGGAAGTATAAGTAGCGATAGCTTCCTATAAAAGTAGCGAGAGATAAGACGGATATACTAGTAACGGCTAAAAAGGAAGGGAAAAACTAGTAAAAAGCTTAGTAGTTAAAAGGATATTAGTAGCTTCTTTAAGTAGGATTTTTATTATTAATTAAGATGCTAGATAGGTATAAAGAGAGGCGTTAAATAAAGGAAAGAAAGAGAATTAAGATAATATAATAATTACTCCTTACTATAATTACTACCCCTATAAGATTTAAATATCTCTACCTTACCTATCTATCCCTTAACTTTTACCTTTACCTTTATATATTTTATATATACTTCTTATATCTCTCTATATAAGAGCTACCTTTAAAGGGGTAGGAGGGAAAGTAGCCTTTTATAAAAGGGTAGAAAAACCTTACTTTCCGGCTAATCTTATAATAGCTGTTTTTCCGGCCTTACTCTATAAAGCTAATAAAACGTTTAATTAAAGAGGGATAGAATAAAAAGACTTATTTTTTAACCGATTAAACCGATTTTTAAACTTTAATCCTATACTTATCTAAGATAGATACTATAGAGTATTTATAGTAAGGAGGCTCTTTAAGCTATAAAAGAAGCCTACTAAGGTCTATAAGAGAGATCTCTTAGATCCCTTAGAAACCTAGAAATAACTAAGAATTACCCTTATAAGGAGGAATTCGCCTTAGCTTAATAAGATTATCTTACTTTATATAAGGAAATAGGCTCCTTTAAAGAGATTTCTTAGAAAAGGGTTACTAGCTACTATATTCTTTCTAAAGGTATATAAGCAAAAGCGGAATTTTGGGAAATCAAGGAATCACGTAAGACTACGTGATAGAGGGGAAGAAGGAGTATAAGGTAGGATTTTCAACGGAATTTATTGGTAGTGTATTAGTGTGTGTAAGAGGTGTTGAAGTTAATAATGCCCTGTCTATCTACCAGCGGACATGCTGTCTTATATAGACAATTGTAGCTAAACGGAAGAACCTTTCGGGACCAGATTTAGGCTGCCGTATAGCCCTGAGACTGGGGAATTCCGTGATACCTCGAGTGAATCTGGAAGTGTCTTGGTTCCACTGATATTCGTGTTTAAAGGAGGTTGGTCGTGCCGGTGTTCTTAAGAGGTCTTAGCTAGCATTCTAAGCTAGCTCTGTTCCTTCGATTCCCGATTGTACAATAACCGGCAACCCGTTTAATGCATAATGACATGCAAAATGACGAGCGATTCTTGCTCTATAGGATGAGATTTTGTCTATAATTAATATACTACTTATTGGCTTATATAATCGGGAGAGTATATTATAGCTGCTTTATTTATAGTAGGAACACCGTTCCTTACATTCTTAGATATAAGTAGGTATTTATTTATAAGATAAATAAGTATAAACTTCTTTAGAAATATAAAGCTTAGCTTATTATTTATAGTAACTAATAGAAAAAAGAGGACCTTTTAACCTAAGCTATAACCTTAGCTAAGATATCTTTTTAAACCCTTATAGCTATTACTACTAAGTATAACCTTAAGCTTAATTAAATAGATACTATTAATATATTTATTAATTACCCTCTTAAAGAAAAAGAAGTTATTTTTATAAGGATACTACTAAGCTTTTAAAAACCTAGGAAGGTACTATAGCTTTAGAAAGCTTATTATAGCCTACGCCGATCCCTTTTTTTTTAGTAATAGTATCTTATAAGCTCCCTTAAAAAGCTAGGGTTTAAGAAAGTCCCTTAAGAACCCTATATAATAATAAAGGGTACTATAACCGTCTTTTTCTATATAGACGATATTATCTAAGCCTACTAAAAGAAAGATAAAGGCTTAGCTAAGAAAGCTATATAAAGGCTTAAAGAACGCTATAAAATAAGCTTCTTAAAGGAACCTAAATAGTTTCTAGGGATATATATTATAAAGTAAGTAAAGGTATAGGCTTAGGTATAGTCTATTAAAAGAAGGTTAATAATTTATAAAAAGGAAAAGGAAGAGAAGTATAAGCCTCGCCTATATAGGCATAGAGGCCGCTTATATATAGACTTAGCCTAGACCTTAGTCTAGGCCTATATAAGGCAAAGGCCCTTATATTATACCCCTACCTAGCTTTTAAAGAGGCACGCCTTTAAATAATACCTAATACTACGCTTAAGGGGATAGAACCCTCGCGCGGACTATATACGCCTAGTTATAGAAAAAACATTAGTAAATAACGTATAATACCCTTTTAAGCGAGCTTCTTAGATAGACTATATTATTAATAAGGGCCGCGCCTTAAGAGTCAGGCTTTAGTACTTCTAGCTAAAGAGTAAAGGTATATAAAATAGCGTATAGCTAGCTTCGGTAAGCTTATAGTATCCCGCCCCCCTTATATTAGTATATAGTAGTAGCTCTTAGTACTATAACGTAAGAGATAGTACTTTAGTATATAAGGCTCTGCTCCCTCCTATATAAGGCTATATAAGCACTCCCTTTCACTATAGTTATATTATATTAGCGGCCTTCCTATATCTTAGCCGCCTTTTCGGTCGCTATAGGTATATATCCCGTCTATATAGTAGCTACTACTATACGTAAGGGGACGCCGACGAAGCTTATAGAGGCGTTACTAAGATTACTCGTTACTAGAGTCGCTATCGTCGAACCTAACCTCCTTTCTATCCTAGCGCATACGCCCCTCTATTACCTAGAGTACGTTTACCCGCGCCTCTTAGCGCGGGCACTTTAAAAACTAATAGGATTTACTACCGTAGCCTATATAGCGACCTTCCTATCGCTACCTCTTTCTATCCTCGGTCCTTAAGGTAAAGATAGAGATATCTATAGTATTACTAGCGTTATCCTCTTTTTATATTATAGAAGAAGATAAAAAAAGAAACTTATTACTACTAAGCTTATAAAGAAGGTAGATAAGATTAGTATATATATCTAGTAGTATAGACCTTTTACTTAGATAAGTACGCTAATATATATTTAAGCTTATAATAAGGTAATTATACTTTACTATATTAAGCTAGCTATATACGTTTGCTTAATAAAGTACCTCTTTAAACTATATAAGGTAGGCTAGAATAGCTTTATTCTACTTTTAATAAAGCGTTATAAGCTCTTAGCCTACTAACTTAGCTATATTAAGTTCGCTATAATTAATATAAAGCTTCGCGAGGAGGTCGGCTAGTCTATTTATATTAATATACGTAAATAGTAAGAGATGCCTTTATAGGCGTAGGGATAAGCTCGCGTAAAGATAGTCGAATTAGGCGCGGATATCCCTTATTATAGCGCTATTAATACGGAGCTTTACTTTTATATAAAGTAGCTATAGCTCGAGCTCTATAAAAGAGCCGTCGAACTTACTAAGGTATAGTAGTACCGCTCTTAGTTATATAGAGCCCTATTATAATAAGAGGCTCTTAATTACCTAGGCGAACTAAGTATTACGTTCGCTTTAATTTTACGACTATAGGAGTATAGATATTTCGCGTATATATACGCCGGCGTAGGCGGTTTAACTAAACTAGGTAATTAAACGTTAGCTTTAAAGGCAGCTAAAAATAGCTATTTTATATATAGGGATATAGAAAGGGTAAAATAAAGGGTAGATTATACTATTATAAAGTAAGTAAAGGCGTAAGCTTAGGTATAATCTATTAAAAGAAGGTTAATAATCTATAAAGGGGAAAAGGAAGAGAAGTATAGGCCTAGCTTATATAAGCGCGGACGCCGCTTATATATAGACTTAGCCTAGACCCTAGTCTAGGCCTATATAGGGCAAAAGCCCTTATAATATATATCCTTTAGGATCGGCCCTATTAAACGATCTAGCTAACCTAGGATTTATATATTAATAAGATAGCTTATAAGTACGTTCTTAAAAGCCTAGGCCTTTTAAAGCTCCTAGATACTTTAATAGTTATAAATAAAGAGCTCTTTCTAGCTTCTAGCTAAGTAAACTAAAGGGAGATATATTAATATCTTTAAAAGGTCGGATCTATACTCTTTTTAGCTATTTTTATAAGGCTAGATATTATATTTATAGTCTCTTAGCTAGCCCGCTATAACTAAAACTTAAATAAAATATATTAATAAGCTTTAAATAGAGTTATCCTTTATCTTTATAATATATATTTATATAGTATAAGGCTTAAGGGCTTAAAGAAAGTTAAGTTATTTCTTTATTTAAGTAATATATTATTTATAGATAATTCTCTTAATAAAAAGAGCTCTTAAGGCTATATTATAACCCTATTTAAGGGAACTATTATATAGAAAGCCTCGAAGTAAGCTATAATTATAACGTTAAGTATAGAGGTAGAGCTCCTAGCTCTTTTAAAAGCCTTAAAGGAAGTAATCTTCTTAAGCTAGTTATTAATATCTTTATAGATTTAGATCCCCTTACTATTACTAGTAGAGTATAATAACTTATAGATAATTAAGCTCCTTAAAGAGGGAAGCGTAAAGCTATTTATACGGCTAAGGTATATCGATATCTATTAATACTAGCTACGTTAAGAATACTAAGAAGGCCGAATCTAGGTTTATTAGGTCCCTATAGTATATATAAGAGCTAATAGCTTAACTAAAGCTCTATTAAAGTAGAAACTCTTTAAGTTCTAAAGGATAATTAGGCTTAAAGATCTTATAGAGCGGCTATACTTAGAGGCCTAGTTAAAAGACCTTTAAGACTAAATTAAAGACTATAGGAAGCCTATACCGCTAAGAAGGTAAAGTATTTATATCTCTTATTTATACTAGTTAATTAGCCCTTTAATCGTTGCCCTTAAAAGGCTTTTTAGCTATACTTAATTAGGATAAGCTATAACTAAGGGGGTATATTATAAAAATAGGTTAACGATCTAAGTATAAAGGTTACTTAGTTAGGCTAACTTTAGTAAAGGTAACTAAGAAGGATAAATAATATTATTATTAAGCGGTAGTATTAAACCTTTTAAATAATAACGTTATCTAAGTAGCTTAGGTAGCGATATTGCTATTATAAGGTAGCTATAGGTAATAAAACTATAAGAAGTTACTTTTTATTAAGGAGGAAGAAGAATCTAAGGATAAGAAATATAATTTATTTATTACTTATACCCTCTCTTTATAAGAATAACCCTTTTATAATAATAATTAAGCCTTAAAGCCTATTATACCTAAGTTAAGTATAGCTAGTAGAGTATAGGATTCCCTTTAAATTATACTAAGTAATATATTAATAGGGAGTATAATAGTAAAATTCGAGCGCTAACTTGTTTAAAATACTTATATTATAAGGCTTAGCTAAGCTAGATAGCTATATTAAGTATCCCGCTTAAGACTAGATATTATTAGTATAGTCTATGCTTTTCGGGCAATAAAGATAAGAAAGGGGAATAATATTATTATTCTAAGTTATTATTTTTTCGCTTTATATACGCTTCCTATACTTAGGTATATTAATACTTTACTTCTTTATTAGTAGGTCTATTTATAAGGGTCTTATAGGGATAAAGGAGGAGTAGATACTATAAATTAAGAATCTTTACTATAGATATATTATAAAAGGTACGTCCTTAGAAAGCATAGATAATTATAAACCTAGCTTTTATTTTATACTATATTTCTATATAATAGTAGCTAGCTTACTTTAAGGCTATATTCTTAAAGAGATTAGCCTCTTATCTTTTAGTAATTAAAGCGCTATTTATTACTACTATATAAAGCTATTTAATACTAGTAATTCCGCGCTATAAGCGTTATATTAATAGCTACCTTTACTTTCTACTAAGCTTTACCGCCGCGGTTCTAAGCTTAGTAATAAATTATAACTATTACCTTATACGTTTATATTACTTAAGTAAAGATAGTCTATATAGGATAATCCGATATTATTAGCCCTTTAGTTTAAAGTAAAGAATAATTAAAGGGGTAGTTAAAGGGGTACTTTTTTTTAAGTAGTTAAAGGGGTACTATACCCTACCCCCCTTTTAATAATACTTACCTTTTAGTAGTATATTAGAAAATATCCTTATTAAAAACTATTAATTTTACTTATACTAATTCTAGCTAGCTTTAAAGATATTTATAAGCTATTACTTAAAGTAAATAAAAGATTAATTAAATTCTACTTTTTAATAGTTAAATATTTATATAAGGTTCTATAGCCTATATATACTTTATATATAAAACTACTAAGTTAGCCTACCTAAAGTCCGGTATACCCTAACACCGGTACTCTCTATAATACTATCGCGTCGTTAAATATATTATATTATAACCGCGTTTTCTTATATATCTCTTACCCTATAATTATAAAATAAATACTATTTATATTAGCGATGCCTTAGCTTTCTAAGTATACCGAAAACTAGCTCTAAGAAGCACTCGAAGCTATTAAAAACGGGATGCCTTAGCTTTATACTAGTCGAACATAGGGTATTCTAAGAGGGACCCTCTATATATATCTTAAAGGGGCTCTGCTTATTAAGGAGGTAAAAGAGGCATATTAAAAGCTTAGCCGAGAGTAGGAAAAACACCTTACCGACTAGGTTCTTACCTAGGCCGCCCTTAGGCTACCTCTAATATATTATTAGGTTAAGGAATTTACCGGCTATATTATTAAGGCTAGCGGCGATACCCGTCCGCTTAGGAAGTAGTAGATTTTAAGAATAGTTCTAATTGCTTAAGCTGCCGGCTATATAGGCAATCCTACCGGAGTCCCGCTTTAATATAGACGAAACGGGCATCCTTAAGGGCCTTAGCTTTAATAGTTTAGTACTAAGGAGCTTAGAGAAGCGAGAGACTCTTAAAAAGCGGCTAGGATCGCGTTATTAGACTATAATAGTTAAATGCGTCTCTACTATAGGCTAGGCCTTAACTCCCCTTATAATTTTTAAGGGTTAAGACCTTTAATACTAATAGTTCCTTAACGAACTTAATTTTCTATAAGATTAGGGCTTTATTACCTCCTTAAAGGGCTAGATAAGTAATACTATCGCTATTTAATAGCTAAAGTAGGTTTTTATCCCTTAAATAAAGCACTATAAGTAAGGCAATACTCTTCTTATTATTAACGGCTATAGGAGTTATTAGACTAATAATTTTATATATAAATACTTCTAGAATAGTATATATCTCCTTTTCCTACTAGTATACTCCTTATATATCCTCTAACTACTCGATATCTCGGTTTTCTCGCCTATTAAGGCTATATACTAACGTTAACTTAAGAAAATTATATCTTTCGACGATATAGCGCTAATTAGTAAGGCTACCTTCCTTTATATCTACTATAAAGCCCGGTAGGCTAGCCTAACCGAAAAGAATATTAAGGGAGGTTAGCGCGGGTTTAGTTTATAGCTAATTAATATAGTAAAGCCCTTATTAAGCCGCTTTATCTTACTATAGCCGTTAACGCCGTTAACGCTATTAAAAAGGAAGAATATTAGCTCCTTAGCTAATAACGATGCCCTTAAAACGCCTAAACGATTATAAGAAGTTCGCCGCCTCGTTATAGGGCTAGAAAATCGCGGTTAAGTTAACCGTATAATCCGACTACTCTTTAATAAAGTTAGCCGCGCCCTTAACAATTAAAATTAGCAGCTTATAGCTACCTAGCTTTAAATATAATAGCTTAAGTATTAATTATATTATCTATAGCCTCGAAAATAGAAAAAGGTTCTATAGGATCCTAATAGCCGGTTCGTATAGATTAATTAAGTTATTAAGACGAGGCAGCGGCTCGAGCGTATCCTCGAGCCGGCTACTATTGCCGTAGCTAATTAAAACGTAGATTTTAAAGCTCTATATAGTAGCTAGTAGCTTAAATAGCTAGAAAATACTATAATTAACTATCGTAACGTTAAAATACGGCTTTAATTACTATTAGAATATACCTGCCTTAGTATTATAGAGAGTGCCGGTATTAAGGTATACTAGACTTTAGGTAGGCTAACTTATCTAACCCCTTAATCTTCTTCTACCTCTTAATAATAATTCTTTTTATTATTCCTTTATTATATAACTAAAATAACCTTAAAGCGGCCTCGGAGTATTTCTATAAAGGATATTCTAGCTAATATAATAATTAATATTATAAAAAACAGCTTATTATAGTACCGCGCTACTTAAAAGTATAATATACCTTAGTAGTCTATTTCCGATAGACTTAAAGGCTAGGTAGCCCTAGCTAAATAGATCTAGCCTTATTAACTCTTAAGTAAGTCTTAGGAAGCTCGCTTAGTTTCTTAGATCCTTTACTAAGAGTCTCTTAGCTATACTCCCTTCTATAGTTAGATCCGCGTATATATAGAGGCTCTTATAAAGCAACTAAATAACGAGCGGATAATAGGGCGTAACTAGGTCTTTAAATTTATTAATTACTATCTAAATATTAAGAATAAGTATAGGAGATATTAAGAAGCTAACCGATTTAATGCTTTTATACTTTAAGCGGTTTACTAGTTCTTTAATATTAAGGAAAAGGAGTATAGATAGATTAAACTAGAAAATACTATAAATATTAATAAAGGTAGTATTATATCTAGCTTTAGTAAGTATTTAGCTTATCTTTTATTACTTTTACTAACTAGACTCTTTTTACTAGGTTTAGATAGTCTTATAGTTAGGAGTATAAACTTAAAATAAAAGGCCTTTTTAAAAGGGCTATAGTCCTATAACTAGACCTTATTTATTAAAGCTATTACCGCGGACGGCTATATCCTTACCCTTAGTATTATCTTTAAGGGAAAGAACTTTAGAAATAGTAGTTCTTAACGGAATTTAGTAAAATAGCTAACTAGTATTATATAACGTCGCTTAATAAATAGACGGATAACTATATTACTATTAAGTAGCTTAAGAGGGTCTATTTACCTTAAACGTAACTAGCTAATACCTTAAATACTAAACTAATTATATTAGATAGATATAAAAGTTATATAATAGTACGTTTCTTAATCTATCTTTATAGGAATTACTATTAACTAGGACTAGGATATATAAATAGCTATATACTTTTTAAATAACGTTTATTGCTATTACCTTCTTACCTACTACTCTTATAGCCTTTAGCCGTTAGATAACGGTGTATTTAATACTTCTAAGGTAGCTTATAGGAAAGAACTTTAGAAATTAACCTATTTAACTAATTCTACGCTTATTTATAAGGTTAATTTTATATAGGTATATACTAAATCGCGCGAGGTTAAAATAATAGTAAAGAATATATTATCTAGCTAGATAGTTACTAGGAATTAGCCGATCTTATAATCTAGGGTATTATAGTATCTAGAAATTTATATAGATATTATAGAGACGTCTCTAAAGTCCGCGCTATTTTTAGGTTCTAATAATACGCTAAGAAATAGCTACTAGATTCGCGATTTTAGAAAGAATAAGACTCTTAGTACCTAGAGATAATACGCCGTAATAGCTAGAGGCTTTAAAGCCTAAGAATAGACGCTTACTAAGTATAGTAATAGAATCGCGAAGCTAAAGGAAGAAGTAGCCTAGCTATAGAGAGGTAAGAAGAGGAGAGTAATTCTAAACCTAAATAAACGGTTTATAACTCTTAGTAAAGCTTTAGTAGCTAAGGAAGCTACTCTTTAAATTAAAAGCTAAGAGATAGCCGTTATACTAAATTTTAATATAAAGGAGGAGGCGGTCTTAGAGGTAGAGATAGCTTTAGTAATCGAAGTTAAAATAGTATCTAAAGCCCTTTTAGTTACTACTAGATCCGGGCGAATAGTAAAAAAGCGCCGGTATATATAAGAGCGTTTATTTCTCTATAGAATAATATATTTCTTATATTTATAATATTAAGTTCTAATTATATTTTATATAGTTTAAATAGTAGACTTTTAATAGAGAGTTTTTTAATTACGCTACTAAAAGGTAGGTATTACTAAAAGGGGGGTAGGGTATAATACCCCTTTAACTACTTAAAAAAAAGTACTCTTTTAAATACCCCTTTAATTATCCCTTACTTTAAACTAAAGGGCTAATAATATTAAATTATCCTATATAGACTATCCTTACTTAAGTAATATAAACGTATAAGGTAAGAATTATAATTTATTACTAAGCTCGGAACCGCGGTAGTAAGGCTTAGTAGATTACCTTAATTTAAATACGTATAGACATATAAATAAATAAATTATAATTAAATTAAATTAAATTAAATTAAATTTATCTAAATTAAATTAAATTAAATTGCCCCTTTACTAAATTAAATTTAATTAAATCGTAATATCTAAGAGCGGTCGCTAATTACTAGTAGTTATATTTCTAGGCTATATTACTAAGCTTCCTTTTTACGTTTTACTTAATACGTTTAATCGTAAAATATATCTTTAGGTATATTTACTATATTATAAGAGGTAATATTTATAGCTAGTAGCTAAAATAAGATAGCTTTATACTTAACTATAATAGTATATATAGTAGAAGGCGAGGCGTTATTAGCCGCCCTTTTTAGTATCCTATTTACTAGTTTTAGCGCTCTTAAGAGCTCCCTTAACCTTAATATATTACCTTTAATTAACTATATTAAATATAAAGGCATCGATTAAAATCGCCTCTTAGGTTTCTCTATATATAAGTATAGAAAAAGAGTATAGATAGGATAGGTATAGGAGTATAGGTTTAATATTAAGAAAACTAATTCCGGTTATTAGTTTTAGCTTTATAAGGCCTACTATAGGAAGAAGGCTATAATTACCTATATATATAATACTATATCTATAAGTTAAGCGAATAGTTATATAAAAGAAATTTACTTTATTAATAAAGGCAGGCTAATACTACTATAAAGGAAGAAGTAATATACTCTTTTCGACGTAGTTAACCTTCTCGTAAAGAGAGATATAAGAAGTATATATAAAATATATAAAGGTAAAAGTAAAAGTAAGGGGCCGGATAGGTAGGGTAGAGATATTTAAATCTTATAGGGGCAGTAATTATAGTAAGGGAGTAATTATTATATTGCCTTAATCTTCTTTCTTTCCTCTATCTAATACCCCTCTTTATACCTATTTAGCATCTTAATTAATAAAGAAGATCCTACTTAAAGAAGCTATTAATATCCTTTAGACTACTAAGCTTTTTACTAGTTTTTCCCTTCCTTTCTAGCCGTTGCCGGTATATCCGTCTTATCTTTCGCTACCTTTATAAAAAGCTATCGCTACTTCTACTTCCCTTTATACCCCTACCTTCCTTTTTACACCTCTTTTTAGCTCCTTCTTTAAAACTTATTTTTTAGCTTCCTAGGTCCCTCGTACTAAGGGATATCTCTAAGAACTACGAAATTAGGCTATACTTCGCGATATACCCCCTTAGCTATAGCCTGCCCCTTAAGGGTATAGCTAATATAGCTTCGGGCTAGTAAGCGTATAAAGGAGGTTCTTAGCTCTATACTTCTCCCTTTACTTAAGGAAAGTAAGGGCCCTTTTAGGTCCCTAGGCTCTTTTAGACCTACTTAAGGAATAAGGGCTTAAAGAAGGGAAAGTCTTATAAGAAAGGGGGCCTTCTTAAAAGGGAAAAACCTAATTAAATAGGGGGCCCTTTAAAGGGAAAACCCTCTTCCTTTTCTTCGGCTATAGATATTACTTTCTCGTATAGGCTATTAGCTTCTCTTATAGACTCTTAAGGCGGGCATCTAAGGATAGCTTTTCTTAAACGTCTTCTAGCCTAATTTACTATAAAATAATAGCTAGCTTCTACTTTAGTAAGGGCTTCGTAAGACCGTCGGCTTTTATCGATACTATTAAAACCTAATAAATAGAAATAAGTCCCCTTTAAACCTCTTAGCGTAACTAATACTAGTAGATATTAATATACTATAGCTAGGTTAATAGCTTATTATTTTCCTCTATAAGAATTCGTATAGTCTATATATTATCGTATTCTATAGCTAACGGGGACGGAATTTATAGTTATAAAGATATAAGTAGCCGGCTAAGGAAAATCGCTTCTTTTAACGCTTTTAAAAGAGCTAGTAGCTCTACCTCTATACTTAAAGTCGTAATAGTAGCTTACTTTAAAGCTCTCTAAGTAATAGTTCCTCTAAAAAGGGATATAATATACCCTTATAAGCTCTTTCTATCTAATAAATTATCCGTAAAGGACGAATTACTTAAATAAAGGAAGATTTCGGTAGCTAATTTCTTTCTTTCTTACCCTCCTAGGCGTAGACTATATAATCTCGTTAAATAGAGATAAAGGATAGCTCTATCTACTACTTCTTAATGCCTAGGGCTAGGATTCTAGTTATGCCTAGCTAGCTAGGAGACCGTAAAAGAGATATCCGGTCTAGTAGAAATAGCTAAAAAAAGTAGGGAGCCTACCTTCTATTAATATTAGTGTTTCTCTTACTCCTTAGCTTAAACGGACGGATTAAGTAAAAGCTCTTCGTTTAATATAGGCGTAAAAGGAAGCTTCTTATCTAGGGATTTAGGAAGGAATTTATAAGCGACCTTATTAATATAGGCGTCCTAGGTAAGCTAGATAGTCTATTAGGACTTATTTTAAAGGATTTATATCCCTAGGAACTACTTTAGCTCCCTTAGCTTAGTTATCTTATACCTTTATTATAGGCCTTATATAGCCTCCTTAGTAATAGCCTCTTCCTCTTTTAGGTAAGCTTAGATAATATCGTCGACGTAAAAGAAGACTATAGTTTTACCCTTCTATATTATACACGGTTCCTAAGGGACTTTCTTAAAGCCTAGGGCTTTAAGGGAACCGGTTAAATACTATTACTAAAGAAAGGGTAATCTTTATAGTCTATATAAAGCTTTCCTAAGCTATAGAACCTTTCCTAGCTATTAGAAGCCTAGTAAAAGGTATATATAGATAACTTCTTCTTCCTTAAGTAGGCAGTTAATAAAGGCGTTAACTATATCTATCTAATCGAGCTCGAGGTCGAATTCTACTACTATAGCTATAAGGATCTAAAAAGACATCCCTACTAAGGTAGTTGCCTTAGTAGGTAAATCCCCTTTTTCCTATTAATTCCTATAGATAACTAGCTAGGCTTTATACTTTTAAAGGAAGCTATATTTATTAGTCTTATAAATAAAGACCTACTTATAACTAAGGACCTATTTTCCTCTTACCTTTTCCTTAAGGACCTCTTTAAAAGACCCTATCTCCTCGTATAAGGCTAGGTAGTCTTTCTAGGCCTAGAAAAACTAGTCTCTAAAGGGGTGTTTTTCTAGTTACTTTTAGTTTACTAGTAGGTCCGGGAGGTCTCTTTTATATACCTTCCTTACTAATAGCTATAGCTTAAAGGGCTAGCCTACTATAAATGCTCTATAGGAACCGTCTTTTATAGGCGTTAGATAGAAGTTAGAAAAACAATTAAAATAGGGGAGTAGTTAGTCTTCTTTTATATCGGGCCCTATACCTTCCTTTGCTTCTCGAAGTAGGGATAAAAAGGCAGCCGGGTAATCCTTTAAGAGAGGTGCCTTTCCTACCCCCTTAAAGGTTAAGATAGAAAGACTAACTAAAAAAGCTACTTTTAGATCTTCTTCTTATTCTATAAGAGGAGGCATAGGAAGGTAGGCGTATTCTAGCTCTACCGCTTTCTTATAGTCTCCTTCTTTATTTAGATTATTTAATCTAGTAGCTTCCTCTTCTCCTTCGAAGTTAGCGTTATCCTTAACTACTTTAACGTCGGTTTCTTCTTCCGTTTCCTTATCTAGGACCTCTTCTTAAGACTATTAGGAAGGGGGGATTTAAATCTTTTAAATTAGCTAACGTTATAAGAGTAAGAGGGGCTATTAATCCTTCTTTTTATCGAAGAAGCTAGATTCGTTAAAAATTATATCCCTAGTTAAAATAACCTTCTATAAAATAGGAATCTAGATCTAGAAGATATTTATAGAATTATAACTAATAAGGTAACTAATAAAGGCTCTAGGATTAAGCTTTCTTTTCTTCTTCCTTTTTAGCTATATATTAGTAGTTATTACGTATACCTTATAGCTATAGGTATAAAGGTAGGCTAGTAAGGCCCTCTTCTTTATAAAGAGCTTAAGGGGTAATTTCTAGTCTATTCCTTAGGTCTTAATAAGGGTCTCTAGGTCCCTATAGTCCCTTAGGCCCCTAGGGTCCCTTAGGGTCCGGTTTTAAAGGTAATAGGCGGTCTTAACGACTTCCTTTTAAAGGTCGTATAGAAGCTTTATAGTAAGTCTTATTATACGGGCCCTTTCTATTATAGTACCCCTTAATCTTTCTACCCCTCTATTCTAGGCCTAGGTATTTAGTACTAATAAAAAGGGTAAAATACCTATTTTTCGAAGCTATTTTAAGATATCCTTTATAAATAGCTCTCTATTAAACTATATCTTCTTTACCTTATAGCTAAAGTAGGATTTTATTTAGTTAATAAAGTCCTAGAAGGCAAACTAGTTATACTTACTTAGGTAGGTCTATAAGAAATAAGGGAAAACTATCCCTAAAAAAGCGTCTATAAAAAACATTACCCTAACGAAGCTTTCCTAGTCCTTAGAGACGTCGGTCTAGTCGACCTAAATTTCCTTATATAGCTAGTCCGGCTATAAAAGCGTTCGTTTAGAAATTCGTCTCCTAGTCTTTCCTTAGCTATAGTATTTATATTCGATGGTCTTTAAGCCCCTTATTTATACGCCTTATTATTAGCCTAGCTTATATAAAGCTAGGGGGCCTAGGTAACTAAGTCGTGCGTGCTAAAGAAGGCCGTCTCCTTAGGCTACTAGACGAGGATCCTTTATAGTAGACCTATTCCTCTTAGTAGGGAAAGCTAACTTCTTAAGTAATTCCTTCTTAAAGATAGGTCGGAATTCGAGAATAAATTAACCGAATTTTTCCTCGATAAGCCTAATAGTCTAATTCTTTTAGACTAGCCTCGTAGGCTTAGACGTTATATCTTAAAAGATTCCTTCCTTTTAAAGAAAGCGGAAGGAAATTAAGCTCGTTAAAAATCGAGTATAAAAAGCTACCCTTTTTCGTCGAAGAATTTATATAGACCTATTAGGTAATTTTATTATAAAATTCACCCTTCTATATCCCTCTATTTATACGGTTAATTCCTTAGTAATAAGGTATTCCCTTTATACCTTCTTAAAAGACCGGAATCGTAAGAGTATATTATAGATATTAAGGGAAGTACCGGAGTTAAGGATAGCTAATTTTTATAGGGGATAGTTAAAGGGTCCTAACGGTTAGTCTTAGCCTTATTAATCTATAGGGAAGATAAATACCGGATTTATTATACTAACGACTTTTCCTTAAATCTATAGCTTAAATAAGGGCAGCGGCGTTAGTTACTATTTCTTAGTAACCTAAATCTTATCTATCTTCTTCTATAATAAGGGGTCCTCCTTAAGAGACTATTATACTATTTCTTATAGCCTCTTTAAAGGGTTAATTCCTTTAAGTCGGTTTTCCTCGAAGACCTACTAGTAGTCTTTTAGCCGATAGGGCTTTTTATATACTTAGTAGGTAGGTCGATTCCTCCTTATACGTTATTTCTTTAAGGAATCCTCGTCCCTTTCTAGAAGGTCTACTTAAAAACCCCCCCTTTTTACCCCTTATTACTAATTTTAACGAAGAGGTTCGATTTCGACTAGTTCCTTAATTTTTCGACTAATAGACTAAAAGGTCTATTAAGGGACTAGTTAGGCCGGTCTAACTAATAGGACTAAGGCTAGACCCGGAATAAGATACGTAGCCGGGGCCGGGCCTAGGGCAGCCGTTAAAGACAGTATTAATACTCTCGAGGGAGGTAGAGCTAAAGGAGCAATAACTATAGTAGTAGTAGCGGGGGCCGTAGTAATAGGGGCTATAGTAGCTATAGGGGCAGTAGGTCGAGCCGTCTAGGTCGAGTGCTAGCTATAAAGGAATAAGACTACTTACTATTATACTTTAGTAGCCTCTTTATTTAGTTCCCGGCTAGCTTCTTAAAAGATAGTTAAGTAACCGTTACTAATAAGCTTTATTAGTAGAGATATATCCTATAGCTACTAGCCGGAAAGAGCTTCTATAAGGAAGTATTAGTTAGCTTCCTCGAGGATTTCTTCCTACTTAGCTAGCTACGAAGAAGCTAGTAAGTTCCTAGTAGAAAAGGCTCCTAGGTATACTATATAGGTCTTCCTAATACGGTTAGTTATATAGCCCCTTAAGGGAGCTATTAAGGTCTCGAGCTTTAAAAGCTACTACCTAAAAGTCTCTTCCTCTTAAAGAGAGATTAGCTTTACGGCACTAACGGATTCCGTTATCGCCGTACGTATATAGTTAGTAGCTTCGTCTTATAGAGGTACTCCTTATAGTAACTCTCGTAGTTACCTAATATAGTAGAAAAAGCTCTCTATTATATAGAGGTTAGCTCGGAGAAGAGGGAAGCTCCCTTTATAAATTCCGTTGCCCTAGGACGAACTAGGGGCTCGAGAGGGTCCTACTTATTAAAGAAGACTAAATTATAGATAGTTCTATCTATACGAGCCCGTAGCTCCTTTACCTACTTATCCTAATCTTAGGGCTCTACTAGAATCGTCCTACGGACCGTAGGGATAGTAAAGGAGTCGGTTTTTATTATTATTATAGGGAAGGGTAGAAAAGTTAAGTAAAAATCGGCTTTTCTAATAAGAGGGGTAAAAGGAAGCTATAAGGGATATAAGAAAGGTGCCTTTTATAGTAGCCGGAAGGTATAAGAATACTATTCCTCCTAGGCTTATAACTCTTACGAAGAGAGATATAAGAAGTATATATAAAATATACAAAGGTAAAAGTAAAAGTAAGGGGCTAGATAGGTAGGGTAGAGATATTTAAATCTTATAAGGGCAGTAATTATAGTAGGGGAGTAATTATTATATTGCCTTAATCCTCCTTCTTTCCTCTATCTAATACCCCTCTTTATACCCGTCTAGTATCTTAATTAATAAAGAAGATCCTACTTAAAGAAGCTACTAATATCCTTTTAACTACCGAGCTTTTTACCGGTTTTTCCCCTCCTTTCTAGCCGTTGCCGGTATATCTATCTTATCTTTCGCTACCTTTATAGGAAGCTATCGCTACTTTTACTTCCCCTTATACCCCTACCCTCCTTTCTATACCTCTTTTTAGCTCCTTCTTTAAAACCTGTTTTTTAGCTTCCTAGGTCCCTCGTGCTAAGGGATATCTCTAAGAACTACGAAATTAAGCTATGCTTCGCGATAAACCTAGACTTTAACCGACTAAAGGATTAAGCTTTAATAAATACCTTTATCTTATCCTTTAAACCGCTTCGCTTTTAATATCTCTTAATATACTAAGTAGTATATAATAATATACTATTCTATAAACTAGAAAGTCTATACTTTCGCGACCTTATAGCTTATGCGAATAGTATAATTATAGATTTAGGTAGTATTCCTACTTATAGTATAATACGCAACTAGATTATACGCTCCTTTAATTATTATAAAGGTATCGTAATAGAATTACTTCGTCGGTCGCTTAGCTATATTAACGTCTCCTTTAATACTTAGTCCTCTTAAAAATTTACATCTTTACTTAGCCTTACTATATACTTTCTTAATAACGAAGGGAAGTTGTATATATTTCTCCTTAGCTTACTATAGATTAAAGGTCGCTATTATAGAGAAAACCTAGCCGACCGTATTAAGGAGATAATCTATAAGTATAGGTTCGAGGATCGCGTTAGATATTTTATTATAGATAATATAAAGAGCAATAATATATACCTTAAAGACTTAGGCGCTAAGTTAGGGTTTAATAAGTAGTATTATTAGCTCCGTTACTATAGCTATATTATTAACCTTGTCGCTTAATCTATTATTTTTAGTATAGACGCTAACGCGTTTAAATAGGATTAAGCTAATAAAGAGATCTAAGATAAGGTTAAACTCTAAAGATTAAGGGCCTTATTAGTAAGTTATATAATATCGTTTATTAAGTAGAAAGGTCTAAGTAGCGTATTAAAAGGCTCTATATACTTTAATCTATCGAGAATACTACCTTAGGCCTCGAAGATAAAATAACCTATAATATAGTTATAGATAACGCTACTTACTAAAACCCGTCTAAAGCGATAATAAAGCAAGGCTATATACTTTATAATATACTCGATTCGCTAGTTTAAGTAAAAGTAATAGAGTAGAATTAATATATAGCGAGAAAGATATAGCACGAGGTAAAGCTAATACTAAAAAAGTGCTATAAGAAGCCTATAATTATAGACGACTAGATAGTTACTAAGGACTAGTCCGTTATTATAGAGTATTTAGCGATCCTAAAACTATCGAAGATCGCGATAAAGCGCTTAAAGGGCTAGCTATAATAAGGTAAATTCGGCGCGATTTAAGAAGTTTTACTTATAATAGAGTAGCTTCTAAAGCACCTAGAAGAGGCAAAGCTATAGCACGAACGGGATAAGGAACTATGCCTACGAATCGGCTATAATCTCGGCTAGATAAGGCTAGATTAATACTACGCCCTTACGGAGGATAGCCCTATATACCTCGTAAGCCTCGTCCTCTATCCCGCGTTTCGCTAGTCTACCGTCGAGTCGTAGTAGTCCGATTATCCGGACTAGTTAGCTAGAGGAAGGGCGGCTATATAAGAGCTATAGGAGGAGTACCGAACCCTCGCGGTCGAGTAAGATACGATACCTAAGGAGCCTATAGCTATAAGGAAGATAATAGACCTAGATAACTTTATAATATTAATTAGGAAACTTAGCGCCTAACCTACGCCCTTACCGTCCTCTACGCGTAACGAGTACGTAGAATAGGTAGCTAGTACCGATCCGGGCGATTGTCTTATAGACAATCCTATCTAGTACTAGCTTCTCCGTAGACGCTAGTATCCACGCTTATCGCGAATAGCAATCGACCTCTTTTCTATTCCGGCAATGTCTTTAGAGCTAGATAGAATATTTAGCCTTACTAGATAGATAGTTATAGCTTAAAGAGGCCGCCTTAAAGCGGACCTTATTAGGGCGGCTTAGTGTATTTCGTCGTAGGAAAAAGGTAGAGTTATCTAGACATCTAAATAAGATCTAAATCGACTTAAATTAAATTAAATTAGATTAGATCTATAATTTTGCTATCTAAATTAAATTAAATTAGACCCCGGATTTAATTTGATTTATCTATTTACAAGTCTAGATACGCGAGAATTGGCACTGATTCAGGGCCTTCACGGGTCCCAGAGAGGTATCTATTCGACGGATAGATAAAAAACATGCATCATCGTTTGGGCTCAATTGTGCCTGCCCTTATCCTTCCGCCCGCGCTCTCAGCTTTCTGAGAGTTTCATTACTTGAATGATATGCAACATTGACACCCAGCCACCGCTTAACCGTCTTGGGGTTCTTGTCACTGATGGCGGCAAGGATCCGCTCCAGAGCATCTTCATCACCGGAGAGAGTTACGCTTCTAGGGCCATTCTCGCGCGCCAAAACGACTCCATTCGCAATAAAAGGTGCCACCGCCGCTCGGCCCATGCCTACCGCTGCCATGGCACCGCGACGTTGAACATGCGTGACAGCCAGTCCGCGGTGGTATGCATTCAAGATGGCCTCTGATAGCGAGATGGCTCCGGCGGCATATGCAGCTGCAATTTCGCCACTTGAGTGGCCAGCAACGGCAGCAGGCGTGATTCCGGCCTTGGCCAAGAAATTAACGAGACCGACCTGGACAGCAGTGCAGAGAGGTTGCGAGTACTCTGCCCTGTCCATGACTTGTCCAGCCTCGTCGGAAGAGAGGATACCTGACCACGGGGCCATCTAATATCAGCACATGGCGCTCCCCTTGGTGATATGGCCCTCTCAGCAAGCTGAGAGCGCGGGCGGAAGGATAAGGGCAGGCACAATTGAGTCGAAACGATGATGCATGTTTTCTATCTATCTGCGACATTGAGGGGGTATTTATACGAATAGATACCTATATGGGACCCGTGGAGGCCCTGAATCAGGGCCAATTCCCGTGTATCCCGATTAGGGCAATGTTCCTCTACTGTATCGATACCTGACTCAAGTCCTTGTGTCTGACCTGCCTCTTTCACCGGAGTTTATACGTGTGCGGATTAGACTGTCAGTCTGCTCCCTCTGACAGGCCCCTATCGTGTCATGCATGGCTGCTGCTGACGCTTGCGCGCCGCACAGTTTCGAATGGTTTCAGAGCAGTTGTTAAGTGAAAAGGTGAAGTAGGCTACTTTGTACATAGCCCGAATTGCGGGCTCTCCACTGATTGAGTTTCGCTTCAATGCCGCATAAGACGCGTAACAAAGCACTTGGACAGGACCTTATTGATGTGTACTTCGTATACTTAACGGCAAGCGCTAGCATGACTCGTGCTCGACAGCCTTACTCGAGACCATGAAACTTCGGCGCAGCATTGAGGACAAGTCAGTGGCAAAGCATACGAGTCGTGTAATCCGCTGCTATACGCGCTTCTTCTTCTTTTAAGTACCCCAAGTTTTGCTCCTTTTATCAAAAAAGAAAAAGCCCGTTCTACAAGGTCTACCAATTTCACTCGCTCGCCAGCCAGCTCGAGGGAGGATTCTCTCTTCCTTTCCCTCGCTGGATAGACCCGCCCAGGCTCGGCCCTGAGCGTCATTTTCTACCAGATCCAATTGAGGGCGACATGCCATACTGCTCTTATCGAGCAAGACTACGGCCCAGCCACCCCTCGCCTCCGGCGCCATGAAACGATACTCAAGAATTTTGCCTTGCGCCTTGTTGTTTGCCATCTTCTTCATCTGGGGCTACTTCTTGCTGCCCCACGATCTCAGCTCCGCCCGACAATCTCTAGCCCAGCAGCCTCTCTGGCGGCCGCGATTTTCATCTCCCAAGACGTCGACGCAACAAGGCTCAGATACCCTTATCCCGCAAAAGATTTGGCAGATTTTCTTCAGACAGCCAACTCCTAGGGACTTATCCGACACTGCCTCATGGCTGGCGCTCAACCGCGGCTATGAATACCGCTTGCTCGGGGCGGCCGAGGGCGAGGCCCTCATTAGTCGCTATTTTGGAACGGATGGGGACGAGGTCCAGGTCTATAACCAGCTTCAGAGCTCCGGCATGAAATCTGACCTGCTTCGCTATCTTGTCCTGGCAGCTGAAGGAGGCGTCTACACCGACATCGACACCGAGGCATTGCATCCAATTGACTCCTGGATACCACCACAGTTCAGAAGCAAAACCCGCGTCATTGTCGGTATAGAGTTCGATCGCCTCGACGGGCCCAACTGGGGTGAGGTTCATCTTGACCTACAAATTTGTCAGTGGACAATCGCGGCGGCCGCCCGACATCCCTTGTTTTACCTTATGGCGAAGAGTATAATTAGAGCGGTCCGTGACATGGCCACAAAACAGGGGAACGATATTGCCCACCTCAGCATCACACCACCATATGTCTTAGAAACCACAGGCCCTATCGCGTGGACGGATGTAGTATTCGAGCAATTCCGTTCGTTTGAGCCCGACTTTGTCTCTCTGCGAAATCTCAGCGACCTTCAAGAGCCAAGGCTTATTGGAGACATCCTGGTCCTCCCGATAGACGGCTTCGGCACGGGGCAGTTGCATTCCAACAGCACGCATGGCGACACAGTCTCAAAGTCGGCACTCCTCAGACATCGGTTTGGTGGTTCATGGAGAAAGCCGAGTCAAGACGACACCGGGAGAGAGCCAATTCAAGATGACACAAACTAACGTCCGCACTAATGCATCAACGAGAAATAGGCGTGGACAACAGAGAAACTCGGGCGTACCCTTTCTTCCTCGTAATTGCATGACAACTGGTCATTCTTGAACAAGTCGCCCCTTCTTCAGTTACAGCTTAGCTACATGAATGGGATGATACAGTAAAATACTTCGAACACCCGTTAAGTTGCCAATTCAAGGGGCTTAACGGCTGAATATCCAGCCCGAAGGGTGAATATCGTATACCTACATTCGACTTTCTTAAGGGGGACCCCCTAGAACCCCCCTTCCGCCTGCAGCGGCCAACCAGCTGTAAGGAAGGTTTCGTGCGACGATCAGCCATGCTAACGCTTTGCTGATTTTGTCTTGGTCGAGGTAGCGTTTGAAGACCTCCGACTCAATCTCCGTTGTACGGCCCAAGTCCTGTGCTTGCTGGTAGAGTTGCTCAAACCCCTCAAAGACGGACGATTGAAGCGGAGTCAAATCTGCCACTACCCGAATTTCGTGCTTACGCTCAAGATGTTTGCGAAAGTTGGTGGTAACTGAAGTGCTATACGGGTTCTTCTGGGGACAATGACGGCAATAGAGAAGGCGATTCCGTCCCTTAAACTCTTCCTCTCCTTCTGCTGCCATACGAGCATGCTTCCAGGTTGCAATGGCGGCTTTGCCTCGTGTATTGCGAGACCTAGACGTCGAAGCGTCCGACAAAATGGATTCAGAATCGAAGAAGGATAACACACTCTCAGAATCCATAACTAACTAGCTCGTTGTGGATTCGTCTCGTGGGTGAAGGTGTGTTGGTGGGGAAAGCGAATTTACGGTCGTGTGGGTTTTAGCGAGGTTCAAGGCCCTGAGGCCCCTGGACAATGGCCTGGCCGGGGCCCTGGTCAGTGGCGCTATTCGGCCAATTATTAAAGAGTAAAGCTATCTATACAACGTCCTTTTACTATTCATACAACAGACCTATTTTTTCGGTACGTACACCCGCCAGCCCGCCCCACCTAAAGTACCGCGCCCGGCCTAGCAAGTATCCGTATCTTTTAAATGCCCTCGTCCACACACACATTGCGCCCACCTACACCTACCCACTTATCTATACATATAAATTTAGAGTAAAGCTATTTATACAACGCCCTTTTACTATTAGTATAATAGACCTATTTTTTAAATACGTACCCGCGCCAGGCCCCCGTACTACTTATACCGCGTCCGCCCTAGCAAGTACCCGTACCTTCTAAATGCCCTCGTCTATACACACACACGTACTTTGCGCCCCTTCCACCGGCGCAGCTACGGCCGCACAACGCGTCCGCTTAATTCGCTTAAATAACGCATTTCTAGCCTTAAGTTGATATTGCAATAGCCCACTAATTGACCCGGCTGCAGCTGCCGCCGCTGCCGCCGCCGCTGCCCTCATAGCTATGTGGCCGGCGGCGGCGGCGGCGGCGGCACCTACTCAATGGCTTGCCACTCAACGATCCCTCTAACGCCCGACGATGCCGCCGGCTGCGACGAGGCTATAGGCATGCCCCTCCGGCTATGTCCTCCTCTTGATCCCCTTCCCTTAGTATTTCCTCGGGCGGGCAATCGTTGTTAGGACGCTACGAGGGACCGAGGGCTCTAGCTTAGCTCGTCGATCTTATCTTAGCCCCGGTGCCGTCGTATGCTTACGTTAAGGCGCCTCGAGCTACCCCTCGAATTAGGCAGCCGCCGTGATACCCTTATCGCCGCTATTGCCGCTGCGGCGTCTGCCGCCGCGGCTATCGCGGCCGTCGCGGCCGCCGTCGCTATCGCCGCTACTATTGCTTCTACTAGCGTAGTAGCCGCCGCCGTTATAACTTAGGATACCCCGGCTACGAGCGAGCTAGGTATAGGTAACTTTACGTTATAGGGCCGGCCTTATATAACTATAATAATATTAGGATAATAGATTTAAAGTAATAGCTTATTAAAGTCCTAGTAATAGGAATTAATAAGAAACCTATTAAAAAGGGGAGGGGGTATTTCTAATAGCTTTTTAAGTTACTATCGTAGAAGAATATTAGCCTTATTAAGTATTAAGCTAGCTTAGAAGTATTTAAGGATAATATAAGCGTAAGGTAGCTTAAATTAATATATAAAGTTCTTATTATAAGGCTATAATAGCGTTAACTCTTATATAGATAAAGGTATTACGGCTATAATAAGCTAGAACTATATAGTAAGAAGGTTAACTACTTAATATATAACTATAACGTTAATATCTTTAAGCTACTATTAGCTAAGGAAGAGACGCTATTATTATATTACTTACTATAAGGCTATTTATAAGTATAAGATTTCCTTATTTTTAATTATTTAAATAAGGGTATTATAAAGGTATAAGAGGTTAGCTATACTTATAAGTAAATATAACTTTATATCCTTATAGGTAGTCTTAACTAAGCTATTAACCTATTAACTAAAGTTATAATAGTAGTAAATATAGTACTAAGCCTACTACTTTTATAAGGGTATATACTTATTTAAGATATAAGTTATAATATAGCCTTAGTATTATTTAAAGACTTTATTAAGCCGCTGCTATAACTTAAAGAAATCCGCCTTTATATATATAAAGATAATATACTATTAAGTAAGTAATATACCCTTACGATTATAGTTAAGATCCCTATTAAGGTTAAGCCCTAATTTAACGCTATTATTTACCTTATTAGCTATAGCCTCTTAGGTAAGGATTACCTTAGCCTTTAAAGGTATTTTAAGATCTAAAGGATTTTCGTTACTATTAGGATTTATAGTATCTTTCTAGTAAGACTAGATTTATACTTAAATATTACTATTAGTATAAAAGATATATAGCTATTACTATATATAAGGGAAGATACTTAAAAGAGCTTTCTTTAATATAGCTTCTTTATTAATAACTATAATACTAAGCTCTTTTACCTTAACCTTAATATAAAGATCGTTAAGGGATTCTAAGAGCTATTAATAGCCCTCTTCCCTTTCTATATTAATAAGTTTAAAGGTAAAGTTAGGAAGGGATTTTTAATTAATAACGCTAGTAACCTAAAAAAGGAAGAGTTTAAAGTAGTTAGTTTTATATATATTATTAGGACTAAGAACCTCTAGAAACCGCTTTTATATCTTAATATACTAAGGGTAGGTTTATAATATACCTTAAACCTTATTTTTATTAAATAGGTTAAATTAAACGTAATAAAGAAGGCCCTTATACTATAAATACTTAATAACCGTTTAGGTAGCTATCTTACTATCTAAAGCTTTTAAATAAAGCTTTTAACGATTATTATAAACGTCTTATAGTTAGAAGTTAGCGGTAATAGGCTCTATATTTTAAAGGATACTAGAAAGCTCTTAGGCTAGGAGGGCTTTATACTTAAATAAGTATCTCTTAAGGTCTTACTAGGTTTTAGTTTAATAGCAATAAATATTATATACTAATAAATTAAGGGACGGCCTATAATTATATAAAGGCTTAGTAACTTAAAAATCCTATATTTATAGACCTTTATTAAAGGAAGCTATAATATTAAGGTAAAAGGGATAATCTAGCTTTTAAGTAAAAGTCTAGTATAGCCCTATATTTAAGGAAGCCCGCTATAGGCTACGATTATATATAAAATAAACTCGCGATATAAGGGAGGCCCTATTAATATCTTGCTTATATAAGCTTAACCGTTTAATAATAGTAGTACTATTATTATAAAGAAACCCTTAAATAAAGCTATATACTATATTATAAGAATTAAGCCCGGTAATAGTAGTAAGTAATTAATTATACTATCTTAAGCGTTAAGGATAATAGCGTTAGCGACTATAGTATTAGCGGCGTTAGTAATAAAAGCGTTATTAGTATTAAAAAGGTTAAGAAGAAGGTCTATTATAGTAATTAAAATAGCTTTAAATTTATATATATAAATAAGTAAGTAGGTATAGGTAGGCGTAATATATATATATATAGATAAGGGCATTTAAAAGATATAGATACTTACTAGGCTAGGCGTAGTACTTTAAGTAAGGCGGGCTAGTAGGTATATATACCAAAAAAATAGGTCTATTATATTAATAGTAAAAGGGCGTTATATAAATAGCTTTACTTTAAATTTAAAGCTATCTTAATTACTATAATAGACCTTCTTCTTAACCTTCTTAACGCTAATAATGCCCTTATCGCCGATACCGCTAACGCCGCTAACGCTATAGTCGCTAACGCTACTATCCTTAATACTTAAGATAGTATAATTAATTACTTACCGCTATTACTAAGCTTTAATTCCTACGATATAATATATAGCTTTATTTAAGGGTTTCTTTATAATAATAGTACCGCTATTATTAAACGGTTAAGCTTATATAAGCGAGATATTAATAGGGCCTCCTTTATATCGCGAGTCTATTTTATATATAATTATAGCCTATAGTAGGCTTCCTTAAGTATAAGGCTATACTAGACTTTTACTTTAAAGCTAGACTATCCCTTTTATCTTAATATTATAGCTTCCTTTAATAAAGGTCTATAAAAGTAGGATTTTTAAGTTACTAAGCCTTCTTATAATTATAGGCTATCCCTTAATTTATTAGTATATAATATTTATCGCTATTAAACTAAAACTTAGTAAGACCTTAAGAGATACCTATCTAAGTATAAAGCCCTCCTAGCCTAAGAGCTTTCTAGTATCCTTTAAGATATAAAGCCTGCTACTATTAACTTCTAACTATAAATCGTCTATAAAGATCGTTAAAAGCTTTATTTAGAAGCTTTAAATAGTAAGATAGCTACCTAAACGTTTATTAGGTATTTATAGAATATAAGCCTTCCTTATTACGTTTAATTTAACCTATCTAATAAAAATAAGGTTTAAGGTATATTATAGACCTACCCTTAGTATATTAAGATATTATTACGAAGTATAGCTTAATTTTATAGTTCTTAGAGATATCCCTTAGTATAAGGGACCTAGGAAGCTAAAAAATAGGTTTTAAGGAAGGAGCTAAAAGGAGGTATAAAGAAAAGGGTAGGGGTAAGAAGGGAAGTAAAAGTAGTAATAGCTTCTTATAAAGGTAGTAAAAGATAAAACGGATATACTAGTAATAGCTAGAAAGGAGGGGAAAAACTAGTAAAAGGCTTAGTAGTTAAAAGGATATTAATAGCTTCTTTAAATAGGATCTTCCTTATTAATTAAGATACTAGATAGGTATAAAAAGGGGCGTTAGATAAGGAAAATAAGGATAATTAAGGTAATATAATAATTATTCCCTTACTATAATTACTACCCTTATAAGAATTATATATCTCTGCCCTACCTATTTAACCCTTTACTTTTAATTTTACCTTTATATATTTTTATATACTTCTTATATCTCTTTATATAAGAGTTATAAGCCTAAGAGGAATAGAATTCCTATACCTTTTAGCTACTATAAAAGGCACCTTTCTTATATCCTTTTACCCTTCTTACTAAAAAAGCTAATTTTTAACTAACCTTTCTACCCCTTCTTTTATAACGATATTAAAAAACGACTCCTTTACCGCCCTTATAGTCTATAAGACGATTCTTATAAAGCCCTAAGATTAAGATAAGTAAGTAAAGGAGCTATAGGCTCGTATAGATAGAACTATTTATAATTTAGTCTTCTTTAATAAGTAAGACCCTCTTAAGCCCCCTCTTTATCCTAAGGCAATAGAATTTATAAAGGGAGCTTCCCTCTTCTCTAAGCTAACCTCTATATATTAAAAAGCTTTTTCTACTACCTTAGGTAACTATAAGAGTTATTAAAAGGAATACCTTTACGAGATAAAGCTATTAACTACTACTTATATAGTAATAACGGAATCCGTTAGTACTATAAAGCTAATCTCTCTTTAAAAGGAAGAGACTCTTAAGTAGTAGCTTTTAAAGCTTAAGACCTTAATAGCTCTCTTAAGGGGCTATATAACTAACCGTATTAAGAAGACTAATATAGTATACTTAGGAGCCCTTTTTACTAAGAACTTACTAGCTTCTTTATAGCTAGCTAAGTAAGAAGAAATCCTTAAGGAAGCTAACTAATACTTCCTTATAAAAGCTCTTTCTAGCTAGTAGCTATAGGATATATCTCTACTAATAAAACTTATTAGTAACGGTTACTTAACTATCTTTTAAGAGGCTAGCTAGGAACTAAATAAAGAGGCTACTAAAGTATAATAGTAAGTAGAATTATTCCTTTATAGCTAGTACTTAACTTAAACGGCTCGACCTACTACCCCTATAGCTACTATAGCCCTTATTACTATAGTTCCCGCTATTACTACTACGGCTATTACCCCTTTAGCTCCTCTTCCCTTAAAAGTATTAATACTATCTTTAATAGCTGCTTTAGGCTTAGCCTTAGCTCCGCCTCTTACTCTAAGCCCGGCCCCGGTCCCGTTAGTTAGACCGGCCTAACTAGTCCCTTAATAAACCTTTTAGTCTATTAATCGAAAAATTAAGGAACTAATCGAAATCGAACCTTATTAATATTAATAATAAGGGGTAAAAAAGGGAGGTTTTTAAGTAAACTATAAGGGAATACGTATTATAGTACGATTAGTTAGGTAGTAGAGATAGCTAGAGGTACTACGCTATATATATTATATTCTCCTTATTATAAGACTAAAGCTTATAGGAAGAGGGATTTTTCCTCTTTAGTTAGAGTAGTAAGAGGTCTATAATATATAAGCGGGGTAGGTATAATTCCCTACTAATACCCTACTAATATATTAGTACTACGTACCTAAGTGCTTTATTAGCTTATACCTCTTAATAGCGCTCTTATAATTATCTCCCCTCCTATATAAATATCTCGGCTATATCTTTAATATATATTACTTTCGCTATACTATATATATTCGGTTAAGAAGAGAGGTAGTTTCGGTTATATATCGCGCGTATATACCTATATAAGTATACGTTAGTCTACGCTCTATAACGTTAATAGTTATTATACTAGCGGTTGCCGCTAAGTAACTATTATAGTATCGCCTATATATCGGCTACGTAACTATAATATAAAGAGCGTATATATATATCTCTTACTTCTTTTATTTTCTTTTCTTCTTTAACTCTTCCGCTTACGATTACTATAGAGTTTTATACCTTTTTTTATTAATCCCTTATACCTTTTTATATTACTTTTTATCGACGATTTATTAATAATAATACCTTCTACGCTAAAGAAGATAAAGAACTATAACGCTGATTTCTTACGCTATATATAGGAGTAGGTAGCGGCGGGTTTACCCTTAAAGTATAAGTAATCGGCCTAGAAGTCTTATAATAACGCTAGTTCCCCTTTAATAAAGAAAGCTAAGAAAGGTATAGGGGAATCTTAATCTTAGGAGACTTCTAGTCTAAGACCTAACGTTAGCGAGGGTCGTGCCCTTATTACCCCGCTAAATACCTTAACTTTAGCTATTAATAAGCCTACCTTTATAGGCTAGGAAACTTATAAGTCTATTACCCTTATTAGCGATATTAATACTAGCGAGGAGATTATACCTAGGCGCTCTTAGGTAAGTGCTAATAACCTAGCTACTTTATCTTAATAGGGCGGCTTTAGCTAATAGGAGATTATCGCCTAGGCCGCTCCTTAAAATAAGTAGGCTAATATTAACGACGAGGCTTAGCTAAATAAGGGCTAAGACTATTTTAATACCTAGCTAAATAAGGGCTAAGATAATAATAATAGTAATAATAGAGATAGCTACGATCTAACTCCTTTTACCGACGAACCTAAGAACGGCGGCGCTAGAGATAAGGGTACTTAGGTAGCGGTATAAGGCGGTCGCGCTCCTATAAAGAAGTATACTTAATCTAAAGCTAAAGCCTACTTAGTTAAGGCCTATAGGGTTATCCCTCGTAAGCTCTAGTATATATATTATTTTAGGATAGTTATTAAGGAGTATAGTATAACCGAGCCTAAGCTTATCGAGGTGCTCTTAATTAGCTATATTTTCTTAGGGGTTTCCTTAACGCGCTATAAGTAGTATTATAGATATACCGCGACCTATAACTAAGTAAGTTTCCTTTTAACTTTAAATATTACGATTAATAAGCTAATCCTTCTTAAGGCCGCTACTTTTATATCTAGTAACTAGGCTAATATAGTCGCTATTATTAAGTACCTATACGAGCTTAATAAGCTAAAGACTAGTAATAAGGATACTAAGGACGATAGCTTAGACGCGGGCGTGCTTATTTTTAAGGAGGCTAATTAATACTATTTTACTATTACGGTATAGTATTTAGCTAAGGCTTTTAACGCCGCTAAGATAGCTTATTATAAGTCCTTTAAGACTATAAGTATATAGAAGTCTACTATTATAAGTTTTATCTAACCTTTTTATTAGCGACCGCCTAACGATATACTAAGTTAAGCGTACCGACTACGATATACTAATTAATAAGCGCTATAAGCTTATTATTCGCCTTAACCCCGCGCCCTTATTCGATATCGCCTATATAAGCCTAGAGTACTAGGCCTAGGAATCCTAGTTAAAACTCCGCTTTATTAATAGCGATATAGGCTATACTTCGTAGTAATACGCCTTACTATTTACTAAGGCTAAGGTAAGTACTATACTAATAAAGATAGGTCTTAACGTAAAGGATAAGGAAAGAGCGGAGGATAGGGTGGTTCTAGTATTTCTAGAAGTATTTAGTATAGTAGAAAGGGCGCCTTAATTAGTTCCCGCTATACTAGCGAAGAAGAAGGGTAGTTAAAAGTAATAGATAGGTCTTATCTTTCTTTTATTTAGCTATAACTATCTTTCTCTCCTTTATTATTAGGGCCTTAGTAAAGTTATAGTTTAGTTTTATTTTCCTTAATAATATTTAATAGGTAGTATAGATAGTTTTCCCTTATTCTCTTATTTTACTATTTTATATATAGTTATAGGACGTTTAAGCGTACTAATATATTAATAAGTTAGTAGCGATTTAGTAGGGATTCGTTACCGATTTAGTAGCGTCTCCTTATACTAGTAGGTTTCCTTACCTTACTTAGTCTTATACCTCTTTTTCCTAGTTAAGCGAGTAGTATATTCTTTAATAAGGTCTTAGCTATTTACTATATCTTTAATATCGACTTATTAATTATACTTAGCTAGCTATTCTTTTTATTTAATAAGGAAAAAGGTATCGCCCTTAGATCTCTTTTAGTCTTTAATCTCTTAGACTTCCTATTTACCTTTATCGTCCTTTAAGTTTAGTATTAGTAAGGTTTTACTATCTTTATAAGTGCCTTTTCGCTCCTTTTATAGCTCTAAGAGACTAATATAAAAAACGTTATAAAGGCGTAAGTACTTTTTAGGAAGTATAAAACGATATACTTACTTTCTAATAGCTTATAGGACCTAAAACGGTCTAATATACTTAGGTAAGAGTTTTCTTTTTTTATCCTTAAAGCGTAAATTCTTTATCGATAATACTAGAAGGTCTCTTACTTTTAGTATAAGTAGTTAGTACCTTAAATTATAGTATTTCGCTTACGATTTAATAGCCTTTCTTTAGTATTCCTTAAGCCTCTTTTATAGCTCTTATAGCTTAGTAACTCTTACTCTTACTTTAGGTACCCCCCTTTAAATAATATTATCCTTAATATTAATATAGAAGTTTAGTTAGTAACTTATTAACGCTTCGTTAAGTAATAACCTAGTTATTATATTCTTTATATTATTATATATAAATTAAGTAATATATAGGAGTAACGCTTAGTTATTTTATTTTAAGTTAGTAAAGTATCTTAAGTAGTACTATATAGCTTCGTTTATTCGTTTTATTTACCTATTAGTTTATAGGTAAAATACTATTAATAGCCTACGTTTTACTTATAAGATAAAATAAAGATTTAACTAAAACTTACTTATAAATAAGGACCCTTTATCTAAGATAATACCTTTTAAAGGTCTATATACTAATTTAACTTAGTAATAGAATAATTCTACTAGCTCTAGAGCTATTATTATCTTAAAAATAAGAAAGAAAAGGTAATACTTAGTATATTAGTCTACGATTACTAAGATCGTATTAACGTCTTATTTATTATACTATACTTTAAGTAGACCTATAGTAAAGTCTATTAATAATTCTTCCTATAGTTATATAAGATATAGTAATAATTATATAGTACTATAAGGGCGATGCTTCCTAGATACTATACCTTAATATACTAAGTATAACTAAACGTATTTATTTATATCTTTTATTATTCTATCTTAGTAAAAGTTCCTTACTAGTAGTTCGCTAGTATATTAAGAGCTAAAGTATTTTATTAATAGATCGTTATAGAAGAGCTATATTAGCTCTTACTATAAGGCTACCTCTAAAGGCACTACGATATAACCCTTTTATAGTAGTAGTCTATCTAAGCATATTAACTAAAAACCCTTCCCTTTTAAGAAGTCTTTAGTCTCCTTTAGCCTACTAATTACTACGTTAACTAACTAAGTATATTTTAGTAACTTTAGTAATAGTTCTAGAACTTCTACTATATAAACCTTTATATAGTAGGCCGCTTCTTTAGCGGTTTTCCTTAAGAGTAACTATTTATAACTAGCTCTCTCTTTAGCTTAATCGGCTAATCGTTTAGGTCTCGCGCTTAAATTATTATAGTTTCGCTATAAATAAGCTTATATATTTTCTTTATATAAATATACTTTACTACGCTTATATTAACTTAAGGTTAAGCGTTTCTTTACTTATAAAAACGCCTTATTATTTCTTTATATAAATATAGTATTAATAGTAGCTAGTTTTACTTATAGCTTTAGTAATAGTTTTATAGATAGGGGCTTCTTACCCTTATATCTAAGCATTCTTAATAGCGCGTCCGCTAGGTTAAATTTACCTATATAATACTTAATCGTAAAGTTAAATAGTACTAAATATATATACTATCTTACTTACCTCCTATTTAAGGAGGTCTAGTATATAAATATCTAAAGGTTATAGTAGTCCGATAATACCTTTACTTTATACGCTGCCCCTTTAATATAATATTACTAGTATTTAAATAACTTAACGATAGTAAAGAGTTCTTAGTCTAGAATACTATAATTAAGTTTAGCTTTAGTAAACTTCCTTAACTAAAATATAATTAAATAGTAACGCCCTTTATTATTAGGTTAAGAGATAATCCTTATTATCGCGAATTATAATATATTTATTTTAATATAAATACGTCTTTTTAGATCGTAATATTAAAGGAGTAGGGCTCCTTAAAAAGTATCCTTAAGAGCTTAAAACGCTACCCTTTTAATAAGGTTTAGCTCTATACTCCCTAGCTTCTTCCTATTCTTACTCCCCTTTAGTAATATAGTTAAGGGCGTTATAACTCCTAAGTACCTATATATAAATCGTTAGTAAAAATTATAGAACTTAAGGAAAACCTAAATATTATAGTAGGTTATAGGTTTAGGCTATTAAGCTATTACCTTTACTTATTAAGGGTTTATCGATACCTTATTAATAAATAATATAAACCTAAGGAACTTAATTAACTATTAATAGAAGATATACTTCGATAGTTTTATATAGAGCTCTATAGCCCTTAGCCTTTCTATTACTTATCCTAAGTATTTAGTATATTCTTCTCTTATCTTAAAGTATATAAGGATATTATTAAGGTAGACTATATAGATTATATTTATAAGCCCCTTAAGTGCTTAATAGATATAGCTTTAAAACGTAGCTAGTATATTAATAAGTTTAAAGGGTATTACTAAGTATTCGAAATATCTATAACGCGTTTAGAAAGCGGTCTTTTATTTATCTCCTTTTTAAATTCGAATATATTAATACGTATTTTATATATTAATCTTAGAAAATTACTTAGCTCCTTAATAGCGGTTAATAATCTCTAAAATAAGAGGTAAAGGGTACTAATTCTTTTATATAACCTAGTTAAGTCCTTAGTAGTCTATATATAGCTATAAAGTACTATCCTTTTTTAAAATAAAAAGGATAGGCGCCCTAGCTAGGCTCTTTAACTCTTAGATTATTTTCCTTTTTATCGCGTCTTAAATTTAGTCGCGTAATACTTAGAGTTCCTTTTACGATAAATAGTAAATCGGTCTATAAGGAGGTTTTATATTAAGGATTAAATTAATTAAGTAATCCGTTCCCTTTTTAGCTAGTAATAAATCGGATTTATTAGCTAAGAAAGTATCTTTAAACTAATAGAGAGTTAGTAGGATTTCGGCTTATTCTTCCTATAAAATCCCTTTATCTTTATCTTTATTTAGTAGCGGGATTAGCTTAAGATTAAGCGCTATTATATATACCCTTACCTTATTCTTATATTCTTAAAGGAATCTATAGGGATTCTATAAGGTTTCGCTACTTAGTTAATACTTAAACTACTACTATCGTTTCTATAAGATAATATAGATACGTTTATCCTCTAAGGTAATAACTAATAAAAGGATTAATACCTAATTATTTAGCGTTAACTTATTAGTACTAATATAAAAATAAGTAATTATCTTTTTAGTACCTCTTATATTTATTATTTAAAGTAGCACTAACTATACTTTATACTCTCTTACCTTACTATTACTAAGCCCTAATAACTTAGGGTATAATAGCACTACTTATAGTAATCCTTACTATTAAGTAAAGTATATATTTATAAAGTTAACGGTACTATAAGTATCTAGGTATATAGGGACTTTAGTAAGGTTTCGCCTTAATATCGTTATAAGAGTTTTAAGTAACTATCCTATAAGTATTAAGTTTATTAAAAGAGAGGTATTTACCTTAATATCTTACCTTTTCCTTATTTTATAGTATAAAGTTTAAGAGTCTTTACTAAGGTTTCTACTTTTAGAGAATTAGTATATTTTATAGATAGGTATCCTAGCTTATTATATTAGAAATATATAATTCCTAATTAAGTAAAAGATCCTCTTCCTTAATAACCTCCCTTAGTTCGGCCCTTAATAGGTATATCGCTAGTTTATTAGTTATTAGTTAAATCGGTAGTATTTCCTTAACGATTTAGCTTAGCTTATCGGCCTCTTTAATTCCTTCCCTTATATATACCGCCTTAAGGTATAGCACTACTTTTATTCCCGGTTCCTTTAAGGGTAGAAGTAGTATTAGTACGTCGCCTCTTATTAATAGTAATATCCTAATATTATTAAGCGACTTATATAAGCTCTTCCCGTTAATAGGTATTAATAGGTATTAAATAAAGGTTAATTTAGTCTTAAATTTATAGCTCTAGCTTAGCGAAAAACATAAGAATATACGCCTTTTCTAATAGGCGTTTAAAATACCTCTCTAAGGAGTTAAGGTATAAGCTAAACTCTAAGAGGGACTAGCTTTCTTATTAGCGAGCCTCCTTTAATTATATCGCTAATAATATCTCTTTATTTATAGTATCCTTAATTAAGATAAGTATCTATTCCTTAAAGTATACTTAATCTATACTATATTTAGTTCGGTTAATTGGCGTCTATTTTTTAAGGTATCGGCGCTATCTTACTTTATAGTCGCTATATATATAATCTACCGCGTAGAGGATCTTTATTTTATCGTAACGAAAGCGTTTAAGCGCTACCCTAAAAGCGTCCTTTAAATTATAAGTTTAGTCTAAACGTTTCCTTATATTAGTAGGTTAAGATAATTAAGTAATGTTTTTAATCTTAACCTCGCTACCGCGACTACCGTCCGATTTAAGGGAGTAGGACTATCGACGCTTTCTTAAATAAATAGCGATAGCGCCGGTATATTTAGTAATTTCCTCCTCTAATTATATAACGCGGTCTTATAAGCGTTTTATCTCCTTTAGCTCCTTAATACGCGCTTATAGGGCTATAAGCTTTTCTTTATAAGTCGATAGTCTTATACCTATAGGTAGCGATATCTTCGATATAGTTAGAATATTATTTATAATAAGGGTCTATTTTAAGGATATATCTTCCGGTTCTTTATCTTTTAAGTAGATACCTAATATACGTAATAAAGAGGCCTTAACTAGTTAACTACTATATCGCGCTATAGGAGCGTTATATAGTCTTCTTTAAGTAGCTATCTTTACTAAGTTACTAAAAAGGGAAGCTTTAAAAATTATAAGGGAATACGTATTATAGTATAATTAGTTAGGTAGTAGAAATAGCTAGAGGTACTACGCTATATATATTATATTCTCCTTATTATAAGAATAAAGCTTATAGGAAGAGGGATTTTTCCTTTTTAGTTAAAGTAACGAGAGGTCTATAATATATAAGTAGGGTAGGTATAATTCCCTACTAATACCTTACTAATATATTAGTACTACGTACCTAAGTACTTTATTAGCCTATACCTCCTAGTAGCGCTCTTATATAGACCTTTTAAAAAGGGATAAGGACTCCTTAAAGAGATAACGAATAAGGAGGAATTAGCTAACCTACTAAGTATATAAAAAGCCCTATTAGCTAGAAGACTACTAATAGGTCTTTAAGGAAAACCGACTTAAAGGAATTAACCTTTTAAAGAAGCTATAAGAAATAATATAATAGTCTCTTAAGGAGGACCCCTTATTATAAAAGAAGATAAATAAGATTTCGGTTACTAAGAAATAGTAACTAATGCCGCTACCCTTATTTAAGCCGTAAATTTAAGGAAAAATCGTTAGTATAGTAAATCTAGCCTTTATCTTCCCTATAGATTAGTAAGACTACCTATTAAGACCCTTTAACTATCCCCTATAAAGATTAGCTATCCTTAACTCTAGTACTTCCCTTAATATCTATTATATACTCTTATAATTTTAGTCCTTAAAGAAGGTAAGAAGGGAATATCTTATTACTAGGGAATTAACTATATAGATAGAGGGATATAAAAGGGTAAATTTTACGATAAAATTACTTAATAGGTCTATATAAATTCTTTAATAAAAAAGGGTAGCTTTTTACCCTTAATTCTTAATAAGCTTAATTTCTTTCCGCTTTCTTTAAAAGGAAGGAATCTTTTAGGATATAATATTTAAGCTTATAAGGCTAGTTTAAAGGAATTAAACTATTAAGCTTATTAAGGAGAAATTCAGTAAATTTATTCTCGAATTCCGACCTATCTTTAGGAAGGAATCTCTTAAGAAGTTAGCTTTCCTTACTTAAAGAAAGGTAGGTTCTAAGGACCCTCTTTTAGTAGCCTAAGGAGATAGCTTTCTTTAATATATATAACTTAGTTACTTAGGCCCCCTAGCTTTATATAAGCTAGGCTAATAATAGGGCGTATAAATAAAGGGCCTAAAGACCGTTAAATATAAATACTATAGCTAAGGAAAGACTAAGAGACGAATTTTTAAACGAACCCTTTTACGGCTAGACTAGCCGTATAAGGAAATTTAAGTTAACTAAACTAATATTTCTAAGAACTAAGAAAGCTTTATTAAGGTAATATTTTTTATAGACGCTTTTTTAAAGATAATTTTCCCTTATTTCTTATAGACCTACTTAAGTAAGTATAACTAGTCTACCCTTTAAGACTTTATTAACTAGATAAAATCCTAGTTTAGCTATAAAGTTATAAGGAACGGTGTTCCTACTATAAATAAAGCAGCTATAATATACTCTCCTAATTATATAAGCTAATAAGTAGTATATTAATTATAGATAAAACCCTATATTATAAAGTAAGAATCGCTCGTTATTTTATATATTATTATATATTAAACGGGTTATAGGTTATCGTATAGTCGGGAATCGAAGGAATACAGCTAGCTTAGAATACTAGCTAAGACCTCTTAAGAATACCGGCACGACTAACCTCCTTTAAATATAAATATTAGTAGAACTAAGATACTTCTAGATTTATTCGAGGTATCACGGAATTCCTTAGTCTTAGGGCTATATAGTAGCCTAAATCTAGTCCTAAAAGGTTCCTCCGTTTAGCTATAATTATCTATATAAGATAGTATGTCCGCTAGTAAATAAAGGGAGAATTATTAACTTTAATACCTCTTCTATATACTAATATATTACTAATAAATTCTATTAAAAATCCTACCTTATACTCCTTCTTCCCCTTTATTATATAGTCTTACGTAACTCCTTAACTTCCTAAAATTCCGCTTTTACTTATATACCTTAAGTAAAGTAAAGAAGATATAGTTTAATAAAGAGCTATTTATAAAAGATATCTTAAATTAGCTTTAAAAAAGAGGTATTTTACCCCTCTTATTAATACTAAATACCTAAGCTTAGAACGGAAGGGTAGAAAGATTAAGGGGTACTATAATAGAAAGGGCCTATATAATAAGACTTACTATAAGGCTTCTATACGATATTTAAAGGGAAGTCGTTAAGACCGCCTATTACCTTTAAAACTGGAACCTAAGGACCTATATAGACCTAGAGACCCTTTTTAAGACCTAAGGAATAAACTAGAAATCTCCCTTTAAGCTCTTTATAAAGAAGAGGGCCTTATTAGCTTACCTTTATACCTATAGCTATAAGGTATATACTATAACTATTAATATATAGTTAAAAAGGAAGAAGAAAAGAAAGCTTAATCCTAGAGCCTTTATTAATTACCTTATTAACTATAATTTTATTAATATCTTTTAGATTTAGATTCCTTTTTTATAAAAGGTTATTTTAACTAAGGATATAATTTTCGATAAATTTAGCTTCTTTAATAAAAAGAAGGATTAATAGCCCCTCTTACTCTTATAACGTTAGCTAATTTAAAAGATCTAAATTCCCCTTTCTTAATAGGCTTAAGAAGAGGTCTTAGATAAGGAAATAAAAGAAGAAACTAATATTAAAGTAGTTAAGGATAACGCTAACTTTAAAGAAGAGGAAGCTACTAGATTAAATAATCTAAATAAAGAAGGAGACTATAAGAAAGCGGTAGAGCTAGAATACGCTTACCTCCCTATACCTCCTCTTATATAAGAAGAAGATCTAAAAGTAGCTTTCTTTATTAGTCTTCCTATCTTAACCCTTAAAGGGGTAGGAAAGGCACCTCTCTTAAAGGATTACCTAGCTACCTTTTTATCCTTACTTTAAGAAGTAAAGGAAGGTATAAGGCCTAATATAGTTACTAAAAAAGACTAACTTCTCCTTTATTTTAATTGTTTTTCTAACTTTTATTTAACGCTAATAAAAGATAGTTCCTATAGAGCGTTTATAGTAAGCTAGCTTCTTAAGCTAATATTAGTAAGGAAGGTATATAAAAGAGACTTCTTAGACCTACTAGTAAACTAAAAGTAGCTAGAAAAACACCCCTTTAAAGACTAGTTTTTCTAGGCCTAGAGGACTACCTAGCCTTATATAAAGAGATAAGGTCTTTTAAAGAGGTCCTTAAGGAAAAGGTAAGAAGAAAATAGGTCCTTAGCTATAAGTAGGTCTTTATCTATAAGACTAATAAATATAGCTTCCTTTAAAAGTATAAGGCCTAGCTAGTTATTTATAAGAACTAGTAGGAAAAAGGGGATCTTCTTACTAAGGTAACTACCTTAGTAAGGATATCTTTTTAAACCCGTATAGCTATAGTAGTAGAATTCGACCTTAAGCTTAATTAGATAGATATAGTTAACGCCTTTATTAACTATTTACTTAAGGAAGAAGATATTATTTATATATACCTTTTCCTAGGCTTTTAATAGCTAGGAAAGGTTCTATAGCTAAGGAAAGCTTTAAACGGACTATAAAAACTACCTTTTTTTTTTAGTAATAGTATTTAACCGGTTCCCTTAAAGCCCTAAGCTTTAAGAAAGTCCCTTAGGAACTATATATAATATAAAAGGGTAAAATTATAGTCTTTTTCTACGTTAACGATATTATCTTAGCCTACCTTAAAGAAGAAGAAGCTATTATAAGGGAGGCTATAAAAGGCCTATAATAAAGGTATAAGATAACTAAGCTAAGGGAGCTAAAGTAGTTCTTAGGGATATAAATCTTTTAGAATAGGTCCTAATAAACTATCTAGCTTACTTAAGACGCTTATATTAATAAGGACGCTTATAAATTCCTCCTTAATTCCCTTAATAAAAAGCTTCCTTTTATACCTATATTAAATAACGAGCTTTTACTTAATCTATCCTTTTAAGCTAAGTATTATAACTATAGTTAGTAGGCTATAAGAGAGCTAGCTATATTTATATAATAAGGTAGCTCGGAATAATAGTTAGGATAAGAAGTTACTTAGGCTTAGTTCGCTTAGAGCGTATATAAGCTAAGTAAGCCTTATATAAATAGATTACTACTTAGGAGTATAGCTTATAAGTAAGCTATAGTAAGCTATAAAGGGGATTATAGCTAGGACTATAATCGAAAGATAGTCTTTAGAGGTATATATAGCTACCTACTTTTACTCCTTTAAATAAATAGCTTAATAGCTTTTAATATATTATAATTATTATAATCTCTATTATAATCTTATCTTTAATTTTAATTACTTAATTACTTAGTTATAGTCTATAGTCTATAACCTCTAACTTATTACTAATATAATATACTTATTATTACTTAAACTATACTTTATTATATCTATTAATATAAACCCCTTAATAGGTTTATCCCTTAAGAATAATACTAGTCGTTATATATTAAAAGCTTTTATTTAGTATAATACTACGTTACTTTAAGTAATATCGTAACTATTAATATACTTATATATTAAGCTAGATTAACTAACTCTAAAGCTACTATATCGCTTTAAGATATAATACGCGAGATTATTACCCTTTAATATAAGGTATAGTTACTTAAGAATAAAAAAGGTAATAGATAAGTTAAGGACCTTAAAGAAGTAATTAAACTAAAATAGCTAGGATTATTTAAAAGTACTTATAGTACGCTTTAAGACTTTCTTACTTAACTTAAGGCCTACTATTAGTTTTACCTTATTAAACTCTTAGACTTAGTCGAAAAGGTACTTTATATAGGAAATTATTTTTTTAGAATAGTACTCGCTTAATTTAGACCGATTATAAGGGACTTTCTTAATAACTAACTAGCGTAATAAGATAATAAGATAAATAAAGTCTTTACTAGTTTCTAAGGATTTAAAGAAGCTATTATAAAGGTATTTAAAATAATTAATAAGGAATAAGAAGCTAAATAAAAATATTAAGAACTCTAATAAAAGATCTTAGTATTAGATTATATTATAAAGTTCTATAAAGTTACCTTAAAACTTAATTAAGATAACGAACCTCTTATATTACGATTTAATAATAAGCTTAAAAAAGAAGTTAAGGACGAACTTTATAACTAAAATCGACTTAATAACCTCTTAAACTATATTACTATAGTAATATAAATTAACGATAGATACTATATATAATACTAAGAAAAGAAATAAGAAAGAGGAAACTAAAACCCTTCTTATAAGAATAACTTTAACTAATACGCTAACTATAAAAAGAAGCGTAAAACTCTTATTACCTATACTTATATAACTAACTTAGGTAGGATAGATCTAAATATAATATAAAAAAGTTATAAAAATATACCCTTATATTCCTATTTTACTATTATAAAGAAATAATAGGTATAAAGACGCTCTATAAAATAAGCTAGTAAAAAGAGGCTCTATAATATAGTCTAAGGGAATAACCTTTAAAGATAAAGACCTTTACTAGATATCTATACCTTCCTTTAAGAAAAGCGGGTTAAGGTAAGCCTATCCTAATAAAATAAAATATATATATAATACATAGGTTAATTATAAGTAGAACGGATACCCTATTACCTATTTTAGCCTAGCGGTTCTAAAGATATCTATAATACGAGAATAGGTAGGGCATAGAATATTCTAGTTAAATCTACTACTTATACTAAAACCTATAGTCTTACGTTAACTATTACGTTACGATTAGACTACCTACTAAGTTAGGAAGATATACTATAAATAGAGCTTTTTAAATACTATAGAATATACTAGAAAGCTAACTAATTAGTCTATTAGTAGGCGAGCAATAGTCTATAAAAGATAAAGGATTTCCCTAGGAGTAGTAGATAAAATAAGTAAGTTTATAAGTATCCTTTATAACGCTATTCTTTTAATATATTATTTAGCCCCTTATATAGTTATTATAAATTCCGGACGAAATCCTACCCTATACTCCTTCGACCGTTATTTCCGCTTACGTTATTAATAACCCGATTCTACGCTTATTACTTATACCTTCTTATAAAACTAAAGGAAAGTATTTTAACTATAGGAAACTTAGATATTACTCTAAGGAATATAGATAACCTTATAAGGAAAAGAAAACCTACTAGGTACTAGCCTTAAAAGGTAAGAAATACTTTAATACTATTAATAGATAGGAACTAAAGTATAAACTCCTTAGTTAAACTATATACTATAACGATATATATATAGTATACCTAAGTAATAAGAACGGTACTAAATAGTTCTTAAAGCTATTAAGGAAAACCCTTATAATAATATAATAAAGGTATCTTAAAATATAAAAATAAGTTAAATTTATAAAACTAAAATACTCTTATTTTAAAGTAGTCTTTTAGGACTAAATTAAGAAAAATAGTAAATAATTATAAGAAGATATATAAAATAAAAATCGATAATAATAATAAGTAGTCTATAAATAATATAATAAAAAAGATATAGATATAGCCCTTATACTTATAAAACTTAGATAATAACTTAAAGAAGAATAATAAAGTATTAATAATATAAGCTTTAAAGAATAAGAAATACTTAGAGAAATAAAAGATAAGAATAAACTTATATTACTACCCTCGCGACTAAGGGAAAATACTATAATTAAAGAATATACTTTATACTTTAAAGAATTTAAAGAAATACTTAAAGTTAAAACCTAATAAATACTTTAGATTCTTATAGAAAACTAATAAGCTATATTAATTTAGTATTAACTAGTACTATATAAAAAAGACTATATTATAGCTATCGCTATAATTAATATATTTATAGCTTTATAATAAAAATATTAATTATAAGGAGCATTTAAAGATAATTTATAAATATTATTAGTATATTTTATAGATATTATATATTTACTTAGATTATATAATAAACTTTTAAATAAAGGTATAATATAATACTTTCTTAGTTAAGTTTAAAGGTTAAGTACTTTTAAAACCCTACTTAAGTATAAAACTAAACTACTAGAAAATTAATTAATACTACTTAAACGACTAAGTTATATTATTAGAACTTAACTATAGTATACTACTTAAATACCGCGATAATTATAGTTTATTAATAAGATATCTTTTAAAGATATATAAAATCTATAAATATACTAAAATAAAGGAATAATATAGTACTATTTACTTTAAAGTATCTAAACTATTAATCTTTAAAAGACTTATATAATAAATTAAATATAATAAAGAAGATTATAATAAATATATATACTTAAACTATAAAGTTTATAAATATAGAAAAGTATAAGTATAGTATAAATAATACAATAGTATACTAAAAGATTATTAGTAATATATATAAAGGCTATAAGCTATATTTAACTAAAGAAGAATTAATATAAAAATACTATATATAAAATAAAAAGATATAAAACGAAAACTTAACCTTTGTAGGAATGTATCTATCTAGTGGTGTGACCAACCATGGTTGGCACGTGACCCGTACGGTCACGTGTGCGGCTGAGGGCAGCGTGCCCCCTTTCTCCACGCTGGCCTCTGCCTCCTTAGATAGAGAATCAAGACGAATACAACATCACAGGTTAACCCTAGTACCGTCTCATTGCAGCAGCTGCCGCAGGTGCCTACCCACACTGATCAGTGACCGGCCCACGCCCGTCACAGACAGCTAAGTAGAAGAGACAAATTCCTCAACCTTCGAAGGTGCTATAGTCCGCGTCACTTTACTGTGGCCCTGAGTAGCGCTCAGAAGAAGGTTATTTGTGCTAAGAACAAGGAATCTCCCCGCTGGTTTGCCCAGCCGCGCGAGAGTCCTTCCAACTGTTGATTACGATCGCCCGCTAGTTTGCCTAGCCGTGAGCACCGGAATCGACAGGCGACCACATCGCAAACAACTAGTAAGAACGTTCGACCCTTGACGTTAAGTAGCAAGATCCCCGTCAGTTCAGTCTGGCCGCGAACGACCTACTTAGTACGCGACGCTCGACCTCCTATTAGCGACAACTCGTATACGAAGAGACCAATACGAACCCCACATCGTCTCATTCATTTGATCACGATAGCCCCGACCGCCCGAGCTATGTCCCCAGAAGCCCAGCTCGAAGAAATATGCGACCAGATGCAGGCACTAGACATCCAAGCATCCGCATTCCGACAAATTAATATCGACCTTTGGGACAACGATATCACACACGACGAAAAGGACAAGATCGCAGTAACGACATATGTGGCAAAGTTCATATTCATCGTTCAATCTGGCAGTGATCAAGGATACGACCTCCTTGGTTACTTCCAACAGCATTTTGAAGAATGGACCGAAGACACATGGGACCGCGCCCCGAATGAATACAAGAGAGCCCTCAGGAAACTACTAAGGAAAGAGGTATCTACACAGGTTCACAAGGGGGAAATTCGCAACACAATTTCTCATATTACAAACTATCGAGAACCCACAAACCTGGCCAGAGCAGGAGTTTACGGAGATGGTGTTTGATGAGAGGACTGCTGCCTTCAGGAGGCAGACAGCATTACTAGGATCAAATGCTTCCACTAATCCCCATCCGTCTCAACCTCCTTCACCATCAGTTACGCCCTTAGCAGCACCTCATCAAGGTCTTAACGAACCACAACCTATTAAGACCCTAACGAGCCCTCCTAACGCACCTACTCCTGCTCCGACTATCCAAGATAAACCTGCTCCGACCTCTCTTACTATTCATCCGACTTCCTACCGCTTCCAGAACCCCGATCTCGTCCAACCCGTCACCAACTCCATCCCCGAACACTTATCCGGCCCTGCAACCTTTGGAGAATACATGAAACTCCCCCCGGATAACATCCCGAACGCTATCGTCGATAGCGACATCCAGCAGAAGTTTATGAAGACCTGGAACAAAGATCGGAACTACACAGGAGAGCCGTACGATCTCCTTGATGATAAGCTCCGCCTCTTCTTAAGCAACTGCTCTCATATCCCAGTGAAACCATCACAATTTCACGCACTCTTTCCCCGGATCCTTGATGGAAGAGCCCAAAGATTCTATCTTGATAAGATCACATGGGCTACGACGTTCCGACAAGCGTATGATATCTTCAAACAACACTTTGACACGGAAGTCAACCATGTCCACTACCATACTGACTGGACAACAATAACCTTCAACTCCATCCGTGCCCAAGATGCTTCGAAGACCCCCCACGAAGTGCTTCAAATCCTCTTTGATAAGCTTCAGCTCTGCCAACGAGCCCTTGGCAGGGAGTACGCAGGAGACCTTCTACTGCGTACAACGCTTATGAAAGCATGCCGTGGAGTACCCGAACTCCAATACGCTCTTTTCAAACCCGCCGATAACGTCGAGCACCTTCTTGCAGATCTTCGTGCATCCGTTGAAACCCATCTTGCCCTCATAACAACTTCTCAATTTCTCCTTGACTTTGCTGGATCATTTGATCATAACGATCCACACCATCAGTACTACCTCGACCGTCGATACAATAACAACCGCTCTCGAGGTAGATACGGATATTCAGGTCAACGACCCAGCCGCGGATACAGACAAAGCTACAACCGTGGAAACTACCGGCCTCAAAGCCGTAGTAACTACAATCATAGCTACAGTAACCGAAACTGGACGAAGAAGTGTTTTGTTTGTGGACAAGAAGGCTGTTGGTCAACTAAACACTCTACGGATGAACGACAAAAGGCCAAGGACCAACATATCACTCAATGTCACTTCATAGGTGTACAACTCACGGACATCGGAGGCTATATTCTAGACTACGAAGGTCATGAGATGAGCAGCTTTGATGACACTGAAGATACATGGGAAGAACATGACAATAGCACCAACGATCACCCGGAACAATGGCAAGCAAGCCAAATGCTCTGTCAACAGGCATTCAATCATTTGATCACAGGAGAAGACGTCTATCAGACGGATCAAACCGTTGTTCCAGCCTCGCAATTTATTATTGAAGATCGCTATTCAAGGGATAGATTCCAAGGTATCATGATCGACACAGGTGCAGCAACATTCTCCACAGCAGGATATTCTCAGTACATCGCCCTACAACGAGAAGATCCTTCTGTAGCTCTCGACAGCTCTACATCCGGCCAGGCCTCCATCAAATTTGGCAACGGCGACACGATTAACTCCTTGGCACAGTTGCCCTAAACACCCCTCGGAAGGATCACGTTCCACGTCCTTCAAACCCCAACTCCCTTTTTGCTCTGCCTTGCTGATATGGATCGACTTGGTATCTATTTCAACAACATCACAGATACCATCAATTGTACTAATCATTGTACTAATCGCCCTACAAGCATTCCAGTCGTACGCAAATGGGGACATCCCTGGTTCTTCCTTACGAAAGATGAAGAGTCCATCTCGTTTCTTACGGAAACAGAGATTCGTACACTTCACCGACGCTTTGGACACCCAGCAGTCCCTAGGCTCCATCACCTCTTGAAGCAAGCCGGGCACAGTGACGTCTCGATAGACACATTAGAGACTATCTCTAAGTTCTGTCACCACTGTCAAATGCACTCACAAGCCCCACGCCGCTTCAAGTTCACCCTTAACGATGATCAAGAGTTCAACTACGAAATCATCGTTGATGTGATGCACCTAGGAACACCACAACGCCCTGTTCTACACGTTGTGGACTCAGCTACTGCTTTCCAAGGAGCCAGATTTTTACCGTCAATGTCAGCTAAAGATACATGGAGACCCTCCGGACCCTCTGGATCGACACGTATCTTGGACCTCCTGATACCCTCCGTCATGATGCAGGAACTAACTTTGCTTCTCTCGAATTCCGGAACGAAGCAAAGATTATGGGAATCAAATGCTCTCAAGTACCTGTTGAGACGCATTGGTCCATTGGAAAGATTGAACGCTATCACGCACCCTCCGACGCGCCTTTAACATCCTCCATGCTGAGATTGGCCACACCACTTCCGCCGAAACAGTCCTTCAAATGGCTGTTAAAGCAATCAATGATACGGCAGGACCTGACGGTCTTGTGCCTACGTTGCTTGTTTTCGGCGCATACCCTCGCGTATCTACAGACTCGCCCCTTCCGCTTCTACCCTCAAAAGATCGGAAGCTATGCAGAAAGCGATGAAAATGCTCCGCCAACTCTCGGCAGAAAGACGAGTTAAGGATGCCCTCCATGCACGCAACGGCCCGAGCACGACAGAAGTGCTATCCTCCCGCTGCAAAGTGAAGTTCGCGTTTGGAGAGAAAGACGGTTGGCAAGGACCTTCAAGATTGCATCGATTGATACCCATAACATCACCATTGACACAGTCAACGGCCCCAAGTCTTTCGATCGACCCTTGTACAACCGTATCTGCGTGATGATACCACTCTTTCCGACCCTACACACGACACAGACCCTCAGGCATTCGTTCAGATCTTAATGAACAACCGGCTCAAGACCCCGTTAAGACCCTAACGGACCTGCCTGCCCGACCCGAACCCCGCCCCCGCAGAGAGGACGCCCACCAGGATCAAAGAACAAGCCAAAGGATTTGATCATGATGGCCCTGCCGTAGACCAGAGCTTCTTGACCCAAAAGGAGGAAGATGCACAAGCTCTTTCCTCAAGCTACGGTCTGATGGCATAATCACCTCTCCTGGTGACCCCTTCGAAGAATCCGATAACAAAGAGATTACTGACCTCGTTGGCCGCGGTGTATTCCAATTTGAACGATACGATCAAATGAGTCATGGAAACTATAGAATCTTTCGCTCTCGAATGGTTCGTGAAGTCAAAGGAATCAACACTAAGCCCTACGAAAAGTCTCGACTTGTTATTCAAGGACATAACGACTTTGAGAAGACCACCCTCCTGACGCAATCTCCGACAATTCAACGCGTTAGCCAGAGACTCATCCTCGCTATTGCCCCGGACTTCTTCAAAACTACGGCATAACCCTCTCCTCCGTGATATCACTCAGGCATACCCGCAATCCCAGACCAAGCTTTCCGGACCATTCTTACGTATTTGCCCACGGAACTACAAGGCAAATACCCTAACGGAACAATTATTCGTGTTATTAAGCCCCTGTACGGTATCGCAGAAGCCGGAGTCCATTGGTTCCGCACATATCAGCAGCATCACCTCGAAAAGCTGGATATGTCTACCTCCACCTATGACTCCTGCCTACTGATTTCGAATACTGGCCCTGACACGCTCGGTATTGTTGGAATGCAAACTGATGACACCTCATCCTTGGAACGAACAACTTTTCTACCCGTGAAGAAGAAGAGCTACAAAAGGCAGAATTTCGTTCCAAGCCCAAGACTGACATCACATACGGAACAACGGTTGACTTTAATGGTGCAAGACTGACGTTGCTGAATAATAACCCCTTAAGAAAGGATCCTTTACTTCAACAGAAGGGACAAGCAGCAAAATGACCACCATTGACCCTAAAGCAATTGATCGTCACCAGCGCTACGTTGAGGAACGAGCGCGAGCCTCATACATTGCTTCAATTGCTCAACCGGAAGCTTCTTTCGATGTTTCAGTCGCCGCCCAAGTACAGACCCCTGAGGATAAAGATTACGCAATTTTGAACAAGCGACTGCAATGGCAAATGGATCACCAACTACGTGGCCTCACGTACAAACCAATTGATCTAGCTACTGCAAAGCTGATGGTTTTCACCGATGGTTCTTTCGCAAACAACAAGGACTTATCCTCCCAACTAGGATTCGTCATTGCCCTCGTTAACGAGACAAACCACAAAGAAAAACAGTTCGAGATTAGTGGTAACATCGTACACTGGAGTTCAACAAAGTGCAAACGTGTTACCCGTAGCGTCCTAGCATCAGAGATATACGGTATGGCCAACGGATTCGACATAGGCATCTCCCTTGCGATGACTATGAAGATAATTACGGAACGACTCAACCTTCCTCCTATCCCTCTCATCGTCTGTACGGATTCGTACTCTCTACGAATGCCTAGTCAAGCTCGGTACGACGAAGGAAAAACGATTGATGATTGATATCATGGCCCTTCGCCAGTCATACGAGAAGAGAGAGATAACAGATATTCGTTGGATCAACGGCGCAGACAACCCAGCAGATGCAATGACGAAAGCATCACCAAACCGAGCCCTGGAACGCTTCATCGATACCAATAGTCTGACAATTCGAGTCGAAGGATACGTACAACGTTCCTAACCGCTCCTTATACCTATGATCAAATGATTGCTCCTATCAGGAAGACCCTTCACTTCTTCCCAGATATCTACAGCTAAGAACAAGACGTCGGACCCACTTTTTGGCAATAATGACACACGCCCTCACGGCACATTCCTTCACGGCCTTAACGCTACTATCCTTTAGACCTGTTCAAGGTGTTGCTGTGCTTCTCACAGCAGGGCAGCGTGCCCCCTTTCTCCACGCTGGCCTCTGCCTCCTTAGATAGAGAATCAAGACGAATACAACATCACAGGTTAACCCTAGTACCGTCTCATTGCAGCAGCTGCCGCAGGTGCCTACCCACAACCTTTAATATAAAAATAAATAGAATTATAAAGTATAGTATATAATTAATTATAAAGTAGTATAATATAAACGATATAGTATTAAGAAATAAGAAATCTTTAATTAGCTATAAGAAATTAGTCTTTTAAGCCTTAATATAATACTATATAATAAAAATATAAAGAAATAATATTAATAATAAATTAAAGAAGAATACCTAAATAAAATAAATAAGGACTAAGTAAAGAATTAGGTATATTATTTATAAAAGGGCTATAAACTAGTATAATATAATAAGATCTAAGGACTTTATATATAGTAATAGTAAGCTATAGTTCTCGCGAAGAGAGATATAAGAAGTATATAAAAATATATAAAGTTAAAATTAAAAGTAAGGGGTTAGATAGGTAGGGCAGAGAGATTTAATTCTTATAGGGGTAGTAATAAAGGTAAGAGAGTAATTATTATATTGCCTTAATTATCCTTCTTTTCTCTATCTAACGCCCCTCTTTATACCCGTCTAGTATCTTAATTAATAAAGAAGATCCTACTTAAAGAAGCTATTAATATCCTTTTAACTACTAAGCTTTTTACCGGTTTTCCCCCTCTATTTTAGCCGTTGCTAGTATATCCGTCTTATCTCTCGCTACCTCTATAAGAAGCTATCGCTACTTTGACTTCCCCTTATACCCTTACCCTCCTTTCTATACCTCTTTTTAGCTCCTTCTTCCTTCTTCTATACTAGGTGTTTTTAGCTTCCTTAGTCCCTCTTATTAAAGGATATCTCCGAGAACTACGAAATTAAGCTACGCTTCGCGATATACCCCCTTAGCTATAGCCTACCCTTTAAGGGCATAGCTAATACGGCTTTAGGCTAGTAAGCGTATAGAGGAGGTTCTTAGCTCTATACTTCTCCTTTTACTTAAGGAAAGCAATAGCCCTTTTAGGTCCCTAGGCTCTTTTAGACTTACTTAAGGAAAAGGAGCCTAAAAAGGGGAAAGTCTTATAAGAAAGGGGGGCCTTCTTAGAAGGGAAAAAACCTAATTAAAATAGGGGGCCCTTTAAAAGGAAAAACCTCTTCCTTTTCTTTAGCTATAGACGTTACCTTTTTATACGTACTATTACCTTCTCTCGTAGACTTTTAAGGCGGGCCTTTAAGGATAGCTTTTCTTAAACGTCTTTTAGCCTAATTTACTATAAAAAGATAGCTAGCTTCTACTTCGGTAAGGGCTTTATAAGACTGTTAGCTTTTATTAATACTATTAAAACCTAACGGACGGAAATAAGTCCCCTTTAGACCTCTTAGTATAGCTATTACTAGTAGATATTAATATACTATAGCTAAGTCGATAGCTTACTATTTTTCTCTATAAGAATCTATATAGTCTATATATTATTATATTCTATAGCTAATAGGGACGGAATTTATAGTCGTAAAGAAATAAGTAGCTAGCTAAGGAAAATCGCTTTCTTTAACGCTTTTAAAAGAGCTAGTAGCTCTGCCTCTATACTAAAAGTCGTAATAGTAGCTTACTTCGAAGCTCTCTAAGTAACAGTTCCTTTAAAAAGGGATATAATATACCCTTATAAGCTCTTTCTATCTAAGGAATTATCTATAAAGGACGAATCGCTTAAATAAAGAAAGATTTCTATAGCTTATTTCCTTCCCTACCCTCCTAGGCATAGACTATATAATCTTATTAAATAGAGATAAAGGATAGCTTTATTTACTACTTCTTAATACCTAGGGCTAGTAATTTAGTTATACCTAGCTAGCTAAGAGACTATAAAAGAGATATCTAGGTTAGTAGAAATAGCTAAAAAAAAGTAGGGAGCCTACCTTTTATTAATATTAGTATTTCTCTTACTCCTAAGCTTAAAAGGACGGATTAGGTAAAAGCTCTTCGTTTAATATAGGTATAAAGGGAAGCTTCTTATTAAGGGAATTAGGGAGGAATTTATAAGCGACCTTATCGATATAAGCGTCCTAGGTAAGCTAGATAGTCTATTAGGACCTATTTTAAAGGATTTATATCCCTAGGAACTATTTTAGCTCCCTTAGCCTAGTTATCTTATACCTTTATTATAGGCCTTATATAGCCTCCTTAGTAATAGCCTCTTTCTCTTTTAAGTAAGCTTAGATAATATCGTTAACGTAAAAGAAAACTATAATTTTACCCTTCTATATTATATATAGTTCCTAAGGGACTTTCTTAAAGCCTAGGGCTTTAAGGGAACCTATTAAATACTATTAATAAAGAAAAGGTAATCTTTATAGTCCGTATAAAGCTTTCTTAAGCTATAGAACCTTTCCTAGCTATTAAAAGCCTAGTAGAAAGCGTATATAGATAACTTCTTCTTCTTTAAGTAAGTAGTTAATAAAGGCGTTAACTATATCTATCTAATTAAGCTCGAGGTCGAATTCTACTACTATAGCTATAAGGGTCCGAAAAGACATCCCTACTAAGGTAGTTACCTTAGTAAAAAGATCCCCTTTTTCCTACTAGTTCCTATAGATAACTAGCTAGGCCTTATACTTTTAAAGGAAGCTATATTTATTAGTCTTATAGATAAAAACCTATTTATAGCTAAGGACTTATTTTCCTCTTACTTTTTCCTTAAGGACCTCTTTAAAAGACCCTATCTCCTTATATAAGGCTAGGTAGTCTTTCTAGGCCTAGAAAAACTAGTCTTTAAAGGGGTGTTTTTCTAGCTGCTTTTAGTTTACTAGTAGGTCTAGGAGGTCTCTTTTATATACCTTCCTTACTAATAGTAGCTTAAAAGGCCGGCCTACTATAAACGCTCTATAGGAACCGTCTTTTATTAGCGTTAAGTAAAAGTCGGAAAAATAATCGAAATAAGGGAGAAATTAGTCTTCTTTTATATCGGGCCCTATACCTTCCTTTACTTCTCGAAGTAGGGATAAAAAGGCAGCTAGGTAATCCTTCGAGAGAGGTACCTTTCCTACCCCCTTAAGGGTCGAGATAGGAAGACTAACCGAAAAAGCTGCTTTTAGATCTTCTTCTTACGTAGGAGGAGGCGTAGGTAGGTAGGTATATTCTAGCTCTACCGCTTTCCTATAGTCTCCTTCTTTATCTAGATTATCTAATCTAATAGCTTCCTTTTCTTCTTCGAAGTTAGCGTTATCCTTAACTACTTCGACGTTAGTTTCTTCTTTTATTTCCTTATCTAGGACCTCTTCTTAAGACTATTAAGAAAGGGGGATTTAAATCTTTTAAATTAGCTAACGTTATAAGAGTAAGAGGGGCTATTAATCCCTCTTTTCGTCGAAGAAGCTAAATTCGTCGAAAATTATATCCCTAGTTAAAATAACCTTCTATAGAAGAAGAATCTAGATCTAAAAGATATTCGTAGAATTATAACTAACGAGGTAACTAATAAAGGCTCTAGGATTAAGCTTTCTTTTCTTCTTCCTTTTTAGCTATATATTAATAGTTATTAGGTATACCTTATAGCTATAAGTATAAAGGTAGGCTAGTAAGGCCCTCTTTTTTATAAAGAGCTTAAGGGGGGATTTCTAGTTTATTCCTTAGGTCTTAAAAAGGGTCTCTAGGTCCCTATAGTCCCTTAGTCCCCTAGGGTCCCTTAGGGTCCGGTTTTAAAGGTAATAGGCGGTCTTAACGACTTCCCTTTAAAGGTCGTATAGAAGCCTTATAGTAAGTCTTATTATATAGGCCCTTTCTATTATAGCACCCCTTAATCTTTCTGCCCCTCCGTTCTAGGCCTAGGTATTTAGTAATAATAGGAGGGGTAAAATACCCCTTTTTTAAAGCTAATTTAAGATATCCTTTATAAATAGCTCTCCGTTAGACCGTATCTTCTTTACCTTATAGCTAAAGTAGGATTTTATTTAGTTAACGAAGTCTTAGAAGGTAGACTAGTTATACTTACTTAGGTAAGTCTATAAGAAATAAGGGAAAACTATCCCTAAAAAAGCGTCTATAAAAAACATTACCCTAACGAAGCTTTCCTAGTCCTTAGAGACGTCGGTCTAGTCGACCTAAATTTCCTTATACGGCTAGTCTAGCTATAAAGGCGTTCGTTTAGAAATTCGTCTCCTAGTCTTTCCTTAGCTATAGTATTCGTATTTAACGGTCTTTAAGCCCCTTATTTATACGCCTTATTATTAGCCTAGCTTATATAAAGCTAGGGGGCCTAGGTAACTAAGTCGTACGTACTAAAGAATACCGTCCCTTTAGGCTGCTAGAAGAGGGTCCTTTATAGTAGACCTATTCCTCCTAGTAGGGAAAGCTAACTTCTCGAGAGATTCCTTCTTAAGGATAGGTCGGAATTTAAGAATAAATTATCCGAATTTCTCTTCGATAAGCCTAATCGTCTAATTCTTCTAGACTAGCCTCGTAGGCTTAGACGTCGTATCTTAGAAGATTCCTTCCTTTTAAAGAAAGCGGAAGGAAATTAAGCTCGTTAAAAATCGAGGGTAAAAAGCTACCCTTTTTCGTTAAAGAATTCGTATAAACCTATTAGGTAATTTTATCGTGAAATTTACCCTTCCGTATCCCTCTATCTATACGGTTAATTCCCCGGTAATAAGATATTCCCTCCGAGCCTTCTTAAAGGACTAGAATCGTAAGAGTATATTATAAATATCGAGGGAAGTACTAGAGTTAAGGATACCTGATTTTTATAAGGGATAATCGGAGGGCTCTAACGGTTAGTTTTAGCCTTATTAATCTATAGGGAAGATAAAGGCCGGATTTACTATACTAACTATTTTTCCTTGAATTTATAGCTTAAATAAGGGCAGCGACGTTATTAGTTACTATTTCTTAGTAACCCGAATCTCGTCTATCTTCTTCTATAACGAGGGGTCCTCCTTAAGAGACTATTATATTATTTCTTATAGCCTCTTTAAAGGGTTAATACCTTTAGGTTAGTTTTCCTCGAAGACCTACTAGTAGTCTTCTAGCCGATAGGGCTTTTTATATACTTAGTAGGTATATCGATTCCTCCTCGTTCGTTTCTTCGAGGACTCCTTATCCCGGTCTAGAAGGTCTGCTTAAAAACCCCCCCTTTTTACCCCTTATTGCTAATTTTAATAAAGAGGTTCGATTTCGACTAGTTCCTTAATTTTTCGACTAATAGACTAAAAGGTCTATTAGGGGACTAGTCTAGCCGGTCTAACTAACGGGACCGGGGCCGGGCCCGGAGTAAGATATATAGCTAGGGCCGGGGCTATAGCTATAGTTAACGACGGCGTTAAGGCTCTCGAGGGAGGAGGAGCTAAAGGGGCAATAGCTATAGTAGCAGTAGCGGGAGCCGTAGTAATTAGGGCTATAGGTCGAACCGTTTAGGTCGAGTACTAGCTATAAAGGAATAAGACTACTTACTACTATACTCTAGTAGCCTCTTTATTTAGTTCCTAGCTAGCTTTTAGAAAGATAGTTAAGTAACTATTACTAATAGGCTTTATTAGTAGAGATATATCCTATAGCTATTAGCCGGAAAGAACTTTTATAAGGAAGTATTAGTTAGCTTCCTTAAGGATTTCTTCTTACTTAGCTAGCTATAAAGAAGCTAGTAGGTTCTTAGTAGAAAAGGCTCTTAGGTAGGCCGTATAGGTCTTCCTAATACGGTTAGTTATATAGCCCCTCGAGGGAGCTATCGAGGTCTTAAGCTTTAAAAGCTACTACCTAGGAGTATCTTCCTCTTAAAGAGAGATTAGTTTTACGGTACTAACGGATTCCGTTATCGCTATACGAGTAGTAGTTAGTAGCTTCGTCTCGTAAAGGTATTCCTTTTAGTAACTCTCGTAGTCGCCTAGGGTAGTAGAATAAGCTCTCTACTATATAGAGGTTAGCCTAGAGAAGAGGGTAGCTCCCTCTATAAAGTCCGTTGCCCTAAGATAAAGAGGGGGGTCGAGAGGGTCCTACTTATTAAAGAAGACTAAATTATAAATAGTTCTATCTATATAAGCCTATAGCTCCTTTACCTACTTATCTTAATCTTAGGGCTCTATAAGAATCGTCCTATAGACTATAGGGACGATAAAAGAGTCGGTTTTCGTTATTATTATAGGGAAGGGTAGAAAAGTTAAGTAAAAATCGGCTTTTCTAATTAAGAAGGGTAAAAGGAAGCTATAAGGGATATAAGAAAGGTGCCTTTTATAGTAGCCGGAAGGTATAGGAATTCTATTCCTCCTAGGCTTATAACTCTTATAAAGAGAGATATAAGAAATATATAAAAATATATAAAGGTAAAATTAAAAGTAAGGGGTTAGATAGGTAGGGCAGAGAGATTTAATTCTTACTAAGGTAGTAATTATAGTAGGGGGATAATTATTAAATTGCTTTAATTATCCTTCTTTCCTTTATTTAACGCCCCTCTTTATACCCGTTTAGTATCTTAATTAATAAAGAAGATCCTACTTAAAGAAGCTATTAATATCCCTTTAACTACCGAGCTTTTTACCGGTTTTTCCCCTCCTTTCTAGCCGTTACCGGTATATCCGTCTTATCTCTTACTACCTCTATAGGAAGCTATCGCTACTTTTACTTCTCCTTATACCCCTACCCTCCTTTCTATACCTCTTTTTAGCTCCTTCTTCCTTCTTCTATACTAAGTATTTTTAGCTTCCTTAGTCCCTCTTACTAAGGGATATCTCTAAGAACTACGAAATTAAGCTATGCTTTACGATAGTAATAATACTAGCGTATTTAGTAATTTCCTCCTTTAATTATATAACGCGATTTTATAGGCGTTTTATTTCTTCTAGCTCCTTAATACGCGCTTATAAAGCTATAAGCTTTTCCTTATAAGATAGTTATCTTATACTTATAAGTAATAATATCTTTAATATAGTTATAACGCTATTTATAATAAAGGTTTATTTTAAGGATATATCTTCTTATTCTTTATTTCTTAAGTAGATACTTAATATATATAATAAAAATGCCTTAACTAGTTAACTACTATATCGCGCTATAAAAGTATTATATAGTTTTCTTTAAGTAGCTATCTTTATTAAGTAATAAAAAAAGAAAGCTTTAGAAATTATAAGGGAATATATATTATAATATAATTAGTTAGGTAGTAGAGATAGCTAAAGGTACTACGCTATATATATTATATTCTCCTTATTTTAAGACTAAAGCTTATAAAAAAAGGGATTTCTCTTTTTTTATTAAAGTAGTAAGTAGTTTATAATATATAAGAAAGGTAGGTATAATTCCTTATTAATACCCTACTAATATATTAATACTATATACCTAAGTACTTTATTAGCTTATACTTCTTAGTAGCGCTCTTATAAAATCACTTAAATAAAAGAAGATTTTAGTAGCTAATTTCTTTCTTTCCTACCCTCTTAAGTATAGACTATATAATCTCGTTAAATAGAGATAAAGGATAGCTCTATCTATTACTTTTTAATACTTAGGGCTAGGATTTTAGTTATACCTAGCTAGCTAAGAGACTATAAAAAAGATATTTAGTTTAGTAGAAATAGCTAAAAAAAAAAAGTAAGGAGCCTACCTTTTATTAATATTAGTATTTTTCCTACTCCTTAGCTTAAAAGGATAGATTAAGTAAAAGCTCTTTATTTAATATAGGTATAAAAGGAAGCTTTTTATTAAGGGAATTAAGGAGGAATTTATAAGCGTCCTTATTAATATAGGCGTCTTAGGTAAGTTAGATAGTTTATTAAGACCTATTCTAAAAGATTTATATCCCTAAGAACTACTTTAGCTCCCTTAGCTTAGTTATCTTATACCTTTATTATAGGCCTTTTATAGCCTCTATTATAATAGCTTCTTCTTTTTTAAGGTAAGCTAAGATAATATCGTCGACGTAGAAAAAGACTATAATTTTACCCTTTTATATTATATACGGTTCTTAAGGGACTTTCTTAAAGCCTAGGGCTTTAAGGGAACCGGTTAAATACTATTACTAAAAAGAAAAGGTAGTCTTTATAGTCCGTTTAAAGCTTTCCTTAGCTATAGAACCTTTCCTAGCTATTAAAAGCCTAGGAAAAGGCATATATAAATAATATATTCTTCCTTAAGTAAGTAGTTAATAAAGGCGTTAACTATATCTATTTAATTAAGCTTAAGGTCGAATTCTACTACTATAGCTATAAGGGTTTAAAAAGATATCCTTACTAAGGTAGTTACCTTAGTAAGAAGATCCCCTTTTTCCTACTAGTTCTTATAAATAACTAGCTAGGCCTTATACTTTTAAAGGAAGCTATATTTATTAGTCTTATAGATAAAGACCTACTTATAGCTAAGGACCTATTTTCTTCTTACCTTTTCCTTAAGGACCTCTTTAGAAGACCTTATCTCTTTATATAAGGCTAGGTAGTCTTCTAGGCCTAGAAAAACTAGTATTTAAAGGGGTGTTTTTCTAGCTACTTTTAGTTTACTAGTAGGTCTAAGAAGTCTCTTTTATATACCTTCCTTACTAATATTAGCTTAAGAAGCTAGCTTACTATAAACGCTCTATAGGAACCGTCTTTTATTAGCGTTAAATAAAAGTTAGAAAAACAATTAAAATAAAGGAGAAGTTAGTCTTCTTTAGTAACTATATTAGGCCTTATACCTTCCTTTACTTCTTAAAGTAAGGATAAAAAGGTAGCTAGGTAATCCTTTAAGAGAGGTGCCTTTCCTACCCCCTTAAGGGTCGAGATAGGAAGACTAACTAAAAAAGCTACTTTTAAATCTTCTTCTTATTTTATAAGAGGAGGCGTAGGAAGGTAAGCGTATTCTAGCTCTACCGCTTTCCTATAGTCTCTTTCTTTATCTAGATTATTTAATCTAGTAGCTTCCTCTTCTTTAAAGTTAGCGTTATCTTTAACTACTTCGATATTAGTTTCTTCTTTTATTTCCTTATTTAAGACCTCTTCTTAAGACTATTAAGAAGGGGGGATTTAAATCTTTTAAAATAGCTAACGTTATAAGAGTAAGAAGGGCTATTAATCCCTCTTTTTATTAAAGAAGCTAGATTTATTAAAAATTATATCCCTAGTTAAAATAACCTTTTATAAAAAAGGAATTTTAATCTAAAAGATATTTATAAAATTATAACTAATAAGGTAACTAATAAAGGCTCTAAGATTAAGCTTTCTTTTCTTCTTCCTTTTTAGCTATATATTAGTAGTTATTATATATACCTTATAGCTATAGGTATAAAGGTAGGCTAGCAAGGCCCTTTTTTTCGTAAAGAGCTTAAGGGGGGATTTTTAGTCTATTCCTTAGGTAGTCCCTCTAAGGGTCTAGTTCTAAAGGTAATAAGCGGTCTTAACGACTTCCCTTTAAAGGTTATAGGGAAGCTTTATAGTAAGTCTTATTATATAGGCCCTTTTTATTATAGCACCCCTTAATCTTTCTACCTTTCTATTCTAAGCTTAGGTATTCGGTGCTAATAGAAGGGGTAAAATACCCCTTTTTTAAAGCTAATTTAAGATATCCTTTATAATTACCTCTCTATTAAACTATATCTTCTTTACCTTATAGCTAAAGTAGGATTTTATCTGGTTAATAAAGTCTTAGAAGGCAAACTAGTTATACTTACTTAGGTAGGTCTATAAGAAATAAGGGAAAACTATCTTTAAAAAAGCGTTTATATAATATATTACCTTAATAAAGCTTTCTTAATCCTTAGAAACGTTGGTTTAGTCGACTTAAATTTCCTTATATAGCTAGTCTAGCTATAAAGGGGTTTATTTAGAAATTCGTCTCTTAGTCTTTCCTTAGCTATATTATTTATATTTAATAGTCTTTAGGCCCCTTATTTATACGCCTTATTATTAGCCTAGCTTATATAAAGCTAAGGGGCCTAGGTAACTAAGTTATACGTACTAAGGAAGGCTATTTCTTTAGGCTACTAAAAGAAGGTCCTTAAAACCTACCCTCTTAGTAAGGAAAGCTAACTTCTTAAGTAGTTCCTTCTTATAAATAGGTCGGAATTTAAGAATAAATTAACCGAATTTCTCCTTAATAAGCTTAATCGTTTAATTCTTCTAGACTAGCCTCGTAAGCTCTAACATTATATTCTAAAAGATTCCTTCCTCTTAAAGAAGGTAAAAGGAAATTAAGCTCGTTAAAAATTAAAGGTAAAAAGCTACCCTTTTCTATTAAAGAATTTATATAAACCTATTAGGTAATTTTATTATAAAATTCACCCTTTTATATCCCTTTATCTATATAGTTAATTCCTTAATAATAAGGTATTCCCTTTATACCTTCTTAAAAGACTAGAATTATAAGAGTATATTATAGATATTAAGGGAAGTACTAAAGTCTAAGATAGCTAATTTTTATAGGAGAAAATCGGAGGGTCTTAATAAGTAGTCTTATTAATTTATAGGGAAGATAAATACCGGATTTACTATACTAATAACTTTTCCTTAAATTTATAGTAGCGGCGTTAGTTACTATTTCCTAGACACCTAAATCTCGTCTATCTTCTTTTATAATAAGAGGTCCTTCTTAAAAGACTATTATACTATTTCTTATAGCCTCTTTAAAAGGTTAATTCCTTTAGGTCGGTTTTCTTTAAAAACCTACTAGTAGTCTTTTAGCTAATAGGGCTTTTTATATACTTAGTAGGTAGGTCGATTCCTCCTTATTTATTTCTTTAAGGAATCCTTATCTTAGTTTAAAAGGTTTATTTAAAAACCTCTCCTTTTTACCCTTTATTACTAATTTTAACGAAGAGGTTCGATTTCGACTAATTCCTTAATTTTTCGACTAACGGACTAAAAGGTTTATTAAGGGACTAGTTAGGCCGGTCTAACTAATAGGACCGGGCCTAGAGTAAAAGGCAGAGCTAGGGCTAGGACTAAGGTAGCTATTAAAGATAGTATTAATACTCTTAAGGAAGGAGGAGCTAAAGGAGTAATAGCTATAGTAGTAGTAGTAGGAGCTATAGTAATAAGGGCTATAGTAGCTATAAGGGTAGTAGGTTAAGCCGTCTAAGTCGAGTACTAGCTATAAAGGAATAAGACTACTTACTATTATACTTTAATAGCCTCTTTATTTAGTTCCTAGCTAGCTTCTTAAAAGATAGTTAAGTAATTATTATTAATAGGCTTTATTAGTAAAGATATATCTTATAGCTATTAGCCGGAAAGAGCTTTTATAAGGATATATTAGTTAGCTTTCTTAAGGATCTCTTCTTACTTAACTAGCTATAAAGAAGCTAGTAGGTTCCTAGTAAAAAAGGCTCCTAGGTATACTATATATATCTTCTTAATATAGTTAGTTATATAGCCCTTTAAAGGAGCTATTAAGGTCTTAAGCTTTAAAAGCTACTACTTAAGAGTCTCTTTTTCTTAAAGAGAGATTAGCTTTATAATATTAATAGATTTTATTATCGCTATATATATAGTAGTTAGTAGCTTTATCTTATAGAGGTATTCCTTTTAATAACTTTTATAGTTACCTAAGGTAGTAGAAAAAGCTCTCTATCATATAGAGGTTAGCTTAGAAAAAAGGGAAGCTCCCTTTATAAAATCCGTTGCTTTAAGATAAAAAGGGGGCTTAAAAAGGTCCTACTTATTAAAGAAGACTAAATTATAGATAGTTCTATCTATATAAGCCTATAGCTCCTTTACTTACTTATCTTAATCTTAAGGCTCTATAAGAATCGTCCTATAAACTATAGGGATAGTAAAAAAGTCGGGTTTTATTATTATTATAAGGAAGGGTAGAAAAGTTAAGTAAAAATCGGCTTTTTTAGTAAGAAGGGTAAAAGGAAGCTATAAGAGATATAAGAAAGGTGCCTTTTATAGTAGTAAGAAGGTATAGGAATACTATTCCTCCTAAGCTTATAACTATTATAAAAAAGATATAGCCGCCTATTAAATATAAGCGATAGCGTTAATTAATATATATAAAGTATATAATAAATATTACTTTTATAGCCTCTTAGCTAGCTAAGTATAATTAGAATCCTAGCCTTAAGTACTAAGAAGTAGTAAATAAAGCTATCTTTTATCTATATTTAATAAGATTATATAGTCTATACTTAAGAAGGTAGGAAAGAAAGAAATTAGCTATTAAAATCTTCTTTTATTTAAGCGATTTATTCTTTATAGATAATTCCTTAGATAAAAAGAGCTTATAAAAGTATACTATATCCCTTTTTAAAAGAACTATTACTTAAAGAGCTTTAAAGTAATATTATAACTATAGTTAGTAGGCTATAAGATAGCTAGCTATATTTATATAATAAGGTAGCTTAGAATAATAGTTAAGATAAGAAGTTACTTAAGCTTAGCTTACTTAAAGTATATATAAGCTAAGTAAGCTTTATATAGATAGATTACTACTTAGGAGTATAGCTTATAAGTAAGCTATAGTAAGCTATAAAAGGAATTATAGCTAAGACTATAATCTAAGGATAGTCTTTATAGGTATATATAGCTACCTACTTTTATTCTTTTAAATAAATAGCTTAATAGCTTTTAATATAATTATTATAATCTTTATTATAATCTTATTTTAAATTTTAATTACTTAATTACTTAATTATAGTCTATAGTTTATAACCTTTAACTTATTACTAATATAATATACTTATTATTACTTAGACTACGCCCTATTATATCTATTAATATAAACCCCTTAATAGGTTTATCTCTTAAGAGTAATACTAGTTATTATACGTTAAAAGGTCTTATTTAATATAATACTATATTATTTTAAGTAATATTATAACTATTAATATACTTATATAAAAAGCTAGATTAACTAACTTTAAAGCTATTATATTAGCTTAAGATATAATTCGCGATATTATTACCCTTTAATATAAGGTATAGTTACTTAAGAATAAAAGAAGTAATAAATAAGTTAAGGACCTTAAAGAAGTAGTTAAACTAAAATAGCTAGGACTATTTAATAGTATTTATAGTATACTTTAAGACTTTCTTACTTAACTTAAAGCTTACTATTAGTTTTACCTTACTAAACTCTTAGACCTAGTTAAAAAAGTACTTTATATAGGAAATTATTTATCTAAAATAATACTTACTTAGTTTAGACTTATTATAAAGGACTTTCTTAATAACTAATTAGCGTAATAAGATAATAAGATAGATAAAGTCTTTATTATTTTCTAAGGATTTAAAGAAGCTATTATAAAGGTATTTAAAATAACTAATAAAGAATAAAAAGCTAAATAAAAACTTTAGGAACTTTAATAAAGGATCTTAGTATTAAATTATACTATAAAGTTTTATTAAGTTACCTTAAAACTTAATTAAGACGACGAACCTTTTATATTACGATTTTACTATAAGCTTAAAAAAGAAGTTAAGGATAAGCTTTATAAGGAAAATCGACCTAATAACCTCTTAGACTATATTACTATAGTAGTATAAATTAACGATAGATAGTATATATAATATTAAGAAATAAAATAAGGAAAAGGAAACTAAAACCCTTCTTATAAAAATAACTTTAACTAATATACTAACTATAAAAAAAAGCGCGAAACTTTTATTACTTATACTTATATAACTAACCTAAGTAGGATAAATTTAAATATAATATAGAAAAGTAAATAAAAGTATTTTAACTATAAGAAACTTAGATATTACTTTAAAGAAGATAGATAACTTTATAAGGAGAAGAAAACCTATTAAGTACTAGCCTTAAAAGATAAGAAATACTTAAACGCTATTAATAAATAAGAACTAAAGTATAAACTCCTTAGTTAAACTATATACTATAATAATAAATATATAATATACTTAAGTAATAAGAATAGTATTAAATAGTTCTTAAAGCTATTAAGGAAAACCCTTATAATAATATAATAAAAGGATCTTAAAATATAAAAATAAGTTAAATTTATAGAACTAAAATACTTTTATTATAAAGGAGTTTCTTAAGACTAAATTAAAAAGAATAGTAAACGATTTAAAGAAGATATATAAAATAAAGATTAATAATAATAATAAGTAGTTTATAAATACTATAATAAAGAAAATATAAATATAGCCTTTATACTTATAAAACTTAAATAATAACTAAAAGAGGAATAATAAAGTATTAATAATACTAGCTTTAAAGAATAAGAAATACTTAAAGAAATAAAAGATAAGAATAAACTTATATTACTACCCTTACTATTAAGGGAAAATACTATAATTAAAGGATATACTTTATACTTTAAAGAATATAAAGAAATACTTAAAATTAAAACTTAATAGATACCTTAAATTCTTATAGAAAACTAATAAGCTATATTAATTTAATATTAACTAGTATTATATATAAGAAACTATACTATAGCTATCTCTATAGTTAATACCTTTATAGCTTTATAACTTAAATAATAATTATAAGAAGAATTTAAAGATAATTTATAAATACTACTTACTTATAAGTACTATATATATATTTTATAGATATTATATATCTACTTAGATTATATAATATACTTTTAAATAAAGGTATAATATAATACTTTCTTAGTTAAGTTTAAAGGTTAAGTACTTTTAAAACCCTACCTAAGTATAAAACTAAATTATTAGAAAATTAATTAATACTACTTAAATAACTAAGTTATATTATTAGAACCTAATTATAATATATTATTATTATTAAGATTATACTAAGGACCTAGCTAGAGGTATCTAGAACTTTAATATTAAATAGGAGGGAAAAACTAAAGTGCTTAAGGGAAAACCCTCCCCTCTTTTAGTATAGGTCCGCCTCGATCGAGGTCGTAGTAGTAGTATATAGGAAATTTACGCCGGCTACCGCGGGCTCCTCTTATAAAATCGCGTCTTAGCGCGGGCCCTCTTAGGCTATAGCCGCTACTATCTCGAGCGGCCGCGGCCCAAGCTCGCTAGCCCGGGCCTAGGGTTATAGGTAGTAGTCTCTCTCTAAGGGCCTAACTCGCGGGCGCCTCTATTTACCTTAGCTCCTACGTTATAGCCGTATAGCCGCGGTTACGTTAGCTTATCGGTCTATTAGTTAATAGGGTAGGTAATATCTAGTTACCGGGCTAGGCGCTAGTATAGGTCGCTCCTAGGTAGGGCCGGCTAATCGAAATTTAGTTAGCCGGCTCTACTAATTATAAATCGGTTCCTATCTAGCTACGCGACTTCCTAATTAAGGGCGCGGCGGCTTATATTTACCCTCTATCTTATAGTTACTAATTACGCGCGCCCGGCTCGCGCCTATATATACCTACCCTCCCCCCCTAGTTCCGTATATACCTCCTCCTATCCCTCTATTATCTATCTCTTTTATAGGCCTAACTATTACTTCGCCCGCCTTATTTCTATAACTCTAGGTCTCCTTAATACCGTATTTAGTTCGCTCGTCGTCGCGTTATAATATCTAACTAGGAAGCCGACTTAGGTAGTAGCGGCTCGCCTCCTCTAAAACCCCCTCCTTATAAGAAAGTCGCTATAGTAGTAGGATTAAAGCGCTCTATCCTATATTTTATATATATTAAGCGTCTTACTAGTAAGCTTACCTATAAGTCCTTTACTAGCTATTAAAACTAGTCTTATATATATTAATCCTAGCTTTATCTTAGGTCGGTCCTACCTTTAGTATTTTTACTAACTTTAATAGCTATAAAGGCTAAAGTATATATCGCTTACGCTAACTTTAACTAGTCTTATTACTAAGTAAGTAACCCTTTCCTACTATAGTACTATCTAAGTTTAGTATTAATCTAAGTTCTAGATTACCTCTAAAAGTAAGGAGGCCGCTAGTGCCCTCTACTAAGTATAGTCTAAGGTTAATAGCCCTTCTCTTATTAAGGGTTTAGTATAAGAGCGCCTTTATTATACTACTTTAGAAACTTATATTCGCGCTAGTTAGAAGGCCCCCGCCGCTAAGGGTAAGGGCGCGTTAAGCGAGTCTGCCCTTAGTCCGGCTATAGTCGCTAAGAATATAAAAATACTCGCGTTAGCTTTTACCCGTTTTATAGATAATACCCGCTATATATATAAGTCCCTAAAAAAGTACTTAGGTAAGTTTAGCGACGCTATTAAGACCCTAGCTTAAGTTAGGCCTAAGTCGCTCTTAGTCGCTTAGAAGACTCTTATAATAGTTAACGATCTCGCTAACTATTTCTATCCTATTACTAGTAACGGCCCTAATATAGAGGATAGCGGCTTTAATCTTACTAGTCTTACTAAGCCTATTCTAGCCTTAATCCCTATCGATAAAGGGAAGGGTAAAGGTAAGGGTAAGGCGGTAGCTATATCTAAGGCCCTATTTAAGGCTAAGGCTAAGGTATTTATACCCGCGGCTATTATAGAGCCGGCTTAGGAGCTAACCGCGTCTCCCTCTAACGCCGAGCTATAGCCTAGTAGTTCTCCTAGCGCTAAGCCCGCCCTAAAGCGTCCTTATCTTATATCGCCTACCGATCCTACTAACGCTCTTAACTTTATTTAGTAGCGTCTTTATAGCTATCGCAGTTCGGTCTTAGCTAAGATTATTACTAGTCTTAACCTCGATTAGATCTATAGTTATAATATAAGCTATAGCGAACGCCTCTATACCGCCGCTAGTATAAGTCTTACCTTAGTATAGACCCTAGTCGTTACTCTATCTTATAAGCTAGCCGTCTAAGCTAGCTCTAGTTTAGGTTCGGGGTTAGGTCCGTTCGGTTATTATTAGGGTTCTTATAGCGGTAGTAGTCCCTATACTCCTTATAAGCCTTAGATTACTCCCTCTTATACTCCGCGTACTACCTTAGGGGGGTCTTATTATTCCTACCGCGATAATAAGGCGGACGTTACTATTAATAAGCTAGGCTAAGGTCGTAGTTTAAGGGGGGCTAGTTATTAGCTCTATCTTAGTTCGGTTCTAAGTTAGGTCTTATTTAGTTATAGTCTTTTAGTAGTAGGTCTTATTCTATAGCTATTAAGGTTAGTTTAGTTAAGTTATATTAGTTTTATTCGGTTTATAGTTTAATCGGCGAGGTTTACGCTTAGTCTAGGTCTAGTTTAGTTAAAGCTATAGTCCTATAATCGTAAGTCCTTTCCTTTTCTAGGTCGCCTTAATAAGGGAGGTATTTAGCTAGGGTAGTCTTAGTTAGGGCCGCTCTATCCTTAACGCGGCCTCGGTTCTATTATCTAATATATCTATATATAGCCTCTAAGCTAGGTCGAACTAGCGGAGCTTACCTAAGCGAAAGAACTATTACGCTAGCGGCGCTATAGTCCTTTTCCCTTAAAGGCCCGCTCTTATATTACTTATATCCTAGGCCTATATTAAGAGGGACTCCCTTACCTTTATTATTAATAGATAGTCGATTATCGTATAGTAGATAGTATCCTATCTTTATCTATAGGTATATATTAGTAAAACTACGCTAAGGACTTATTAGTTAAAGAGGAAGTTATTAAGCTTAATCTTTCCTATATATATCTAAGTAATTACTATACTAATATACTTAGAGAGGCCCTTATAATAGTCTAGCGTTATTGCCTTATTAAACTAAGGCGGGAAGTTAGCGGGGTAAAGGGTAGTTTAGTATTATTAGATTATATCTTCCTTAGCGTTTTATTAAGCGGCCTATTCCTCGTTTAGCCTTTTAAGCGACTTAGCTTTATCTAAAAGGTCGTCTATTCCTATCTAGCTCTAGACCCCCCTTATCTCCTCTACGAGGGGGGGTCTACCTAGAGGTAGTACTACTAGGGGTCTACCCTCTCTTTAGCATCGCCTCCTTTTAAGTATACCCGCGACCGCGTTAAACGCGCGTTAGATTTAGCCTAGGAGCCTTAAGTCTTTTAGCCTTTAAAGGGTATCCGTTATTCTTTAGTTTAAGTAAAGGTTAATTAAGGGCACCTATACCTCCGCTTCGACTTAGTAGACTAAGGTCGCGCGGTAGGCACCTATTATTACTTAAAGGTAGGCTAACTAGTCTTAAGTAAGGTCCTATACGATTCCGCGTAGTTTCCCCCCTATAGGCGTTATCTTATAGAATATAACTATAGCGTAGGAGATTAGGGACCGGATTACCTTACTATAGACTTCTTTAGCGCGTAGTAGGGTATAGCCCTATATAGACGCCGCGAGCCCGGTTAGGGCTATAGTCTAGCGCTTTAACTTCGCTTAGAGTTATTTTAGGTACGCCTTTTAGTATAGTTTCTAGTATACCTAAACCCTTAGTAGGTAGGCCTCTTAGACCGGGGTTACTACGTTAGCCCTAAGGTAGACCGGCGTCGTTATCGCTTATCTTCTTTATATAAAGTATAGTAATTCGCTCTTCGATAGTTCGAAAGTAACTACGAACTTAGTCGCCTATTCCGCGTATACCTTCTAGGCTTCCTTTAAGCGTACTACTATAGTAGCCTTATTAGGTCTAATACTAACTATATTTATATTATTAGCGAAGCTAACGGTATAAATACTATATATTATACTAAGCTTTTTATATAAGGGGGTTATATAGTATAGAAATAGGATTAAGGATAAAGGGGAGCCTTAAAGGACTCCTATTAGTACTTAAGTTAGCTTTAAGGTCCTCTTATTAAAGTAAAAGGTTAATCTTTTATCGCTTATAAAGCTTAGTATTAAGCTCGTAAGCTACCTAGGGTATCCCTTAAGCTTTAGTTCCCTTATAAGCTTATTATAATTAACTATATTAAATACGCCCTTAATATCTAGCTATAGGAATAATATAATACCCCTTTAGGCCTACGTTATATATACTAGTTCTATTACTAATAGGATCGCCGCCTCTATAAAGCATTCCCTCCTATTCCCTATTTATCTATTTAGTAAGATACCGTTTACCTTCGCTACTCCTACGATCCTCTAAGCTAGTATCTACTTAAGTACTTTTCCTACTATAGGTAGGAGGGAGATTAGTCTCTAACCCCCTACTATATAGTAGGCGTCCGGCCTCTTACCTAGCTTTTAAATAACTACTATATTCGCGCTATAGAACTAACCTAGGAAATATAAAAGTTAGGTATAGGCGTTAAAGATCGTAGCTAGTCGCTAGACTAAGGCTAGGCCGTACTTCTTAATAAACCCTAAGGGGACGCTATTTAGACCCGCCGCTTTCTAGCTTACTATCTTACTTAGCGCCCCTATAACGTTAGCTAGCCGGATTTATTAATTAACTATAAAGGTCGCCTCGGCCGTAGGCCAGGGTAGCCCTTAAGTCGTACCGGCCTTTAATAGGAAGAACTTAGCGGCTAGTAGCTAGGCCTTCCCTTTAAAGGTTTCTATTAGTTAGTCCTTACCTTCCTTAACTAACGGTAGGATATAGGTCGGTTTTAGTAATAGCCTACTATAGAGTCTTACCTACCTTTCTATATTTTAAAGCTTAGTATTATCGGCGCTAAATTCCTCTAAGAACTCGCGCTAGTAGGCCCTCCTCGCCTTATAGATAGTCTGCTTTTAAGCTATAAACGCCTTATATAGGTCTTCTTAGTTTACCTTATTCCTTTCCTACCTATACTTCCTCCTTACCCTCTTAGCCTCCCTTATCGCCCTCCTTACTTCTAAGGTAAACTATATATTACCCTTAGGTAATACTCGCCCTTAGCGTAGAACTATAGCTATCGCGATCTACGCTAAAGTAGTAAAGATATAGTCTAGGTCTTTATCGATATCCTTAAGCGTTTAAAGTATTAACTAATATAGTCCTAGCTAGGATATAGTCTTAGCTTCGACTAGCTTTACTTTTACTTCTTTCTACCTTAGGGCTAGTTTAAGTACCTAGGCCTAGATATCGACCTATAGTATAATAGTTTAAGGGATATAGTTTAACCTAGTTAGGTTTAGGTCGGGCCTAGTATACTATATTCCGGTCTTTAGCGTTACCTAAGCTAGGTTAATAATACTATCCCTTTAGCTATAAAAGAATCTTATATACTTCCCTCTTAAGGTAGTAAGTTTAAGTTATAGCTTTATTGCCTTTTATATAAGTTATATCGCGCTATCTAAGGTTCTATTATATTCGTCCTAAAGTAGGTAATAGATATTAAAGTCCCTTACTATTACTATAGGGTACTTTAGTTCGATTACGCTTAGGTCGCGTAGCGCTCTTACCCTCGCGGCCTCTAATAGTAAGTAAATCGCTTATAGTTTAGTACTATCCGTAAAAATTACCTCGCTTTAATTTAGTCTAAACTAAGGCGACTAAGTCCTTAGCCTAAGCCTTTTATATATATATAGCGTATACCTCCCCTCCTTATAGACTAGGCTATAGGGCGCCGCTTTAAGGGGGGGGGGGCCGCCTCTTAGTATAGCTTCTACTTCCTATAGTACTATTAAGTTAAAGCTAGCCTAGTAGTAAAGCGCTAACTAAGCTAGCTTATATCTCTTTTATATATTCTAAAATAATACTTTTAGTTATATATAGGTAGGGTTAAGGTAAAAGGGGTTATCTATATAAGGAGGGAGGCGCTTTATCTCCTAGCGCTTCTTTATTTACTATACTTATAAATATCGTTTATACTTAGTTTAGCCTCCCTAGCCCTACTAGCTAGCGGGTATCTTAAGCTCGACCTCTTATCCTAGCGCGGTCTACCTAGTCCCCGCTTCTAGACTATAGTCGATTTAAGAACGCCTTAGGTTTCGACGGTAAGGAGTACCTATTACTTAGCGTATATCTAGGTATTCGCGAACCATTAAGGTTAACGTAAGTAGTTTTCCCTTACCTTTTCTTAGGCTTTATTCGCTATAGGGTAGGTCTAGGTCTATAATAGGTAGTCCCCTTAGTATAAGATATAGTTATAGGGGATTTCGCCCTTCTTAGCCTTATATTTATCCTTACCTTTATTATATATTATACTTTTATATTAGCTATAAAGTTATATTAATATATATCGCTTAGCGATATAGCTATATCTATAGTAGTTATAGTACCTCTATAGTTAGACTAACTTATCGTAGGGTTTATATTAAAAGATCTATACTTTAAGGACTAAGCCTAGGTCGTAGAGCCTATTAGCTTCCTTTAAGCTACCGACCTTAATAAGTATAGTCGTCGCCGTCGATATCTTAAATTAAGGGTATAGCGCCTAGGCCTAAAGGACCTTAACTTTATTCGCCTCTATAATCTTATAAAGTAATCGCTCCCTATTTACTATTACTACCCTTAAAGAGACGTTCTTTATAACTACTATATACGCGCGGTAGGAGATTATAGCCTTTAGTCTAAACACGGCCTTAACCTAGCCTTAGTCCCTTTAATAGGCTCTCGCCGCGGTATTAAATATAACCGCGATATCTCTACTTTAAAGGCGCCTCGCCGCTATAGCGCTTATAGCTTTTAGGGCCGTATTTACCGCCTTTACTATATCCTTTAGTTCGCGGCTTAGGATTTTAGGCGGTGCCTTAGTAGGGACCACGATAATCTCGCGTTTATAGCGCGGTAGGACCTATTTTACTATAGCTTTATATTAAGTCGGTTCTTTAATCTCGGCTACGACCGCGGCCTAGGTTCGCTTAAGGCCCCCTAGGCCTAAAGCGATGCCTAGGCAAAGTTCTTTCTTAACTACCTCTTTAATTATATCCTAGATTATCGTCTTAAAGCTCTCGTCTACGCGGAGTACCGCCAACGACGCGCTACTAGCGTAGCTCTTCGCCTTAGAGAGCTATTTAACTACTACCTATACCCTACTAAACTATACGCTTAGGATAAAGCCCGCGAGTTCGTCGTATACTACTTTTTCTATAAGGTCGCTCGGCGCTTAGGCCGGTATCGTATCGCTACTTTAGGTTTATTAACTCGCTCTATTAAGGTATATAAATTTAAGTAGCGTCTCTTTACGCTACGCGCTTTAATCGAGCCTAGTATATCGAGGGCCGCTACTATATTTACTTACCCCTTAGCCTTAGCGTAATATCGTTACTAAAGGTAATTAATATTACTAAATTAATTCCTAGTATTAGTTAGTATTTTAGTCGCGATATATACCTACTATAAGCGTATATCGGTTTTACGAGAAGTTTTTCTAATTATAATATATTACTTAAATACCGTAATAATTATAATTTATTAATAAGATATCTTTTAAAGATATATAAAATTTATAAATATATTAAAATAAAAGAATAGTATAACGCTACTTACTTTAAGGTATTTAAACCCTTAATCTTTTAAAAACTTATATAATAAGTTAAATATAATAAAGAAGATTATAATAAATATATATATTAAAACTATAAAGTTTATAAATATAAAAATATATAAGTATAGTATAAATAATATAATAGTATACTAAAAGATTATTAGTAATATATATAAAAGCTATAAGCTATATTTAATTAAGGAAAATTAATATAGAGATAATATATAAAAAATAAAAAGATATAAAATAAAAACTTAACCTTAAATATAAAAATAAATAAAAGTATAAAGTATAGTCTATAATTAACTATACGTACTAGTTAAAAGGCCACCCCGTCACGCTAAACGGCCACCCAAAAGTGGGTCAACTGTGGCTTGGTCGCCGCGCAGCGCCGATGCCGCAAAGGTGTGTGCGCGCATTCGCTGCCGGCATCGAGGTGCGCGCCAGAGGGCATGTTGAAGCCGCAATTGAAGCCGCAAAGTGAAGCTGGCCGTGATGCAAATTCAAGTACGTAGGGCCATGTTCTTGGGGTCGTAGAAAACACACTTCCGTCAATTCAAATGCAGCGTTAACGCCGGTAGCTATAGTAGACCCTCTGCACACAATTCCTGCTGTACAGACTCCTCCTCATCCACCTGCCGGTCCATCTCGTTAAAATCGGCTAAAGGGTCGTCTTCATCCTCTATATCCTCACCTCCTTGACGAATTGAGGGTATCGGCATTGGCTGCGTGGCACAGCGAATCGTGCCCTGCGTCTCGCCCGGGCCAGTAAGCTCATCGTCAGAGTCAGGCGTGCGGCGTACGGCACGCTGATACGCTCGTGGCATCGCTGTGCCAGGCTCGTACGAATCGCCATTGGCTTGAAGGTATTCCAACCCCGTTTGGTCACATCAGCAGCGCTGCCGGCGGTGTTGACGGTAGCAGCAGCAGCTTTCCTCCAGCCTTGCCCCAGCCTTGCGCTTCTTACCCGTAGCCTTCGTCTTCGTACTTTGGAGAGCCGCCGGCGCTGTGGACGGCGGCGGCCTTGTGGCCTCGCTGCGTTCGTCGGATTCCGCGATATCGTGTGCTGACGGCTCTCCGCGTGGCCGTTACGACCTCCTGCTGCCTCGAGGTTCAATGAGCCCTTGGGCCGGCCTTTCCGTGCATAGGAGTGGATCGTGAGGAGCATCGTTAGGGCTTGTGCTCTGCCATGCCAGAGCTCGTCAACGTCATTCATTTCGAAGGAACGGCGGCGGCGGCATTGGGCCGCTTGAAAATATCGTGACGGCAAGGAAGGCCAACCAAGACTTGACTTGAAGCCGCAGTGATGAAGAAGATCACAGCGGCCGGGCGGCGGCTTTTCTTGGTCGCTTGAAGCGGCATTCCTTGCCACAGCGCGGTATTCGCCCCCTATCTTCTGGAGCCCAAACTTTGCGGTATCGGACCTTGCGCGCGACCAAGCCACAATTGACCCACTTTTGGGTGGCCGTTTAGCGTGACGGGGTGGCCTTTTAACTAGTACCTAACTATAAAGTAGTATAATATAAATAATATAGTATTAAGAAATAAGAAATCTTTAATTAGCTATAAGAAATTAGTTTCTTAAGCTTTAATATAATACTATATAATAAAAATATAAAGGAATATTATTAATAATAAATTAAAGAAGAATACCTAGATAAAATAAATAAAGACTAAGTAAAAAATAAAGTATATTATTTATAAAAGGGCTATAAACTAATATAATATAATAAGATCTAAGGACCTTATATATAGTAATAGTAAGCTATAGTAACTAAATAGTATTAAATATTTAAATCGCGGGATATTATATATATATATTATTATTAAGATTATACTAAGGACCTAGCTAAAGGTATTTAAAACTTTAATATTAAATAAAAGGGAAAAACTAAAGTACTTAAAGGAAAACCCTCCCTTTTTTAGTATAGGTCTACCTTAAATAAAGTTATAGTAGTAGTATATAAGAAATTTATATTAGCTACTACGAGCTTTTCTTATATATTTATATTTTAGTATAAGCCCTCTTAAGCTATAGCTACTACTATCCTAAGCGGCTATAGCCTAGGCTCGCTAGCCTAGGCCTAGGGTTATAAGTAGTAGTCTCTCTTTAAGGGCTTAGCTTATAAGCGCCTCTCTTTTTTATAGCTCCTACGTTACTATTATATAGCCGCGGTAGCGGCTACGTTAGCTTATTAGTTTATTAGTTAGTAAGGTAGGTAATATCTAGTTACTAAGCTAGGCGTAGGTATAGGTCGCTCTTAAGTAAGGCTAGCTAATCGAAATTCGGTTAGCTAGCTCTATTAATCGAAAATTGGTTCCTATCTAGCTATATAACTTCTTAATTAAGGGCGTAGTATCCTATATTTACTATTAATTATATAGTTACTAATTATATATACCTAGCTCGCGTATATATATACCTGCCCTCCTTTTATAGTTTTATTTTTATTTCCTCTTACCTTTTTATTTATTATCTCTTTTATAGGCCTTAGTTCCTTACTTATATTATTTTTATATTCTTAGTTCTCCTTAGTACTACTTTTAGTTCGTTCGCTATTATATCGCTATATCTAACTAAGAAGCTAACTTAGGTAGTAGCGGCTCGCTTTCTTTAAAGCCCCCTCCCTATAAGAAAGTCGCTACTATAATAAGATCGGAACGCTCTATCCCTTATTTTATATATATTAAGCGCCTTACTAGTAAGCTTACCTATAAGTCTTTTACTAGCTATTAAAACTAGTCCTATAAGTATTAGTCTTAGTCTTATCTTAGGTTAGTCTTACCTTTAATACTTTTTACTAACTTTACTAGCTATAAAAGCTAAAGCGTATATCGCTTATGCTAACTCTAACTAGTCTTATTATTAAGTAAGTAACCTTACCCCGCTATAATATAGTTTAAGTTTAGTATTAATCTAAGTTCTAGATTACCTTTAAAGGTAAGGAGGCCGCTTATACCTTCTACTAAGCTTAGTATAAGGTTAATAGCCCCTCCCTTATTAAGGGCTTAGTATAAGAGCGCTTTTACTATACTATTTTAGAAACTTATATATATACTAGTTAAAAGGCCCCTACTACTAAAGGTAAGGGCGCGTTAAGCGAGTCTACCTTTAGTCTAGCTATAGTAGCTAAAAATATTAAGACGCTTACCTTAGCTTTTACTTATTTTATAGATAATACCTATTATATATATAAGTCCTTAAAGAAATACCTAAGTAAGTTTAGCGATACTATTAAGACCCTAGCCTAGGTTAAGCCTAAGTTACTCTTAGTTACTTAAAAGACTCTTATAGTAGTTAATAATCTTACTAACTATTTTTATCTTATTACTAGTAATAATTATAATAGTAAGGGTAGCGGTTTTAACCTTACTAGGCCTAGTTTAGCCTTAGCCCCTTTTAATAAAAGAAAGGGTAAGGGTAAAAGTAAAGGTAAAGTAGCTATTACGTTTAAGGGTTTATTTAAGGCTAAGGCTAAGGAGTCCGCTACTATTACTATACTTATAGTTATCTTAAAGCTAATATAAGAGCTTACTACGTTACCCTTTATTAGCTTTAACGCTAAGTTATAGCTTAGTAGTTCTCTTAGCGCTAAGCTTACTTTAAAGCGTCCTTATTTTATATCGCTTACCGACCCTATTAATACTCTTAACTTTATTTAGTAGCGTCTTTATAGTTATCGCGGTTTAGTCTTAGCCGAGATTATCGCTAGTCTTAACTTTAATTAGATTTATAGTTATAGTATAGGCTATAACGAACGCCTCCGCGCCGCCGCTAGTATAGGTCCTACCTTAGTATAGACCCTAGTTATTACTTTATTTTATAAGCTAGCTATCTAAACTAGCTTTAGTTTAAGTTTAAGGTTAAGCCTAGCTAGTTATTATTAGGCTTCTTATAGCGGTAGTAGTCCTTATACTCCTTATAAGTCTTAAGTTACTCTCTCTTATATCTTATATACTACCTTAAGGGGGTCTTATTATTCCCGATATAATACTAAGGTAGATATTACTACTAATAAGTTAAGCTAGGGTTATAGTTTAAGGGCTAGTTATTAGCTCTATCTTAGTTTAGTTTTAAGTTAAGTCTTATTTAGTTATAGTCTTTTAATAGTAAGTTATATTTTATAGCTATTAAGGCCGGCTCGGTTAAGTTATATTAGTTTTATTTAGTCTATAGTTTAAGCGGAAAGGTTTACGCTTAGTTTAGGTCTAATTTAGTCGATATTATAAACCTATTATTATAAGTCCTCTCCCTTTCTTAGATCGCTTTAATAAGAGAGGTAGTTAGCTAAGGTAGTCTTAGTTAAGGCCGCTTTATCTTTAGCGCGACCCCGCCCTTATTATTTAGTATATCCGCGTATAGCCTCTAAGCTAGGTCGAACTAGCGGAGCTTACTTAAGTAAAAGAACTATTACGCTAGTAGCGCTATTATTTCTTTCCCTTAAAGGCTTGCTCTTATATTGCCTATATCCTAGGCTTATATTAAGAGGGACTCTCTTACCTCCTTTATTAATAAATAGTTAATTATCGTATAGTAAATAGTATCTTATTTTTATTTATAAGTATATATTAGCGAGACTATACTAAGGACTTATTAGTTAAAGAGGAAGTTATTAAGCTTAATCTTTCTTATATATATTTAAGTAACTACTATACTAATATACTTAGGGAGGCCCTTATAATAGTCTAGCGTTATTACCTTATTAAACTATAATAAGAAGTTAGTAAGGTAAAGGGTAGTTTAGTATTATTAGATTATATCTTTCTTAGTATTTTATTAAGCGGCTTAATTTTTATTTAGCCTTTTAAGCGACCTAGCTTTATTTAAAAGGTCGTTTAATCCTATCTAGCTCTAGACCCCCCTTATCTCCTCTATAAGGGGGGGCCTACTAGGTAGTAGCGCTACTAAGGGCCTACTTACTCTCTAGTATCGCCTCCTCTTAAGTATACCTATAACTATATTAAATATATACTAAATTTGGCTTAAGAGCCTTAAATCCTTTAACCTTTAAAAGGTATTTATTATTCTTTAGTTTAAGTAGAGGTTAATTAAAGGTACTTATACCTTTACTTTTACTTAATAAACTAAGGTCGCGCGGTAAGCGCTTATTACTACTTAAAGGTAAGCTAACTAGTCTTATACTAAGTCTTATATAATCTTATATAGTTTCCCCTTTATAAGTATTATCTTATAGAATATAACTATAGCGTAAGAAATTAAGGACCGGATTACCTTATTATAGACTTCTTTAGCGTATAGTAAGGTATAGCCTTATATAAATAACGTAAGCTTAGTTAGGGTTATAGTCTAGCGCTTTATCTTTATTTAGAGCTATTTTAGGTATACCTTTTAATATAGTTTCTAGTATACCTAAACCCTTAGTAAGCGGGCCTCTTAGACTAGTATTACTATATTAGTTTTAAGGTAGACTAATATTATTATCGCTTATCTCCTTTATATAAAGTATATTAACTCGCTCTTTAATAGTTTAAAAGTAACTATAAACTTAGCTACTTACTCTATATATACCTTTTAGGCCTCTTTTAAGCGTGCTACTATTATAGCCTTATTAGGTCTAATACTAACTATATTTATATTATCGGCGAAGCTAATAATATAAATACTATAAATTATACTAAGCCTCTTATATAAAGGGGTTATATAGTATAAAAATAAGATTAAGGATAAAGGGGAGCTTTAAGGGACTCCTATTAATACTTAAGTTAGCTTTAATATCCTTTTATTAAAGTAAAGGGTCGATCTTTTATTACTTATAAAGCTTTATATTAAGCTTATAAGCTATCTAAGGTATCCTTAAAGTATTATTATTATTATTAAGATTATACTAGTAACCTATCTAAAGGTATCTAGAACTTTAACGTTAAATAAGAGGGAAAAGCTAGAGTGCTTAAAGGAAAACCCTCCCCTCTTTTATAGCTAGTCCGCCCTTATACTAGGTCGCGGTTATAATATATAAGAATCTTACGCCGGCTATCTTAGGTATCGTTATAGTTAGTCGGAATTATATTAGCCCTACTATAAAGTAACCTTAGAAAGTAACTCCTTTATATACGCGGGGTATATAGCGTTAATCAGTAGTACGAGCGTTTTTAGTTAACGGTTAATAGTTAATTATATAATTATCTTTAACCTTATCTTATAATAATATCTTCTTAGGCTCTACCTTATTTTTCCGCCGTAAGGCTTAGCGGGCTATTTTTTATTAGTACCGGCCTTTAGCTAGGCCGGTAGTTAGGTTATCGCACCGGCTTTACGCCGTACTTATCGAGTTACTAGTATCGGCCCTAGGTTTTTATTTTCCCGGTTAAGGGGCCCGGACTAAGGTTAAGGGGAGGTCCTAACGAATTCGTCGCTAGGTCTAAGTAGGCGAGGTCTAGGCCGGCCTACTTATAGCGGGGCTAGACTACTAGTATATTTATAAGCGCTTCTAGAAGCGCTAATTAGCTAATTAATAAGTAGGTTAGCGTAGTCTACTAGTTTAACTAAAAATTAATCGTGCCCTTAGCTAGATTTAAACTAACTTTAGCGTTATAGCTAGTAAGCTTCTTAGGTATATAAGTACTATACTATAAGGGTTATCCTTAAAGTATTAGTTCCTTTATAAGCTTATTATAGTTAACTATATTAAATACGCCCTTAATATCTAGCTATAAGAATAATATAATACCCCTTTAGGCCTAAGTCGCGTATATTAGTTTTATTACTAGTAAGATCGCTACCTTTATAGAGCGCTCTCTCTTATTATTTATTTATCTATTTAATAAGATACCGTTCGCTTTTATAGCTCTTATAATCCTTTAAGCTAGTATCTACTTAAGTACTTTCCCTACTATAGGTAGGAGGGAAATTAGTCTCTATCCTCTTACTATATAGTAAGCCTTTAGCCTCTTACCTAGCTTTTAAATTACTATTATATTCGCGCTATAAAACTATTCTAAGAAATATAAGAGTTAGGTATAAGTATTAAAGATTATAGCTAGTCGCTAAACTAAGGCTAGTTTATACTTCTTAATAAACCTTAAAGGGACGCCGTTTAAACTTATTACTTTTTAGCTTACTATCTTATTTAGCGCCGCTATAACGCTAGCTAGCTAAATCTATTAATCGACTATAAAGGTTACCTTAGCTATAAGCTAAGGTAGCCCTTAAGTTATACCTACCTTTAATAAGAAGAACTTAGCGGCTAATATCTAAGCCTTCCTTTTAAAGGTTTCTATTAATTAATCTTTACCTTCCTTAACTAGTAGTAAGATATAAGTTAGTTTTAGTAGTAGCCTATTATAGAGTCTAGCCTACCTTTTTATATTTTAGAGCTTAGTATTATTAGCGCTAAATCCCTTTAAGAACTTACGCTAATAAGCCCTTCTTACCTTATAGATAGTTTACTTTTAAGCTATAAACGCCTTATATAAGTCTACTTAGTTTACCTTACTCTTTTCTTACTTATACTTCCTCCTTACTTTCTTAGCCTCCCTTATCGCCCTCCTTACCTTTAAGGTAAACTATATATTACCCTTAAGTAATGCTTACCCTTAGCGTAGAACTATAGCTATCGCGATCTATACTAAAGTAGTAAAAATATAGTCTAGGTCCTAGTTAATATTCTTAAGCGTTTAAAGTATTAGTTAGTATAGTCTTAGCTAAGATATAGTCTTAGCTTTAACTAGCTTTACTTTTACTTCTTTTTACCTTAAGGCTAGTTTAGGTACTTAAGCTTAGGTATCGACCTATAATATAATAGTCTAAGAGATATAGTTTAACCTAGTTAGGTCTAAGTTAAGCTTAGTATACTATATCTTAGTCTCTAGTATTACTTAAGCTAGGTTAATAGTACTATCCCTTTAGCTATAGAAAAATTATATATACTCCCCTCTTAAGGTAGCGAGTTTAAGTTATAATCTTATTACTTCCTATATAAGTTATATCGCGCTATCTAAGGTTTTATTATATTTATCTTAAAGTAAGTAATAAATATTAAAGTCCCTTACTATTACTATAAGGTGCTTTAGTTTAATTATACTTAGGTTATATAATATACTAGCCCTTATAGCTCTTAATAGTAAGTATATCGCTTATAGTTTAATACTATCCTTAAAAATTACCTTACTTTAATTTAGTTTAGACTAAGGCAACTAAGTCCTTAGCTTAAGCTTTTTATATATATATAGCGCGTACCTCCCCTCCTTATAGACTAGGCTATAAAGCGCTACTTTAAAAGGGGGGGGGGGCTGCCTCTTAGTATAGCTTTTACTTTCTATAGTACTATTAAGTTAAAGCTAGCTTAGTGGTAAAGCGCTAACTAAGCTAACTTATATCTCTTCTATATATTTTAAAATAGTACTTTTAGTTATATATAAGTAGGGTTAAAGTAAAAAGGGTCGTTTTTATAAAGAAGGAGGCGCTTTATTTCTTAGCGCTTCTTTATTTACTATACCTATAAATATTATTTATACTTAGTTCGGCCTCCCTAGCCCTACTAGCCGGCGGGTATCTTAAGCACGACCTTTTATTTTAGCGCGGTTTACTTAGTCCTTACTTTTAAACTATAGTTAGTTTAAGAACGCCCTATATTTCGATAGTAAGGAATACTTATTACTTAGCGTATATATAAGTATTTACGAACTATTAAGGTCGTTATAAGTAGTTTTCCCTTACTTTTTCCTAGGCTTTATTTACTATAAAGTAAGTTTAGGTTTATAATAAGTAGTCCCTTTAATATAAGATATAGTTATAAGGGATTTCGCCCTTTTTAGCCTTATATTTATCCTTACCTTTATTATATACTATACTCTTATATTAGCTATAGAGGTATATTAATATATACTATCTAGCTATATAGCTATACTTATAGTAATTATAGTACCTTTATAATTAAACTAACTTATTATAGGGTTTATATTAAAAGATTTATACTTTAAAGACTAAGCTTAAGTTATAAAGCTTATTAGCCTCCTTTAAGCTACTAACCTTAATAAGTATAGTTATTACTATTAATATCTTAGATTAAGGGTATAGCGCCTAGGCTTAGAGGACCTTAACTTTATTTACCTTTATAATCTTATAAAGTAATTACTTTTTATTTACTATTATTACTCTTAAAGGGATATTCTTAGCGACTACTATATATATATAGTAAGTAATTATAGTCTTTAGTCTAAATATAGCCTTAACCTAGCCTTAGTCCCTTTAGTAGGCGCTTACCGCGGTATTAAATATAACTATAATATCTTTACTTTAAAGGCGTTTTACTACTATAGCGCTTATAGCTTTTAGGGCTATATTTACCGCCTTTACTATATCTTTTAGTTCGCGGCTTAAGATTTTAAGCGGCGCCTTAGTAAGGACTATAATAATCTTACGTTTATAGTATAATAAGACCTATTTTACTATAGCTTTATATTAAGTTAGTCTTTTAGTCTTAGCTATAACTATAGCCTAGGTTTACTTAGGGCCCCCTAGGCCTAAAGTAATACTTAAGTAAAGTTCTTTCTTAACTACCTCTTTAATTACTTCTTAAATTATTATCTTAAAGCTCTCGTTTATATAAAGTACCGCTAATAACGCGCTATTAGTATAGCTCTTTACCTTAAAGAGCTATTTAACTACTACTTATACCTTACTAAACTATACGCTTAAGATAAAGCCCGCGAGTTTATTATATACCGCTTTTTCTATAAGGTCGCTTAGCGCCTAAGCTAGTATTATATCGCTGCTTTAGGTTTATTAACTCGCCCTATTAAGGTATATAAATTTAAGTAATATCTTTTTATACTATACGCTTTAATCGAGCTTAGTATATCGATAGCCGCTACTATATTTACTTACCCCTTAGCCTTAGTATAGTATCGTTATTAAGGGTAATTAATACTACTAAATTAATTCTTAGTATTAGTTAGTATTTTAGTCGCGATATATACTTACTATAAGCGTATATTAGTTTTATAAGAAGTTTTATTTTATTATTTTATATATATACTTTTAGACTATAGTATAATAAGTAATTACGTTTTACTTAGAGTTATTAATTATTACTAACTTATATAGAAATATAAGAAAGATTTATATAAACTTATAAATATTAAAAGAGAGGCCTTTAACTATAATAATAAAATTATTAATATAGATATTAATTACCTTAATATTAATATCTAAGGCTATAATAAATAAGTTAACTTTAATATTATAAATTTTAAAGAATATAACTTTATATTAAAGCTTTTATTACTATAAGAGAGCAACCTATTAATTAACTAAAAAACTAGCTAGCTATATTAAAATAAGAATATAAGTTTCTAAGACTAATAAATTTAAAAGAAAGTAAAATTTTATAATAATTTAGCTATTAAATAAGATAAAAAGGATAACTATTTAAGTAAATTATTATAAGCTTTAATAATATAAACGAAAATAGTAACTAAACTAATAAATATAATAAAATTAATTAATAGGACCTATATACTAACTAATATAGCTATATAACTTAGTATTTAATATAAATAAAATAAAGGATATAATATAAAGATTTAAAGAGTTATTACTACTTTAAGAAAAGACCTTAAATAAATTAATAAAGAGCTTAAGTTAAGAGAAACTAGCTCTTAAAAGAAAGAATAAAGCTTATAAGTATAAGAGCGCTACTAAGAGGTATAGGCTAATAAAGTACTTAGGTATATAGTACTAATATATCGGTAGGGTATTAGTAGGGAATCGTGCTTACCCCGCTTATATATTATAAACTACTCGCTACTCTAACTAAAGAGGAGAAATCCCTTTTCTCGTAAGCTTTAGTCTTACGATAAGGAGAATATAATATATATAGCGTAGTACCTCTAGCTATCTCTACTACCTAACTAATTATACCGTAATACGTATTCCCTTATAATTTCTAAAGCTTGCCTTTTTAGTTACTTAATAGAGATAGCTACTTAAAGAAAACTATATAACGCTCTTATAGCGCGACGTAGTAGTTAACTAGTCGAGGCCTCTTTATTATATATATTAAGTATCTACTTAAAAGATAAAGAATAGGAAGATATATCCTTAGAATAGACCCTTACTATAGACGGCGTTATAACTATATCGAAGATATCGCTACTTATAGGCGTAAGATAACTATCTTATAAGGAAAAGCTTACGGCCCTATAAGCGCGCGTTAAGGAGCTAAAGGAGATAAAACGCCTATAAGATCGCGTTATATAATTAAAGGAGGAAATTACTAAACGCGCTAGTGCTATCGCTATTTATTTAAGGAAGTATTAATAGTCCTACTCCCTTAAATCGGACGGTAGTCGCGGTAGCGAGGTTAAGATTAAAAATATCGCTTAATTAGCCTAACCTACTAATATATAGAAACGTTTAGACTAGACTTATAATCTAAAGGACGCCTTTAAGGCAGCGCCTAAACGCTTTTATCGCAATAAAATAAAGATCCTCTATATAGTAAATTATATATATAGCGACTATAAAGTAAGATAGCGCCGATACCTTAAAGAATAAACGCCGATTAACTAAACTAAATATAGTATAGATTAGGTATACTTTAAGGAATAGATACTTATCTTAATTAAAGATACTATAAATAAGGAGATATTATTAGCGACGTAATTAAAGGAGGCTCGCTAATAAGAAGGCTAGTCCCCTTTAAAGTTTAGCTTATACCTTAACTCCTTAAAGAGGTATTTTAAACGCTTATTTAAAAAGGCGCGTACTCTTACGTTTTTCGCTAAGCTAGAGCTATAACTTTAGGACTAAATTAACCTCTATTTAATACCTATCTATACCTATTAATAGGAAGAGCTTATATAAGTCGCTTAACGATATTAAGATACTACTACTAATAAGAGGCAACGTATTAATACTACTTTTACCCTTAAAGGAACTAGGAATAAAAGTAGTGCTATACCTTAAAGCGGTATATATAAGGGAAGGAATTAAAGAGGCTAATAAGCTAGGCCGAATTATTAAGGAAATACTACTAATTCGACTAATAACTAGTAAGCTAGCGATATACCTACTAAGGGCTAAACTAAGGGATATTATTAAGGAAGAGGATCTTTTACTTAATCGGGAATTATATATTTTTAATATAATAAGCTAGGATACCTATCTATAGAATATACTAATTCTTTAAAGGTAGAAACCTTAGTAAAGACTCTTAGACTTAATACCGTAAAATAAGGAAAAGGTAAGATATTAAGGTAAACGCCTCTCCCTTAGTAAACTTAATACTTATAAGATAGTTACTTAAAACTCCTATAATAATATTAAGGCGAAACCCTACTAAAGTCCCTATATACTTAGATACTTATAATACTATTAACCTTATAAATATATACTTTACCTAATAGTAGGGATTACTATAAGTAGCGCTATTATACCTTAAGTTATTAGGGCTTAATAATAGTAAGGTAAGGGAGTATAGAGTATAGTTAGTACTACTCTAAATAATAAATATAAGGGGCATTAAAAAGATAATTACTTATTTTTATATTAGTACTAATAAGTTAACGCTAAACGATTAAGTATTAATCCTTTTATTAGTTACTACCTTAAAGGATAAACGTATTTATATTATTCTATAGAAATAATAATAGTAGTTTAAGTATTAACTAAGTAGCGAAACCTTATAGAACCCTTATAGATTCTTTTAAGAATATAAGAATAAAGTAAGGGTATATATAATAGCGCTTAATCCTAAGCTAATCCCGCTACTAGATAAAGATAAAGATAAAGGGATTTTATAGGAAAAATAAGCTAAAATCCTACTAACTCTTTACTAGTTTAAAGATACCTTCTTAGCTAATAAATCCGATTTATTACTAGCTAGAAAGGGAATAAATTACTTAATTAATTTAATCCTTAATATAAAACCTCCTTATAGACCGATTTACCCTCTATTATAAAGGAAACTCTAAGTATTACGCGATTAGATCTAAGACGCGATAAAAAGGAAAATAATCTAGGAGTTAAAGAGCCTAGCTAGGGCGCCTATCCTTTTCGTTCTAAAAAAGGATAGTACCTTATAGCTATATATAAGCTACTAAGGACTTAACTAGGTTATATAAAAGAATCGGTACCCTTTACCTTTTATTTTAGAGATTATTAACTGCTATTAAAGAGCTAAGTATTTTTCTAAGATTAATATATAGAATATATATTAATATATTTAAATTTAAGAAGGAGATAAATAAAAGACTGCTTTTTAAACGTATTATAGATATTTTAAATACCTAGTAATACCCTTTAGACTTACTAACGTACTAGCTACGTTTTAAAGCTATATCTATTAAGCGCTTAAAGGGCTTATAAATATAATCTATATAGTTTACCTTAACGATATCCTTATATACTCTAAAATAAGAGAAGAATATACTAAATACTTAAGATAAGTAATAGAAAGGCTAAGGGCTATAGAGCTTTATATAAAACTATTAAAGTATATCTTTTATTAATAGTTAGTTAAGTTCCTTAGGTTTATATTATCTATTAATAGGGTATTAATAGACCCTTAATAAGTAAAGGTAATAGCTTAATAGCCTAAACATATAACCTACTATAATATTTAGGTTTTCCTTAGGTTCTATAATTTTTACTAACGATTTATATATAGTTACTTAAGAGTTATAGCGCCCTTAACTATATTACTAAAGGGGAGTAAGAATAAGAAAAAGCTAGGGAGTATAGAGCTAAACCTTACTAAAAGGGCAGCGTTTTAGGCTCTTAAAGATACTTTTTAAGGAGCCCTACTCCTTTAATATTATAATCTAGAAAAATATATTTATATTAAAATAAATATATCGTAATTCGCGATAGTAAGGATTATCTCTTAACCTAATAATAAAGGGCGTTACTATCCGATCGTATTTTAGTTAAGGAAGTTTACTAGAGCCGAACTTAATTATAGTATTTTAAACTAAGAACTCTTCGCTATTATTAAGTTATTTAAATACTAGCGATATTACGTTAAAGGGGTAGCGTATAAAGTAAAGGTATTATTAGACTACTATAACCTTTAAACGTTTATATACTAAACCTCCTTAAATAAGAGGTAAGTAAGATAGTATATATATTTAGTACTATTTAACTTTACGATTAAGTATTATATAAGTAAATTTAACCTAGCGGACGCGCTATTAAGAATACTTAGATATAAGGGCAAGAAGCCCTTATCTATAGAACTATTACTAGAGCTATAAGTAAAGCTAGCTACTATTAATACTATATTTATATAGAGAAATAATAAAGCGTTTTTATAAGTAAAGAGATACTTAACCTTAAGTTAATATAAGCGTAGTAAAGTGCCTTTATATAAGGAAAATATATAAGCTTATCTATAGCGAAACTATAATAATTTAAGCGTAAGACCTAAATAATTAGCTAATTAGGCTAAAGAGAGAGCTAGTTATAAATAGTTACTCTTAAGGAAAACCGCTAAAGAAGCGGCCTACTATATAAAGGTTTATATAGTAGAAGTTCTAGAACCGTTACTAGAGTTACTAAAATATACTTAGTCGGTTAATATAGCGATTAGTAAGCTAAAGGAGACTAAAGACTTCTTAAAAGGGAAGGATTTTTAGTTAGTACGCCTAGATAGACTACTACTATAGAAGGGTCGTATTATAGTACCTTTAAAGGTAGCCTTATAGTAAGAGCTAATATAGCTCTTCTATAACGATCCGTTAATAAGATACTTTAGCTTTTAATATACTAGCGAACTACTAGCGAGGAACTTTTACTAAGATAAAATAATAAAAGATATAAATAAATACGTTTAGTTATACCTAGTATATTAAGGTATAGTATCTAAGAGGTATCGCCCTTATAGTACTATATAATCGTTACTATATCTTATATAACTATAGGAAGAATTATTAATAGACTTTACTATAGGTCTATTTAAAGTATAGTATAATAAATAAAACGTTAATATAATCTTAGTAATCGTAGACTAATATACTAAGTATTACCTTTTCTTTCCTATCTCTAAGATAATAATAGCCCTAGAGCTAGTAGAATTATTCTATTACTAAGTTAAATTAATATATAGACCTCTAAAAAGTATTATCTTAGATAGAAGGTCCTTATTTATAAGTAAGTTTTAATTAGATCTCTATTTTATCTTATAAGTAAAACGTAGGCTATCGACGGTATTTTACCTATAAACTAACTAGTAAATAAAATAAATAAACTAAGCTATATAGTACTACTTAGATACTTTACTAACTTAGAATAAACTAACTAAGCGTTACTCTTATATATTGCTTAATTTATATATAATAATATAAAGAACGCGATAATTAGGTTATTACTTAATAAAGTATTAATAGGTTACTAACTAAACTTCTATATTAATACTAAGGATAATATTATTTAAAGGGGGGTACCTAAAGTAAGAGTAAGAGTTACTAAGCTATAAGAGCTATAAAAGAGGCTTAAGGAATACTAAGGAAAAGCTATTAAATTATAAGTAAAATACTATAATTTAAGGTACTAACCGCTTATACTAAAAGTAAGAGACCTTATAGTATTATCGATAAAGAACTTATACCTTAAAGATAAAAAAAGAAAACTCTTATCTAAGTATATTAGACCGTTTTAGGTCCTATAAGCTATTAGAAAGTAAGTATATTATCTTATACTCCTTAAGAAGTACTTATGCCTTTATAACGTTTTCTATATTGGTCTCTTAGAGCTATAAAAGGAGTATAAAGGTACCTATAAAGATAGCGAAACCCTATTAATACTAAACTTAAAGGATAACGAAGGTAAATAAGAAGTCTAAGAGATTAAAGACTAAAAGAGATCTAAGGGCGATACCTTTTTCCTTATTAAATAAAAAGAATAGCTAGCTAAGTATAACTAATAGGTTAAGGCTAAAGATATAGTAAATAGCTAAGACCTTATTAAAGAATATACTACTCGCTTAATTAGGAAAAAGAAGTATAAGACTAAGTAAGGTAGGGAAACCTATTAGCGTAAGGAGACGCTACTAAATCGGTAACGAATCCTTACTAAATCGCTACTAACTCGTTAATATATCGGTACGCTTAAACGTCCTATAACTATATATAAAATAGTAAAATAGGAGAATAAGGAAAACTATTTATACTACCTATTAAATATTATTAAGGAAAATAAAACTAAACTATAACTCTATTAAGGCCTTAACGATAAAGGAGAAAAGGATAGTTATAGCTAAATAAAAAAAAGATAAGACCTATCTATTACTTCTAACTACCCCTCTTTTTCGCCGGCGTAGCGGGAACTAACTAAGGCGCCCCCTTTACTATACTAAATACCTCTAGAAATACTAGAACTACCTTATCCTTTACTCCTTCCTTATTCTTTATATTAAGACCTATCTTTATTAATATAGTACTTACCTTAGCCTTAGTAAATAGTAAGGCGTATTATTATAAAGTATAGCTTATATTACCGTCGATAAAGTAGAGTTTTAACTAGGATTCCTAAGCCTAGTACTCTAAGCTTATATAAGTAATATTAAATAAGGGTGCGGGGTTAAGGTAAATAATAAGCTCGCGGCGCTTATTAATTAGTATATAGTAGTTAGTACGCTTAACCTAATATATCGTTAAGCGGTCGCTAATAAAAAGGTTAGATAAAACTTATAATAGTAGACTTTTATATACTTATAGTCTTAAAGGACTTATAATAGGCCGTCTTAGCGGCGTTAAAAGCCTTAGCTAAATACTATACCGTAATAGTAAGATAGCGCTAATTAGCCTCCTTAAAAATAAGTACGCTTACGTCTAAGCTATTATCCTTAGTATCCTTATTACTAGTCTTTAGCTTATTAAGCTCGCATAGGTACTTAACGATAGCGACTATATCGGCCTAGTTACTAGATATAAGAGTAGCGGCCTTAAGAAGGATTAGCTTATTAATCGTAATATTTAAAGTTAAGGGGAAACTTACTTAGTTATAGGTCGCGGTACGTTTATAGCACTACTTATAGTATATTAAGGAAACCCCTAAGAAAATATAGCTAATTAAGAGCACCTTAATAAGCTTAGGCTTAGTTATATTATATTCCTTAATAACTATCCTAAAATAATATATATACTAAAGCTTATAAGGGATAACCTTATAGGCCTTAACTAAGCGGGCTTTAGCCTTAGATTAAGTACGCTTCTTTATAGGAGCGCGACCGCTTTATACCGCTACCTAGGTGCCCTTATCTCTAGCGCCGCCGTTCTTAGGTTTATCGGTAGGAGGAGTTAGATCGCGGCTATCTCTATTATTACCGTTATTATTATCTTAGCCCTTATTCGGCTAAGTATTAAGATAGTCTTAGCCCTCGTTTAGCTAGGCCTTATCGTTAATATTAGCCTACTTATTCTAAGGAGCGGCCTAGGCGATAATCTCCTATTAGCTAGAGCCGCCCTATTAAGATAAAGTAGCTAAGTTATCGGCACTTACCTAGGAGCGCCTAAGCACGATCTCCTCGCTAGTATTAGTATCGCTAATAGGGGTAATAAACTTATAAGTTTCCGGGCCTATAAAGGTAAGCTTATCGGTAGTCGGAGTTAAGGTACTTAGCGGGGTAATAAAGGCATAACCCTCGCTAACGTTAGGTCCTAGACTAAAAGTCTCCTAGGACTAAGATTCCCTTATACCTTTCTTAGCTTTCTTCGCTAAGGGGGAACTAACGTCGCTATAAGACTTTTAGGCTAATCGCTTACGCTTTAAAGGTAAACCCGCCGCTACCTACTCCTATATATAGTATAGGAAATTAGCGTTATAGTTCTTTATCTTTTTTAGCGTAGAAGGTATTATCGTTAATAAATTATCGATAAAAAGTAATATAAAAAGGTATAAGGGATTAATAAAAAAAAGCGTAAAACTCTATAGTAATTATAAGCGGAAGAGTTAAAGAAAAAAAGAAAATAGAAAAAGTAAGAGATATATATATACGCTCTTTATATTATAGTTACGCGGCCGATATATAGGCGATACTATAATAGTTACTTAGCGGTAACCGCTAGTATAATAACTATTAACGTTATAGAGTATAGACTAATATATACTTATATAGGTATATATACGCGATATATAACCGAAACTACCTCTCTTCCTAACCGAATATATATAGCATAGCGAAAGTAATATATATTAAAGATATAGCTAAGATATCTATATAGGAGGGGGGATAATTATAAGAGCGCTACTAAGAGGTATAGGCTAATAAAGTACTTAGGTACGTAGTACTAATATATTAGTAGGGTATTAGTAAGGAATTATACTTACCCCGCTTATATATTATAGACTACTTACTACTCCGATTAAAGAGGAGAAATCCCTCTTCTCGTAAGCTTTAGTCTTACGACAAGAAGAATATAATATATATAGCGTAGTACCTTTAGCTATCTCTACTACCTAACTAATCGTACCGTAATACGTGTTCCCTTATAAAGGGGGGGGGCCGCCTCTTAGTATAGCTTTTACTTCCTATAGTACTATTAAGTTAAAGCCGGCCTAGTAGTAAAGCGCTAACTAAGCTAGCTTATATCTCTTTTATATATTTTAAAATAGTACTTTTAGTTATATATAAGTAGGGTTAAGGTAAAAAGGGTCGTTTATATAAAGAGGGAGGCGCTCTATCTCTTAGCGCTTCTTTATTTACTATACCTATAAATATCGTTTATACTTAGTTTAGCCTCCCTAGCCTTACTAGCCGGCGGGTATCTTAAGCTCGACCTTTTATCCTAGCGTAGTTTACTTAGTTCCCGCTTCTAGACTATAGTCGATTTAAGAACGCCCTAGGTTTCGATAATAAGGAGCACTTATTACTTAGTATACGTTTAAATATTCGCGAACTATTAAGGTTAATATAAGTAGTTTTCCCTTACCTTTTCTTAGGCTTTATTCGCTATAGGGTAGGTCTAGGTCTATAATAGGTAGTCCTCTTAGTATAAGATATAGTTATAAGGGATTTCGCCCTTCTTAGCTTTATATTTATCCTTACCTCTATTATATATTATACTCCTATATTAGCTATAGAGTTATATCGATATATATCGCCTAGCGATATAGCTATATCTATAATAGTTATAGTACCTTTATAGTTAGACCGACTTATTATAGGGTTTATATTAAAAGATCTATACTTTAAGGACTAAGCTTAAGTTATAGAGCCTATTAGCCTCCTTTAAGCTACTAACCTTAATAAGTATAGTTATCGCTATTAATATCTTAGATTAAGGGTATAGCGCTTAGGCCTAGAGGACCTTAACTTTATTCGCCTCTATAATCTTATAGAGCAATCGCTCCCTATCTATTATCGCTACCCTTAAGGGGATATTCTTTATAACTACTATATACGCGCGGTAAGAGATTATAGCCTTTAGTCTAAATACGGCCTTAACCTAGCCTTAGTCCCTTTAATAAGCTCTTACCGCGGTATTAAATATAACTACGATATCTTTACTTTAAAGGCGCCTTACTACTATAGCGCTCGTAGCTTTTAAGGCTATATTTACCGCCTTTACTATATCCTTTAGTTCGCGGCTTAGGATTTCGGGTAGTGCCTTAGTAGGGACTATAATAATCTCGCGTTTATAGCGTAGTAGGACCTATTTTACTATAGCTTCGTATTAAGTCGGTCCTTTAGTCTTAGCTACGACCGCGGCCTAGGTTCGCTTAGGGCCCCCTAAGCCTAAAGCGATGCCTAGGCGGAGTTCTTCCTTAATTACCTCCTTAATTATATCCCGGATTATTATCTTAAAGCTCTCGTCCGCGTAAAGTACCGCCGATAACGTGCTACTAGCGCGGCTCTTTACCTTAGAGAGCCGTTTAACTACTACCTATACCTTACTAAACTATACGCTTAGGATAAAGCCCGCGAGTTCGTCGTATACTACTTTTTTTAAGGGTTACTCGGCGCCTAGGCTAATATCGTATCGCTACTTTAGGTTTATTAACTCGCCTTATCGGGGTATATAAATTTAGGTAGCGTCTCTTTATACTACGTGCTCTAATCGAGCCTAGTACGTCGAGGGCCGCTACTATATCTACCTACCCCTCGGCCTTAGCGTAGTATTATTATTAAGGGTAATTAATACTATTAAATTAATTCCTAGTATTAGTTAGTGTTTTAGTCGCGATATATACCCGCTATAGGCGTATATTAGTTTTATAAGAAGTTTTTTTAAAGAGGGCTATTAATAGCTCTTAAAATCCCTTAATAATCTTTATATTAATATTAAGGTAAAAGAGCTTAGTATTATAGTTACTAATAAAGAAGCTATATTAAAGAAGGCTCTTTTAAGTATCTTCCCTTATATATAGTAATAGCTATATATCTTTTATACTAATAGTAATATTTAGGTATAAATCTAGTCTTACTAGAAAGATACTATAAATCCTAATAGTAATAAAAATCCTTTAAATCTTAAGATACCTTTAAAAGCTAAGGTAATCCTTACCTAAGAGGCTATAGCTAATAAAGTAAATAATAGCGTTAAATTAAGGCTTAACCTTAATAAGGATCTTAACTACGATCGTAAGGGTATATTACTTACTTAGCGGCGCGTTATCTTTATATATATAAAGGCGGATTTCTTTAAGTTATAGTAGCAGCTTAATAAAGTCTTTAAATAATACTAAAGCTATATTATAACCTATATTTTAAACGAATATATACCCTTATAAGAGTAGTAAGCTTAGTACTATATTTACCGCTATTATAACTTTAGTTAATAGGTTAATAGCTTAGTTAAAACTACTTATAAGGATATAAAGTTATATTTACTTATAAGTATAGCTAACCTCTTATACTTTTATAATACCCTTATTTAAATAATTAAAAATAAGGAAATCTTATACTTATAAATAGCCTTATAATAAGTAATATAATAATAGTATCTTTTTCTTAGCTAGTAATAGCTTAAGAATATTAATATTATAGTTATATACTAAGTAGTTAACCTTCTTATTATATAGTACTAGCTTACTATAGCCGCGATACCTTTATTTATATAAGAGTTAATACTATTATAGCCTTATAATAAGAACTTTATATATTAATTTAAGCTACCTTATACTTATATTATCCTTAAATACTTTTAAGCTAGCCTATTACTTAATAAGGCTAATATTTTTCTATAATAGTAGCTTAAGAAGCTATTAATAATACCCCCCCCCCTTTTTAATAGGTTTCTTATTAATTCCTATTACTAAGACCTTAATAAGCTATTACTTTAAATCTATAATCCTAATATTATTATAGTTATATAAGGCTAGCCCTATAATATAAAGTTACCTATACCTAGCTCGCTTATAGCTAGGGTATTATAAGTTATAACGGCGGCGGCTACTATACTAGTAAAAGTAATAGTAGCGGCGATAGCGATAGTAGTAGACGCTATAGTAGCAATAGCGGCGGTAGACGCCGTAGCGGCAATAGCGGCGATAAGGGTATCACGGCGGCTACCTAATTCGAGGGGCAGCTCGAGGCGCCTTAACGTAAGTATACGACGGTACTAGGGCTAAGATAAGATCGACGAGCTAAGCTAGAGCCCTCGGTCCTTTATAGCGTCCTAATAACGATTGCCCGCCCAAGGAAATACTAAGGGAAGGGGATTAAGAGGAGGATATAGCCGGAGGGGCATGCCTATAGCCTCGTAGCCGGCAGCATCGTCGCAGCTAGCGGCATCGTCGTAGCCGGCGGCATTATCGTAGCCGGCTACTTCGTCGGGCGTTAGAGGGATCGTTAAGTGGCAAGCTATTAAGTAGGTGCCGCCGCCGCCGCCGCCGCCGGCTATATAGCTATAAGGGCAGCGGCGGCGGCAGCGGCGGCAGCTATAGCCGGGTTAATTAGTAGGCTATTATAATATTAACTTAAGGCTAGAAATACGTTATTTAAGCGAATTAAGCGGACGCGTTATACGGCCGTAGCTACTCTAGCGGAAGGGGCGTAAAGTATATATATATATATAAACGAGGGTATTTAAAAGGTATAGGTACTTACTAAGGCAAACGCGGTATAAGTAGTACGGGGGCCTAGCGCGGGTATATATTTAAAAAATAGGTCTATTATACTAATAGTAAAAGGGCGTTATATAAATAGCTTTACTTTATAATAATTACTCCCTTATTATAATTACTACCCTTATAAGAATTAAATATCTTTACCTTACTTATCTAACCCCTTACTTTTACTTTTACCTTTATATATTTTTATATATACTTCTTATATCTCTTTTTATAAGAATAATACTAGCTATTAAATAAATTCTCTTTTTATTATATTTACCTTTTTTATAAAATACTATTAAGAGCTTCTTTTTTTTAAGATAGCCTCCTTAAATAAATAATAAAGTAGTTAAATTTAATATTAAAATAGCTTTATATTTATTAAATTAAGGTTTCTTTTACCTATTACGTTACTATCTAAAAAGCTTAAGTAATAAAGGGGTATATTAAGGAGTAAGTATAAGAGGCTAGAGTTATACTTAGTAGACTTAATATTTTATATATAAAGAAGCTTACTTAAGTAATATAACTCCCTTAGCCTAAGGATATAATATAAGCCTAACTTAAGTATAGGAATATCTTAATACCCTCTTTAGGCTAGCTCTTTATAGTTACTATACCTATATAAGCCCCTCTCTTATCTTAATAGATAGACTAAGATATATATTACTAAATTCACCTTTCTATGCCCCTATCTCTTCCACTGTGCTCTTAAGCCCCTGCTTAAGAGATACGTATAGTCATAAAAGCCGGTGTGCCGACTTTTGAGATCTTTATAGGCGAGTCCAGCTATGGACGCTCCTTTAAGATGGCCAAAGCAGGCTGCACAGGGCCAGACTGCACGTTTCTCGGCGACCGACTCAACTCACCGGCAGTCAAGGGGCGATGCACGGACACGCGTGGATACGTTGCCAACGCCGAGATCAACGAAAAGACACTTCTGGGCGACAACGTCAAGTCGTGGCACGACCACGCTTCCAGCTCTGATATCATGGTCTACGACGGTAGGTGACCATGTGGCAACAAGGCCTGTATAACTGCTCTAGTTGACGTCTGTGTATTGCTATAGGCACCGAATGGGTCGCCTACATGTCGCCGACGACCAAAGCAACCCGGCGCAACTACTGGAGGGGCAAGAACTTCCGAGGCACCATTGACTGGGCCGTCGATCTCCAAGACTTTCACGACGACGACATGTTAGGGCCCGACAACCAACGGCCCGACGATCCGCCCCCGCCCAGAGAAGAATGCAAGGGCGTCTATGACAAGCTGGAAGACATCCCCCTGGACGCTTCCTACGACTGTCGTGGTCTCTACGTCCTCTACGCCCTTCGGAGCATGCACCGAGACTCGTTGGAGAAGTATGACAAGCTGTTGGACGGCGGCTACGACAAAAAATTCAACACGTATGCCGACGCCGTCGTCCGGAGCGGCAATAAGCAGGTCATCAACTTCATGTACACCAAGGGCAAGGAATATTTTGACTGTACCATCACAGAGACCATCAGCTCCTGCAAGCTGTGTCGCTCTGACGGCCGTGCCACTAATAAGGGGTGTCGTTTTTGCGAAGACTGGGATTGCCGGGACCCCATTTGCAACAACCCTGAGGTCAACTGCGACGGCGTCAAGTATCGATACCGCAACATCACGGCCGCCTGTCCGCCTGACTACTCGGACCGCTCCGAGGACCAGCCCGACTTTGAGCACAATAGATTTACCCGTGCATCGACGTATTGGACCCTGAGGAACGACCGACAAGAAGCCTTTTGGAGCGATCTCTACCTGGAGACCGGCATAAAAAAGGAAAAGATTGCCTGGCAAGACGTGACCCGGTACGAGTGCGAGCCGACAGAGCCCAAACAGGAGTGCCGGAATCATAACCACGACTTTAATTTTCCCGTTACGTCTTCGTACAAGAGAGAAGACGTCCTCAACCCCAAGGATGTCTTTACCAAGGCGCACGGAAAGCTGAAGACACTTGGTTCAGATCTTGACGACTTGGTCCATCGTGTCAAACGTCACCTTTTCCTAGGCAGCGTCGATGACTTAATCGACGCCCTCAGTCTGCCCATCACCATGGTCAGGCAGGCCGTCGAAGGTATGTCTAAGATCGACGATATCGTCGACGAGTGGGAGGCGGCCAAGCGTAAGAACATCATCCTGGCCTTCCTCTCGGCCATCTTCTTCTTTATCCCCATCATTGGTGAGGTAGATGGCGCCGTGGCATCCCTCGCCGGCGTGGCGCGCATTCTCGCCACCATTGGCGTCGCCGGAGACGTCGCCCTCGGCATATACGAGATTGTCGACGACGTCCACAACGCGCCCCTTGCCATCTTTGGCCTGATTCTCGAGCCCCTGGCCCTTGTTGACGTGGCTAAGATTTCAAAGGCCGCCCGCGTGCGCCGTGCCATGTCCGTCGACGATGAGCGGAAGCTGTTTGGCGCAAAGTCGGTCGAGCGCCTCGATGCTATCAGAAAGGTCCACAACATCTGCAAGCTGGGAAACAAGAAGCGCGAGTTGCCCATAGGGTCCTTGCCAATGTCAAGTCTAACGGGTGTTTCGTACGATTTACTCGATGGCAAGTTGGCAACCTAACTTGGATATAGTAGATATTTCTACCCGACTTAACAGGTATTACTATTTGAGTAGTATTGTAGTAGGGCAAGTCTCTTCCTACGTCCGCCCTTTTGTGCCCGGGCCCACAGAGTAGGAGGGTATCCACGTCTTCTTTTGCATGCCTCTTTCTCATCTTTATCGGCTGTGTTCTAATCGACCACATTTGCTTCGTACATGGCCCCAATTCCACCCCCATCCCTCTAGAGGTATACGTGGCCAAAAAGAGCGGACAGAACAAGCTATGGATGGATGAGCTTGACGGGAAAAGATGTTCCACCAATCACGTATGTTCCAATTCTTTGCCGTCATCCTTAGTAACCCGTCAACCCGTCCCTCTCTTCGGCGGGACAAGCATGGAAATTGGAATACGGCAGGCAGAACCGGATCTGAGGGTTTTCCAATTCTGGTAAACCCCTTTCGCAAGGACGAACCAATTTTAGAAAAGGGAGACATTGCCCCTAGACTCTGCTCGCGTGGGGATGGGAAACAAAAAGAACGTGGGACCGGTCATGCGGGGGCCAACGCGAGGCTGCGCGAGTCGTTCACGGCCTTTAGCATTACCCGGCATTGCCATCTTGGGCAAGTCTCGCCGGCCGCCGACCCGGCTGCCAGGGGCGGCTCTTATTATACTTCATCGCCCGCCATCTCTCCTCCGTCATTTCTTCTTCTTCCTCTCTCCATGTCCCTGGTTTCTTCCTTCTTTACTGCTGGCTGCTTTACTTACGAATCCTCGGCGTTCGTACATATGTCCGTCTCTGGAAACATCACACAGCCAGCCCCAGTCGCATAATGACGGCCGTCCTTGATGCGGCCGACGGTAGGCATTCAACAGAGGCCCAATTCACCCTCTGGGCGCTCGCTGACTGCCAGCGCAACCGACAGTCGCAAAGCACAACACGCCCGACAGCTGCTGGGTCGTCCTGTACGGCAATGTCTACGACGTGACCGACTTCCTGTCCTCCCACCCAGGCGGCTCCAAAATCATCCTCAAGCTCGCCGGCCGAGATGCCACCCAAGAGTACGATCCCGTCCACCCGCCCGGCACCCTCGAAGAGAACCTCAAGCCCGAGGCAAAGCTGGGGCGCGTCAACCCAAACAGCCTGGTAGAGCACGCTGTCCCGGCCGACAAGGCCGCAGGCGACACGTCGGAGCCCCCGCCGCTGGCCTCGCTCTTGAACCTCGACGAGCTCGAGGCAGAGGCCACCCGGCGCATCCCCAACAGGGCCTGGGCCTACTACTTTTCCGCCAGCGACGACCTCTACTCGAAACAGCTCAACCGCGCCGTCTACCGCGACATTCTCCTGCGGCCCCGCGTCTTCGTCGACTGCACCGTCTGCGACCTGTCGACGTCACTGCTCGGCAACAAAGTCGACGTGCCCTTCTTCATCGCCCCGGCCGCCATGGCCCGCCTGGCCCACCCGGATGGCGAGCGAGGCATGGCCCAGGCCGCTGCTCGCTTTGGTGCCATGCAAATCATCTCCAATAACGCCTCGATGACGCCCGAGCAGATTTTCGACGGCGCGCCGCCCGACCAGCTCTTTGGGTGGCAGCTGTATGTGCAGAACCATCGGGACAAGAGCATCGCCATGCTCAAGCGCATCAGTTCGATGCGCCGTCGCATCAAGTTCATTTGCCTGACGCTCGACGCGCCCGTGCCGGGCAAGCGCGAGCACGACGAAAAGTCAAATTTCGAGCGCAGCGGCCCCATCGAGGCGGCCGCGCCCAGCAGCAGTGAGGAGAAGCGGCCGGCCGCCGGCGGCGTGGGCCAACAGCTGTTTTTCGGGACGGCCTCGGACCTGACGTGGGCCACGACGCTGCCGTGGCTCGCTCAGCACACCGACCTGCCCATTGTGCTCAAGGGCTTGCAGACGCACGAGGACGCCTACCTGGCAGCGCAGCACGCACCGCAAGTCAAGGCCATCATCCTCTCCAACCACGGCGGGCGAGCCTCGGACACGGCGCCGCCCGCCGTGCACACGCTGCTCGAGATTCGCAAATACTGCCCCGAGGTGTTTGACAGCATCGAGGTCTGGGTGGACGGCGGCATAAAGAGGGGGACCGACGTCGTCAAGGCCCTGTGCCTGGGGGCCAAGGCGGTAGGACTCGGGCGCGCGCCTCTGTTCGGCCTCGGTGCCGGGGGGCAAGCCGGCGTAGAGCGCATGTTTGAGAGTGAGTTGGGCCCAGATGGCACCCTCAAGAGCGCAAAGACGAATTTCTATTCTCCCCGTCCTCCCCTGGTCTTTAGGCGCTCCTGGCTAACGTCGGTGGTGCAACGCAGTTCTCGAGGCGGAGACGGCCACGTGCATGCGATTGCTCGGCGCAAGAAACATTTCGGAGCTGGGTCCTCGATTGGTAAGTCGGAAGGTCCTAGTGCCGGCCGGACGCCTTGGCCATGTCAGCTGCTGATGGGCGCGTCTTCCCCGCGATTTTAGATCAATAGCCGACGTGTGGAGAGAGACATCTACGACGGGGATCCGGGGCTGGATAGGCAGGGTTTGTGGACAAAGGCCAAACTGTAGTGTAAAACTGTAGTGTAGCCTTGTTGACGGAAAGGGGGACGTGCGGGCGGCGGGCTGTCGAGGTTCACGGACAGACTCTCGGCCTCGGCCGGCGATGGAGGTGGGTGTGCTCGGGCGCTCGTGTTGGCGGAGCGGCGTCATGAAGTGTCATGAGGCTCGCTGAACAAGGTTGGGCTTTTTCGACGGGAGCATGTAACGTGTTGTTGAACAAACATGGCTTTTGAAAGGTTCCGTGTCGAACCATGTCGATGATGTCGATGATGCGCACCGCAAGCCGGGGAGATTCTGGAAGGAGGTTCGACAGCCAGAGGGGGCGGCCACGGCAGGCCTGGGCGGAACGTCTTTTCTCCGGGCTGCTGTTGACACGTCGCATTTGCCAGCCAGATCAAGGTTTCTTCACTTGAATAGATGACGCATTGTGCTTGCCGCCTCTGATGCGATTGTCTCCAAGCACAGTCAACAGGCTTTTCAACAAAGCAAGCTTCCACCGCGAGAAGCGGGGAGAGGGGTGATTCAGACGTCGTGTCTGGGGAAGACACGGTACATGACGGATTTGTCGATGCATGGGAATAGCATGTGCCTGTATCTGCTGTGCTGTAAGGCGACGGCTTGCCTGTGTTACAGTACGGGCAATACGTGCTGTGCTGCGTGGGTGGGTATACACAGACGCCCATGCCTCGCCATGCCTTATCTCTGCAGGTGCCCAAGCAGCTTCTGCTCGCTTTCTTGATTTGGCTCATTGGCCGGCGTACGATGATATCAGGCACGGAACATGGAAAATGAGACAAGACGAGGCAGCTAATGTAAAGCAAAGAGACTGTGTGCGGGGATCTGCCTTGTCTGGCCGTGTTAAAATATCCGGACCGCTACGGCAGAGAATGACGTGAGAGGAGATTCGAGATGCATCTTCACATGCCATTTGCTCTCAACAACACATTAATTAGCCGAGGGATCGCGGCCTGCTCAGCTCTGCTCTCAGGGGACCAACCCAAGGCCTTGCTTTGCATTGCAGCAAGGCCAACCAACGGAAAAGGAGAGAGGGAAGGTACAGTACAGTTCTGTAGGCTGTAGGCTGTAGGTACCGCAGGTACATACCTACAGCACTACTGTACCTACAGCACACAAAGCAAATAAAGAAGGAAAGAGAGGGGGAGGCCCCACCTGCCAGCCTCTTCAAAAGCCATCCCCCCCTGCCAATCAATCTCCAACGCGGCTCTGCATCTGCGGGGCCAAGTCTGGGGATGACCGGCCAGTTGCCGCTTCCGGCTTAGCGCCCTGCCCTTTTTCCGCGACGGATTGTTTACCCCGGGGGTGGAGCGGAGATGCCGGTCTAGGTCGCATGTATTTCGTAGCTTTGTGTCTGTACCTCCTCTAGCTCTCTCTCCAACTAGCGAATAGGCAGCACGAAGAAGGAAAACAAGGGAAGCGTACCAAGACAACGGGACCAACATGGACGGACGGCAGGCTACGTGCTCTTCTTGTCTGAACCCTTCGGGCCGCCGGCCTTGTCTGCTCTGCTCTGCTCTGCTGTGCTGTGCTCTGCGCTGCTCTGCGCTTCTCTCTGCTCCAGCCAGAGGCAGCCCGCCCCTCGGCGCTGTCGTCTCTTTACGGCCCATAGCCCCATCTCGGATGCCACCACACTTTGTCAATGAACTGGCGATGGCCCCGGAATCTTAACACGGCTCACCTTTTTGCTTAGACTTTTTCACCTCCTCTACTCCTCCTCCTCCTCCTCCTCCTCTTCTTCTTTTCCCACTTCCCCGCCTGTTCTTCCTCTTCTTCCTCTCTACTACTAATCCGTGGTCCGCCGTCGTCGCCACACGCGCTCGCTTTACTGGTTGCGTCCACGGAAAAGAGTGATATTGCACTTTTCCTTGCCCCTTCCCCTACCAGTTTTTTTTCTTCTCTTTCTCTTCTCCTCTTCCTTCACCGCAGCTTGCCTTCACTCATCATGTCCGACTCCAAGTACGAGGTCTCACAGGCCGAACATGGCGTCCCCGCCAAGCGTGGCAAGAAGCGCGCCTGTGCCGATCACTGCAAGCGCTTCTGGTGGCTGCACGTCCTCATCTTTTGCTGCGTCGTCGTCCTCGTCGTCTGCCTCATGTAAGTGACCTCCAACACCCATCGACGGGGCCATGGCCTAACTTCGGACCCCACCACAGAATCTTTGTCGGCGTCCCCAAGATTGCCCAGAGCAAGCTGAATGAGGCCGAGCTGCAGATCCAGGGCGTCAATGTCCTGCAGACCAAGCCCGACTCGTTCCTCATGGAAATCAACTCGACCATCACCACTGACGGCAAGATCCACGCCGACGTCGACGCCTTCGAGGGCACCATGTCTCTCGACGCCGACAACGCCAAGCCCTTTGTCACCCTGCAGTTCCCCAAGACCACCGCCGACAAGTTTCAGACGGTCAACATCAGCCAGACGGTCCAGATCAAGGACATGGAGGCCTTCAAGGAGTTCAACGTTGCCTTTTTCCAGCAGGAGAAGCTGCGCGTCAGGGTCCAGGGCAAGACTCGCGTCCAGCCCAAGGGTCTCGACAGAAAGTACGACGTCGACTTCAAAAAGACGCTCGATATCAACGGCCTCAACCTCTTCAAGGGCACAAAGGTCACGGACGGCACTGTCGACATTATGGCCACAAAGGGCAAGCCCAACTTTAGGGGCACCGCCGAGATCCCCAACAACTCTCACTTCACCCTCGACATTGTGAGTGGCCCGCTGACTGTCCCTGGCTGACACTTGGCACTGACGACTCTGGAACAGGGCAACGCCACCTTTACCAACTTTGCCGATGGGCAGAACCTTGGTAATCTCACCATCCGCAACTTGCTCGTCCGCCCTGGCATCAACAAGGTTGACATCGAAGCCGAGCTGGACCAGGTCAAGGTCCTCAGCATCGTCAGCAAGAAGCCCTACTGCGACAACGGAGTCGTTCCCTTCCAGCTGCTCGGCACCGACGTCGAGAACGGCGGCCAGAAGCTCGATTATTTCACCGCCACCCTCGCCAGCGCCAACCAGACCGTCGACATTGACATTGGCTCCATTCTCAAGAAGACGATCAAGGGCTTCCAAGTCTCGTGCTCCAGCAGCTAGGCGGCGCCAAGGGGGCCATGACGAAACGCATAGAGGGGCCGGTGTCTTTTCTCGTATGATTTCTTTCAATGTGACTTTGTCTACCTTGTCTCTCGGTGTATCTGGACGGGGCAGGTTGCCGCCGTGTGCAAAGGCGGGCAGGAAAGCGCGGCTGGCGGGACGGCCTGATGAATGAAACCTCGCTGCGCTTTTCAGCGCGGGACACCGCGATATCTAATTTAATGTCCAATGCATTGTCTCATCAAGTTAGCCCGGACTGTCTGCCCGTTGCTTGAGTCTCCTCATGCCATTCTGGCATATCCGTACAAACAGCGCGATTCATTGCTGAGGCCTCACTTGGCCACACAAAGAATCTCCTGGTCTCACCTCCAGCTGCTCCTACTCTTATCTCCCCTCGAGAGACCACTGGCTACCGACGCGTTGGCATCGATCGTGGCCGTCGAGGGTACAAAGTCAACCGAACTCCTTGCGCCGCTAGCCTTGTCCGCCTCCCTCTGGTTGGCAATCTTTTCCCGGCTCTTCCTCAGCTTTTCCACAAAAGCCGTCTCGGGAAATGCTGCGGGATTCCACAGATCGGGCGACAGCGTCGTCTCGTACTGCTGCCGCTCGTCCAGCCCCACAAAGTCCATGAGCTTGTCCATAACGCCTGGGTTGCGCAGCGCCGTCGACTGCTCAAGCTTGGAGTTGAAGTGCGTGCCATTTTTCTTGAGCGCCAGAAACTGCTCAAAACTCTTGCTCGCGCGTGGCGGCGGTGAGCCCGAGGGCGAAGGGGGGATGTCGAGGTTAGGGATGGAGGGGAGGGTGAGGTCGTGGATGAGAGCGCGGTTGGCCGAGTACGGCGACGCCGGGCCCTCGGCTTGGTACCAGTCGCCGGCCATTGCAGACGCTTCCATGGATGGTGGGAGTGAGGGTCCTAGGGGAACTGCGCTCTGGGAGACGGGCGCGATGACGGGAGGCTCGAGCTGCTCCGCTTCTGATGGCAGCGGCGGCCCAGAGTATTGCCCGACTATAGGGTGAAGTAGAAAAGCATCAGCACCAACTATAATCTTTAAGACGCGTTGAGATGAGTGCAGTCACGGCATGCTCACCTGGTTTGGCTTCTTTCTCAGAGTTGGCAGATGCAGTGCTTTGCGCCTGGTGAGCAGTGAGCAGTGAGCAAAAGCGTAGAAAATCAGAGTCCCCCCGCCGGAAGGAATCGTACCTCTGCATCATGACGTAGCCGCGGGCTTTCGTCTCTCTCGTCATCACTACTGTCGTAGCCGACGAGACCAGCCATGGTATTCCCCACGCTGGGAGCCACAGCGAAATGGGAGCGTGATGGCGCGTCCAAGGAGCTGAATGAAAGTTATAACCGCCCAGGTACTTTCCCCGGCTCGCAGGCCCCTGGGGCGGAACATGATTGGTGCGGCAGAAGCTCGGGCTCGTCCAGCCTGGCAACCCCACTCGTCGCCTCCTGTTCACAACCTGACTTCGGGCCAGACAATCCAGCATTCGACTCATTTTCCTCGACACCTTACACCTCCCGTCACCCCGTGCAACCGACGAACGTCCATCGACCACCAGCTGCACGCTCGCTCTCTCGCACAGCCAACCAACCATATTGCTCGCAAACACCCTCCCAGACCCACCCGGCCGCGCCGTGTGGGTCGCAGTCGCGGTTCCTGTGCACGCGCGCACCTCGAAGCCAAAACCCTCTGCCAGCCGTACGATCCCGACCAAAAAGTACCACTCACCACCAACGTAGCGTCTTTCTGAGCTTGCGCCACCACCATGGCTCGGCCAAGAGACTCGCGCTCACCAGCTCCTGCAGGAAGCCATGACGGCTCTCGCCGCCGTCGCAGAGATGATGATCGCCGGGGCAGAGACCGGCGTGATGACGGGAGGGACCATCGACGGCCCAGCCGCTCGCGCAGCCCGGATGTGAGGCTACCCCTCCCTGACCTGACCCCTTTTTATTTCATGATGAAGCTCATCCGCCCATCTTCCCCCTCGTCAGCGCCGGCAGCATGATCGCGGCGGGCGTTTTCGTGACCGAGACCAGAATCGAGACGTGATCCGCCGCCGAGAGCGCTCTCCGGACCGACGAGACGATGGCTATCATCGTCCTGGTCCTCCCCGTGACTATCGAGACAGGGACAACAGAGATAGGCGCAGATCCCGAGATAGATATGCTGAGAGACCTCGATCCCCCGACCGCAGGCGGAACCGAAGCCGCGAGAGCGAGCCGAGCTTCAGGAGCCGCGATGCCTCCCGCGACAGGGCCCGCTCGCGCCGTGAGGGAACAGCTGACTCGTCTACTCGCAGCAGCTTCCGGCGCACTCCCCAGGGCGACGGTGGGAGAGGGGGCCCCGACGAGGTTTGTTTTGTTTCCTGCCCGTCCTTGATCGCGGCTAACGAGTTTCTGTTACAGCCTCAAAAGCCCAAGCAAAATGCCCCCCAGTCGGATGCCGACAAGAAGGCTGAGCGTCTCGCCAAGCTCGAGGCTTGGAAGAAGAAGAAGGAGAGCGAGAGCCAGAAGCAAAAGGCACAGAATCCGGGCGACATGAGCCAGGCCATCAAGCTCCTGGCCGAAATGGACAAGAAGACCAGCATGGGGCCGCCAAGCTTGATCACGACCGCCACGCCGTCCGTCACCTCGCCGGGTGCCGCCCCCAAGCCGGACATCGCGTCTCTCGCGCAGCCATACGCTGGCAAGTTTGACCCAAAATCTATTGCCAAGAAGTCTGCTGCGTCGCGATCCCATGACTCCTCCAAGTCTGTGCTAGGTTCGCTCGGTGGTCAGCCGGGTCAGCTTGCGCCGCCACCGCTGTCCCATCCAGCAGCAGCGGCAGCGGATAATCAGGCTACCACAGGTGAGTCGTGGACTGGAGCGTGTCACTCAGCCCTGGCTAACGGCGCTCGAAAAGCGTCGGCTCTGCCAGCCAACCGCGGGAAAGCAAGTGGGTTCGGCTTTGGAAGGACTCAGGCGGACAGCGACAAGCTTCCCAACAAGCGAAAGATTGATCTTGACGAAGAGGATAATGTCCAGCGCAAGCTTCAGAGGCTTCCGGCCTTGATCGTGGAGGATGATGATACTCCCTACGCTGATCAAGACGAGGATTACGGCTCCGGTGACAACGTTGCCGAAAACGAGGAGGAAGCTGTCGCCGCCGCCCGCGCCGCGCACGAGAGACGGCTGCAGGCTGAGAATCAGCCAGAGGACCAAGCCAAGGAGGGGGAGGGGGCCACTGACGCCGGTGCACAGCCCGAGCAGCACACCAATGGAGACGCTGTCGGAAATGACGAAGCTGCCGTTGCGGGCCCTCCCGGGCAGGCAGCCCGTCCTGAGCCAATGGACCTCGATGAAGAGGAAGACGTGGACCCTCTCGATGCCTTCATGGCCGAGCTCAAGCAGACCGAAGTGGCGAAAATAAGCAAGCCAGCCCGTGACTCAAAGAAGTTGCAAGAGCCAGAAGCATATTTCAGCGACGAAGAGAACGTCTTTGATAAAAAATCAGACGGCAACGCGGACAACATCCTTGCCATGGCCAACAAACGCAAGAAAAAGGACATCCCCATCACCGACTTCACCAAAATAGATATTGAGCCGGTTCGCAAGAACTTTTGGGTCGAGCCCGCGGAACTGAATGGCTTGTCGGAAGCCGACGTGGCAGACCTGCGACTGGAGCTCGACGACATCAAGGTCAAGGGCAAGAGTGTGCCAAAGCCGGTTCAGAAGTGGTCCCAGTGTGGCCTGTCGCGTCAGACCTTGGACATCATCGACGGTCTCGGCTACGAGAAGCCCACGGCCATCCAGATGCAGGCCATTCCAGCCTTGATGTCGGGGCGAGATGTCATTGGGGTGGCCAAGACGGGCTCCGGCAAAACGATTGCCTTTCTGCTGCCCATGTTCCGACACATCAAGGATCAGACCCCGCTCAAGGAGACGGACGGACCTATCGGACTCATCATGACACCGACACGCGAGCTCGCCGTGCAGATACATAGGGAATGCAAGCCCTTCTTGAAGGGCATGGGCCTGCGCGCTGTCTGTGCATATGGAGGGGCTCCTATTCGAGATCAGATTGCAGAGCTCAAGCGAGGCGCCGAGATTATCGTGTGCACTCCTGGCCGCATGATCGATCTCCTGGCCGCGAACCAGGGAAGAGTCACGAACCTCAAGCGGGTCACCTACGTGGTTCTCGACGAAGCCGACCGAATGTTCGACATGGGCTTTGAGCCCCAGGTCATGAAGTTTTTTGCCAACATGCGACCCGACAGGCAAACCATTCTGTTCTCAGCCACCATGCCACGTATCATCGACTCTCTGATCAAAAGGGTCCTCAAGAGCCCTGTCGAGATTACCGTCGGCGGGCGCAGCGTTGTTGCCAAGGAGATTGAGCAAATCGTGGAAATCCGAGAGGACAGCACCAAGTTCCTGCGCGTCCTGGAGCTCCTGGGCGAACTCTACGATCGGGACGAGGACGCTCGGACACTGATCTTTGTGGAGCGGCAAGAAAAGGCGGACGATGTTCTGAAGGAACTCATGGTCAAGGGGTATCCGTGCATGTCTATTCATGGTGGCAAGGATCAAGTTGATCGGGACTCGACCATTTCCGACTTCAAAAATGGCATCGTTCCCATTCTCATCGCAACCTCGGTCGCTGCGCGCGGCCTCGACGTCAAACAGCTAATGCTCGTCATCAATTACGACGCCCCCAATCACATGGAAGACTATGTTCATCGTGCCGGACGGACCGGTCGCGCCGGAAACACTGGCGTGGCTGTCACGTTTGTGACCCCTGAGCAGGACAGTTGCGCGCCGGGCATTGCCAAGGCGCTGGAGCAGAGCGGCCAGCCAGTGCCGGAGAAGCTCGATGAAATGAGGAAGGCGCACCGTGAGAAGGTAAAGGCGGGCAAGGCCAAGGACTCGTCAGGCTTTGGCGGTAAAGGGCTCGATCGCCTGGACAAGGAACGCGAGGCCGCCCGCCAGGTCCAGCGCAGGACACACAGAGCTGAGGGCGAGGAGGATGAGGAAAAGGAAGAGAAGAAGGACGACGGAAAGGGCGAGAGTGCACTGAATGCCATCAGAGCAGCCGCGTCGGTCGTGCACGCGCGCGACAGCCACAAACCCGAGGCAGAGCACAACAAGCCCGTTCGCAGTGGCAGCGATGCGCCGGCGACGGGAGACAAGATTAAGAATCCTCTGGACAAAGTCAGCTCGGCCGTCAGCGCCATCAACAGCCGCCTGGGCAAGTCGGGCCAGCTTCGATCCGGTCAGCCGATCGACAACAAGGGCCCTGACGCCGGAGCTTTCCACGCGACGCTGGAGATCAACGACTTCCCGCAAAAGGCAAGATGGGCCGTCACGAACCGCACCAACGTGGCCAAGATTCTTGACTCGACGGGCACTTCCATCACCACCAAGGGGAGCTTCTACCCCCCCGGCAAGGAGGTTCCTGCGAATGCCGATCCGAAGCTCTACATTCTCATCGAGGGCGACACCGAGGTGGCTGTAAGCTCGGCTCTGCAGGAGATGACCAGGCTGCTGAGGGAGGCGACGATTGCATCGGTGGATGCAGACAACAGGGCTCCCGCGAGCGGACGATACTCTGTCACCTAGTAGTTGCTAGGCCCGTCTGCTACCGGAAAAGGGGAGGGGAGATGGACGTCAGAGCATGGGAAATTGTGAGGGGTTTCAACAGGCAGTTGCTAATTTGTGTTGGCTTGGGGGGCCGCATCATCTCAGGGCAAAATCGGGTAACAGTACAGGGGGGGATTTGTGGTGGATTCCGTCCGCCTATCTACTCCTTGCCCCAGTACTCTCTGTTCAGTCGCAGCAGAGTCTCCTATCTAATGAGTAGCTGAGGAGATTCGGTGCGCAGTATATGCCTGAATCTTTGATGGTAAATGTGAGAATGATTGGGCAATGGACATGGGTCGTGCTGGCCAAGTCCAAGGTGACGCGAGGCTCGTACAAGAGCGCTTGCGTGCTCGAGAGGGGAGTAGATGAGTGATCCACTGACTCGAGCAGAGAGCATGTTGCCGCGCCGGGGCTACAAAGGGCCCAAGGCCCCCCGTCCATTTGTGCTTTGTCATGGAAAGGTCTGTGGACTGTGAACCAGGACAACAGATGAGGTCCTGGAAGACTCGACAAGGGGAAGGGGTATTCGTCGCTTGAGCGTGCGGGAACGGCGACGATGACGGCGGCGATGACGGCGGCGAGGTCTATGGCTGATTCTGTGGGTAGGTAATAAGGTCTAGTCCCAGTTGCGGGCGCGAACGGCGTCGTCGGCGTCGCGGACGCGCTGTTCCTGGGCGCTGGCCCGCTTCATGGCGTCGGACCGCGATTGTCTCTTTTGGGCGGAGAGCTGGGATTGCAACTTGCCGCCTTTGCCGGCAGCTTGGGCGCGGGCCTGAAATCGGGATTGTGTCAGGACAGTCGCCTTTCCCCCTCTCGCTCTCTATATATCTTGGATGCGAGAGGTACTGACCTCTGCTGCCTCGGCGGCCCTCCTCCGGGCGTCGTCGTGGGTGGAGGACGACTCGCCGGAGGATGCTGGCGGTGGCCGTGGCGGTTGTTGTGATGCGCCGGCGCCGGAGCCCAGGGTGCGCGGCGGGCCGCCGACCTTGGGGGGCACGGAGGAGGTGGTTCTGCGGGCGGCGGGGGGGGCGGAGCCGAGGCGGCGGCCGGGCGGGGAGGCTTCTTGGGAAGCGTCTTGTTTGCTGCAGAGGCCGCCCATTGTTTTTTTTTTAGTTTCCTGTTTGCACGGCCGGGCGGTTGAATGTCTTTTGCGGGCGGTGGGAGGGACCAAGGACGGTGAGGTGAGGTGACGGGAGAGAGGTGAGGTGACGGGAGAGAGGTGAGGTGACGGGAGAGAGGTGAGGTGACGGGGGAGGAGAGGAGAGAAGCGGCGAGGGATTGAAATTGCGTACAGTACGTACGGTACCTCCCGGGGACACGAGGCTGTGCTTTTGCAGATTGTCGGCGACGCAAAGGGGTCCAAGACAGTGTGGAGAACCTGGTCAGGGTACGAAATATTAATTAGCGGGGTGACTGACGATGTTGTTTCCAAGACGAAGGCGGCTCAGCCTCGTGGGCGTACGTAAACACATGTTTCGAGGCACTTGATGGCCGTCATGGAAGCTTCGGAGTAAAAGACAAACAAACAGTCAATGACGCTCCTCGGCAGTCTTTGATATTCTTTCGATACGTGGTGTAGCTCCTACCCTATACCGCGCAACTAACGACAGCGTCACCGGCAGAGAGGAGCGGTTCCCGTCGGACGTTGCAGCCGCTTGTGTTGCACGGCGAGTAGACGACAATAATCGAGGGCTCGCTGGCACGTCTTGGCTCGGAGGATCTGCCTAATGGGCCAGCGCATGGCAATATGGCGATGGCCTATGACTAGTAGTATTTGCTCTTCAGAGACTTGTCAGGACAGCGCTGCGGTGGAGACGGGCTCCGAACAGCGTATGTAGTAGGTATAACAGTAAGGTAGGTAGGTATGTACTCATTCTGGGCACTTGCAGCGGTTCAAGCGCAGGATCTGTAGGTATCTAGGTAGGCAGGTACAGTACAGTACAGTGCCGGTACGGGTTCACAGCAGCTCCATTCCCACGATCCCCTTCCAATTCACGCCTCTATCCCAAATGACAAGAGACAAGACGTGGTCTCACTTTCCCAGCAATCAGCTCTAGCGCCCGGCGGGCTGGTGGACCCCGGATAGTGGGAACCGCCGAATCGACCTCTCGTAGGTGCCCGAGCAAGTTTACAAGTTTCTCAGGTGCACTGTAAGGGGGTGTTTGGAGGAAACGTGACATTTGCTCTGACTGTATTTGATACACCAAGTACGTACAAGAAGCAGGCGAGATGAGATGCAGAAATGCCGCCTCAGAGACGCGTATGCATGTATGTTCTGACAGTGACAAGAGCGAGTACAGTACTAATCCTAGATATGTACAGTACATACACATGTTGGCTCATCGAGTTGCATTCGGCCGTGCAAAGAAAGCTGTTACATCCACGACTGCAAAAAGGTCTTCTCTCATCCGACACCGGGAAAAGCTGCAAATGGCGGGGCAATCGAGATGTTGTATTCGTAAATCTGCACCGACCTGAATGTATACGAGGTATGTACTTACCTCTACCTACCTGTTTCCGAGGCTGTCGAGCCAAGGCAGGGCACTACCCTGGTCTACCTGAAGGGCCCCCGGTCGCGCAGGCGGGGTAAAGAAACATGGCTGGTCCAGTAGTGGGTACGTGCCTGCCTAGAAATGGGTACAGTACCTAGGTACTTACTGTACCTACGGAGGGCGGCCATGCTGTTTTTTGCACCCTGCCTCGTCGCGCTGCACTGTATTATTAACAAGTTGCTCGTTCGTGCCAAAAACGGTTGTGGCCCGATAGCGCCGAAACAGAAAAAGGTGTCGGGCGGTTCGTCGTAGATAGGTACCTCTACGTTTGTCCCGACGCTTGTCCCGACGCTTGCCCGACGCTTGTCCCGACGCTTGTCCCGGTACCGGACTTGCGCACACGCTGATTGGAAGGCCCGCCAGGCGGGTGAGGCGCCAGTATCACCGCGTGCCTGCCCCGCCACGGCCTTGGCACCCATTTTTCTCTGCCCTTCTCCCCAAAGACCTCGTCAGACTCGTCCGTGGGCCATCCGGGTCCTCATGCCTGCCTTGTGCTCGCTCGAGCAACTTGGGAGCCTGGGCCCGGGGCAGCAACCACCACCCACAGAACTGCTCGGAACTGCTCGCGCCTGCTTCTGCGCTGCTACCGGGACACACGCCCTCCTCCCCTCATCCTCCACCCTCCTTCTCTTTGCCGGATACTCCGTACTTCCAACATCATCCTCACCTTCACCTTCGCCTTCACCTTCACCATTGCTTTTGCTGCGACTTGACGCCAGCCAACCATTGTCGACGCCGCTCCCATACCAGGTCCCATAAGCGCCGGACATGCATCGCGAACCTTAGCCCTTGCCTCGCACCACTGCTCGTCTAGCTTGGACTTCCGAGGCCTCATTTATTGGCCCTCGCCATGGACCCATCGCACATGGCCTTTGACGGCCACATGGATCAAAATGGCCCGTCTGCCAACGACATGCTCAACCTTCCCCTCGACCTCGATGCCATGATGGCTGCAGACAATACCATGTCGACCAGCCTCGACAGGTTGTTCGCTCAATGCGCCAACGACGACTCATGCCTCGACCACCATCACCACCTCCGCCAACTCAGCTCCAGTCACAAAGCCCAGGCCAGCTTTGCGCCTCCTCTGCCACAGCAACACCACTCGACGAGCCCCCTTGCCACGTCGTCCTCGCTCCAGGCGCACCCCCATGATTATACATGGGAAAACTTCCTCAACGACTCTGCTCTCGGCAACTCAGCCTTGCATAACGGCGACCTCGGCCTATGCCAAGCTGACGACTGTGCCTCGGAGTGCAGTTCCGAGTGTGACGGCTCCTGCCCCAGCCAATGCGGCGACACTGGCCATGGCGTTTGCTGCGACGACGATGCTTGCGGCAGTCCCCAACTGTGTCTCGATGAAGACTGCCAGGGTGCGCGCCGCCCTTGCATGGACGAGAGCTGCCTGACGGACACGACGCTCGGCAAGCAGCCGTCGTCTGGCCACGCCATGACGGACTGCGACAAGGCTGCCGCAGCGGCCCTCGCCTCCTTTGGCGGCGATGGTCCGCTACAGATGGTTCAGGCCGGTTTTATGCAGCCCCCGGCCTCCGCCTCTGCGCCATCACGGACCGCGCCACTGTCCTTCGTCCCTCTCCCCGAGAGCCTTCCTTGCGGCAGCCTTTCCATGGAGTCCATGTTGACCAACGGGCCCTCAGGTTTTCCCAACCAGCCTTGCCAGATGGCTATTGAATACGCTCTTGCAAGCCACATCATGCAGTACCATGATCCTTCTCACGGTCTGGCCCATACCGGCAACTGTGTGGCTAACGATCCAGCCCAGCTGATTTCCCGCTGCACGCTGCCAAAGTTCCATCCCAACGACAGTGCCATGGACCCCTATTTGTCTCAGCTCCAGGGCCACGAATGTGGCTTCCAGGTTCAGGATCCAAATGCCTTTGCGCAACACATCTTTGAAGAGCACCGGCCAACTCCTATGCTTCAATCTCAAATATCTAGATTTCCAGAAGCCACCCACCCTCAAGCTCAAGTTGGGAGCAACGCATCCTATCATTGCAAGCCTCGCGCGGGATACAACGCGACTTCCCGCGCCCCCTTTGGCCAGCACTTCTCGCCATCCCCGTCGCCCTTGACCAACTTGTCGGTCGGCCATTCTCTTTCCACGACACCGTCCTCGCTCACCACACCCTCGCCGCTTGAATCCGATGCTGGTGTGGCAGAGCTTAATTTCTCTGACGTCTCCAAAACCCCCTTTGGCGCGTCAGAATCTCACCATCTGGCCCAGGAGGACCAGTTCCTCTGCCGCTGGCTGACGGGCAACGGCGATGGCATCTGTGGCAAGCGCTTCGATGACGACGAACAGCTGCAGAAGCATTGCAAGTTTGACCACCTCAAGCAGTTGAAGAAGGCTCGCGGGGGGTTTCGATGCGGCTGGGCAAACTGCACAAGGGATACGTGCTTCACCCAGCGGAGCAAAGTGGAGCGGCACATGCAGGTACACACGGGGTGTAAGTCGGCGGCTGCCATTGGGACTCACCTTGGAGAAGCTGACGTGGAGCAGACAAGCCTGTCCGTTGCGAGATTTGCGGGGCGTCCTTGTCCGCCAAGCAAGCCCTTGACCAGCACATGAGGATTCATACCGGCGAGACACCCTGGGTCTGTAAATTCCCGGGTTGCGACTGCGCCTTCAAGCAGCAAAGTGCCCTGAGTGAGTTGTGAAAACTTCCGTGTCGACCACGAGAATCGCCGCTTACTCCTAGGCAGCCATGCACGAGCGAACTCACACGGGCGACAAACCCCTCGAGTGCGAGATTTGCCACAAGAGATTTAGCGAGTCGTCCAACCTGTCCAAGCACCGCAGAACGCACAACGTCAAGGGCATGCACGAATGTCAGCTCTGCGGCAAGGACTTTCACAGGCTGGACCAGCTTCGGAGGCACATGGGCACGAACCACAAAGACAGGGCTGCCGAGGTAGACGCCCTTCTCAGCAGAGCCATGCCCAAGTCTCAGATTCACAGGGTGTCGAAAGCAGCCAAGACCAAGGCAGGGGCCAGGGGCAAGGCAGGATTGAGGGGCCTCGACGCTGACACGCTTGAGGTGATTGAGGATCAGCTTCAGAGGGTCATGATGGATCAAGGGTCTTTATGACGGTGAATGGAGGAGGGTGAGCGGAAGCAACCGACCTCTACATTGATGATTGACGGCAGCGATGCCGGTGGAAGTTGAAATCTTGATCATGCAGTTGTCACAGCGTTGAAGCGTTGGCGTTGATGGGAGCTTTGGGAGAGACGAGGAGGATATCGGTGCCTGATGTTTGCATGTACAGGATTGATCCATTTCGTTATCCAAGCAAGGGAAGGAAGAGGGCATTGGAAAGGATGGTTGGGATGGAAGGTGTCCTTATACCCGAGTGATTATGCAGGAGAAGGTTGGGAACCGTGTCTGAGATTGTCGGAGTTGAGACTGATTCGACGAAAGACACGAAGCAGGAACACGGGACGCAGATGGTAGTGAAATGTAGTCCGACGTACGATATACTCGGTGCGTCACTGTAGACGCTTATGCAGTCCTGGGTGAAGCTGAACTCAGTCTACACGTAGCCGCAATTGCACTTGCAGAGGTGTTGACGGGTGCATCTCATCCGAGAAATGCCTCTTGACTTTTACTCTCGGAATCGTCATCGTCCAGAGGGCCTGGGTACAAGTTCGAGGAAACAGTAGTTTCGGGCGGGCCTCGTCGGCAAACAAGCACAGAAAGCACAGGAGCATCGGGTGAAAGCAGACACCACGAGTCTTCATCATGACCTCATTTTTTTGCTTTCTCATTGATGGACTGCAGGTGGAGCGGCCCATGGAGGACGATGTGTCGTCACCCCAGCACGAGGCCTAAACCGGGAAACAAGTACAAATTCAGACCGAGATTCCCCAGAGCCATGCGATGCAGCTTTCGAAGCCTTTTGTTCGGAGAAAAAAAAGCACGCCACGCCTCGATAACCCCCCTTTCCCTCAACCCGTGATGCTCCGTATGCCCCTCGAGCTACTGCACCATTACACTCAGGCAGCCTGCGGCAAGTTGTCTGTCAGTGACCAAGTTCACCGCTGGAGTACCTTTCTTTTGGTTGCATGACGTAGAAAGGGCGAAGGGAGGCGTCTTACCTTGACGGCAAACTTCCGTTGGGGGAAATGCGTGTTGCGCTTCTTGGTCTTCTCCAGCACGCGAGCCTTGTCCTGGGGTGACAGGCGGCGACGGATGGCGCGGGTCTGCTTGGGGCGGAGGTCGAGAGGGGCGTACTTCTTGTTCTTGTAGAAGAGGCGCAGCTGGGAGCGTTGCTTGGCGTTGATGACGGTCAGGACGCGGGCGATGGACTTTCGCAGGTCGTGGCTGCGCATGGGTCAGTATTTCCCGAATCTCGTGCTCCCCCAGCGTGGGGTTTCCGGGCGGCCCAGGCAGCGAGGGCCGCTTTGGAGGGCGGCGACGAGGGAGGGCTGCTCACATCTTGGTCAGCTTGGTGCCGGACGAGGCCACCTTTTGGATGCGGAGCTGGCCAAGCTCGGTCTTGAGCTCGGCGAGCTGCTTCGTCAAATCATCCTTGCTCTTGTCCCAGAGCTGGACGACCTTAACTTTGCTCGACGACTAGTAAGTAAAGCATCGTCAGCGGACACGTTCCTCTCCCACACACAAAGGTAGTGACGAGTATAAAGGCGAGAGCGGCGGCGGCGGTGGCAGGTCGTCGTTTCGTGGATTGGTTTTTGCAGTCGTCGTTGGCGAAGGGCGGCTCAGGGTGCCGTCGGAAATGGCTCGCCACGGGCCATTTTTAGTCGAGGGCCGCGGCGACGACGAAAGGCCGATGCTGTCGAGGGCGGCCGAGGCAAGGGAACAGTTGCAGAAGGCGGTGCAGACTCACCATCTTTATGATCTTCGATGGGGGAATTTGCGAAGCGTGTCGACCGAGTGCGTTAAGTGAGAAGGCAGCCTCGAGGATGGCCGTCCGAGTCGCAGCGTGGGCCCTTTCGAAAAATCAATCGAATTGGGAGGGGAGGGGTGGCTGCCAGGGTGGACGACGAAATTTTGCCCTAGGGTTTCCGTTGTGTGCGCCGGACTTGCGCCGAGCCAGCCAATTGGTGTCGGTGTGGGGAGGCTGTGATTAGCTCAGGTGAGGGGGTGGGACGAGGTCACGTGTACAGGGTCATGGTACTCAAGGTTGGGCGGTGAGGAGATTCTGCCGCCCGGTGACGAAACGTTATGTAAGGTAACTACCTCCATACCTCTCCAGTAAAACTGCTGGATCTGGCGGCGCAGAGCGTATGCCCCGACCCGCCGCCTCTCGTGAGCGACGTCAGTTTCATCACCAAGCTCGCAACCATGTCCGCACCATCAGGAAGCGGAGGCTGGACCCAACTGCGGCAGCAGGCCAGGACGCTGGAGACGCAGGTGAACACCCCCCAGATCCGAGGCTGTCTCTGCTACTCCCCCTTCTCCCGCTTTCCTCTAACCGTCCGAGCACCAGACCGAGAGCCTCTTCCATACCTACTCGCAGTTCTCCGCGGCTGCCAGCATCCCGCCGAAACCGACAGAGGAAGAACGCCAGACGGAGGCCAAGATCGAGGAGCTGCTAGAAAAGGTCAGAGCCAAACCCGAAGACAGCGGCAGATGGGGGGGCGATTCCCCATCCTAGTCGACTAACTTTGGGGGGAGTACTCAGCGCGAATCCGTCGTCTCCCAACTATCACGGCTGCTCGACTCGGAAGCATCCCTCACCTCGTCGGCCCTCAAGCAAAACAACCTCTCGCTGCTGCGCGAAAAGCTCTCCGCCCACAAGCGCGACCTCGGCCGCCTGCGCAGCACCCTCCAACAGGCCCGCGACAGGGCTAACCTTTTGACCAACGTCCGATCCGACATCGACCAGTACCGGGCCAACAACCCCGAGGCTGCCGAGGCCGAGTACATGCTCGATGAGCGCAACCGCATCGATAACAGCCACAACATGGCGGACAGCGTCCTGAGCCAGGCGTATGCCGTCAACGACAACTTCGTTCTGCAGAGGGAGACGCTGGCGAGCATCAACCGCCGCATCACCATGGCGGCGAGCCACGTCCCCGGCATCAACAGCCTGATTGGCAGGATATCGGCCAAGAAGAGGAGGGACGGAATCATCATGGGCTGCTTCATCGCGGCGTGTTTCCTTGCATTCTGGTGGTTCATGTAGGATCAGGGGAGAGTCATCACGGGTCGCTTGGTCGGTATGTGCAACGGCGTTTAGTGGGGTATCAGCGTTCTATCTCTATTTGTACGGGAAACCTGGCAGGGCCTCGGTCACCACTATAGAAGTGGCCAGGTTAATTTTTTTTGGGTGGGGGGCAAGCGGAGAGGGATATCCAGCTTCTTATGATACCCTCGACTTGACAAGTGGCGTTTCAATCAGCCTCTCCGTGCCGTGGCCGGAGAGGTACTTCTCCTGACCTCGTCGACCAACCGCGTGACACCCCGGGTGAGACCGTCCCTCTCCTCGGGATGGCTAGGCCCACTGCCCGCCCAGCGTATGCGGCAGTGTTGGTCGACGAGGTACATGTAGCCGACCTTTGCGTTGAGCAGGCCAATGGACTCGCGGATGTCGTCAGTGATACCCTTGCGCACCAGGAGGTACTTGCCCCAGTCCTTTTCCGGGAACCTCTTGCGCAGGGAGCGACGAAACAGGCGGACGAGCCAGGCCTTGGCCGCATTATCCTCGTAGTTGATGTGAACCATCTGGGCCACGTCGTCGTTGCGGGCAACGGTGTCGTGCAGCGCGGGGTTGGCCTCGCGCGAGGCAAACGAGGCAACCTGCCGCTCGGCCCACTGGCTGCTGAAGATGCCGACGACGGAGACCTTGCCCGCCAGGAGCGGCGTTGTGTCGCGCGGCGCCCGGTCCGACTCGAGGATGGGTTCGCCGTAGAGGTTGGGGAAGAAGAGGGAGACGTCGGCCTTGAAGAGGCGCGGGGGCGCGACGAAGGACTTGCCCTCGTGAAACTGCAGGTTGCCCCAGTCGCGGAAGTAGGGTCGAGATATCTGGGCCGTGCTGTCCATGGACATTGTAAGCTCTCCATACACATAAATACATGGGAGGAGCCCAGCGCGGCGGGCCTGACTCACAGCTCTTTGCGGCGCTGCAGGTGCTTGTCGTAATCGACAAAGTCGTCACGGCGCTCCCTCAGTGTGCGGCCGTCGATGCCCGTGTTCTCGCCGGCCTTGGGCGGCAGCGGCATGCCGATGGGGCGCGGCAGCGGCTTGGGCGTGAAGCCGCCCTCGACGCGCTTGCCGTAGCTCCGCGGCGCCTCGATCGGCGGCCCGGCGACATGGCTCCGGGGATCCATGGGCGCGCCGACGCCGGGCTTGTCGGGCTTCGGAGGCTTCGGCGGCGGTGCTGGGGCCTGCGGCCGAGCTGCCGACTGGGCGAGGCCGCGGCGGCCGCAACATTGGCGGGGACGGGCATGGACGACCGCCGGGGACTGCTGCCACCACCGGCGCCACCACCAGCAGTCGGCGGTGGCGAGGCGGGTGACGGCTGGCTCCAGCCCTCGCGGAGGCATGGGAACGCGATAGACTGAAGTTGGGGTTGCTTCGTTTCCTGTCGTGTGTGTCTTCTGGTGAACTTGCTCCCCAGCTTTTCTGGGCAGGCGCGCGTTTGCGTAAGCGCGGGATGAGCCGCGCTTGTGCGGTGATAAGATTCCCTACCTCGAGGGCTCCACTCTGAGCCCCGTGCCTTCGGCTATTCGCGGCGGCTCCTCCTCCAACGACGCAATGCCGACTGAAGCCATTAGGGATTCGCCCTCTCGCCCGCTCTCCGTGCCTCACATACCTTGCTTCCTCACACTCTGCTCCTTTCTATTTCACCCTCGGTAGCGGCTTTCGTGCGCGGCGGCAATCGGTCTACTCTTCGGAACCCCGCATCTCTGCAAACCCGCGCTCACCGCCACCGCTCAGCTCAGTCTCGTGGGTTTCGTCGCGTCTCGGGCGGGGTCCATTGGCAGGCACAATGTTCCTGCAGCGAGGCTCCAGGATGCTGCGCAGGCAATTGCAGGCCTCAAGGGCCATGGGCAAGATGGCCGTGGCCAGGGGTGCTGCCGGAGGTCTGGCCGGGCACGCGCCGAGGTGGTTCACCGAGTCGAGGCGGCTATGCGCCGTGAAGCCTGTGCTCCTGGCCGACATTGGCGAGGGTAAGTCTGCCCAGGCCTGCTTTGAGGGACACGGCTCAAAGAAAACACTGACTGGGTTGCGCAACAGGCATCGTCGAATGCGAGGTGATACAGTGGTTCGTCGAGCCGGGCGCACGGGTCGAGGAGTTCTCGCCGCTGTGCGAGGTCCAGAGCGACAAGGCGTCGGTGGAGATTACCAGCCGCTTCACTGGCACGGTCAAGAAGCTCTACTACGAGGCCGGCGACATGGCCAAGGTGGGGAAGCCGTTTGTCGACATCGACATTGCAGGGGAAGCGGCAGCAGAGCCGAGCACGGGGGGCGGCGAGAAGGAGGCGGCGGCGACGACAACACCGACGCCGGTACTGGAGACGCCCGCCCAGCATGCCTCCGCGGGGGCTCCGGGCGCGCCCAGCAGCAGCAGCGGCGGCGGCGGCAGCGGCGAAGCGAAGAGCAGGCCCAAGGGAAAGATGGCGACACTGGCGACGCCTGCGGTGCGGCACCTGTCCAAGGAGCTCAAAGTGGATATTGCCGAGATTGACGGCAGTGGCAGGGACGGGCGGGTGCTCAAAGAGGACCTTTACAAGTTTGTCAAGAGCAGAGAGTCTGCTGGCTCGGGGCCACAACCGGCGACGAGGGACGACGGGGCCGCGGCGCAGCAGCAGCAGACGGAGACGCGGGTGGCGCTCACGCAGACGCAGCAGCAAATGTTCAAGGCCATGACGCGGTCGCTGGCCATTCCGCACTTTCTCTACGCCGACGAGCTGGACCTGTCGAACCTGGTCGGGCTGCGGGCGCGGCTCAACCGGGTGCTCGCAGAGCAGTCGTCGGCGGGCCTGGGCTTGAGCTCGGACGAGGCCAGCCAGCAGCCGCCGCCGACCAAGCTGTCGTATCTGCCCTTCATCATCAAGGCCGTGTCCATGGCGCTGTACCAGTTCCCGCTGCTCAACGCGCGCGTCGAGGTGGACGCGGCGGGCGGCAGGCCGTCGCTGGTGATGCGGTCGCAGCACAACATCGGTGTGGCCATGGACACGCCGCAGGGGCTGGTGGTGCCCGTCGTCAAGAACGTCGGGGCGCTGAGCATCGTGGCCATAGCGGGCGAGCTGGGCCGGCTGCAGCGGCTGGCGGCGGCGGGCAGGCTGTCGCCGGGCGACATGTCGGGCGGCACCATCACCGTGTCCAACATCGGCAACATCGGCGGCACCTACCTCAGCCCCGTCGTCGTCGAGCGCGAGGTGGCCATCCTCGGCATCGGCCGCATGCGCGCCGTGCCGGCCTTTGACGCCGCCGACCGCGTCGTCCGCAAGCACGTGTGCAACTTCAGCTGGAGCGCCGACCACCGCGTCGTCGACGGCGCCACCATGGCCCGCGCTGCCGAGGTGGTGCGGCGCGTCGTCGAGGAGCCCGACGTCATGGTGATGCATCTGAGGTAGTCTTTTTCCCTGTCGCTTTCCCTGTCGCTTTCCCTGTCGCTTTCCCTGTCGCTTAATTACCCTGTCGCCACTTGCTCCGCGGCCGCCAAAGACGGAAGCCATGATGGGGACTCGGACTCTGGGGAAGGCCACATCCGTGCATAAGTCCGAGCGATGCTTCATGTCCTGCCTGCCTCAGGCGTGGCCATGTGCCTCGCCTTGACTGCCCGTCTGCCTGCATATCAGGTAGCGTCACCACCTACCCTACCAAGTAGGTGTCACATAGCCCCAGGCAAGCAAATCCTCATGCCCGGTCTTCTCTTGCCGTCTCATCTCGACACACATATACGTGTATGTATGTGCACGTGGCCTCCTCGTATGCGTGTGTTTCCTGGCGCATGGCCCCATCCCATGGCATCTCGTCGTCGTCATCGTCGAGAGTCCGGCATTCAAAACGTCTCCCCGTCGAGTCCCGTCTTGGGCGGCCGGTTGGGGATCGGTTCACAGGGGAAAATCCAGGTACATGTGCAACAAAGACACACACCAATACACACGTGGGTGTATATATCCCTGGCCTTATGCTGCGCTGTGCTATATGCCGTCTGCGACAACGAGCCTCCTCGACACTCTCTCTCTCACCGCAGCTTCGTCCGCAAACATGCCGCAGCCACCAAGCCCTTCTTCTTGTCTTGCATCATCCCCGCGTGTGCAGAGGGCTATCGTATTCGTGCAGGCCGCCATCGATGGCTAGTCGACTTATTACGCGTACCTCAGCAGCTGCCCGTTGGGCGAAGGAGAGGAGATGGAGGAGCGAGGCAAGGCGGTGAAGCCCTGCGGCAACCACACACGACTCCCGGCATGGCTTCCCGCTGGGCCGGCGGACAGCGGCTCAGGGACATCTTCGTGGCAAAGATGGAGGGTCTCATGACAGCCGGACTATATACGCATGTAACCTCTTCTTCTTGTCTCTTCTCCATCACCTCGGCGCTGCCGTTCATCCCATGTCTCTCGGCTGCTCCGTCGACCCCACCGTCGACACCACCGTCGACACCACCGTCGACACCACCCGACGTACATACATACATGCTACAACCAGCAGTTATCGTACGTGCTATGCAGTAGTACTCCGTGCAAGATTGGGGGGGAGGGGGGTGTGGGTGATGGTGTGAGTGTCCGGCCCTGCCTGTCACTTCTCCAGATAACCACGAACCCCTGCCAGCCGGGGAACCCGCTGCCGAGCTTCCCCGTGCCGAGCGGCACTGTCAAATTGTCCATCTCGGCCGACCAGGGGCAGTTGCGCACGCGCGACGCTTGTTATACACGCCGGCGGGCACATCGCTCTATTGACGCACACGCTGGAGTGAGTGGATGAATGAGCTATCCGAGTCGACCAACGCATGAATGTAGACAGAGAGAGACAGAGAGATCATCTTGTCCCCGTGGTGCTCTCGATGAATGAATGACTCGCAAAAGCACGACAATTGCCTCTTTCCAACAGCCTGCATGCAGCACTGCCCAACCCATGTCCGCCGTTGGCCAAAGTCCTGTTGTATGTATGTATAGCGATACACGTATGGATGGACATGGCTACGTGCAGCAGCGCCCTGCAGTGCCGCATGTGCCAGGCAAAGACACAAATAAGCAAGCATGCATGTCGAGACAGCCAGCCAGCCTATAGCGGGTGCAGATGACGCCGCCCTCGTTCGTCGTTAGAGGGCTGAAATAAGGCATCGAGACAGAACGCCCAATCTCTCTCTATATACGTCATGGCCTTTTGTGCGCAGCCGGAGCTAGCTGGCGCAGCCTTCGTGACAGAACATCCATCCAAAGTAGTGCACGCCCAACATCCCTTGTCTCTCCAGGCCCGATGCTGGCTGGCGCCAGCACTGCCCGACCGCCTCAAGGTTTGGCAGCTCTCCAGAGTCCCCCATCTTCTTCTTGTATATGCAGAAAAACGTACCGATGCGTGCGTCTCCTATGTGCGTGTACGCCGATATATCCAAGAGTACCCAAGTTGGCTTGATCACTTCGTGGGGGGCCCAACTTGCTTGGACGTAGACCATGGTTGCGGGCGAGCATTCCCAAAACGCCTGCCCATCTTAGAACCAACAACTCCAGAGCGTGACAAAGAGCAAGCAAATGAGAAGCAAAACGAAAGGAAAAGAAACAGACCAAGATCCTCACGCCGCAAGCCCCGTGTAAGTGGAAATCCGGCGTCAGCATCTCTCTCGGTCCGGCACGCCCATGTACAGTCACGCACATGCAACTCGTCTAGTCTCGGCAGACGGCCTTGGTAATATCCGAGACCCTGGCCAGGACATCCTTCTTGACTTCTTCGATGCTGCGGCTGACGTCGATGCTGATGACGTCCCTCTCGTCCTCGGCAGGCCGCTCGAGAATATCAAACTGGCTCTGGACCATGCTGGGTCCCATGTAGTGGCCCTCCCGTTTCGTGACCCTCGCCAGCAGCACCTCGGCGGGCGCATTCAGGAAGATGAAGTGGACGCGGATGTCGTGGTCATAGTAGGCGGCGACTCGGATCACGTCTCGGTACTTGCGCTTGAGGGCCGAGCACGTCACGACGACGCCCTCGGATCCCCGGTTGATGCGGCGCATCGACTCGTCGCGGAGGGCGGTTAACCAGTCCCAGCGGTCGGCGTCTGTGAGCGGGTTGCCGCTGCGCATCTTTTCCACGTTGGCCGGGGTGTGGTGCTGTATCAGTGGTGTGAGTCGATTCGCTGTCCTTGAGCAAATCGTGGAGCGTGCGGAGGTCATACCGAATCACCCTCGATATAGGGCATGTCAAGCGACTTTGCCAAGTACTCGGCCACCGTCGTCTTGCCGCATCCAGCCGGTCCGGTAACCAACCAGATGTGGTGATGCTTTCGCGCCTGTCCGTTGGCGCACGCTCCATCCGTCGTTGTCGTCGGCTGTGACGTCTTGGACGGGGCCGCTTGAACGCGCCCGGCAGACGCCGCTGCTTCCTGCCCGTTGACGGGCATAGCGTTGTCGAACGACAACATTCTGCCGGCAGCGCGCGCAGTCCGAGGGTCTTTGGGATTTCGATGCCAACAAGGCGAGAAGCGTCGCGTTTCAATGCTGGTGCGCAAACCGCGATGAGGCTTTCGATGGATGTGTGTTCCGACAGAATAGCGCAGGCTGGATTCGACCGCCGCGGTTGCGAGGTTGGAGGCAACAGAGGTCCAAAGATCAAAGACAAGGTAGACCGTGCGTGGGGGAGTGAGTGGTCGGCGAAGACTGGGAGGAGGGAAGAGTCGAGGAAATTTGCCCTGATCAAGGTACTTTCTGTCTGTCGAGGCCAAGGCAGTGAGAGGGGCAGACAGGATTGCCCACCCTACTTATCGTGGGAAAACGAAGAAGGAAAAGCAGAGTGGCAGGGCAAAAGCCGTAGAGCTGAGTTTAGCCTCCATGTACATGCGTACGCCTCCAAAAGTTTCTCTTACTCTCGGGCGTGACGAGCTTGGGCGCCAGGGCCGACTTGGATTCGGATTGAGGGGGGGGGAGGGGCGTGTGGGAATGACCGACAACTGACTTGACTCCTTGTGCCAGATTGGCAGATGGGGGGGAAGAAACAGGGGAAGTGGTGTGGAGGCTGAACTTGGTCCAGGCCGCGTTTGACTCCATCTGGGTAAGGCCAGCCAGCATGTCGGGTCTTGCTTTTTTGCCTCGAGCACGACCGAGCGCGCGTTATAAGCCAGGTCATTCTTGTTCTTCCGTCACAGCCCAACCACCGGGGACTGAGACGCGAGATGACGGTGCTGAGGGAAAAGGTCACGCGGACCGGAACAGTGTGTATTGCTTGTTGTCTCTCTTTTCCGTTCTTCCTGTCTTGGCCTTTTGCGGGTTTTTCTTCTCCTGGTCTCGGTGGGTGAAGCAAGCACATGCAGAGCAGGCGTCGTTGCCGCACAAACAATGTTGGCCTCAAGTCATCCGTACGTTCTCAGTAATCCGCGCAGGCCGCCAATGTCGATTGGTCCCCACAAACGAAGAGAGCGGGGTGTAAGTGTTCGGTTGGACTCGTGGCGCCTGCTGTACATGGCATTGTACGAGCATGACCGCGGTGATCAATCCGCCCCTGCTGTCCAGGTAGTGCCTTGTACGGTTGGATGTCGAGCAGCAAACACACAGGCCCGTGGGGACCGGAAATGGAACCGCGCGCTGTGGTTTGCCCGGAAGGCCTTCCGGTGGTAGCTGGATATGCCGGTGTTTGGCTGACACTGCTCGAGGGTACCCGGGTGGGGCGCAGGCTTTCGCTCAATAACTCCACGGCCTCGACTTGCCCTCGGCGCTTGTTAAATGGTCGTCGCAAGGCTGTCTTGGCGGTCTTCCGGCTCGCCGTGACAGTCCGACAGAGCCGCGACAACTCAACAAGACAGAATGATGCTAATGGCGCATCATAACCACCCAGCAATAGAAGCTCTGGGGACTTGGCGCTGATCCGGCGAAGGCTGCCGCGTTTGGCAATGGACAGGGAGCGACGTCCGTACGAGTCGGCAAGGGAGGGGTGTGCCGATTTGGACAATGGACCAATGGACTCGCTCAGCCAGCTCGCAGGCCAACAGGGCAAGGGGCATTTGCCGTCGGTAATCCAGCCATCCCCAAACGCCGACGGTTGATGGCCGAGTCGTGGGGGGATATGATTAGTAATCCAAAGGGAAAGCCCAATGCTGTCTTGACGTCCAACTCCAAATCACCTACTCAGCCGTGGTCCGGAGAGAGTCTCTTGGTTCTCCAGGCAGCACTGCGTTGTCTGCCGTCAGTGCAAATCTGGTCCTTGGATCGAGGAGCTGGCTGCAGCTCGGCCCGGCCCGGCCCGGCCCATTCCATCCCTCACTGTGCCCCGGCGAAGAGCTCATCTGTGCGTGAGAGCAAGCACGGGTGAGTCTGGAATGACGTCGCACACAGGGGACATCTGATTACAGCTGTCATGTACCGAAAACGCATTCGAGTCGACTCGTCTCGTTGGTGAGAGTTCTGGCGCAGGCATCGGGTTGTGCTCGTTGTGTTGCGAGCAACCCTGCGGGCCGTTCGCCAGTCGATAGGTCCGACTTGTTGGTCCGTATGACCCCTCGGACCTTTAATGGAGGGTCGGGTACGATGGTCCCACGACGCGCGTGCACGTGTCCTTGACGACAGGATGGTCGAGGCAGCAGGCTGGCGGCTACGTCAATGCCTTAGACCCGTGATGGCCCGTCCGTGGGCATGTCCGGGGTCGCGGGAACTCGAGGGACAAGCAACAGTGCATGTATCGACGTCCCTTGCTTGGACACCTGGACAGGGTCGATTCGCAGGCGGCGTGATGTGCATAACTGCAAAGCGCACACATTCCGATATACATGCTGCGTCGGCGAGTAGTCACTGGCGGTTTGTGCATGGTATGTATCTCGACGATCCGGTTCGCGGTTATTCATGTCTGCTCGGCATGAGCCAGGAGGGGGGTGCAGCGAGGAAGAGTCCAGCAGGCAGACATGGACAGCAGAATCAAGGCATGAGTTGGCATGTCCCATGGGCCACGTGACAGGACACATGTGCAGCACTTCCGTTGCTACCTGCCTCCTTCCTTCCAATGCGATATTTGGAGGTGACGATGCCGCGTACCAATCTGACTACTCCGTAATTACCGCCGAGTTAGGTAGGTACGAATAGTGGAGCACGGGTCGGGTAAGCCATCCCACCCACCACCACCACTTGATGCAGCGCCTGCCGTGCCGAGAAAGCGCTCTCTCTCTACCTCGGGGTAACTCAACCTGCCGCACAATCAACACGTCGACAGACGTCCCCACGAGGTATTCAAAAGGACCGGAGCCGGATTGTGTAATCGCGGGGGCTCCATGTTCCTCGCCTCGCTCTCCGCGTCCCGGCTTCTGCCAAGATTGCCATTTCCAAGAGTCACGGCCTACTGCTCTCGCTCGGCCACCAGACGACGCCGCCCTCTTCAACCGTTTGCCCCGCAGAGATTCTTCGCGAACATGAACCCCGACGAGCGCGCCCACTACCTCGCAGACGCCCCGCCGTCGGTCGTCAGGCTCGAGATTGAGTCTCACTTTGAGGCCTTGAGCGACCAGCAGAAGCGCTATGCCCACTTCATCAGCAAGTACGTGGCCGCCACCGGCTTATCGTTGGGTCCCGTACCGTGTTAATTGAACCGCCTGTCTTGCGCGTGTGTATAGGGCGTGTTTTGCCGGCACGAGGATCGTCCTGCGCCAGCTTTCTCCCGAGGCCGAGCCCATCTACGACTTGATCCTGGCCCTCCACAGGCGCTGTAATGGGGATTGGCCTTCTTTGGCTAATGAGGCCAGTGTCGACCAGTCGGAGCTGACTTACTTCCTCGAGTATGCCGCAATGTTCCTGGGCAACCTGGGCAACTACAAGAGCTTCGGAGACTCCAAGTTTCTCCCTCGATGCAGCGAAAAGAGCGTGGCCGCACTCGCTGCTACCGCCCCCGAGGCCGACCAGTTCTACCAAGCTACAAAGGGCGCCATCTTCAGCTCCGATGAATCCGCCGCCATGCATCTGGGCTTCCCCGACGCCGGCCACATGTCGACTTACTACCCAGACTCCCCAGGCATCACAAAGGCTGACATTGAGGCCGTAAATGCTTGGACGGAGAAGAAGGGCTTACTTCCCGAAAACACGAGGCTGCGAAAGACCGATGACGGCACGTTTGAGATTCTCATTGCCTCGGCCGTCACCAGCGTGCCCGCAGACGGTGGCGATATTGGCAAGGATACCTCGTTCGTGGTCGAGGACGGACCGCTCAGTGGAAAGACCATCAAGCTAATCTTTGGCGACTACGCCGATCAAATGAAGGCCATTACCGCCTACTCCAAACAGGCCGTCGCCAACGCCGACAACGAGACTCAGAAAAAGATGCACTCAAACTACGCAAAGTCTTTTGAGACGGGCTCTCTGGAGGCCTACAAGGATGCTCAGCGCCATTGGATCAGGGACAAGGGCCCAATGGTCGAATGCAACATTGGCTTCGTCGAGACTTACCGCGATCCGGCGGGAGTGCGTGGTGAGTGGGAAGGCTTCGCCTCCATGGTCAACCTCGAGCGAACGCGCGCCTTTGGAGAGCTGGTCGCAGCCGCGCCGTCCCTCATCCCCCTGCTGCCGTGGGACAAGGCGTTTGAAAAGGACAAGTTTCTCTCCCCGGACTTTACCTCTCTCGAGGTCATGACGTTCAACGGCTCCGGCATCCCCGCTGGCATCAACATTCCGAATTACGATGATATCCGACAGACAGAGGGGTTCAAGAATGTGTCGCTCGGCAACGTCCTGAGCGCCAAGGCGCCCAACGAGAAGATACCCTTTATTCGCGAGGAAGACCTCAAGGTGTACCAGAAATATCGCGACGCGTCCTTCGAGGTCCAAGTTGGGCTCCACGAGCTGACTGGTAAGTGTGCCACTCCAGGTGTTCCTCCACGAGGCATGGGTGCTGATTGAGCAAGGTCATGGATGCGGAAAACTTCTCCAGGAGACTTCGCCCGGCGTCTTCAACTTTGACAAGGACAAGCCTCCCGTCAGCCCCGTCACCCACAAGCCCATCACGACGTGGTACAAACCCGGTCAGACTTGGGGCTCCGTTTTCGGCAGCATCGCCGCCTCGTACGAGGAGTGCCGTGCCGAGCTGGTCGCCATGGACCTCAGCTGCGAGTTCCCGGTGCTGAAGATTTTTGGCTTCGGGGACGGCAAGCTTGACATGGATGGCGAAGCCGGCGACGTTCTCTACGCCTCGTACCTCTCCATGGCCCGCGCCGGCCTAGCTTCTCTCGAGTTGTGGGATCCCAAGAGCCAGAAGTGGGGGCAGGCCCATAGCCAGGCTCGCTTCTCTATTCTTAAGTGCTTCCTCGAGGCCAGCGACGATTTCTGCAAGCTCGACTATGCCAAAAACGACTTGTCCGACCTCACCATCAAGCTTGACCGGTCCAAGATTCTCACCTCAGGTCGCGAGGCCGTGTCCAAGTACCTGCAGAAGCTGCATATCTACAAGTCGACGGCCGACGTGGAGAACGGCACCAAGTTCTACACGGACATGACGACGGTCGATCCTGGTTTCTGGGGCACCAAGATCCGCAAGGTGGTGCTTGACCAGAAGCAGCCTCGCAAGGTCTTTGTGCAGGCAAACACGACGTTGGACGAGGCATCGGGCAAGGTTTCAATGAAGCACTACGAGGCCTCGCTTGTGGGCATGATTCAGAGCTGGGTTGACAGGGATCTCTAGATCCAAGTTGAGGGAGGTTCGGACAGTACAGGACATGGCGGTGCTCGTCCGGGGGATGGACGTCAGAGGATCAATCGCATGCCATTGTGACTGGAATAAAAAAGTCATGCTGAGAGCAAAGGGTCGGTGCGCATTGCCACGAGCGTCGCCCGCCAGCCTAGAAACGTGAGGTCAACGTGCGCCATCACAAGCGGCGCGTCACTCTGCCATGCCATGGAAGCCGGGTCGGGAACCTTTGTTTGACTTTCATCATCGCGTCTCCCCACCAGACGCCCTGGTGGGACTTCATTTATGCCCGTTTGATTTTTTTGACGGTAAAACCTGATTACAGACGCCAAGATGTGACCGATGCCATCGACTTCCAAATGCAATTGGCCAAGCCAGGCCGTGTAGGAGACCCTTCCCGCCCTACAAACTCGTTCCGCTTTCGAGCCGCGCCGTTCCGACTCCCTTCGACGCGGCACTTACACGCTCCCCATCACCTCTCGTTGTAGCGCATTGCTGATCTACCACACCATCTCGTGGGGCTTGTCGCCCTTCCGCAGGCTGAAAGAGCTGCCGAGGTAGCTGGCGAGCATGTCGACCTTCTTGATGCTGGCAAGCAGAGGCTTGTCGATGGCCTTCTGGTCAGCCGCGCGGCTGCTATTGATTTGCTTCTTCTGCAATGCCGACGGATTAGCCTCACCCGCTTCCCCTTTCCCGGCCAGCACTTGGCCTGGGGTGTCGCCGCGAGTTCGTGCACATACCTGGGGCTTCTCTCCCTGCTTGAAGAAGGCCTCCTCGCCGGCCTTCTGCTTGGCCTTTTCGGCGGTGAAGTACTTGGGCTGGGAGATCTCGCCGACCTTCTTAGCATCGAGGCCGGAGATGTCGACCTTGTAGGAGGTGGCGATGACGTAGCGAGAGTTGACTCGTCGCAGGGGAACGCCGTTGATCTTGAAGGGCCCGGTGACGAGCAGGACGCCCTGGTCGAGAGCCTTGAGGAGGATGACGCGCTTGCCTCGGAAGCGGCCGGCGAGGAGGATCAGGACTGTACCCGGCTGGAGCGTGCTTCGAGGAGTCCACGGGCGAACGGCCTTGCGGGTCTGAGAATTGCCCTTAGTTAGCGCGCCGAGCTCGCGATCGGTGGTGTGGTCTTTGTTTTGTTTTCTTCGTCGTTTTGCATTGGTGAAATGGTCGGTCATTAATTGTCGCTTGTGTCGGGCAGGTGTGTCATCGAAGGGCTGGCACATGTCGTTGATAGTCGCGCCACTCTATCGCCCGACGCAACCATCCGAATCCGCAAGTCGCGGATGCGCGCGACGCAGCTCCATCATCGCCAGTCTCACATTGTTGACGCTGGGGGACAACGGGTGCATCTGGGGCCATGGTGCTCGTCAAGACTCACCTTCTTGGGCTCGCTCTCATCGTCGGCGTTGTACCACTTCTTGGCCTTGTCCGCGGGAGCAGGGACCGACCGGGTCGACTTCCCGAACTTCTTGGTCGTGGGCTTGGCCGACATGGTGACTCGCTCGGATGCGTTGGGTTTGTGGTGGAGGGAACAAGAAGATGCGTTTGGTGATGCTCGCCCGAAATGTTGGAATTCTGTGTGAAAGCCGCTAGCGAGATTGTGGGAGGAAAATGTGAGCCCTCTCACGCCTAACCCTTTCTGGAAGCGCCGCTGGCTGGCCACCCCTCTCATGCCGCTGGGGGTCGGGGGCTGGAGATCACGTGATGATAGGATGCTAATCTGGCTGGGGGGTCCGATGACTGCCGCGGAAAGTGCGAGAACGTGCTCCATCCGCCGCGAGAGCTCCATTTCATGCCGAAGCTCTCGTCCTTTGCGCGGCTCCTGGCCTTGCTTGCCCAGCCTACAAAAATCCAGGCTCGCAGTGTCTTGAACTTGCTCTGCTCTCCTTAGCATTCGCGCTTTCGTGTCTCCGACTCAGCCCTCACCTCACCGCGACAATGCAAGCCCGCAAACAGTTAATCAACTCGGCCCAGCGTGTTACTGGCGCCGCCACGTCGAGATCCGCACATCCTGTCCTTCGACTAGGAGCCGGCCGGCTCGCATGCAGCCCGCGGCCTCGACTGCTGCCGGGACTGGCGGCCGTGCGGTGCTATGCCAACGGGCGGCCACACCCCCCCGGAGGAACTCACCGGATGAACATGGGTGGGGGAGAGGAGAAGTCGGCGTTGGAGCAGTTTGGAGTCGACTTGACTGCTAGGGCAAGAGACGGGAAGCTTGACCCGGTCATTGGGAGGGACGAGGAGATCCAGCGAACGATTCAAATACTCTCACGGCGAACCAAGAACAATCCGGTGCTCATTGGGAATGCCGGCACAGGCAAGACGGCCATTCTGGAGGGTCTTGCCCTGCGCATAATCCGCGGAGACGTACCCGAAAGCATCAAGAATAAACGAGTCATAAGCCTGGACCTCGGGTCGCTCATTGCCGGCGCCAAGTTCCGCGGCGATTTCGAGGAACGGCTGAAGAAGGTGCTGGACGAGGTGCAACAAGCCGAGGGGCAGGTAATCCTCTTCATCGACGAGCTACACACGCTCCTTGGTCTGGGAAAGGCTGAGGGCTCCATCGATGCCTCCAATCTCCTGAAACCTGCCTTGGCCCGCGGGGAGCTGCAATGCTGCGGAGCCACGACGCTCACCGAGTACCGACAAATCGAAAAGGACGTTGCCCTGGCCCGGCGGTTCCAGCCCATCATAGTCAGCGAGCCGACCGTCGAGGACACAATCAGCATTCTTCGAGGCATCAAGGACAAGTATGAAGTACACCATGGCGTCCGCATCACAGACAGCGCTCTCGTGGCTGCGGCGGCGCTGTCCAACCGATACATCACGGATCGCTTCCTCCCGGACAAGGCCATCGACTTGATGGACGAAGCTGCGAGCCATCTCAAGCTGCAACATGAGTCCAAGCCCGAGGACATCACGCGCCTCGACCACAAGATCATGACTGCGCAGATTGAGTTGGAAAGCTTGCGCAAGGAGACGGATGTTGCAAGCAAGGAGCGCCGAGAGAAGCTCGAGAAGGACCTCAAGAATTATTACGATGAAATCTCGGAGCTCAACGCGCGGTGGGACAAGGAAAAGGCTGAGATTGGATCGGTAAAGAAGATTCAGGAAGATCTCGACAAGGCTAGGTTCGAACTCGAACAGGCCCAGCGAGACGGCAACTTTGCCCGAGCCTCAGAATTGCGCTTCGGCGTCATCCCCGACCTAGAACAGAAGCTTCCCAAAGACGGCGAAGCGCGGCAGGACGGCGATGAACTCACCCTCGTCCACGACTCTGTCACCCCAGACGACATCGCCAACGTCGTCTCGCGCATAACCGGCATCCCCGTGGCGAAGCTCACCTCGGGACACATTGAGAAGCTGGTGCACATGGAGGACACGCTGCGGGAGTCCGTCAAGGGCCAGGACGATGCCATCAAGGCCGTGTCCGACGCGGTGCGCCTGCAGCGAGCCGGCTTGAGCGGCGAGAACCGGCCGCTCGCGTCCTTTTTCTTCCTCGGACCGACGGGCGTTGGCAAGACGGAGCTGTGCAAGAAACTCGCGAGTTTCCTCTTCTCGACCGAGTCGGCCGTGGTGCGGTTCGACATGTCCGAGTTCCAGGAGAAGCACACCGTCTCCCGGCTCATCGGCGCCCCGTCGGGCTACGTCGGCTACGAGGACGCCGGGCAACTGACTGAGGCTGTGCGCCGCAAGCCCTACGCCGTCCTGCTCTTTGACGAGTTCGAAAAGGCACACCGCGACATCTCGGCCCTGCTACTCCAGGTGCTCGACGAGGGCTACCTCACCGACGCGCAGGGCCACAAGGTCGACTTCAAGAACACAATCATTGTCCTCACATCGAACCTCGGGGCGGACATCCTCGTCGGCCAAAATCAGCTGCACCCGTACAAGGAAAACGCCAGCGGGGAGATCGACCCGGCCGTCCGCAAGGCCGTCATGGACGTCGTCGCGCAGGCCTACCCGCCCGAGTTCCTCAACCGCATCGACTCCTTCATCATCTTCAAGCGCCTCGCCATGAGCGCCATCCGCGACATTGTCGACATCCGCCTACGGGAGCTGCAGCAGCGCCTCGACGACCGGCGCATCACCCTCGCCGTCCCCGACGCCGTCAGGGACTGGCTCGCCGAGCGCGGCTACGACCCCCGCTACGGCGCCCGCCCGCTCAACCGTCTCATCACAAACGAGATTGGCAATGGCCTGGCCGACAAGATCATCCGTGGCCAGCTCAAGATGGGGCAGACCGCCGAGGTGCGGGTCCGCGATGATGGCCAAGGCCTGGAAGTCGTGGCCGCGTCGGCAGCGTCGTAGCCTGCCGTCTGTAGAGTATCTTTTCTATTGGATTTCTTTTTTGTGGCGTGACGGGCTTGGAGGGATTATTCGAACGGATTTGCCTGCGAACTTGTACAAAACATGTATGTTCAGATGCGTGCATTGCACGACTCCCCTCGATGACTAGATACCCCCAGCTTGACACGATGACACGACAATGTGATTTACGGAGCACAATGCTTTCCATGTTGAACGGGCGTATGTGACCTTGCTCTTTCAAGACTTATCGGCATTGCTCCATCATATACGTGGACGTCACGTAATTACACCAAAGCCTTTGTTCCATGGTGCAGACTGCCCGGACTACCGAGTTCCCTCTCAAGTCTCCACGACGTCCGCCCTCTGCTTGTCCCGGCCGATATGCCGGGAACAACGAGGCCGCAGTCACAGTTGGGGCGAGCAGAAACGCACTGATGAGGAGTAGGAACTCAAAGCCGAAAAGATTCCCCGATTTCTCCATCCCGTTCACTCCGCTACGATCATCCCCTGCCGGGAAGCCCTTTGCGACGAATGAACAGCCCAACTCCGCCAATCTAGCGCAATGATGAGACGAAGATGAAGAGAGTGCGTTTGAACAACAGACGTGGAAAACAAAAACCAGGAAAAAGAAATGGAAACACCACCATGGTCCTTGCCAGCCATTTGCGAGCTGCCCCGAGTCGGTTCCTTTCCCTTCCTTCCGTCTCGCTTGGTTGCGATATGCTCGTCCAGAAAGGAGGCGCCGAGAATCGTGACCAGGGAAGCCAAAGCAGACGCAGTCGAGCCGAGTCTCCCATCACCCAGAACTTCCCAACATTGCTTTTCCCAAAAGAAACGCCAGTGTCGCCGCTCAATCGACCTTCCAAGACAGAACTGCACAGAATTCCGTCAAAGATTCGTGGAGCTTGCGGGACGGGTACAACAGCGGGGCCTCATGACATTTCCAGGGCGGCAGAAGAATAGCGTGGCCGACCCGACTGAAGAACAAGAAGTGATGAAAAGGCTAGTTTCGATTGGGTTGACCGATGATTTGCAAATTACAACCGAAGCCACGAGATTGGGACGACCGATGCGCAGACGACGAGGGAGGAGGGACAAGGCGGGCTGATCAGAGACTGCTCTCAACATTTTTCTTCTACTGGTGACCGGCCTTGCGGAGGGTGGTGGCAAGCCACTCGAGGCCCTCGTACAGACCGTCACCAGACGTGGCGCAGGTGGACTGGATGTACTGGAGAGGTGGAGCCGGTCAGCAGCCGTCGGGCCGGAGCAGCACATCTCAGAGAGCCGAGAGCGAAGGCGGGAATGACATACCCAGGCGCGTTGTCTCAAGCTGTGTAGACCGAGCTTATCGGTGATTTCGGCGGCGTTCATGGCGTTCTGTCATCGGAATCACGCGGTCAGCCATACCAAGATCGCCTCGGGCGGGGATGGGGGCGCCGGATGAGGGGTCCATCAGGGCAGGACTTACGGGCAAATCCTGCTTATTGGCAAAGACCAGGAGGATGGCGTCCCGCAGCTCGTCCTCATTGAGCATGCGCTGGAGTTCTTCGCGGGCCTCGACGATACGATCGCGATCGTTGCTGTCGACGACGAAGATGATGCCCTGGGTGTTCTGGAAGTAGTGCCTCCACAGAGGACGGATCTTGTCCTGACCGCCGACGTCCCAAACGGTGAACTGGATGTTCTTGTACTCGACCGTCTCGACGTTGAAGCCTGGGCCGAGGTTAGCGTGGCGGGACGAGATGAGGCGATGGGGGAAGGGGCCCTACCAATGGTGGGAATGGTGGTGACGATTTCACCCAGCTTGAGCTTGTAGAGGATGGTGGTTTTACCGGCGGCGTCGAGACCAACCATGAGGATTCGCATCTCCTTCTTCCCCCACAGGTTGTCGAAGAGCTTGGCCGTCAATTTGGAGAGTGAAATGCCCATGATTGCGGTTTGAGGCGGCGAGGCCTGTGTCGTCGCTTGTCCTTGTAAAATGTGGTGGTAGTGATGGTGAAGGTGCGGGAGGAGAGGAGAGGACGCGAGAAAAAGATGGAGCCAAGAGATATGTGTCCTAGTTGCCACGCGTAAGTAAGCAGGTCAGGGACCGGACGGCCGTTTGTTTTTCCCCCTTGTCGGAGCGGCGGCAGCGACGAGCAGTGGCGACACGCGAGGGCGGGAAAGGGGGGGAGCGGCTGTGGAGGAGATGAGACAGGATTTTGGATGTCGTGACGATGCGATTCTCGACCGGGAGTGAGGAGGAGAAGGAGAGAAATAGATGGACGACGGGCGCGCCTGGGCAGAGGACACATGTCCAGGGATGGGGGGGGAGAGATCGGGGGGCGCCACATTTCAGAGCATGGATGGGTGGGCTCACAGTGCACCTCGTCCAGCACCGAGCCACTGGCGGCGCCCCCTGTGGGCCGCAGGCGCCAGGCGAGGCCCAGTTGGTGCGGCGATGCCCACCCGGCTTTTTAAACTCGCTTCGCCGAAGAAGGTGTAAAAGAGAGGGAGCGACTTACGCCTTTGTCGACGGATGGTCCCTCACAAGGGGGGGAGAGGAAGCGAGGCGGGGAAGATCGTGGATTCAAGTGTGGATATGGAGCGAAAGAGAGAGGGAGGAGAGTGAAAGGGGAGAAAGGCGCTGCTCAATCACCGATCATGGGATTTTTTTTCGGGCGACGGTCCAGGGTCGGGTCTGTCGGTGAATGGGGCCCCAAGGTACCTCGCCAGTACTCTATGCTAACAGCCTGCCTAGCGCACAAGGCCGGTGGCGCGCTACGTGGTGGGCTGTCGACCTCGCACCTATCTACAGTACCAGACCCCTACCTTGCCCGATTGAGGTAGACCGGCCGGTGTCCCAAGCCAAGAGCCCTCCAACGAGTGGGTGATGGCTAGGCTTCCATGTTAGCGGGCAGAGGCCCGTGGAAAGGGGCGAATGCTTTAGCCTGCGGCTGCTGCAGCAACCTCGCCCGGTGTGCGAACGGGTGGCCAACGATGGATGCTAATTTCCACCTCTCAGTTTATATCGACACAATCAATAGGTACTGCATGCACTGCTCTGTACTCCCACACCCACGTAGGAGCGCCACCCGCGACTTTGTCAATGTGTACGACAATAAGGCCGCCGTCCTTGCTCCAAGTTGTCAGAGCCTCTGGCATCCGTACAGACAAGTATCGACAATGTGGAGCCAGGCGGCTCGAGTCTGCTTACGTACGCCCCTGTAGCAGACGAGGCTCCTCTGTAATGGCATTCTGGAGGCTCTCGCTTGCTCTCTGGCCCGGAGAGTAGGCCAATTCGGAGATTTAGTATGTGGTTGTGTGTCCGTCCACCCGAAGTTCCCGCCCCGGCAGACGATGCGAAGGCGTTCGTGTCAGTGGAAAAAAGGGTGCGTATTATGTACGAGCAGGAATGCTGTGGCTTTCCTGCCAGCAAAGCAGCAACTGGGAACACGAGCAGCACCGAGGCTGTGTCGCTCCTGCCGGGCATGCACTGTAATCTGCTGCAAGTGCCTTGCGTGTGCCTTTTGCTAGCGCGCCCGGGCCAGGAGGTACATCTTTGCAGGTACTGTACTCCAAACTCCGTACCTCAGTTGCGAAAGGTGTCAATTGGCCCTCCATCTCCTCGAGCTTCCTCGCAGACGGAGCTGCCTGATATCCAATCCACCCTCGTCGCGCAAAGACGGTCGAGCTTCGCCACGACCGACTGAGGTACCTGTTATACCTACCCAGTCACAGAGACAGGGAGCCACGATGCATCTGCTCGCGGCCTCGAGGTCGCTCCTGGCAGCGGCCCTGGCGGCCTCGCAGCTCGCCGCCGCCCACAACATCGCGCTGCCGGCCCACGGGCTCGAATGCTTCCACGAGAACCTGCACCGCGATGACACCATGACCGTCACCTTCCAGGTTGGCGACCGCGAGTTTGGCAGCGCGGGCAATCTCGACATTGACTTTTGGGTATGCATCTCGCCGCGGGCCAGAGCTGCACTCTTGGCCATGCGACACGCTTCAACTGACGCTCGCCTTGCTGTCGACAGGTCACCAACCCCCCGGGCGGCTACGAGGTCCACGAAAAGACCGTCGCCAGCGGAGACCACTCCTTCACCGCCAAGAACGACGGCAAATACACGTACTGCTTCGGGAACCAGTACTGGGGCGCCACCAGCAAAGAGGTCTCGTTCAACGTCCACGGCATCGTCTACGTCAGCGAGTCCGAAATGCCCTCTGATCCCATCGAAACCGAAGGTACACCCGCTGTCCAGCTGGACCCTGGCCAAGTGCCGTACTTGAGCACATGGATGAATCCGCTAACGCTTGCCTTCTCCAAAGTCCGCCACCTGTCCGAGCTCCTCGCCAAGGTCAAGGACGAGCAGCAGTACATCATTGTCCGCGAGCGCACCCACCGCAACACGGCCGAGAGCACAAATGCCCGCGTCAAGTGGTGGAACCTCTTCGTCATTGGCACCGTCGTCGGCGAATCCCTCTTCCAGATCTGGTGGCTGCGGCGCTTCTTTGAGGTCAAACGTGTGGTCTGATCTGCCGGCGCTGCATGTTTTGCGGTCGGGGTGTTGGGAACGAGCTGGCCGAGACCTTCCACGCATGTGCTGCCGAGGTTTGGTTTCTGGGACCGGCCGGTATTGTCGGGTCAGTCAGTTCGGCGCAACGGCGTGCTTGACGAGGCTCCAACGACAGCAGGCAGGCACCAAAAGCAGGTGGCGAACAGCTCTGGCGTACTCCACGGAGGTTAGGGGGATATATCTTTTGCACGACTTGGCAATGATAGCTTCCAGCACGGGGCATGACATTTTGCGAAATCAAGGAGAGAAAGTGTATGTAGGAATATTCTTGGACCGTCTTCTTTAAAATGCTCGTTCCCACAGTTTCTGCATTCCCAGGGCGTTGAGCTCGTACATGCTGTAGTTGTCATTCCAATTGGAGTTTCCCTCCCATGTCTCCCAAAGTAACAAAAATCAAACACTGTTTTCCCAAACGCCGTACCCAAGTTTCCTGCGCGATATGCCCGGCGCTCTCGCGCGTGACATGGAATACACTGTACTTTCTCGGCATCTTGCCCTCGGCTCAGGGGCAGAGAGTCCCGAGCTACGCCGTGGGATCCGAGGCGGGCGCCGTCTCAGCCGCCTCATCGTCGCCCACCGGCGGAGCCTCGATGGGCAGCTCCACATCCTTGACAGGGTGCAGCAGCATCGGGGGCAGGCACATGCGGCCCTCGCCCCCGGGCATAGCGCCGACGCCGGGCCCTTGCTTGCTCGCGTCGTGCGTCGTCTCAAACTCGTCGCCGCCGTCGTTGTTGACCTTGAGACCCAGCCAGCGGCGGTACAAGTTGGGCGCGAAGCCCGAGTTGTAGAACCACGACAGGCCGTGCATGTTGTGCTCGCGCTCGCCGAAGATGCTGGTGCGCGAGCCACCGCTGGAGCCGTCGCGTCCGCCGTTGAACGTCTGCGCCATGAAGTCGACGGGCCACTTGCGGTCGACGTAGACGGGGTGCGGCGCGAAGACGGCCTTGAGGCCGTGGTGCAGCGCCACCGTCGCCGGCCACATCTCGGGAAAGGCAAACTGCTTCTTGTAGGCCGTCATGCGGTGCATCGTCATGAGCAGCCGGCGCGACATGCGCGACGTCGTGATGATGGCGGCCCGCCGGGGGAGCAGCCCGCGCGACCGGTTGAAGCCTGTGATGTCGTCTCTGAGCATCCACGTCGTGCCCTCTGGGTCGAAGAGGGGGTTGAGGGAGATGTAGTCGGCTTCCTCGCCCACTCCCCACTGGTAGCGATCAGCTTCGTAGCTCGTCGGCGGCATGTCGTCGCTTTCTGGCTCGAACCAGTCGTCGGTATCCAGAGGACGCTGGGGTCCCCAGACAGTCCTGCCCTTCTTGCTCGCGGCCTCGGGTGCCTTGCCGCCCACGCCGGGCGCCTTGTTCCAGACATTGTCCGACCCGGCGGCGCCCATCTCGCTCTGCACCCGCGACATCTGCGAAAAGTCCTCCCAAGAGCCGTGGGCGGCGGGGAAGTAGAAGCGCGAGTTGCGCTCCCAGAGGCCTTTTCTCGGCTGCGCCTTGGCCCACTCCTCGAGCTTGGTCACCAGGTCGTAGTAGTGGCCGGTGTAGCGAATGTCCATCTCCCACTGCCAGAAGTAGTCGTATTCAGGGTGCATGTAGGCAAAGTGCTGCATTGCCATTGACAACCCCCTGTATACGCCGTGGACGGGCAGCTCCGGCCCGCGGCTCCACAAGTCGTAGATGCCTTGGTACAGAGACAGCATCTGTGTCTCGGTCCAGAGCGTTACCAGGCCCTGCAGCTCCTGAGGGATGGAGTCGCGTATTCTCTTCTCGTATGCCTCGTGGTCGGCCCAGATGGGGTGGTGGGCGTCATTCTTGACCTGGACGAGCAGGTGGACGTCGTACCGGCCGCCCGATGCGAGGGTCAGCTCGGTGATCATGGCCCGGATGTTGGCAATGTCATCCTCACGGAACAGATAGTCGTCCCAGCATCTGACCACTACGGCCGTCCTCACCTGCTTCTTGGTCATAGCGTCCGCCCCGGCACTCTCAGAAGAATTCGTCCGGCGGGTGGTGTCGGTCTTGTTCAAGGCCGAGTCCCCGGCTTCGGTGCTTGCAGAGTCAGCATGACCGATGTGAAAGCCATACGGTGTCGGAGTTATGGGGGGAGGCTTGTTGAAGCGATCAGCATTGGCCCTGAAGCACCGGCGCTGCACATCGGCCCAATCGACGTTACGGAAGTCGACGCGGGGTGACTGCCCCCACACAGCCGCGGAGCCCTCGCTCTCGCCATGCTCTCCCGTGCCCAGGCCACCGGCGCGGATCGAGTATCCGAAGCCGTAGGGCCCGTAGCGGCCGAAGCGCTCGAAGCATATATCTTTAGGAAGCTTGAGGACCTCGTGTGAGCCGACCACATTCTGTGGAAAGCCCGTGGGACGACCCTCGTAGTATCGGAGAGGCGGAGGACGGATCTTGCCGGCGGCGTCTAGAAAGCACTCTTGAATGTCGGGCTCGCTGTTTCTCGCGGGATAGTCTTGCCACGATTTGCTCTTGGCAACGTCCCGTTGAGCAGCGTCAGATCCGTGTTCGGGCGGCGCAGCGGCTTCAGGCTCAGCCGAGCTGGGGTATTCGGGTCCGCTCTCGCCGAGGGGTTTGAGTGTCCTGATTCCCCCGTAGTATCTCTCCAGAAACGGGAACTTCTCCCAGAGGGGCGGCGGCGGCGGCGGCGTGTCCACTTTGCCATGAGCGACCTTCCAGTTCTCCACCTGACTGGCTCGCACGAGGCTGAGTATCATGAGCAGGAGAATGCCGGCGACGCCAAAGAAGAAATAGCGAGAGACCCGGGTCGGCAGGCGATACGGGTAAATGCTGGCCTTGCGCGGAGGCGGCGCCGACCTGCGCTTCGACAGGAGAAACGAGCGGCCGCTGCGGACAGGATCGGATGCATCTCTTGAGCTGCGTGATGAAGAAGCCGCGTAAGACTGCTCCGAGTCGTCCTCAGATGAGTAGGACTCGTATTCATCGTCGGAGTATCGTTCCTTGGTGGGGGAATCGATCTTGCGGTATAGCGGGAGTCGCTGGTCGCGGGGCCGCAAGGGGTTTGTGAGAAGTCCCATGCCGACTATGCCTCGCGAAGACGGCTGGGAAATGTGACTGGTGAGGAATGTGCTGCTGGCTGCTCAGTGTGGAGAATAGATGGAATGGATGACCATCCACGCGCCCGCCGCCGGCGTGCTTGTACAATGTGCTACGCTAGCAGGCGGTAAGACGAAGAGCGTGAATATGCGATGAATGAACTGTATGGAGTAATTAGAGGCGAGACAGTTTCGATGTCCGTAATGCATTGAGCGAGTGAGGACCGTTGCCGAACCGCAGGCGACGTCGTTGCTTGTTGACCGCGGACGAGGATGCGGTTGCGGAGCAACGGGCGATACAGTACGTACCGTGACCGGCTTATGTCATTTGTTCAACCGCCGTCCATCTTTAATCCGAACGTCTGCCAAGAGTGCGTGGAAAGTCCAGCTGCGCGAGAACCAAAAGTCTCTTCCACTTCTCATCGCCATGATTTACCGTCTCCGGGGCGACTGGCTGCTTGCATGTGAGCTAAGGAGTGCGAGAGGAGGAGGCTCGCCAGACTCAGCTGAAGAGGAATCCTGCCCCCTTGGACGTTATCCGCGGATCAAGCAAATCAACGGAAGGCCACCATTAATAGTTCCGGCCCTCCCGCCGACCACATGCGAGTTGGCGATTCGAGCCCTGCTGCCTTTAAACTCTGGCTGGTGGCTGAGGTATCCCCTCTTCAACTCCAGCCCACAACTTCAAGGACCATCTCGTGATGTGTCGTCATGTGGCGCCTCTTGTGCTAGCGGAGAGACAATAGGTGAGGAAACAGCCCGACAGCCCGAGAGGAGGCGATTGGCCGGCCGCCACGGCAAGGTCGCCGACTCAGATCCGCGTACCGTACATTCATCAGGTATGCGGTTGGTACTTGTCAAAGTGTGTCTTGTCCGCCAACTGGCAAGCCAGTCTTCTGCTTAGGTACCTTCCCTACCAGTATCCAGCTTACTGTAGGTACGTACAGGCTCGGTACAGCAGACCACGTGCCTCCGTACGAGTACAACAAGCCCACGTAGCAAGAGCTGCACTTTCTTGCTCGGGTAAGAGGTACGGGAGCCCCCCTCCCCCCCCTGGCGATAACCTCAGCCCAACGTCATGGCTGGGCGTGACCGACATCCGCCATCGGCCCCGAGCCCGCGGCGCTAGCTCCCCCTCCTTGCGACGTGGAACGGCGAGTGCCGCCGCGTCTGTGGGTAGTCAACCGGCTGGCTGGACTGGCTCTAGCTGGCCAACGCCGCCGCTGTCGTGGCCTGGACGGCCCGTTCGTCGTGATTTGCTTGTCTTCTGCATCACACGAGGCCCGACTGCAATCCGCTCGCTCAGGTGGAGAGGGGGTGGCAGCAGCAACTAAAATCCGGATACCCATACAGAGAGGTATCTATACCCGGCCTGATCATTCACTCATTGCCGCTTTGTTCTTCTCCCCCGTCTTCTCGTCCAAGACAGCCGACAACTTGACAAAGAATCTTGGCTGTATCCAGTCAGCCAACTCTGACTTGCTCAGCATCGTCACTTATACATCAAGCCCCCCCTCGACGAGAGCCATCGCCAACCATGTCCAACACCCTCGCCCCCGCCCAGGTCCAGCCCGCCCCCGACGTCGTCTTCCCCTCCTACGGCATCAGAGGCGAGCCCGCACCTGCCCCCGAGGAGGCAAAGGCCAGGGCGGCGTCGCTGCGCCTTCTTCACCAGCGGCCCGTCTCCGTCACGCTCGACGCACCCTCCATCTTCATGATCGCCCTCGCCCTCGTCTTCCACATCCACTTCGTCGGCTCACATGCGACCGAGATCCTTGTCGGCCTCACCCCCTTCTTCCTCCTCGTCCGCAACGACTACCAAAACTTCATCAGCCTCGGGCCCGGCGGCACTCCCTCCACCTTTGCCGGCTACCTCCGCATCTCCTGGCTTCGTCTCTGGGCCGTTCGCGATCCCTTCGCCCCCCCGACGCCAGACCCGACCTGCTTCCCCAAGGAGGGCATCCTCAGCCGCCAGCCCCTGCCCTACCGGCCGGGCCCGAGGCCCCTCGTCGCCGGCATCGCACCGCAGAGACAGCTCGACCAGCCCGGTTCCCGCAGCTGCTACCTGTCCCTCAGGCGGGCCATGGAAAAGCTCAGCGTCCGTAGCCCACTCTACTTCAGCACCGAACGCTCCTGTCTTGAGAAGCATGGCCTGGCTCTCTTTGCCAGGCATCCCCTCCAGACAAACTGCCAGGGCGAAATTTGCCACGTCCACGATTCTGACCACTCCATGCATATGTGCCTGCACCCAGACGACATCAGAGAAGTCCTGCGCAAGGGGTGGGGACAGATGCATCCGCTGGCTCGGCCCGGGTGGCTCGTACAGATGCCCGTATCGCAGGATTTCGTCATGGTCTATGCCCCTCGAAGTAAGTGCCGACTCTTTCCCGACCATCTGGGGGCGGCGTCAGCCGCCTCTCCTTGGTGGGCGTGATTGACAGTGCCATCTACCGTGCTTTCGACGGTCCTTTTCGCCATGCTTCCACGTCAAGAGCTAAAATCCTTGGGCACAGATGAGCAGGAGCTGCAAATAACGTACAGGATCATCGAGGCGGCAATATGGTATATCCTCGCCGAGTCCGTCGAGCTTGACATATTGCCCAACCGAGTCTAGTCGTCCCACCCCGGGCAGCAAGGGTCGTCATTGCTCACATGTGTGCTGAATCTTTAGCACCCAAGCATATCCCATCGTTGGAACTTCCATGAGATGGAGCATAGTCGCGCGCCAAACCGGGGTATCAGGATATTGATGAGCTCCATAATACAGCTGTTGTACATATTTTCGGCTCCCTCCTCACGAGGCTTGCCGTCGCCCGCTAGTCGGAATCTTCATCGTTGTTTGTCGAGCCGCTCTTTCTAAACTTTTCCTTGCCGGTTGCAAGAGACGCTCCGACAATGCGGCCGTCAAAGGGCCTGCCGTTCATGGCGTCAACGCACGCCGCGGCGGACTCAGCGTTTTGAAACTTGATTGTGACGATTCCCTCCGGCTCCTGATCGTAGAGCACCACGTTAGTAACGATTCCTAGCTTGGAACACTCCTCCCGGATATCCTCCTTGATCTCGAGCAAAGATGCCGGATCCTCCTCAATCTCAAATATCCTGAACATCTGGCGAAGTACTACCGTCCTCAAACGCTTCGAATCGTGCCCCCCCAAGGCGGGAAACCGGTCGTCCTCCTCGTCACTCCAGTCAGCCAGTCGGGCGTCCAGCTTCTGCGTTTTCTTGATGACCTTTTGTCGGTCCTTGTCGTTCCTCGGCCGGCGGGCCTCCTTTTGCTGGCCGGGCTCGGGGCTGCCGGCCGCGCCGTCCTGGTCGTATTTCACTTTCTTGTAGCTAGAATCAGCCTCCTGGACACGCATTTTCCCTTCCCCTTTGCCACTGGACAAGAATCGAAAATCCGTCTCGTCCAGTAGCATAATGGCCATCCGAACGCTGTCGGGCTTGAAGAAGACGACCAGCGCGTCGCCCTTGAAGTTGCCGGCCTCGTCCTTGTACAGCTTGATTCTCGGGGCGCGGCTGTCGATTTCCTCGGCGATGAGACCGCCCTTGCGGGAGAAGAGCTCGTGGATCTCGGGGACGGTCGCGTCGAGGGGTAGCCCGGTGACATAGACTGCCGTGTTTTGCTTAGGCTTGGGGGGAGGCTTTGGCTTCTTCTTGAGGCGCACGGGCGCCGACGATTCGGGACCCTGAAAGAAATACATTCAGTAACGTATCAAGTCAAAGCGGTTGCCCTGCTCGATTCTGCATCTCGTCTCGGCAGGGCAGGAAGCCGGGGCAAAGGGCCACTCACTGCAGATCCATTCTCTGCGTCCCAGTGCTTTCGCTTCCTCTGTAAATCTTCATCAGCCTCTGCGGAGGATGCCCCATCCCAAAGCTCATCCACCTCTTCCAAGAGGTCCTGGTCGGTTGGGAGCCACTGCTTCAGGTCCGCGTCGAACTCGAACTCGGTGCCATCGTCGTGCACGGCGATGAACGTGTTGTCGAGCTTGGAAAAGGAAATGCGCTCGTCGTTGTTGAACTCGTCCGGGTTTGTCGGAAAGTCGAGCTCCATGATGACGGCGTGAGAGTACAGGCGATTGACGCGGCGTGCGAGGTCTTGAACCTTGTCGAAACAGGGTAGTAGGAGAGCGAATGCGATGAGAAAGTGCGAGTTGGCCGGCGACAAAGGCCAGCTGCAGTGGAGGCGTAGGTAATAATGCCGTAATAATTAGGTACCTAGCAGGCCCCGCCTGCAGCTGCCGCCGGTTGACGGTACCTGACGACCCGCTCAACTTCCCAGTTTAGCATGCCAGTCCGCGACAGCCTATCCAGCATCCAGCACTGAGTTGCGACACGGCTGGAAATGGATGTTTGCTACCTAGAAGAAAGAATCGCATTACGGATGCAAGGTATCTTGAGTAGGTAGTACGAAGTAAGGTAACAGGATCCAGCAAACCCAGGACGGGTTCCAGCTGCCATCTCCCCCAACCTCGGCCATGTGCATTCGCCTGGATGGTGGTGATGCCCTAAGGATTCTCCTCCCGAACCGTCGTCTTGACTCCCTCCACAAAGGCCCTGACGGCATGTCCACCGCCCATCGGCATCCCGCCATCTCTAATATAACCGCCGTTCTCAACCTTCACGCCAAGTGCGTCGGCAACCCCGGGCAGACCCCCGTCCCGCAGAGCCATGGTCAGGCTTCCCAGCGCCTGGTGAAACTGCGGGCTGCGCATCACCTTCTTGAGCAAGCTGCGTTTGTCGTCGGGAGAAAGAGATGCCTTTGCCGCCTCTACCATCTCGGTCGTCGGCTCCTGTCTACCGTCGAAGCCGGACGAGCCGCTGGCGAGCACCATCACGGCTGGGGGTAAGAGGCCCAGGAGCGACTCGACAAGCTCGGAAGATGCAGTCTCCATCATTGATACCGTGATGGACGTCGGGAGAAGGTGGCTGAGATGAGGGTAGGGCAGGTCGCTTTGCTGCTGCTGCTGCTGCTGCTGCCGTCCAGAAAGCCCAGGCTGGTCTCTGAGAGACTCCAGGAAGTTTCTCACCGCAGCAGCCGCGTCGGGCGCCGACGAAGAGGCCCTGTTGGACGGTTAGCCCATCGCATTACGAATGCGGAGCGCAGGTCCATCAAGTCACGGCGGGCCGGCTTCTCTCCAAAATGGAACATGTTTTAAATTTAAACGTCCAATGACTCCAGTTTTGAATCTTGAGAGCTTGTCCTCGACTCTTGAAAGCCGCGACCTTGACTCGCCAGTCGCATGCCACCGTCGACAAGCCATAGGATGGGAATCACCTACGCTCTTGCACCGTCAGCACCACCTTCCCTCGAGCCTTCGCCTTCTTCTCTGATGTCTCCTCCGGTTGCATCGGGTCCTGCACCGCCACTTCCACTTCCGCGGTGGTTGTGAGGACCACGGAGGCCCTCAACGTCTTCCATTGGCTCGTCGTCGTCGTCTCGCCGGTTGTCTGTGTTGCGGACGGCTGCTAATTCGCTGGACACGTTGACTTCTTCACCTTGCAGGAGGCGATGAACAATGGCCCCGATCTTGCGATCTCTAGGACTGAACCAGGCAGCATCACCATTTCGGCTCTGAGGCTTGGACTGCATCCAGAAGAGGTATCGTTGCGACGAAGAGGCGAACTTGAGGGCGAATATACGGCCGTTCGTCTTGGCTGTCGGGTGTGCTGTCGACTTGGAATCGTAAGGAACGAAGCTGCCGTCGGTGGGCACCATCACCAGGTCGAGCTCAGGCTCGTCCAGCGAGTCGTCGCGTTTCCGCCAACAAAAATGAACCAAGTCTAGGCGAGGTTAGCCCGTGGGTTCCATCGGCCGCCGGACACTGTTAACTGACCATCTTCGGAGTAAAGGTAAATGTAGCCGGGCTGGGGCTGAGGCTTGACCTTGGCTGGCGTCGACGAGGTCTAGGTACCAACTCTATCAGTATCAAGCGGGGGGGTATCTGAGGCCAAGGCTTTGCAACTTACGTCGAGGTCACACTGGCCAGCCTTGAAGGTGATGATGGGAGAGATGGGCATGGTGGCTCTCACATTGACGGGATGCACTATTATGCGGCTCGTCAAGGCGAAAGATTGTCGGGAGAGTCAGTTGGCAGAGAGGAGTTGCTGTGACGTTACAACTGGTTGAATGATGGATGATGGATCAAGCTCCGGCATTACCAGAGCTGTTGCCTAAGCTCATTGGTAGCGCGGGGCTACACTGGTCCACGGCCCGACAATTCTCCGCGCCGGCATGCAAAATTTCTGATAAATTCCCACTAAGCTCCGAAATGCAGCTTTTGGTTTTTCCAAACCGCATCCTGCGATGCTCCTGGAAGGCACGCGACTTTACGGGTCGCCGCGCACTCCCGACAGTCACGACAGCCACAGCTGATCCAATGTCACGTTGAAAGAGCTGGTTTGTGCTCAGCGGCATGCCGCCGCTCCGCGACCGTATCCATTGGTATGCTTCCTCACCTTCTCTTGGACGCATTTTTTCCAGCTCCCCTGTCTCTGTATCTGTATGGTGATGAGAAAAATTGGTCCGTGTTTCGGAGGGGGCCTCAAGACCCCCCGCTTGACGAAACAGCAAGCACATTGTGCATCTCTGAACTTTTGCCGTTTGCCTCTCAGCTTAGCACAGAAAAGATGAGAGACTTGTGCTAATGCGATTTCAACAGCCGAACATGAACCAAGCTCTACGGACGTATTCGATTGCGCCACTGTCAACTCGAGCGGCGAGGGTTTTCTAGTGAGGTAGTGGTATACGCCGCCTTCCGGCTTCGTCTCGCCGAGGCCTTTCCATTTGTCTCTGCCTCCTCACCCGTATGGAGAGCGGGGGCCGCCATGTTCATGGGAGCCGCAAGTAATTGTTGCCCATCCCACTGTCAGGCACTATGTTGGGCGCTGGAAAATTTCAGCTGCAAGAGGTTCGGTTTGACTGCGTAGAAGACTGTTGAGGATCGAGTCCGTCGGCACCAGGGATGCCTGCCCTCTCCTCTCCGTGAGTCTTGGATATGCCTGCTTCTCGGTCAATCTTGGCGATTAGTAGAATTCCTCTGCCTGGGATGGTATTTGGTCTCCTGCATTATGTTGAATAGACTAAAGAGAAGGTATGAAAAGAAGAGTGAGCGTTTGCTATTGAAGCAGCCCTCGCATACAAGGCGACGGATCTGATCAAATCACAATGAGGTCATAAAGGACCGATTTAGGCTCACTTATGGATTGTCGTAGCCAGTGGCACCGAGATGTCTACTATAGAGGCGCTCGGGCATTGCTTGGTCATGATAGGCGCGATTTCTTAGCGGGGTAGCTTGCAAGGAGAAACAAGCGTCCCCTAGCAAAGGCAACGCGTCGACGCTCCGGATACACACAAACACAATCGACATCAGGGCCACCGCAAAGTCCCGAGGAAACGATGTACGGTGACTTGGGGGTCAAGCTGGTGCGATGACGTTCAAATTCATCACGTCCAAGCAGAGAAGGGTCTAACTCTCAACTGCAGGTCCAGCACGCCAAGAGGACGCAGAACCTCGCGCACCTCCCGCCGTACCAGACCGAGATTGTGCGCGCAGTGACGAAGGAGGTCAGGGACCTTGACAAAGACGTTACCGACCTGCTGGAGCCCTTTCAGGGTTCCTTCGATCCCGCCGCGGACCAAGCCGTTGCCTGCACCCTGTTGGTGAACCATCTATCCATGCGCCGGAACAAGCGGTGCCTGCTCGCTTACCACCGAACGCGAACCGACAAGCTCGAGGAGCTGGTGTGGAACGGGTCCGACGTCGTTGATCTATCGGGGCTGCAGGTGCGCGAGTCGAGCGGCGGTGCCAATGGCGGACCACAAGCCGCAGGCGACGGAGCAACGAGCAGCCTCAGCCCTCAGGAAGAGGAGTACGTGCGCCAGTATAGCGACTTGCTAGCCGCATACAAGGGACAGTGGACAGACATCGACCTCACGGGCAGCCTCGAACCGCCGCGCGACCTGTTTATCGACGTGCGAGTGCTCAAGGACGCCGGCGAGATTCAGACAGAATACGGGCAAGTGGCGCGCCTCCTTGGTCGCGACAGTCGAGGCTAACCAGCTTGGTGCTTCCACAGGGCAATCACTTTGACAAAGAACAGCCAGTTTTATGTCCGGCAAGGGGACGTGGAACGGCTGATTGCGCAGGGATACTTGCAGAAACTCGGCTGACACACATGCGAAGCACGATTTACAATCTAAGAGCGGCGGCCGTGGTGCGGTGAAGCTCGCCGCGATGCCTGGGGTTCGGCACCAAACAGCCGGGGCAGCGACAGATGACGACAAGGGAGAAAATCGACGTGGCGCCCGTCGAAGCGCTGAGTGCTACAAGGTTGGACCAATTGGGCCGAGCGAGAGTATGCGCCCAAGGTCATGCGGGCAGGGCAGGCTGTGCAGACACCAGGACCACGCTCCGTCTTGTGCGGTGAGAGCAGGGGCGGGCTGCTCGGTGAGAGTGCGCAGCCGCAGGCATGGCCGAGCATCGGAGGATGTCGCTTGCATGTCCGTTGGGCGTGCAGAGATGCATACATACAGTGGCATACAGTGGAGAGGCACCGATATGCGCCAATGGCGGGATGCTCTTGCACAGGCAAGCCGGGACGGAGCATGGTGCCGAAGACGGGTTTCTGCAGGCGCGCTTTGCCTTTGCGCATGCAGCGTTGATGGTCCGTACGCATGCGATGCGGGCGTACGAAGTCTGTAGCGGAGAAGGCGTGTGGACAGGGACGAGGATCCCGGTTCGGCAGAGCACATGTCTGATCAGAACAAGGAATATAAGAAGAAGGATGTGAGACATGTCATGGAACAAAGATGCATCGCCGTTTTGCTTGCTGCCGAGGCCAATTGGAGGCTGCTTCCCCACACTGGCCGTCATCGAGGCAATTGGTCTGCAGCCCATCCTGTTACGTACAGACAGCATGTGCAAACTGACGCCATCCATGACCTGTGCATACATACAAACAAGTAAGGTACAGTAAGTAATTAGTACAGGACTAATAAGTGGTAGGTGGACGGTGCAGCACCTCGTACTGTCCGTGCCACTGTACAGTAGGTAGGCATGCGTCTTTGCAATGAGCAAGGCCGCAAAGGTGTCGACTCCCGATGCACACTCACTTCCCTAAGTTACCCTCCAGTCCCCCCACAAAAGCTTTCCATTTTTAATGGTCAAGCGGAATGTTGATGATGCAGCAACACATTTGTTTTGCCCTGGAGCTCGCCCTCTCGAGCTATCCTCGACTCGGCCCCATCTTGGCCCCATCTTTGCTCCATCAGCCAAGCGAGCATCTCGAGGTAAGCGTCGATGAGAGCCAAGGTCGCGGCAACCTTGATGAAATCTCCGTCCCCCCGGATTGACTTTTGGCTTAACTTACCCACCCTTTCCGAAGCGCCCTCTCTCCTCCTGATCCCCCTCACCTTCTCGCCCATCGCACGCCCGTCACCCTCCTCACTCTCCTCAGCACCAGCCAACCCCATGCGACCGTGCTAGACGAGGCGCTCGTCCGCTCCTGGGCAGCTGCCGGAACCGACACCCGTCATGTCCAACTCCGTCCTGGGCTTCTCTCCGTGGGGCCGGAGACGGCCCAGCCTCTCTCTGTCTCTCTCGCGAGAGGCCATCCCCGACAGCTCGGGCAGCCCTCCCGACGAGCCCGTCCCGCCCCCGCCGTCCTCCCGCCTGCTGTCGTCGTCGCTCGGCTCGTCCCAGGGACTCAGAGGGCCCATCCGCTCCTACATTCATGCGTCTATGCGAGAGCAGCTGGGTGAGCGGCCCCGGCCTCGACTCCATCGTTTGCCGGCGCTGACGCGAGGTAGTGCCCGTCGATAGCAGTCAGAACGCCCGCACCGTGCGCGAAGACACGGCCGAGCTGGCGAGCTACCTGCTGTCTGACGGCGCGGCTCAGCGGAGGCCGTCCTTCTTGCAGCGATCACGACCATCGGTCCAGGATCTGTTTGCGCTAGAACATGACAGCAGTGAGCCCACAGACGATGACGCCGGTGCCTCTCACACAATCCTCGAGCTGTCAGAGCCAACATCGCCGGAGAGCGAAGCGGATAACACGGGAGAAGACAGCGACGGGCCGTCGGTGCTGTCCAACCTTCTCAGGAGGTCCCCCCCAGACTCGGTGACTACCGACGCGCCCATATCGACCGATAGTCGGCAAGCCGGGCCGAAGCCGCAGCGGCGCGCGTCCCTTCAAGCCGAACCTCGACATTGCGCAGACAATGCTCAAGCCGAAGTGACCGAAGACACGCCGCTGTTGAGCGAGACCACGTCCCAGGACGCCTTCGGCGACGTTGCCGACATTGAAGGGCAAAAGCGTTCCCACGGGCTCAGGTGGTTGGGCAGGTTGGTCGAGCGCGGCCGCCAGGTCGAAGAGCGCGCCCTTCACGCTGTCGCGGTGACGGCCAACCCGCGCCATTGGGATCGAAGAGCCATATGGCAGAATGCGGTTCTGAGTCCAGCCTCGTGTCTCCCTGCTGTCCTTGTTGGGCTTCTCCTTAATGTTCTAGACGCCCTGTCCTACGGTCAGTCTCTTCCTTCTCCCTTTCTCCTCGGGCTGGGTGACTGACTGGCGAGTCTAGGCATGATATTATTTCCTCTCGGAAAGCCCATCTTTGCCCATCTAGGATCGGCCGGTCTCTCGATATACTACGTCAGCACAATCGTGTCCCAGGTCATCTTCTCATCCGGGAGCATCTTCAAAGGAGCCGTTGGATCGGAGCTGGTAGGGAATAGAGTGTACTCGTGGGATCCAGCCATCGGCTAACCTGGGCGCACGCAGATCGAGGTTGTTCCATTCTTCCACAACATGGCCCTGAAAATCATGGACACTGTCGGCCCGGAAAATCCAGAAGCAGTGATTGCGACCACCATCGTGGCTTACGCCGCCAGTTCTATGATGACAGGGCTCGTCTTCTATCTCATGGGCAGGTTCAAGTTCGGCTTCATGGTCGGCTTCATCCCGAGGCACATCTTGATTGGCTGCATTGGCGGCGTCGGCTGGTTTCTCATTGCAACCGGCTTCGAGGTCTCTGCGCGCCTCGACGGAAGCCTCGAGTATAACCTCGACACGTTGGTCAAGCTCACACAGTCCGACACAGTCCTGCTGTGGGTGTTTCCCCTCGTCTTGTCAATCGCTCTCTTCTATGGCCAGTCGAAAGTGCGATCCAAGTATTTCCTGCCGCTCTACATCCTCGCCATACCCTTGGTCTTTTACATATTCGTCGTGTCCATCGACGCTCTGAATGCCGACAGCTTGCGCGATGACGGTTGGATTTTCAATGGCCCACCACCGGGAGAGCCTTGGTGGTATTTCTACACCCTGTACAGTGAGTCGTTCACCGTCATTGGCAACCGCTGACATCCAGGGCTGACGGGTCGACAGGATTTGACTTGGTACACTGGGGGGCTGTCGCCGAAGTGATTCCTGCGATGCTGGCCCTGACCTTCTTTGGCATTCTCCACGTCCCCATCAACGTTCCGGCTCTTGCGCTCAACTGCGGCGAGGACAATGCGGACCTGGACAGGGAGCTGAAGCTTCATGGCTTTTCCAACTTCCTGTCGGGGTGCTGCGGTAGCATTCAGAACTACCTGGTGTACGCCAATACCGTCTTCTTCATCCGCTCCGGAGGCGACAGGCGGCTTGCGGGTTTCATGTTGGCTGCCCTGACGGTAGGCATGATGATGGTTGGTCCTTCCATCATCGGTTTCATCCCAGTGATGATGGTGGCGACCCTGATATTTGATCTCGGCTTTGAGCTGTTGCTGGAGGCTGTCTGGCTTCCGCGGAAGAAGCTCAAGTTGGCCGAATATCTCACCGTCATTGTCATTGTCCTGGTCATGGGAATCTACGACTTTGTCGTTGGCATCGGCGTTGGGATTCTGTTGGCGTTTGTGTCGCTAATCATTCAGACGTCGAGGGTGTCGGCAATCAGGGGCGCGTATGGCGGAGATGTCGTCACCTCTACCGTCCGTCGCAACCCGTCACAGCAACATTACCTTCAGCAGGTCGGGCGGCAGATCTACATCATCAAGCTCACAGGGTACCTATTTTTTGGCACCGTCGTCAGCGTCGACGAGAAAATCCGCGCCATCTTGGATGACCAGGCGTTTGCGAGGAAACCCATCAAGTTTGTCATATTGGACATGTGGCACGTCAGCGGCCTGGATTACTCGGCCGGCGAGGCGTTCAACACCATCAGCCGACTTTTACATGGCAAAGGCGTTCTCTTCGTCCTCAGCGGCGTGGATGACGAGAGCCAGTTGGGGCAAAATCTTCGCGCCGTCGGTCTCGGGACGGATGAGATTGAGGTGTTGATGCTGCCGACTCTCAACTCGGCGCTGGAGAGTTGCGAAAATGAGCTTCTGAAGACGCTTTACGCCAGGCAGCAAGAGCTGAATTCAACCAAGAAGAAACCCACCACAAGTCTCGACGTTCCCACGGGCGCGGAAGCGTCGGCTTTTTCGTCGTTTGATCCACCCTTCAACTCGCCTCGACGAAGCCATCAGGTCGAGGCGGCGCGCGAGGCGCTCACCAGCGTCGAAATCCAGCGCCCGACAAGATGGCAGAGCTTCCAGGAGCCACTGCGTCTCATGCTCCAGGTTTTCCAGGGGCTCAGCGACAAGAATGAGGACTTTTGGTTTCAGGCGACGGCCTACTTTAAACGCCAGGAATGCGCCGCGGGGACGGTCCTCTTCCGACGTGGAGAGCAGGCCAAGGGCTTCTATCTGGTCGAGAGCGGCATAGTGCGCGCCGAATACGACCTTCCGCAGGGATGGCTGTGCGAGAGCATCGTGGCAGGGACGACTTGCGGGGAGCTGCCATTCTTCTCGGAAACGGAACGGACGGCGACAGTGCAGGTGGATCGAGATAGCGTGCTTTGGGTGATGAACCGCGAGAGCTGGCTGAAGATTCAAAAGGAGAAGCCGGAGGTGGCGCGAGAGTTGTTGAGGCTTTCGCTGAAGCTGACAAGCGAGCGCATGAGCTCCATTACATCGCATATGCTGGCCATGGCAGGATAGGGCGGGTAACAGTTTGCGCACGGCATGCGGTTGGAGTAAGGGGTCGGCTTAGCGTTGCTGCGATGTTTATACCAAAAGTTTGTAATCGCGACTGGTGGTCGGCCGAGCTTGTTGGGGGCCAGGTTGGTTGCGGAGTAGTCGAATCTATCCGAAGACCAAGCTCTAGGGTAGGTCGTTGCCTCGATGTTCCGGAAAAGGTCTCTCCCGACTTCAACCTCTACCCACCTCCATCATGCGACAGCCACTTTCAAGACGCGAGAAAGAAGAAGAAAGGACGCCCGCTACATCTCATTGTTTTTCCTTGTGTTTTCTGCTTGTCACTCGTCGGCAATCACGTACCGCGGGGGATCTGTTGGCCGAACCTGTCCGAGGCACCACCGGAACTGCACCGTGACACGCGATTCGCCCCATTGGTGGCAACGACTACCTACTTTTACACTCTTCAACCTCTCGTCTTGGTGAGCCAGAGTACTAAGCAGTTCCGATCTTCTGTGCACCTCTACGACCGAGAAAGCAAAGCAAAAGACAGACGGGCGATTCACGCGCACACCATGCCGCAAAGTCTGAAATCGATATTGGGAAAATCGAGTCGGGTTCAAAAGCCGTCACGGCGCAACCCATCGTCGCCGTCTCCGAAAAAGGCCCGCCAACCAAAAGAGGAGGAGGTCCTCTTCGAGGAACGGCTTACAGATCTGGGCACCACGCGGCTGCTGGCCGAGGAACTGACGCTGCGGGACGTTGTGCAAGCCATGCGATACATCCGGTCGACCATGTTCACGCCGGTCCCGGAGACGGGGCTCAAGTCGACGCGGGTCGCCGAGGTGCTCAACTACAGGGCGTCGCTGCCGCCCGTCGTGACCATCGGCCATCTCAACTCGGTCCTGCGCTCGCCGACCAGGACGGAGAGGGAGCTGGCTGAGCTCGTGGCCAAGGGCGTGGTGCGGAAAGTGAGGGTCGAGAGGAGAGGGGGCATGGGCGAGGCGGTCATTGAGACGTCGGACCTTGAGCGCATCGTCAAGCGCTGCGACGTGTCCGACGAGGCGGCCGACAAATTCCTGGCCTGTCTGCGGCAGAACCCTACCGCGCAAATGTTACCGAGCGGCGCCCTCACGAGCACGCAGACGGACGAGTTGGTGAGAGCCGGCCTGCTTACGAGCTCGGCGCACGCCGCACCGGGGAGCACGCTTCATGTCCGGCCAGAGGACCGCACCACCCTCACGTCCATCCTGCACGTCTCGCGCTTCGCCTCGGGTACCGTCTCCGCCGTCGGCGGCCACCAAGCCATCCACCTCGCCGGCGGCGGCGGCGGGGCGCCGACCCTGACGCGAGCCGCGGCCTCCTCCTCCTCCGCCGCCCCGCCGCCGTCGTCGTTCCGGATCTCGTTGCCGGGCCACGGGCGGTACTTGAAGCTGGCTGAGGGGGCGGTGGACTGGGTGCGCGAGGCGCTGGGCAAGACGGCCTGGGGCGAGGGCCCCGAGGACTGGCTCAGGGAGCGGTTCGCGGGTGGCGGGCTGTACGGCACGCGGTGGAAGGAGTTTTGGGGCGTCGAGTGGCAGTGGCTGGCCGGGCAGGCCGTCGGGCTCGGCGTCGTCGAGATGTTTGAGACGGGGAGCGTCGGCAGGGGCGTGAGGGCTTTCGGTTGACTGGTCCCCCCACCACGCTTCCCCCTTTCTCTCTCATGACCATGAGACGGGAGGTCTCGCCGGGGGAGCAGGAGAGACTCTGTTTCGCACGCAGCAGCTGCGGCACACCAGATGGCATTCCTGGGGCTGCGGTGGCGAGAGCTGCTCGAAACGCGGGCGCAGCCGGACCCAAACAGCTTGTGGAAACAGGCTCTCGCCCCGAGACGTCTGGAGTGCACTGTACAGCCATGCAATGACCCCCATATCGCCACCGCAGGCATTGAACGGCATGTTCGAGGAAACATGGGGAACCCCCTTGATCCCCATCACGTTTGTTCCCCCCCTCCCCGATGGGCTCAAACAACCGGCCCGCGTGTCTGACCAAGCGCGCGGAAAAGAAAAGGCCATCCTTGCCAACAAAAGTCCGAGCAGCACCAAGCCGTCCGTCCGTCCGGCGGCAGAAGGCCACCGCCAACGAGAAGAGGGGGCACGGATGGAGGGGGGGCGCAAGGCGGACATTCTGATAGACGCTGCTCCCGATTGCACCTCTCCTCCTCCTGCGCCACTTGGACCGTGATCGAGAGCACAATCAAGAAGCAGCCGGTTATTTTTTCGGAGGCCCGACGCGGAGGCCCCCGAGGCTGACTGAATGTCTCTGCCACCTTTTTTTTTCCCGACTAGAGTTTGACTCACATGATGGATGGGAACGAGCAAGACATGGAGAGAGAGACGGAAAAGCAAAAAAAGGCAAGGGGTGACTTGGGCATAAACCCTCTTCTACTACGTTTCCGGAGCAAAGTCGCCAGACCTGCCATCCCACTCTCGTGATACGCTCGTCGCCGCCTATTCTTGCTTTCCCCAATGATCATGCTTCTTCTCGACCCCTTCCCCCCCCTTTTCGCGGCTGTTAGTCCTCCCCTCCAACGCCCGGAATATACAGGGGAAAAGGAATAAGGGGGAAGAGGAAATGAGAAGGCAGGAAAAACCAAAAGAGGACAAGGAGGCGGGGGACTCGAAAACCTGACCCAGGTGGCCAAGGCTGCAGTCCCGAACGCATCGGGGCGGGAGGAGGTTCGTCCCAGAGCCGCCCGACGCCATCGCGGCCAATGCACGTCATTCGTTACCAATCGGGCTCATGCGGTTTCATGCGACACCCATCAGGCTCCAACATGTCCGTGGGCCATGGGGATGTATGTACCGTGACAGGACCCGGGTACTCATACATTCACTTCATACGGACACTTGTTGCGCCTCACGATGCTCGGGTGAGCAGAGGCCCGCAACCATGCGCCGGAGCGAGACAGAGATAGAGAGAAAGAGACCAGGAAGAGAAGCATACGCGAGCCGCTCCACGGCACTGTTTCGATGGCGTGGCATTACTCCGCTCTTCTATATCATTACCTTTATTCCCCGGGGGCCCTTGCCAGGGTTCACCTGGCTCGAACATGAATCCGCAGTGAGCATAGCACTCATACCGCCAGACTCTGGTGAAGCGAGGGCGCCGATAAGTGCAAAAGCTGTTGTCAGCAGGTCCCGCCGGAGTCCAATGATAACTGACAACTCCAGGAGGCCTTTCCCAAGAACGAGCCTTGACCTCCAGGGAGAGACGCAGGACACCCTGTCGAATATAAGACATGCATCACTGCGTTTCGCACTACCGACCCCAGGCGGAGAATAGACATGGGCCGTCAGCAGAGGACATAGCCACACGGTCCCTTTCTTCCCTTGCGCGGCCGACTATTCACGGGATTGGGAGGTGTACGGCGCCGCGCCCGAGAAAATGCCGAGAGCGTCCTCGCAAGATGAATGGATAATGCCATGAATGTGATTCATCAACCTCTTGGACCACCACCCTTTTTAGATCAGGGTGGAGAGTTGGGCTGTCATCTTGGCTGCGTCCCCGCCTTAATGCAACAGCTAAACAGCTCGGAGCGAACAGACTCCGGGTTTGGGAGCAATCCTCGTCTGGTTTCGAGCCTTGGTGCCCATCATGCTAGCCAAACGTGGGGTGGCGTGTCCCGAGCATGGACTGATAGCTGTTGAGGCGGGAGCACCGACCTGCCCGTCCCGTCTTTGCACTGTCGTTGCAAGATTAAGCAGGCCAGCTTCGGACTACTGCCAGGTGCCGGCAGTCATGAGACAGCCGAGCTCTGCTTGTCGAACCTGCTGCAAGTCCACAGGTACTTTGGCTGCCAGGTAGCAGCGCTCGAGGGGACTTGTAGAAATGCGGGACGGCAGAGCATCGGCCGATCCGCTGAAACGCGGCGGTGGTCTGGACTGAGAGAAACGATGTACAGAAGGCGAGTAGCCGGCTGATGGAAGACAGCTTTGTCCGTGTGGGCGGCCGTAGCGATCTGGGGTCTCGAAACCGGTCAGCGAGGGAGTAAGTGAAGCGCATGACACTGCGACAGATGACGACAGATGAAATGCGTTGTAGCGTGGCTAGCCAGAGTCGACAGAGCGCAGTGTCGCGGTTGGAGAAACGTGGTTGGCAGGAACTACAATTTCGAGACATGCGTATGCTGTCAATGTGCAATGCGTAAGCCGCGGCGAATGGCATTGTCCAGCATGGACAGTCCCACATGGTGGCAGAGAGGGTCCAGGAGGATCCAGGCCGTGTCACGGAATTGGAAATGGCTTGACTTGTCTGGACGTGGATGGCGCCCTGGGTGTTGCAAGAGCACGGCATGGAGCCGGAGCTGCACGTGCGCGCGCAGGGCAGGATGGCATGCCGGGGAGGACCTTGGCTGCGGAGCGTGGGATGCGCTGAAACGTCCGGAAGGGCGGCCGGCCGGCATTCTCTAGCTGGGAGCCTGCATGAGGATGCGTGCGTCGCGGCTCCGGGCCAGCGCCGGCGACCTTGTCCGCCAACCGGCTGACGAGAAGAGACGATGACGCCACGCCTCTGATTGGCGCGTCCGTCCGATGCCCAGCAATAATAGCATCATCCGTCGCCCACCCCCAATCCTGTGCGCCGAGACTGCTCTTGTTTTGTCAGTGTCTCGCCCTTTGATGTCGTCGGACATTGGGCCTGCGGAGAGGCGTAGGGTAATATGTTTCCAGGGGATCGACCAGCCTGTGGATCGATGCCGAGATCCATCTGCGAGTCCGTCCGTCGCTGCAGATGCCGAAAGGTGAGCTACGGTATCCGTACATGCGTCGAAAAAGAGTCGAAAGCTCTCGACTAGTGGGCATTCGTCGGTCTCGAACTGGGGCTCCGGCCTAGCCTGATGCGGAGTCGCACCCTTGCTTCTGGAGCCATCGTATTGCAATTGGCCGATGGCTTGGCCGGAGGGAAAGGAGGACGACGAGAGGGAGGGCAAAGGGCATCAGACGGCAGAGGTGAGTGACAGGAAAAGGGGGGACGGGAGGATTTTTGTTGGTCGCCTGGAAGAAGGGTATTGCCGTGCGTGACTGCGGAAGCTACCTAGGTAGGTAGGTAGGTAATACCTACCTACCTTATTGCATGCATGTACTGTACATACAGCTACGTACAATATGCACTGCATGGGCAGTCCGAGGGGGGGGGGGAAACGGGCCAGCAGATACATATAGGGGAGAAGGTAGGTAGGTAGTACCTTTACTGCCTGGCCAGTTGCCTCCGTAAAGGTACAAACATATACAGATACCCTTTGTGCCTTGGAGGACCAAGAAGGAAGCTCGGTCGGCACTGCGGGAACACATGCATGCGGCGAAGGTACCTACCTACCTACCTACCTACCTACCGAGACGACTATGTCCAAGATGACGCATGAGGTCGACCAATGCTGGCCTTACTCGTGCGCCTTGATTGGCAAATTGAGGACTGAGAAAAGGGTTCATGTCCACGAGGGCGAGATTCCATGCCCGGCCTGTCCTGCGCTGCTTTGTTTTTCCTGCCACCACTACCCCCGTCTACAGTAGCTTGCGGCTGCCTCTCGATAGCGAGGCAGGCCAAGAGAAAGACGTGCAGCGAAGAAACGTCGACAGACGAGCTACAGTAGACGGGCCAGCACCGGGCAGGGGACCCTCTGCATGTGCATCGTGTAGCGCCCGCTAATGATGAATCGAAATGGGCCTCGCCCTCCCCTACAGCCTGGGTTAGCCCGTATGCACAATGCTGTAACTTAACTTAGGTCCGTGATCAATCAGGCACCTATAATAGACAGTCACATATGTAATGAACACCTGCCTGCCCATCTAGTACCTGCTTTTGGCTTCGGATCCTGAGCTTCGCCATGGGATCCTCGCTCTTTTCCCGTTGGCCTCTCCTCCTGTGGTGTGACCAGGCGCGCGCGCATGGGCCGGCACCGCCAGCCAACCAACCACGCCACGCAGGCCATGCTGAGTAGAGTATCGCAATTACGGCTATTGCACCACTCAATCTCGGCGCCGTCCAAGCACGCTCTCGCACATAATCCAGGGCCCAAGCAAGCTACGTAGGTACTCCATGTGCTTCCGTCCGAGTGTATGTACGTGCCGGAATAGGTAGGACCTACTGTAACTACTGTACTGCCGCCCCGAAGCCACACCTCGTCGTCCGAACATGTGCTCCTTCCCCACGTAGGCACCTCAGCAACGCCTGGTCGGGCCCCGTCCATTGCGAGTATCGGTACGTAGCTTTCCCAGTCTTTCCATGTACAGTACCTGGCTCATCGCTCTACGCTCCATTCCTATTTTCGCTCTCGTGTGAGTGCGCAGGGGCGAGCCTCATTAGAGGGCGGCAGGGGGGAGGGGGAGGGGTGGGCAGATACAGGAGAGGTACTTTTATTGGGTCAGGTACTGTACCTATTGTAATGAATGGCAAGGTGATGGGTTGCAAGGAAAGGTACCTGACGCTCGTACCTAAACAACCTGCAAGTTACAGGAGCTCAGAGGGGGCGCGCTCGTCCTCTCCTCCTCCTCCTCTTCAACACCATCGCCAACCAAGACTGGACCTCGGCCACAAACGGGAACAGAGGCTCCAGAAAAGAAAAGAAAAGAAAAGAAAAAGCCCAAGCAAAAGAAGAAGAGCACCCCCGCGGCAACGGCGACATCAAGAGGGGCTCCTCCGCTCATGGTTTCCCCAACTTGTTCCAGCTGCTCCCTCGTCGCCAGCATCACCCCAGCATCCCTTTTGCTACAAAACAAGTAATTTGGACAACGCCCGTCGATGAGCGCCGTCCCTTCACCTGCTGTGAGCCTCGTGTCTCTCAACCCCTTCTGGGCCCCGGGAAGCTTCGGCTATCCAACCTTCCCCCTCGCCCCAGACGACTTCTGCGTCATTCATCGCCTCGGCCTTGACTTGCCTTTCCATAACCATCACCACCACTGACCCTTTACTCTACGCCGGAGCCCGCCACAGGCCCATCCATCGTCCCGTCGACCAGCCCCGAGCTCAGCCCAGGCCCAAAATTATCAAGGGGAAAAAAGGAAGGCAGAAAAAGCACCGTCGCGGACTGCCTGTTGTTTCGACTGCACCTCGACAGTCGACGCTCGTGTCGATTCTGCCGTTTATTTGGTTTTTCCTCTGGGGAGTGCGCTGGGCTGTCTTGCACCATTCCAGTTCGACTACTCATTGTTTTTGTTGTTTCATGTCGTTGGCCAGCTAGACACATTGTCGGCCGGCAAGACAGCTTGGGTATGCCCTTGTCACTGTTATTTGACCCCTCCTCCCACGCTCTGCAGCGCACCCTCGCTGCCCTGTCACCCTGCCCTGAGCCTCGACGAGACTGACCACTGCGTACCCAACTCCAGGCTCACAGGCTCTGCAGGGAGTCGCATCCCCGGCAACCACCACCCGCTGTTCCCCAGCTCGACCGGTACACGCCCGCAGGACACTGCATCGTCTTTTCCACCCGGCGCTCACATCGGCAACGTCGAAAAACAAATCCCTCTCCAGTCCAATACCTGCGTCGATGGGCACATCCTGGATGGTGAATTTCCGCTGCCCAACAGCCCGTCGCCCTCTTTCGACCCTCATCTTCGCCTTGTTTGGCCTGTCGCCGCCACCGATTGCCATCCCATCATCGAAAAGGCACTGTTAAATGGCGACCGCATTACCGCGCGCGTCGCGGCCCTCGAATGGGCCGCCCAACGCGGTGCTTCCCACCCTGCCCGTCAGCAAAGTTCGAAAAAGCACCGGAAACCTTTCTGCGATTGACACCACAAATCCTTCCCCCACGCCGAGAAGTAACAGCCTTCGACGAGCACCATCGGCCGCCGCAGCGCCCACCACTTCCGCCCCGAACTCAGCCTTGTCCCAACACAAGGCTGTGTCGAGCGTCAACGCCGCTGGCAAGACTCTGAGGAAAGCCATCAGTATCACCTCTTTCCCGCAGCCACCCCGAGGCGACACTCGCTCCACCAGCATGCCGATTAGCCCGTTGGCAGGCGACAAGCCGCGATCCCGGAAATCAAAGTCTCCCAAAGATTTTGCACACTTCAGCTACGCCTCCTCCACGCCGAGCCTGTTGAATGGAAGCGGCGAGGGCAAGTCCATCAGCAGCGCTCGCATGTCCGATGGCCTGATTAGCGTCTCGTCCCCGCCTCAAAGCCGAAGTTCCTCGGCGCAGGATTCGTACTCAACATCAGCGACGACGTATGATGACTCTGGCGAGGGCTCGGCTCAGAAAACAGACTCCACCTCCTCGCCGTCCGACAAGAGGTCCTCGGGGACAGAAGGCAAGGGTAACGTCATTGTCAGCGTGCGGGTACGACCTGATAGCAACGCCGACCAAGAAAGTCCCGACGGGGAGTGGATGGTGGACGGGCGCAAGTCACTCATAGCATTCCGGGGCAAAGAGGGCGGAGACCACTATTATGGTATGGGAATGCCTCTCCATCGATCCCCTTTGATCACTTAGCACGGCCAGAGCTAACCGTGGACCTAGACAACGTCTTCGCGACCCACGACAACAACGCCCGTGTGTACGATCACATAGCGAAGCGACTAGTCCGCAGGGTCATGGAGGGGTATCATGGTACTGTGTTCGCCTACGGCATGACGGGTACTGGCAAGACGTTCTCGATGCAGGGAACTGCCTCGTCCCCTGGTGTCATTCCACTTGCCATCACAGACATCTTTTCTTACATTCGCGAGACACCCTCACGCGAGTTCCTGCTGCGAGTCAGCTACCTGGAGATTTATAATGAGAGGATTCACGACCTATTAAGCATGCCAACGGGAAGCGGCATCGGAAGCAACGCTCAGCACGAGGAGATTAAGCTGCGCGAGGATAGCAAGCGTGGCGTGTACGCCACCCCTTTGAAGGAGGAGATTGTCCAGAGCCCCACGCAGTTGCTACGGGTCATTGCTCGCGGGGACCAAGCCCGACGAACGGCCAGCACCCAGTTCAATGCTCGCAGCTCGCGCAGCCATGCGGTTGTGCAAATTGTCGTTGAGAGCCGCGAGCGGATACCCAGCGGAGGCACCGGAGCTTGGGATGCCAAGCGATCCGGCCTGCTACCCGGTGGAGTCCGGGTCTCGACCCTTAGCTTGATCGACCTTGCGGGCTCGGAGAAGGCGGCCGAGTCGAAGGAGCGGAGGCAAGAAGGCGCGCACATCAACAAGAGTCTGCTCACCCTGGGAACCGTCATCGCCAAGCTTTCCGAGTGCAAGGACAAGGAGGCCAAAGGCAGCGACAAGGAGGGGAAGCACCTGCCATACCGCGACAGCAAGCTGACCCGCTTGCTTCAAGGAGCCCTGTCCGGCAATTCGCTCGTCAGCATCCTCTGCACGATCCAGATCGGGGCAGCCGGAAGCCCGGCTGCGTCAAGCCACCACACTACCGAGACGCTGAATACACTCAAGTTTGCGTCGAGAGCGAAGAACAGCATCATTAGCCACGCAAAGAGAGCCGACGAGGCCCTCGGTGCCGGAGGCGACGGAGGCGCCAGGGTTTTGCTGGAACGCTATCGAATGGAGATTACCGAGCTGAAGCAGCAACTGGAGCACCAGGCGAGGAAGAACAGTAGTTCGGAAAAGGAAAGGGATGAGCAGCTCGAAAAAGTTCGAGAGCAAGAAGCGACCGAACGGCACGAAGAACAGATGCTCGAGATGCAGCTGGCAAGAACAGCCCTGAAGGAACGCATCGAACACCTCAATCGCCTCATACTTAGCTCCAAGTCGATCGGCGTAAACTCGAACGGATCAATGAGCTCGCTCGGCCACTACGCGCGATTCTCGCAACTGTCGCTGAACGGCTCCGTCCGCTCATCGATTGCCACGTCCAACGGAACCAAGGCATTCCCCGAACGGACAACTTCGCTGACCTCGGCGTCGTCGACCGTTGGACGGCGATCAAGTGGCGGGCAGCGAGTGGCCAGCGACGAGGAGGAGGACAGCATCGTCGAGCTCGGAGACGGAACGGCCTCTTTGGCGGCGCAAAATCGAGCACTGCAAGCTGATGTGGCGGACAAGAATCGGTACATTGCCACATTGGAGAAACGCCTGCTCCATGCGCGACGAGCCAGCTCATCACGCACTTCGGTGGGCCTCTCGGCGCCGAACAAGGGCATCATGGTGGGGGAGGACCACAGCGTCTCTGCGGTGCTCAAGGACAAGGATGCCGAGATTGCGGATCTGCGTGCCAGGCTGGACGACAAGGACCGGATGCTGACAGCCCTCCGGAGCGCAGCGCGAACGCGAGATACTGCCGATGCATCGGGCGAGCCCCGTTCCCCTCAGTCCAACGGTGGGATGCGCAGTGTGCGGCCGACGAGCCCGACGCCGATGATGCACCCGAAGAGGCGAACACAGAGCGTCGACGAGATGAACAGGATGCTGGAAGAGATGATCCAGGACAATGCCGAGACGGGCAACATCCTGAGGGGCGTACGGGGTAGCGTTCGCCTGCCTCACGGACAAAACCCTGATTCTTTGGCAGAGCCGACACAAGATTTGGAACCACTGCGGCAGAGCCCGAATTCGCCCGAAAGATCGAGGCCGATAGCTGCAGAGGCCCACTGATGACGAGGAGACGGGCGGGCTGTTTGATGATACTTGGGCCGATACCCCTGGCAGGCTCACGGCGTCTGTGCGCCGTGAGCGTGACGGAGTTTGGGAGTAGGAAGCTGTCGTTACAGAATTTGCGTTGCGTTATACCCAAGTTTCTTTTTAATTTGGCGCTCTCTGTCGGACAAGACGACTGGACGGCCGAGCTGTGGGTGGGAGGAATAGTTTGTCTCTCTCTGGCTTGATGCTTGAGAGCCGAGGACGCCGGGCTGGAGTGACAGTCGATTTGCTCGGCTTGGCAGACGACGGGAATGGGCGTTTTGTGACTTTGCTCATGGGAGTGCGAGACAGAAAAGGGAGGCGGTGTCTACACTCACTCGGCCGGATGGCAGTGCCACATGGCGATTTCTTTCTTTGTTGACCCTTAGTTTTCTTGTTGGAGAGATGTCCAAACTCGAGGCATGGCGGCCAAGGATTACGAGGAATTTGTGTAATGACGGTAATGGGAAGACGGAAGAGACATGTACCGCCAATATTGAGTGAGCAGAGGTAGACGGTGAATGGACGAGAAGTGGTGACGCTCAAGTTGGCTCTCTTTTGAAGTTGACAGTCGAGAGGTGGCTCATCCATGGAGATGTATAGGGCAGGCTCTTGTGGGCGAGCGGGCTATGTTGCAGTGTCTCTTGCAGTGTCTTGCTTGGTTGAGCTTGTGGCGTGTAAGTTAAAAGATGGTACTCCGTAACGACCAACGGAGATATACAAAACGGGCTGTGTAAACTGTTGGCAGGGGAGAGCTGCACTCATTCATGATGGCCATGTGTTTTCAGCTGCAGCAGGGGGAGCAGAGGAAGCACGGAAACATGAGTCGGGAACGCACAAGGCCCTAATTACCCCCCCTTAACCCCCCCTCTGCCCGTGTGCCATGTGCGTGCGGTCCAAATGGTTTCCGTTTCTTCATTTTCCCTCGTTGGGCGTTCTCGCTTGTTTTGCACTCCCGCTCCCGCTCCCGCTCCTGCAAAGCCGGGTCGTCGGTGGTCTTGCATTTCCCCGTACTCTTCTTTTTCCTTCCGTCTTCTTGGCGTTTGCTTGTTTCCTCGAGGTTGGGGGAACCGCCATGCTCTCGGGTTGCATCCCGCAGATCCCTGGGCATCATGTAATTTATACGAGGCAAGATTGGATTTCGGACTTGCTCTTTTCTCCCCCTTGTTCAGATTCATGGGGGTTGACGGGCCTTTGCCATGTGACGTTATGTAATCACGCGGGTTGCGCTCTGCATCGCCCCTGCAAGAACCCTTGCAGCTCAGGGGCCCGAATGGTGAAACGGGACGGGGAGGCAGTCTGCATTCGACAGGTTCCGCTACTTGAGGAGTGGGGAGAAGGTACTCTCGGTTTGTGTACCTGTTAGCACCAGAAACCACCTGGTTTGACAAAAGGAAATACCCGCCAATTGGGTAGCTTTCTAGAGGCAGGCACAAAGCTGCGGGTACGGGTACTCTGATGCCAAAATGCCTTACAAGTCCGGGGACCGTCGGGTGCTGGGGGGCGTTTCATGGCGGCGGCGGTATGACGACAGACGGGTCCACTGAGAGTGGGCTCTTGACCTCTTGTCTGGTCAGTGGTCAGTGGGCGTCGGCTCAAGCTGTCGAAGGCCTACAGTACAGGCTACAGCACTGCACAGGCTACAGTAGTACAAATGAGCCCCGGGGTCCTCCCTTTGCCCCGGGCAGTCATGCGCTCGCAGCGCCGGACATGTCGCGTCGATGGGATGCGCCATGGAAGCGCTGCGCTCTGGTTTCACGTGGGTGGAGTTGCCGAATGGTTCTCCTCAGTCTCCTCCCGCACAGGCTCTCTCGTGCGGCGGACTGGTCGAAAATCATCCTATCCCGCAGGCAAAATGGGGGAGCTTCTCTCCCTCCCGTCGGCTTTGTCCCCCGTCCCTCCCCTCTGCCTTGGTCCGGCGATCGGCAAAAGAGGGCGGTTGGGCGCCGCGTCGAGTCATGATAGCCCACAGCAAGGGCCATTTCCGGTGACACCCCCCCTTCGCCTATTGCTGCCGGCCTTGAGCAATAAGATCGTCGAGAATGCGGCCCGATCCTGCCCTGGCCGCCCGTGTGTAGTATGCACTGTAATTATGTACGGAGTAATTACTGTACGTACAGTACACTGAGTACTCTGTACAGTAGGCTCGAATACTACAGTGCCGTACATACATGCACCCACCGCACCACCACCTCTTGCTTCTCTCATCCTCACCGTTGGCCCGGCCTTCTGTATGACGATCAGCGCATCGTGTCTTTGGGGCGGGAACTTGCTAACATGGCATGTTTCTGACACGCCGCGTATCCCCTCGAGCTGACTGGCTGACTGGCTGGCTGGCTGGCCGGCTGGCTGGTACTGGCCGATCCTGCTGCTGCTCGTCCTCTTCCATCTTGACCGCCCCCACTCCCGGTCGTCAAAGATTTCATTCCCTCCGCATCTGACAACTTCTTCTTATACCCATGCCTCCGCTGCTGTCGACACCGTCGTCTTGACCAGACCGACACCATGGCGCCCCGCCTCGACCTCTCGTCGGTCTCGACGCACGCCAAGGTCATGGTTGCGCCGCCAAGGATGAACCTGCGCCGCGCTGCCTCCTACAACCACCAGGAACGCGTCGCCGGCTCCCTCTCGGCCACCTCGTCTCGCTTCAACTTCAACCATCTTCTCTTCTCGCCTCCGCCCTCTCCCAGCTTGCCCGCCCTCGTCCAGCCCCCGCGCCGCCGCTCCTCGCAAATCTTCGCCGCCCGCCCGAGCTGGATCCTGCGCCGTCTCTTTTACCTCGGCGCCCTCGTCGCCATCTTCTACTTGCTGGCCCTCGTCTGGGGCGACGGCTGGCCCATGCAGACCGTCTTGCCGCACGTTCCCAGTGACGAGTTTGAGATGGTCGGACAGGACACCGTCCCCGACTTCCCCACGCCCATTGTCGTCAGCGACCGTGGCCAACGACCCAAATGGACCGTCGCCATTCCCCGTGACTACGACTTTCCCCTCTCCATCAACGAGTATGCCGGCATGAGCGGCCGATGCCGCGAGGTCTCGGCCCACGCCCGCGATCTCCACAACAAGCCCCCGCTGACGGACCACGAGATGCTGGCGCACGACAGGCCAGACGCTTACTTTGTCGACGTCGACGACGCCGAGCGCACCGGCCTGCTACCCCCCGTGCCAAAGGACAGGCAGCCCCGGCACTCGGGCCACTTTGTCGGGTTGAATTGGGAGTCCATGGCCGGAACGCCCGTGTGCCGGAGCTCCCTGACCTTTGTCATGGAGAGCTCGGATGCTGGCCTGGGCGCTTCGCTCATGACCATGTGGACCCTCTACGCACTGGCAAAGGAGCAGGGCAGGGGCTTTTTTGTCGATGACTCCCGGTGGGCTTACGGCGCCTACACCGACATCTTCCAGCCGCCTCCACTGCCCGACTGCCGGCCGCCTCTTCGCCACCAGATGTTGCCATGCCCTGCTCAGGCTCGCCATCTCGTCGTCTCAACTGCCACAGCGAGACATGTCCTGCCGGACCTGCTCGCCAGACACGACCGCATCACGGGCATGGCCACCGCACAACAGGACCTGTTCGAGCTCGCCCGGACCGGACATGGACATCTCTTTGCACTCATCAAGGAAGACCAAGATTATGTCCATCAGAGAATCAAGGAGCTTCAGGGCGAGGCTAAGAAGGGTGACAAGATATCCCACGGAGCACCCATCATTGGCCTCCACATTCGACGAGGCGATCGACACCCGCTCGAGTACCAGTATCGCGGCACCTATATCCCGACAGAGGTCTTTGCCAGGCACGCGCAGCAACTCGTCGAATCGCACCACAACCAAAGCGGCATCAAGGATCCGCAACCCAAGGCCATCACGGTGATTGCCTCGGACGATCCCGCGGTGCATCGAGAACCCGACTTGTCCGACGCCGTGCTGGCGCAGCAGCGCATTCGCCTTGCCTCCAAGGAAGCGGTGGAGAAGGCGGTGCCCAACCCACGCATCCTGCACCGCTTCGTGGAAGAGGCGCAGGGGTGGGATGGGGGCTTCTTCGCCCTCATGTTCTGGAACCTGGGCGACGACCGCAAGAAGACGGCGGCCACATCGGTACCCGGCGACGGTCCGGAGCCGGCCACGGCGCCGTCGCAGGAGACGTTGAGGTTACGCGGCTTCATCGGCCGGGCGTATATGATGGACCTGGCCGTCCTGGCGGGGGCCAGCGACAGAGTCGTCTGTGCCGTGAGCGCCATGGGCTGCAGGCTGCTGGGCGTCATGATGGGCTGGGAGCGCGCCATGGAGCAGGGCGCCTGGGTCAACGTGGACGGGGGATATGGGTGGAGCGGGCTCGGCTGGTAGGGGGAGACTTCTCTTTCCCTCGGCCTCCTCGTCCTTGCCTTTCTTTTCCTTTTTCCTTTTGTTCTTTGGATACCAGAAACAGCATGCGCGGTCCAGTCTGACATCCTCCATCAGCACTGGTGATGGCTGTGCTGGTGCGCTCAAGGGGTCAGAGGGAAGACGCAACTCAGCGGATGAAAGTTTTATGAGGCGTTGAAGAGCATTTGGATGGCGTTTTTATACACACGGTCGGCTGAGCCGATAAGCTTGAACATGTGTGGGGGGAAGGAAAAAGCAGACAGATACCTCTTTCGTTTATATATCCCGCCCTTGCCCTTGGGCTTGACGACGGCAGTTGCAAGACTTTTGCTCCGAGAACAGTGACGTGAATGCAATGGGAGATGGGGTTCCTTGTTCATTACTGGCCAGCGCTGGGTGAGGGATGCTCCCGTCTTGTCTGCACGAAATGACGACGGAGGGCGCCCGCGGGTCCCGGACTACCCTACACGTCACACGGAGCATTCAAGCAACAGCCGCCGCAACTCTCCCCTGTAAAAATTCTTCCCCCGTCAGAGCTGTTAGCGGCTCGCTAGCAGGGGGCCGGATTTGCAGGCCACCCGACCGCGCTTTTGCTGCCCGGGTCCATCGTGGCCCTAACAGCACAGAGGAAGACATTAGGAGAGTTCATATTCCTCTGCAAAGCCGGTCTCGACAACACGTCCACACGGACCTCACAGCTTCCTTCGGAACCAAGGAGCTGTGGGTATTGAAGGCCCGCCCTTCTAAACAACGGTGGCTGGTTGCGCAGGTTTTTCTCCTGAAGGCAAGCTGCACGACAGCCTCTGATTCCTTCGAGGGTTTTCCTGCCGCCGCTCCTGCGCTATTTCCATCGCCTGGTTACCGAAGCATGCACTGCGACAGCAGCGTTAGCGAGAGCGAGAGAATTCTGACCGGACAAAACCAAGGGTTGACCATTGTGGCAATCGCCACGCGCCTGGACGACCCGCTGACGGGCACCAGGCTCCGACACTGAGCGCCTTAGAGCCGATGAAATGCTGGATGGACTTCGGGAAGGCTGGCTGCAGAGGATAGCCACGGACACTTGTATTGACGGGCTTAGCGACAACCTACCGGTGGAGGGTAGGAAAGCCGTCTCCGGGGATTGAGCCCGACAGCTCGCCCTTGCGAGGCCTTGCAAGAAGCGCTGGGTGAGGCCTACTGTGGCAGGATTTTCTCGATAGCCTAGCTCAGCACGTCCTGTGCCCCACCGGGACCTGAGCGGCCTTACGGCCGCTGGACGGAAAATACACACACACACACACACACAGCAACAGCCGCCGAGCAGTGTTTGGCCGGGGGCGCCTCGATTTCTGATACGTACTCGTAGCTCTCTTTATCATAAACTCGTCGATGCCATGTCGACGCCATGTCGAATACCGCGCCTTTAAAGTACCAATTTCATATGAGATTTAAAATTTGATTTTTTTAAAGAGCCAGTCTGGAGGACTAGTTAACTACTGAGGTTTAACGAGGTGCAGTGGTGGCCAAGCAGCCAACTTAGTAAGCACCCGTGTCTTATTACGTAGACCGAGAAGCCTTTGCTACCTTAATTCGCACTCCCTCACCCCAGAGCAAAGGCCGAGGTGCTCTTTTTCCCCGGCGGAACAGCGCCTAAACGCTCTTTTCCTCTCCACCGCCCAATTGCAGCCATCGGAGCGCTTACCGGAAACCTCATGGACCTCGGGCACTGGTGCCCGAGACTCTAGAGCGCGGCAGCTTAGACCCGCCTCTCTCTCCCAGCTCCAGCTGGCCCCAAACACATCATGGCCGCGCCCGATGGCGAAAGCGCAGCGACGCCTGCGCCGCCCAAACCCCGACTGAAGCTCAATGTCAGCCGCTCCTCGTCTCTCGTCGGAGACGCTTCTACCACCGCTGCCGCCGTCGCCGCCGCCGCCGCAGCTTCAGCCTCAGCCCCCGTGCCCGCCTCCGCGCGGCCTGTCCCCCTGGCTTCGTTCGCGACGACGACTTCGGCCCTGGCGACGCCCGGCGAAGGCGCCCCGCGCAAGGTCAAGCTCAAGATAAATGCATCGCAGCCCTCGACGCCCGCCGACAAGCTCCCTCCCGCGGCCAAGACCAAGGCCGGGCGGCAGCCCAAGCCGACGCAGAAGCTCGTCGAGAGCAAGAAGCGGCCGCTCCTCGACGACGACGACGACCTGCCGCTCGCCGTCACCGCCAAAAAGGCCGGCGGCGGCACGGCCACGCCCAAGGCAAAGATCAGGATTCGGCAGACGAGCAAGTCGGGCCCCACCCAAGTAGTGTTGAAGCCGCGTGGTCGTCCGCCCCATCACCCGCCCGGCGACGGCTACGACTCCGAGGCCAGCGACCGCGAGATCGACCCGGCCATCGAGGAGCAGTTTATCCTGCGCATGTTCCCCGGCGAACACTGCGAATACGTGCGCTCGTGCATGGAAAACGGCAAGATGGGGGTGCCCAGGAGCCAGGGCGGCGCCGACGTTCTGCTCAAGTTCTTCGACGAGGAGTCGCGGCGGGCCGTCGTGACGGTCAAGGGCCAGCCCTTTGCCGCCGTCATGGTCGACCTGCCCACCATCACCGAGGCCATGAAGACGTGGGACAAGAAGTCGCTCATGAAGTCGGCCGACGTCTGCCAGATGCTTCTCGTCTTCCAAAAGGTAAAGGACGACAATGAGGCCAAGACGGCGCCCCTGCCCCCCATGATCGACTCCAACTTCAAGTGGCCTCACGGCCTCACCCCACCCATGCACGACTGCGTCAACCGCCGCTTCGCAAAGACAATCAGCCGCAAGGAGATTGAGGACAAGGAGGCCGAGGTGGAGCGGCTGCTGGCCGAGGACGCTAAGGCCGTCTCGACCAGGTGGGAGTGGGTGGAAGAGCGCCGCCAGGAGGCCGACGACGAAGACGTGGCTGACGAGGACGCCGAGGGCGAGGTCGACGACGGCATGAGCTTCTTCGGGGCCGCCCCGTCCCTCGCCCCGGGCGACGTCGACGACAACGACCTGGAAGCCGACCTCGAGGCCGCCTTTGCCGACGAAATCATGGGCGGCACGCCCGCCACGGGCCTCGACGTGCCCACCCCGATGACGGCGCAGGTCGAGACCCCCGCGGCGGCCCTGCAGGAGAGCATTGAAAACGACGACGAGTCGGAAGATGACGACGATGACGACGACGATGATGACGATGACGACGAGGACCTCGACGAGGACCAGCGCGCCCAGCGCGATGAGGAGCAGGGCGTGCGCGACATCATAAAGGACCTCGAGGAGCAGCTCAAGCAGCGCATCAAGGACCTGGAAAAGACGAACAACAAGATCCTCGTCACGCGCGTCGAGAACCAGATCAAGCAGCTGCGCTCCGAGATTGAGCTCAAGAAGTCGTCCATTGGCATGGAGACGGATGACTGAGAGGGGACTGTCTTGTCTGTCGCTCGGCGTTTTTGTGGTGTCGAATTGGCTAGAGGAGAAAACTTGACACAATGAATGGCAGGGTGGCCAACGGGCTGGCCACTTCACGTCAAGAGGGACGGCGTTTCTTTTGGTACAGGGCGGCACATGGTTTCTCGCCGAGGTCGTTGGGACCAAAGATATCCACATAGTTGTTGAAGCGCTTTGCAAGCAGCTACCCCTTATCCTCTCGTTTCCTTCTTGCGCCCTCGGACGCGCGGGTCGTGAGGTCGTTCCCCTCAATAGGGCTCGGAGACAAAATCGACGGCATTCGCAGCGCAGCGCACGCAGAGAGCCTTTATATTTACATCTAGCCATCAGATATGGCCTTGGCCCATGCCGGAAAACACACATTTCACATCATCGGACACACTCTGCGCGACTCTACTTAGCCCTATTGCTTATCCTCGAGGGCAGCGGGCACGACACCCTGCAACAAGACGACAGGTGAGGCAGGTCGCGCAGCTCGTCAGCGAGGGCCGTTTGGGTGGCTCCATGCCTTCGCGGATAGCCCCGCCTGCTGGCGCAGCGCCTCGGCAGCCTTGTCCCGGCCCCTGACCAGGACCACCTCGACCGTCTCAATCACGTCTCTCCACGTCACGTCGCGGCAAAAGTCCTCGAGCGACCTGGGCCGAGAGCCTGTACGGGGCCGTCGGCCGCTCTGCTGGTGCTGGTGCTGGTGCTGCTGGTGCATGTGCCTCTGTATGGCTTTTTGGATCAAGACGGCCACGGCGGGGTCGCGCTTGGACTGCTGCTTGAGGTAGTTTGCGACAAAGTCGGCGTCGGCGAGAGTCGTGGTCTTGTGATCGCGGTGCCAGCGGCGGGTTGAGCTGATGGCTTCTTGAATGCGGCGCCTTGGGGTCTGCCTGATGCAGTCTGCCGTCGATGTGTCCCCGGTTAGCTCCTTGATCTAGGGGGCAGCGGACCTGTTTGGAGAGAAGCCATGGGAGAGCGAACCTGTGCGGCAATGGACCAACGTCGGAGTGCGCTCTGTTGCTGGCCCTGTCCGCGCCGTTGACGCCGTGTCCGGCTCGAGAGTATCCTGGGTTCCATCTGTGCGGATGCTGCCCGCCAAGTACTCGCCGTCCAGCTCGGCCGTTGCAGGAAAGGAATCGAGCTGGCTGGCCATGGCGTCAATCAAGTCCCGCAGGCCGCTGACCTCGCGCCGGACCTGCTGGCGGAGGTCGTCCGTCTCGCGGCGGCACCTCTCAAACTCGACCTTGAAGTCAGCCTGGCGGTCCCTGCACTGGTCCATCTGCGTCCTGACGGCCACAATCTCGCGCCAGACGTCGGTGACGCGCTGCTCGTGGGCCCTGCGGAACTCCTTGTCCTGGCCGGTGCACACCACCAGCTCGCGGAGCTCCTGCTCGAGGCGCTCGGCCTGGGCGCTGACGGCGCGCAGGTTGAGCTCCACCGTCATCTTGGCCAGGGCGTCGGCCCGGGCCAGCAGCCCCGGGTCGGCGGCGGCGCGCGGCTGTTGCTGGGCCGCTGTCGGCGTCGACGATGAAGACGTCGGGGCCACGATGACCATGTCCGAGGACACAATGGCGGCCCCTGGGCTGCGTGTCGGCAGGGGCCCGGCGGGGACGGAGCGTCGTCGCTGAGCCATGGGTTCAGGGGCAGGCGAGGAAGAGGGCCGGGTCTTGTCGGCAAAGCCAAGATTTGCCGTTGAGCCGTGTGACGCTCCGAGCCTGAAGACTACGGACAGAGATGGGAGCAGACTCGAAGTATGCTTATGTTGAGGAAGCCAGGCCGTTCGTTCGTTGCCGCGGCAAGTTGGAGTCCGTCCATGGATCTCCCACCCCTGTAGAGGCTGGGGTTTCGATGGCTCCAAGTTCTTTCTCTTCGGCCCACGATGAGAGATGAGAGCAAGAGAGCAGAGACGGGCTTCAGCCCCGCGGCAGAATCACGCCGGGCGGTGGGAGGGGAGGAAGAAGGAGGCGGTGAATGGGCGGGCGTTGCCTTCCGTTTTTGGGGACTGTGGGTGGAAGTCGAGGGAGGGCAAGAGGGACCGCAGAGTGGTTGCCCTTTTTTAGATCAGCATGGCATTAGAGCCTCGAACTCAGCTGATGACATCGACGGCGAGCTCCCATAGCAAGATCAACTCCAAGAGCAGCCCGCCAAATCTCCCCGACCCCCCCGGCCTCACCTGGCCCCCTTGTTTGCCCCCTTGTCCCTCTCCTCGGCGATCCAGCTTAAAAACATGTCGACGTCCTTTGCAATCTGCGTCGGCACCGCCATGCGCTGCACCCACGCCGGCAGCACGCCGCCGGCATCCGACGCCGTCGCCATGGTCCACTCGATGCCGCCGGGCGTCTCCCGCAGCCGCTCGACGCTCGTGTAGACGCCGCGCACCGCGCTGCCGCCTCCGTCGTCGCCGCCGTTGTCAGCGCGCGGCGCCACGGCCGCAATCTGCACCACGACAAAGTCGCGCCGCCCGCGCGCCGACGCCGTGGCCTGCAGCACGGGGAAGACGCGCGCCTTGAGCGGCGGCGGCAGCTTGTGCACCGACTCCTCGAGCTTGAGCGTCCAGTCGGTCCACCCGTCGACGTCGACGCCGCCGCAGTCGTCCCACTGCCGCCTCACGCGCGTGCTGAGCACCGTCGGCGTAAACTCCCTCTCCGCCTCGGCGTGGTCGTCCTTGAAGCACCGCACCCACTCGGCCCAGCTCGCCGTGCCCCGAGCCGCCGCGTCCTCGTGCACGCTGCGCCGCGCCGCCCACGTCTCGGCCCGGACCTGCGACGACGCGTCCACGACGCTGGGCGGGAGGGCGTGCTCCTTGGCCACGGAAGCGAGCGCCGCCGCCGGAACGGTTCGCTCGAAGAGGTGCACGGGCGAGATTGAGTGGGGGAACGTCTTGACTCCCTTGGCCTTCCACGGGGAGGAGGAGTCGCCGGTGGTAGAGGTGGTGCTCGGCGACGACGCCGCCGACGTCGACGGAGGAGCGGAAGAGGGAATGGTTTCGATAAAGGGCAAGGCTTCGCTCAGGATGGACTTGAGTAGGGGCCTCAGCTCCTCGCTCGAGGCGGATGGCGACGGCAGCTGCGAGGAGACGTCGACGCCCCAGAGGCGGATCAGAGGGCCGTACTTGTCGGCCATGTCGCAACACTTGGGTCGTGTGCCGTGTGTGTATGAACGCTATGGCCGGCGTGAGCACGATGGTATAAGTGTACCGTGTCCTGGGGTTCGGTTCAACGCCCTCTCTGCAGCCTGTGTTGTGTATGATATGAGGTCAGCGACGCGTGGTTACGTGGTTGAGTGGTTGACGTCTTCACTCTCCAGGGACCAGTCGTTGCGCCATTGGCTTAAAATGGCTCAAGCGGCAGCTTGCGTGACTGGGAGCTGTCTGTCCAGCCGCCTCAGCGTTCTACGGTACTTTGTATTGAGCTGAACCTGGGCACATTATTACGTACTTGCCGCGCGAGGATTCCAGTTTCCGTTCTTCTTGTTCTGTTCTGGATTAAGTATAAGACCTTTTCACTTCGTGCGAGGTCATCTATTAGAGAAACTGGTGTCGTGAGCCGCCTGCACATGCTCCATCCAGCCAAAGATGCAAAACGCCAGCCCCAAACACCGTATGCACATAGGTATATACGCCAAAAAGACCCTCTTCGTCCCTCAGTTTCTCCTCTCCCAACGAACCTTGGCGGGCTCTAGCGGCCGCGAGAAGAGTGAGGCGTAGTCGGTGCCAATCAGCCCGTTGCCCCCGTCCACGTTGCTCAGCTTGACAAGGCGCACAACCTCGGCCACAATGGTTTGCAGCTGAACGTTGGCAAACTGCTCGCCGATGCACCGGTGGCGGCCCGCTCCAAAGGGCAAGTAGGGCGATGCGGCGCCCTTGCTGACCATGCCGTAGCCGTAGTCAATCTTCTCTTCCTCGGCCTTGTTGCGCACAATGGTCGGGGCATTGGGCGAGTCGGCCTCCCAGCGGTGAGGGTCCCACTCGTCTGGGTTGGGGAAGTAGGTCGGATCGTTGGCGCTGACGCCGGGAGCGGCGAGCAGGGTGTGCGACGTCGGGATGACGTACTTTGTGCCGGGGACGGGCATCGGCTGCTTGACGGCGCGCATGATGGAGTGGATGGGGGCATGCAGACGGAGCGTCTCTTTGACGATGGCCTGGTTGAGCGGGAGCTTGGCGAGGCTCTCGTACGTCAGGGGCGGCAGGTCGGCACCGAAGGCATTGACCTGCTCCTGGTAGAGCTCCTCCATGATGTCGGGGTATTGGGCCAGGCGAAGCATGATCCAGGAGCTGGTGGACGAGGAAGAGTGCTGGCCGGCCATGAGCAGCGCAATCATCATGTGGGCCACCTCGTGGTCCGGGACGGGGGTGCCGTTCTTGTACGCCGAGTTCATGAGATGCTTCATTATGTCCAGCTCGTCGTCGGCCTCGCCCTTGGCACGCCGCTCCTTGATGGTGTCCATGTAGATCTTGGCCACGGTGCGCTGGGCATGGTCGCGCTTGCGGTTCCAGGGGAGCGGGGCCCAGTGAAGCATGAAGTTGATGGGGGTGAAGCCCATGTCTAGGTCGTGGTAGAGGGCGGCGAGGGACGTGTCGAACTTGTTGCGGATGGCGCTGCCCTGGAGCGCGTGGGAGGCGGTGAAGATTGTGATTTCAGCCATCTTCTTGGGAATGTCGACGATGCCCGACTTGGCCTTGAAGTCGGTATCCCTCTTGAAGTAGGACTGAACCTCGCCCGAGATGATGGGGACGTAGGAGCGGAAGGCCTCGGCGGTAAGCGCGATCTTCATGAACTAGATGATGGGATGAGCCGTCAGCAGTTCGTTGTAGTTGGCATCAGACGCGCACCTTTTTCTGCTCCATCAGCTTGGCGTTGGGGCAGTCGTACACGACGTCGCTGCCAAAGACGGGCGTGGTCAAGACGGAGTAGATCTCCTCTGCGTTGACGTCCTTGAGCCTGCCGTTGAGGATGAAGTCGTTCCCGGCCGGGCCCACGGCAACAGTCGTCTTCTTGCCGAGGAGGACAAAGGTGAAGACATCGCCGTGCTACACGACGCGTTTAGCATCGAGCCAAGCCACGGACACGGGGAGGGGGACCGACTTTTGCGCGGTTCTCCTGGAAGAACCGGGGCGGGTCCATGCCATAGGTGATGGTGCTGCCGATAAAGGGGAACCAGTGGAAGACGAGGGGGGGCTCGTTGGGGTTCTTGTTCAGCATCTGGTTGGCGATGTTGGCGAGCACCGACAGGGCGAGGAAGCCTCCGAGGGCGATTGCAATCTGCGACGCCCAGCCGAGGGCCTGGAACTGCTGCGCGAGCGGATGGCCCGCGACGGCGCTGACGAGGCCCATTTTTTGATTGTCGTGAAGCCGCCGATTGCTTCCGGTCGAGTTCGCGATTCGAGTTCGTGAGGCAATTCGAAAGAGTCGGGCTGGATGCGGCTTTGTTCGACAGCTCGCTCGCAAGACGACCAAGTCATGCACGCTGTCACAAGCAGGGGCGGAAAAAAAGACCAGGAAAAGAAATGATGGACTGATCGCTCGGCAGCCGCCCACCCGCAGCACGCCAGGGGGGGTCGGACATGGAGGATGGATGATGGATGATGTGGGGCGTGCAGATGCCAGGAACCGCCCAATCAGGGCGGGGCCATAGGGGCGGACACGCTCGTATTCGTATTCGCGAGCCTTTGCCTTCTTATTCTCCGTTCGCCTGCTGTTACTTACCCCTGGGCTTGGGCCGTTATATGGACATGTTGACGCGTCGTACTCGTATTCTCGTCCTCGACGCCGACACGGCCTTATCTATGTATGGAATGCATCGAAAGTCTGCTGCAAACTCTGCCCTGCAGTCCGCCTCGCTCTACGGAGTATATCGAGCATCACTTCATCATCTTTACGCGGTGTCACCCACAGCCTCCAACCATGCAACATACTTCATGTATTTGCATCGCGGGTGAAGAAAGATGCGACAGACCATCCGAGCAGGCTTGACGCCTCGCATACATGTCTGCGTCCTCATCATGTGCCCTCGGCCGGACGTCTGCTCAGACACGATCCGGGCTTCCGCTTATATCAGAAAAAGACGCAACGCAGTCCTCCCTCCCACAAAAGACGACCCGACCAAGTACCTCTCCTGGCCATGGCTGCTGAATCTCGCGCAGCTGGTATATTGGTGTGATTCGACATGGCGCTCTGCTGCAAACCCACGTCTTGCAGCATCGTGTAGACCTCCTTCATATATGCACCCACCCGTCCTCCATTCAACACAGGGTCGCCGTGTCTCGTGTCCGCAAGTCGACTCATTAAATCCAAGCACCTCGTTGCTCTTGGATGCGCCAGCCTCCAGATCCAGAATTCCTTAGGAAACCGAGCAAGAACCCAGGCTCTGCGTTTGGTTGTTGCCCCTCAGCCCGCTGCCCTCACGCCTGCGCAACGATGCTCTTCCCCACCGCTCCCCACCGTAGCCTCCGGAGACCGCCGCCAGATGAGCGGATGACTTCGCGACCGCAACGCGTCGTCTCGTTGACGCCGCTCACGCCCGCCGACAGCGTTTCTTGGCGACCCACCTCCCGTCCGATGACATAGCCCGCGCCGAAGCCGACCGCCGACACGAGAACGACGACACCTGCGCTCATCACCCAGGTCAGCAGGGTGGGAGAGATCAGGGCGTCCTCGGCCACGGCTGCCGCCGTCTTCTTCTTCTTGGTGGCCCGAGGACTCCGACCTGTCGACACGGCTCGTTTGGACTTGTCGGCGACGGCTGCACTGGTCCTCGTCGGCGACTTGTCCGGGGACATCCGTGCATCGGGATGTGGCAGCGAGCTAGGCTGAGTTGATACTGCGTTCTCCGTCAACTCGGACTCGGGGACCAGCCTGAGTTCCATGGGTTGATTGCTCGGGCCAATGCCGTTGCCTCCCAACTGTCGCGCTTCGGCTTCCTCCTTCGTCTTGGGCAGACCCCGGGCGGCTGCGGCACAGGATAAGAGGGTCGTCAGCGATGCCCGCAAGGCCGCATCGTTGTCCTCGCGGCTTGTCGGTGACATGAAGTTGCGGTGGACTCTGGTCTGCGAACGCTGGGAGAATGACGGTCGAGAGAAACCACCGTGAGGATGAGGAGGTGCCGCGCTGGTGGCAGAGTGGCTTCGCCGAGGAATGTGGGATGGTGGATGGGAGAAGGCGTTGGGCTGAGGCCGATAGACGGGTCGGTCCGATGCTCGGCCAAGGGCAGTGGCGTTGTCGCCGTCGTCCGAGTCGACGTCCGAGTCGTCGCTGACCTCATGGCGTGCCGGCTTTGTGTTCTCCGTTGAGCTTGTGAGAAGCTGGTCTTCCTCGCTCTCGCTCTCCTCATATTCTTCTTGGCTGCTCGTCCCTGCGGCAGGAGTAGTTGTATGACGCTGGGGCAGCTGCGTTCTGGTCGAAGGCTGTACACGGCGGCGGCGGCGAAATGGGCTGACGACGCGCAAGCCCGTTGTGACGATTTCGTCGCCGACGCTCGACAGTGACGAAGACGATGGCTGTGAGGAGACCTCGACCCACGATTCTGGTATCTCGTCAGCTGGCTGGGCCTGTTAGACACAAAGACTCGAGAGCCTTACCGTCAAACCTGCGGCGATTCGGCAGGCCTGGACTCGACCTGGCCGCGGCCGACTGCATGTTCTGGCTTGCCATGTCGGCGGGGATCTGCGATGGAGCAAGGATCGCGACCCCTCGTACGGGTTCCGGTTGGAGTGTCTGTGGCTCAAACTCGAGTCTTTGACGATGACGGCACCGGGGTACGGATCGGTACTTTGGCTGCCCCGCCTGGAGGGATTGCGCGGGGATTGAGCGCCACGTTGATGGAGCGCTCAGAGGCTATCGTTGACGAAGGGTTTTAAAAAACCTTTGCACGCCAGAGCCCAAGCGACACAAGGAAAGGGCGTTTGTTATGGCAAGAGGGAACAAGGAACAAAGGAATGACGGCGTGGGTGGCCGGTGAGGTTGAGCCAGATGGACTTGTTGAGAGATGGATGAAATGGGTCAACGACACCCCCTCCTACGTGCTCTGTCGCGGCATTGGATCGAGTAGCGGTACATGCTCGGCCGACCCATGCTCACAGTGCGAACGCGTCACGGGGCGTGGCGTCGCACACTTTGCCTAGGCCCCCCCGTCCCCCTACAAGCTTTGCTGCTCTCCTTGTCTCCGTGACATGTGGGAAGATGGGCGCCACCCACCACCTCCAGGCTGTGCATCTTAGCCCGCTGCACTTAGCCCGCTGCACTGTACAGTACTCGTGCCAGCCGAATTCGGACGTGGGCACGCCATCAATGCGTCGGCCCATACTCCGTACATGGGCGGTGAGTCTGACCAGGTACTAGTACCGATACCGCCTCTCGACGCTCTCGTCGCTGGTATTGTCCTCGCACATCATGGCGACGCCTCTCGCACCTTATCTCGCAGAGGCCACGGTAGTAACAGATAAGCTAAGTTAATTATGTACCTGCTCCAACAAGCACGGCTTCGTCTTCTTGCTCACGACACGCGCGTCCCCATGCGACTGAAGCCCCATCGCAAGTGGCTGCGTGCGGTACTCGTCTGTCCTGTCCAACAACCGTCACAACGCTCCCATCTTCCAGGCAGATGCGCAACCAGGCCATGACTTCGATGCCCTTGTGATCACTCGCGCAAACCACGCGCGCACCTCAGCTCAAACCCGGCTCAGCCCCTCGCCTCGGCCTTTACTTGTACTGCCGCCGAGGAGCTTGTCCCTTCTTGTTGGCCGACTATGTAAGTTGGGCGCTTCCCGCGTGCCGTCCGGAAGAGGCAATCAACTCGTCGATTCCATGCCTCGACACTGCGCCCCTTCTTCAGACATCTGTACAGTACCATGCCTGCAGTACTTACCTACCTAGGTAGGTACTGTAGGTACCTAATTACTTACCCAATGGTACCGTAGCAGGTCTGGCCCGCGTAGGTGCTCCGACTCCGCCAACGAGCTGATACAACATACTGTACGATGCATCACCCGACGAGGGACGGCATTTCAAATTTCGCTTAAGCTCTCGGCCACTTCTATTATCATTATTCTCAAGTGCACCCCTTCACTTCGGGCAGGGTGCGACTGGCGAGTCAAAACAGCAAATTTACTTTTCCTTCGTTGTTGCCAACGCCCGTGAATGAAGCAGAGTCTATGATTGCGAGTGGTGTCAGAGGCAGCATAACTTACCCCGTGCATTGCAAACCGACGGAGCACCGCCTGAATGCCACAGCCGTAGCTTGCTACAGCTTTCCAATCAGCCCAGAGTATTTGCATATCAAGAGCCCCCAGATCCCTCAGAAGTGTTTGTACGAAGATCATAGGCGGACCTCCGTAGAGACCGTTCCAAAAAGGCCGTCAAATCCCTCAAGAAGCCCTCTGAAGTTTTGCCGCCGAAGCGACAATGCTCCCTCAGAACCCGCAATCAAAAAGCCGCAAAGAAACGCCATCAAGCATGTCCCCAGTCAACCAGGGTGATGCCACGAGCCCACGGTTCGAGAAATAAGCCCCCAGGTCTATCGACGCTCCGCAAGGAAGCGAGATCCCACAAAGTCCACAGCCTCGTCTTGCGACGAAGCCTGGACTGGTTTGGAAACCGACAGCCCACATAGCCCACTCTAGGATGGATCGCCGCCAACAGCCCTCATGCTTCCTTGCCTAATCGAAGGAAATCTTGGTGCCCGAGTAGCCCGCGCCTCCTCGGGGGCCGCCACGACCACCGCCACGGCCGCGGCCACGTCCACGGTCTCCTCCACGTCCACGGCCGCCACCACGACCGCCACCGAAGCCGCGGCCACCGCCACGGCCGCCACCGAAGCCACCTCCTTCACGTGGCGGCGGACGGCTGCTGGCATAGTCCAGACGAACACTGCGAGCTGATCGACCCTCTCCAATAGAAGCCCCGTTGAGCTCCTGCAGTGCGCCCTTGGCATCCTCAACAGAGTTGAAGCTCACGTAGCCGAAGCCCTTGAGGTTTCCGGTCTCACTGCACCATGTGTCAGAGTAATGTACGAGCGCGCGTTGGCAGGGAACGGAGGTCCTTACGGGTCAGTCGGCAGGCGAACGCTTGCGACCTCGCGTGACGCAGCAAAGAACTCGCGAACAGAGTCCTGGTCAACACCGAAGGGCAAGTTTCCGACAAAAAGAGTGTCGCTCTCCGGGCTGATTGAGTCGCCGTGCTTCTTGGCCCGATCGGCAGCCCGGTCCCGAGGGTTTGCGTCGGTAGAACGCGCGTTGGCGTAGTCCAGGTTCAGCGTGCGACCGTCGAGCTCGTGCCCCTGCATGGCCTCGTAGGCTTTGGAGGCGGCATCCGAGTCGGAAAAGTCAACGTATCCAAAGCCACGGCTCTTGCCGGACATCTTGTCGGTGACGACGCGGGCGTTAACGAGGCCCTCGAAGTCCTTGAAGGCCTCCCACAGGGCACTGTCGTCGGTGCCCCAGCTCAGGCTGCCAACGAACAGCGTTGATGCGGCTTCGGCATTCTCAGTCTTGGCCTTCTTCGGCGTGGCATCGATCTCGCTGTCAGCCTTGCGCTTCTTGGAGGCAGGTGCAGCCTCCGCGCTCTCAGATGAAGAACCGTCAGAGTCATCCTCAGAGTCGTCGCTGTCATCCGAATCGTCCTCAGAATCATCGGAATCAGCAGCCTAAGCAGGTGTTAGGTTTTGCAACGATGGTAAAGCGTGTCGAAGCTACAAACCTTGACAGCACTAGGCTTCTTGTCATCGCTCTCTTCGTCAGAGTCGGAGTCAGAAGAATCGGACGAGGCAGCGGTGGCAGCAGCAGCGGCCTTGGCAGAGCCGTTGACCTTGGCGCCGTTGGTCTTGGCCTTGGTCTCGGCCTCATCAGAGTCACTGTCAGACTCAGAGTCGGAGGACTCAGCCTTGACCTTGCCGTTGGCCTTGGCAGCCGGCTTCTTGACCTCCTCAGAGTCCGAGTCAGAGGAGCTGTCGGAAGCATCAGAATCGCTCTTGTTGTCCGATGAATCGGAGGCTTGCTCCTCCTCAGAAGAATCGTCCGAAGACTCGGCCTTGGCAGCCTTCTTCTTGGTTTCCTTCACCAGCTTCTTGGCGGCAGACTTGGCCATCTCCTTGGACTTGGACTTGGGAGTCTGCGCAGGCTTGGTAACGCCGGCCTTCTTGACAGCGGCGATGGGCTCAGAAGGCTGAGCCTTCTTGCTCTGCTTGGTCTTGGACTTGGCCATGGCGACTGTATTGTGGAAGGGAATGCGTCGAGGAGTTTTGTGAAGAAGGGAAGAAATGGGGACGCGGAAACACTCTGATTGTCTTGCCTGGCAGAGATGGAAGAAGGAGGGGAAAAGTCCAGGGACGAGTGAGTGCAGGAAGTTGTTTCTTATAAGAGAGTTGGGAGGCGGCAGGCCGATGGTGGGCGGCGTGCAGATTTTTTTTTCCTCACAGCTTTTTTCCGCCAGACAAATTGCGGGGCTAGTGCAAGGCGGTGAGGCTGTCGGGCGGTACGTACTTTCGGCCATCTGTGCTGCCTCGGATCTCAGGCTCCATTGGTTGCTAGCGCATGTCGGATGATGCTTGTGTCGAGGTAGACACACTCTCGCCTCGAAGCGCCCGCGCAATCGTCTCCTCTGCCTTCTCTCCCTGCGACTCCGAGCACGACGGCGACTGCTCTAGAAGCCTGGTGCTTTAGCGCTCGACAACATGCCCACCCCCGAGTCCGAGCTCTTCAAGAGCCAAAAGCCCACGGTTCCCCCGACTTTCAACGGCGTCGACTACGACGACACAAAGGCCTTCAAGGCGGCCGAAGATGCTATCATCCGGGAACAATGGGTGGGCGCCATGATGACCCGACTAGTCGGCGAGGAATTGAGCAAGTGCTACAGACGCGAGGGCGTCAACCACCTCGAGAACTGCGGCCGTCTGCGCGGTAAGTCACCAGTCCGAGCTATGAGCCGCGAGACGTGGCACTGACAGCCTGCTCAGAGCGGTACCTGGAATTGCTGGCGACGACCAAGATCAAGGGGACCAAGTTCCTGCAGCAGAACTACATTGAGAAGATGGACGAGGAAATGGACCGCCAGGCCAAGGTGCACACGAGCGACAAGATTGCCAAGATTAATGAAAAACGATTCTCCAGTTGATCCGAGATGGGAAGGCGAGGAACTGGCGTCGCAAGCGCATTGGGATGACTTGAGGGAGGGAGGAAACGGTGTCTTGTGGAATATTCCTGTGCCCGATCTCGTCTTGATGTTACTGAGTTGGTTGCGCCGAGAGTACTTCGTGCCAGCTGTGTACTATGCGAAACCTGTGCGCCACAAGCAATACAATGGTTAAGAACTTCAGCTTCTAGTGAAATCCTGATTGACTCAATTCATTACCGTGTTCGTCGTGTAGAATGGCAGCTCTGTCGGCCGGCAGCCATCGGCGTTGCAAGGCTCACGTCCATGTGGAGTAGCGGCCGACCCGCTGACCTCATTGGCCAGCCAGCTGCACGCTTCACTTCCAGATTCTCAATCTGAGGAGCCTCGTCTTCAGCACGCCGACCGCGACGGCGACCACCCGCACAGCCTCCCCTCACCAGACAACCATGATTTGCACGCGGTGCCTCCGTGCCGCGGCATCGGGGTGGCAGCTGCCCACTGTGCGGCGGTTGTCGACCTTTTCCCCGTTGCGATCTTCCGACTCGACGCCGTCCGCTCCTCTCAGCGAGCTGAGCGAGGCTCCTCAACCAGCCGGCATTCAGCGGTCAATATGCCCTGAAGGAACCATACTCTCTGGGCTGAACTACATGAAGGGAGGCAAGGACCCTGTGGCCTTGAAGGACGAGGACTATCCCAAGTGGCTGTGGTCGTGCCTGGATGTCAAGGAGAAGAAGAGCTCCGGCGCAGCAGACGACGCGGCTGCCGACGAATATTGTAGGTGATATTGGCGCATTGTCCACGACCCTTTGCCCCTACACTGAAGCCTTTTGCTAATGCCTCTTTCTCTCCCTTGACTGCAGCGAAATCCAAAAAGCAACGACGACTAGCCGCCAAGCAGCAGAAGGACCGCGAGGCCAAGCTCCTGGCTTCGGGTAACTTGGACGCCCTGGCTCCCAAAATCCCTCTTCAGCACCAATCCATCAACCTGCCCGGCGAGGAGGGCGGCAGCGTCGAGGAGAACATTGCGGCTGCGGACAAGCGTGAGGACCTTAAGAAGGCTATGCGCCAGGAGCGGAAGGCCAAGATCAAGGAATCCAACTACCTCAAGTCCATGTAAGGGTTCGGCTGGCAGAGGGACATTGCGCAATGCGGCATGGGGAATGCCATGCATGTAAAATATCATTTCTTCTTGCACTCATAGGCCACGAAGCCAATGTGGCACCGTAACCGTTTTCGTCGGAAGCATTTCGCCATACTTTACGACATGTGAGACCTCGCTCATAGGCCACCACGCAAGCACATCAACGGTGTCTTCACAACAGAAAGCTTCCTCAGCCCCATCCATGCAGTCATCGACTCTACATTGCGCCCAGATCCAGAGGCACGCTGCTTCCTCTCCCTGCGCGGTATTTCTTGGGGCCGCCAACGAAATCTCGAGGTTTTGGAAACAGACTCTCGTCCTTGAACTGCCATCTCGCATCGTCGATAAAAATTCGCCCTCCGCCGGTACAGGGGGTTGGAGAATGAGAGGAATTGCGGTTCGGACTCGGCGACTTGGAGCCATTGGTTGACAGAGTGAAGGTGCTCGCGTCCAGCAAGGATTTATGGAGAGACGACCCGCGGTTTCGCGCTTGTGGTGGTGGAGGAGGAGGGGGAGGAGAGATCGCCGTCGGCGGTGACGGAGCCGCGTTGGGAGGGGGTAGCGGCGGCGCAGAACCCGACGACGATTGCTCGGCCGCCCGAATGGCTGCTTGCGCAGCTAGGGAGGGTGCTGAGGAGGGCGGCAGGCCCGGAGGAGGTGGAGGCTGCAACCGCGGAGCAGGGGAAGAGGCCGACTGCGGAGATCCCGCCGCTGGCGGAAGGGGAGGGGCTGACGAGGGCAGCCCGGGGGCTGACGAGAATGGAGGGGGTGGAGGTGCCGGCGGCGGCACTGCTTTCGACGAGGGCTTTCGAGATGTTGGCAGAGGGGGGGGCTTCTTCCCTATTGGTGGCGGAGGACCCTTCAAGCCTGCTGGTCCGCTGGTCTTTCGCCAGCCACCAGCGCTGCCAGGCGGCGGAACCGGGGGCCCGCGTCCCGGGATAGCTGGCGCAGCGCCGGAGGGCCGCTTCGGCGCGGAGAATCCGGGTGGTTTCGGGGCCGAGCGCACGGTTTCGCCGGGATCCGAGAGATAGGACGAGTCTGCGTTCGCGCCAGTGTCGACGCCTCCTCCTCTTTTTTTGAGTTTAGGCATGCCGCCCGCAAATAAGCCTCCCAGCTGAGGAGCCGAGTCGACGCCCGCGGCCGCAGTCTGACCGGAGCCATGGTCACTGTTGCTCCGAGCACGATTGCCAGGGACCGGGGGTGCGAGACCTCCAGGGACTGGAGGGGCGCTGCCAACGGCAGGGACGGATGAGGACGAGCTTTTGGCGATAGCTGGTGCCGAGCGATCGTTGGTGGTGGCCTTTTTCAGGGCTCGGCCTTTGCTAATATCAGAGAGGAGTGCGTTCTAGCAAAGATAGTCAGCCGTGAGGTTCGACGAAGCAAATCGGGGCGCTTTGAGTCGTACCCTGTTCCCAGCCGGCGGACGCGCAGGCAGGCCATTGGCACCGGGGGCTCCTCCAGGGGGAGGAGGAGGTGGTGGAGGGCCGCCTCCGCCTGGAGGTGGTGGCGGAGGAGGCGGGGGAGGAGCAGGCATGACGGTCTTGGCGCCTTTCCAGTCGTCGCAAGTTTGATGATGCTTTGGAGATGGGCTGTCGGAGGTGGCCAGATATTTGAACGGGACGAGCAGTGCAGGGACAAGGAGCGAGCCGCCCTTTGTGTTTCGCAACTATTCCTTGGCCGGCTTTTTCTCTATGTTGCTCGTCACTGTTCACCTGCGCTGGCCGAGAGTCGTGCGTTGTTGGGGTCGCGGCCTGCACTTGGAGTCAATTTCATGAGCGCCGTGCGGATGGAAGGACGAGGATAGAGAGAGGATTGCGCAGCGAGGCTCGCGACGTGGTCGGCGCTTGAGGCGAGGTGCCGTCATCAGCCAATATTGAATCCAAGCTGAGCCACGATTGGGCCCCACTACCGAGCAACAAGGCACCTCGTCATGTGAATAACTACGGATACTTTGGTACCTGAACTCGGGCGCCTTAGGTAAGCCGTGGAAAATGACGAGAGACTTGCCGCTGCGGGAGCACAGAGCACAAAGTTAACGGTGGAGACTTCAAGCACTTGACGTCTAGCATCTTTACATGCCCTCGGCTGGTAAAAGTGCTAGGTGCCCTGCATTCGGAGCTCTCTCAGCTAACAGCCACGGTAGTGCCAGTATTACCTTTCGCTCCCAAACTTCCGCCTCTCCCTGCCTCTACAAAACACCCAACCTCGAGGCCAAAGCTTTGCCCCCGACAGCGCTGCAACGAATTGGCCTTGTTCGGGGACGCCCTTGCAGGTCCTGCCGTGCCTCAGTTCGCCGACGAAATGATGCAAGGCGCCAGCTCGCGCAGGGTTGGCTTCTTCTGCGACTCCTGCGCCCTTGTCCGGATGCGAAGGCCGTCGTCTTTGGCTCCTTTCTCCGTCTCCCCACCAGCCCGCCGACCATGCAAATCGTTCATCCGGAAGCCCGTATCGACAAGGTGGATATCGGCGGCAGTGACGAGCGCATCGACTGAGCCTGGGGCCGAGACGAAACGGACGGCTGCGGTGCAAAAGGCGCAGCCGACGCCAGATCCCAACGGGCTGGCAGAGGTCGCACAGGATAGTCGAAACAAGTTCCTATCCGTCGACGGGATTCCAGCCCCGCAATTGACGACGGCCGCGCTTCAGTCGTGCCTGCGAGCCGCCGCGGCCCTGCATCCCCAACTCAAGAGAGCTGAGGCCCAATCGAGAGCATCAGCCTCGAGGCTCGTGGCCCTGGGCGCCGAACGAACCGGGGCCCGGCTGCCCATTGATGCGCGGCTGCAGGACGCAATCAGCAGGATCTCGCACTCGGCCTATGAAATCATTACGCACCCAAATGTGGAGATGACGCCCGAGTTCCTAGAGCTCTACGTCCAAGTCCAGGCTCAACTGGGACGACCCGAATCTCTACCCTCTGTGCTGGAGCTATATGCGATTAAACCGAAACCGACTGTCAAGGACGGTATGATCCAGCATGTTCGGCGAAATCCCAATTCGCCCATGAGGGCGATCGAGATTGACACAGCTGAGCTGGCTCTTCAGACGGCCATTGAGGCCAGGAATCTCGACTCTGCGCTCGGCATCATCGAGGCGGCATACTGCGTGCCAGCATTCAGACGCCAGAAGCTCATCAAGCACACTACTGTTCCCGCCCTCGGCCTCGCCAGTCTTCCTTTTGGTATTTTCGGGCTCTCGACGGCGTATGCCGCCTACTGGCAAAATACGATGGACATGTCGACGGCGACTGGTATCGCGTTTGCCGGCATCTCTGGCTACTGTTTCGTGGTCGGCTCGCTAGGCCTGATCGCCAAACTGGGCCACATGGACCACATGAAACGCGTGACGTGGACGCCCGGGACGCCGCTGCGGTATCGGTGGCTGAGGGAGGAAGAGCGGGCGGCCTTGGACAAGGTGGCCTGCGCATGGGGCTTCAAGGAGCCATGGAGATACGGGGAGGAGACGGGGCCCGAGTGGGAGGGGCTCAAGGAGTACATGGGATACAGGCAGATGCTCCTCGACCGTGTGGAGTTTATGGAAGGCATGAGCTAGCCAGGCGCTCGTGCTGTCTCGATCAGGGCTGCGCGCACCCGTCGCTGGCTGGCTGAGAGCCTTTGGCTCGTGTCTTTTTGGGCCATGGCTCGCAAGAGAGGACGGGCGCAAAGTTACCCCGTTGGGCTGCCTTTATTACTCAGAACAAACGTATTTATCCTCTGCTAGCTTTGCTACCGTCATGTGATGGAAGTCGGGGCGGACACGATGGACAAGAGCAAGGGCCGAGAGGCGGTGCATTGCGTTGCAGTGCAGGGCGAGGTTGCGGACGACTCCGGGAATGGGCAGCATCAATCAGCCAGGCGGGGAATGATTCCTCCGTTTCCCCTCGCTCACCACTCTCAGACATCTCGCACACCTTTTCAACCCCCCTCTACCCCCCCGAGTCCGCCTTCCCCCCAGAGTCCGCGGTTCCATGAAGCCCTCACTCGCCCTCGCAGGCCTGGCGATGGCCCTGCTCTCGGCTGCATCGGCTTCTGCCCAGGCCAAGGGCGTCGTCGATGGCGGCCCGTTCCCCGACGACCTCAACGGCTCCAACTTCACATACCCGTGGCCCGTCAAGCTCTTCCGATTTACCAGCCAGTTGCAGCCGCTGGAAATGGCCTTCATGGACGTCGGCCCCTCATGCGAGCCCAATGGCAAGACCGCCCTTTTGCTGCACGGCAAGAACTTTTGCGGCGCGACCTGGCAGACGACGATTCGCACCCTCGCCGCCAAGGGCTATCGCGTCCTCGCCCCTGACCAGATTGGCTTCTGCAAAAGCTCCAAGCCGTCCGGGTACCAGTTCAGTCTCAGCCAGCTCGCCTGGAACACGCGCGGCCTGCTCGATACCCTGGGCATCGCAAACGTCACCGTTGTCGGCCACTCCATGGGCGGCATGATGGCAGCCCGCTTCGGTCTCCAGTATCCTGAGACGGTGGACAGGCTCGTCTTGGTGGCCCCGGTCGGCCTCGAGGACTACGTGCAAAAGGGCGTCCCCTACATCACCATCGACGACTCGCTCGCCAGCGAGGCCGCGTCCACCTACCAAAGCATCCGCCGCTACGAGCAGGACGTCTACTACGTCGGCCGGTGGCAGTCGGTGTACGACACTTGGGTCAAGATGCTTGTCAACATCTACCACGGCTCTATGCGAGATGCCTACCTCCGCAACCAGGCCCAGATCATCGACATGGTTCTGACATCGCCCGTCTCGCACTTGTTTGGGGATATCAAGCCACGCACCTTGCTCATTGTCGGCGACAAGGACAAGACGGCCATTGGATCTCAATGGGCGCCCCCTGACGTCGCCAGAACACTCGGCCACTTTGATGTCCTGGGGCCCCAAGTGGCTCGTCAAATCCCCCGTTGCGCCTTGCGTCGGTTCGCGGACATGGGACATGCTCCTCAGGTCTCGGACCCTGAACGCTTCCACGAGGTCCTGCTGGCGTGGGTGACGGCGGAGTGAGACGAGAACCCCCGTGTCGGGGTCTGTTTGTGCCTTTCGAGTGCAGATGACGGCCAATGTGACGTGATGTGCGAAGGCGGTGAGCAAGAGTCGTTGACAGTCCAGTGCATTACGGGGTTGATACGGGCCCCTGCCAGCCACTGTCTTTTGTTCTCTGCCTTTGAACAGCGAATCAACTCGGTGGGAACAAAGAGGATTGGACCGGGGCGGCTTTGGTGAAAATGTCACCAAAGTCTCTGTTTAGCCCTCAAGCCAGGAAACGACTCAGGCTGGCGGAGGTGCGGACCTGGTCCCCATATTGTGCAGAAGGCGGCCAGCTGGACAGCACAAATGGTTCAGTCAGCGTGAGCGAGAACAGAGTGACGGACTCCATGGCAAGGCAAGCGGGTGATGATGTATATAACCGGCCGTCTTGCACTACTCAGTCTCGTCTTCTTTCGTCACATTCATCAACTCATCACGAAGTCTACACACATCAGCAGCCACGTTAAGAATTGCCGAACTACACAAGCCGAGGCCAAGTCGACTGGGAAAACAGCGAAAATGGGCGAAGCTATGCCTCGTCAACTGGACACTCGCGTGTGTTATCTGAAGTGGCCCGTGGTCCACAAGGAACGAGAATGTTTTGCCCCTAATGGATCCTTGAGCAATTGGAACTGCTTCGTGGTCGAGTATGGTGTTCCGCCGCCACCACCCGGACAAGTTGTCGCCGCCAAGAGCACCTTTCAGTTCTATGTTGTCAGTCGAGACGGCTCGGTGGATCAAAAAGGATTCGTGGTACCAATCAACAGAACGCCTCATCCTCTGCCCGCCGCCGAGGTTTACGGGTCGGAACTCGCGCTGCTCAAGGGAAAGACGGTCAATGCGAACAAGCGCATGCAGGCCCACGTGCGCATCAGCGGCGGTGGCAATCGTGACCAGTATAAGGCAGACGGCCCTTACCCGGTCGAGCCGCCCAAGCACTGGGAGACGGTGAAGACCTTGTCTGCAAGCGAGATCTGGGGTTTCCGCATCGAGCTTGAAGTCGAAAGCGGGCCCGTCAACTCGCCGCAGTCCGGCGCGAGGCGGGTCAGTGTGTACGACAAGTTGCCGAACCCGGCGACCCTATATGACTCAGTGCAGATGTGGTTCTCGCGCCCGGGTACAAGTACCGGTTCATCAGTCAATCTTTGCTTTCTGGATGGTATCAGCTCGCAATATGCTCCCTTGGAGGTGACGGAAATCAAGTATCTAAGCGACCACGAAGTCTACCCTGGGCAGGTGATTGAGAGCCGCATCCGCATCAAGCTCCGTCCTCGCACCTTGGCTCGGGCCTAGGCTGCACGCAACTCTGCCGGGCTGCCCCCGCGTCGACCGTCCCACGGCGGTGCTCGCCTGGTCATGCTGCGGGAGCGCCTTGCGCGCCGCCTCTGACCGATGCCAGGAATCTGTCCTGTCTGCCGGCCAGAGGAGTGGCCGTGGTGCCCGTGGAGGGAAAGACGACTGTTGCGGAAATGAACTGGGATAGTGTTGTTGATTCTGCGTGGATGGCAAGAAAAGATGGGGAAAAAAAGTTGGTCTTGAGAGGAGGAAAGGGGGCGATGCTCCCTAAGGTAGATGCAGAAAAGAAGCAAGAACAAAAATTTTCAGATAAAAATAAAAATCAAAGGCCAGTGACCAGCTCCGCGACAGGGGCCACTCGTTGGAAGCGTCTCCAGTTCTTTATAGATGCCTCTATTGTCTCGACGCATCTTCAGCCGCCTCGCCCTCGAGGGGTTGGTTCGGAAAGGTCTTCCCACTTCACCGGCAAACAACCGCCGTGTTCGTTTGTTCAAACCGTGGTGTCTAAGGCCAAGAACTTGTCCTTGAAACGTGCCAGTCACTTAAGTGAGTGAATGGGTCACAAAGTGAGAGTCCACCTGTGTGCCTTGGTCGCTCATCAACAGGTACGCATGTAGATGACGGTTTGGTCACAATTCTTCGTCAAACTACCCGTACATGTTCATGGTACAGATGCCCTCGCATCAAACAATCGAGTCAGCCACGCCTCTAGCGCGTACTGCTTGCTAAACGCCATCAGTCCCGTGTTTTTGAACCGAGTCCCGCAACGCCCGTGTCCCATCGTCAATCATGACAAAGGAGATGGAGGGAAAATACAGAAAGAGAGAAAGAGAGCGAGTCTTGCTTGATCCCCTCTCAACCAGTCACCCTCCTGACCCACAGGGCCGTCTGCTCGTATTCCGCGTCGCGCTCCGAGCGCTTGTGCGCGCGGTGCAGCTTGAGCCCTGCGTTGTACTCCTCGCGCTGGATCTCGGCCAGCTCGTCCCTCAGCGCCTGGACCTTGAGCTTCTCCACCTCGCGCTTGCGCAGGACGTCGTCGCTGGCAAAGAGGCTGTCTATGGGCATGAGCTCCGTCATCTGCTGGATGCTCTTGCTGATGTTGAGGCGGCGGTGGATCAGGCTCTGGATGTAGGCGTTCAATTGCGCGATGCGATCCTGGGATGCAGACAGCTCTGGGGGTGCGAGCGGCAGGGGCTTGGCCATGGACAGAATCGAGGAACGGCCATCAATGGATTGGGCGTCCATGGTGGCAAAGGTTCGTGGAGTGCGGTCTCCTCTTCGCCCGGCGAGAGACTTGGCGTGGTCGACGGTCGAGTATAGATTGCCGGGCGAGGCGGTGGTCGCGTCCGGCGTTGCTCTGACGCTGTAGTCCTCGGACCGGGATCCCGTGCAGTCCGTCACCGAGGAAGAGTAGGATTGCGGGGACAGGATGGGAAGTGGAGGGACCACAGACTGGCGCGGAGTGTCGGGGATAGAAGTGGCACAGGTGGTGACGCTGAAGCGCGACGACGGCAGCACCCAGGCGGATTCCGAGGCCGGCTGCCGGGGCCGAGCGGCGTCTCTGCCAAGGACGCGAGACGGCTCCTGGCGGGCGTCGACGGGCGGGGCGGGCTTCCTCTTGATGTTCCCGGCCGACGCCGAAGGCGCATCAGCAGCGAGCGAGTGAAGCGCCGGAGAGTGCGACGACGGCGACCAGTCGGTGGAGGAGGGCGGAGGAGGAGGGGGAGAACGAGGACGACGGGGACGGGGAGCGCGGGCGAGGGAAGCCGAGTCGGGAGGCGTCGGATATGAACGAGGACCTGTGGCGAGAGGCTTTGAGGCAGTGACATCTCTTTGGTTTAATGCCAGGGGCCGCGGCCTCTGCGAAGCGGCCCCGGCGTGGTTCGTTTCAGGACGGCTTATTAACGCTGCGCCCCCACCGCGAGTCGAGTCGTTGCCGCGGCGGATGTTGAGAGGCGCAACATACAAGTCGTCGGCGACGGAGGGCAAAATCTTGGAGCGGCCGCTGGCGCCCTTCCACGGCGGTCGGCCCTCGCGCGTCGTCGTCGTCGCCGTCGTCGTCACTGCGCCGCCGGGGCTGGTCTTGGAGGCCGACCGCACGCGCGAGCCGAGATATGGAGGCGGCACGCGAGCAGGGCGCCCGCCAGGAGAGACGGCCCCGGCAGCGACGGGCGCGGAAATGACTGAGGCGCCGGGCGACAGCTTGAGCGGGCCATGGTCACGACGCGGTTCGTTGGCGGGCCCGCTCTGCGTCCTGCGATGGTCGTGCGGCGCGGTGCTGGCGTGCTGCAGCGTGGCGTGGCGCGAGGCGCGATAGGCCTTGACCTGGTAAGACACGGCCGGCTCTGACTCTGCGTCCATGGGCGAGACATCTCTAGCAGCCACCACGTGCCTTTTGTGGGGGGAAAAAGAAAGTCGTTAGCCGTCTTTCGGCATTGCAGAGACGGTCTCCAAGCTCACCTGACTTGGTGGTCGTCGGGCTCGGGAGAGCTGGGCGGCGAGACGGGCGCCCTTGCAGCCTGTCGGTGCATTGCCCACGGAGTCAAGCAGAACTGGGGCCTGGGCGGCGGCACGTCGTCGCTGATGTAGCCGTCGTCGGCGTCGCTGTAGACGGACGATGCAGGGCGCCAGCCCGAGCTGCGCTTGAGCCACGACTTGCGCGGCGGCGGACGCTGCAGCTGCAGTTCCTGCTGCAGCCGCTGACGGGTGGCCTGGTGGATGGACTCGCGGACAGAGGCGGCCAGAGGGTCGCGAATGCTGTTGCGCGCGTCAGCGTCGTGGTGGCGTGTTGGCGTGTTGGCGTGTTGGCGTGTTGGCGTGTGCAGAGGCAGAGAGCAGAGCGAGGAAGGGAGAGAGAAGAGGGAGGGAGGGAGGCAGAATGAGGCAGGGAGGAGTGAGTCAAGAGAAAGAGGAAAAGAGAGGAAGGGGCACAGAGAAGAAAAGGGGACGGAAGAAGGGGTCGTGTCCCGGGGTCTCTCTCTCGGGGTCCGAAACGCAGACAAAGGAAGGACGGGCAAGAAAAGAAAGCAAAGGCAAAGCGAGGGAAAACGGTAGGTGGACACAAACTTACTGGCCAACGTGGGCGGTTGTGACCTGTGGCACCATCTTGCCGCCGCGGATCTCGTACTTGGAGGGGCCGCTGGCGATGCCGAGGGCGTCTAGAAGCTCGTCCTGTTGGTCGGCCGCGGCGCCGCAGCTGCTGCTCCTGCTGTTCCTGCCGCGCTGCCTGTGCACGCCTGGTATGTCACCTGCAATTGTGGTGCTGGTTATGGACGACGATAGGGACGAGGTCCGGATGCGCTCCCACATGGTACCTTCCTTCGTGTGCTCTGGGCCTTGTCGGGGGCAAGGTGAGGCTGTCTCGAGACCCCGGGACAGGCAGTGCACTCGGAGGATGGTGTTGACAAATGTTTGTTCCTGGGCAACACAACTGCAGAAGCGGCACGGCTCGGCTCTATAATAGCTGGCGCGGGAAGAGGCCCAGGCTTTACCGGCTCATGGCTGGCTCTGGTGCTGAAAAGAAGCTGTTCAGGAACAAGGGGGAGAGTTAAGCGAGAGGTGGTGATAATGGCATGGCAGCGCGGCGACAAAAGAAGCAAGCTTACTGTGGTTGCTGTTGTTCAAAAGTTGAAAACATGTAGAGGTTGAGAAAAGAAGAGCAACAAGAAGACAAGAAGAGGACAAGAAGAGGAAGCGGCAAGACAAGAGGAGGGTAGAAGAGGGCAGAGGCACGGGGCAGAGGCATCGTAGGAGGAGGCCGGAAAGAATCAACTATATGGATGGATCTATCTGGGTTGAATGAATGAATGAATGGCTGACAGGACAAGCATCGTTTCCCGCCTCCCGACCCTGTCAAACAAAACATCTAGCGAAGAAGAAGAGGCTCCACCAGCCCTTGTTCCTTGTTGAAGAAAAAGACTTCGAGTGCCATATCGCCAATCGCCGGCGCGACTTGAATCCCGCACCGCCGGGGCGCCTAGCTCCGCTCCACTCTTTTCCGGCCAGCCCCTTCACACGGGCCTACAGCCACCCGCTACGGTCGGTCGCTACGGCGCTGTTGCTGGGCTTCTGGGGGGATCCCGGGGCCGAGGGCTGGCGGCTGGCCCTAGAACGAATGGGGGGGTGGGGGGGGGCGGGGGCAAAAGGCTGTAGGGCCCCCGCCATGGCCGTGGCCCGCCCAAAACAGTCAGCGTCTCCCCGCCGCCCACTCGGCAGCGATCCCAGCGCCGCTTGCCGCCACCGAAGGCACTGTGCAGCACCTGCTGCAGTGCTGCTGCCGCTGAGGAGGATGCATGGATTAACCTACCGTACGGTACCGTAGGCGCCTCCTTGCTCCTCAAACAGCGTCCGGCTTTTCAACCACCAACCACCAACCACCCACCACCCACCAAACAAAGAGACGATACAGCAGACAGCTCCTCGACGGGGGTTCCGATTGGACAGCGACGCCCGTTGGGGGACTAGAGCTCGAGCACCCGTTTCAGCAGGCTGTGACCTCGGCCAACCGCATCGCTTCCCCCACGCAAACCCGTCGGCGCCCTGATGTTGCAGTGGCCGTCTGGTTTCATCGTGAGGGGAGGCGGCTCGGAGAAGGGCCAGCCAGCACCGGGATGTCGCCAACAGGCACGGTACGGACGATGATGGGAACCGGCGCACGACGGCGAGGGGGCGGAGGAACACCGCGGCCCGCTCGTTGCCGCTCAGATCGCCTCGTTTCCCGCCAACAAACCGCCCGCGGCGACTCATGGCACAGCCGCCTTGTCGAGGCCTCTTTCTTTGCCAGCTCTGTCCGTCTTCACTCTGTTTGTTGTTTCTCCCGTCTTCTGTGCTTTCATCCCTCTCTCTTCCTTGTCCTCCCCAAGGATGGCCCTGGACCTGCTCCTTTCTTCTCGTCTTTCTTTCCTCTCCTCCCCCCCCTTTGCACCCTTAATCATCTTCCCGGCACTTGACACCTGGCGTAGCGCCTGTGTGAGGAGCCGAAATTACTCGATGTTACCGTGACAGACAAGCCTCGTCGTGGCTTACTGCCAGTCCGCCAAGGCCGTGTCCTCGGCGCCAATGCCCGCCGCCTCGAGCCCATACCTCCACAGCGCCCTCCTCTTGTCTGCGTCACGCGCATCTCGGGCAGTCTCGAGCTCCTCAGTCCCGTTGAGGTAGAGCGCCCCGGCCCCTGACGGCGGCGCCTTAATCTCAAAGCACGCGCGCACCACGTCGGCCGCGCTCTTCCACATAGGACGCACCGCGGCGTTGGGCGACAGCCTGACCAGCACTGCCGCCAGCAGGGGCACCGTCACCTTCATGGTGATGAATCTCCTGAAAAAGGACCCGCGCCGCAAGATGTCGGAGCCCATGCCGCCGGGGTCGAGCCCAATGACGGCGATGCTGGAGAGCTTGGGGTCCCTGGCCAAGCGGGCGGCGAGTTCGTGTCTTGTCTGGGCGTCAGTCTCTTCTCTGGTCTCTGCGAGGGACCGGGAGGGAAGCCCGAGCCTGGCTTACATGAGCATGATGGCGCAGAGCTTGCTCGCCCCGTACCGGCGGAAGCCTGAATGCCATGACGCTTCATCCTCTGGGGTGCTCCAGCGACCCTTGGCTAGGGCGTCGACGTCGGGGAACAGGGTCGGCCATTTGGGATCCTGGTATACTGTGTTGCCCCCCATGCCGTTTCTCTTGTCCTCGATGCTGCACATGTCCCGTCCCTTAGTCATTGCTATGCGTGTTTCAGATCGACGACTCACTCGTGCGCCCAGCTACTGATAATCAAGATCCGGCCCTCGTGCTCGTCCATACTCTGGAGGAGCAGGAGAGACAGAACAAAGTTTACCAAGAAGTTCACCTGCCACGTCATTTCGAAGCCATCGTCGCTCATGGCCTAGAAGAGGAGGGTTAGCCTGCCCCATCAACCCCGGGCATCGTGACCATCAGTGCCTCTACTTACCAGAGAAGTCTGGTCCTGATATCCGGCATTGAGAATCAGCGCCCTTATGCGCGGCAGCTCCCCGCTCGCCACGCGGCGGTTGATCTGCGACGCCGTCTGCCTGACGCTCGCCAGCGAGCCCAGGTCGAGCTCGAGCGTCTCGTGCCTGTGGGCGGCGGGCGCACCTTGCAGCACCGACTGCAGCCGCGAGGCGCCGGCTGCCTTGCGGACCGTGTAGATGCCCGTGTAGCCCGATGCCAGATCCGGTGCGCCGAGCAGATGCGACACAATGGCCGAGCCGAGGCCGCCGTTGGCGCCGGTGACGAGCACGCAGCCCTTGGACGAGGGCGATGACATTGCTCGAGGGGAAGTGAATGAAGAAGAAAGGGACAGAGCTCGCCTTTTTTGCCCCGCGGCGTAGAGGGTTTTGGATGTCGCTCGCGGAAATAAAAGGCTATTCTGTACTCCGCTTCGTCGGTGGTGTGAGTTGGAGCGGAGGGGGAAAGGGGGCGGAAATCGGCGGCGGATGGACGCGTGATGAGCTCGTAGAGATGGAGGCGAACAGCTATGCTAACTGACAGTGGTTTGGCGGGTGCCCCCAAGGCCCTAATCCAAAACAAAGACTGACCGACCACGCTGCTCTTGCGTCCCAACTCGGCGACGAGGTGGTGTAGAGGATGCTGCGAAGCCACGGCCCGCAAGACGGGCTGACGATTTGACCAGGCCAATCACTGCTGGGTGCTTATGCGCTGTCTGCATACATCACCATCATCTTGGGAGAGTATGTAATTACTGTACGTGTTGCTCCAAAGTCCGCATAAGTCTTGATTTGGTCCGGCCTGGCTCTCTCATGCGGCCCGCCTGGGGTCGATCTCTCAATGCAACAGGACAGTCCACGACAACAAGGCCACCGCAACAAACGCCCCGACGCCAACAGATCCCCTCGACGCACCACTCGTGGTGCCCGCCCCGCCGGCACCTCCGCCGGCACTCCCGCCGGCATTCCCATCGTGCTCGATCCTAAAGTCGCTCGTCTGCCCGGCAGGGCGGCAGACGGTGCCTGCGGCGCTATCCATGACGACGCTCCAGCGCCCGCCCGCACAGCGCTGCCACGTGTTCGTTATGCAGTTCCACTGGCCCTCGGGGGAGCACGACGAGCCCTCTGCTTCGGCTCGGCGCGCCAGGTCCTTGTTGCTGGGCGCCGTGATGGTGGTCGTGAAGTCGGGTACGGCCATGGCCTTGAGGTGAGCTTCTGGGTCGAGGGCCCACGCCGTCAGTCCCAGCAGAAACACTATGCCGAGAGAGACCGTCTTCGGCATTGGATTGGTTCCATGGCGCATATTGGGCGCCGGCGGTGGTTGGGCTGGGTGCCGGTACGTATATACGGCGCCGATCTGGGGCCGAGCTGAAGGCGGCCGCGGGCCGTATAAGTGGGGACCCGGGAGAGTTGGCTCGGCGTCGATGGCCGGTCTGCCGCAACGGGGGACAATGACATTCGCAATTGACGACAAGAAAGAGGAAGAGGGCTGACTGCCTCTTCCGTCTCCTCCTCTCGGCCTGCACGTAACATACATATAGACCCCCGTGCGTGTGTGCGTCGAGCTCCGTCATTAGTGAATTGCTGCCCAGCGCAAGTGGGTCGCTCCATGTTGGTTGGACGTGGATGCGCCCGATTGGCGGTGACGAGCGGTTCCACAAGGTTTTCGGGGATGCGGTGACGCCAATTCGTACCTGAACGCTGGCTTGGCCCTGGCAGATGTCCAGTTCTCTTCCTCTTCAACTCCTGGGAGCGAATGACGCCGACGGCCGCATCGCCGCGGGTGAACAAGCCACGGCGTAAGTTGGCCTCTCCTCACGCATCGTGTCTCGCTCGGTTTGCGATTAGTAGTATTATGTAAATGTCTATGTGTGCTAATTGCTCTCTGTCTGCACTGACCCAAGGTTTGCATTATGGTCAGTGGCAGGTCGTGTACCGACAACGCTTCCCAGCGCTTGGTCTGCGTTGCAAAGGGCCCGCGAGAGCTCCTCTCGACTGTAATGCCGTCGTCCCACGCTTGCGCCTCTCCTCGATTCGCACGTCATTACGTCTCTTAATTGACCGCCTTTATATCTGCGGCAAATTCCTCACCGCCGGTCGGAGGCTGCACGTTGAATAACCTCTATGCCATCTCCCACAGTGCCATGTCACGACCGGCGGTTTCGATAGGCGCCGGTTCCGTTCCAGGCTGGATAGGCTGTTGGCACCTGGCTGTCCCAGTCTGGGACCGCTGACGATGGCGATGGAGGCGGCGACGGCAACCAGGGCTGTGGAGTGGACACAGCGGTGCTCAATGTGGTTGGCGCCATGACGAGGACAGAGGTTGGCGGAGGCACGTCGATGAGAGGCCCATCTCTCGAGGCGAGGGACGAGGCGAACAGAGTAGCTTCCTCGCAGGCAGGGGACGAGGGCGCGGCGCCGGGAGGAGGAGTGGGAGCCGGAGGCGTAGTGGCAGGGCCCGCTGCGGAGCTGGAGGAAGCGCCCGGGCACACAGAGACAATTATCGTGGCCCCATGGCTCGCGGCGGGGAGGGATTCCGCTGCGGGCAGCGGGACCGACTTTGTGACGGTCTGGGGTTCGGCAGTCTTGACAACGACGCGCGTGACCGGGCTCCCCGTCTCGACAATGACGCGCGTGACCGGGTTCTCCGTCTTGACAATGACGCGCGTGACAGGGCTCTCCGTCTTGAACACCGTCTTGGTGACGGGGCCGGAGCTGACATGGCTTTCCTGACCGGGCGCGCCATCGCCGGGCTCAAGAGGCACGACCGAGTACCGTGGCTTCCCGTGGCCATCGGCACGGGGCAGGACACTGGGATGCGGGAGGGCGGCGGCGGCGGAGATGCAAGCCGACAGGGCGGCAAGCACGGAGAGGAAGCGACGCATCTCGAGGGGGGTTTGTCTGGTTTCTCCTTTATCCACCGTTGGGAGGTGGATGGATGGGGGCGTGAGTGGTGCGATGCGGAGAAGAGAGAGCGGAATCAGGCGTTGGCGCATCAACGACTAGGATGCTGAAGCGGAGGACGAAGAGAAAGGTCTGCAAAGGAGGTCTGCAAAGGAGAAGCGACAGAGAGAGAGAGAGGAAAAGAGACGGGAAGGAAAAGGCGGCAGAGCGGCGGCACGTGCCAGCGGCGCTCTGCCATCCATCTTTGCGCGGCCAATTCACACGGGGTGCGTTGCAATTGTCGGTGGCTGGGCCAAACAAAAATATCTGGAGGTTGGCGGATTTTGCAGTGACGGGGCCGGATCGCTCCGGACCTGGCAGCGGGGGAGGCACCGACTGCCAGCCGTTGGGCGCCTGGCGGGGCTTCGGGCGCTGTGGCAGGGGGGCCCAGGGTTTCTAGAACGGCTCGGCTCTAGCGAATACAGATACAGTACAGCGGACTCTTAGTAATGCTGCGGTGGTGTCCTGCACTGTGCGAAGCAACTGGAGCCCAGCCAGGACTCACGCAACGGGTCTCCAGACTCGGAATAAGCGCCGGCCAGCACTTGCGAGGAAGAGTCTGCTTATGTCCTTCCTTGTAATTACAAGAGAGAAAAAAGCATTGAATCCAATGGAGCGAAATTTCGGCCGCGCAGGGAGGCATTGAAAACCGAGGGGCGCAAAGCGTCTTGGCATTAGATAGATAATCAATCCGGCACTCCCCACTGCCCTGCTGTTCAGGTGACGGTGGCTGAGCTCTCTCTATCCCACACGCACGCCAGCCACTGTTTTGTCCACTTTGTTTTTGTTTCGTTTCGTTTCCCTTGCCTTGCCGTGACTCTCAACCAGCATGTTGCGAAGCTGCTAGCAAGTCGAGGCTCTTGTGCAACGAGCGCGAAAACTCATTCGCCGCCCTATGCAAAGCTTGCTGCGAAGCAGAGTCGAGCTCGGTGTGGGCAATTCTCTTTGGAAAAGCCCACGACGGCGCGCGTTGCTGGAGACGCGCGTTCTGCAGGCGAGATGGAGGACCAATGGCCCATGCGCCACATCTCAGGTACCGATCATGTAACTTACCTCGGAATCTGCGTCGGTGCGAGGCCTTGGTCCGCCACTTGGTTACTGCACACGTCAACCTTTGTTCTAGTTCCATAGCCTCGTGCCATCACAGCCATCAGAAGGCGCATGCCGTCGGCGTCCCTCGCCCCGGCACGTTACCCGGTCAGAGCCTGAGATTTGTACATGCCAGACCGGGTCGCCCCACAAGTGGCTGTGCAGGCGAGCCAAGGCCGCCCTCCCCAAAGCCCCTCTAACTTTTTCTAGCACTGTACAATGTACAGTACATACAGTACTGCATCCGAGGCGTAAGGGCAACGTCATCCTCCTGGTCGTGGCGGCTGATCGACCTGCGGCGGAGCCACGAAAGGCATTTGGCAGGCGGCTTTGCTTCGACTCAGCCACAAGCCCCAGCTCGTGTATGTACACCTTGACTAATGCCGTACCTCGGAGGACTCGCCGTAAATAGTCCTCTTGTTCGCGTCATGAGGAAGGCTCGCCAAGTCCACACGTGCTTAAAGCCTTGGCTGCCCACCTTTTCCTCCCCGCGCCGCCATCCTCGATTTCTTCCCCCATCCATCCATCCCCTCGCCGCCCGAGAGGCCTTGACCGAGCAGCAACACTTTTCCCAAAGGTCGCGAAGCCGAACTAGTTGCTCTTGCGCACTCTCTGCTTCAACCGTCGACTTCGCCATGTCGTATCCAGGCTACGGCCAATCCTACGGCCGTGAGTTGCCCGGACGCCTCGTGTCCCTCCTGTTTGCCCTGACATTTGAACCTTGTAGAACCGCCCCCTCCTCACCAAGGCTACGGTCACTATCCTCAAGCTCCTCCGCCTCCTCACGGACAGTACCCGCCCGCCGGCCAATATCCCCCTCAGCAGGGAGGATACTACCAGCAGCCTCCGCCGCCCCCGCCGGGCCAGTACCCCCCGCAGCAGTCTCCGTATGGCCATCACCCGCCGCCCCCGCCGCCTGGTCAGTACGGCGCTCCTCCGCCCCAGCATTACGGACACCACTCCCCGGCGCCTCCACCCGGCCAGTATGGTCAGCCGCCTCCTCAGGCTGCCTCCTCGTACGGCCCGCCGCCCCCTCAGCATTATGGCGCTCCTGCTCAACCCACGCCGCCCACGTTGGGCTACGGCGCACCTCAGATCATTCAATGGGATGCCTCTGGAGATGCCCAGGCGCTGCGGAGCGCCATGAAGGGATTCGGCACGGACGAGAAGGCGCTCATTCGCGTCCTGTCCAACAAGGATCCATTGCAGATCGATCTCCTCCGAAACACCTTTGACCGCAACTTTAGGCGCAGCTTGATCAAGGACATTAAGAGCGAGACGAGCAGCTGGTTCGAAAAGGCACTGGTGCAGCTCGCCCGCGGCCCGTTGCTGGCCGATGTCCACGGCTTGTACGACGCCATGGCAGGCCCAGGCACCAAGGAAGTCGTTCTCAACGACATCCTGCTCTCCAGGTCCAACGCCGACATGAAGGCAATCAAGAGTGCATACAAGCAGACGTTCCACAAGAGCCTCGAGGACGCGGCAAAGGGCGACCTGAGCATGAAGACGGAGAGGCATTTCCTCATGGTCCTGTCGGCCAACCGCGCCGAGGACGCCGCGCCAGTGATTCCGCAGCAGGTCGACGACGACGTGATGCAGGTTTACAAAGCTACCGAGGGCAGGATGGGCACAGACGAGCTCCTAGTCTGCAGCATCCTCTCCTACAGAAACGACAATCAGATCCGCGCCATCGCGCACAGCTACAAGCAAAAGTTCAACCGCGACCTGGAAAAGGTCATCAAATCGGTAAGTTTCGCCTGCCCCTGGACCTGCCGGCAATGGCTCGTACTGATTGAATGGGACAATAGGAATTTTCCGGGCACATGCAAGACGCGCTTCTTTTCCAGCTGCGTTATGCCGTGGACAAGTATATGCATGCCGCAACGCTTCTCGAGGAATCCATGGCGGGCCTGGGCACCAAGGACCACCTCCTCGTCTCCCGCGTCGTCCGCTTCCACTGGGACCGCAACACATTAGCCAACGTCAAGGGCGCCTACCAGCAAAAATACAGCAAGAGTCTTGGAAGCCGCATCAAGGGCGAGACATCGGGCGACTACGGAAGATTGATGTTGGCGTGCATCGGCGACTAGGAGGATGCCTGAACCGTCACGCGGGCCGACCTTGATGACGAGCAAGCGCACGACTGGCACTGCCATGGCAATGATGACGACGAGGATCGATGACTCTGGGGCTCGGAAAGGCGTTTCGGGAGTTGTGCGTCAAACCTGCTAGTTACCTCTTGGACGGGCACAGGAGCCCGAGAATGACCAAGCGTTGGGATTCCTTGATTAGTAGATACCACGGCATCGTTACTGAACACCTGCTATAATGACATTCCTCAAGCACAACCAATCATCCGTCCCTCCTTCATGACAGATTGAATCTATGTTCTTTTCGTGCCCACGTGGACTGGTTGCATTTTACCGAGACGATGCAGCAATAGAGTTTCTCAGCGAGCCAGCATGTTCGATCCAATGAAGCCGAGGTAGCCTTGGCTTGGCAGGAAATCAGAAAATGTGACCCGGACCAGACCCGAGTCGGGTTATTCTGCAATTCAACATGGAAGAAAGGAGCTTTTCCTTTCGCGCATGTGTGTAGGACGAGGTATACATGGCACCCATGGTAATTGCGTGAGGACGAGCCGACAGGATACGCCACAACTCGGCCGCTTCTCTGCTTGCTCCTGCTGCCAATCGGGCAATAAAGCCGTCTCGGCTCGCTTAGGGAGGAAGTAGTGGGGGTCCGTTCATCTCCTCGGCCCTAGTCGAGTGCCATAAAACCAATATTTGGCTTATTTCAAGGCATTATAGCCGAAGAGGGAGGGCCAGGCTATATAAGCAGTTACATTCTGTCACGACCCTGCGCGCCAGCGTAGAGACACCAGCGCAGAACGTCACCAGTGTCACGTGCCCAAGCAGCATCACGTGCCCACGTGCGACCTCGTGCTTACCTGAGCGCTGCTGAGGTAACCTCGTGCATATGCACATAAGGGCCAGCTCGGTCGTGTAGTCTAGTCTTTCTTTCTTGCTCCTTAGCTTTGAGTCTTCGTTCATAGTGCCAATACATCTTTATAGCCGTCAAGGCTCGTATGTGCCTGGCCGTAACACTACTCAAAGCTCAATAAGATCGCTTGCCAGCGATTAAGCAAATAGGCACCGAGCTTTCACGTCACACGCGCCTGACGTAAATCCAGCGCATCCGTTCTGACCGTTCCGACCAAGACTCCGACCACCGACCAAGTGATCCTCAAGGCTGAGATCACGTCCGTTCCGACAAAGACTACGCGTGTGTGTAGTCGTCCGACCAACCGTTCCGACCAAGGGATTCGTCCCGTCTGACCTCCGACCGTCCCTGCTCGTGCAGGCATCTGACCGTGATTCCGCGTGGTACCATTTCCGACCCTAGACTCTGACCTCGAGACTATGATATCCGAGGAAGCCCTGCCCTCGGATCAGCCACGCCGTTCTGCCCGGCTTGCTGGCCAAGCCACTGAATCCGAAATAGTAGCCATGGCTGCCCCGAGCCCCCAAGACGCTCTCATCCGCGAGATGAGGGGACAGATTGCGGCCTTAACGGCCCGTCTAAATGAACGCTCTCCGTCTGTTGAATCAAATCAACAGCACCGGGAGCCCTCGACTGCTTTTGCCGGCCCAAATGGCCCGGCCTTCCGACCAACAGGCAAAGCTGCCTGGCCTGTTTTTGCCCCCTTCCCAGAGGGCAAGAACCCCGAGTACAGCGACGCCGCCAAATCGCGCATCAAGGTCTCCGCGACGTTCTCAGGGAAGAAGGACGAGTTCCATTCCTTCATCCTGAGCATAAAGAACAAATTTGACGAAGACGTACGAACCTTCCGGACTGAGAACAGCCGGATGGTCTGTCTGTATAACCTGCTCGAGGGAAAAGCCCGCCGAGCACTTGAAACCCGCTTCTCCTCTGACACTCGACCCTTCTCTGGAGTGGCAGAGATGATCCAAGCCCTTGAGTCCGCCTATGGCAATCCGAATGAGCTTTCCGAGGCTCTTGACCGCCTGCAACGCCTCCAGTTTACCGTGAATGGGAAGACCGACATTGTGGACTTTCTTGCGGAATTTGACTACTTAACTGCGACCGGTCGTGCCCGAGGACCAGATGAAGCATACCTTGTGGCAGCACATCCCGGCCAACCTAGATAACAGCCTCTTGACCAAGACCCGTGACGAGTCCGTGACCTACGAGGTTTTCTGTGGGTTCATTAAAGACGCTGTCCACTGCCAGAAGAGGAGTATGAGGCAGACACAGGACTCCCGCTCTTCCGACCGATCTCGCCGCGCGCCGACTAAGACTGCTCCGACTACCGCCAAGACTCCGAACAAGACCGGCTCGACCCTATCACCTCGCGTGATGCTGGCAGAGCCTTGACCGACGATGAGAAAAGGGTCCATTGGGATAATGGCACCTGCTTTATTTGTGGAAAAACAGGGCACCTCTCTCGCGAGTGTCCCGACCGCACCCATGCTGTCTCCCGTGTCGCCTCCGTCCCTGTCCCTGCCAACGACTCTGATCAGGATTCGGGAAACGAATAGGACCATCACAAGACTCCTTGATGGTCCCTAAGGTGTCACAGATGGCGAGTAGGTCTAGCAAGTCATTCACTCTGCCAAGTCAAGTCCAAGTGGATGGTGTGAGCTTACCTGCCCGCTCCCTCTGTGATACCGGAGCCGAAACCCGTTTGCTGGTTAGCCCAACCTTCGCCCAGTCCGCCGCCCAAAGACTCGGAGCCCAGATTAAGGAGCTCCCGAGTCTGATTCCCCTCCAAGACTTCCGTGGAAAGCCAGCCGGCTATATCCAGAAACAGCTGGTCGCCACTTTCGTCATCGATGGCCGTTCGTTCGCAAACGAGACATTTGATATAGCTGAGTGTGGCCATGATATCTTTATCGGTCTTTTCTGGATGCGGAGAAGCGCCTCCTACTTGACTGCGCCGCCCGACAGATCATCTGGCCAGATGATCTTCCTGCCTCGCCAAGTTCTCCCCGACGATCCAGCTCTCTCGTCAAGCCCCGCTCTCGGGTCGGATCGACCCTAAGATCCAGGCCGACGCTGAGAGGCGGAACCGCCTGCTCGAGAAAGAGGAGAAACGCTACCGGATCCTCCACAAGAACTGGCGCCGCTCTGATCAAGCTCCTCCGGCCTCTGTCCCGACCCCGTTACCGACTCCGTCTCCGTCGTTTCAGTCCAAGTCTCCGTCTGCCAAGAAGTCTGTCCGTTTTCAGCTCACGACCGCCCCTGCTACCGACTTCGTCTCCGTCGCCTCGGTCCAAGCCTCCGAAGATCAAGCCCTGATTAACGCCCTGGTCTGCCAAGTAGAGTCTCACGAGAGATTCGAACAGTGGAACGAACTCGAACCGTTGATGCCCCGGGATCCAGTCCAGCTCGAGCCAAGCTCCGGCCTTGACCAGACCGTCCCTAGTGCTCGAACCGTTGCTAAAGTCTCCCGGATCAGAAGACCTACCAGGGACAAAGCATTCCGTTCCTCAGGAGAAGACCCTGAGCATGTTGCTTGTGTCCGTAGTCGTCTACCGCCCCAGCTCACCCATCTAGAGGGATTCTTCTCGAAGAAAGAGGCCCACACCCTACCTTCGAGCCGACCCGGTCACGATGTAGTCCTAGAGCTTGAGAAGCCTCTTTCGCCGACAGTACCCCCATCGTACCGCACGCCCGTTAAGTATCTGCCTCTAGAGAAAGAGACTGTCGATCACCTCCGGAGATAGACTTCATCGAGCCCGATCCGAGTCCGCACGCCGCATCCGTCCTCTTCGCTCCGAAACCGAACACGACCGCCCGCCGCTTCTGCATCGACTACCGTTGGATGAACGATCATCTTAAAAGTCGCATCACGCCCGCTCCGTCCCTCGAAGGTACTGCTTTCGGTTGCCGTGAAGCTCAACGCTTTACGAAGATCGATGTGATCCAGGCCTTCCACCGTCTCCGCATGGACCCTGACTCCGAGTATTTGACCGCCTTTCGCACCCGTTTCGGAACTTTCCGCTGGAAAGTCCTCCCGTTCGGTCTGAAGGTAGGTCCCGCCTGGTTCCAGCAGTTTATCAACGCGCAGCTTCACGATCTCCTCGACCGGTGCGCCAGCGCCTACGCAGATGACGTCCTGATCTACTCGGATAAAGAAGAAGACCACTGGAAAGACTGTCAAGAAGTGATCTGGCGACTCCATCAGGCCAACCTCCAGGGAGACATCAAGAAGTCTAGATTTAACGTGACCAAGGTTGACTACCTCGGCGTTCTGCTTGAAGCCGGTGTGGGCCTTAGTGTCGACCCTCGGAAAGTTCGATCGATACAAGACTGGAAGCTTGAAGACCTCCGAGACCGCACCGCGATCCGATCATTCGTTGGCCTATGCAATTTCATCCGTGTTTTCTGCTACCACGCCTCGGGAGTGGCAGAACCCTTGAACCGGTTGCTTAAGAAGGATGTTGCCTTTGTGATGGGCCCGGAGCAACGCGAAGCATTTGATCAACTCAAGCGCCTGGCTATCGAAGCCCCGGTCCTCGCCTTCTTTAGACCAGAACTGCCGACCCGACTGGAGACCGATGCCTCCCGGAATGCCACAGCTGGTGTTCTATGGCAGGAACAGCCTGATCGGACCTGGAAGCCCGTTGGATTCTTCTCTAGGACCATGACCCCGGCCGAGCGAGCCTACCCAATCCAAGATCGAGAGCTCCTCGCCGTCGTACAGAGTCTAGAGCACTTCTACCCAGAGCTCTTAGGCCAGAAATTTGATGTGATCACCGACCACGAAGCCTTAGTCCATTTCTCTACGAAGCGCCTGCTCTCGGTACGACAGATCAGATGGTCCGACTTTCTCGCCCAGTTCGACATCCGTTTCCTCTACCGCCCCGGTCGACTGAACGTAGTCGCCGATGCCCTCCAGGAAGACAGCCGAGCTTCCTACCGTAAAGGCCCGGGAAGCCGAGGAACGCACGGTGACCCTGATCCTCCGGAAAGGCTAGGCTTCGCGACCGACTCGCTAGACCCTACGGCCGCCGGCCACCTGCCCCCTCAGAACTTTAGTCCCGAACCTAAGCCTACTAGACCATTAGTTCTGAGGGCCACGAGTGCCCTACAGACCCCAGAAGACCAAGGGATACAGCAGACGCCCGATCAAGACCGCCCAGAACTAGACCCGAACTCGGTCCCGAAGGAGCCGAACTCGTTTCGTTGATCCGCCAAGAGAACCTCCTCCAAGACCTCGGCACCCATGGAACACACCTGATCGTACCAGCCCAGACCTCAGACAAGCAGACGTTTCTTCAGACCGCGCTCATTCGCGAAGCCCACGAGCCCCAGATCTTCGCTCACGCCGGACAGAACAAGGTAATCAAGCTGCTCCAACGAGACTTCTACTGGCCAAGGATGAAGGAGGATATCCGTCGTTATATTCGGAACTGCCACGACTGCCGCCGCAACAAAACCCCTCGAGACAAGACCCCTGGACTGCTCCATCCACTGCCCGTGCCGACTTCTGTTTGGGAGCACGTCGAATGTGACGGGAAGGATATGCCGAAAGACCGTTACGGATATGACTATGTTTGGACCTTCGTCTGCAAGCTAAGCCGGATTATCGCCACGCTCCCAGGAAAGAAAAACGATACAGCAGAAGTCTTAGCTAGCCGCTACTTCCGCTACCTCTATCGTTTCTTCGGTATGCCCTCGTATGGATTTCTGACAACGCTGGACAGTTTATTTCTGCCTTCCTCGCAGAGATTAACCGGCTCACGGAACGAAGCATCGTCATGGAAGCTCCCTACACCCTCAGACCCAAGGGGGTGTAGAAGTCACAAATCAATACCTGGATCAAAAGCTACGATTCTACGTGACGAAGCATCAAGACAACTGGAGTTCCCTGCTGCCCGCCCTCGACTTCGCCCATAACTCGTCTTGGCACTCTTCCATCGACATGGCACCGTTAAAAGTAGCCCTAGGCCGAGATATCCGGAACCCCCTGTCACTGCCCCCGACTGACAAGACCGCTGCCACCGGACCCGCCGCCAGAGCTAGGGAACTTGTGCAAACCGCCCAGGAAACCCAGGAAGACGCCAGGAATGCTGCCACCGCCGCTCAAGAACGTCAGAAGGAACAGGCTAATAGGAAACGACGACCAACCGACTTTGCCATCGGTGACCGAGTTTTCTCAGCAGGAAAGGCTTCGCCACGAACGCTCCGACTACTCGGCTAGATAACCAATGGTCAGGTCCGTTCGTAATCCTGGAAGAACGCGGTCATAGCTACGTACTGCAGCTGCCCGAGTCGTACAAAATGAAGAACCTATTCCACGCCGACCGTCTTCGAAAAGCAGCCGATAACCCCTTGCCCCAGCAGATCCAGACACCTCCGCCACCCGAGGAGATCAACGGAGAACCCGAGTGGGAGGTTGATCAAGTCCAGCAGTCTCGAGTAACCGGTAGGAGTCGACGACTGGAATACCAGGTCTTATGGAAGGGATGTGACCTGATGAGACCTGGTACCCGGCTAGGAATTTCCGTAACGCACCAATAGCATTGAAGGTATTCCACGATGAACATCCGGACGCAGCAGGCCCACCCGTCAACCTGCAATACTGGATCGAATGTGCTGCAGCGGAGGAGGGCTGCGAGGAACGAGACGATGATGACACAGCCGAGAAAGCCGTGAAACCAAGAACCCGCCGCCACGACTGACTACCTTGATACGCATATCAAGGCCTTAGACGGGGGGTAGTGTCACGACCCTGCGCGCCAGCGTAGAGACACCAGCGCAGAACGTCACCAGTGTCACGTGCCCAAGCAGCATCACGTGCCCACGTGCGACCTCGTGCTTACCTGAGCGCTGCTGAGGTAACCTCGTGCATATGCACATAAGGGCCAGCTCGGTCGTGTAGTCTAGTCTTTCTTTCTTGCTCCTTAGCTTTGAGTCTTCGTTCATAGTGCCAATACATCTTTATAGCCGTCAAGGCTCGTATGTGCCTGGCCGTAACACATTCTATAGAATAGCATAAGATATAGCTAGAAATAATATTTAATTATGTAAAAAAATAGTAGTAGTGTGGGTAGGCACCTGCGGCAGCTGCTGCAATGAGACGGTACTAGGGTTAACCTGTGATGTTGTATTCGTCTTGTTCTCTATCTAAGGAGGCAGAGGCCAGCGTGGAGAAAGGGGGCACGCTGCCTCAGCCGCACACGTGACCGTACGGGTCACGTGCCAACCATGGTTGGTCACACCACTAGATAGATACATTCCTACACAGGCAACTCTTCTTTTGCTGTGAGAAGCACAGCAACACCTTGAACGGGTCTAAAGGATAGTAGCGTTAAGGCCGTGAAGGAATGTGCCGTGAGGGCGTGTGTCATTATTGCCAAAAGTGGGTCCGACGTCTTGTTCTTAGCTGTAGATATCGGGGAAGAAGTGAAGGGTCTTCCTGATAGGAGCAATCATTTGATCATAGGGATAAGGAGCGGTTAGGAACGTTGTACGTATCCTTCGACTCGAATTGTCAGACTATTGGTATCGATGAAGCGTTCCAGGGCTCGGTTTGGTGATGCTTTCGTCATTGCATCTGCTGGGTTGTCTGCGCCGTTGATCCAACGAATATCTGTTATCTCTCTCTTCTCGTATGACTGGCGAAGGGCCATGATATCAATCATCAATCGTTTTTCCTTCGTCGTACCGAGCTTGACTAGGCATTCGTAGAGAGTACGAATCCGTACAGACGATGAGAGGGATAGGAGGAAGGTTGAGTCGTTCCGTAATTATCTTCATAGTCATCGCAAGGGAGATGCCTATGTCGAATCCGTTGGCCATACCGTAGATCTCTGATGCTAGGACGCTACGGGTAACACGTTTGCACTTTGTTGAACTCCAGTGTACGATGTTACCACTAATCTCGAACTGTTTTTCTTTGTGGTTTGTCTCGTTAACGAGGGTAATGACGAATCCTAGTTGGGAGGATAAGTCCTTGTTGTTTGCGAAAGAACCATCGGTGAAAACCATCAGCTTTGCAGTAGCTAGATCAATTGGTTTGTACGTGAGGCCACGTAGTTGGTGATCCATTTGCCATTGCAGTCGCTTGTTCAAAATTGCGTAATCTTTATCCTCAGGGGTCTGTACTTGGGCGGCGACTGAAACATCGAAAGAAGCTTCCGGTTGAGCAATTGAAGCAATGTATGAGGCTCGCGCTCGTTCCTCAACGTAGCGCTGGTGACGATCAATTGCTTTAGGGTCAATGGTGGTCATTTTGCTGCTTGTCCCTTCTGTTGAAGTAAAGGATCCTTTCTTAAGGGGTTATTATTCAGCAACGTCAGTCTTGCACCATTAAAGTCAACCGTTGTTCCGTATGTGATGTCAGTCTTGGGCTTGGAACGAAATTCTGCCTTTTTAGCTCTTCTTCTTCACGGGTAGAAAAGTTGTTCGTTCCAAGGATGAGGGTGTCATCAGTTTGCATTCCAACAATACCGAGCGTGTCAGGGCCAGTATTCGAAATCAGTAGGCAGGAGTCATAGGTGGAGGTAGACATATCCAGCTTTTCGAGGTGATGCTGCTGATATGTGCGGAACCAATGGACTCCGGCTTCTGCGATACCGTACAGGGGCTTAATAACACGAATAATTGTTCCGTTAGGTATTTGCCTTGTAGTTCCGTGGGCAAATACGTAAGAATGGTCCGGAAAGCTTGGTCTGGGATTGCGGGTATGCCTGAGTGATATCACGGAGGGAGAGGGTTATGCCGTAGTTTTGAAGAAGTCCGGGGCAATAGCGAGGATGAGTCTCTGGCTAACGCGTTGAATTGTCGGAGATTGCGTCAGGAGGGTGGTCTTCTCAAAGTCGTTATGTCCTTGAATAACAAGTCGAGACTTTTCGTAGGGCTTAGTGTTGATTCCTTTGACTTCACGAACCATTCGAGAGCGAAAGATTCTATAGTTTCCATGACTCATTTGATCGTATCGTTCAAATTGGAATACACCGCGCCAACGAGGTCAGTAATCTCTTTGTTATCGGATTCTTCGAAGGGGTCACCAGGAGAGGTGATTATGCCATCAGAATCTTCTCTCTCCAAACGCGAACTTCACTTTGCAGCGGGAGGGATAGCACTTCTGTCGTGCTCGGGCCGTTGCGTGCATGGAGGGCATCCTTAACTCGTCTTTCTGCCGAGAGTTGGCGGAGCATTTTCATCGCTTTCTGCATAGCTTCCGATCTTTTGAGGGTAGAAGCGGAAGGGGGCGAGTCTGTAGATACGCGAGGGTATGCGCCGAAACAAGCAACGTAGGCACAAGACCGTCAGGTCCTGCCGTATCATTGATTGCTTTAACAGCCATTTGAAGGACTGTTTCGGCGGAAGTGGTGTGGCCAATCTCAGCATGGAGGATGTTAAAGGCGCGTCGGAGGGGTGCGTGATAGCGTTCAATCTTTCCAATGGACCAATGCGTCTCAACAGGTACTTGAGAGCATTTGATTCCCATAATCTTTGCTTCGTTCCGGAATTCGAGAGAAGCAAAGTTAGTTCCTGCATCATGACGGAGGGTATCAGGAGGTCCAAGATACGTGTCGATCCAGAGGGTCCGGAGGGTCTCCCATGTATCTTTAGCTGACATTGACGGTAAAAATCTGGCTCCTTGGAAAGCAGTAGCTGAGTCCACAACGTGTAGAACAGGGCGTTGTGGTGTTCCTAGGTGCATCACATCAACGATGATTTCGTAGTTGAACTCTTGATCATCGTTAAGGGTGAACTTGAAGCGGCGTGGGGCTTGTGAGTGCATTTGACAGTGGTGACAGAACTTAGAGATAGTCTCTAATGTGTCTATCGAGACGTCACTGTGCCCGGCTTGCTTCAAGAGGTGATGGAGCCTAGGGACTGCTGGGTGTCCAAAGCGTCGGTGAAGTGTACGAATCTCTGTTTCCGTAAGAAACGAGATGGACTCTTCATCTTTCGTAAGGAAGAACCAGGGATGTCCCCATTTGCGTACGACTGGAATGCTTGTAGGGCGATTAGTACAATGATTAGTACAATTGATGGTATCTGTGATGTTGTTGAAATAGATACCAAGTCGATCCATATCAGCAAGGCAGAGCAAAAAGGGAGTTGGGGTTTGAAGGACGTGGAACGTGATCCTTCCGAGGGTGTTTTTAGGCAACTGTGCCAAGGAGTTAATCGTGTCGCCGTTGCCAAATTTGATGGAGGCCTGGCCGGATGTAGAGCTGTCGAGAGCTACAGAAGGATCTTCTCGTTGTAGGGCGATGTACTGAGAATATCCTGCTGTGGAGAATGTTGCTGCACCTGTGTCGATCATGATACCTTGGAATCTATCCCTTGAATAGCGATCTTCAATAATAAATTGCGAGGCTGGAACAACGGTTTGATCCGTCTGATAGACGTCTTCTCCTGTGATCAAATGATTGAATGCCTGTTGACAGAGCATTTGGCTTGCTTGCCATTGTTCCGGGTGATCGTTGGTGCTATTGTCATGTTCTTCCCATGTATCTTCAGTGTCATCAAAGCTGCTCATCTCATGACCTTCGTAGTCTAGAATATAGCCTCCGATGTCCGTGAGTTGTACACCTATGAAGTGACATTGAGTGATATGTTGGTCCTTGGCCTTTGTCGTTCATCCGTAGAGTGTTTAGTTGACCAACAGCCTTCTTGTCCACAAACAAAACACTTCTTCGTCCAGTTTCGGTTACTGTAGCTATGATTGTAGTTACTACGGCTTTGAGGCCGGTAGTTTCCACGGTTGTAGCTTTGTCTGTATCCGCGGCTGGGTCGTTGACCTGAATATCCGTATCTACCTCGAGAGCGGTTGTTATTGTATCGACGGTCGAGGTAGTACTGATGGTGTGGATCGTTATGATCAAATGATCCAGCAAAGTCAAGGGAAATTGAGAAGTTGTTATGAGGGCAAGATGGGTTTCAACGGATGCACGAAGATCTGCAAGAAGGTGCTCGACGTTATCGGCGGGTTTGAAAAGAGCGTATTGGAGTTCGGGTACTCCACGGCATGCTTTCATAAGCGTTGTACGCAGTAGAAGGTCTCCTGCGTACTCCCTGCCAAGGGCTCGTTGGCAGAGCTGAAGCTTATCAAAGAGGATTTGAAGCACTTCGTGGGGGGTCTTCGAAGCATCTTGGGCACGGATGGAGTTGAAGGTTATTGTTGTCCAGTCAGTATGGTAGTGGACATGGTTGACTTCCGTGTCAAAGTGTTGTTTGAAGATATCATACGCTTGTCGGAACGTCGTAGCCCATGTGATCTTATCAAGATAGAATCTTTGGGCTCTTCCATCAGGATCCGGGGAAAGAGTGCGTGAAATTGTGATGGTTTCACTGGGATATGAGAGCAGTTGCTTAAGAAGAGGCGGAGCTTATCATCAAGGAGATCGTACGGCTCTCCTGTGTAGTTCCGATCTTTGTTCCAGGTCTTCATAAACTTCTGCTGGATGTCGCTATCGACGATAGCGTTCGGGATGTTATCCGGGGGGAGTTTCATGTATTCTCCAAAGGTTGCAGGGCCGGATAAGTGTTCGGGGATGGAGTTGGTGACGGTTGGACGAGATCGGGGTTCTGGAAGCGGTAGGAAGTCGGATGAATAGTAAGAGAGGTCGGAGCAGGTTTATCTTGGATAGTCGGAGCAGGAGTAGGTGCGTTAGGAGGGCTCGTTAGGGTCTTAATAGGTTGTGGTTCGTTAAGACCTTGATGAGGTGCTGCTAAGGGCGTAACTGATGGTGAAGGAGGTTGAGACGGATGGGGATTAGTGGAAGCATTTGATCCTAGTAATGCTGTCTGCCTCCTGAAGGCAGCAGTCCTCTCATCAAACACCATCTCCGTAAACTCCTGCTCTGGCCAGGTTTGTGGGTTCTCGATAGTTTGTAATATGAGAAATTGTGTTGCGAATTTTTCGCATATTTCTTCGAGCTGGGCTTCTGGGGACATAGCTCGGGCGGTCGGGGCTATCGTGATCAAATGAATGAGACGATGTGGGGTTCGTATTGGTCTCTTCGTATACGAGTTGTCGCTAATAGGAGGTCGAGCGTCGCGTACTAAGTAGGTCGTTCGCGGCCAGACTGAACTGACGGGGATCTTGCTACTTAACGTCAAGGGTCGAACGTTCTTACTAGTTGTTTGCGATGTGGTCGCCTGTCGATTCCGGTGCTCACGGCTAGGCAAACTAGCGGGCGATCGTAATCAACAGTTGGAAGGACTCTCGCGCGGCTGGGCAAACCAGCGGGAGATTCCTTGTTCTTAGCACAAATAACCTTCTTCTGAGCGCTACTCAGGGCCACAGTAAAGTGACGCGGACTATAGCACCTTCGAAGGTTGAGGAATTTGTCTCTTCTACTTAGCTGTCTGTGACGGGCGTGGGCCGGTCACTGATCAGTGTGGGTAGGCACCTGCGGCAGCTGCTGCAATGAGACGGTACTAGGGTTAACCTGTGATGTTGTATTCGTCTTGATTCTCTATCTAAGGAGGCAGAGGCCAGCGTGGAGAAAGGGGGCACGCTGCCCTCAGCCGCACACGTGACCGTACGGGTCACGTGCCAACCATGGTTGGTCACACCACTAGATAGATACATTCCTACAAGTAGCTTATATAAATAAGGCTTTTATATACTTTTTATAGCTTTTATCTATCTCTATATATATATATATTTATTTATTTATTCTATAATATATTCTCTTATACTACTAGTACTTATAAAATAGATTATAAAAATACTTTAAGCTAGTTAATGCTTTTTCTTAGCTTTACTACCAGGCAGGCTTATTTATTAAGAGTTTTACTATTCGGCTAAGTAGAAATATATATTCGGCCAAGTAGAAATATCCGTTCGGCCAACATTAGTTAAAAGGCGGGGTATCTTAATGTTCCCGCATTCGTACCGTCCTTTTACTATTCCTTTAGCGAAAATCCTTAGAAAATCCTAGGTAGCTCTAACAGAATAGCGTACGTACTCGAGCGCCCGAGCTAGTAGGGGAGGGGACCCCCTTCGGGAGGGGCCCTACTGTGGGGGTTTATCCCCTGCGCGAGGTGAGCGCGACGGATAAGACGAGTACTTAAAGATACTTAAGATGCTACTTTAATGACTAAGATATAAAGAGACCAATTAAAAGAGGAGATTTTAAGAGACTCTTCGCCGAGTAGAGATTTCCACTTAGCCGAGTAGCAATCTCGTATAGGTACCTGTGCTGACGGGCGGCTCATTAGGTACCGAAGTATCCGCTTATCCGCTTCGCTTAGCGTACCCCGGTCGTTCCACGCAATGTGGCACTAATTACAAAGTAGCAGGCGATTACGATGTATAATTTCACGAGTGGCGTTACGCAAGGAGCACGCAGAGTATCGAGTAGACGTGGCAGCTGTACTGTAATGTACGTACTTTGAGACATTCGAAGCAGTGGTTTCTTCACTGCTCCGGGAGCGTTGAAAGAAGTTACCTACCGGAGTAGTCAGTCAGGTAGGTTGGCTACTTTTGGCTGGCCGCTGCACTGCATGTACAGTACGTAATCGCAGGTGCTCATACTTGAACCAAATCGGCAGGTCTCCCTTTTATGTAAAGTACCGAGTAAATATAACATAGCCCATTAATAACATGTACTCCGCACCGTAGGCAAGCCCGACAGCGACGGCCAATCAGACCCATGCTTATGGGGCTTGTGCTTCGCGATGGGCAAGTAGCGACACAAGGACGCGACATCGATGTGCTTCTTTTTCCATTGTGGAAGAAACCTTCCTGCAGTTCCGCGACGGAGGGTTTTTCTCTTTCGCTGTTGAACCCTGACACATGTTTCTCCTCCGTCTGTCTCTTCTCCACGCACGTCTTTGCAACACCTCTCACTCTATCAGAAGCAACCTCCCACTCCGCCTTCACTGATGCAAAGGGCCCCCGGTCTCTTGTGCTCCTGCGTCGTGGCAATCCAACGTCACCGGCGCGCTTCATCAGCATCGGCGACGACGCTCTCCCATCGCGTCGGCAGCACCGCTCACAACTCTCTACCGGCCCGCGCCGCGCCTGTGAACGCTCGCACACGCGCCCGCATGATAGGAAACCAGTCTGTGTCAAACCGCAGGCCTTCTGTGCAGCATTCACGCCTCTCTCCTTTCTTCAGGCAACCCTCTCCGCTCAGCTCGATTCCCGCCTCGCAGTGACCCGCAAGCACCGTCGCCATGAGCTCGGCTGCCGTCTCTAGTCAGGCTGCCATCGAGCCGGGCCAGCAGCAATCCTCCTCCGTCTCTCCGAACCCGGCCTCCACACCTCTCCCGTGGCAGACAACTCTTGCCGACAACCATTCGCAGCCAGTCGTGCTTGCCTCGCCCCAGCCCAACGGCTTCGACCCGCTAGGTCTTGGGCCTCCGCAGCAGCCGCGGTCCTCTTCCGCCGGCTCGTTTACCCGCTCCCCCTCACAAGCCGACTCCCAAGGTCCCGTCTCAGGCCCACCGCCCGTCGCTGCCCCCATCAATGGCCTACCATCCGCCGTCTCCTCAGACGGCAACGTCGCGCACTCCTCTCCTCGAACGCAGCATGCGCCCTCCGTCTCGACCCCGGGTCGCTTTTCGGGTGCCCTCCGTTCGCCCAAGAGTGCTCATGCCGCTCTGGAGACTACGTCAGAGTACCACGGGCTTGCAGAAGCCATCAAGCGAACGTCGCCCCAGATCGTTCGCCAGGTGGTTCGTGATCTTTGGGAGAAGTGCCTCCTGGGGTCCGAATACCACCTCGCGTTTCTTGTAAGCACATGCCCTGTCCCGTGAAGCGGCCCGTCACCCGCGGTCCTGACCAGAGTGCTCACATCGGCACCACAGAGCTACACAACCATTCACCGAGCCTCCTCGTCGACACTCGATCGCGCGGTCCAAGACTTTGGCGAAAGGATGGTCAAGTCATCGAAGCGGCATATCATGGCGCACTTGTCGGCGGAAGACTTCGATGAGGTGGCGGATACAATATTGGCCCAGGTCAGCAACGAATTTCTTGACAAAGCAATGGCCAGGCGCTTGGAGACGATCCGTGCTCGCCAGCTGGTCAACGCCCTAGCTCGGGCTGAGCGCCTGGGCTATGATGTTCAAGACATCGTGGAGGAGAAAACGGCCAACGGGGCCGAGCATGTCGTCCCGTCCCTCGGTCCCATGGGCGCCCTGTCACTGCCTACGCATCCAACATCGTCTCAGCCGCCCCGAACGCAGCAGCCGGGCCCGGCGACAGCACCGGTGCCGCGCCGCCAGGTTTCCGGGGCCCAGAGCAGTCAGGCGTCGCGCGACGCGAGCGCCCCACCGCCTAAATCTACGAATCCGCATGGCATCGTTCACTGCACCAAGTGCGCCCGCCCCTGCAGCGGCGAACAAGCATTGCGTTATGTAAGCTGCCTCCTGGCCCGCTTGTGGACACAGGCTCGCTAACCTTTGTTTCCCTTGACGCAGCACACAACGAGGCGTGCATGTGAATACACACGCATGGTTGAAAGAGTTGGCAAGGACATATGCCCTCACTGCGGCTGCCTCTTCGTCAGCAGCGGCGGTCTGACTTACCATGTCAAGAGCAAGGTCTGCGGAGACTACCCGGAGGCGACAGAGAAAATGGTGGTTGCCCAAGTCTACGCCAATGGAGCTCGGAGCAGCCCTGTGTCTGAAGCAGCCCCCTCGGTGCCGACGGGCACCCCTGCATCGTCGCAGCACAAGACGCCGGGACAGATGGTGGCGGCGGCGACCGGTGGTTCCGGTCCGCTCAGCCGGGTCACCCCCAGCCGCGGGGCCGCGTCACCGGCCGAAGACCCCTACGCAAAGCTGGGCCCTGAGGAGAGGCGCGTCTTCGAAAGGGAGATGAAGATGGCCGAGGACAAATATGGCGGTTTGATGCGAGAAGCCATGAAGCTGCCGGCAGCAGAGCGGGAGAGTGAGCTCGTAAGGCTCAAGAACAGCTACAACACGAAACAAAGCGTCACGCGCAAGAAATACGGCATCCGGCTGCGTGAGCGGCGCCCCAAGGCGGATATTGATTCGGAACGAATCCGCCTTTTTGGCACGCTACAGAGTGACGCGCCTGCTCCGTCACCCAAGAGGCCTCGTCTCAGCGAGGGCCCGGCTGCTTCGCGCGAGCCCGAAAGCCGCCCCGCAACGGCATTAAGCGGCTTGAGCGGCGGGCTAGCCGGCTCGTCGGGTCCGGCAGAACATACAGATCCGACGACACTGCTCACGCCGTTGGAACCGCGAAGCATCGCGCATGTGCAAGCCCAGCTGTCTACCTCAAAGGGGACGCCTGACGACCCCATGCAGATAGACGACGACAGCAGCGACGAGACGGATTCCGACTCGGACTCGGACGACATACCTGCCAACTTACCCGCCAGGACGGCTTGATATGCAAGAGCTGCTGGGTAAGCGAGCGGTGGCGTGGTAAAGGTGGGCCAAGAGTCGGCGACGGGCATGGCAGAGGCGCTCGGATGGAGACTTGATTTCTGGGCTCCCGCCGTCGGCCCAAGCCATGGGGCCTGCATGGAAGACGGGCGGAGGGACGTTAGCTATATATCCTTTTCCTTTGCATTTTTGTCGACTTGCCACCGAGGAGGCAACGGGAGCGCACTGCCTGGACAAATGGTTGTCTGCTTGTGGGCTCGGGGCATAGCAAGAGGAGTTGGTTGCTTGGACGAGGCGGCGACGATGAACAGCTTGTGCCGAAGCGCATGCCGGGCACGGCTAGTAATACGAATAGAGGCCGTAGCGAATCTTGGCGTTTGCCAGCAGAACGAGACCGCTATTTGCTACCCAGCTTTGTGCGAACGACGCGAGCCTGGGTGACCCAAGTAAGCTCTCTGAGAGGCCCTTGGCGTGACAGGTGAGTGGCATGATGGGCGTACTACCATGTAGCCCGGCTGGAGGAGCGGCGAGTAGAGGACGAAGTGGCAGTCGGGCACTGCCAGTAAGGGGCTCCTTGATAAGTTACACCGCGTACAGGAGAGGTATGTCTCCTAGATGTCTCCTAGAGCCCACAAGCATTCATCGCTCGTCGAATGAGAGGTGCCCGCATACCTAAGCCTCGGAGCGGCGGCGGCAGCAGCAGCAGCAAGCCACCGTGACAAGCCAGCGAGCCGGCCCGAGCAGCAGGCAACGCGGCGGGGGCCGCTGGCGGCCTGGGGCGTGTCCGTGTGCGCGCCACACGCGCTTGATGGCCGGCCGTCTTCGGCGGCTGCTCTGCAAAGCCAATCGCTTCGACGGGGCCGGCCGGCCGTGCGGTCTCGCGCCAACGCGGCAGCGCGTGCTAATTCCCCCCCTCAACGATGAAGCGAGGCAGAAGGAGGTAGGGCAAGGGGGAGAAGCCCTCGAATCTCACCGTCACAGCACACCCTCGCCTGCACCAGACGTCGATTCATTCATGTTCAATCATCATCATTCGTGAGCGAGAAGGCGAATCAACTCGTCGGCTCCTATCCTACGGCGCAGGCCGCCTTTCCAAGACGGACGAGCCCCGACCCTCGGGTTCGGCATGTACATCGTTATCCGTATGAGGATTCCTTTCCTCATCTTTCGTTTCCATCACACAACAAGGCGTTTTCGATTTAAGGGAGGGAGAAGGGAGGGAGGAGAAGAGAAGAGAGCACGAGGCGCGGCGTTCCAAGGTACCAGGGAGATGCGCCGAGGCAGCCTTCCCACCCAGCATAGGGAGGGAGCTGCTCCGACGCCCCGTCCGAACCTTGGTCGTCATGCAGTCATCATATCGTCATCATGTTTCCATGCTAAAAAGAGAAGAAAAAGTCGTCTTGGAAAATGAGCAAAAAGCAGAAGCAACAGCAGAAACTCAAAGCTCAACAACCCATGATTCCGTCTTGTCTTGCAAAAAGTCTAGAGTAGATGGGGTCCGCCCTGATGCCTCGACAGACAAGGAGAAGCTCGAGTGGCCGGTCGATGCATGTATGAGACATAGAAAATGGCCCTCCGCGACTGGATGCGTCATGCGACCAGCCAGGTTTGGGCCGGTTGCGCGGTAGGTCTGTGCCACTCCAACAATGGAGGCCAAGAGATTGGTGTACACCGGGAGAGGAAATAGACAAGGATATAATGTGCGTGACTCGTGAGCGGTCGTGAGGTACATGAACATGAGCGGGACGTGAAGAGAGCGACGATTTCAAAGTGGGGAGTGGGACCGTCGAGCCTGTGCTTCCCGGCGGCGAAAGTCCTTGAGCCGCTCGTCGATGTAAGCCAGGCGGTTGGCGAGGGGCGGCCTCGCAGAGCCGGCGGCAGCGTCCGACGACTGGTGGACCGTCGCAAAGGGTCTTCGCGCCGCAGCGAAGCCCATGACGGACGAAGTGTTGGACCTTCGACTGGGGAAGGAGAAGCTGGTGCTCTTGGCGGAGAAGGGCGATCCGAGCCGGGGGGGGCACACGGCCGGGGGCGCCAGCGACAGGCGGAGGGGGCCGGCGACGGCTTCGGCTCCCGACGCCGAGGGGTGCGATGCCTCAAACAGCTCCTGAACATTTGTGCGAGGCACAAAGAGGTTGTCGCGCAAGCTGGAACTGGTTGAAGAGAATTCGGCAAACGGCGCAGCCGGGTTGGCCTGCGCCTCGGTCGTCGAAGACGACGGGTCGGTCCAGAAGTCGGAGCCGAGACTGGGTCTCTTGGACTTGCGAGGCTCCAGCGCCGGCTGTCTGGACCGGCGCTTCTGCGTGCTGCTTCGGCTTTGGGCAAGTCTCACGGGTGATCCGAGGCTTCGCCGCGTGCCGACCGTGCGGCTCTGTCTCCGGGGCTCCGCGACCAGACCCAGACTGTCCGCCAGGGCATTGGTGGAACTGGGTCCATAGCTCTTGGCCGCCAGGAAAGGGGACCCCAGTCGCGCCCTCTGCTGCTCGCCCGAGTGGTCCGTGACGGAAATGGCAGGCCCAGGCGGCCTGCTCTCCAGGATTGTTGGCTCGGGCAGTGGACCTGCGAGCTGAGCCAGGGGGCCTTTCGGCTGCATCGAATCCGACGTGCACACCGTCAGGGACATGGCCATGTCGGACCCGGAGAAGACGGAAGGGGAACGGGGGGGCGCAGAGCGACGGTTCCGGTAGCGAGTCGCCGTCTTGCCAAAGGGCGTCGGGCTGTGCGCCAGGTACTGGACGTTGCGGGTGGCGGTTCCGCTGTTGGCTTTGCAGAGCTCCCTCAAATGAGCGCGCGTCGCCGCGCAAGTGTGCGGCCATTCGACGTACGGCGCCGCCGTCTCGGCGGTTGGCGTCGTGCTTCCGCTCTTGTTTTCGGCCCTAGCCTGGGACCGCGACCCTTTCCAAGATCTCTTGGCCTCGCGGGCGACGCGCAGACACACGCCCGATGGGGGAATGCCGCTCTTGCCGATGCGAAAGGGCGTGACCTTCGGGTCTTGCAGATACATCATGTACGTCGACCAGAGATGCTTGCCCATGGCTCGGGTCCAAGGCGCTTTCCTAAGCGTGGCGGGACGCGCCAGGGCCTTGACGGTCTTGTCGGCATCCTCGGCCGGTAGCAGGGACGCGAATCGATCGATCTGACTGCCCTCGGGGCTCGCGCACTGGCTCAGGTCCTCGGACGTCAGGGAAAACTGGCTGAAGAGGGACGCGGTCGTCTGCGTGGATCGCGCAGTCGAGGGGCGGCTCGACTCGCAGTCCGGGCTGGACTCGAGGCTGCTGAGGGAGGCGCCGAGGGACCAGTCCGGGAAGCGCTTTGGCGACAGAGAGGGCACGGCACGAGGGGCAGGCGTCTTTGGTGACGAGAGAGTCCTGCCGCGAGTCGGCGGGTGCTCGTCAAAAGCGATGCGATTGAGGCGCGGGGTGTGGGGGAAGACGGGCGTTTCGAGCATGTCGTCAAAGACCTGGGGCTCCTCGATGCTGGGGATGGGCACGTCGGCAGCGGCGACAGAGGCGAGGAACTGCTGAGTCGGAGCGCTAAGATGCGACACGGCGCGCTTCTTGAGTCGGAATCGCGGTGGTCGCGGAGGGGGAGTTAACGGTTGAAACTGGCCGTCTTGGACACACGGCTCGGGGGTTTTGAGTGCTGAAGAAGAGCGTGGGCCACACGGGCGAGGGGGATGCAAGGGAGAGTCCATGGCGCGGGGACGGTGTGGAATGCACAAGTGCTCGGGGTCTGTCAGGGTCCTGGCACGGGGCTGTCCAAATACGCGGCCGATGCGCCCCAGCAGCGGCGTCAAACAGAAATGTCTCGACTTGTTTTCGACGGTGGATGCGATGTCGCAGACGAGTCTCAATCGCAGGCCGCAGCAGCAATGGCCGAGGATGGCGAAGCGATGCGCACGAGGGCCGCCAAGAGCATCCAAGCAGTTGGTGTTGACGGGTCGCGAGAAAAGGGAAGCGGTCGTCGCGAAGGAATCGCAAAAGGCGCGCGCGCGAGTCTGCTGCCGTCGAGAAAGCGGCCAAAGGCCAAGCCAAGCGCCGTGTTGTGCGCGCGCGCGAGAAAGAACTGAGGCAAGGAAAAAGGGCGTCGCGAGTCGAGTCGATTGCTGGGAAAAGTCGGGTCGAGCAGCTGGCGGGCCGTGCGAAGCCAGTCGCAACAGCTGCTGACGGTCGGTCGAGGGCGCACAGAGGCAAAGAGGGACTGGAATGGGAGAAGGGGAGGGACGAGGAGGAGCGGGAAGGATTGTACCTAAGTATGTATGTTGGATGTGTGTGTGTGTGCAAGTGCATGCAATCTCGAGCACGGGCGGGCGTGGGGAGAGAGAGAGGAGGAAGGGAGAGGAGGAGGACGAGAGAGAGGAGACGGCGGCGGAGGCGGGCCAGCAAGCGGCGGGCGGGTGGCGCGCGGACCCTGTTGGAGGTGTGTGGGAAGGAGAGGTGCGGTGCTGAGAGACGCCCCCCCCCCCCTGCCTGCCCGCTAAGAGTCTGGGAGAGAGCGAGAGAGCGAGAGAGAGAGAGAGAGACAGAGAGAAAGAGCGCTCCACTCGGTCCCGCCGCCCGGCGGACAGGGGGCCCCTCGCTCCAGTTTCAGTGGGGCGTGCGTGGGCAACGCCAAGGCCTCGCAGTTCTGCTTGCCGCCGGGGCGGGGAGAGAGAGCCTGGAGAGAGTGAAATGGAAATAATGGGGGTGGAGACGCTGCGCATGCATGTAATGTGTCCAATAAGTTACATGACAGTTGATATACTCTCTGTGCAATGAAGCAGCTATTCGCTCTTTGTGTGCACTGTACTGTAGACGAGACTGTGCAGGGTACCGCAAGATGTCGCCTTCACAAGGGACGACGGCATGTACCGGCACAGTGCCAACCAGCCGGTCTTGGTGCAAAGATAAATCGACCAGTCGTCTGTGGCTGGCGATAAACTGCAACTCAGTTGCCTCCTTCAACTTCACGTACAGGAGCTGCATACATACATCTCGTACTCGTGTCGGCAAAGGCAAGATGCCGTACAGGCAGGCTAACGTGATAGAACACACGGGGGGTCAGGCTGCGGACCAGACTCCGGTGACGGCCTTGTCAACGCTGTCGCCCGATGCGGTGAGAAGCAGCCGGGGGGTTGGGCCCTTTGCCAGCCAAACTCGAGCCTAGACAAACAACACTCCTCTGTCCAGACCAACAGCCAGCCCGGCACTAGTGGTTCGCTCCCAGGAAGAGGAGCTCCGCGCATCGGGGCCCAGGGCACGAGGGCTTGATAGGGGTAAGTTACGACAAGCCGCCGTCGTGGACGAACATGGTGGGACGGTGTGCGCGCTATCCGTATATCCGGTGAGCAAAAAGGGCTGGGTGGCCGTCGGTGACTGAGACCCTGGCTGGTTTCCTTTGCCGTCTGGCACTCGTGAGTGGCAGTTCGCACCCCCCGGGGCCCGGGTTGACGCCGGCGGCTGGCTGTCATCTCGCCAGTAGCGGAGAGGCGGGAGGCTGGTCAATGTGGCACTTGCATCCAGAGTCGCAGTCGGCAGCAAGGGTGGATGATTGGGGCGGAAATACCGCAACCCATGGTTCGTGCGTCTCGTCGCGTCGTCGTCGTCGCCTGCTTCACTCGTTTAGTCTTGTCGCAATGGAGGCATGCGAAGCGGGATTCTAGGGGGACGGAAGACGGCGGTGGGAGGCAAGAGGCATATGTCATATGTCATGCGTGCAGGTCGCTGCGTGCGCCAGACGAAGCTGGTGGCAACGCTCCAGTGTCACCAGGGACATCGACTGCCATTGAACCACATGTTTGCAGGGCTGGGGGTGTCACACGAATCCATGACTTCAAAGGCAAGACGGCGCTAACGAAGGAACAAGGCTTATTGTTTCGTTTCGAGTCGACGCGTTGAGTGAAGATGAAGAAGACGCGAAATATGCGCGTCTGCTTACGCGTCCAGGGCGCGTTGTCGGGGTGTGGAAGGGAGAAAAGGGGGGGTCTGCATGGCTCCTGTGATTGGCTCCTGAGTGTGCAGTACTGCCTACTTGCCACTACCTGGCGCCTCGAGATCTAGACCCTTGATGGGCATTTGTTCCGCGCGGATACAAGGCTACCCGCGTACTGTAAATGCCCATGTATGTAGAGGTACCTCAGGCCTTTGTGCAAGGATTTTCTGACAAGTCGAGCTTCGTCGACAAAATAGAGAGGGTGGGTGTGGGTGGTGGTCTCTGCAGTACTGTCTGTACATCACTTGATCAGCTGCTTTGGGTAAGCCAGTACAGATAATTACATGGCGGTACAACAGAGAATGGCTCGGCAAGAACTTCCATGGTCTTCCCTTCCTGGAGCCGCTGTTCAAGTACCATCAACGAGGCGCGTCAGCTCGCTAAGGTACCTAAGGTACGCAGCCAGCACCGGGCTTAATTACTGTACTCCGTAGAACTCTGGCAAATGTACCTTTCGGCACGCTACCAAGTACAGTACTTCGGTAGATAGCAAGTACGTCCTCAACCACACCACAAAGCCCACCACGTACGTCCCTGTCCGCTTGTCAAGGATCAGCCACGACTGCTCGCGCATATCGTACTGAGCGCATGTGCCCTCCTTTAATCTTCTCTTTGGGCAGAAGAACCGGACGAGCGCATGGCTCGAAGCGCCCTTGGAAGCAGTGCAAACAGCCAAACACCAACCGACTACCTACTTAAACCTAGTCAGTATATACTGGGTACTCGCACCCATCCGAAGGGAAAAAGGGGAATCCATGCATCCATGCATCCGGGGAGCGCCCCTCGTCGCCGCAGCAGGCAGGACAAGGGCCTCCGGCCGTGGCCCATCGGTTGGACGGCGGGTGGTTCATGTCCTCGTCATCCGTGGTTGGGTTCGGTCCCCAGAGCCGACGAACGGACACGCGGCAGGCCCAACAAGCAGAACTGTTGCTGCGCGACATTGCGACTTTTCTGTGCCACCTTGAGGCGCGGGCAGAGGGACAGCATCGTGCATTTCAGTGGTCAATTCCACACCCAAGACCAGCGTGACGGCCCCCCGAGGCGGGGAGCCAGAGCCACCAGCCAGAGCCATCAACGACAGAAGGCTCGTCGTGTGTTTCAGCTCAGCAGGGCGGGCTTGTGCTAACCAAACAACGCTCGCCACTCCTGGCTCCGACGAGCAAAGGGACAAAGGGACACCCTCGATCCGCCCGCCATCCGTGCCCAGCATCCGCAGACGCCACTCGAGCAGACAGCTGGTTGGGCACCGCCGCCGACAATTGGTAGTCGTCGGGACGGCGCGCTCTGCCTGGCTCCCGTCGCAGCCGCTCGCTCAACAAGCCTGGCCGCCCGCCGAGACACGCAGCAACGGCCCGCGCAGGTGTGTACTTGCCCACGACGCGCCGCCTCGCCCGTTCGATTCGTGGCATGCGTGTCTCTGTCTCTGTCTGCGTGCAGTGCGTGATGCCTGCATGTGCGGGCACCCCACCCGCTGCTAGACACTTCACCGGGGAAGGGAGGCAGCAACAGATGTGCGCGCGCATCGTATCCGCGCCTCACCCTCCCTCCTCATGGGCCCTCGGTGTGCATCGATTCCCAACGCTGCTCCACCCGCCCGGAGGGAGTCGCGAGCCCCCATCATCGGCACCATGGCCATGGTCCAACTGCCGCGCGCCAACCCCGGTCCCCATTCCGCCCGCCCACCGTCGAGGCGCCGACCCGCCGCCGTGCTTTTCTTCTTTCCCCAGCCTGCTAGTACTGCTGCTTCTCTCCGTTTTTCCTTTCCTTCCAGCTTGCACCGGGAATGGAACGGGCCGTGCTGTGGCCACCAACACGACCATGACGGGAGTGTTCGCAGCAGGTGATCTGGGGATCCATCCGAAGGAGCGAGAGGGTGCTCGTCGGGTCCGTAAATGCCTCTGTCCCCTTCTTTGTATAGACATCGAGCGAGGCCTTCGCCACATACGGTAAACCAGGTGTCTCGAGTAACGTGACCATGGAGGCGGGGCTTCGTTCCCCGTGTGGGATTCCTCCGTAAGTTACATACGTACTTCCATCAATCTGATCTGCCTGGAAGTCCGATTTTCTCCGCGCCCTTGTCGCCCGTTGCTGTTGGTCGTGCGACGATGATGCCGGGATCCATCTGACAGCGAACCCTGCTTGCCGGCCTGTGCAGCGCCTGAAATGCCAACCAGAGCATCTCCGATGCGGCTCCTCCTCCACCCGCCCCTCCGCCCGCAGCTCCTCTGATGCGTTCATCGACGGCGGATCCATCCAACCTTTGAGTTTGTATTTATTACCCGTCGTTGTTGTTGTTGGCTTCGGCGCCACCCGTGGTTGGGACGACTTTGCTCAACACCCCATCGCCATGGATCCCGCCAACCTCATCACCCTCGACAACCTCTCCGAGCAGTTGCCGCAGTGGCGGCCCGACGACGAGAACCACTTGCATGCCGTCGTGGACATGGGCAGCAATGGAATCCGCTTCTCCATCTCCTCGCTGGCGCCCCCAAAGACCCGCCTCCTCATGCCCGTCTACACCACGCGCGCCGCCATTTCCCTCTACGATGCCCTGGCTTCCTCGCCTTCCGGTCACGATTTCCCCCAAGCCACCATAGAAGCTGTCTCGTCCACCCTTGCGCGGTTCCGTCAACTGGCTCTGATGCATCGAGTCCCGCCCGCCAACATGGCCATCCTGGCCACCGAGGCCATGCGCCGCGCCGCCAACGCCGCCCAGATGCTTGACGCCATTGCTGCGGCCACAGACGGCCTCCGAGTCCAGGTGCTTGACCCGCCCGTCGAGACCCTCTTTGGCGCCGTCATGGGGTCGAGAAGTGGCCTGGTCGACGTCAGGGGCGGTGCCCTGTTCCTGGATCTGGGCGGCGGCAGCGTGCAGATGACCTGGGTCGATACCGACGGTGACCTCTATGAAATGGACGCGGCCGCTGCCGGAGAGAGCCTGCCCTATGGCGCCGCAAGGCTGATGCGCATTCTCGATGAAGAGCCCGACGAGGTGCAGGACAAGGAGATCGGGAAGCTCCACGGCGGCATCCGGCAGATATATGCAAACTTAGGCGCCAAGTTTCCCGCGCTGCAGGCCATCAATAACGCTCACGAAAGAGGCGACGAGGGCGCCGTTGTCAACGTCTACATGTGTGGCGGAGGCTTCCGAGGCTACGGCAGCATGCTGATGCACAACGACGCCATATCCCCCTATCCCCTCTCCTCGACCAACGGCTACTCGGCCCCGTGCCGCTTCTTCTGCCAGACGGCCGAGATGAGCCGTGTAAATGAAGAGTACGACGGCAAAATCTTTGGCTTGTCCAAGCGACGCCGCCGCCAATTCCCGGCCATTGTCGCCGTCATTGACGCTTTCGTTGCCGCCGTGCCCAACCTCGGCCGTGTCACCTTTTGCGGCGGATCTAACAGACAGGGCGTTTTGATGATGAAGCTCCCTTTGCACATCCGGGAGAGCAACCCGCTCGACGTCCTATCCCCGGTGTCCCAGGCTGAGAGGAAGCCGTTTGATGCGGCGCTGCATCTCCTGTCGGCAGCCCTGCCGGCAGGGCTGGCATCATCCGGCGTGCCCACCATCTTCAGTCTCGGCCTGGGGCCACTCCTCGTCCGGGAAATTTGGGACCGGGCCGGGCACGGCGCGGATGCCAATTCCGCCTTTGCCCTGCACACTTCCATCGTCCGCGACTCGGAAAGCCCGGGCCTCACACACCTCGTCCGCGCTGTTCTCGGCCTGAGCGCTTGCGCGAGATGGGCATGTCATTTGTGCCCCGCCGATGCTCGGCTGTTTCAGGGGTTGCGTCGTGTTGCCGACAGTCACCATGAAGACGCCTCCTTCTGGGCCATCTACGTCGGCGCCGTCTCCAGCATCCTTGCTTCCCTGTTCCCTGTCATGCCCCAGGACGCTCGCCATCTCCTGGACACTGTCCGGTAAGATCCTGCCAACATCGTGGGAAACAGCCCGAGCTGTGCTAACGGCGCTTGGAATTAGTTTTGACACGCACAGGGTTCCAGGTAACAAAGGCAAAAGGGACAAGATTGTGCTGAAGATTGGCGTCGCTTCCGCCTGCGCCGAATTCGTCGACACGGAAGGACTTGCCGACAGCTTCGAGTCGACCATGAGCAGAAAGGAAACAAGGCACACTTTCAAAGTCATCGCTCAATTTGCCGCCCTCTCATAATGATTGTACGTTAAACCTCGCCCAGCCCCCTGCCAACCCAAAGATAAGGCCGTAAAGAATCATAAAAAGTCGTTTTCGTCGAGACTGTTACAGTCAAGTTCCGCCAGCCAAAGTTCTACTGTACAGTGACGCAGACAGCCCAATGTTGCCCGGAGCATTCATTTGACAGCTTCAATTTTCCGCGGCGTGATTCCTGGACCCCTTGGCTTTTGCCACGTCCTTTGGCGCCCGCCTCCGAGCGGTCAGCTTTTTCAACTCGTGATCTACCACGAGCACGCGCAAAAGGCAGTCGCCATCATCCTTGGAGGATTGGAGGGCTTGGTCTATCAAGAGTCAGCGCGCGATCGACTCCATCAGCAACGCCGTGCGTGCACTCCCCAGAGGACTCACACATGTCCTTTCTGGCATCCAACAGCTGCTGACCGAGACGACGAATCTCGGCCCTCTTCTTGAGGGCCTGCCCAGCGGCCAGGCCAGCCTCGAGCCAGTCAAGGGATAGGTCCAGGCTTTTCTTGGTGCGAAACTGGTAATGATAGAAGATGGCCACGAGCGGAAAGTAAGTGTCGGCAAGTTGTCTATAATAGTCCATGTACGGATTGACTATGCCGTTGTCAGCTTCCCCTTCGTTGTCTCCCATATCCATTAACGTACCGTCGTGAGCATCTTCGCCCCCCTCCCTGGTTAGGCGAGTAATCTTGGCCTTGCACGCAGTCAAGAGGTCACGATACATGAGGATGAGCTGCCACAGACAAGCCCAGACGGCCATCTTCTCCGCAGGCTGTGGCTGGGCGTGCTGGCCAAGGCAGTCATCGAGGCTCTTGAGCACTCTGTACTCGAGCGATTTGAGAGCCTCCCGGGCAATGTTCCTCAACCGCGCTTGCACGGACAGGGGCAGATTCGCGATCCTGTTGGTGGGATCTCGACACCAAAAGGACGACATTCTCCAAATCCTGAAGAAGCAGCTCATTTTATGAACGTTTTCGACAAGATCGTGCTGAACTGCGGTTAGCCCACTGGGGACGGCTCAAGAACAAGCTGCGGCTGCATACTTTGGGGAGACTGCGGCCGCCCTCGGAATAGGCGAGCAGGAACCTCTGCAGCGTCTGGGCAAAGTCGGGTTTCTGCTCTCTCCTGATCTGGCCCTCGACCCAGCTCTGCAGCGTCTCATAGCTCGGGACGTGGTCGCGGGGGAAGTCGGCCTTGCTCGGGTTGACAGTCTCGTCCCGGTCGTCATTGGATGTGTACGGCTGCACCGTGGCCAGCAAGGCCGGCGAGGTTGTGTCCTTGGTCAGAAAGATGGCGATCTCCTTGGGCTTGCCAATGTGTTTTCGAGGGCAAGAGCACAGTTTCTCCTCTTGTCTGGCGTTCCTCGACCACACATCTGGTACGCGGAAAGAAGGGAAAGGTCAATATCGAAACCGCTGAGATGAAACGGGAGGTGAATCAGGGGTAGCAAGTGAGAGGCTGTGGGCTTACCTGGACCGTGGGTTGCAATCGGCCACGCCATGGCAGGGGTGATACGAGTACAGACCAGGTGAGAGTGGTTTGGAAACGCCTTCCTGCAACTAGGACACACACCGCTCTCATGGCACTGGAAGTGGCTGTCAGCTTCGAAGCCCAGGGCGTACAGACAGCGGGATGTGTCTTACACGAGTCTTGGTCACTCGGCACGGCAGGCATGCTCCACTCTTGCGGACGTCCGCCGTCTGGACCGGGTCGACCAGCTGCCGCTGCCTCTTCTCCGCGTCGCTGCCAGATCGGCGGCGCTTCTGGCCAGCCGCCGCTTGGGCGCCTGCCAGGCTCCCGGGCTGGTCTCCCTGGACATGGATGTGCGGCGGGTACCGGCGGGGGGCAGCCTTGGTCGCCGGCTCCGTCTGCGGGTAGGTCCATTCGTCGTCGTGGGCCTGGGCCTCGCGGAGAGTGACGTGGGGGCGGTGATGGGAGTCCTCGGGCTGGTCCGGGAGCAAGGAGCCGGAGTGGTCCGAGGGCGAGGTGCTCCCTCCCTGGATGAGCTCCGGAGTGGTCTGGCCCGAGTAGTCGGAGCCGGCGGCGGCCTCGTCAAAGGTCCTCATCCTGATGAGGCCCGTGCCGAGGTCGTCGAGGGAGAGGTGGTGGTCCAGGAGAGAAGCGGAAAAGCCGGTGACGAGGGCAGACAGGTCCTCCGGGGCGGCCGGGGGGGAGCCGGGATACTGGCTGGAGGCAGCCTTGACGAGCGGCTGGGGGCCAGCGGAGAAGGCAGGCCAGTCGAAGAACCTGTCAAAGAGATCTTCCAGGGCCGGGGAGGAGGAGGGAAGCCGGGGGTTTTCTGGCTCGTCCATGATTGATATTGTCTTTCTCGGTGTAAGTCACGGGGATGCGGTGGGACCTTGGCTAGCACCTGCGTTGGGCGAATCGAACCTTACCCCCCGGGTGTTTGTCTGGAGAGTATTATTTTTTTTGGGCAGGCGGCACAATAAAACAAAAATTGGGTGGAAAAGATGCCCAATGCTTTGCACCCAGGTCCTTTGTGTAAGAAATATCGGGTTCCGTCGACTTTGCCTGACACAAGGGAAATATAATTCCATGGTTTGGGGGGGAGGAGAGGAGGCTCTGCAGTGCCTCGTCACTTACACGGTGCCGCTACTGGCGGGTTTCGGTGAGAGCCGGGGGTCTGATTGGCTGCAGGGGGGCCGGGACCCCATGGCAGGTAGCCAATGGGGACCCTGGCCTTGACCGATTTTGTCCTGCATCTTATCTAAGGAGCCGGTCAGGTGACTCGGCCAACGTCTTTCCTCCATGTTGAAAGAGAGATGACGCCTTTGCCCGAGGGGCTGCCGTCGCCATGGGTGCCTATTCGGTTTCGCGTCTGGGACTGGTTCCGACTTCTCTGCAGAGCGGGCGGACATGGCTTTGGAGCGGTTTGTGGGGAAGACGCCGGATGAGGACAACGAGGGCCCCGGCTGGCGTCTTATATCGTCCCGCGGCCGGGGTTGGGTTGGGTTGCAGGGGGGCGTGCGACAGAGTCTCTCTCTTCTAGCCTTGGGTGTCGACGGCTACGTGGCCGGTTGCTCGGGAGGGTGACGGAGCACAGTCCCCGGGAATCGACGAGCAGGGCTCTCTCTTGGGGGAAGTCCGGGTTCAAAGAGTCAAGGTTGGCAGACGGATGGATGGGATGGGCGTCACTAAACAGAGTGGAACACGGCACGTTCCAATATGCCTGCGTCTCAGTCTGCAGAATGGATGGATGGTGGAGACTGCAGATGCGACGGGATCTGCAGGTGCTGGGGACTCGGCCCGCGGCGCACGTAACGGGACCACTGCCGCCGACGGGGCTTCAGTATACGCCCTGTTTCTTGTCTTATTGACGAGTCACTCCCTCGGGCATCTCGAATCTATACCTTGTACCCTTGGCAGATGTCTGCATTTACTTGCGTCTTGACTCAAGACAACTGGCTACCTCGGTGTCGGCGTATCCCGCTGCAAGAGCGAGATGAACTACCGCATAACCATTGTATATTGATTGAATGTAACGTTTGTGTCGTACTTTTACTGAATTGATGAGTTCCTACAGCTGGCTCGGACCAATCCACCGGCGGCAACAGACCGCATTAAGGACCCTGATTCGCGCCTTGACTTGACGGATAGCCCGACTGTAAGAGCTGCCCTGACGGGCTCTGACGGCTACGAGGTACAAGAAGAGGACTGTGGAGGATTTGTCAAGAAGACGGCGATGGCTACGCAAGCATGGAAAAGATGGCCGCTCGACCTTGGAACAGATACAATGCTGGTGCAGAATAGTTGAAGTATTGGTAATGCTGACAGTAGGCTATAGAGAAGGAGGAATATTAAGGACTCCTCAGGGCGGGCTGTTTCTCAAGGATGGGTAATTGTTACAGAATAACACATGTGCCGGAGATCTCCTAGATAAACACGTGCTCCAGGTAACAGTGCCAAGGTAGAGCATTATTATAGGAGGTGAACTTAAGCAAGCGGCTTGCGTATACTTGAACTACTCGCTACGAGGGATTGCACCTTGATACAGGTAGCTCCTCGAGGTTACAAACCCCCCCCTTATAGAGTTATTCGGGCAGTAGTAATAATATTGAGGAGCTAGCTACGTTCTACTTGGCTCTCGTACTTCCTCTTTGTATCAGAAACTTCCGTTGTTCGCACCGAGGGGTACCAAGAAACATAAGGAGCTACGCGCCGTCTTGTATTGTAGAGATGGGAGTTGTCGAGAGCGATACCATCGGTCCTGTCTTAGGTGTGGCAGCCCCTTGGTATATCTTTCTAGAGATTACATACCTAGCCACGCAAGTTCTACACCTAGATGACAAAGTATATAATATCTGTGCATCTGGGGTCTCTTTAAAATCAAGGGTCCTATATCCAAAAAGACGACACAACATAGCAAACACCTATCGAAGAATGATAAAACAGGGCTATTCAATGCCTATTGCGAGTTATCATTAAATATGTCTAGATATATATACTATGGTATTCCGTTGATAGAGCGATATTGAAGAAAATTCATCATTTATTACATCTTATCACTCTTTAAGCCTCCAACTCACTCAACCTCTCTTGCTAAACTCACTATAACGACACAACTTTTAGTTATCACCAGCGCCATAGTTCGTCTATCCATCTCAACGCTCGGATAGCTTACTACGGCGGCGACCCCGTCCGCCATACCAGCAGAGAATCGCACCTTGCCCATGGTAAACTCTACATTGCCTACGGTGAATTCCACCTTAACCGCCGGCGATAACCGGGGGCAGGTAAGACATCCTCGGGGCCTTTATACGCGAGTGCGGGGACGAGCAGGCCCCAGACACGCTCATCGAGGCCGGCGTCAGTTATGTCCCTGAAAGATCGGGGCTTTACCCTCGGTGGCCCCAAATGTAGTCGTCGAAGTGTATATATTCCGCGCGGTGCCGTTGGGCAATAGCTTGTTGCGTCGTGATTCTTTGAGCGTGTCAGCCTTGCGGTGCTGCGGCGGCTCTACCTCCACGTGTAATACGGACTGATTACCGTGTAACAAAGCAAGTGAAGGACCCCCTTCTCACAGCCCGTACATTCTACGTCGTTTGGGAGCAAAGTGACTACTAGCTAGAAGGCTGACATTTCACCAACCACGGACTCGGTACTCTCCGCCCCGGCCAGTCAGAGACGATTGGTGTTTCCGCCTTGTGCGTTCTCGTGTCCATGGCGACGGCTCGGAAGACAGTACCACTTTCCTCCCGGCATCTCCAGGCCAGCAGCCCGGCCCTTGCGGACATGGTAAAACAGTTGCCGCCACCAGCTCTTACCTCTTCGCCCTCGGATACCTAGGCGAGGTGGTTTCTGCCGCGCGTCATGGTCAACCGAGGTCGCATGGGGAGGCTGCCGTTCAGTCATTTCCGTTACTCTTGAGTCAACGATGTCAATTACTGTAGCAGAATGCTGCCCACCAGTGTATCAAGTTGTGTGTGTGTGGTCTCAGACGCCCCGGTTGTCAAAAGAAAGCTGGCTACCCTGGACCCTGGCCCATACAAATGCGGAGCGACATGGACGACGGCACCTTGTACGGATAGTCGCCGGGACAAGCTTACTCCGGACAGGCCCGACATTTGCATTCTAGAAGCATGAACTAAATTACAATGGACATTCGAATCAGTCAAGAGCCGAAGAGGCAGTGGAGTCGTGCAAGGGCAGCATGGGATGAAGCAAGCAGCACAGACCCCCAAAGCAGCTTAGCTCGGGTCGGGTCGGGTCAGCTCTCCCAGGATGTGCATTATACTGCGTCACGTGCTCTCTCCATGACGGCGGACAGAGGACAGAGGAAAGAGGTACGAGGTACCTGGCCAGGTGGCGGGCGGCCCCACGTGAGGCTCAGGCTCGCGGCTATAGGCCATGGACATAATTAGGTAGGACAGGACTGTGTGGAGAGGGCACATGCGGCACGAATTGCACGCATATACGAGTATTTATTAGTAATGAGGGAGGGCAAATCGTTGTGAGGACAGGACCGCTAGGTACTGTATATCCCTCGTTCTCGCAGCAAACTACCTGTACTCCGTACAGTATCTTACTCCTCGAAAAAAGAAGGAAAAAAGGGGGGAGTGTGTGGAGGAGGAGCAGGGGGAAATGAGGTGGCTCCCCGATATGGTTCATGGGTTGCGCGAGAAGTAGAAAAAGAAGATGGATAATTAAGTTAAAAGGGTACGGATACTGTAAAGCATAAACAAGGTGCTGGAGAGGGTCATGCACAGGCGTTGGTCACACCAAAAGCAGGTCCCGCGGGTCTCGGGCGGCAAAAATAGACGGCGTGGCGCAGCTCGCACAATCACATCACCACTTTGAACTTGCGCATGTATACGGAGGCTGTCTGTCGTCTGTGCGACGAGAAAACTTTTTTTTCTCACCCTGTTCGGACATTGGGCTCGAGTCCGAATGCCGTCGAGGGCCAACAAAGGGGAGACCGCTGCTGCGTCTTGACTGGGTGCTGAGCGAGATTGAAGAAAGAAGAAACCACAAAAGTTTGCCGGTTCACCAGGGGAAGAAGAGGTATCCACCCGTCCGTCGTCTGTCTGTCTGTACTCGGTACTCTCGGACAAAAGGTCGATGGAATGAACATGATACACATACTACGTACCTGATAGTACGTACAGCGGACAGAACAATGGAGATTGGCGAGATGCCTCCTGCGCACACAGTATGGGGGCTCTTACACGGTATGGATGCGTGTATGTATGTATTTAAGTTATGTATGCCTTTGGATGTCGCCAGTCGTCCAACAATGACTCCGTTTGCGACCGGCCGGCCGGCCACGCGGCCGATGAGCAAACCGACCGACTGCGCGTGGTTGTGGCTCGTGATATTGGCTCGTATGTCCTCGTCCGCTGGATCCGAAGTTCTGCGTGTCTGGGCATATCTGGGCACGTCACGTCACGTCACATAGCAGCCTGCGCACGACTCCTCCCATGATCGGCCACTGACACCACACTTACTTGCAACTGACGTATGCATGCAGCGTGAAGCCGTCGCAGGGTGACATGGAATGGCATGCTGAACGTCTATTTATATCGCATCGGCATAACACACTGCATATGGTAATAGCAGGCCGGCCATTACTCTTTGCAAAGCACGCCGCCATACAGAGTACATGAGGCTATACCGAGCCTCGAGCAGTGCGCGCAGAAGAGTCATGAGCAAAAAGGAAAAGCGCCGTTCGGCAACCTCTGGATCGAGCGCACATGAAAAGCAGGAGGAGAAGCCGGTGGAGACTCATGTACCGTGTACCTCGCCGCCCCCTGAAAGTGTACCGCCCGCGTGTCGGTACGTACATGCCCTGGACACCGGATACTGGGACTGTACCCACAAACTACCTACCTACGCCCACATGTATCGGCCGGACGCCATGATTGGCTGCCGCGACCCGTCGAGGTCGGTTCGAGGACACTCACTCACTCGCCCGACAGAGGGACAAAGAAACAAAGCGCGAGGAAAGAACAAAAAAAAACACGAGAGAGAGAAGACCGACGGTGTCAGACATTTCCCAATATCACGGCTCAATGCAATGCGCCGCGGTGCAGCATGCACAAGCCGCTTCGTGATGCCGAGTGCTAGTGCCGCAGGGCAGACTGTATCCGGCGTACCGGGTACAATGCACCAGCTCCGCACCGCAAAGGGGCCCGGTACAGGGACCCGGTACAGGGACTTGGGGTGCTCGCTTGCCTCTGGGGTGCCTTTACGCTAAAAAGGCTGAGCATTCGTGTCACCCTCCGCATTCCCGCCCACTGCTGGCACTCCTTTAGCGCCTTTAGCTCTTTAGCAAAGGCTGCCGTCTCACATGCGTCCACGTTGTGTTCCGCCATCAGTCTGTTGCAGGTCAGAATTCGCGCGCGTGCGCGTTGAATTACTTGCCCGTGACCGGGGCTTCCTTGCTTGCTTTTGCCTCGTCGGCAGCCGCATCCTTGCCATGGGATCCACGAAACAGTGGTGGTAGCAAAACGCTACACTGGGAGTGTGTGGGTGCCATGCGTGCATGACTAAGGTGGAGGAGAGAGGGGCGACGGGCTCCTGGATCCCGGCAAGGGAGCAGAGCAGCGCCTTCGTGTTTTGCTGCTGCTGCTGCTGCTGCTGCTGCTGCTGCAGTTGTTCCGAGTCCGCCTGGGCTGGCTGATTCAGCCCCATCCGAGCCGCCCAGAGAGAGCCGTCAGCGCCGACGGCTGGCAGGAGGCGTTGGCAATACTCTGGGCCTCCACCACCAACTACCTAAGCGGGCAAACGGCAAGGACCAGAGGCCCTTGTAGTGGTACCCCGCCGCGCCAGCCACAGGGGGCTTGGGGAGTCGCGGAGACCTCGCAGCGGGGCGCGCCAAGGGCCATGTTTTGTTCCAGCAAGTACGTACCGGCTACTCGCCCGCGCCGCGTTGTCGAGTCGCGGTCGGGTACTCGTACTCGGACCTCGCTAGTCGTTGCTACCGTTGGTCATCAAACCTCTAATCACCCGTCAGCCATGCTCTCTCCCGTGTCCATCCCGCGCGTTTCCTTTCTTCTTTCCCAGCCGTCGTTTCTTTTTATTCCTTCTGCCCGCCCCTCCTCTGCACCAACGTCGACGGAAAACACACGCTGCCCCTTTCGCCCTGCTTCTGCTGTGCGGATACTCCGTACATACTGCTCGAATCCTTATGAGACATACTCCCCCTGCCCTGTTGCCAAGCCTACCTGGGCCAAGCCGGGCCTGAAATCCAAACCCTCTTGCCACGAAACGTCATCGCGTCTCCACCGCGAGTCGGCCATTCGTACCGGCTACCGCCTGTTCCTGGCGCTTTTCAACGGTACGGAGCCCTGTGCGCGCTCCTCTCTCAGGTACCGTTGGCTCGTTGTACATGCCTTGCCCGTCCAGGCCCTCGAAGGCGTCGCTGCGCCTGGCTGAGCTGCTTCTCTCCCATCAGGGCCCAGCATTTCTCCCTGCACTCCCTCCCCCCCAAATCCTCTAGGTACTCGACCTCCAGGTACCTGCTCTACTACAGACGGCCGTGGTGTGAGCCTGACGCGCGCGCTCTCACTCGATCCAACAAGCAGCACTCGCCCCGACTCGCCTCTCCTGTCGAACCACCCACGCCCCCGCCCCTTTTTCTCGCCGCCACCTTTCGACTCTGATTGATTACTTCCGCAACTCGATCCTCCTCTACTGCTGATTCTTGCTTGCTCTTCTTCGCTGCATGTCAGACTGGCTCGTGGACGGATGGTCATCTTGCCCAGTATGACCTCGAGTAAGTCCTTTCGAGCCACCATGCTCCCTTCATCCTTTTCTCTTTCTGCCCTGCGATCAAACTCCGACTCGGAAAAGCGCTCGCGCAAGTCGTCTATCCGCGACCGAGGAAACCTCGAGCCCACCCGCTCGCAGCGCCATCGCCAACACGACGAACCCGTCATCCTCCACTCCAAGGAGGCTCTTCAAGGAGAGCCAGTGCCTCCTCCCAACCGCCTGCGCAGCAAGTCGAGGACTTGGAGCGCCCGCGTCTCCTCCTTTCTTCCTCCGCTCATATCCTCGACCGCAGATTCGCCCCCTCAGCCCGTCCGCCGAAAAACCGCCGCCGAGCCCACCGAGCCCCGTCCGCCTCTCCCCCCGCCTCCGCCTCCCTATGCCTCTCAGGACTCACCAGCCTCGCCTTCTGGCCCGCCCACCAATGACGCCGCCAGGGCCGAGAGCCTCGAGTCGCCTTCGTCGCCCTCTTCATACTCGCCAACTGATCTGAGCATTCGACAGAGCTCGGCCGCGGCCGCATCCATGCCGCACCTGGACACGGCCAGCATCACTCTCGTATCCAGCCCCGAGGCCACCCCGACTGCTCCCTCGTCCACTTCGTCGCCCGAGTCTCGGCCCGCCGCCCTAGCCCGACTGGAATCCGCAGCCCAGACGGGGGCACGCGGAAGCCATGTTGCCGAGGGCAGCGCGGATTCTCAGAAGCAATCGAAACTGCAAAAGGCGGTCCGCCAGTCCCGGCGTCGAAGCAAGTCCCTGCACCAAATGCCTCTCATCTCGGAACCGCGCCCCGCCCCTGGAGATGACTCGACGTTTCCTCCGGAGCTCAGGGGCAGACGGAGCTTTTCCGCTCAAGCCCCGTCCATCGTCGCGGGTGACACACCGGGTCTGCGGCTCACCCCGCCGCCGCCATCTGCCAACCTTCGACCACGATCTTCAAAGGGCAGCAGCCAGAGCCCCTCGAGGGGAAGATTCCGCAGGAGCTGGTTCCCCGGTGGACTGAGGTCTCGCTCCAGCTCCGTGGATCCTTCCAAGAAGAGCAAATCGTACGCCTGGATCATGTCTGACGACAAAACACAAGTCGAGTACAACACATCGTTGCTCAAGAACGGTGAAAAGGTAACTCAAGGACAAGCCGAGCCTACCCACAGCCTCTGCTGACGTCCTGCTTGCAGGTTCCCGAACTTTGGAACGAAAGCGGCGTCGTTCATGTCTACCTGTACCCAAGAGGAAGCGGATGTGGACCCTCGTTCAAGGTGCCCGAGTTCACAGTGAGCTCTTCGTACGTCTTTTTCGAACTGATTCAATCCGAATTCGACGAGTCCAATTTTGAGCCGGGTTTCGATCGAGGTTCCGCCAGGAGTTCGGGGGGAAACGACAGCCTCAACCTGAATGATGCCACCCGAATGGCCTCGCCACCCGTCTCCCCGACGCTCCCCGAGTCCCCGGGCTGCATGCGATTGTACCTCCCCGCCGCGCTTCCCACGGGAAGCGGACACCTCACTGCTCCGGGCGAAGGATCGCACGCGGAGCTAGACCGCTTAATTGCCATCAGGAACCTGTTCGCCTTTCTCACCGGCCAACCCCTTGTGGGCACAAAGTCCAAACCCACCACGTTTCATGCTTTCCTCGAGATTGCAGAGCTTTTGCAAGAATTCGGCTTCTCGGGCGCTAGCGAGGAAACGTTTGGCGAAGCCGTCGACCTCAGCTTCGGTTTCTACTCGGATCAACTTGGTCTCGCCGACTGTCGCCACAGCCGAGAAAAGACTTTGGAGGCTCTGGTTCTGGGCGAGCGCATGCGCAGCCTGGACCTCTACAACGAGGCGTTTGCCCACGCTGCGGGAAAGTACTCGGCCATCAAGGACCTGCGGCTGCCGCTGTTCGAGCAGATCTCGCCGCACACCCGCGAGCGACTGGAGCGGGCGCATTTCGATCTCGTGAACCGCCAACACAACGTCAACGAGCATCTGGAACAGTTCGAGTTCCCGTCTCTATTTGCCGGCATCGCCAATTCTTCGGCGTTTCCCGAGCTGCGGCAAGTCCGGTTCAAGGTCTGGAGGAACTCGTTTCACAGAATGCGGCAATTCACCCTGAACTACTATAAGCACACGTTCGGTAGCTGGCCGCCCAAGGCCAGCAGCAAGAAGAACCCATTCGCAGAGAGCGGCCTGAACAGGCTAGTCCTCAAGGCCTTGTATTCCGACATGTGCGCCTTGTACGATATGCTCGTGGACCGGAAGAACCTGACTTCGAGAGTCATTGACGAGGTGCCCGCCATCTCGGACGCCGCCGACAAGATGGCAACGTCGGCCCTGCGAAATATTCTGTCCGAGTTTGACCGCTCCAAGCCTCCCGTGCTGCCCCCCATCCCATTTGACCTCCCACAGCTGCCGTCCATGACGGCGATCCACGAGACCTTCAACAGCCTCTCTGCCAAGGTCCAGAACAGGTTCGAGAAGAAGATCAAGGAGCACGAGCTGCTTCTGATCCTCAACAAGGCCTACAACTACGATTCCAATAGTTCCAAGCTGCCATTCCTCCAGCATTTCAAGGACTTTGAGATGCGGGAGTCCAAGGGAAAGATGTGCCAGGACTTGGTGGATCAACGAATCGGCTACTGGATCTTCCTCTCCGTGGTCTTGCAGTCGTTGCCGATGCTGGTGGTGGACGCACCGGGGTTGCAATACAGCGACGGGGTCGAGTACTTTCTATGTCAGCCGCCCATGGGCAACCCGCCGTGGGTCGAGGACAAGAAGGTGCGCAAGATGTGGTACGAAGTCACGGGCGGTGGCGGCCGCCTCGTCGAGCTCTCCGCCGATGCCGTCATGTTCAGCGTCGAGGCTACCTACCATCGAAGTCATTGCTGGCTGGCGGCGCAAAAGTGGGAGGGCATCGAAGACGCAGACGGTCCGCCGCCCGAAGAAGCCGTTATGTCGCCTCTCGACCCGCCACGTCCCGTGTTTCCCGGCGAACGCGACTGGGTACCGCTGCCGTCCCCAGTGTCCGCCTCGGGCACGCCGTCACCACCGCCCGGGGCGCCTCAAGCGGCATTGCGGCCGCGGAATCTCTCGCCGGGCTTGAATCGCTCCAGTCAGGCCTGGCGTTCCAGTATTGCCATCGGCTTGGAGCCGGTGCCCATGGAGCCCCCCAACGTGTTTGGAAGCCACAACCGGAGCAGCTCGCTGGGCCCGCGACCTGCGAGCAGCCACAGGGGCTTCAGGAGCGCCTCTTCGGGAAACTTTGGTGGGGTTGCAGGGAGCACGACTTCTCTGGCTGAGCCAATGATCACGGGCGCCACGTTTGACGACATCCTCGGCGCCACGCCGAAGAAGGCCAGCACAAAGAAGAAGTCGAGGTTTTTCTAACCGAGGTCATGGTCGGATACGGCGTTTGCGGCCGGCAAGGTGAGTGATGGGTGAAGAAACGAGTGATATTTTGTGCCGGCGCCTAGGGGAGTCATGTCCCCCCTCGTCGGGCCGTGGGGGATTTGCTACTTGATTTTGCCCAAAACGGCTTGCATTCTGTCGAGGAGTTTTGCGTACTACGGTTTTGGATATGATTTGGGATGAGGACAACGACGCTTGTGCTGCTTGGATTGCCGCAAAGGCAGTTTTCTTGTTACACGAAGGGCGAAGCACGATATAGAGCAGTGTGCATCGCATTATTAGATAATACATGCGAGGCTTGCCTCCCATTCACACTGCGGGTGGTTCCTTTGGACTCGAACACGGCCTGCTGCATAGGAATCGTGTCTCTGGTCGGAGGCGCACGCCCGCCACCGTGTTCTTGAGTCTGCTGAAGTGTGCTTGCAGCTCTCAGAGATCAAGCCGATCTGAAGCGCCAGAAGCCGCGCGAATCTTGCTCACAGGACGGTTCCACCGGGCTGGTCTTGTTCACGACAAGCAACGCGCAGGATCCCGTTTGCAGGAGCCGCGCCGGGTGCGCGTGCCATTCACAGCACACGTGCTGCCGGCCCGTCGTCGTCCTCGCTCGCCGCACACAAGGCGACACTGGCCAGTCCGGCTCTCGATCAGGGGTGCAAGACGTCCCAGGAGGCGGGTGGGGAGAAAAGGTGGGCTTATCGCGGCTGGGGCGCGGCGCGAGGAGAAGGATCGGCCGTCGTTTGCCGCCGCTTCTTGTCCGACGCTGTTCGGTGAACACGCGCGCGCGGGAACACGAGCGGCTCTGCGCGCTGTTGCTGTTCCGCTTCGGCGCTGTGAAGGGGGGTTGGGCGGTGTTTTGTGAAGGCGGCGAGCGTCGGGGCGGACCTGGCGGGCTGGTTGTTCTGTGCTCCCTTTTTGATTCTTGCACTGCTCGCCTGCCTGGCCATATAGGTCGGAACCACGTCGTTTTTCTCGCGCCGTCTCCCTCTTTCTCACCCCTGCCACCTCGACAGCTGCCCGAGCCTCGCCATCCCACCGCGACGCCCCAAGCATCCCATCGCCAGAGCACACCTCCTCCGCGATCCCATCCCGCCTCGTCGAGCGCGGGACAAGAAAGCTAAGCCACCAACCAAACCGAACAACCCAAAAAAATCTAACAAAAAAGCCCCCCCCCGGGACAGGAAGAGCAAACCCCGTCAAAGGACACCATGTGCAAGCTCCTGGTGCTGGAAAAGGCGTGCAGCAGCCAAGAGTGCGGCAACAGCTACCGCGACAGCAGGATCGACCTGTGCCAGGAGGCCTTGGACCTCGTGGGCATGCCCGACCTGTGCGACCCGCCGCAGGACGACGCGCTGGCCCACCGGCTGCGCATGGGGGGCCACGAGGTCGTCGAGCTGAGGGACGAGAGCGTGCCTCTACACTGCAACCGTTGCCTCGTCATGAGCGGGCTGAGAAAGTCGCGCGTGCCTGCGTGTGGCTCTCGTTAGGAAACTGGAGAATCACGGCGAAAGTGCGAGTTTTGACGACATGTGTAGAGTGGCGGATATCAGTCGGTCTTTTGAGCTGTTCAATAATAAATCATTGCGAGTGCCCTTCTCAGCCAACGTCAGCCAACGCCGAGAGTCCGGTGAACAAGTCCCTGTATCTGCTTTTACCCTCTTTGTTCTTTTTGTACCTCGTGAATGTCGTGTTTCACCCGGTTTTCGATTCCCCCCTCTCGCTGCCTCCGGTCCCCCAATATCCGCCCGCGGCCTTCGTATACGTCAATGCCATCAACAACGCTTCAGTCGAGACTGACCCTCGTCCAGCGCCCCCGCTTGGTGTGCCACCACCGCTCCCTATTCCTCCTGTCCCCCGCCGCGCCGCCTCTCCAGTTCCAGCTCCCGTCGCAGCCGTCTCGCGCCCCGGCGGCGCCCTCCCCGTCCTCGGCAAGCACGTCCGCCATGTCGACCAGGCCGCCCTTGTCGTCTGCGGACCCGGCGTCGGGCACGAGGCAGTAGTCGATGTTGCTGCCCACGGTGCCCACGTATCCGCCCATGCCGAACGCCTCCACCACCCGCCCGTCCTCGTCCTCCACCTGGACCCGGAACCGATGGGCGTCCCGGGCATTCTCGATGCGGGACTGCGCGGCGAGGCGGGCCATGAGCAGGTTGGTGCAGGTGGGCGGCGCCGTGGACGTCATGGTCGGGAGCGAGCTCGCCGTCGGAGACTTGGCCAGGAAGTGCCGGGTTGGCGAAGTGGGCGCGCTGTCGGGCGAGGCCCGAGACATGGCGAGGCCGCGGAAACGGTCGTTGGGCAAGTCGGCCCTCTCGACCGGTCGGCACAACGCCTGGAACACGCCTGACGGGTCGTTGGGCGCCCGCAGCGTCCTCAGGGCCGGGAACCCGCCCGCCTCGATGCTCCTCGCCAGGATGCGATCCGCAGCGTTGGCACCGTCCGCCGGACTCGTAATGGCCCAGTGCAGCTTGGTGACGCTTGCCGAGGCGAGGTAGGGCATCATACACAGGACAAACGAGTCCGTCTCGGGCATCAGCGGCGCAAAGGACTGCACAAGGGAAAAGGTGACGAGAGAGGCCAGGTGGGCGAGGATCCGAGCCACGGTCGGCAGCGAGGTGAGCGGCGTGTGGCGGAGGTGGAGCTTCCGGAGGGACGTGCTGTTGGGCCGGGTGGCAAAGGACGAGAGGCCGTTTGAGCTGATGCCGGGGAGGTTGGTGAGAGACAGGGTCCTGAGCCGCGGAAGGGAAAGAAGGGTGACGTCGTTGAAGACATTGGCGGGAAGGCCGGACAGGTGTAGATGTTGCAGAGCGGGCAGGGCAGCGAGCGTCGTCGTGAGCAAGTTGTCGGGCGTCAACATCGCTCCGGGCACGCAGTGAATCGCCAGGCTGCACAGCCTCGTCCAGTTCCTGTGTTGCTCGACAAACGGAACATCTTGGTCCTGCCGTCGACGGGCGGGCGTCATGTCCTCGCCATGGGCCTCGCCCTTGCAAGTTTGCTGAGCCGGCTCGCGCGACGACTCAATGAGCCACTGCATATCCCTCAGGTTGCTTCGAGTCGCCAGGGCATGCAGCAGCCCCTTGAGCGGGCCGTCGTAGCTCAAGACGGGGCCCAAGAGCCGCTCGAGGTTTGGACAGGCCATGACGAGCGCCGCCACCGACTCCTCGTACTTGTCCATCGACGGCGCCGCCTTGGAGCCCGACGCGCCAACAAAGACGTCTGGCTGCGGCACCTTGAGCGACCGGACTAGGCTTGCCAGATCCGGGCTGGCTCGCAGGGTACGGCGCAGCAGCTCCATTCTGTGAGTCGTCTTGGGCCTCTTTTTGCGGGCTGCCGAGTCTGGTCCGTCCAGGCGAACATCCTCATAGCTGTCCATCTGGTTAGCCACAGATATCCCCTTAAAAAGCACCGCTCAGATGACCTACAGGGAACGGCGCGCAGCTCGTGAGAGGTTGGACGAGCAAAGAGACAGGCTGCAGAGGTCGCGCATCCAGCACGTTGCGCAGCTGTCGCTCCGCCCGCCCAGATGCAGCCCCTTGAGCATCTCGAGGATGACCTCGAGGACTTCGCCGGGCAGCGACGCAAGTATGGCGTCCGGCTTGGCCCTGCTCGTCATTCCCTTGGTCGGTGCGCCTGGCGCAGGCTGCCGGTAGCCCGCCATCAAACCCGACGACTGGGGCCCTTTGTAGTTGGCCATTGCCCCGCGCGGAGAGTTGGTCGCTGCCAAACTCAGGTTCTCATGGGACCGACTGGTCGAGCATGAGCGGCCTGAAGCTCGCGATAGTTTCTTTGGTCGCTTCAGTGGCATGGGCATGGGCATGGAATCTGCGGACTTGTGGCGGTCCAAGGATGGAGGCTGCAGACCCGAATAGGCGGAATACATTGGCGCCAGTTTGCCGGCCGTCGAGGGACGCGGAGCTGTCGATGGTCTCATGCTGGGGTGGAAAGTCGCACTGTGATGCTCGGGGATCATGTAGAGTCTTTCTGGCAGGACGCCTAGGGGCGCGACATGCATGGGCCGCATCGTCATGGTTGGGCTCATTTCGAATAGACTGCCTGCCGAGCTTGGTCTTAACGGGCTCTCATCTCGTGCCACGGCCGGGTTTTTGCGCCTCAGTTTCCGGGGTCCTTGTCGTCTGCCAAAAGGAAGAAAGCGACAGTCAGTCACGAGAGAACAGAGGCGGTTCCACGGCGACTGTATGGACGATTCTCGGGGAGGAGGATGGGAGGCCATGGAAGACTGAGATGTAATATCGTCGGCACGCCCCTGCCCAGATCCGCACACAGGTCACTCGGCCTGGCGTCAGGCATGGAGGCAGTGACGTGTGAAGCAAGGCTCTGCGCCCCCTCGGGGAGCTCGACGAATGCGGATGACAATGGTCTGCGCTGGGCATGCCGGACCAAGCGCGAGGCTCGAGGCTCGGGGTGGTGGGAATTAATCAAAGCAACCAACATGGGGAAGTGCACAGTCAGTGCATAAAGAAAGGACTGCCTTGAAGGGGGGGAGTGGTTCGCCAGCCGAGACATGGGGCACTGGCCTCGTCAACGGCTGACTGGCGTCCTCAACCCCGGCATACTGCTGGGTTTACCGAGGGTCAAGGAGATTTGGCCGTGCTTGTACGTACAACACTGCGAAGCGGGAGTCTGTCGCCGAGACTGTTGGTGCCGGCGAAGAGGCGGTTCGACCGACCATGCTCACGGGTAGTGGCTTGGCATCGGCCATGGTGACGGCCCAGACATGCCGTCGAAAGTCGCTGGCCGTTGACGTCGGCGCACCCCGCCCGCCAGGGGCAGCGTATGCGTCGGCGTCGTGGAGGAATAGACTCTTGTCCATGTCTCATCAGCCCCCGGCCGCGTGGCGTGCGTTCAAGGGAGGAGGGCGTCGGCAGCTGGAATGGCTTTCCGCCTAGCTGATGCGCCGCATGCGAGAAATGAATGTCAGCTGTTGGTCCTTGGTCGTCGAGCTTGCCCCTGCTAGAATCCAGATGGACAGAGGGCGTTGGATGGAGGCTGTCTTCGTACGCTGTGCTATACGACAATGACGATATAAAGGGAGGCGGGCAAAATGCCAGTCGGCTCGCAAAGACGCAAGGACATCGATGATTTGGGAGAACCGACTTACTTTGTAGAGAGACTCTGCCTTGTATCGTGCTCCCTCACCCTCACCATCCTCCAATCGATGCCTACTTGGTCTCGCATCTCTCTCACCCTCACTCCCACCCAGTCCTTGTGACCCGCATTGGTAAATTGACAAGACGACTGGTAAAGCGTCCCCTTCAAAGGCACAGCCAGCACTACCCGCGCGGCCAAGGCTGTACTGAGGCTGAAGCGCGCGACGGCGACGCGCGCGGCAGTGCTGACGCTGTGCAACGCTACCTATCTGCCATCTTTCTGTAGCATCCAAGGAAACACGACACTTTTCCCCTGACGGCAGGCTGGCAGGCTAGGCGCTGGCTCGGACTAAATGCAACCGATCAGCAAGACTAGAAACGCAGCCAGGGTTGTCCCGTGCTTACCATTACGAACAACGAAGATCGACTCAACTTATTGGACACCATCACCCTAATGGATGCGCCAAGTCTGTCAATGAAGCCACCTCGGACTCGATCCTTGCACGTTACAGTGGTTACCAACCGCCCACCACCCTCAGGTGCCTTTCCTGCCATGTCCAGCGTCATCCGGGGTAATACGCTCACTCTTCATCAGAGTCAGCCATAAACCGAACTCGTCGTGCTGGCCGTGCGACAACGTCTCGCATCCCCGGCGAATCTCCGGGAGACTCGAGCTGCGCTTCGCTTCCAGGGCCACTGTCATGCGGCCTTTTCGCACCGGCGCTGGTCATTGAGCGAGCAGACGGCGACCCTGTCCCCCCACACTGACTTTTCTGTGCACGCCCGCCTCCGGGAACGAGACCGTCGTCAGGGAGTAGAGGCTTCCCGAGGCCTCGCCCGAACAATGCCTGAGGTGTACAAAGTTGGGCCATTTCAGAGAACCCGTCCCCGTCCATGTCCGGAAGCTCCACCACCCTTGCATTCTTGATCCAATTATAGATCGGTCGTATATCCAAGATAGACTTGACTTGCCGATGCTCCGCTTGACTCATGTGCTTCTTGCGTTCAAGGATGACTTCGTCGATGCTATTCCTCAAAACGAGCGTCTCAACCGAGACTGGCCTCTGTTGGCTGATGCGCCGGACCCGTCCGATTGCCTGCGCTTCCACTTGCGGGTTTAGGACTGGGTTGATGAAGTAGATCCGCGAAGCCTCGCGCATGTCAAGGCCAAAGGCTGCCTGGGATAAATCCATGAGAAGGACCCTAAGAGCGGAATTAGTTAGAGGAGTGGACTTTTGAGAAATCACAGCCCGGGGGACTTGCCTGAATGCGGGATTGCTATGAAAGGTATCGACATAGCGTCCTCTCCGCTCACTTGTCAATCCCTTGGCATAAATCAGATGCTGGATTTGAAACTATCGAGTGTGAGCTGATCCCAGGCATGGTCCAAGTCTCGAACTAAGGGGCACATACCACGTCAAGCATGCTGGCAAGGTACCAAGCAACGTTTTCGTTTTCGTAGAAGACAATCATCTTCTCATGCTCCTGGTGGTGAGCGATTGAATCAATCAGATATGACAACTTTGCCGAGACCGTGGATGTGATTTTGGCCAGCTGCAGCGGCGCTGGCAGGTCGTCTGGCCGAACCGTCTCCTTCGCTTTTGCAGCACCAACGCCATGGGAGCGAGCTTTTCGAGGGCTGTCGCTGCCAAGTTTGGTGTTCCCGGCCAGTGTCTCGGGCCTCTTGCCCTTGCCATCAGAAGTTTCGAGCGGTCCCTGGGCCGCCAAGATTCTGTCCTTTTCCTGCCTGCCCTCCAGTATCAAGCGGCCGTTGAGAAGTGAGTTGAGCTGCTCCGGCGACCCGGCTGCGTCGCGGAGGAGTTTCTGCAGGGACAACAACATACTGGGTGATGTGCAAACAGTATCGCCGGCCTTCCCATCAAGTGACCAGGACTGCCCTGCGTGTCCCGGGAATTCCTCGACGCAGACGGGAACTTCGTGGAATTGGTTGCTGAGGCCCCTGAGCTTGTTTTGGATGGCCAGGCGGCCGAAATCGATTGCCTCACGGAGCAATGACTCATCTTCCGTGCTAATCGGCACCTTTTTCTCTCGCAAGAAGTCTTCGGCCGTCTCGACTGCCTTGGCAATTTCCCCTGAGGAGAAGAACGAGCCTCCAAAGAAGCTAGTTTGCTTCAGGTTGTGCACGATCTGCAGCAAGCTCTTCCTCTGGCGCACGTGGAAAAAGTAATCGACGTCCGTTCTCTGCGATTGCACAGAGTTGAAGATGATCATCATCGCAAAGATGTTTAGCGACAGCCTGTCCTGGTAAGAGCCATCGAGCAAAATGATCTTTTCGTTGACGGGTGGCAGAAGGTCTCCGACCTCTGCAAGCCGATGGCGAATGATGAGGGAACTCAGGGTCGACTCCAAGCTGTCCCACCGCCCATAGCTTCGTGGGTTGTGCTTGGGGAGCAGCAAGTATGTATTCCAGTCTGCCCTGGCATCCTCGGCATCTGTAGGAGCGTTCGCCCATGGACGCGCCTTGAGGTAGAGTGAGGCTATCGAGCCCAGGCGCTGCAGATCTTTCTTTTCCATTTCAGTGGGCGAGTGGTCTCTCTCCTGCCCATCCTGTGGTTCGAGCGGTCCACCGTCGGCGCCATCGTGCTCTTCGCCCGAAGTGCGGGTGTCGTCCACCCCAAACAGCCCGTGAGAGGGCGTACCAGTGACAATCCAGCGGGAGGAAAAGTTCATGGCGTCCAAGCCGATCAAGAGGTTGCTCCGATGACCGATCCTGGAATTGCCAAGTTTGTGCCCCTCGTCCACGATGCAGCGTTTGAAGTGCACACAGGCTAAGGAAGACTGGCGAAAGCCTCCGCGCTCCTTGGCAATCCTCTCGAATCGCGACTGGGAAAACAGCATCATGTCGTACTCGAGCAAGTCTTCGACTTCAGGCAGCGTATCATCCCTGGTTAGGACGACGACCCTAAGTCCCATGGTGTGCTTGTCTATTTCCTGCAGCCACTGGGCTACCAAGTTGTTTGGAACGATGACGACGCTTGCTGGGCTGAGGTAGATGGTAGTCGGCTGCCAGTGGTTAGGGTCCCAACGACGCCCTCCCCGTCGTAACTGGACTGCCGGACGTTGATAGTAGGCGGGATTGCGCCTGATGACCTCGGCACATTGGGTGAATTCGTAGCCAAACTGGGCTTTCCCGTAGCCGAGATGAGGCCTCCATGGAATCGCGTGTCGGCTGACGCACGAAGCAGCCATGTCGGCTAGCGATGCGATCTTTGCGCGTACTGGCAGCTTCCCGCCCGAGTAAAGCTCGGGGGGCTTGGTGGGAAAATCTCTGGTGGCCAAGATGAGGACAAGACAGATGATAGTCTTACCCGACCCCATTTCCTCGGCCAAGATGCCACCGGAGATGCCATCGTAGAATCGAGGTTCCGCAAGGACCGTGCCCGACATGGGGTCGAGATACCACGGCGAGCCGGCTTGACTTTCTGCCGTGACGAGTCGAGGATCAAGCACCTTGCCAGGGTTGGACTCCCTTTGCAGCATCAGCGCCGTCGACCGCCTTTGATAGGGGTGCAACTGTGTTTTCAGACCTGAAACGACGCTGTTCAGTACATCGTACATGGAACTCTGAAGGTAGTATTCGTTCACCAGGTTCGGGTCAGGGCTTGGCGATGGTATCCGGTTGAACACTTGCAGGAGAGAATCGTCTTGGCTGTCATCGTGCTGGGTGAAACCTAGGAGAGAGGAAAGGCCGGTAGGAGAAGAAGGAGCATCTCCTTGCCACGCGACCTTGGAGTAGTCGAGGGCTCGAAGAAGCTGCTTCCTCGATCGGATCAGACTTGGATGTGACCGGTCGACCACGTCCCGGTAGGCGTCGTCTGGAAGCAGGTATACGCGGACGGTGGCCTCTCTGACATGCCGAGAGCTTACCCGCAGCTCAAGATCGATCCAGCGTGCTCTGAAAAGAGGCAGGAGGGCTCGTAGACTCTCCGTCTTGAAGAGACATTCCTGCACATGGCGCGGGAGGTGTCGACTGTTGGATTCAGCTTCAATGCGGGCCTCGAGCGGCGAGACTTGGCAGAAGCGGTTCCATGATTGAAGATATGGCGCTGACCAGAGCTCTTCTACTAGCCCGGCTTCGTCCTGAGAGATGCTGAGGCTTCCAGCAGGGACGAAGCGGTCTCTAGAGAGATGCATCATGAGGTGGTGAAGAAGGCGGGTAGCGCACCGTGCCGGCCGTCCTCAGATGCTGGAGATGACTGTGCAGCCACTGTTGCACCCGAGGTTGTAGAAGCCTACAGTGGGGTTGTAGCGCTCTCTAGCGGGGCTCCCTCTAGACCTTAGCTTATGTGCCACCGTATCCCTCGGCTGCTGCACACAGTGGGGTGCAGATGTGGAATTGGCTAGCGGTTATGGTTATTTTCACTGGCAGCTATCTGTCGGCATTCCCCTTCTTCTCTTGCTCACCAGGCCGGCCCCCCCCCCCTCCCCTCCCTTACTATCAGTCTCTGTAGTCGGCTGCCACTCTCTGCTTGACCCGTCACCGATGAAAATTGCCCTCGAGTGGTTAACCGGTTATCTTGCGTCGAGGATCTCAATGGTTTCATTTTCCAGCACGGTGGCTCAAGTCTTTTCACTGTCTGCATACATGTCCGACTGTATTTGTGAATCGTTTCTCGATGAGTCTCATTCATATCTGATATCTGACAGAAAGGCAACGAGCACAGTCATTCGGAAGCAACCGAAGCAGGCCTGCAATGAGACACGGAAAGAGACCCGTCAAAGAGCCCGCAAGACAGGGAGAAACCCTACTTGCAGCCTAGGTGCTCGACTGCTAGTCTGATTGTATGTCAGCTGGATTAAATGCTGGGTTGACTAATCGTCTTGCTGCTCGTTTGACGGTTCAACAAACTGCTCGACCGACTGCATACTCGTTGAACCACCATCAACAGTTAAACTACTATCAACCGCTTGCCTCTGCCGACCTTATACGTAATCGCGATCTTGGCACCTCAATGACATTTAAACGAAGAGACGTATCTCACGTTCTTGGTCAAATAGAGAGCTGCTTTGGGCCGAATACTCCTCGTTTACCTGCCTGGCCTCGGTTCGTAGCCAAACAGCTCCCTGGGCGCCCAGGTAGAGAAAGTCGAGCTAACCGGATGGAAGTTATTCACTCACCAAGTTGAGGCCTCAGGCCATACATAGAGCACAGGTTCAACACGTTGTGTGATTCACCGCACCAGCTGGAACATATAACCGCAGCTGCCACCGACCTCTCCCCCTTCCCCCTCTTTCCCCCTCGTTTCCACCTTCATTCACTTCAGAACAGAATCACATCTGGTGAAAACACCGAGAACTACTTCGTTATGCCATTGGCAGAGCCCTCGTTCCATTTCTTTATATCGTATCCTCTCCCAGCGGCTCGACCGCGTGCTGAGATCTCCAATGGCTAGTGTCAGCGCGCGCATACCTACATGCTTAATGTTGCGAACGAAGGCGGTTTCACCCAGCTTTCTCAAGCCTGAACGAATAATATCTTGAAGAGAAAATGAACACGCCAGACTTGGCCCATTGTTCGGAGCTATGATACTCCAGTAAAATGCTACAACCCTTCATCAAACAGTTTTGGCAAACAGTTTGGGACGACCAAAGAGTCAAGAGGCTCAACTCCAATCATGGGCTATATATGGCCATTCGACATCTTTTGAAGCCCGATGAGGTACGAGGCGGACATGGCCAGCTCAAGTGCCAAACTCAGCAGCCATACCATCGGCACGCTGCTGGAGCTCGTTCTATTTTGGCCTGGTCGGATGGTTTGAGAGATCGGTCAATCCGACCGAAACGTGGTTTTTGGTCAGAGCAGGCGAAGGAGATGAAAGGAAGGGGGTCCATGAGACCGTCGGAAAGAGCAGCAACCTTCATAACACGCACCAGTAACGCAACTGCTTGAGCTTCCACTTTTGCCTGGTCAAGCGGTATTTTCCAGTTCGATAGCTACCTACTTTGTACTCGTGTTGATGTGCTAGGGGCGTCCTCGCTTGCCTGCCCATCAGCCTTCATCGAGAGCAGCAGGACAGCAGATATTGCGACTACTCCCATTCTTGCGCCGTTCCGGTGGTTTTGAGAGTGCTGCTGACAGCCGACGCTGTGGAAGCCCGGCAGACATATACACGCAACAGTATACAGTCTGCCTTGCGCTCCCCAACACGCTTGCCCGCATGCCTGACTCGCCCTCAGATCACGCGCATACGAAGCTCTTCATGCCGTCGAGGCGGGATTTGGTGCATGTAGTCAAATTTCTAAACTCCACCGCTGCAAGAGACCGGCGCTCCAGCCCTTGAGCGACCTTTCGCGCTCTGGTATGAGGATGGTGCTCGACTTCAGTGCTTCTCGGGCTGCTTCGACGACACTCGTTGGGAGGTTGATCTCTTGCACATCCGACGTCACGGAGTCCACCAGTTTGTTGCCCTCGTCTACGCTAATGTCTCGATACAATATCTTCATAGCTGCTGTTTTGCCTTGTAACGCCGAACATGTGTAGACAACGTTGGAGTTCAAGACCCAGAGATGAAGCGCCCGTGCCGGAACGTCAAGTCCATCTGACGCATGCGGTGCAACAACCGACTTGGCATATCCTGAGCGAGAGATGGCCGTAAGCAAAGTCGAGGCTAGGCATTCAGGAGCGCTCGGGTTCCTGCTTGGCGCTATAGTCTTGCAAGAAACCTGCCACTTGAACAGGGTCACGGAGAGCGCAGACTGGCTGTACAGACCAACCTCTGCGCTGCATCCGCGGCAGAGGACGTGCACATATTTCGTCGACAGCTCGTCTTCCATGGCCTGGGCGCTGGTGCTGAATGATGCCCCTGAGGAAGAGGACGAAAACTGAGGCACGTGTAAGCAAGCGAATCGGCAGCTTGATGCATTGGATACACTGCGCCCTCGGGAAAAGAAGAGGGGAATGTGCCTCCTTTAATCTCCCGAATGCCACGACTCTGGATATCTGGATTGAAGAGGAGGTAACCTTTTCAGCCGTACCCAGGGACCCGTCCTCGCTCGCGTGGGGAGGGTCCACCAAGGACAGCTGCCCACAAAGTGGGAACGGTGATGATGCTCGCTTTTGGGGAATTGTATCGGTGACCACGCCATTGATTGGCTCTCAGCGCCGGCCTGGCCACCTTCTCTTTTCCCGATGCTCGATGACGGGGGGAAGCGCTAAATGAAATCGCAGGACACTTGACGAAACTCACCAGCAGATTGTTGCAGTCCGATTCAGAGAGCATGAACAAGGTTATGTCCACGAAGCCGATACCTGGCCGCGCGGTGATGGTACTGTTTGCCCCGTAGCCCCTATTTGCAAGCCCTTCGTCCTCTGGGCTGCTGTGGTCATGCGGTTTATGGCAGTGCCAAAACTCCATCATCTCAGCCCAGTTTTCGCTCGGCAGGTCTTGCCATGCCTTGACCTGGCCCCTCTGCACGAAGCCGCTTCCGCACCCTCTGCAGCTGATGGGGGAACCCGCCTTCAAGTCAACCGAGCTCCACGGAACGGCCTGGCTTTCGGGTGCGGAGCGCAAGGCACCGGCCTCGGCAGTCGACACTGGCAGCCTCCAGCCCAGCTCTGAGCCAGCTGCCTTGGGCACTGCGGGCGCTGCAGACGTCGTGACGGTCGCGGGCAGATCCACGACCTCATAGCAGCCCTGGTGAGAGATGCGGAGACGGCGGCCTTCATCGACAACCTCTGCCGATGTCGTCGCGTCCGAGGGCGAGGGAAGGGCGGCCCCGACAGACACCTGTCGTATGTTTGGCAAAAGCTCCGCATATATCGAGATACCCGTGGCGGACTTTGGCGCCGCCATGGCCTCTGCCCTGGCGATACGAGTGCGAGAGGCAGAGTGGAAGGATTGGTTGGGGATGAATGAATGCGTCGCGGAATCACCTGTCCACCGTACTGTAATTTACCCACCTACCTAGTCAAGGCCTGTACTTTTCCTCTCCTCCCTTCCAGGTTCTCAGGCACGGCCCCACCTCTGACGAGATGCTTTGTACCCATATACTTTGTACCTCTTCACCACTCCGTCCTCTTCTCCACCCGCTTTCCCAACGCGTGGGGACCTCATTCCATCCGTGAATAGTGTCCGATTGCACTCCCGAGAGCGAAAGAACAAAGAACAAAAGGGACAAGAAAGTGGCGGAATCTTGGCAAGAGGACAAAACTCAGGGGGAAAATGGCAGGAATCCTGTCCTACGTCCCCGTCGCGGGCAGACTCGTGGGATCATCTCAGCCAAGACTCGGATTCGTCAACATCCCTCCAGCCCAGGTTCACCAGATAGAGACCAATCCGGACCGGCGGGCTCGATGCCTCAAGCACCTACTCAAGGCAAACCACGTCAACTACTCCATCGTGTATAACAATCTCCTCTCCGTCAACCACAGCCCACACCTCCTCAGCACCGCCTACCTCCTCGGCGCCAGCGAAGCCCAGCTTCACGCCCTCTATGAAGACGGCATCAAGGGCCTGGAACCATGGAAGCCGTCTCCAGCTGAGATTGTAGACCTGGACTGGGTCGACTTTCTTGGAGACAAGTGGTACCAGAGGGCCTATGTCGACTTCTTCGAAGACAAGCTTGCAATGACGTTTGCCTACGACTGGAAGCAAGAGGCGGAGCACTTTCTATTCAGCGGCGAAAAGCCCTTGGTTCACGGGCTGATAGGCGGCCGTATGATACTTGGACACCCTTGAGCTGGCTCAGGAAGCTGACTTGCCTTAGTTGGACACTCGCTCGTTCATCTGGGTTATGCGTACGAAATGGACTGCAAAGAAGTTGGCATGGAAGCCCTCGGCTTGGCCTGTGTTGAGTATGACTTTCTCCACAAGTATTTCGACGACGCCTCTTACACGAAGCCGTGCACGCTTGCCTCGGGCTCACCATTGGATCTGCTCACGAAAATGTCTGAGGACAAGAGGTTCGACGAGCTGCCCAAGAACATCGATGCGGGCCAGCTCGAGGCTCTCTTCGAAAAGCACGAGGATCTCATAATGGAATACTGGAACGCCTGGGAACTGGATGAGCTGGCGCAACAGTTTCAACAATCTCAGGAAGCAGCCGTCTCGCTGGCGGTCGCCACGGTCGGACCAGACACACAGACGTACGACTTTCTCCTTGCGCATCTGCTGACCGCTAGCCACGCGGCTCGGATACTACTGCCATTCTTCCCTCCCCAACATCACACCACCCTCGTCCGGGAATGGTGGCTCCTTGCCATCATCGTTTTCATCATCAAAGGGCGGCCACGACCAAAGCCGGATAACATTCAAAAAGAACTCGGCGGCAAAGACTGGAAATACGTGGACAACCAAGCTCTCACTTCTCGGTGGTCGACCGACGCTCAATACATCAAAGGTGGGAGAATCCTCTGCTACACTTGGAACAACTGAGAGCTCACAGAGACACAGCGATTCGGGCCATGAGGGAAGCTTCCATGACTTGGGGGGACGCGCAGCAAGAATACATCAGGGCTGCTGTAACATTTGTGGATAACTTTGGGGGGTGGAAATTTTGAAGTTACTGGCTACAACGTGTCGATCCAGATGTTTATTGATGCCGTATATCAAGCACGTGGACTGTCTTGTGTCAGTTGGCGTGATGGGAGGCCTGCGGTGATAGAATCGTCTACCAAAAGTATAAAGGACGAAGTTCTCAAAGGCAATCAAGGAATGAATTCGCCTCCTGTCTATCTCGGGACACATCTGTGACCTAATGGCGTACTTTGAGCCGCGTATCTGGGATATAATAGCGAAGACGCTTGCTATACAGTACGGCGAACTACGCCGGGGAGGAGATACAGTGCCAATGTGGTCATACTGACCTGTAGGCGCACAGTACCTAGTGGTGGGTCCGGTAAGCCACAACAAGCAGTCGACTACCTCGATCCCCCATCATTCACTAATGCCCGCTTGTCCGGGGAGTACCGGGCTTGCCATCCTACCGTTTCGCTCGATCCGGCACGAAACCCCGATAAAGCCAGGGTATTTCCGCATGGAAGCCCAACAACACAAATGCTCCAGTCGCGGTAATGGCACCGCCAGCGAAGCGCCGCAGGCGGAACCCCGTTGATGACGACGACGACGACGATGACGACGAACAGCCTCGAACCAATACCTTGGCCAACTACCTCGTCACATCCCCGACCTCGACTGCCAGTAGCCGAATCCAAACAGCGTCGCCCAGTCCTGTCAAGAAGGGCGTCGGCTCCGGCGAGCCTTCTGCCATCACGACCCCGAAGAAGGCCCGCAGAGCACCGCTGCAAAAGAATGGCGCAAGTATCAGTCCTAAGAAACTCCGGGCCAGTGGCAAAGCCGAAGATAGGGGAAAGACGGCAGACTTGAAGACCTTGTTCTCGAATCAGGCTCAGCGGGCGACAAGGACGGGCTTTGGAATCGACAAGAGGAACGCTCCAATCGAAGACATAATCAGTGACCCAATCAGTGACCCCATTTCCGAGGAGGACGAGATATCCGAGCTCAAGACTAGCTCCTCCAGCCTAGTCGGCCAGCACGTCAAGAAGCGCTTGAGAAAGGGGGCCGAAGTGGCCTCTGCTGAAGCACCCAACGCGAGCCAAAGGTTTCTCAGGCCGCCAAAAGCTCCTGGCTTAGTGGTGAATGACGACGACCTGCGACCGTGGTCTGAGCGGTTTGGTCCTCGGAACCTCGACGAGCTCGCAGTACATAAGAAGAAGGTCGCGGACGTCCGGAGATGGCTGGAAGATGTTATCGCAGGCCAGATGCGACAGCGAATCCTCATCCTGAAGGGTGCCGCGGGCTCTGGCAAAACCACGACGGTACGACTGCTTGCCCAGGACATGGGTTGTGAGCTCCTGGAGTGGAAGAACCCCGCGGGATCGTCAGCGCTTGGCTTTGTGTCAACCTCGGCCCAGTTTGACGAGTTTCTGGGGCGAGGGGGCAAGTTTGGGACCCTGGATTTGGAAGATCCATCAACCCCCTCAGCCCCCAGCAGCTTCAATGGGGCTGCTCAGGACCAGACCAAGAGGATGATACTCGTTGAGGAATTTCCAAACACCTTTTCGCGATCTTCCTCGGCCTTGGCTTCCTTTCGAAAATCCATTCTTCAGTATCTCGCAGCGCACACTCCATCTCGGCCATCGTTCGGCCGGAACACACAGAGAGAACCTACCAACCCCATTGTTCTGGTCATCTCGGAAACTTTGTTGACTACGACATCGGCATCGGCGGACAGCCTGACTGCTCATCGACTGCTCGGGCCTGAGATCCTCCGGCATCCCGGCGTGACCGTCATTGAGTTCAACCCTGTTGCCCCCTCGATTCTGACCAAGGCTCTGGAGCTCATTGTTCAGAAAGAGGCTCGCAAGTCTGGTCGCCGGAGGACGCCAGGGCCACTGGTACTGAAGCGGCTCGGCGAAATTGGAGACATTCGCAATGCCCTGTCGTCCCTCGAGTTTCTTTGCCTCAAGGGAGACCAAGAGGTGGACTGGGGCGCCAAGGTGACATTTACGAAGCAGAAGCGGGGCGTACGAGACGCAATCGGCCTGACGGAGGGCGAAGCGGAGAGCCTCGAGTCCGTATCTCAGCGCGAGGCTAGCCTCGGAATCTTTCACGCGGTTGGCAAAGTGGTGTACAACAAGCGAGACGAGGCGCCTCCTCTGGGCGACACGGTTGAGAACTTGCCGGCGTACTTGGCGCAGTACGCGCGGCCCAAGAGGTCTCAGGTCGCTGTCGACTCCCTCATTGACGAGATGGGAACCGATACGCATACTTTCATCTCGGCTCTGCACGAAAACTACATCTTGTCCTGCGAGAGCACGGGACCGATGGACCTGTCGACGTCCATGGACTACATCAACAAATGCGTCGAGTACCTCTCTCTCGGCGACCTGCTCTCCCCGTCTCGAGATGTCTTCTTTGGCGGAAGTCGTGCGGGCTTTTCCGGGCGAGACTCTGGTAGCCACCACCTCCGGCAGGACGAGATGACGTTCCAGGTCGCCGTGAGGGGAATGCTTTTCTCGCTACCGCACCCCGTCAAGCGGAAAACGAAGTCGGCGTCCAAGGGCAGCGATGCGTTCAAGATGTTCTACCCGACGGGCTTGAAGCTGTGGAGGGAGAAGGAGGAACTCGAGGGCCTCGTCGAGCTGTGGTCGTCCAAGCTGCTCAAGGGAGAGAAGGCGCTGCCGACCCAGGACCTGACGGACGGCGCAAACGCCTTTCGGAAGTCGCGGAAATCATCGTCCGGGGCTTCCTCGTGGATGCAGCGGCAACAGCAGGGCAAGGCCAGCGAACCCAAGGAGGACGCGCAGGACACACCGCCGCCGCTGCTGTCGCTCGGCAGCGCCGCCCGGCGCGAGATGCTCCTCGACCGCCTTCCCTACATGGCGCATGTAGCTCGCGCCCGCAAGACGGGCGGTATCCGCCTGCGCGACCTCGAGAAGGTCGTTTCCTTCCACGGTGTCGCCACCCCCACGGATGAGGGATCAGACGCCGATGCCGACGACGACGCGGCCGCTCCGTCGGGCGAGGCCTGGGCGACGGACCGGCCATCGGAGGAGGCAACGCCGCGCAAGAAGAGCGCCGGCATCAAGGCTGGCGCCGTGTCGGGCTTGCTGGCGCAAACGTTGGTATTGAGCGATGATGACATCGAAGACTAGGCGGGGCGACTTCATTTGCTCCTTTTATTCTGTCCTGGGTCTTTTTGGCTGCTGTGTAACGATGACCACGTTGGCCTTAGAGGGGAAACTACCGTATTAAGGGGAGTATTGCTATTCGGCTAAGTAGAAATCTCTATTCGGCTAAGTGGCCCTTGCGGCCCCCACTAAGATTTTCCGCGCCTACGCGGCCACACGCTATTTGCCTGCAGGCGTATAGCAGCGAGGAAACATTCGTAGAGATTAATTTTTCCCCCTCTCAACGCCTCGTGCCTTTATCAACGCCTCGTGCCTCTATCGATTATGGATATCCTATTCCTTCTTAACCCGCCGCCCGACGAGCCTGCCGACGAGCCTGCCGACGAGCCTACCGACGAGCTAGCCGGCGAGCTTGATAAATTTAATAAACCTAACGAGCGTTAAATCCCTCCCTTACCGCCCTCGCTAGCCTTTAACTTATTCGATGAGCTCTACGCCTTCCTCTAAGCCTTCTATCGCGAGAACGGCGCCGCCCTCGTTAAGCGTAGGGGCTAGGGTAAGCGCGAGGTTAACGGGGTAACTTAATTTATAGGCTATATATTGATCTATAATCGTAGGCGTAAGCGGGCCTCTAAGAGCGTCGGTCTTCGTAAGGCTTCGACCTAGAAAATAGACTATACCTTTAAAATTATAGCGTTAGCGAAAGAAAGCTCTAACTAGAAGTAGACTTTCCGCGTTAACGGTCGTTATAACTACGGGCAGTTAATTAACCTATCGGTATATAGCATCTATCGCTAGCGGACCTTATTATAGTAAGAGCTCGAGCGAAGCCTTTCTAAGTATCGTGCCCTCCTAGCCCGTAAGATAACCTTAATTATTAAGGATATAACTAATAAAGAGACCTTCTTTTAATAACGGGATATTTATAACGATCGTTAGAAGATTCGTACTATAGCCCTTAGCGGTAAGACTACTACGTAGACCTTTATTAACTACCTCTAGCGCGGCGGCCTTAAGTATATAGTTAAATTTAGCGATAACGATAAGTAAAAGGTTAAGGCCCTCTTCTAGACCTACCCTTAGTATAAGTAGATATAGAAGCGGTTTCCGGAAGTCTTAGGACTTAATAATATATATAAAACAAACTACTTTAAGATATATCTCTTCTAGGCTACTAGAGTTACTAATTAGCGGTCTATCGCTAACTTTATATTCGGCCTTATTAATATAGAGAAGGAGGAAGGGTTTTAATAGCTTTATAACCGCTTTAACGAGCTTTAAATTAAGGTTAGGGCCCTAGCGCCGACTATAGTTATTATAGATAAGGAAAAAGCCCTTAAAAATATACTCTTACGCGTTTTCCCTTCCTAATAATAGTAACTTTACGTCTATTATATTAACGCTAATATTAACGCGAAAATTAAGTTACGTTAAAAGGAGCCTAGCGGCGTTAATAATACTAATAATACTAATAATACTAACGCTAACGCTAACGCTAATAGTACGAACGATCCTACTAATATCTTCTATAGTTAAGTCGCTATATAATAAGAAGCTAAAGAGGAAGCTAAAGGTAAGATCTTAAGCGTATAACGTATATAACCTATATAGCTTAAAGACTATAGCCGCGAGGGTATATTTACTACTTAAAAGACTATTATCTACGCCCTAACTAAGGCAGGCTTCCTATTAGCTTAGTAAGCGCTTAATTAAAAGTATAGATAATACTAAGGCTATATCGTAAGATATATTTCTAAGGAATATATACTATAGCGTAAGTAGTAGGCTTATTACTATATTAGCCGCTATTATAACTTCGGCTAAAGGGTTAATAGCTTAGTTAAGACTACCTATAAAGATATAAAGTTATATTTACTTACTAGTACCGGCGATCTCTTCTACCTTTATAACGCCCTTAAATAAATACTTATAAATAAAGAACGCTACTATATTTAAGAGGCAGCTCGCTAGAAGGCATAGTAGCGGCTTCTTTATCTTAGCTAAAAATAGCTAGGTAGGCTAAACGTTAAAGTTACCTATTAAGCGGTTAACCTCCTTACTAAGTAATACCGACTTACCTTAGCCGCGATGCCCTTAAAGCTAAGGTAAAGATAAGAGTAAGGGTAAGAGCGGGAGCTACGGCCGCTGCCTTCTTATATAAGTCGATTTATATAGTAGTATAGGCTTCCTTATACCTATACGATCTTTTAATGCCTTTAAGCTAACGTTCCGCTTATAAAGTATAATATTTACCCTTAGTAGTAGCTTAAGAAGCCTTTAGTAAAGACCTACCTTATTTTCTATATAAATTATACTAATCTTTATCTATAGGACCTTAACGAGCTACTTTTTTAAATCTAAGATCTTAATATTATTTAAAACCTTTATAGCTAGCCTCGCGTAGCTAAAAACACTCGCTTACTTATACCTTAAGACCTATAGCTTAGCTAGGACTAAGTTAACGATACCCTCGAGCCCGACTTATAGCCTACCTCGCTATAAGAGAATATATATTATAGTATAATTAGTTAGGTAGTAGAGATAGCTAAAGGTACTACGCTATATATATTATATTCTCCTTATTATAAGACTAAAGCTTATAAGAAGAAGGATTTTTCCTCTTTTTTTAAAATAGTAAGTAGTCTATAATATATAAGTAAGGTAAGTATAATTCCTTACTAATACCCTACTAATATATTAGTACTATATACCTAAGTACTTTATTAGCTTATACCTCTTAGTAGCGCTCTTATAATTATCTCCCTTTTTATATAGACGTCTTAGCTATATCTTAAATATATATTACTTTCGCTATACTATATATATTTAGTAAGAAAGAGAGGTAGTTTTAGTTATATATCGCGTATATATACCTATATAAGTATATATTAGTCTACGCTTTATAACGTTAATAGTTATTATACTAGTAGTTACCGCTAAGTAACCGTTATAGTATCGCCTATATATCGGCCGCGTAATTATAATATAAAGAGCGTATATATATATATCTCTTACTTCTTTTATTTTCTTTTCTTCTTTAACTCTTCTACTTATAATTACTATAAAGTTTTATACCTTTTTTTATTAATCCCTTATACCTTTTTATATTACTTTTTATTAACGATTTATTAATAATAATACCTCTTACGCTAAAGAAGATAAAGAACTATAATGCTAATTTCTTATACTATATATAAGAGTAAGTAGTAGTAGGTTTACCTTTAAAGTATAAGCGATTAGCCTAAAAGTCTTATAGTAACGCTAGTTCCCCTTTAGTAAAGAAAGCTAAGAAAAGTATAAGGGAATCTTAGTCTTAAGAGACTTTTAGTCTAAGACCTAACGTTAATAAGGGTCGCGCCCTTATTACCTTACTAAATACCTTAACTTTAACTATTAATAAGCCTACCTTTATAAGCTAGGAAACTTATAAGTTTATTACCTTTATTAACGATACTAATACTAGTAAGGAGATTATACTTAAGCGCTCTTAGGTAAGTACTAATAACTTAACTACTCTATCTTAATAGGGCGGCTCTAGCTAATAAGAGATTATTACCTAGGCCGCTCCTTAAAATAAGTAAGCTAATATTAATAATAAGGCCTAGCTAAATAAGGGCTAAGATTATCTTAATACTTAGCTAAATAAAGGCTAAGATAATAATAATAGTAATAATAGAGATAGCCGCGATTTAACTCCTTTTACTAATAAACCTAAGAATAGCGGCGCTAAGGATAAGGGTACCTAGGTAGCGGTATAAGGCGGTCGCGCTCCTATAAAGAAGCGTACTTAATCTAAGGCTAAAGCCTACTTAGTTAGGGCTTAAGGGGTTATCCCTTATAAGCTTTAGTATATATATTATTTTAGGACGGTTATTAAGGAGTATAGTATAACTAAGCCTAAGCTTATTAAGGTACTCTTAATTAGCTATATTTTCTTAGGGGTTTCCTTAACGCGCTATAAGTAGTATTATAGATATACCGCGACCTATAATTAAGTAAGTTTCCCTTTAACTTTAAATATTATAATTAATAAGCTAATCTTTTTTAAGGCTACTACTTTTATATTTAGTAACTATTATAGGCTACGCCCGCGGAAGGCTAAGGCTGCGCTATAGCGACCGCACCGAAGTTAGGCCGAAGTAGACCTACGCACGGGCAGAGCTCGACCCGAACTTAGGCCGAATAGCACCTAAACACGGGTCGAGCTAGGGACCAGGGAAGGCAGATAACTATCGCGACTAAGATAGAGTTTTCCTCCTCTTTCCTTAGCTTTAGATAAATAATTATTCGGCCCCGTACTACTATACTAAGTATACGCCGGCCCTTAATATATCTAAAGCTCCTTTTAGATAAGGCTATAAAGCCTAGAGAGAGATCGGACTAAAAGGATATAATACGTATATCCTAACGACCTAGAGGAGGGAGAATAGGCCTAAGGACGGCAGGGAGCAGCGACGGGAGGGCTAGACGCCCGGCTAACGATAGAGTAAGCGATACTCTCGCTATAGGTAGGAGAGGTAGAGATAAGGCATTAGGTAATATAGAGCTAACTATAGATATAGGAACTAATTAGCTAGATTAAGAGGATATACTAAAGGATAGATAAACCGATATAGACGGGTATATAGGAGGGGGCTAAGGGCGGGGTAGGTGGTATAATGCCGCCCTTAGGGGCAACGGGGGAGGCAGCGACGCCTACGACCGAGGGGGAGGTAGTAAGGAAGAATAGCTATAGGAAGCCTCTCCCGAGCCTAGGAAAATTCGACGGACAACGACGGCACTATACCCTATAGGCACGATATATATAGGAGAAGTGCGAGATCGACGAAGAATTCTTCTCGAGCTTAAGGGAAATCTTCTACTTTATCTATAACTACCTAGACGCCGGGCTATAATAAACGGTCGCTATATACTACGGAATAAGGGCGGAGAGGGGCTATAACTAGAAGGAATTCCTAAAGTACCTCGACTTAATCTACCTTAACGTAGATATCTAGTTACGCGCGGCGGCGGCGATCTAGATAATAAAATAAGGGGAAGGTTAAACGTTTATAGCGTTCCTCCTAAAGTTTAAGTAGAGACTCTTTAAGGCCGGAGGCGGGTCCTAGCTATACGACGTTTAGATCGTCTTCTTAGAGGGGGCTCTAGGAATCCGGCTCTGCGAGGTATTAGCTATAGTCGACCTCCCTATATTAAGCTTCGCCGCCTATACTAACCGGGTAGCATAAATAGCGGCTAAGCTAGAGAGGGTCTAGTAAATAAGATAACCCCCCCTAAACTAAAGGAGACTAGCCGATATATACCCCTAGGAAAGGAAGGATAAAGACAGGGATACCTTAATAACCGGTATTAACGCCCTAGATAAATAAAGGGAGGGGTAGAGCTAGCTAGAGAATTAGACGTACTTTAACTATAGAGTTAAAGGATATATCGCGCTCTATTATAAGAAGAGGAGATAGGAAACTTAGAGGGTAGGCGTAATAAAGGAAGAGAGGAACGCTAAGGATAATAATAACTTAGAAAAAGGGGAACCCTAGCGTAAAGTTAGGCGCTAAGGGTAAAAGAAAAATAGTAAGAAGCTTAAAAGTTAATAAGGGACTATCTTACGCTAGGCCTAGTAATACTAAGGATAAGTATTAATAGGAAGAAGGGACTTAACGCGCTCGTAGATACCGGCTATAATTACTATACCGTAGTAAGCGAGAGGGTAGTAAAGAAGCTACGGATGCCCCTCGCCGATAAAAGGAGAAGATAACTAAGGCCGTTCTTAAAGGATACCCTAGCCCTATAGACGAAAGGAATCGTAGTATTCGAGATAGATATTAATAGATATATAGAGTAGACCTTCGCGTATATAGTCCCTAGGCTAAGCTATAACGTGTTCCTAGGAAGGCTATAGATAAAGAAGAACTAAGTAATATACGATATAGCGGGGGATCGGATTCGGCACGGTAAGGCTAAGATCTAGATAGGCCTATAGGGATCGGAAGTAATAAGGAGAGTAGAATAGATCTAAGGGGCAAAGATCGTTAGCGCGGTAGTATTCGTAGCGGAATATCGGAGGAAGAGGGCGGTAAGGGACGATAAGGGAAGGCGGAGGATAGTCGATATCCGGGCAATTACGATAAATGTTATATAGAGAGAGCACTCTAGCTAAAGACGGCGGTAGACCTAGCGGACCACGTCCCGAAGTAGGCGCTAAACGTATACCTAGACCTCTTTATACTAGAGAAGGCGTTAGAGATGCCCCTATATAGGCTAGGGGTAGACTATAAGATTAACCTAATACTAGATAAAGATAGGGTAGAGCCCCCCCTACCGTAAGGACCCCTCTACGATATATCGAGGGAAGAACTCTTAGTGCTAAGGAAGACCCTAAGCGAGTTAATAGAGGTAGACCTAATCCGCCCGAGTAGCTCCTTAGCCGCGGCCTTAGTACTCTTTACCTAAAAGTTAGATAGTCGCTTACGATTTTACTGCGACTACCGGGCCCTAAACGCGATTACGAAGAGGGATAGGTACGCGCTACCCCTAATTATAGAGATACTATAGACACTCGCGAAGGTAAAGTAGTTTATAAAGCTCGACGTTATAGCGGCGTTCTATAAGATCTAGATAGTAGAGGGCTATAAGTTTAAGATAGCCTTTCGGATAAGGTTCGGATTATTCGAGTAGTAGGTATACCTATTTAGCTTAACGGGGACGCTAGCTACTTTCTAACGATATATTAATAAGGTACTAAGGGAATACCTATACGAGTTCGTTATAGCGTATATAAATAACGTCTTAATTTACTTATCGGGGTCTCTCTAGGACTACTAAGAGAAGGTAGCGAGGGTACTCTAAAAGCTATAAGAGGCGGGCCTAATATTAGACCTAAGGAAGTACGACTTCGTAATAAAGGAGGTAAAGTACCTAGGCTTTATCGTATAAGTAGGGGGTAAGGTTCGATGCGACTTAGAGAAGATCTAGGTAATACGGACGTAGCGGGCACCCTAGAACGTAAGAGGGGTCCGGAGCTTCCTCGGCTTCGCGAATTACTACCGGGCCTTTATACTACTCTACGCGGAGGCATTAGTATACCTAGATAGCCTTTATAAGAAGGGCGCGATCTTTAAGTAGACGGATAAGCACTAAGTAGCGTTTAAGTTTATCTAGAACGCTTTCTATAACGCCTTAGTACTATAACTCTATAACCTAGAGAGAGAAATATACCTAAAGGCGGACTATTCTAGATACGCGATAGGGGGGGCGCTAATATAGGTAGGGCTAGATAGTATACGATACCTAGTAGGATTCTTCTTAAAGAGACTAAACCTAGCGGAGTATAACTACTTAATCTACGATAAGGAGATACTCGTAATTATATAGTGCCTAGACTTCTAGGGAGTAGAACTCTAGAACGTACCCGCCTTTATAGTACTAACCGACTATAATAACTTAAGGTACTTTATAATAAAGAAGAAGTTAAATAAGAGATAAAGCTAATAGGCGATAGAGCTTATATCCTATAACTTTATACTAGAGTTCCGGCTAAGGAGGCTAGCGGCGGTGCCCGACGCGCTATCCTACCGTAAGTAGGATCGGCCGGCGGGCGAAACGGACGAAAGGGAGATAGGGCGGGTAGTCTAGATAATTCTAGAGACCGTATACCCGCGGGGCCGCCTAGTCCCCGCCGGGGGCCGATACGCCGACCTACTAGGACGCTTAATATAAAATAGGGCGGTAGTAGCGGCGCTATTAGTAGGCGGGGGAGGGGTAGGTACGATAGCGTATATTAGCGGAGTAGGGGAGCCTATTAGACGACCTAAGGAGGAGGCGAATAGGGGCGATAACCGACTAGAACTCGACCCGAACTTAGGCCGAAATATACCCTAGGAATAGGCTAACCCCGCACTAGTGTTCGACGACTAAGAGCTATAGAAGAAATAGATAGAGGCGCTAGGAAAAGACGAGGAATACTAGGTGGTATTCTAAGTAGTACGTAAAGGGGAGAGATCGCTAGCACTAAAATAGCAGCTAAAGGTATAGCTAAGCGAATATACGATCGATATTAGGAGACGGTTACGCTTTTAAGAGAGGCTATAGGTACTAGGGAAACCGAAGCACGATAAAGGAGAGGGGGGCAAGGAATAGGATATACTTTAGGTATAGATAGCCTAATAAACGTATAACTTAACGGCGGTAGGACACCTAAGGAGAGAGGGGACCCTAGCGATACTAGCCCGAGAATTCTTCTAGCCCGGCTAGTCGGCGACGGTAAGGCGGCTCGTCGCGAACTACGGACTATATAGGAGGGGGTATATATAGAGGCAACTCTAAAAGGGACTCCTAAAGCCCCTACTACCGCTATCTTAACCGTTCGTATACCTATCGATAGATTTTATAGTCGAACTACCGCTAACTAAGATAGAAGGCGCGAGGTACCTTTAGGTAATTACGGACCGACTAATAAAGGCGGTAACGCTTAAAGCGATGCCGATAATAGGGGTAGTAGTATACGCGACGAGATTCCTCTAGGCTTACTTCTACTTTTATAGGATACCGAGGTCGATTATATCGGATAGAGGGATAAACTAAATAGGAAGCTTTTAGAGGGAGTTCTATAGATAAACGGGAGTATAAAGGAAGTTAAGTTTAGTATACTACCTATAGACGGACGGGTCGACTAAGCGCGCGAACTAAGAAGTATAGGCCTACCTTTAAGCGTACGTTTACTATAGCTAGGACGACTAAGGAGCGTAGCTACCGTACGTATAAGCCGTATTAAATAACCGCGTAGCGTCGATAATAAGCGTAAGCCCGTTCTTCGCGACGTATAGATACGATATCGAGCCGGTCTAAAGAGCGAGGGAGGAGGGGCCGCTAGCGCTAGAAGTAAGGGGGGTAAAGGAGCTCGCTTAAAGGATAAGAGAGGTAACCGACTTCCTATAAACCGCTATTATCGCGGCGTAGGTAAGATAAGAAGAGACAGCGAACTAAAGGAGAGCCTTAGTAGAGAGGTTCGAGGTAGGCGATAAGGTATAGGTAGATATAGCTAAATATATAACTAACCGGCTATATAGGAAGCTTAACTAGCTATACTAGAAGTATACTATAATAAAGGTAGTAAGCCTATATATAGTAGAGCTCGATATACTAAGGAGGGTATATAAGAGGCTCTATATAAAATTCCTCCGCTAGGCGGCAGAGAACCTACTACCCGGATAGGTAGTCGACGACTATTAACCGCTACTAGTAATCGGGGAGGACGATAAGCCTAAATATATCGTCGAGGAGATCTAGCGAGCGCGGTAAAAGTAAAGGGGGAGGGGCAGATAATAATAGGTGCTCGTAAAATAGTAAGGGTATATAAACCTATTATAGTACCCGCTAGACGACTTCTAGGAGACGTAAGCCCTAGAGGGATTCGAGAGATAGTAGGGAAACGCGAGGGAGAACGATAAAGGAAGGGCAAGAGAAAGGGATAAAAAGGAAGGCGGAGGATAAGGAAGGGGAAATAAAGGATAGAAGGGAGAGAAAGAGAAAGAGGTAAAGGATAGGAGACGCTTATTAAAGATTAAGGAAAAGATAGAGAGAAACTATAGTACTAAAAGGAAACGATAAAGGATAGATAGGGGATAAATATAAGACGGATAGCGATAAAGGATAGATAAGGATAAGGATAAGGGTAAGATATAATAAGATAAGATATAGATATAGTAGGATATACTAAGGACACCGACTTAATTTTAACCGACTATAGACGCCCCTTAACTACCGCCTAATTACTCTAAGATATTAAGGTATATCTAGGCCTAGCGCGTAGATATAGCGGCGCGGGTAAGCTTAGTATACTAGAACGATAGTTAGAGACAAACGGTAGGATAGGGTCGGAGGGGGAACGGAGTATATATATAAGGGTCGCTCTAGTAGTCGTCGAATATCCTTTAGGACGTATAGTCCTAGAGGGCGTTAGTAGCAGCGATCGTATCCCTAATATACTACTATCGTATTAGCGTCTTATCGAATAAAGTTAAGGGAGAGTAATAGATAGGAAGGTAGCGTAATCCGGCGTAGGCGTAGGCGAAGTAGTTACGAGTACGCGGCGACGCCTAATTCTAGTAGGCACTATACTACGTCTCGACGCTCGGCGACGTTATCCGGCCTATATAGGCGAGATAGGGTAGCCGCTATATAGTAGTGCTATAGGTCGCGCTACGCTTCCTAGGAGATATAGGCGGACGCGTCGACTAGCGCGAGGGCGGTAGAGTATAGTCGCCCGGCGTGCTAGGAGGCGGGGTGCCGCTACGCGGAGTAGAGAAGCCGGCGGGCGTGTAAGGGCCCGCGGTAGTTATAATATAGCGCGGCGCGGCGATAGAAGTTAGGTAGAGTAGGGGCGCGTACGCGGAGGGAGTAAAGCTTAAAGGAGGAAAAAGAAGACAAGGGAGAGAGGGGATAAAAGAGGGGTATTTATATATAGCGGGGTATACGTATAGTTAGTAAGGTATAGGGGTATATACGCGGAGGAGGGAAAGATAAGGCGGAACGAGCGTATAAAAGGGCGGTATATAAAGGGATAGGGCGAGCGTAAGGCGGAAGGAAGCGACCGCGCGCGCTAAGAAAAAGGGGGATAGCGATAACGAAAGGGCGGTAGGAGAGGAATAAGGGCACTACCGATAAGAGGGGGAGAGCGGGGGTAGTATTACGGGCTACGCCCGCGGAAGGCTAAGGCTATACTATAGCGACTATACTAAAGTCAGGCTAAAGTAGACCTACGTATAGGTAGAGCTCGACCTAAACTTAGGCCGAATAGTACTTAAATATAAGTCGAGCTAAGGACTAAGAAAGGTAGATAACTATCGCGACTAAGATAGAGTTTTCCTCTTCTTTCCTTAGCTTTAGATAAATAATTATTTAGCCCTATACTACTATACTAAGTATACGCTAGCCCTTAATAGTAACTAAGCTAATATAGTCGCTATTATTAAGTACCTATATAAGTTTAATAAGTTAAAGACTAGTAATAAGGATATTAAGGATAATAGCTTAAATATAAGTATACTTATTTTTAAAGAAGCTAATTAGTACTATCTTACTATTATAGTATAGTATTTAGCTAAAGCTTTTAATACCGCTAAGACGGCCTATTATAAGTCCTTTAAGACTATAGGTATATAAAAGTTTATTATTATAAGTTTTATCTAACCCTTTTATTAGCGACCGCTTAATAATATATTAAGTTAAGCGTACTAACTATTATATATTAATTAATAAGCGCTATAAGCTTATTATTTACCTTAACCTTATACCCTTATTCGATATTACTTATATAAGCTTAAAGTACTAAGCCTAGGAATCTTAGTTAAAACTTTACTTTATTAATATTATAAAGTAAGTAAAGGTATATATATAGGTACCGTTTATAGGATAATATTAATAAGCTATATAAAGCTCTCTTATACGCGGCTAGCTTATATATATATATATAGGATCCGGCCCTCTATATATAACTATATAGCTTAGGCTATAGCCTAAGCCTATAACCTATAATAGTTAAAGACTCTTATATAATGCCCTTCCTTAAGCGCGGCGCGGCGTTACTTAATTAACGGCTTCTATACTATTAGGCCTATACCGCTAGCTCTACCCTACCCTTTCCTATTAATTATACTAGCCCTACTAGCCCTATTATCCCCGCGCCTATTAGCCTAGGTAGCCGGAACTAGGCTCTATACTTATCGGCCGGCTAGCTATTTAAATAGGGGCGCAACCTATTATATATGCCCTTAGGTAGCTAGCGGCCGGCCCGGACCTATATAAGCCTTAGGTTACCCGTTCCCTTAGCCTTAGGTAGCCTCCTTTACCTAAGGGTATATAAGGCGGTATCCCCCCCTTCTTCTTTCCTTTCCTTCTCCTCTTTCTTTAACTATAGTAATAGTAGTAATAAGTAAGTTCCGCTTTACTTAAGGCGTTAGTTTATTCTTAGCTATATAGGCCGCTTTATTAACGTATACTTATAGTAGTAGCTATAATAGTAATAATAGCCTTAATAATAATAACTTTAATTAGTAAGTTCTCTACCTTATAAAGTAAGAGGCCGTAATCTATAATACTAACTTCTACGATAAATATATCTACCTCCCCCTCCCTTACTTCCTCCTTCTCGGAGCGTATAGAGTCGTTCGTCGACGCCGTACTAGGCACGGCTAACGATAGCTCCGCCGCTGCCGCTGCTCCTACCCGCGCCCCCGCGACCGCGCCTACCGCCGCCGCCTCTACCTCTACTACGCTAGCCGCCCTTACGTCGCCCTTCTAAGTAACGACGCCGTCCCCGCCGCCGGCTATAACGCCCGGCCCCTCTACCCCCGCCTCCGCCTCTACTACCCCTATAAGTCCGCTACCTAGCGAGCGTAGTAGCTATTTTCCGCTAACTTCTTAAAGTATAAACGCTAAGTATAGGCCGGAGCCGCTTACGCGGCCCCCTATATACGGTATACGTTATAAGAGCTCTCCTACGCCGACTAAGTTAGGCGCCACTATAGCGGTAGTTATTATTAGTATACGTATACTAGCTATACTTATAAGGCGGCGCCTCTTATCTTACTTACTATAGCGTTAGCTTAGAAGGCTAGCGCGTATAGGTAGGTATAGGGGGCTACTAAGAAGCGCCTTACTACTACCGCCGCTACTTATTATAATCTCCGCGCCCTTAAGCGCTAAGGCCTTATCCTTAAGTAAGTTCCTCTCCTTTAGCTCTTTTACTTCTACTACTAACTCTCCTAGTACTAAGGATACTGCCTCCGTCGCCCTATTAGCGGTCCCCTTAGCCGTGCCCGCTACCGCCCCCGCTACTATTACTAGCTAGGCCCCCCTTACTCTTAGAGCCCCTAGAGCCGCCGCTACTACTAACTAGCTCGCGGGCTTAGAGGGCCGCCTAAGCGCCTTAGAGAGCGCTGCCGCCGCTAATAAGGTAGAGGAGGACGATAAGGATAAAGATAAGGACGATAATAAAGATAAGGAGTAGGTCTAGGTAGTCTAGGGGCTCTACTTTAAAATAAACACTATTTTTATCTCTACTTATATTATTACGCTTACGTTATTATAACTACCTACTTTACTTTACTTACTTTATAGTCTTAGCCTAAGCTACTATCGGTAGTCTACTAGTTTATTATTCTTATCTACTATTTTAAATAAGGCTTTAAACTTATTAAGGGCTATAGTTCCTATAAACTTATATATAGGTTCCTATATAAGGTCGAGATACCTACGCTACTTAACGAGGACCTCCTAGCGTTTTCTCTTATTAACCTTTTTTTAGCGCGCGGCCTATATCTCTTTAACCTTAAACTTATCCTCTCCCTCTATCTTAATTATAGGCGGTTAAGCGTCCGCTACTTCTTATCTAGGTAGCGGGTTAAAGGAAGCTCTATAAAGGAGGTCTATGTTAATCTTATTATAGACCCTTATTAAGAGACTATCGAGCTCTATAACCTATAGGCTAATAACCCTTTATACCGTAAACTTTATATATAGCTAGTTAAGCTTCTTTTTTAGCCGTGCTAACCTATAGTTACGGAGGTCTAGCTATACCTTATCTCTTACTATAAACCTATCTATTAAGGCCTTAGTCTTATTAGCGTGCCGCTCTTAATCTTATACCGCGGCGGCTATTATAGATTAATAATAATCTATAGTCTCCTATAGCTTTTATATAAACGTAGAAGCGCGGCCCTCTAGTAATAAATTACTATACTACTCCGCTACTATATCTATAGTAAAAGGAACTAGTAAGGGTAGTTCGAAGCTATATATTATAAAGAAAGGGGCTATCTTAATAGAGGTATATAGTCTACTATTTAATATAAGTTAAGCTATAAGTAGCTACTAGTCTTAGTCTACTTAGTTATAAGCTACGATAGCCTATAAGTAAGCCTACGCCTCTTAGTTAACCCTCTTAGGCCCTTTATTAGTCTATAAGTAATATACTATACTAAGTAGCTATATAATCTAAAGTAGCTAGTATAGGTACTACTAAAAGCGGCTAGTTTAATTCGATCCCTTATTACTTATAATAAAGGCTAGCTAGCTATATAAGCGGGCTTAGTACTATAAGAAGCGCTCTATATAGGACTTTATATTTATAGATAGTATTAGCTTTAATACTATAGACTTACTAAGTCGGTCCTTAATTACTTATATATAGCGGTTACCGCCTTTTATAAGTAGGAGGTCTATTATAAAGTCTATCTATATATATATATAGAACCGGTCGGGTACTAAAAGCTACTTAAGTAGCCCTTTAAGCTATGCCTTTTAAATCTTAGTATAGCTATAAATATCGTAGTTATAAAGGAAGTAGCGAACGTAGTACTATAAGAAGGGCTAGTAGAAATCCCTTATAAGGCCTACTACTATACCCTACCTACCTAGGTAGCCTATAATACTAAAGTTATAGACGAGCTAAACTAGCTTCCCTTAAAGCTCGTTTTATTTATCTAGCTCTAGTAGTCTATCCTTCTCCCTAGCTTCTATAGTATATAGCGCGCCCGGTACCTATAGTCTCCCCCGCTAACGTAGATACCCTTATAGGTCGATATAATAGTCGGCTACTTATACCTTTAGCTTTAGCTTTAGATCGAGGCGTTAAGCGCTAGACTTAATAGCGCGGCGTACGCTCTTATAAGTATAGTCTAGAGACGATATCCTATCCTATAAGCGCTAGAGGACCTTATCTTAGAATACCCGCACCGTACGCGCCCCTAGGCCGGTCTATCCCTCCTTACCGGGCTAAGGCAAAGGTATAAAGAAAGGCCTATCCGTTAGCGCTACGCCTTCCTTTACTAAGGAAGCTCCTATATAAGTCTATAGCGCTTCCTATAAGATAAGCTATAGATCTTAGGCCTCGATATCCGCTCCTATTAGCTAGTCCTAATCCCTTTAAGAAAGTATATCTAGGACTATAAAGTCCTACCTTAGCTAGTACTTAATCGAGAAGTTAAAGTATAAGAGATACTCTACTTAGCGGGCTTATTATTCTAAGAGGTACTAGCGGGTTATAAAGTACTTAAGATTCCTATAGTCTATAAGAACCTTAAAGCTTTTATAGCTCTAAAGCTCCGCTTACTATTACTTAAGGTAGCTAATAATCGCTAGTATCTCTTTATTATAAATAGCGTAATTCCGCTCTACTAAGGTTAGCTTATAAGAGTAGAAGGCTATTAGTTACTTCTACTTATCTACCTCTTAAAAGAGCGTTCCTTTAAGTACCTAGCCGCTATAGTCCGCTTTAACTAATATAAACTAGTCGAAGTCTTACTAAAGTAGTACTAAGGCCTATAAGAATAGGTCCTTAAGCGTATAAAACGCTCCTTTTTATATAGGCCCTTAATAAAAGGTAGTATATTTCCTAGTAATCTTATTTAAGGGACTTATAATATAGGAGAAGCCCTTAATAAATATCTTATAATAGTTCGCGAACCTAAGGAAGCTCTATATACTTATCTATATAATTAGGGCCGCTTAGTCTTAGATCGCTTAGATCTTTATAGGATCTACTTATATACCTATACCTACGTAGATAATAAAGCCTAGGTACTTAACCCTCTTAACCCTAAATTCGTACTTATCTAAGTTAAGGTAGAGCCTATAAAGTTAAAGGCGCTCTAAGACCCTTTATACTTTCTATATATAGTCCTTATAGGAGCCGCTTATATAGATAAGGATATTATCTATATATATAAAGGCGAACTTATCGAGGAAGTCTTAAAGTACGTTATTAATATAACGCTAAAAGGTAGTAGGCGCTCCTAAGAGGCCGAAGGGCGTTATAAGCTACTTAAATAAGCTATAGCGTATATAGAACGCTGTCTTTTACTCGTTACCCTCTAAGATCTATACCTTATAGAACGCTATAAGGAACGGTGTTCCTACTATAAATAAAGTAGCTATAATATACTCTCCCGATTATATAAGCTAATAAGTAGTATATTAATTATAGATAAAATCTTATCCTATAAAGTAAGAATCGCTTATTATTTTATATATTATTATATATTAAACGGGTTGCTACTTATCGTATAATCGGGAATCGAAGGAATAGAGCTAGCTTAGAATACTAGCTAAGACCTCTTAAGAATACCGGCACGACTAACCTCCTTTAAATATAAATATTAGTAGAACTAAGACACTTCTAGATTCACTTAAGGTATCACGGAATTCCCTAGTCTTAGGGCTATACGGCAGCCTAAATCTAGTCCTAAAAGGTTCTTCCGTTTAGCTATAATTATCTATATAAGATAGTATATCCGCTAGTAGATAGATAGAGAATTATTAACTTTAACACCTCTTTTATATACTAATATATTACTAATAAATTCTATTAAAAATCCTACCTTATACTCCTTCTTCCCCTTTATTACGTAGTCTTATATAATTTCTTAATTTCCTAATATTCCGCTTTTGCTTATATACCTTAAGAGGTTATAAGCCCGGCTTACTCCTTTTAAGCCGGGAAATTAACTTATACCTTTAAAATTCCTTATCGAAATACCCGATTAAAATTCCTTTTAAAAACCCCCCTAACGACTTCTTCTACCTTCCTACGCTCTTAAACTCCCGCCTAGACTTCTCGATCCCTACGAACGAAATAATACCGAATTTATATAAAATAGGTAGATAGAAAGAATATAAATTCTCTAGACTTAAGGGAAATTTAAATTATACTCTTTAAACTATAAGGATAAGAGCTATCCTTACTAAGGAAAAGCTTATCGCTACCTTAAAGCAAGAAAATTATATAAAGACTATAGAAGCTTTATCCTAGATTTTTCTTTAAGTTAAAGATAGCCCTGTAATATAAATTAAGCATTTAATAAATACTAAAGCTGCTTAGGATAAGCTTATAAAGCTATATAATCCGTCGAATTTCTCGTCGAATTATTTACTTATAAAGTAGCTCTTTAATCTTAGTCCCTTAGGCTCTAATTTAAAGAAATACCTTTATAAGGTAAAAGAAATCTACGAGGATTTAAAATCCTATAATATAGAAATTCTAAAAGTTATCCTTATAGCATGGATTCTTAATTGCCTTAATAAGGAATTTAGAAGCTATATTATAAATATTATATAGAGCCTTAAGTATAATTCTACGGCGTTTACCCTCGAATCCCTAATAGCTAGTCTTTTAGACGAAGCTAGAAGAATAGAGGATATAGGTAAATCTTCGGAGAAAGCCTTCTTAATATAAAGGAAGCCTTAGAAATCCTATAGAAATTCTACGGATACTCCTTATTATAAGGAATGCAAAAAACTAAGGCATTTTATAGTAAATTACTATAAATTATACCTAAATAAGGCGCCTACTTATTAGGTTTTAAATAAAGGAAAAAAGGACGATAGGACTTAAATTTCTAAGAAGAGAAAATCTTCTTCTTTATCTTCTTCTTCTAGGAAGAAATCCCCTTTTAGTAGTATTTCTACTACTAATAAAAGAAGGAAGGCTCGAATTATAGAGCTAGAGTCCGATTCGGACGATAGTAATAAGGTCTTAAATATAGCTTCGTAAGAAAATATAGACCTAGATATCGACCTTATAGACCTTTCTAGGGCTCCGACCCCTATATAAACGTCTAAGGATTTAGAGGTAATTTTAACCTCTATAAATACCCCTATAGTAGAAGCTAATAAAGACTCTCTTTTAGGACCTTTAAAAGCCTTAATTCCTAGAATAAAGGAATTAGTTTTAAAGGTAAGAGAAGGAGGATTTCCTAGTTATAAGAATAAAAGGATCTTTAATTTTATTTATAATACTAGAGCTACTAGGTATATAGTATTAAATAAAAATTTCCTTATTAACTATAAAGAAATTAAGTCTAAAGTTTACTAGGGAAAAGCTTCCTTTATATTAGTAAAGGAAAGGGGACTTAGTATTTAAGTTCCTATATAATAGTAAAAGGTATATCCTTCGAGACTACTTTTATATACTTAAATTAAGGGTAAATATACTATCCTAATCTTATTTTAATAATACCTATGCCTTAATAGGAGGAAATAAAGTCCTTTTATTAGATAATAAGGCTAAGGTCCTTACTAAAGGATTTCTTAGAAATAAATTATATTATATTCCTATAGAACCTTTATTAGAAAGCTAATTAATCCTTATTATATCTTTAAAGGCAAAGGATATAGATTTTTATACTTAGCACTTACGCTTAGGGTATATAAATAGTAGGGCGATTTTAGAAATATTAAAAAGATATAATAAGGATATAAAAATGCCTCTAAAAGAGGAAAATAAAATAAGGCAATACGAAATATATATTAGAGCTAAAGTAACGAATAAGGTTAATAAACAACCTTCGTATAAGTCTTATACCTATTTAAAAAAAATAGTATTAGATATTTAGGGGCTAATTAAAGTGCCTACTTATAATAAATATTACTATTATATTTCTTTCCTATACGTAGGAACCTAATATCTAGAAATATACCTTCTTCGAAAAAAGGGGGAAGCTCTAGATAGGTTCCTAGAATTTAAAAATAGGGTAGAAAATAACCCTAAAATACTAGGATTAAAGAAGCATTTTTTAATAATACTAAAGAATTTATATATAAAATAAAGCTCTATTACGAAAAAGAAGGGATTACCTTTAATTTTAGTCCTCTTAGGACGCTAGAATCTAATAGTAGAATAGAAAGAATAAATCGTACTATATTAGAAAAAGTACGAGCTCTTTTATTTACTACTAGGCTTCCTAAATATCTATAGGGAGAAGCTGTTTTAATAGCTACCTATTTATATAATAGATTACCGTATTCTACGATAGGATTTAAAAGTCTTATAAAAAAAAGGGATAATATAATACTACCCTTCGAGACCTTAAATAAAATTAAGACCTTTAGAAGCCTTATATATTATAAGAATAAAGACCTTAAAGATAAGCTAGATAATAGAGCTTTTAAGGGAATAATAGTAGGCTATTTAGAAAATATATATAAAATCTAGGATTTTACTAAGAGAAAGATTACTATCTTTAAAGATATTACTATACTAGAAAATAAATTTATAAAAAATCCAGAAATTTCTAGTAGTAATAATACCTTTAATTTTAATTCTATTCTAAATAAAAATAAGCTAGAAAGCTATATCCCTATAGAGGAAGCTACTAGAGAACCTAGAGATAAAAGTCCCTTGCCTTTTATAGAAGAAGAGTCTCTAAATAACGATCCTATTCCTACTATTAGTAAAATAGTAGTAGAATTACCTAAGAAGCTAGAAGGGTTCGATTCGGACTATATCGAATACCCTAACGTTAATTTATTTCTAAACTACGATTTTATAGAGTTAATTCTAGCTAGTATAGAAAATTAGGATCTAAAAGTTCTAAAGACCTATAAATAGGCAATAAATAGCCCTAAAGTAGTATATTAAAAAGAAGCTATAATTAAGGAAATTAGTTAGCTAATTAAATATAAAACTTAGGAATTTTCCTACCTCCTTAGGGATAAGGAGGCTATAGGAGGCCGCTAGGTCTATACTATTAAGAAGGATAGTTAAAATAATATAATAAAATATAAAGCCCGTTTTATAATATAAGGATTTAAGTAGATTTATAGCTTAGATTTCCTAGATACCTTTTCGACTACGGCTAGACCTAAATCTATTAGAATTCTACTTATTTTAGCTATTATCTATAAGTTCGAAGCTTTATAGATAGATATAATAAATGCCTTTATATATACCGATATAGATAGCGAAGTATATATCGATCTTCCTATAGGCTACGAAGAATACGCTTTTAAAGAATATTATTTAAAATATAGATTAGCTTATAGAGCTAAAGGAATTAAATTTATCGCGTACTCTATATACGTTAATTAACGCTATCGCTTATATCTAATAGGCGGCTATATCTTTTTCGTAATAGTTATAAGCCCGGGCGGAGGTTACCTCGGGTAACTACGTACGTACTTCTAGCTAGCCTAGCGCGTATTACCTAAAGGCCTATAGTTCGAGTCCCGCTAGCGTAATTAAGCGCGGTTTTAGTATAGGGCCTGCCTATATAAAAATTCCCGCTATGGTCTAGGATATCTAGGTATCCCGGGACGAATTAACCCGATATCCCTAAGGGGGTATATCGTGTACTCTATATACGTTAATTAACGCTATCGCTTATATCTAATAGGCGGCTATATCTTTTTTATAATAAAATTAACTAAATTCCTAGACCTATATAAAACCGGTTAAATTAAAGCAAAGCTAAAGAAAGCATTATATAGCCTAAAATAAAGTCCTAAGCTCTAGTATAATTATTTAAAAATTATACTAAATAATCTCGGATTTCTTCCTTTTTTAATAGATAAAGGAGTATTTATAAATAAGGACTATAGTATAGCCTTAGCAATTTACGTTAACGACTTTCTTATAGTAGGGCCCTCTAAATCTATAATAAAAGAAAGATTATTTAAAGAATTATCTAAATTTCTAGATTTTACTATCTTAAGAGATATAAAAGACTTCTTAGGTCTAAATATTATAATAAACTAAGAAAATAAAGAGCTATATATATCCTAAGAAAATTATACCTTAAATAAATTAAAGGAATTTAATAAAGAAGGTTTAAGAACTTCGAATTTACCCGCTATAGTAGGCTTTAAGCTTATAAAAGTAAAGGAATTAGCTTCTAAGGAAGATATATTATAATTTTAGAAAGAAATAGGATCTCTATTATACTTAGCCTTATTTACTAGGCTAGATATCTTATATTCTATAATTTCCTATGCTAGATTCGCGGCTAAGCTTAACTAGACGTATTTTAAGGCTTTAAATATAATTTAGAAATATTTAAATAAATTCCCTAGCCTAAAGATTAAATATAATTATAATATCCCTTTTACCTATCTATATATAAAGGGTTTTACCGACTCTAGCTAGGCGTTAGATTTAACGGACGGAAAATCCTTTTCTAGTTACTATTTTATATATATAATAATATAATAAGCTAGGCTTACTTTAAGTAGAAAGCCGTTACCCTTTCTACCTATAAAGTAAAGTATATTAGCCTTAGGGAGGTAAATAAAGAAGCTATTTATTTAAATATGCTTTTTAAAAATATTACTAAGGATCTATCTATTAAGATTCCTAATACTATACCTCTTATTTTAACGGATAATACTACTACTATTAAATTAGTAGAAAATCCAGAATTTTATAAAAGGTCTAAGTATATAAGATTAGCCTATTACTATACTAGAACTAGTATAAGAGAAGGGGAAATTAAAGTTTTTTATATTAAATTAAAAGATAATATAGCTAATATTTTTATAAAGGAATTAAGACCTAGATTACTCTATAATTTTAAAGACGGTCTATTATTAATATAAGTTCTTAAGTAATTAAAAGGGGTTTTTAGATATTTCTTATACTTTCTATATCTTTCCCTTACTAGGTTTTTCCTTTTTAGGTTTCCTAGAGAAATATTTACTAGGTTTTTATCTATTAAGATTTTCCTAGTAATAATAGGTTTTACCTTATATAAGGTTATCCTATAAATAATTATTATAACTATAGATTTTTCCTACTATAGGTTTTCTATTAGTATATACCTAAGGAGTTTTTTCTTAAAAAAGAATAGGTTTTTATATATCCTACTAAGGTATAAGAATAGTTTTCCTAAATTAGGTTTTTACCTATATATATACTACTATAAATAAATTAGTAAAGAGTATATAAATCTACTCTTTAAGGGAGGCTATAAGGAACGGTGTTCCTACTATAAATAAAGTAGCTATAATATACTCTCCTAATTATATAAGCTAATAAGTAGTATATTAATTATAGATAAAATCTTATCCTATAAAGTAAGAATCGCTCGTTATTTTCTATATTATTATATATTAAACGGGTTGCCGGTTATCGTATAATCGGGAATCGAAGGAATAGAGCTAGCTTAGAATACTAGCTAAGACCTCTTAAGAATACCGGCACGACTAACCTCCTTTAAACACGAATATTAGTAGAACTAAGATACTTCTAGATTTACGTAAGGTATTATAAAATTCCCTAGTCTTAGGGCTATATAGCAGCCTAAATCTAGTCCTAAAAGGTTCTTCCGTTTAGCTATAATTATCTATATAAGATAGTATATCCGCTAGTAGATAGATAGAGAATTATTAACTTTAATACCTCTTCTATATACTAATATATTACTAATAAATTCTATTAAAAATCCTACCTTATACTCCTTCTTCTCCTTTATTACTTAGTTTTACGTAATTCCTTAATTTCCTAAAATCCCGCTTTTACTTATATACCTTAAGAAACGCTTATTTTATATTTAGCTTTATAAACTACTTTGCCTTTAAAAGGTTATAAAGTATATCTAAGATTAAGGGTAAGAGGTAGCGGTCTAGCCTTATAATTACATTTAGAGCCCTATAGTTATAATAAAACTATATCCTACCCCTTAGTTTATATATAAATAGGACTAGCGCTCTTACTTTAGAGCTACTTACTTAAATAAAACCCTTATTTAAGAGGTCCCTTAGCGTCTTCTTTAGTACTAGTAGCTCTACGTATAATATACTATATAATAGTCTAAATAGTATAAGTAGTTCCTACCCCTTCTTATTAGTATAGAGTACGATCCTATAGTCTACCCTTAGCTTATATAGGTTAAGCTTATCCGCTTCTTAGGACTTAAATAGCGGTAGGAGGTTATAAAAGCGCTTTAATATCTACTACTATAGCTTAGAGGGCGACTTTAGCTTCTTTATTTAAAAGGCCTTATCGATATTTACTAAGCTAACTATATAAACCGCTATATCGGCCGCTACTTAGCCTTGCCCCCGCTCTACCTATTATACGGTTCCTATAAAGATAGAGGCAAGGACTTTTTATACGAAGTATAAAGCTTATACGCTTAGTACTATACCTATAAAACTATCGTTATAGTAGACCTACTATTATATAGGCCTAAACTATAGCTTCCTTTAATATAGAACTAAGTATAACTCTATATATAATAACTAGGGTTTCCTAAGGATTAAGGGAAATTTTAGTTAAGGGATTATATAGGCTATAATAAGCTTATAGTACCTATTAACCTCTATAGCTAGCTACGTAATACCCTTAATTACTATACCCTTTATTACGCTTAAGGCGCCCTTTACTTACCTTAGGGCGATCTTTTCTATTAGTATTTATATCTCTTATATAAGCGCCTTATTAACTATAGTATAGTACTAGTAGCCCTTATTTATAAGGGCGGTAATAAGTAAGGAGTTATTAATTATAACCTATATTAAAGTAAGCTCCTTTTTTATATAAGCGGATAATTCCTCCTTCTCCCTTACTAGTACTAGTAATTAGGGCTCTAGAGCCTATCTTTACTCTAGAGCTACTCTTTTTCCTTTAAGCCTAGGGGGGCGGAGTCCTCCTTATTATCTAAGGCTAGGAGCGGTTTTATCTTTACTACTTAAACCGCTACGGGCTACTTAGCTAAAAAGAAGGGGTATTTTAATATAAAGTACGTAGATACTCTATAACGTAGGCAGCGGCCGTTAGCCTTCCTCTTCCTAATTTTCTCGCTTATTACTTACTTCGCCCGCTACTTAGAGTATAGGGCGGTATAAGGGGTAGTCGACGGCGTCTTCTTACCGCGTTTAGCCTAGTCTATATAGGTAGCTAATATTAAGGTATCCCCGTCTATATTAATAGCCGGTTATTTATCTTATAGAGGGGCGGTAATCCCGTCGCCGCTATATAGCGTACGCTTATAGAGCTTTTAAAAACGCAGCATTTATTTATAGCCCTAAGCTACCTTTATTAACCGGCTTATATACTCGCCGTAGTTAATAGGTATAATTATAGGGATAAGTAGCTCCTATAAGGCTAGCGTAATCGAATTCTATAGCTATATAAGCTTCGCGCTATCTTCCTATATTATAGTCCCCGCTACCTATAAGAGCGTCTCTTTAAAATTAAAAAGGAATTCGCTATAGGTTTATCTATCTCTTTACTTAAGGGTCTATAGCCTATCTTATACTTTCTCCCGCTCCTATATATTACCGAACGTATATATAAGGTATTAGAAGAAGTCTTAAAGGTCGCGTTTGCCCTTAAGGCCGCCCTTATCCTAGAATCCGGAGATCTACTATATCTAAGGCTCTAGTAGTATATAAAGGAGCGAATACTACGCTATATTATAATAGCTATTTAGGCCCTATTTCTCGTTAGTTATAAACTTTATTTATAGCTAGCTAAGGAAGAAGTAAAAGGACTCTAGCTTACTATCTTAAGTTAGCTAAGGGAGCGGCTTCTACGTTAATAGTATCGCCGCCGTAACTAGCGTTATAAAGGTTATAGGGGTTAAAGCTAGTCTTATAGATAGCTCCCTTAATATAGCGAGAACCTCGTCCTTCTTACTAGCTATTATACTTTTAATCGCTTTTAAGATAGCTACGATACTTCCTATCTATTTAAGGAGGGGCGGAGTACTTCCTTAAAGGGGAGGTGCCCTTTCTAGAGAGATATTTATTAGATCTATTAATTAATAGCTTATACTATTATAAAGTAAGTAAAGGTATACGTATAAGTACCGTTTATAGGATAATATTAATAAGCTATATAGAGCTCTCTTATAAGCGGCTAGCCTATATATATATATATAGGATCCGGCCCTCTATATATAACTATATAGCTTAGGCTATAGCCTAAGCCTATAACCTATAATAGTTAAAGACTCTTATAATTAATAGCGATATAGGCTATACTTTATAATAATATACCTTACTATTTACTAAGGCTAAGGTAAGTACTATACTAATAAAGATAGGTCTTAATATAAAGGATAAGGAAAGAGTAAAGGATAAGGTAGTTTTAGTATTTCTAAAGGTATTTAATATAGCGGAAGGGGGCGCTTTAGTTAGTTCCTACTATATTAATAAAAAAGAGGGGTAGTTAAAAGTAATAGATAGGTCTTATCTTTCTTTTATTTAGTTATAACTATCTTTCTCTTTTTTATTATTAAGGTCTTAATAAAGTTATAGTTTAGTTTTATTTTCCTTAGTAATATTTAATAGGTAGTATAAATAGTTTTCCCTTATTCTCTTATTTTACTATTTTATATATAGTTATAGGATATTTAGGCGTGCTAATACGTTAATAAGTCTTAAGGTATATAAGTAAAAACGGAATTTTAGGAAATTAAGGAATTATATAAGACTATATAATGAAGGGGAAGAAGGAGTATAAGGTAGGATTTTTAATAGAATTTATTAGTAATATATTAGTATATAAAAGAGGTATTTAAGTTAATAATCCTCTCTCTATCTACTAGCGGATATACTATCTTATATAGATAATTATAGCTAAATAAAAGAACCTTTTAGGACTAGATTTAAGCTACTATATAGCCCTAAGACTAAAGAATATAGTAATACCTCGAGTATATTAAGAAGTATCTTAGTTCTATTAATATTTATATTTAAAGGAGGTTAGTCGTGCCGGTGTTCTTAAGAGGTCTTAGCTAGCATTCTAAGCTAGCTCTATTTCTTCGATTCCTAATTATATAATAACCGGTAACCCGTTTAATATATAATAATATATAAAATAACGAGCGATTCTTACTCTATAATATAGGATTTTATTTATAATTAATATACTACTTATTAGCTTATATAATTAGGAGAGTATATTATAGCTACTTTATTTATAGTAGGAATACCGTTCCTTATAGCCTCCTTTAAAGAGTAGATTTATATACTCTTTACTAATTTATTTATAGTAGTATATATATAGGGTAAAAACCTAATTTAGGAAAACTATTCTTATACCTTAATAGGATATATAAAAACCTATTCTTTCTTAGGAAAAATCCTTAGGTATATACTAATAGAAAAACCTATAGTAGGAAAAATCTATAGTTATAATAATTATTTATAGGATAACCTTATATAAGGTAAAACCTATTATTACTAGGAAAATCTTAATAGATAAAAACCTAGTAAGTATTTCTTTAAGAAACCTAAAAAGGAAAAACCTAGTAAGGGAAAGATATAGAAAGTATAAGAAATATCTAAAAACCCTTTTTAATTACTTAGGAACTTATATTAAGGATAGACCGTCTTTAAATTTATAGAGTAATCTAGGTCTTAATTCCTTTATAATAATATTAGCTATATTATCTTTTAATTTAATATAAAAAACTTTAATTTCCCTTTTTCTTATACTAGTTCTAGTATAGTAATAGGCTAATCTTATATACTTAGACCTTTTATAAAATTCCGGATTTTCTACTAATTTAATAGTAGTAGTATTATCCGTTAAATAAAGAAGTATAGTATTAGGAATCTTAATAGATAGATCCTTAGTAATATTTTTAAAAAGCATATTTAAATAAACAGCTTCTTTATTTGCCTCCCTAAGGCTAATATACTCTGCTTCGTAGGTAGAAAGGGCAACGGCTTTCTACTTAGAGTAAGCCTAGCTTATTATATTATTATATATATAAAAATAGTAACTAGAAAAGGATTTTCCGTCCGTTAAATCCAACGCCTAGCTAGAGTCGGTAAAACCCTTTATATATAGATAGGTAAAAGGGATATTGCAATTATATTTAATTTTTAGGCTAGGGAATTTATTTAAATATTTCTAAATTATATTTAAAGCCTTAAAATACGTCTAGTCGGGCTTAGCCGCGAATCTAGCGTAGGAAATTATAGAATATAAGATATCTAGCCTAGTAAATAAGGCTAAGTATAATAGAGATCCTATTTCTTTCTAAAATTATAATATATCTTCCTTAAAAGGTAATTCCTTTGCTTTTATAAGCTTAAAGCCTACTATAGCAGGTAAATTCGAAGTTCCTAAACCTTCTTTATTAAATTCCTTTAATTTATTTAAGGTATAATTTTCTTAGGATATATATAGCTCTTTATTCTCTTAGTTTATTATAGTATTTAAACCTAAGAAGTCTTTTATATCTTTTAAGATAGTAGAATCTAGGAATTTAAATAATTCTTTAAATAATCTTTCTTCTATTAAAGATCTAGAAGGCCTTACTATAAGAAAGTTATTAACGTAAATTGCTAAGGCTATACTATAGTCCTTATTTATTAATACTCCTTTATTTATTAAAAGAAAAAGAAATCCGAGTTTATTTAGTATAATTTTTAAATAACTATACTAGAGCTAAGGATATTATTTTAGGCTATATAATGCTTTCTTTAGCTTTGCTTTAATTTAACCGGTTTTATATAGGTCTAGGAATTTAGTTAATTTAATTCCTTTTACTCTATAAGCTAATCTATATTTTAAATAATATTCTTTAAGAGTATATTCTTTATAGCTTATAGGAAGATCGATATATACTTTACTATTTATATTAGTATATATAAAGGTATTTATTATATCTATTTATAAAGATTTAAATTTATAGATAATAGCTAAAATAAGTAGAATTCTAATAAATTTAGGTCTAGCTATAGTTAAGAAGGTATCTAGGAAATCTAAGCTATAGATCTACTTAAATCCCTATATTATAAAACGGGCTTTATATTTTATTATATTATTTTAACTATCCTTCTTAATAGTATAGACCTAGCGGCCTCCTATAGCCTCCCTATCCTTAAGGAGGTAGGAAAATTCCTAAGTTTTATATTTAATTAGCTAGATAATTTCCTTAATTATAGCTTCTTTTTAAAATACTACTTTAAAGCTATTTACTACCTATTTATAGGTCTTTAGAATTTTTAGATCTTAATTTTCTATACTAGCTAGAATTAACTTTATAAAATTATAGTTTAAAAATAAATTAACGTTAGGGTATTTAATATAGTTAGAATCGAACCCTTTTAGCTTCTTAGGTAATTCTACTATTATTTTACTAGTAGTAAGAATAGGATCGTTATTTAAAGACTCTTTTTCTATAGAGGGTAAGGGACTTTTATCTCTAGGTTCTTTAATAGCTTCCTTTATAGGGATATGGCTTTCTAGCTTATCTTTATTTAGAATAGAATTAAAATCAAAGGTATTATTATTACTAGAAATTTCTAGATTTTTTATAAATTTATTTTCTAGTATAATAATATCTCTAGAAATAATAATCTTTCTCTTAGTAAAATCCTAGATTTTATATATATTTTCTAAATAGCCTACTATTACTCCCTTTAAAGCTTTATTATCTAGCTTATCTTTAAGGTCTTTATTCTTATAATATATAAGGCTTTTAAAGGTCTTAATTTTATTTAAGGTCTTAAAAGGTAGTATTATATTATCCCCCTTTTTTATAAGACTTTTAAATCCTATTATAGAATATAATAATCTATTATATAAATAGGTAGTATTAAGGGCTAGCGTATACTTAGTATAGTAGTATAGGGCCGTATAATTATTTATCTAAAGCTAAGAAGAAAAGAGGAAAACTCTATCTTAGTCGCGATAGTTATCTATCTTCCTTAGTCCTTAGCTCGACTTATATTTAAGTGCTATTTAGCTTAAATTTAAGTTAAGCTTTACTTTTATATAGGTTTATATCGGCCCGACTTTAGTATAGTCGCTATAATATAACCTTAGCCTTTTATAAGTATAGCCTATAATACTACCCTTACTCTCCCCCTCTTATCGGTAGCGCTCTTATTCCTTTCTTACTACCTTTCTATTATCGCTATCCCTTTTTTCTTAGCGCGCGCGGTCGCTTCCTTTTACTTTATACTCGCCCTATCCCTCTATATACCGCCCTTTTATTCGCCTATTCCGCCCTATCCTTCCCTCCTCTATATATATACCCCTATACTTTACTAACTATACGCGTGCCTTACTATATATAAATACCCCTTTTTTATCCCCTCTCTTTCTTTCTTTCTTTTTCCTCCTTTAAGCTTTACTCCCTCTACGCGCGCGCCCTTACTCTACTTAACTTTTATCGCCGCGCCGCGCTATATTATAACTACTATAGGCCCTCGTACGCCTGCTAGCGTCTCTACTCCGCGTAGCGGCACCCCGCCTCTTAGTACGCCGGGCGACTATATTCTACCGCCTTTACGCTAATTAACGCGTTTACTTATATCTCTTAGTAAGCGTAGCGCGACCTATAATACTACTATATAGCGGCTACCTTATCTCGCTTATATAAGTGTAAGGAACGGTGTTCCTACTATAAATAAAGTAGCTATAATATACTCTCTTAATTATATAAGCTAATAAGTAGTATATTAATTATAGATAAAATCTTATCCTATAGAGTAAGAATCGCTCGTTATTTTATATATTATTATGCATTAAACGGGTTGCCGGTTATCGTATAATCGGGAATCGAAGGAATAGAGCTAGCTTAGAATGCTAGCTAAGACCTCTTAAGAATACCGGCACGACTAACCTCCTTTAAACACGAATATTAGTAGAACTAAGATACTTCTAGACTTACTCGAGGTATCACGGAATTTCCTAGTCTTAGGGCTATACGGCAGCCTAAATCTAGTCCCGAAAGGTTCTTCCGTTCAGCTATAATTATCTATATAAGACAGTATATCCGCTAGTAGATAGACGGGAATTATAAACTTTAACACCTCTTCTATATACTAATATACTACTAATAAATTCCGTTAAAAATCCTACCTTATACTCCTTCTTCCCCTCTATTATATAGTCTTATATAATTCCTTGATTTCCTAAAATTCCGCTTTTGCTTATATACCTTAAGAGGTTATAAGCCCGGCTTACTCCTTTTAAGCTAGGAAATCAACTACTTATACCTTTAAAATTCCTTGTCGAAATACCAGATTAAAATTCCTTTCGAAAATCCCCCTAACGACTTTTTCTACCTTCCTACGCTCTTAAACTCCCGCCTAGACTTCTCGATCCCTACGAACGAAATAATACCGAATTTATATAAAATAGGTAGATAGAAAGAATATAAATTCTCTAGACTTAAGGGGAAATTTAAATTATACTCTTTAGACTACGAGGATAAGAGCTATCCTTACTAAGGAAAAGCTTATCGCTACCTTAGAGTAAGAAAATCATATAAAGACTATAGAAGCTTTATCCTAGATTTTTCTTCGAGTCGAAGATAGCCCTTTAATGCAAATTAAGCATTTAATAAATGCTAAAGCTGCTTAGGATAAGCTTATAAAGCTATATAATCCGTCGAATTTCTCGTCGAATTATTTGCTTATAAAGCAGCTCTTTAATCTTAGTCCCTCGGGCTCTAATTTAGAGAAATACCTTTATAAGGTAAAAGAAATCTACGAGGATTTAAAATCCCGTAATATAGAAATTCTAGAAGTTATCCTTATAGCATAGATTCTTAATTGCCTTAATAAGGAATTTAGAAGCTATATTATAAATATTACGTAGAGCCTTAGGTATAATTCTGCGGCGTTTACCCTCGAATCCCTAACAGCTAGTCTTTTAGACGAAGCTAGAAGAATAAAGGATATAGATAAATCTTCGGAGAAAGCCTTCCTAATATGAAGGAAGCCTTAGAAATCCTATAGAAATTCTATAGATACTCCTTATTATAAGGAATGCAAAAAACCAGGGCATTTTATAGTAAATTACTATAAATTACACCGAATAAGGCTCCCTTATTAGGTATTAAATAAAGGAAAAAGGGACGATAGGACTCGAATTTCTAAGAAGAAAATCTTCTTTTCTTCTTCCTCTAGGAAGAAATCCTTCTAGTAGCATTTCTACTACTAATAAGAAGGAAGGCTCGAATTACTGAGCTAGAGTCCGATTTAGAAGATAGTAATAAGGTCTTAAATATAGCTTCGTAAGAAAATATAGACCTAGATATCGACCTTATAGACCTTTCTAGGCTCCGACCCTATATAAACGTCTAAGGATTTAGAGGTAATTTTAACCTCTATAAATACCCCTATAGTAAAAGCTAATAAAGACTCTCTTTTAGGACCTTTAAAAGCCTCGATTCCTAGAATAAAGGAATTAGTCTTAAAGGTAAGAGAAGGAGGATTTCCTAGTTATAAGAATAAAAGGATCTTTAATTTTATATATAATACTAGAGCTACTAGGCATATAGTATTAAATAAAAATTTCCTTATTAACTATAAAGAAATTAAGTCTAAAGTTTACTAGGGAAAAGCTTCCTTTATATTAGTAAAAGGAAAGGGGGACTTAGTATTTAAGTTCCCGTATAGTAGTAAAAGGTATATCCTTCGAGACTACTTTTATATACCTAAATTAAGGGTAAATATACTATCCTAATCTTATTTTAATAATACCTATGCCTTAATAGGAGGAAATAAAGTCCTTTTATTAGATAATAAGGCTAAGGTCCTTACTAAAGGATTTCTTAGAAATAAATTATATTATATTCCTATAGAACCTTTATTAGAAAGCTAATTAATCCTTATTATATCTTTAAAGGCAAAGGATATAGATTTTTATACTTAGCACTTACGCTTAGGGCATATAAATAGTAGGGCGATTTTAGAAATATTAAAAAGATATAATAAGGATATAAAAATGCCTCTAAAAGAGGAAAATAAAATAAGGCAATACGAAATATATATTAGAGCTAAAGCAACGAATAAGGTTAATAAACAACCTTCGTATAAGTCTTATACCTATTTAAAAAAAATAGTATTAGATATTTAGGGGCTAATTAAAGTGCCTACTTATAATAAATATTACTATTATATTTCTTTCCTAGACGTAGGAACCCGATATCTAGAAATATACCTTCTTCGAAAAAAGGGGAAGCTCTAGATAGGTTCCTAGAATTTAAAAATAGGGTAGAAAATAACCCTAAAAATACTAGGATTAGAGAAGCATTTTCTAATAATGCTAAAGAATTTATATATAAAATAAAACTCTATTACGAAAGAGAAGGAATTACCTTTAATTCTAGTCCTCCTAGGACGCCGGAATCTAACGGTAGAATAGAAAGAATAAATCGTACTATATTAGAAAAAGTACGAGCTCTTTTATTTACTACTAGGCTTCCTAAATATCTATAGGGAGAAGCTGTTTTAATAGCTACCTATTTATATAATAGATTACCGCATTCTACGATAGGATTTAAAAGTCCTATAGAAAAGAGGGATAATATAATACTACCCTTCGAGACCTTAAATAAAATTAAGACCTTCGGAAGCCTTATATATTATAAGAATAAAGACCTTAAAGATAAGCTAGATAATAGAGCTTTTAATAGAATAATAGTAGGCTATTTAGAAAATGCATATAAAATCTAGGATTTTTCTAAGAGAAAGATTACTATCTCTAGATATATTACTATACTAGAAAATAAATTTATAAAAAATCTAGAAATCTCTAGTAGTAATAATACCTTTGATTTTAATTTTATTCCGAATAAAGATAAGCTAGAAAGCTATATCCCTATAGAGGAAGCTACTAGAGAAACTAGAGATAAAAGTCCCTCGCCCTCTATAGAAGAAGAGTCTCTAAATAACGATCCTATTCCTACTACTAGTAAAATAGTAGTAGAATTACCTAAGAAGCCGGAAGGGTTCGATTCTAACTATATCGAATACCCTAACGTTAATTTATTTCTAAACTGCGATTTTATAGAGTTAATTCTAGCTAGTATAGAAAATTAGGATCTAAAAATTCTAAAGACCTATAAACAGGCAATAAATAGCCCTAAAATAGCATTTTAGAAAGATACTATAATTAAGGAAATTATCTAGCTAATTAAATATAAAACTTAGGAATTTTCCTACCTCCCTAGGGATAGGGAGGCTATAGGAGGCCGCTAGGTCTATACTATTAAGAAGGATAGTTAAAATAATATAATAAAATATAAAGCCCGTTTCGTAATATAGGGATTTAAGTAGATCTATAGCTTAGATTTCCTAGATACCTTCTCGACTATAGCTAGACCCGAATCTATTAGAATTCTACTTATTTTAGCTATTATCTACGAATTCGAAGCTTTATAAATAGATATAATAAATGCATTCGTATATACCGATATAGATAGCGAAGTATATATCGATCTTCCTATAGGCTACGAAGAATACGCTCTTAAAGAATATTATTTAAAATATAGATTAGCTTATAGAGCTAAAGGAATTAAATTAACTAAGTTCCTAGACCTATATAAAACCGGTTAAATTAAAGCAAAGCTAAAGAAAGCATTATATAGCCTAAAATAAAGTCCTAAGCTCTAGTATAATTATTTAAAAATTATACTAAATAATCTCGGATTTCTTCCTCTTTTAATAAACAAAGGAGTATTTATAAATAAGGACTATAGTATAGCCTTAGCAATTCACGTCGACGACTTTCTTATAGTAGGGCCCTCTAAATCTATAATAGAAGAAAGATTATTTAAAGAATTATCTAAATTCCTAGATTTTACTATCTTAGGAGATATAAAAGACTTCTTAGGTCTAAATATTATAATAAACCGAGAATATAAAGAGCTATATATATCCTAAGAAAATTATACCTTAAATAAATTAAAGGAATTTAATAAAGAAGGTTTAGGAACTTTAAATTTACCCGCTATAGTAGGCTTTAAGCTTATAAAAGCAAAGGAATTACCTTCTAAGGAAGATATATTATAATTTTAGAAAGAAATAGGATCTCTATTATACTTAGCCTTATTTACTAGGCTAGATATCTTATATTCTGTAATTTCCTGCGCTAGATTCGCGGCTAAGCCCGACTAGACGTATTTTAAGGCTTTAAATATAATTTAGAAATATTTAAATAAATTCCTAGCCTAAAGATTAAATATAATTGCAATATCCCTTTACCTATCTATATATAAGGGTTTTACCGACTCTAGCTAGGCGTCGGATTTAACGGACGGAAAATCCTTTTCCGGTTACTGTTTTTATATATATAATAATATAATAAGCTAGGCTTGCTCTAAGTAGAAAGCCGTTGCCCTTTCTACCTACGAAGTAGAGTATATTAGCCTTAGGGAGGTAAATAAAGAAGCTGTTTATTTAAATATGCTTTTTAAAAATATTACTAAGGATCTATCTATTAAGATTCCTAATACTATACCTCCTATTTTAACGGATAATACTACTACTATTAAATTAGTAGAAAATCCGGAATTTTATAAAAGGTCTAAGCATATAAGATTAGCCTATTACTATACTAGAACTAGTATAAGAGAAGGGGAAATTAGAGTTTTTTATATTAAATTAGAAGATAATATAGCTGATATTTTTACGAAGGAATTAAGACCTAGATTACTCTATAAATTTAGAGACGGTCTATCCTTAATATAAGTTCCTAAGCAATTAAAAGGGTTTTAGATATTTCTTATACTTTCTATATCTTCCCCTACTAGGTTTTTCCTTTTAGGTTTCCTAGAGAAATATTTACTAGGTTTTTATCTATTAAGATTTTCCTAGCAATAATAGGTTTTACCTTATATAAGGTTATCTTATAAATAATTATTATAACTATAGATTTTTCCTACTATAGGTTTTTCTATTAGTATATACCTAAGGATTTTTTTTTTCCTAAGAAAGAATAGGTTTTTATATATCCTATTAAGGTATAAGAATAGTTTTCCTAAATTAGGTTTCTACCCTATATATATACTACTATAAATTAATTAGTAAAGAGTATATAAATCTACTCTTTAAGGGAGGCTATAAGGAACGGTGTTCCTACTATAAATAAAGCAGCTATAATATACTCTCCTAATTATATAAGCCAATAAGTAGTATATTAATTATAGACAAAATCTCATCCTATAAAGTAAGAATCGCTCGTCATTTTGCATATCATTATGCATTAAACGGGTTGCCGGTTATCGTATAATCGGGAATCGAAGGAACAGAGCTAGCTTAGAATGCTAGCTAAGACCTCTTAAGAACACCGGCACGACCAACCTCCTTTAAACACAAATATTAGTGGAACCAAGACACTTCTAGACTTACTCGAGGTATCACGGAATTCCCTAGTCTTAGGGCTATACGGTAGCCTAAATCTGGTCCCGAAAGGTTCTTCCGTTCAGCTACAATTGTCTATATAAGACAGCATGTCCGCTGGTAGATAGACGGGAATCATAAACTTTAACACCTCTTCTACACACTAATACACATCGGCACCTCGTCCACCCCTCCGACGCTCTGAGCGCGGCGCGCCATCACGTCGAGGGCGAATCGAGGGCGTAGATTCCGATCGAAGTGTCAAAAACGATTTTAGGGTGTGCGTTGGCCCTCAGGCGTTCAAGTTACGAGACACGGAAGAGGAAACGTCGGAAGGGAGGGGGGTAATGTAACGGACAAGCCGCTTTAACGGCGGCTGCGCCGCCTAGCTTCTAGAACCTTCCATTGGCTCGAAGCTATAAAATTCCGTTATGCTCTTATATAGCAGATTCTCTTTCTTTCTTCCTTTCTTCTGTATCTTGATAATAAATAGCATAGGGACTAGTTAGTTGTATCAACTCACTAGAGGCCTTTCATATAATGTCACGTGCCAGCTGAAGCAGAAACGGGAGGATGCTATTATGTTAAAAGGATTCCACCTCTCAAGCGTTGAATAGGCTCTTCAGAGATCAACAATTGCATCACTGGCCCCCGTTCTTCACTCTCTGTTTCGTTGTGCTCGTGCTCCTTACACATAAACTGTCTACCTAAACGAGTAATGCAGGCTTTTAGCAAGAAACAAACTGCCCGTCTGAACTCGGCGAGTCATGAAACATGATAACCCTGCCCTGCGGATCTTTGACCGAGAGTCTCAGTGCGAACTCGCCCCAGGATTGAGCAAGGATTATCCTGATTGGAATTGCCTGGTTAGCCGTGGCTTGAAATTTGAACGGCCAAGGCCACCCCGGTCCATGCTCCCCATCCTTTGGTAAACCCCAGTAGTCGGCTGAGACATCCGCATTATTTGGGTTGAACCCGCAGCTGGCCTTACTCCCGAGCCACAAATAGGCCAGGTCGTCTGCGAAGTTCATCTCAAATATGTATTGGCCGGATTGCTTTGGAACAAAATATCCAGACCACTCAATAAGAAAAAATTCGCTTGTGCCATAAGGCGGATTTAGGACCCCGTAAGCCAGTGGTTCGTAACGACCTATCCCCTGACCATAGATCTGGGTCTCGCCTGCGCCATAGACGCCCGGCCATCCCACAAACCCATTAACTCCGGTAACAAACGGAGGAGGCAGTCTCTCCAGTGCTGTGGTTAAGTTGAATATCTTAGCGAACGGGACAGTCCAATAATGCTGATTCCAGGGAATTCTCCCAGGTCCACATCCGTGCAGAAGTCGATAAAATTTCCACTTCAACCCTGAACTAGGCGCAGCGCAACGGACCCCAAGATCACTTAAACACTATAAGCGAGTTAGTATAATTCTTTCGACCTCCCTAAGAGATTTAATATTTAGCTGGGCCTCTACTTACTTTTCCCGAGCTGCAAACGAATCCTGAGCAGCATTTTCGCCCCCTGTCGTTGCAAACTTCGTTACAATTTCCGCACGGTTTCGGACAAGATTCCGGTTTTAGATTCGTCTCTGGAGCATTGAGTCCGTGTTTCACACACTGTCAAGATAATTAGCAGCGTTAGGATTTGATCAAGCCCTTTACTACTTACTCGTCCAAAATCGGCATGTCCGGGTTTATCGAAACAAACAAGTCCTGAGCAGCATCGAGAGTTTCCATGGCGTCCTTTAGAATTTGGGGTGCAAGTGTCGCCCTTTGCTTTGCAATCTTTCTCATCCTTGCGGGGTTCCACACACTATCAAGTAAGTTAATTAGAAACGTTAATATTTGATAGAGCCTTCATTACTCACTAGTCCAAAATTCTCATCCCCGAGTTTGTCAATACAAACGAGTCCTGAGCAGCATCGCGAATTTCCATGGTGTCCTTTGGAATGAGGGGCGCAAGTGTCGCCCTTTGATTTGCACGCTTTGTCTTTGTGATGCTCATGCTTGTGATGCTCACACTTGTGGTGTTCATCCTTGTCATGTTCATCCTTGTGGTGCTCGCCCTTGTGGTGCTTATCCCGGTGATGCTCATCCTCGTCGTCTTCATCCTCGTCGTCTTTATCCTCGTCGTGCTCACCCTTGTGGTGCTTATCCCTGTGATGCTCGTCCTCGTCGTCTTCATCCTCGTCGTGTTTACACTTGTGGTGCTCGCCCTTGTGGTGCTTATCCTGGTGATGCTCATCCTCGTCGTCTTCATCCTCGTCGTGCTCACCCTTGTGGTGCTTATCTCTGTGATGCTCGTCCTCGTCGTCTTCATCCTGGTCGTGTTTACACTTGTGGTGCTCACCCATGTGATGCTTGCCATGATGTTTCTCTTTATGATGGTGAGGAAACTATCAGAAGTCAATATGTATTTCTAAGAAGAGGAAAATTTATCAATATAAAGGATGCTTACCTCAACCATGTCGCTTTGTTGAGGTGGCAAGTTTTGCGAAGAACCATAAGAGTTCGGTTCGTGGTGAGGAAACTATTAGAAGTCAATATGTATTTCTAAGAAGAGGAAAAGTTATTAATATAAAGGATGCTTACCTCAACCACGTCGCTTTGTTGAGGTGGCAAGTCTTGCGAAGAACCATAAGAGTCCGGTTCGTGGCTTTGCTCCTGCTTAAATGCTTGACCAGCAACGGCCATCGCGATCGCGGTGAGCATTAAGGACGTAAAGTGCTTCATGATGACTTCACTGATCGATACTGGATTCAACGGAGAACGAATGGTTCACAGACAACTCGATGGCCAACGTTCAGGTGCTCCCTGCTCTTAATATCCGGTTTGGTCGCTTGATACTTATATTTAATAAAAAAAAAGGATATAAAGGACGTTCTAGACGAATCTTAGAGCAATATAAAATTCCATTTATAATTTTATATTCTATAAAGAGGCAAAGATACATACCTCGTGGTAAATCATTCGGCTATAGTGTTTCCGCTATTAAGGGCGGCAGATACTAGCTATACATCTAATAACAACCTCTTTTAAACGCCCCTATCTCTATTATATAGTATATAATATATACCTATACGTACTATATAACTATATAAGCTATCTATTAATCGCGGTTTATATTCCGCTTTTATCCTAATCGATAACTCTATATAAAAGAATATTTCGAAAGGCCCTATCTATATACCCCCACCGGCAAATCGGCCGCCCGGCCTTGCAATATAGTATACATTTCTTATATGCATTTAGTGCGGGCGGCTCTCGCTGTATCTCGAGCAAAGACGCGGGGAATGTGAGCAGCCATGGTTTTAGCCTTACACTACTATAAGCTATAGGAAAAGTAGCCTATCGGGCGTGAGAGGGTGACCGGCTAGAACTGCAGTGTCTTGCAAAAGTTTCGACTAATAGGTAAGGCAACCCCTTATAGGTTACGCAAAAAGCCTTAAGGAACGAAGACTAAGGATTAAGACAAATAAGACGAAGACAGAGGGCGAGAGCAAAGAACGCAAGCAGGCGGTAGCGCTAGGAACTAATACATGTAAGAAGGTAGGCAAATAAATCGGCTATTCGGGCACTATCCCGTAGCGGGAAGAGGGAGAAAAAGCAAGAAGGTAAATATAGCGATAATAACGGTTACGGGGTAAGAGAGAGGAAGGGAGTATAAGAGAGGCACTAAGGCACGAATAGGAGAGTAGAAGCGTCTACCCTAGCTACCGATCGAGTAGTTAGGAAAATAACTATAGTATAGCTACTTATAACGTTTCCGTAGAGTTCTAGTGCGAACTTAGGGCTACGGAGCTTAAGTATAAGCATAGTATCCTAAAGATGCTCGTAACGTAAGTAGGCTAGGCGAGGCCGAACTACGAAGCTAGTGCACTATTCCTATAGTAGATAAGGCCGATCCTACGGGAGCACGAGGCAGCGTGTCGGAAGGCAGCAAGGGTGCGGTGCGAGAGCTACGGCGGACTCGTAAAGGAGATTCTATAGAGCCCGATATCGTACCTATACGTAGAGAGGCCGTTTATGCTCGTAGTCGTATCGTCGTTCTACGGCAAAGAAGGATGCGAAATTAGGACGAGGCAGGAAATATAGGACACGATAGCAGAGGCGGGGCAGGCGGGCGGAAATAAGGGCGCGACGTAAATATAAGGGTAGGATCGGCAGAGCATAGAGGGGAAGGTTTGCCGGGTTTATAGAGAGATAGCGGGGGCGAGGAGGCGCAGCCGATGCCTTACGGTCGCGTACTATAGCAGGCAACACTAAAGGAGGAATAGAAGGTGCATAAGAAGGGATGCAAGCTAAAGGCAAGCTAGGGAGCTAGTAAGGGGAAGCAAGCAACGCCGCAGAGGCGGGCTTACGGCCAGCCTTATACGCCGTAACGGCCTTTATAGAACCGCCGACTTAAGGGAGCAGAACCCTAGCCGAGGTTAACGACGGGCATATAAGACCACCTATCTACCCATCTAAACAGAGAGTCTAACAGTAGTAGCATCGCCGCGACCCTCGTCCTTATAGCCTAGAGAATTAAGGAACGGCATATAAGATTTTATAGTAGAAAACCGTATCATCCGTATAGAGCAATAACCGATAGGCGCGGCTAGGCTGCGCCGGGTCGGATGGGCTCGAAGCGGAATCGCCTTCCGCAATAAAGACGCCTTTCGCCGAGGCGCAACCATAGGCCCCCTGTCGCCGCTAAACGTAGTCCAGAGGTGTGGCGGCAAGCCTGCCAGGAGAGAGGAGGAAAGAGGGGGAAGTTCGGAGGTGCTCGCGACGATAGAGTCGAGAGGGGAAGCCGGGCTGGCCGTCGGCTTCGGCGAGGACGATATCGACGTAACGGTAGCTAACGGCGACGTAGACGCAGGCACGGCGGCGGGAATGCGCATACGGCTCGGCCCGTCGAGCTCGTTCGTTGCCGCCGACAGGGAGCCAGCGGGGTAGCTAACGCTCAACAAGAAGCAGGCCATCGCCCTCCTAATGGTATGCCGGCAGCTCGACCGAATCCGGCAGGGCGACGACGTAGGCGGCGGCCGCGGCCAGCTCTGCCTATTTATCGGCGGCGACGGCGGCACCGGCAAGTCGCGCGTCATCGAGGCGCTCGTCGAGCTGCTCGCCTGGAGGGACCTATCGAGCCACGTCGGGGACGGCGACAGCACGGATCAACGGCATCACGCTACACTCGGCCTGCGGCCTCACGGTCGGCCAGGGCGGCCAGGCGGGAGGGGTGACGAGGGACGTAGACGGCGTACGGCTGCCGGCTAGGGCGAGGGCCTCGTTGACGGCCGGTCGCGGAGGGACTGGCAGGAGAAGGAGGTGCTGGTGATCGACAAGGTCAGCATTCTCGGGGCGCAGACACTGCACACGGCCAACAAGCAGCTCTGCCGGCTACGGGGGTCGCACGTGGCGCTGGAGCTGCGGGGGGCGAGGACGACGACGGTCGCGGGCGATGCCGTGGCCGTGCGACCCGTACAGCCTGTACGTGCAGCTGTCGCGGTGCCCGACGCTCGACGGCATCATGCTCGTATCGGAGGTGCGGGAGCGGGACCCAGTGGGGAACCGGGTGCCCGAGGAGATGACGGCAGCGCAGGCCCGGCTAGAGGAGCTTAGCAGGCAGACGACGCGGGAGGCGGCCGACTGGCTCAGCGGGTAACGCGGGCGGCGTAGGCGTCTCGCTCGCAGCGGAGGAGATCCTGCCCTTAGGACGACTATCCTGGCATATAATCAGGGCCCGAAGATATTATTAGAGGAATGGGAAGGCGCAACGTAGGTAGATAGAAATAAGATCAAAAATCCGAAGAGTAGTTAACGGACATAGACGGGTGCGTACCTAATATAGACGGACCGCAAAAAGGCGGAGATTTACATTTTCGCACACATATACAGTACAGCCAAGAGGAAAAGAGACAGCCGGCCGACTCTAGGCTAGCGGTAGCTACCGACGTAAAAGGAGTATAGGTCAAGGGCCAGGAGGACGGGCGAAGGGGGCGACGAGGATGAGTGCGATGTATTTTCAGACCAATAAGAGGAGAGCAAGCCGACGAATCAGATAGCGGCAGCTAACGAATTAGAGGAAAGACACCGGCAACCGACGAATCAGAGGGCGGCAACCGACGAATTAGAGGGCGGCAGGCGACGAATCAGAGAAGAGGCCCCGGCAACCGACGAATCAGAGGTTAGCAGACGACGAATTAGAGGGCGGCATTTAGCGGGGGAAAATCGATAGCGGGGGTTTTTTTTTTCCCTTTCTCCCCGGGGAGGAACCAGAAGAACCTTTTCGTCACTAACGTTCCTTAAGGCACTAACGTTCCTCAAGGCACCAGAAGAACCTTTTCGTCACTAACGTTCCTCAAGGCAAAGAAGGAAGCTTGCAAGGAGGGGCTAAGACGAAAGAAGGAAATCTTAGGCTAATTAGAAGCCGAGGTTTTCGAGGGTGAATAAGTTTTAAAGTTTTTAGGTTTTTTTTCGCGTCTAGAAGAGCCTTTCGTTCCTCAAGGCAAAAGGGGGGGGGGGGGGGGGTTATAGCTCGCAGGGCAAGAAAATCCTTTCGTTACTCGTTCCTCGTTCCTCAAGGCATTTAGCGGGGGAAAATCGATGGCGGCGTTTTTTTTTTTCCTTTCTCCCCGGGGAGGAACCAGAAGAACCTTTTCGTCACTAACGTTCCTCCATAAAAGGCAGAGCCTTTCGTTCCTCAAAAGCCGAGGAGAAAAGGGGGTTATGGCTCGCAGGGCAAGAAAATCCTTTCGTCACTCGTTCCTCGTTCCTCAAGGCAAGGCAAGGCAAAGGTGCAATTAGGAAAGTTGCGGGTAGGAACGGTGCAGTCGAGAAAGTGTAGTGGGGAAAGACGCAGTTTAGAAAGTTGCAGTTATGGGAAAGGGCGTAGAAACCGGTCGCAGTTGGGAGACACGCCGTTTGAAAACATGGAGTGGGAAAAAATGCAGAGGGGGAAATGCAGAGTGGGAAAGGCCCGGTCAAGTCGCGCTTCTACCACGGGTGCCATCGCCGCCCTTAGCTTGCGCTAAGCGTGGTGCTTACGCCCTGTTAGCAGCTATGTGTATCGTCGGAGCAAACTCGGAGCCATTCGTGGAAGCCCCTTGCCGCCTGGGTCTTGTTTACGCCCCCTGTCGGGTCGGGCTGCCGGGGGGCTTGAAGTCGGGGCCTCGGGGCTTGTGCTGTCATCTTATGGAGGCGGAGCAATCTTCGAGGCGTGCCGCTTCCGGGCCGCGCAAGGGGGACGCATGCCATACTTCTGCATCAGCTGCCGGCCAGGTGGGTGTTGGGAGGATACTCAAGCAAGGCGTCAGGCGGTGCCATGCATCTAGAGCGTAGGCGAACCGCGGCGCGCCTCGAAGTGTTTGTGATCAACAGCGTGGCAGGCGGCATCCCTGTCTCTCGGTGGAGAGCCTGTCGCATATCAAGCCTGCCTAGGATGATTACCCGTTGGTCAAGGTGTGGGGCCCACAGCAGCCCAACTAAGTGTCTTCGCCACTTACCCGTTGGCAGGTTCCTTCGTAAGCCAACTAGGGGCCCCTACCCCTTAGTTGGGCATAAAATGTGTGGACAGCCCTAAAAGGTGTGGACACCTTTTTTAGTGTGGCTAAGCGGGCAAATACGCATAATTCATTCTATAGACGTCTAAATGCATTTCTACGACATATAGCGTGTAGATGTAATTATAACGATTAATATAAGCAATTAAAGATAATAAATAAGGTACGTTGTGCGTTATTGCGTGGCGTTGAAGCCGCTGCATGGGTGTGTTGAACATACCGGTCGGTACGACGGTGATTTTAGCATCCCTCGTAGATGCCGCTGCTATACGTTTTAGGTGTCTTCTTGATCCGAATTTAACGCTTAAAAAGCTCTGCAGTCTCTAATAATCGCTGCGATGCGCTTCCAAGCGGTAATCTTTTGCGTTGGGGTCGTCGGCGGCGATGATGGCGGCGTGGGCCCTTGTAGCGACGATGACAGCAACGTCCGCTCAACGTCACTATTATATGCTGCCTCGAGGATAGGATCGATCGCTTCTTCCACTGCTATTGCCTCTTCCGTAGAGGTAATGATCTTAACAACGCGCTCTGGCTGGAGGTGAGGCCAGCGCATGTTCCGTAGTGGCCTCGCTGTTGCACACGCCTCGTCGGCGGCTTCTTATTCCGCAGCTGAGCGTGTAGGTAGGGGTGTTCTCGTTATATCGATTATAAAAGGGTTAGGCCGCTTGAGGAGTCGCTTATAAGTCTCTTCGCTGCTCTTAAGGCTAAGGAATTCCTCGTTCTTCCCCTTATAGTCGAGCTATTATTTAATCGTGAGCCTCTTTAGCTTCCCGTCGATAACTTAGACCTTATTCTAGCGATATTTAGCAAGCAGCTATGCCTTCTCTTTACGGATTATTGCACGAAGCATTATAAGCTCTTAGCGTTAGGATTTCGCTCCCTCTGCTTCCTATATGCGTTGAGCTAACTTACGGACCTCGTCGAGGCTAATACTAGTATAGAATGTGCCTGCCTAGCTCTTAACGGTCTTCCCCCTCTTAGGACGAGCGCTTATCTTCTCGATCCTATATAGGCGGTTATTATAGTGTTTTTAGAGGTTTAAGGCTAGAAGAGATGCCTCTATAACGACCGAGGAAACGTTAGAGAGCCTCTAGCGTATAGGGGAGCTAAGAAGGTCGGAATACCGCTGCTAGAGGTGCTGTATAGAGTTAACCGCTTATTCGAATCGAGTTTCTTCCGGTAGTAGAGAGGCGAAGGTAGGGTTAACGGCTTAATAAAGCTTTAGCTGCTATTCGAGTATCCGTTTAACGGTAGGTTCGGATATAGGAGGGAAAACGCTTGTTTTCTAGAAGCCTAAGAGAATATGCCTCGTAGTAAAGCCCTTAGTAAAAGTCTCCTAGAACGACTTAAGGAAGTCTAGCCGTATAAAGTTAAGCTTGCTAGAGTTAATAAAGCAGCGAAGAGCTTTTTACTAAGCGTGCTTAAGGGGCTAGAAGACGCTAATATTAAGGGGCTAGAGGATATACGTTAAGTATAGAGGGAATATAACTATAAGAATATCGAATTTAATATAATATTATATAAGATCGAGGCTTATATAGCCTATAAAGCCGTCGATAATAAGAAGTTAATAGATCCGCTCGCTTTCTAAGATTATTCGCGGCTTAACCTTACGGAACGGGTATTCTATCTCTCTATACTACTCGTTAACTATAAGAGCGCTACTAGGAGGTATAGGCTAATAAAGTACTCGGTACTAATATATCGGTAGGGTATTAGTAGGGAATCGTGCCTACCCCGCTTATATATTATAGACCTCTCGCTACTTCGACTAAAGAGGAAAAATCCCTCTTCCTATAAGCTTTAGTCTTATAATAAGAAGAATATAATATATATAGCGTAGTACCTCTAGCTATCTCTACTACCTAACTAATCGTACTATAATACGTATTCCCTTATAATTTCTAAAGCTTCCCTTTTTAGTTACCTAATAGAGATAGCTACTTAGAGAAGACTACGTAATGCTCCTATAGCGCGACGTAGTAGTTAACTAGTTAAGGCCTCTTCGTTACGTATATCGGGTATCTACTTAGGAGATAAAGAACCGGAAGATATATCCTTAGAATAGACCCTTATTATAGACGATATTCTAACTATATCGAAGATATCGCTATCTATAGGCGTAAGACCGTCGACTTATAAAGAAAAGCTTATAGCCCTATAAGCGCGTATTAAGGAGCTAGAGGAGACGAAACGCTTATAAGACTGCGTTATATAATTAAAAGAGGAAATTACTAAACGTGCCGGCGCTATCGCTATCCGTTTAAGAAAGCGTCGACGGTCTTACTCCCCTAAATCGGACGGTAGTCGCGGTAGCGAGGTTAAGATTAAACTTATCGCTTAATTATCTTAACCTACTAATATATAGAAACGTCTAGACTAAACTTATAATCTAGAGGACGCCTTTAAGGTAGCGCCTAGACGCTTTCGTTGCAACGAAATAAAGATCCTCTATATAGTAGATTATATATATAGCGACTATAAAGTAAGATAGCGCCGATACCTTAAAGAATAGACGCCGATTAACCGAATTAAATATAGTATAGATTAGGTATACTTTAAGGAATAGATACTTATCTTAATTAAGGATACTATAAATAAAGAGATACTATTAGCGATATAATTAAAGGAGGCTCGCTAATAAGAAGGCTAGTCCCTTTTAAAGTTTAGCTTATACCTTAACTCCTTAAAGAGGTATTTTAAACGCTTATTAGAAAAGGCGCGTGCTCTTATATTTTTTACTAAGCTAGAGCTATAACTTTAAGACTAAATTAACCTTTATTTAATACCTATTTATACCTATTAATAGGAAGAGCTTATATAAGTCGCCTAATAATATTAGGATACTACTACTAATAAGAGGCAACGTACTAATACTACTTTTACCCTTAAAGGAACTAGGAATAGAAGTAGTACTATACCTTAAGGCGGTATATATAAGGGAAGGAATTAAAGAGGCCGATAAGCTAGGCCGAATTATTAAGGAAATACTACCGATTCGACTAATAACTAGTAAGCTAGCGATATACCTATTAAGGGCTAAACTAAGGGACGTTATTAAGGAAGAGGATCTTTTACTTAATTAGGAATTATATATTTTTAATATAATAAGCTAGGATACCTATTTATAGAATATACTAATTTTCTAAAAGTAGAAACCTTAGCGAAGACTCTTAGACTTAATACCGTAAAATAAGGAAAAGGTAAGATATTAAGGTAAACGCCTCTCCCTTAGTAAACTTAATACTAATAGGATAGTTACTTAAAACTCCTATAACGATATTAAAGCAAAACCCTACTAAAGTCCTTATATACCTAGATACTTATAGTACCGTTAACCTCGTAAATATATACTTTACTTAATAGTAGGGATTACTATAAGTAGCGCTATTATACCTTAAGTTATTAAGGCTTAGTAATAGTAGGGTAAGGGAGTATAAAGTATAATTAGTACCGCTTTAAATAATAGATATAAGAGGCACCGAAAAGATAATTACTTATTTTTATATTAGTACTAATAAGTTAACGCTAAACGATTAGGTACTAATCCTTTTATTAGTTACTACCTTAGAGGATAAATATATCTATATTATCTTATAGAAACGATAGTAGTAGTTTAAGTATTAACTAGGTAGCGAAACCTTATAGAATCCCTATAGATTCCTTTAAGAATATAGAAATAAGGTAAGGGTATATATAATAGCGCTTAATCCTAAGCTAATCCTACTACTAAATAAAGATAAGGATAAAGGGATTTTATAGGAAGAATAGGCTAAAATCCTACTAACTTTCTATTAGTTTAAAGATACCTTCTTAGCTAATAAATTTAATTTATTACTAGCTAGAAAGGGAATAGATTACTTAATTAATTTAATCCCTAATATAGAACCTCCTTATAGACCGATTTACCCTTTATTATAAAGGGAACTCTAAGTATTACGCGACTAGATCTAAGACGCGATAAAAAGGAAAATAATCTAGGAGTTAAAGAGCTTAGCTAAGGCGCCTATCCTTTTCGTTTTAAAAAAAGATAGTACCTTATAGCTATATATAGACTACTAAGGACTTAACTAGGTTATATAAAAGAATCGGTACCCTTTACCCCTTATTTCGGAGATTATTAACCGCTATTAAAGAGCTAAGTATTTTTCTAAGATTAATATATAGAATATATATTAATATATTTAAATTTAAGGAGGAGATAAATAAAAGACCGCTTTCTAAACGCGTTATAGATATTTCGAATACCTAGTAATGCCCTTTAGACTTACTAATATACTAGTTATATTTTAGAGCTATATCTATTAAGCGCTTAAGGGGCTTATAGATATAATCTATATAGTTTACCTTAATAATATCCTTATATACTCTAAGATAAGAGAAGAATATACTAAATACTTAGGATAAGTAATAGAAAGGCTAAGGGCTATAGAGCTCTATATAAAACTATCGAAGTATATCTTTTATTAATAGTTAGTCGAGTTCCTTAGGTTTATATTATCTATTAATAGGGTATCGATAGACCCTTAATAGGTAAAGGTAATAGCTTAATAGCTTAAACCTATAACCTACTATAATATTTAGGTTTTCCTTAGGTTCTATAATTTTTACCGACGATTTATATATAGGTACTTAGGAGTTATAGCGCCCTTAACTATATTACTAAAAGGGAGTAAGAATAGGAAGAAGCTAGGAAGTATAAAGCTAAACCTCGTTAAAAGGGTAGCGTTTTAAGCTCTTAAGGATACTTTTTAAGGAGCCCTACTCCTTTAATATTACGATCTAAAAAGATATATTCGTATCGAAATAGATATATTATAATTCGCGATAGTAAGGATTATCTCTTAACCTAATAATAAAGGGCGTTACTATCCGATCGTATTCTAGTTAAGGAAGTTTACTAGAGCCGAACTTAATTATAGTATTTTAGACTAAGAACTCTTTACTATCGTTAAGTTATTTAAATACTAGCGATATTACGTTAAAGGGGTAGCGTATAAAGTAAAGGTATTATCGGACTACTATAACCTTTAAACGTTTATATACTAAACCTCCTTAAATAGGAGGTAAGTAAGATAGTATATATATTTAGTACTATTTAACTTTACGATTAAGTATTATATAGGTAAATCTAACTTAGCGGACGCGCTATCGAGAATACCTAAATATAAGGGCGAGAAGCCCCTATTTATAGAACTATTATTAGAGCTATAAGCGAAACTAGCTATTATTAATACTATATTTATATAAAGAAATAATAAGGCGTTTTTATAGGCAAAGAGACGCTTAACCTTAAGTTAATATAAGCGTAGTAAAGTGCCTTTATATAAGGAAAATATATAAGCTTATCTATAGTAAAACTATAATAATTTAGGCGTAAGACCTAAATAATTAGCCGATTAAGCTAAAGAGAGAGCTAGTTATAAATAGTTACTTTTAAGGAAGACCGCTTAAAAAGCGGCCTACTATATAAAGGTTTATATAGTAGAAGTTCTAGAACCGTTACTAGAGTTACTAAAACGTACTTAGTTAGTTAACGTAGCGATTAATAGGCTAAAGAAAACTAAAGACTTCTTAAAAGGGAAGGGTTTCTAGTTAGTACGCTTAGATAGACTACTACTATAAAAGGGTCGTATCGTAGTGCCTTTAAAGGCAGCCTTATAATAAGAGCTAATATAGCTCTTTTATAACGATCTATTAGTAAGATACTTTAGCTCTTAATATACTAGTAAACTACTAGTAAGGAACTTCTACTAGGATAGAATAATAAAAGATATAAATAAATATATTTAATTATACCTAGTATATTAAGGTATAGTATCTAAGAGGCATCGCCCTTATAGTACTATATAATTATTATTATATCCTATATAACTATAGGAAGAATTATTAATAGACTTTACTATAGGTCTACTTAAAGTATAGTATAATAGATAAGACGTTAATATAATCTTAGTAATTATAGACTAATATACTAAGTATTACTTCTTCTTTCCTATTTCTAAGATAATAATAGCCTTAGAGCTAGTAGAATTATTCTATTACTAAGTTAAATTAGTATATAGACCTTTAAAAGGCATTATCTTAGATAAAGGGTCCTTATTTATAAGTAAGTTCTAGTTAAATCTCTATTTTATCTTATAAGTAAAATATAGGCTATCGATAGTATTTTACCTATAAACTAATAGGTAAATAAAATAAATAAACTAAGCTATATAGTACTACTTAAGATACTTTACTAACTCGGAATAAACTAACTAGGTATTACTCCTATATATTACTTAATTTATATATAATAATATAAAGAACGTAATAACTAGGTTATTACCTAACGAAGTATTAATAGGTTACTAACTAAACTTCTATATTAATACTAAGGACGATATTATTTAAAGGGGGGTACCTAAAGTAAGAGTAAGAGTTACTAGGCTATAGGAGCTATAAAAGAGGCTTAAGGAATACTAAGGAAAGGCTATTAAATCGTAAGCGAAATACTACGATTTAAGGCATTAACCGCTTATACTAAAAGTAAGAGACCTTATAGTATTATTAATAAAGAACTTACGCTTTAAGGATAAAAAAAGAAAACTCTTACCTAAGTATATTAAACCGTTTTAGGTCTTATAAGCTATTAGGAAGTAAGTATATTATCTTATACTCCCTAAGAAGTACTTATACCTCTATAACGTTTTCTATATTAGTCTCTTAGAGCTATAGAAGGAGCGTAAAGGCACCTATAAAGATAGCGAAACCCTACTAATACTAGACTTAGAGGATAACGAAGGTAAATAAGAAGTCTAAGAGATTAAAGACTAAAAGAGATCTAAGGGTAATACCTTTTTCCTTATTAAATAAAGAGGATAGCTAGCTAAGTATAACTAATAGGTCGATACTAAAGATATAGCGAATAGCTAAGACCTTATTAAAGAATATACTACTCGCTTAATTAGGAAAAAGAGGTATAAGACTAAGTAAGGTAGGGAAACCTACTAGCGTAGGGAGACGCTACTAAATTAGTAACGAATCCCTACTAAATCGCTACTAACTTATTAATATATTAGTACGCTTAAACGTCCTATAACTATATATTAAATAGTAAAATAAGAGAATAAGGGAAAACTATTTATACTACCTATTAAATATTATTATAGAAAATAAAACTAAACTATAACTCTATTAAGGCCCTAATAATAAAAGAGAGAAAGATAGTCGTAGCTAAATAAAAGAAAGATAAGACCTATCTATTACTTCTAACTACCCTTCTTCTTCGCTAGCGTAGTAGGAACTAACCGAGGCGCTCCCTTTACTATATTAAATACCTCTAGAAATACTAGAACTACCCTATCCTCCGCTCCTTCTTTATCCTCTATATTAAGACCTATCTCTATTAGCATAGTACTTACCTTAGCCTTAGTAAATAGTAAGGCGTATTACTATAAAGTATAGCCTATATCGCTATCGATAAGGCGGAGTTTTAACTAAGATTCCTAGGCCCGGTACTCTAGGCTTTTATAGGCGATATTAAATAAGGGCGTAGGGTTAAAGCGAATAATAAGCTCGCGGCGCTTATTAATTAGCGTATAGTAGTTAGCACGCTTAACCTAGTATATTATTAGGCGGTCGCTAATAAAAAGGTCGGATAAAACTTATAATAGTAGACTTTTATATACCTATAGTCTTAAAGGACTTATAATAAGCTATCTTAGCGGCGTTAAAAGCCTCGGCTAAATACTATACTATAATAGTAAGATAGCGCTAATTAGCCTCCTTAAAAATAAGTACGCCTATATCTAAGCTATTATCCTCTATATCCTTATTATTAGTCTTTAGCTTATTAAGCTTATATAAGTGCTTAATAATAGTAACTATATTAGCCCGGTTATTAGATATAAGAGTAGTAGCCTTAAAAAGGATTAGCTTATTAATCGTAATATTTAAAGTTAAAGGGAAACTTACTTAGTTATAGGTCGCGGTACGTTTATAGTACTACTTATAGCGCGTTAAGGAAACCCCTAAGAAAATATAGCTAATTAAGAGCACCTTAATAAGCTTAGGCTTAATTATACTATACTCCTTAACGACCGTCTTAAAATAATATATATACTAGAGCTTATAAGGGATAACCTTATAGGCCCTAACCGGGCGGGCTTTAGCCTTAGATTAGGTACGCTTCTTTATAGGAGCGCGACCGCCTTATACCGCCGCCTAGGTGCCCTCGTTTCTAGCGCCGCCGTTCTTAGGTTTATCGGTAAGAGGAGTTAGATCGCGGCCGTCTCTATTACTACCGTTATTATTATCTTAGCCCTTATTTAGCTAGGTATCGGGATAGTCTTAGCCCTTATTTAGCTAAGCCTCGTTATTAATATCGGCCTACTTATTCTAAGGAGCGGCCTAAGCGATAATCTCCTATTAGCTAGAGCCGCCCTATTAAGATAGAGTAGCTAGGTTATCGGCACTTACCTAGGAGCGCCTAGGCACGATCTCCTTACTAGTATTAATATCGCTAATAAGGGTAATAGACTTATAAGTTTCCTAGCCTATAAAGGTAGGCTTATTAATAGCCGGAGTTAAGGTATTTAGTAGGGTAATAAGGGTACGACCCTTACTAACGTTAGGTCCTAGACTAGAAGTCTCCTAGGACTAGGATTCCCTTATACCTTTCTTAGCTTTCTTCGCTAAGGGGGAACTAGCGTTATTATAAGACTTTTAGGCCGATCGCTTACGCTTTAAGGGTAAACCCGCCGCTACCTACTCCTATATATAGCGTAAGAAATCAGCGTTATAGTTCTTTATTTTCTTTAAAGTAAAAGGTATTATCGTTAATAAATCGTTAATAAAAAGTAATATAAAAAGGTATAAGGGATTAATAAAAAAAGGCGTAAAACTCTATAGTAATTATAAGCGGAAGAGTTAAAGAAGAAAAGAAAATAAAAGAAGTAAGAGATATATACGCACGCTCTTTATATTATAGTTACGCGGCCGATATATAGGTAATACTATAACGGTTACTTAGTAGTAACCGCTAGTATAATAACTATTAACGTTATAGAGCGTAGACTAACGTATACTTATATAGGCGTATATACGAGATATATAACCGAAACTACCTCTCTTCCTAACTAAATATATATAGTATAGCGAAAGTAATATATATTAAAGATATAGCTAAGTTATTTATATAGGAGGGGAGATAATTATAAGAGCGCTACTAAGAGGTATAAGCTAATAAAGTACTCGGTACTAATATATCGGTAGGGTATTAGTAGGGAATCGTGCCTACCCCGCTTATATATTATAAACCTCTCGCTACTTTAACTAAAGAAGAAAAATCCCTCTTCCTATAAGCTTTAGTCTTATAATAAGGAGAATATAATATATATAGCGTAGTACCTCTAGCTATCTCTACTACCTAACTAATCGTACCGTAATACGTATTCCCTTATATTAACGCTAAACTACTCTATAAGCGTCTTTCTACTACGTTAAGCGCGGGCAGAGTGCTTCTAAGACTATATATTAAACTAATAGACCTAGTCTAGCGTTATCTCGGCGTTGCTAAAGCCTATACTAGAGCGAGCGAACCGAATATCGCTAGGAGCGTTAACCTAGCTCTAAGACTCGCTAGGGAAGGTATAGAAAATAAGCTATAGAGGGATCGTTTCCCTAGTAGCGTTAGCAGCGGTAATAAGCGTATAGGACTCGCGATTCCCTAGATTAGAGACTTAAGGACGTTTATAACGCGTTATTTATATAACTATAACGTAGACCCTATCGCGGAGGCTTCTAATATAGATACCGTACTCGTCTTTGTTCTAGACCTCTAACGGCCTAATACCGTAGGTAGTAATAATCTCAGAGAGCCGCTTAAAGAAGTTCTTAACGTTATAAACGTCGCCTACCTTAAACGACTTCCTCGACCGCTTAATAGCCTTAATATATATAACTTAAAGCTCTAGGTAGTTATTCTTCTAGCAAGGGTACTAGTTTTTTAATAGTAGCTAGCGGTTAAGATCGCGGCGATAAAGGAGCTTAAGAGCGGCAGTCTCGACCTACTGCTTGCTAGCTAGGAAGCCGCTTTTCTAGAGCTAGATAACGTATACGACGAGAGCGTTATCTTCTTCGTTAAAAAGAATACTCGGCCGACTAGTGCGGCCTACGTAGCTACGATACCTCCGTATAGCCTTCTAAACCGTTAAGCTTAGCACCTTAAATATACGCGCTGCCTAACGTATAGAGACGGGCTTTAAGGGCGCCCCGCGAGTCTTACGGCGCCGTCCTTATTCGAGGGCATTATAAGATTTAATAACTAGCCTCGCTACCCGGTCTACGGCGGTTAAGCTAGTTATAGCGTAATTATAATAGTCGAACTCTCCCTAAGCACTACGCGCGATCGCGTTTTAGTAAGAATATATACTAATTACGCGCTAGATATAGTAGTAGGGGCGTGTTTAGGTATTAATACCTTTTAGGGCTATCTATATATTTTATATATAACTAAGGGGTAGGGGCCCTTAGTTAGCTTACGAAGGAACCTACTAATAGGTAAATTTAGTTTAGGTTATATAGTACTAGCCCCTAAGTACTCCTATACTCTTAAAAGCACCCCTTCCCTATAGTACCTCTTCCTTATAGTACCTCTTCCTTATAGTACCTCTTCCCTATAGCACCTCTTCCTTAAAGCACCCCTTCTTTATAGTACTCCTTCTTTACTATACCCCCTTCTCTATAGCCCTACTTCCCTATAGCACCTCTTCCTTATAGTACCTCTTCCCTATAGCACCTCTTCCCTATAGTACCTCTTCCCTATACTATAGCTACCCCTCTATAGCTACTTTATTAAACTAACCCTTTTAGGCATCTATAGGTAGACCTAGTACTACGGTTTAGCTTTATAGTTAATTAGGGTTCGGTCTAAGGATAAATATTACGCCTTTTTACTATTAGTAGAGATTAAGTACTATCGTTCGATTATACTTTACTTTACCTAGGTTCTTAATTCTTAGATTATTCGGTATAAGCGCAATATAGGATACTAAATAAGTCTATCTAAGAGTATTAGCTTAGGTAAAACTTTAATATTAATAGCCTTTAAAATACGCCTAGTCCCTAAGAACTAAAACCTAAAATAGACGATAGTACTTTAAGATATAAAACCGTAAACTTACTATTTATATAGAGGGCCTTTTTAAAGGATTTAACTAAGTATAGTAGCTTTTAGGGGGCTTATAGGGAAACCTATCGGGTTATAACTTTTAAAGTACTCCTCTATAAAGGATTTATCGTTAAAGATATCGCGTAATAAGATTAACGAACTAGCTATAGCTCTAGCCGAACTAACGTTATCCGACAGTAATATTAAAACTATAAGTAAGTATCTAACCTAAATCTTACGACCGTAAAGTTAGTATACTATTAGCTAATCGACTAATATACACCGCCTTATATATAACTCGTAACTATATATTTTACTCTACGAACCTACTTATACTTAATCGATATAAATATACTATAAGACGTAACTAGGAGGGTAATATTATAATATATAATTATCTACTAGGTATGCCTAGCGCGCCCTACGATAGTTCTTAAATGCTAATTCGTATATATAGAGCGATAGCTTTAAGCCTTAATATAGCATCGATATTAGTAAACTTATTAAGTCTATTACCGCGGAAAGTACGAATAAGGAACTCGCGAGATATAAGCGAGAAAAAGAATACTATTATCGCGAAAGGGGCTAAAAGGAAGAAAACGCTAGGCTAAGTACTTATTTTCTATCGTAAATTTATTAAGGACGACTCGATTTAATTCTTTCTCTAGACTTAGGAGCTAATACTCGATATATAGACATCCCTCCTTTATATAATAGCAATTCCGCCTAAGGTCTCTATTATAGACCTTAATATAAATAAAGCAATCGTAGCTCTTAACTATATAATTACGGGTAAAGACATAGTTCTACCGTCCTAGTTCGGTCTTATATAGCTATTAAGTTTCCTTAATAAACTAGAGCGTCGGATAAAGTAAGGCCGAGTTAGTAGACTAATTACTACGAATTCTAGCTAAGGCGATAATACTAGAGCTATTAATATATATAGATATAGCATTAATAGGTCTTTAGGGACTAAAACGTTAAGATAGTAGATATCGAAACTTAAGTAATTCGGATATCGATAGGAAAATCTTATAGGCTTATATAAACTCTTACTTACGGTTTATTCTATAAAAGCGGAATTATTTATATAAGTTCCCGCTATTATCCTTAATTATTTAAACTTAACGCCTCTTTAGGAAGGATACTAATAGAGTAGATAACCCTACTTTCGAAAAGTTTGCCGTAGAAGCTCGCGATAGGGTCCTATATAAGCTAGTAGAGGTATATTCCGCCCTTTCTAAACGAGCAAAGGACGTAATAGAATCTAGGAGGCTATGTAATCGAGCTATAGAGGATAACACGCGAAACTAGGTCTCGGGAATATTATAACGAGATTAAAGAGAATTAGAGAGAGCACGCGTATTTACGTAAGAGTGCTTATTAATACTATTACCTCGGAATCTCTAAGCGATCGTATAACTCTAGGGATAGCTTAGATCCCTAGACATACTCGGTCCGTCGACTTTAAAAGGGAATAGCCGGTTTCTTATAACCCGCGCTCCTACGACCGCCGTCTTCTACGCGGCTTCTTTAACTATCTATTTCTCCGCTGCCTATGCGAAGCTAAAAATTTCCTAAAAACGCTAGTAATGCGCTAAGTTATAGCAGCGTATCTAATAAGAGCTCGCCCGAACTTATGCGGCTCGCTATAGATATCGAATAACCCCGAGCTATACGGCCTAGACCGATCGAAGACCTAGAGCTCTATCTTAGAAGAGAAGAGGGAGAACGCGTGCATAAATCGGCGAGTCGCTTAGTCGGCGATGACACCTCGTATATAGCGCGCGAGTTAAAGGATATCCGCCTTAAACCTACTTATATCGTATAACTTCTTTTAGTCTCTAATAATAAGGACGTCCTTATAGGTAAAGGTACTATTAGCTTCCCTATATAGAATCTAAAAGGAGAGATCTATTTAGCCTTTCCGTTCCTTAAACTAGTTAGCGGTTCGTATAGTATAAAACTTATATAGTATATTAGTTAAAAAGCGTTCTTCGAGCGTAGAGCTATATCTAATATAATATACTAACACCCTTATTACGGCCCTATATATACGAGCCTTAACGGCTATAAAGATATATTAGTACTATAAACGAAGACTTAAAGCTAAGGAGTAAGAAAGAAAGACTAGACTATACGACCGAGCTCGCCCTTATATATATATATATAAGGTTACCTTAGCAGCGCTTAGGTAAGTATAAGGTCGCACGTAGGCACGTAATGCTACTTAGGCATATAATACTAGTAAGGTTCTACGCTAGTATCTCTATGCTAGTATATAGGATCGTAATACTACCCCCTGTCTAAGGCCTTAATATACGTATTAAGGTAGTTAGTCGTAGCGGCGGGTTCTTAGTTTTACGGCTTTCTTAGCTATATTATTATCGTCTCGTTCCTCGTAGCCTTCCTCCGCTATAGTATATTCGATCTAGTATTATAGGTTAATTAGTAGGCCTATTATATCTAGATATTTATCGTAGAATACCTTTAATACTATTAGTGCGTTACGGAAATTCCTAGCTAGGTACTAGGTCTTATTAGGGTTATATCCCTTCTATAAGACCTAGTATTCTAGTCGTCGACTCTTACTAGTTACTTAAGACTACTAGACTTAATTAACCTCTTACTTAGGTTCTCCGTTAATCTCCTTAGGTAGCGGAGGTGTCTAGATCTACTAGGGTAAGGGGTTATCGGCTGCTTTTCGAAGACGGTCAGCGTAGAATAGGTTCTTTATTTTATACGACTTAGGTAGCTATAGTATATAGCTATAACCGCGTTCTTCTAAGATTATAAACGGACCTAACTATTAGTTATCTAGCTAAGTAGTTAGAGCGTTTATAGTAAAGCCTTTCCTACTAAGAAAAACTTAGTTACTAATAGTAAAGTCGGTTAGTCGTTATTTCCTATTAGCTTATTCCTTCTAACGTTCTTAAGCGGCGGTAGTAGTATTCCTAGCGTCTTCCTAGGTTTCCTAGGCGGTCTATATAAGTTCCCTAGCTCTAGTAGCGGGTCTAGTAGCAGCGGTCTTATTAGTCGGAGGCAGTAATAGGGGGTTCTAGATATCTCGGCCTAGGGCTACTTTTAATAGTGCTATATCGATAGAAGAGTACTAAGACGAGTTATAGGCAAAGTCGAGGGCGGGTAGTAAGGAACTTTAGTTATCTTAATACTTCGTTACGTAGAATTATAGCTTTTAATCTAAGTATTAATTTATAACTTCTATACCCCCTTAGGTCTAAGGGTATAAGGAGCTTTTATAACGATGCTTTATTCTTATAAGCTAGTTAATCTCTATAAGGAAGGGAGAAATAAACTATTTAATGTTATTAGAAATCTATATAAGGGTATACTAAAGAAATAATAAAGGTAGCGGAAGTAGCGGCTAGCTAAGACTTCTACTATATTGTTTTTCTTTCTTAGGAGCGTAGCGATAATCCGGCTTAGCTTATAAATAAAGGTCTAAATATAGTTATATCTATAACGGTCTTTTAGTATATCCTTCCTATTATATTCGACGTGCTCCTAAATAGAAGTCGGTATAGGTAGTAGATAGAGTAGTCTAAGGGTCTTATCTCGAGGGGTTTTATCGCGGCGGTAGTTATAGTAGTTCCGAATATAACGACGGATATCCTCCTTTATCCTTAGCTAGTAAAAGTCTCGTTAAAGTAGCTTAATTACCTTATTCTATCCGGCGTAAGCGAAGATCTAAGGCTTATAAGCTTCGCGAATAAGCGCGGTCTAAAGAAACGTTTACTTATCTAAGGTCTAGGCTAGTACGATTAGGTATATTCTATAAGTACCGAGGTCTTAGAGGAGGTTCTCTTAGCGGATTAATAAAACGAGTTTAGCTCCCTTTAAGACTAAGTTTAGGTCTAGTTCTAGGCGGTCTTAATCGGGCGTTTACTATATCCCTTAGTCTTCTAGGGTCTATAGGGCACTCGTAGCCCTTAGAACTAATAGTCTAGTAGGCTTAGGTTTAGGACTAAAGTTCTAAGGGGGTAGGTAGCCGGCGGCTATAGGGTCTAGAGAGTCGGTCGCGAAGCCTAGCCTTTTTAAAGGGATTAAGGTTACCGTGCGTTCCTTAGCTTCCTAGGCCTTTATAGTAGAAAGCTCGGCTATCTTCCTAAAGAGGGTATCGGCGACTATATTTAGTTAACTAGGGCGGTAGAAGAAATAGATATTAAACTAAGTAAGAAAGTCAGACTATCTAATCTATTATACTAAGAGTAAGCGCTTTATAGAAAAATAAACTAAGGCTTTATAGTTAGTAATTATATTAAACTTCTAGCCTAAGAGCTCTAGGTAGAAGTGCTTTAGACTCTATATAACGGTAAGGAGCTCTCGATCTTAGATTAAGTAGGCTCGCTCGGCTAAGGTTATAGTCCTAGAGAAGAATCTAATAAGCTTCTAGGTCTAATTAGGCTATTCCTACTATAAAATACTAGCTATAGCATTCTAGGAGGCATCGGTCTCTAGTTAGGTCGGTAGTTTTAGTCTAAAAAAGGCAAGGACTAAGGCTTCGATAGCTAGGCGCTTAAGTTAATTAAATACTTTACGTTATTTTAGGCCTATTATAAAGGCAATATCCTTTTTAAGTAACCGGTTTAAGGGTTCTACTACTCCTAAGGCGTAGTAATAGAAAATATAGATAAAGTTATATAGGCTAACGAATAATCGGATCGCGGTATAGTCTTAGAGGTCTTTAAACTTCTAGTCTTATATCGATCGAACTTTCTAAGGGTCGATACTAAGGCCTATACTAGCTTTAAGTAAAACGCCGAGGTAGTTAACCTTAGTTATATTAAATCTAGACTTCTTAATATCTCCTTAAAGGTTAGCTTAATAAAGTCGCTAGATTACTTCTTAATAGTCTTTTTAGTAGTCTTTTTCTTTATCTAAGTAAATTAAGACGTTATCTATATAGGTGCTAGCGTACCGGTCGAGGAGATCGTAAAGCTATACGTTAATAAACTACTAAAACTAAGCGGGACCTACCTTTAAACTAAATAGGAGGACTTTCTAGTAGAAAGTTCTAAAACGAGTATAAAAAGCGGTTAAATACTTAGAGTTAGGGTCTATATAGAGATAGTAGAAGGCTTAGATTATATCGATTTTTATAAAGCGTTAAGCTTTACGGCAACTAAAAGTAGTACCTTTAAGGGATAGAGCGGGCGTAATATAACCTTTAAGATAATCGTTTATTTAATAGTAGTCGATATAGAAGCGGCGGGCGGTCGTATTCGGTTTTAGAGCGAAGAGGATAGATATAGCGTATAGACTTAGATCGGGCTCGATAAAGTCTATCTCCTAAAGGTAATTAATAGTCTCTTTCTCTAAAGGTAGATACTTAATAGGCGTATAGTACGATAGGGGTCTTATCGGCGAAAGAGGCTTCTTAAGCTCTAGGACTATATCGTAACTAAGTCGGCTCGAAGGTAAGGTATAGGCTTCTTTCTTTAAGAAGAATCCCTTTAAATAGGTAAGCTAGGGTAGTAGACGACTATAGATATAAGTAATATACTTAGGGTCTTCTCCTTAAGGGAACGGAATGCTTTATCCTTAGTAGGTCTTTTAATCTAAGGAGACTTTAGTAACGGTTCGAGCACTAAGGACAGTCTAGTTAAGGCCGGAGCTTAGCTCGAGCTAAACTAGATCCTAGGGAATTAACGGTTTAAGTTCGTTTTACTATTTAAATCTCTCGTAAGACTCTACTTAATAAACTAGGGCATTAATTAGGGCTTAATCTTTAGAGGCTTAGACTAAGGCGATAGAGACGAAGTTAGTAGTAAGGGCGGTTATAAGCTAAAAACGGATAGACTTCTTAGTAGATAGAGACTTAGACTAAAACGATAGAGATAGAGTCGGTAATAGGGTTAGGATAAAGGCTAGAAGAGCTTAATTAAAGCGGCGCTAGTTCTTATAGAGGATCTAGTAAAGTTTCTCCTCTTTCTCTAGTAAGCGGTTCCGCTTCTTAGCGTCGGCCTAGATCTTAAGGTCGATCCGACCTAAGAGCGGGGCTTAACGAGAGAGCTAGATCGTTAAGGAGAACTTAGCGAGGGCAGGAAGATTATCTAGCTAGATAATCTATTAAGCGGCGCAGTTAAGTAGGAAGCGCTTCTCCTATATCTAGAAAAGACTAATAAAGATATTATAGCTATACTTAGCTATATTAAATATCTTATTTATAAATAAATAGCTATCGATAATAAAAGTAGCGACTAGCTATTTCTAGATATAGCTAGCTAGCTTTCTATAAAAGTCTTAGAGGGGAATCTAACTTAGGAGCTCCTTAATCTAGGCTCTAAGTCTTTAGGCGGCGGACTAAGCGAAGGTTAAGCTAACTAGTAAACAGGTTTTAGCTTTAGTATTATAAAGGGAGCGGGTAGGTAAGCTTATACTATCTACTTAGACTTAACTTAGTAGAGTAAATAACTTACTAGACCTACTCGCTATCTATAATACCTTAGGGACTATTAAGGAGTCTTATAATAGTCCTATTTATTTCCTAAATCTTAATTAAAGTCGTTAATAGGGATAGGGATAGAGGCGATATAGGAGATAGTATAGGTATAGTTAAGATACTCGCGAGAGAGGTGCCCTATTTTTCTATAAATAAAGTAGGTGCTATTATCTTAATAGACCCTTTTCTTATCGTCGGTTAAGGCTCTACTAGTATTACGTAAGGTAATAGGGGTCGAGCCGGTCTTATTTAGAGTCTTAGTAGTAGTTAGAGCAGTCTTAGTTAGCGCGCGGCGAGATCGGTTAGAAGAGTAGGAGTCCTATATCTACCTTATACTCCTCTTTTAGTAGTAGACAGCGTTTTTAATAAACCTATAGAAAACCTTATAGGTTACGGACTTATTATAAGTCTTAGTTAAGAGGCTATTATCTAAGTTAGCCGGGATATACTACTATAAGGTATACTTTATCTAGTCCTTAGGTATATAACCGGTTATAGTTAAGTAGTTAAATTCCGTAAGAAAGTCTATAATATTAGTCTTTCTATTTACGGTAAACTAAAGGCGTTATAGGCAGTTAAGAGCCTCGGAAAGCTTATTTAGATTACTATAGGCGGACTTAAGGGCTTAGATTATCTCTACTACTCTAGAGAAGGGTTAAGTATTAAAGGAGAAGCGGGTTTTAAGTACTTAGCGGGCTTTTCCCTTAAGTAGGTTATATAAATAGACTATCTAGCTATTCTTAGTTTAGAAGGTTTATACGTCTTTATTAAATTTATTCTTTATACTTAGGATAAAGGAATAAAACTCGTTCTTCTTCCCTAAGAACGTCGTAGAGACCTTAATACGCGATTTAGCGGCGTCGCTATACTTAGGGTTCTTGCCCTTTAAGAAGGGGGCAAAAACAGGCTAGGCAGCTTTGCCTATTAGTCGGAAGGCCGGGCTATTTAGGCCGGCAAAAGCAGTCGAGGGCTCCTAGTACTATTAATTTAATTTAATAGATAGAGAGCGTTTATTTAGACGGGCCGTTAAGGCTATAATCTATCCCCTTATCTCGCGGATAAGAGCGTCTTAAGGGCTCGGGGCAGCTATAGCTACTATTTCGGATTTAGTAGCTTAGCTAGTAAGCTAGGTAAAACAGCGAGGCTAATCTAAGGGCAGGGCTTCCTCGGATATTATAGTCTCGAGGTTAGAGTCTAGGGTCGGAAATAATACTATATAGAATTACGGTTAGATGCTTATATAAGTAAGGATAGTCGGAGGTTAGATAGGACGAATCCCTTAGTTAGAACGGTTAGTCGGACGACTATATATACGCGTAGTCTTTATTAAAACGGACGTAATCTCGGCCTTAAGGATTACTTAGTTAGTAGTTAGAGTCTTAGTTAGAACGGTTAGAACGGATACGCTAGATTTACGTTAAGCGCGTATAATATAAAAGCTCGGTGCCTATTTACTTAATCGCTAGTAAGCGATCTTATTAAGCTTTAAGTAGTATTACGGCCCTATATATACGAGCCTTAATAGCTATAAAGATATATTAGCTCTATAAACGAAGACTTAAAGCTAAGGAGTAAGAAAGAAAGACTAAATTATATAACCGAGCTAGCCCTTATATATATATATATAAGGTTACCTTAGCAGCGCTTAGGTAAGTATAAGGTCGTATATAAGCACGTAATACTACTTAGGTATATAATACTAGTAAGGTTCTACGCTAGTATCTTTACGCTAGCGTATAAGATCGTAATAACCTATATAAGAAGTAATATTAAAGCGCTATAAGTATACTTATATAACTATAGAAGAGTCTTATATTTATAGTAGTACTTATTATATTAGTAGACCCCTCGGCTTAATCGAGTTAAGTGCTAAACTAATAACGATATAATCGTTAAATAAAGAGCTAGATTAGATCGCCTTTTAATATAGTAGCGGAGAGAAATATTCGTTAGTCGCTAGCCGGAAATATTACTTCTCGAAATAGAGAGGTAGATATAGAACGCCTTATAGTTAATATCTAGAGGTAAGTATCTATTTAAAAGAGAAAGCTAACCTATTAATAGAGTAAGATAAAGAGTACGTAATACTATTATATATATAGGGTAACCGAGTAGTTATCGCTATATACTAGGGATAAAAAGGTAGCTAATAAGGATCGTTTTATAGCCTATATTTATAAATAGGGAAGCTAGCTACTTACTTTAATGCCCCTATAGCTAGGCTAGGGATAACGTATAGCTATCGACTAAGAAGCGCTCCTAGTAAGCTAGCTAACCTACTACTTAACTATTATAATAGGCCTAGATACTAGTTTCTAATAAATATAAGTACTAGGGCTTATAGAGAAATCTAAGTATACTATATTAATATAGTAACTTATTATAAGGCAATTAATATTAATTGCTTACTATAGACCGTATAATCTTAATAGGTAGGTTAAATCGAGCTATACGCTCTTATACGCCTTTCTAACTATCTACCTTAATAGATTAAGGGGCAGCGACTTCCTAAGTATAATAGAGAATATAATATTATCTAGTATAGGATAATTAGTAGTTTAGGATTCCTCGCGAATTCTATAAAAAGAGGTTATAGTAAGGCGGCCTCTAACTTTAATATTAATAATCTATTTTATAGCGTTCTCTACTACGACGGTATATAGTAATATAGCTATAGTATAAGAGAGTAGTAGTTAGTATTAAAAGATAAGTTTATATTAGTATATACTTATCTTACTATAGTATCTTTATCTATATCTCTTAAGCTTTTACTTATATATCTCTTTAGATTTATAAGGTCTAGTCCCTTAGCTATCTTCTTAATAGCTTAAAAAAGCTATTGCTGCTTAGGTTAGTTCCTAATTTAGGTTACTTTTAGAAGAACTTATAAATAAGTTCTTTATCCCCTCGCGATTAAAATAGCCGTCTTTATAAAGGATATTCTAATAAGAAATCTCTATATTCTCGGCTATAGGGTATAAAGGGTCTACCCTAAGTATATTTAAGGATCTAAGCTATCCCTAAAACTATATAATCGCTTAGAAATCCTAAGGTAATAGTATTAATAAGCACTCTTATATAAATATATATACTCTCTCTAAATTCTCTTTAATCTCTTTAAAAAGTTATTATATAATACTAAAGATAATTATTTAGAAGGCGATAGTAGGGACCTCTATATACGTGCTAGGTAAGCGACTAAATATTTAACGGAGGCCCTTAGATTAAGATTTTATAGCCTCTTTAATTTATATTATCTAGGGCTTATTCTAAGTTATATTATTCGACTCGCCTACGGCGTTACCTAATTCCCCTATACTATTTACGTTAGTAAATATTTGCTGCTGCTATAATATATTACGAAGCCGTTCTTACTATCGTCCTAGCGCTTAGGCTTTAGAGTAGCTATTATAGCTTCGGCGTATAAGTTAGGTTTTTACTAGGCTAGAGAGCCTTTCGCACTTATATAGGAGTCGAAAAGAGGACGCTAAGGTTATAATATTATCTTTTTTAGATTCGCTATTATAAGCTCTCGTATATACTCTTAGTAGCGCGTATAAGCTATAAGTACTATAAGATACTTACGACTTATAGTAGAAGTTAAGCGTTAAGTTAAGGAATAAATAAAAGATATAGTTAGTAGTAGAGCTAGGAAATATAATATAAAAGGCGGATAGGTAATTATATAAACTAATAGTCTATAGTAGCGTTTAGTAAGCGGAGCGTGTAAATATTACTATATCTTATTATCCTACCTTAAGGGGTATCCTTAACGGCTCTCTAAAGTCGCTCTTTTAAAGCTATAGCTAATTTTTATATATTATAAAGTATTAATATCTTATTAGATATAAATATAGGTCTCGTAAAGGTCGCTATTATATTCCTAAAGTTAATACCGATATAGGTAGCCCTCCCCTTATCGCGAGGCCCCCTCCGCTATAAGCTTCGCTACCCCCGATACTTCCTAGGCATATATATATATATTATTATATATTAGGTTAATAATAAGAGAAGAGAAATTAATAGATAAGTCCTACCTCGCGTTCCCTCCTTAAACCCTAGCGTAAGGGGGGCTACGGAGTAGTCTATACGACTTAGTTCGGCCCCCTACGCCTATAGAGAAGTTAGCTACTTATAATTTTATAGTATTAGCGGATGCGATTAGTATATTAATATAGAAGCTAAACCTAGTTAAAGATATATAAACTATCTTAGGGGTAGCCGGTAAGCGTTAGTAAAGTAATAATAGACTATAGCCCGGAAGTAAGGGAAGGCGTATAATCCTACCTAATAGTATATATAATAAGATAGCTAAAGCTATGCCTTAGGGATTCTCGGAATAATTCGCTGCCGCTCTTATCCTAGCTAAGGCAGCTTATCTTATACTTATATAGAAAGTAAAGGAGGTAGGCACTACCCCCCTTTATCCCGGTTTCTATATCTCCTATCTTCTTATAACTCTCCGAAAGCTAATAAGGCCCTCCTTCCCGCTATATTAACTAATACTACCTTAACTATATAAGGGAATATAAGTTCTACTAAATTAATTACCTATAGATAAACTAGTTATCTTTATACTCTCGATATACTTCTTTATCCTACCTTGCCTATATTAGAATTCTTAGATACTAAAAGCTAATTTAATAGTATAAACTATTAAGATAAATATCTATAAGACGAGATTATAGTATTACCTATATAAAATATATAGCCCTTATTTATACCTAGCGATCTTAAAGAGAGTAATTACTCTTCCCTTTATAACGATAATAAGGAGAATCGTCCTCCTACTAAGCTCGTTTTTTAAGTTACTATATCCGATACTTACTATCGAGTAGAGGCTAGAGGAATAGTCGAGAATAGATAAGGTAAATAGGTTAAGATTAAACTTAACCTCCCTCTCTATAAGCTTATTAGAATTACTATTAGCCTTTCTTAGTCTTCTCTTTTAGACTCGTTATAATATACTAGGCAATATAAGCAGAGAGACTATAGCGGGATATATAGAGGCGTAAGTATAGAATATCGAGCGCTTAAAAGAAGATAGTAAAGCTATAAGTAAGGGTATAAGTAATAGCGGATTTATAAAATCCGGAGGAGTAAGTAACTAGCTATAAAGGAGTATTAAATTATTATATCTTTACTAGCCCTTAGAATAGTAGTAACTTAGTCCTTAGATATCTCGTCTAAGAAATACTAGTTTTATAAGCTAGTATTTATATCCTTGCTCGCCTTTATATAAGACTTATTAGGGAATTATCCTTAGGTTACTAAATTATATAAGGCGTATCGATAATCTAAGATAGCGTTAGGTATAAGTGCCCCCTACTACCTTTCTAATATAAGTCTAAGTCTAAGTAAGTCGGTTAACTTAGTTATAAGTATACTTTAGCGAGTCGTTTATAGCGATAAAACTACCTAGGTTTTCCTAGGGTCGTATATAACTTAAGTATATAGAAAATTAAATTAAGGCTCCTCGCTAAATCCCTTATCTAAGGTTAACTATTGCTTTCTTATACTCCTTATTATAAGCGTAATAATTAATTATCGCTGCCTTTCCCTAGGTTAGGGTATCGTATACTAGAATAGCCGCTACTTTATACTTAGCTCGCTAGTTTTACTACTATTAGAACCGTAGTCGTCCGCGGCGAACTCGTCGCCCCCTATAGTTTAGAACCCGATTAATGCTTTATTTATAGAGGGAAGTAGAGTATATCTAGACGTCTAGACACTCTCTATAGCGTGGATATTAAGCTAAGACGAGCTAGTTATCCTTATTAAGCCCTTCTATAAATCTAAGGAAGTCTTTTTAGATATATCTTTTAGATGACTAGTAAAAATTCGCGTAAACTAACGTAGGTACTTTAGTTAAGGAGAGTATAACTAAAATAAAGATTATATATATAGGATAATTTACGCGGAAAAGGTTCCTTTAATACTTAGAAGGCACCTTTACGTCGCGCTTCTAACTTAAAAGGATTACTATAAGCATTTATATAACCTATATACGGTATCTACGTATAGCCTAAACTTAGGACGCTTAAATTAAAGATAGTAGCTATAGGTAGAGGGCGGATAGTAATATAACTACTATCTATTTAATTTAATACCCTTAGGAAAATACTAGGTGCTCTATCGACTATTCGGTACTAGGGTCTATTACTATATTTAGTTATATCTCTCTATCTACCTATTTCCTTTAGTGCTTTCTAATTATACTATCTAGAAGTACTACTAGTACGACTAAAATCGCTAGATAAAGCCTATACTAACCTTTAAACTAGTATCTTACCTAACTAGTAATAGAATATACTAGGAGTATAGATAATATTAAGAATACTAATCCGCTTACTGCCCTAAGCTATAGTATCCCTTAGTTTAACGTCGGCTGCTTTAGCTAAGGCTAGTTAGAGTACTAGTTAAAACGACGGAAATACTATATCTTCCTCTATATCGCTATAACTATAATAATAGTAGCTAAGTAAGATACTATTAAAGCAGCCTACTAGTATTTAACGTTAGATAGCCTAAATTACTAAACGATCGCTTTAATAAAGGGAAGGTAGAAGATAATTATTAGTCTAAAAATAGTAATCCTAGCCTTAATAGAGGGACCTAGCTTAACGAAGTAAGAGAAATAAGCGTATATTAAGGGATTAATAACCTAAATAAGCTATAAGCTATTAATAAAAGATCGCGAGGAGTAACTAAATAAGGAAATACTTCGATAATATTAATATATAACGCGATCGCTCCTTTCTAAGCTATAAAAAGGGGGTAGGTAAGTATATCTAGTAAGAGTATATTTCTTATACTACTAAATAAAGCGGCGAAGATTAGCCCGGTGCCTAGGAGGAGATAGATAGCGGATATTAGCGCCTAGCTTCGCCTCTATAAAGCTTCTCGTAGCTTTACTCTAATTATTTAGTATAGGTAAAGTGCTAGAAAAGCTATAGTAACTATAAATATAATACTAGCCTCGGTAACCTCCCTAGTAGTAATCTCGTCCTATATATCGAAATATAGTAACCTTAAATAGTAGAAAGAGCGTGATTTAGACTTAAAGAAATAAAAATATAAGTACTAGGCTCGCTAAGGACGAGATCCGCTTTAAATAATATAGAGTTATAATAGTAAATATTAGTACTTAGAAAATAAAGCTAAGATAAAGAGAGCTATAGGACGTTATTTAGTCGCTTTATAAACGGGTAGATATACCTAGAGTAATATAGTAATAGGCGATTTATATATAGTAAGGTTATACTATTATTGCCTTAAGACTAGGCTATAGTTAATATAATAATCTATATATATAAGGCGGGTAAGCTTCCTCTATATAGAAGCGGCCTAGTTAGATTAAGGTAGTTAGAACGGCACGGCTTTAATAGCTTAATACGGTTAGCCCCCTACTATAAAGCTATTCGGTATAGTAGATTAGTATTAAGTAGTATATATAACCTAATTTATATACTTTAACTTATATATATCTAAGCTCGGATTAACTAAGAGGTTAGAACGCTATAGGCTTATAAAGGGCAACTTTTATAAGTCTATAGTTAAAATAAATATAGCTATAACGATACTATAAGCTCTCTAGTAGAGATAAACTAAATAAGGAAGGTTAAAGATATAAGTAAAGGGTATCGTTGCTCTATTTTATATTAGGATTTATAAGATAATAGCGCGGCTATAGGAAGCGTAACTCTTAGCTATAATAATTCTATAAGATAAGTTTCGTACTAGCTCGTAAAGCTAAGAACTTAGCTCTCTTTTAGTCGTCCCTAATCTAAGCCTTATTAAGGTCGTTAGTCGTAAGAAATATAAAAAGATAGGATTATTAGGTAGGAAGGGAAGGAATAAAGGATAGATATCTAAGATAGGAAAAAATAATTATTTATATAGCGATTCCTTTTATTTATTTATCTCCTTAAGAATTACCTCTATCGCCCTTTCTAAAAGTGCTCTACCCTTATCGCTATCTAACTTATTAATAAAATATAATCCTCGACCTTCTATAAAAACTACGCTTACGCTATAACTTACTAATCTAACGAATCTTCTAGACTCTTCCTACTATACCTTGCGTATACTAATTTCTATTTCGGCGCTAATACTCTTAAAAATAAGGATATCTACTCCTATAGCTAACCTAGACAGCCCTTAAAAATTTCTATTTTTATAAAACTTTTAATAATACTAGTAACGGAGTAGAGATAATTTATCTTTAAGGTTATAGAAATTATAGCAGAGTCTTTTATAAGGGTCTTATATATATCTTATATAATTTTTAGTAATAATCTAAAATAGTTAGATTCTAAGTTAGTATAGCTAATTATAGCTATATTTCTTTTAATTAAAGTCGTTAAGGTAACCGCACCTAACTAAGCCTTAAGTAATAATATATAATGGTATTATTTTAGCGTAGGTAGCTTAATAGCGCCTATTTTAGTAGTAGAAGTCTTTATAAATAGTAATAGCTACCGGTATATCTATATATACGCTATTCGACGCCTTATATATTAAAAATCCCGCTCTATAGCTACTAGCACTCTTTCTACGCCTATATTATAAGGAATAGCTATATATAAAAAAGACGCTATTACGGAACTATACTATATCGTTAGCCGTGTTACCTACGGCGTATACGCCGAGTATAGGGTGGATGCAATATTAAATAGGCAAGACGTCTACCGCAGAGAGCTACTATAACCACCCTAGCACCTATATCGAATAGTTATTATAGGCTTAGGACTAGGTTTCATTTCACCTAGACAAGGCCGCTAGGCATTAGAGCGGAACATTTAATAACGCTCTGCCCTGCTTATTAGGCAGTCATATAATTTAGCCGCAACGGCTTGCGCACCGTGACGGCTTGCGCATCGCAACGGCTTACGCATCGCAACGGCTTACGTATCGCAACGGCTTACGCATCGCAACGGCTTACGCATCGCAACGGCTTACGTATCGCAACGGCTTACGCACCGCTACGGCTTATGCATCGCAACGGCTTGCGCACCGCTACGGCTTACGTGCATTTATCTTATCCTCCTATATATTAACGTATATAAGGCATGGCCTGCCTTCCGTACTAATTAACTAGCGTTTTCTAGTAGGAAGAAATAAATTAAAGGAAGCGCACCTAGCACTTATTATATATTATCTAAGCGTTAATAACGACCTAGATATCTCTGCCTCCTATATATAGTATAATTAAGTCGGACCTAGATATACGTTAACGGTATATATTAAGCGCAATACTACGATTCGAGTTAGCTACCGCGGCGCTAGATATAGTATAAATAGACCGGCCTATACTATAGATAGCTTTTTATTAAGATAAGTCTAAGCTATCCTTTTAACTCTAAGCCTCGGTATCGCTTATTATAGAAAGCGGTAGCCTCCTAGATCCTAACCTCTAGGTTCTATACTAAGAAGTTTATAGATATAATATTAAGTATAAAGCAAAAAACTTCTAGTAGAATATTCTTATTAGATAATTCCCTTAAAACCTTAATTATATAGTTAACTCCGAGGTAAGCCCGGATAGAGATAACCGTATAAAGGTAGATCTTAGTATTAGCTAGATCTATAAGGAGCATTACTAGACGTTACTTTTCCTCGAGGTAAAGAGGATAGGATAGGGAAACGTATTAATCTATAAGGCCGAGGAGTAACTTAAGAGAGGAGCTAAAAAGTTTCTTAAGAAAAGTAGATCACGCCTTTTATACGGTATAATAACCTAGGGTATAAAGGCCCGTTACTAGATCTTTAAGCGACGATTAGGCGGTAGCTTTAAGAAGACGCCTTTCTATAGGAAATACTAAGAAAATCTTAAAGATTCTTATATTAATGCCTACTCTAAATAGGCCTATTTTATTTCGCTCTTCTTCTCTATTATTAAGGATAAAGCCCTACCTTCTATACCTTCCTTACTTTAGTTACCGTCTTAGGTAGGGGGGTCGTAAGGAGGCTATAATTACTTAGGGTACTAGGTAGGGTCTTCGTAGGGAGGCTCTTCTAGGGCTTAGGGGGAGGTATAGTTTTCTATATATAATTAGTACTAGGATATCTATATAGTAGAAAAGAGTAAAAGACTATTACGACTATAGCTACTAAGCCGCTAACGGTCGACCGCGTTAAGCACGTAATATAGTTTAATAGATAAATAGTTAGTATAACTATTTAATAGATATAAGATTAAAGGGATAGTAGAGATCTAAGTAATCTAGGATTAATAAGATTACTATGCTCTATACGATCTAACGTTAGGGATTATAGCTAGGCCTATAATCTAAGGATAGTCTCTATAGGTATATATAGCTACTTACTTTTACTCCTTTAGATAGATAGCTCGATAGCTTTTAATATAGATCTTTATTATAATTCTATCTCTAATTTTAATTACCTAGTTATAGTCTATAGTCTATAACCTTTAACTTATTACTAACGTAATATACTTATTATTACTTAGACCACGCCCTATTATATCTACTAATATAAACCCCTTAATAGGTTTATCCCTTAGGAATAACACCGGTCGTTATATATTAAAAGCTCTTATTTAGTATAATACTATATTACTTTAAGTAATATCGTAACTATTAATATACCTATATAGTAAGCTAGATTAACTAACTCTAGAGCTACTATATTACCTTAGGATATAATACGCGAAATTATTACCCTTTAATATAAAGTATAGTTACTTAGGAATAGAGGAGGTAATAGATAAGTTAAGGACCTTAAAGAAGTAGTTAAACTAAAATAGCTAGGACTATTCGATAGTACTTATAGTACGCTTTAAGACTTTCTTACCTAACTTAAGGCCTACTACCGGTTTTACCTTATTAAACTCTCGGACTTAGTCGAAAAGGTACTCTACGTAAGAAATTATATATCTAGAACGGTACTTACTTAGTTTAGACCTATTATAAGAGATTTTCTCGATAACTAACTAGCGCGATAAGATAATAAGATAGATAAAGTCTTTACTAGTTTCTAAGGATTTAAAGAAGCTATTATAAAGGTATTTAGAATAATTAACGAGGAATAAGAAGCTAAATAAAAACTTTAAGAACTCTAATAAAGGATCTTAGTATTAGATTATACTATAAAGTTCTATTAAGTTACCTTAAAGCTTAATTAGGACGACGAACCTCTTATATTACGATTCTATAATAGGCTTAAAGAAGAAGTTAAGGATAAACTCTATAAGGAAAATCGACCTAATAACCTCTTAGACTATATTACTATAGTAGTACGAATTAATAATAGATAGTATATACGATACTAAGAAAAGAAATAAGGAAGAGGAAACTAGAACCCTTCTTATAAGAATAACTTTAACTAATATATTAACTATAAAAAGAAGCGCGAAACTCCTATTGCCTATACCTATATAACTAACCTAAGTAGGATAGATCTAGATATAATATAGAAAAGTAAAGGAAAGTATTTTAACTATAGAAAACTTAGATATTACTTTAAAGAATATAGATAACCTTATAAGGAGAAGAAAACCTATTAGGTACTAGCCTTAAAAGGTAAGAAATACCTAAACGCTATTAATAGATAGGAACTAAAGTATAAACTCCTTAGTTAGACTATATACTATAACAATAAATATATAGTATACCTAAGCGATAAGAATAGTATTAAATAGTTCCTATAGCTACTAAGGAAAACCCTTATAATAATATAGTAAAGGGATCTTAAAACTTAGAAATAAGTTAAATTTATAAAACTAGAATACCCTTATCTTAAAGGAGTCTTTTAAGACTAAATTAAGAAGAACGGTAAATAATTCTAGGAAGATATATAAAATAAAAATCGATAATAATAATAGGTAGTTTATAAATAATATAATAAAGAAGATATAAATATAGACCTTATACTTACGAAACTTAGATAATAACTTAAGGAGGAATAATAAAGTATTAACGATATAAGCTCTAAAGAATAAGAAATACTTAGAGAAATAAAAGATAAGAACGAACTTATATAACTGCCCTCGCTACTAAGGGAAAATACTATAATTAGAGAATATACTTTATACTTTAAAAAATTTAAAGAAATACTTAAAATTAAAACCTAATAAATACCTTAAATTCTTATAGAAAACTAATAAGCTATATTAATTCGATATTAACCGGTATTATATAAAGGAGACTATACTATAGCTATTACTATAGTCGATACCTTTATAGCTTTATAACGAGACTAGTAACTATAAGGAGAATTTAAAGATAATCTATAAATACTACTTACTTATAAGTACTATAAGTATATTTTATAGATATTATACGTTTACCTAGATTATATAATATACTTTTAGATAAAGGCACGATATAACGCTTTCTTAGTTAAGTTTAAAGGATAAGTACTTTTAAAACCCTACCTAAGTATAGAACTAAACTACTAGAAAATCGATTAATACTACCTAAACGACTAAGTTATATTATTAAAGCCTAATTATAGCACGCTACTTAAATACTGCGATAATTATAGTTTATTAACGAGATATCTTTTAGAGATATATAAAATCTATAAATACGCTAAAATAGAGAAATAGTATAACGCTACTTACTTAAAGGTATTTAAACCCTTAATATTTTAAAGACTTATATAATAAGTAAAATATAATAAAGAAGATTATAATAAATATATATACTTAAACTATAGAGTTTATAAATATAAAAAAGTATAAGTATAGTATAAACGATATAACGGTATACTAAAAGATTATTAGTAATACTTATAAAGGCTATAGGCTATATTCGACTAAGGAAGAATTAATATAAAAATACTATATATAAAATAGAAAGATATAAAACGAAAACTTAACCTTTAGTATAAAAACGAATAGAATTATAAAATATAGTATATAATTAACTATAAAGTAGTATAATATAAACGATATAGCGTCGAGAAATAAGAAATCTTTAATTAGCTATAAGAAATTAGTCTCTTAAGCCTTAATATAATACTATATAATAAAAATATAAAGAAACGATATTAATAATAAATTAAAGAAGAATACCTAAATAAAACGAATAAGGACTAAGTAAAAAATAAGGCACGCTATTTATAAAAGGGCTATAGACTAGTATAATATAATAAGATCTAAGGACCCTATATATAGTAATAGTAAGCTATAGTAACTAAATAGTATTAGATATTTAAATCGTAGGATATTATATATATATACTTTTAGACTATAGTATAATAAGTAATTACGTTTTACTTAGAGTTATTAATCGTTACCGACTTATATAGAGATATAAGAAAGATCTATATAAACTTATAAATATCGAAGGAGAGGCCTTTAACTATAATAATAGAATTATTAATATAGAGATTAATTACCTTAATATTAATATCTAAGGCTATAACGAATAAGTTAACTTTAATATTATAGATATTAAAGAATATAACCTTATATTAAGGCTTTTATAGCTATAGGAGAGCAACCTACTAATTAACTAGAAAACTAGCTAGCTATATTAAAATAAAGATATAAGTTTCTAGGACTAGTAGATTTAAAAGAAAGTAAAATTTTATAATAATTTAGCTACTAAATAGGATAAAAGGGATAACTATTTAAGTAAATTATTACGGGCTTTAGCGATATAAATAAAAATAGTAACTAAACTAGCGGATATAATAAAATCGACTAATAAGACCTATATACTAACTAATATAGCTATATAACCTAGTATCTAATATAAATAGAATAAAGGATATAATATAAAGATCTAAAGAGTTATTACTACTTTAAGGAAAGACCTTAAATAAATTAATAAAGAGCTTAAGTTAAGAGAAACTAGCTCTTAAAAGAAAGAATAAAGCTTATAAGATAGAATAAAGAGTATCCCTTAGGAATACTAGAAATATAATAAACTCTTTAAGGAAGAACTTAAGATACGGTTACCTAAATATAGCTAATAGGACTACGAAATTTATCTTAAGGATAGAATAACGCCGACATTCTATAAGATCTATAACTTAAACGAAAAGTAACTATAAATACTACGCGACTACCTTAATAAGAATCTATAAAAAGGATATATATAAATATTAATATTTAAAGTAAGCTATCTAGTTATATTTATTTTAAAGAAAAACAGTAAGCTATAACTAGTTATTAACTATAGACGCTTAAACGATATTATAATAAAGGACTAAATACTATTACCGCTTATATTAAAACTATAAGATTAACTATATAGTAAAAAATAGTTTATAGCCCTTAACCTTAAAGGCGCCTATAACTTAATATATATAAAAAAAGGGCATAAATATATAATAGCTTTTAGAACGAAATTTAGACTATTTAAATATCTAGTAATACTATTTAGGCTTATAAATATACTAGCTACCTTTTAATAGATAATTAATAATATCCTATATAAATACTTAGATATCTTTATAGTAGTATACCTAGATAATATCTTAATCTTCTTAAATACCTTAAAAGAATATAAGGAATACGTCTATAAGGTACTTCGCGTACTTTAGAATATAAAGTTACTAGTTAAACTAAAGAAAAGTAAGTTTTATATATAGGAAGTAGACTTCCTTAGATATACGATCTTACTAAGAGAGATATAAATATAATAAGATAAGATTAACTTAATTAAAGAATAGCTAACGCTAAAAAACGTTAAGGACGTATAAAGTTTCCTAGGATTTATAAATTACTACCGATAATTTATTAAAGATTTCGGAAAGATTATAATACTACTATATAACTTAACGAAGAAGGAAAAAGAATTTATATAAAACGATAAAGCTAATAAAGCTTTCGATTATATTAAGACTACGATTATATAAGAACTAGTTTTAACTACCTCTAATTTAAGATAATAAATTAAACTTAAAACTAATATATTAGACTTTACTCTAAGAGTATAAATCAGATAAAAAGATAATAAAGGAAGACTATAACTAATTATATTTTACTCGAAAAAGCTATATAGCGTAGAACTTAATTACCCTATCTATAATAAAGAATTCCTTATAATTATTTAAGCTTTTAAGGAATTTCGATACTACCTTCTTAAAAGTAAATATAAAGTTAAGGTCTATATAGATTATAAGAATATCTTATACTTTATAATAATATAATAGTTAAATAGACGATAGATCTAATAGGCCGAATACTTATTAGAATTTAACTATAAAATAATCTATAAAAAAGAAATAGAAAACAGTCGAGCTAATACCTTTAGTTAACGAAGTAACTATAATATAAGAGCACTTATAGTAAAAGGATAGCTCCTAGAAATTAACGAAAACGGGAACTACTAATAACGATAGCTAAATATAATATTTAAAGTATAACTTAATAACTTAACTTACTAAAAGATCTTAAAATAAATAAAAGAATATAAAGTATTAAATAGATATAATATAGGATATTTAGAAGTTCTAATATATAAAAATAAAATCTAGATACTACTAGAATTATAAGATAAAGTTATATAAGATATATATAAATATCTAATATATAGATACTAAGGAATCTAAAGAATAATAAAACGGATTAAATAATAATATAACTTCTTATAGCTTAAAGAAGTAGTATAATAAGTTATTAAAGAATATAAACTTTATATATAAAGTAAAGCTAAACGATATAAACTATATAGAGAATTATAACCGCTATTAGTATTAGAGAAACTATAGGATTTAATAGCTTTTAACTATATTATAAAGCTACTACTATTAAAAGAACCTATAACTAACGTTAAGTACGATAGTATATTCGTTATTACTAATAGATTAATAAAGTATAGATACTTTTTACTATATAAAGAAGTAAGTAATATAGAAGAGCTAGTATATATATTCCTATAAATAATTATTAGTAATTATAGACTATTAAATAAGATTATCTTTAATAAAAGAAGTACGTTTATAGCTAAATTTTAGTAAGCTCTTATAGTATAATTAAGGACGAAATATAAGCTTAGTATAGCTTATTACCTATAAATAGATAGATAAATAAAACGACTTAACTAAACGCTTAAATAATATTTACGATACTATATTAGCTATAAATAAAACGATTAAGTTAAATAGCTATTAATAGCGTAACTAGCTTATAATAGCTTAGTTATAGAAATAACTAAGCTCTTACTAGTATACGCTAATTATAGATATAACCTAAAAGTATTTAAGGTTACTTAATAAAGACTATAAGTAGAACGAGCAATACTATAAGTAAATTAACTATAAAAATTATATAAAGAAATATAATAAGAACTTTAATTTATTAGAAAATAAATATCTACTTACTATAATCGGAAAAGATTATAAGGACTAATCTTTTAAGAGGGAGATATAGTCTACCTTATATAATAAAATATTAAAATAAAACGACTAAGTAATAAATTAGATTTTAAGAAACTTAGACCGTTTAAGGTTAAGAAAACTATTTTAAAAGTTAACTACGAACTTTCGCTACTAACGATAATATAGATATACCTAATATTTTATATCTTATTATTAGAACTAGTACTATAAAACGCTAAACTATAGGAAAAAATCGAAGTTAATAACGATTAAGAATATAAAGTAAAATAAATACTAGATATAAGAAAATAAGGTTAGTAATAAGAATACCTTATTAAGTAGAAGGGATATAGACTAGAAGAAAATACCTAGGAACTACTTAAGCACTTAACCTACTATAGTTCTTTACTTCGATAGTTCTACTAGTAAAATCTACCCTAGGTATAGTAAAATCGCCTAATAAACTAATAGCATTCTAATTAATTATATTAAATCTACCTATAGACTAAATATCGACTACCGCTTTAGATTCTTAGCGCTTAGGCTCGTTAAGGTTATCTAAGGAATAAAGGCCTTAATAGACTATCTTAGTACCCTTTATCTTTAGCTAGCGCTTTTAATAGTAAAGCTACGCTAAACGAGCTAAGGCTTTATTTAGGTCGGCTTAAGCTTTTAATATTCGCTCCTTAGTAACTTCTTCTTCTTTATCTAATTAATTAGACTCTAGATTTATTTAAGATACTAGGAAATACGTTAGCTATAAATAATAAGTAGAATAATAAAGCTACTTATAAGAGCTAATTGCTACGCCTAACGTATCGTAGGAACGACCCCGCTATATATATTCGGTATACTTAAAAGATTTCTCTAGCATTTTATAGCGGAAGCCGCGCGACGAATAAAAAGAATATAGTATAACATCGAAACTAAGATAATTAATAGACTTAGCTAAACGAATACGCTTAAGGGTCTTATAAGAACGATCCTTTAATACGCGACTAGATATACTATTAGTAGTATATCCTAAGGGATAGAAAGGATAAAAGGAGGAATATATATACGCACGATAAGGGTATATTTATATATAGCGTCTAAGGTAGTAGTAGGTCTTACGGATAAGACTAAAAGGAAGGGAGATATTATATTATAACTATAGTTAGCGGGCCGTAAGAGAGCCGGCTATATTTACGTAATAAGGCGGCTTAGAATAATAGTTAGGACGAGAAGTTACTTAGGCTTAGCTTACCTAGAACGTACGTAAGCTAAGTAAGCCTTATATAGATAGATTACTATTTAGGAGCATAGCTTATAAGTAAGCTATAGTAAGCTATAAAGGGGATTATAGCTAGGACCGTAATCTTAGGATAGTCTTTATAAGTATATATAGCTACCTACTTTTACTCCTTTAGATAGATAGCTCTCTAGCTTTTAATATATTATAGATCTTTATTACGATTTTATCTTTAATTCTAATTACCTAGTTATAGTCTATAGTCTACGACCTCCGACTTATTACTAACGTAATATACTTATTATTACTTAGACTACGCCCTATTATATCTACTAATATAAACCCCTTAATAGGTTTATCCCTTAGGAATAACACTAGTCGTTATAGCTAGGCCCTTAGTCCTTATTAAGATTATCGATATATCGTAGTTATAGCGGAGGCTAACCGCTATCGCTTTATTATACCGGTTAATAAGCGGATAGTTATAATAGATAGTAAGTAGGTTATCGTCGTTTAGCCTCGTCGCGTCTATAATCTTCTAGGGTGCCTTAAACTAGTAAGTCGTTCACCTATACTTATCCGCGTTATAGTTAGTAAGGCCCTTTAAAGAATACTTAATATAAGTATAGGTATAGGAATAGACCTAGTAGTAGTACGCGATAAAGTTAGCCTCGGCGTTAAAGGCTATAGATAGGGCCTCGGTATCGTTAATTATCTCCTCGATAGGGTAGATCGGCTTCCGCTCTTAGCGGAGTGCCTTCCCGGCGTCCTTATCTAAGTACTTATAGAAGACCGAGTCTACGTAGCGTACTACTTAGGCATAATACTCTTCTTCTTAAGGGTCGGCGATATTATCGATAAGTAACGGTAGCTCTATATTACTATATAATTATAGGAGTCTATATAAGTATAGACTACCGCGATCGTTTATCTTTACCGTTATATAATAGTAGCTTGCCTTCTTAAAGATCGACTCTTAGCCTATTTAGATATATTTTTCGAAGAAGAAAGATATTTCTCTATAAAAGAAGATAGTAGAGCTAACCGGATCTATAATACTAAGGGCAATCCTATTATATATCCCTTAGAGATCCGCTAATATATCCCTCGCCGCGTAATAATTATAGAGCCTATAAATAAAGAGCTATATCTTAACCGGGCTATTAATATCGTTAAGGTTAATAGGAAACTAAATTATAGGCGTGCTAGTCTAAATATTAATTACTTATATCTTCCTATATATAAGTAGTTACGTTTTATTAGAGAGCGGCTAGGTATAGCTAAAGATAGATAACTTATAAAGTAGGAACGCTATATTAGGGTCTATCGTTTTCCTTATTTCTTATATCTCGTCCTTAGTATTCTTTAGTCGGTCCCTTATTAAGGTTTTAGAAACTTATTTAACCCTCTTAAAATAACCCTTTATTATACGCACTATACTAATATAGCGGTTAGAAGAGCGGAGGAGGATATTAAAAATAAGAAAGTAAAAGATAAGGTAGCTAGTAAACTATTACCTATATCGCTATAATATATATCTAGCTAAGTAACTAAGTAAGTAGTTTATATAGAGTACGGCGGCCGCCGGAGCTTACTATTACTAAAGGTCCGACGTATATAGCGCTTTTAAGCTACCTTTACCTTAAGGGAAAAGCTTTAGGAAGGTATATAGGAAGAAGTCCTTATATAGGCTATATATAAACTCTATGCCTCGTTCTACTAGGATATATAGCTACGCTCTTATGCCCTAGATATATATCGCGTACGGCTTAGCCTTATTAGCACCTTAAGTCTAGCTTATCTAGATAGCGTTAGCTAGAAATAAAAGCTTATTAGCCTCTTTAAAAGCCGCTAGCCTATTAAGAGGAAATATTCTAAACGATATTATTTCTAGAATAATATTACTATCGCCGTCGGTATCCTTTAGTCCTAGAGTAGAGGTACGGGCGTTACTTAATAAGGGGAGGTCCTATTCGTTTAGTAGAGTACCGCTAGGAAGGTTAAAGTTATAACTAAACTAAGCTTACGCTAATATAATAATCTCTTTAATACTTATAAACCGGTTATCTTTTAAACCTTAATTAGTATCTAGGACTATATAGTCTATTTATATCTTCTTAGTAATAAACGGCTCGTCCCGCTATATACTATCTATAATAAGTATAAGGATATTAAAGCCGTCTACGTACTATTAGTTATCTATCTCGCTATAATTAATCGCGATATACTTATAAAGCGGATTATTCTTCTAGAGCTATAATAGGGCGGCCGTTATATAAGACTTATATACTTAAAGAAGAAGGCTAACGTCGGTAGCGCTAGGTTTACTAAAGCTACTCTAAGAAATATAGATATTCTTAATAGTTTCTAAAAGAGGGCAAGGGAGGACTATAGTAATAAGGTCCTCGACCTTATTCGGAAAGACTACGAAATAGCCCTTAACGTGCTTTTAGTAGCTAAGGCCTAATAAGGTCTTATTATTAATAGTAAACTTTATAATATAGCTAAATAAGGCTTATAAGGCAATTAGCCTTTCCTTAATAAGAGAGAGGCTATTAAGTGCTTTAGGATACCGATACTTATATTTAATATATATATTATTAATAGTATAGGTCTTCGGTAGTTTCCCTTTCTTTAAAGTAATAAAGTATTTATAGTAAACTATAGCTTTAGCGTTATCGCTAGCAGGAAAATATTCTATATACTCCTAGAGCGCTATCGTAGCCTAAAGTAAGGAGGGTAATAAGTACGTCCTTTAGTAGATCGTAGTAAGCTTAGATAGAGGTTACTTCCTATAGTAAAAGCTATAGTATAAAATTAATAACGTCCTTTTATTAGTAAATACCTAGTAAAAGGACTTCGTAGTCTCTACTTAAAGGGGAAGTAGGACCTCTTTATACTAAGATCTTATTACCGATTCCTTCTCCTTATTATAAAAACGAGATTTATAGTATTATAAAATAGCTTTAAGGGACTCTCGTTAAAGTAGGGCGGTTTCCTATAATAGTCTCGTTCTTTTCTAAGGTCGGTCTAGCCTTATAGGCGGCGGAGTTAAAAGTCCTTTTAGTTATAGGTCCTTAACGCGTTTTTAAGGGGACGGAGTATATAGAATCGGTCGTATAAGTAGTAGAGGTTAAAGCCTTAAGTAGTCTTTAAACGGGAGAATCTATAAGATATAGACGATGCCCTTAGGAATAGCTAGTAGTAGGGTCGGCGGTATTAATTTAGGCCCTTAACGACCGGGCTTACCTACTTACTCCTATATTTATAGCCTTATAGCTCTTACCCGTAAACGCTTATCGGCCTATTCTTACGTAATAGCGGCTATTATATAGGCGAGCTTATCTTTTAGAACTATAACCCTATATTATTAAGGTAAACGTCGTTAGGTATTCTAGCGTTCTAGGACTTTTAAAGTACGCCGTACCTCTTTAAGGGAGACTTTAACCGGCGCTCGGCGGGCTTTATTTTAGATACGTTAGCTATTAAGATCCTCTAGCGTACGGCGGATTTTATCGATTAGAATTATAACCGGCTCCTAGCGGGGTATCGTTAAGGTAGTCGTCGAAAGATATAGGCAGCGAAGATAGGAACGGACGTATATAAAGATAAAAGATATAAACGACGTAGTTATAGCTAGTATCGAGAAGGCCTAAATAAGGGCGATTTTTACGTAGGCTATATCGCGGATAGTATAGTATACCTCGGCGACGCTATCTTAGGTTTTAGAACCTACTATTATATCGAGGCGGCCGTCGAGAGGGCGGCGTCTACTATAGTTATATAATAGCTTCCTCGCTAGCCCGGTAGGTATATACGAGAAGTAGAATTTATATCGGTATTATAACTTTCTTAAAGTCCTTAATTCCCTATAGCCTATCTTAGGGTTAGTATAAAGATCTAGCAGGAGGAGCGGTAAGGGGTAGCGGGGGAATTATTATCTAGAAAAAGGATAAAAAAAAAGGTAAAAAGCAACTAAAGTAGTAACTAAGGAGTAAGATATCGAGACTAAGAGAAGATAAGAGAAGAGATATATAACTTTTTATAGCTATATTAAGGGGCTTATAAAGCCGGGCTTAGGGAGCGAACCGTACGTCGCGGGGGTAAGAAGGAAGGGGCGGAAGGAAGAACCTTCGGAACCTTCTATTCCTTAGGCAAAAAAAAAAGGACCGCCTAAGAAGGGCGTAGGAGGGGGCGGAAGGAGGATCCTTTCGTCTCTTTATTCCTTAAGGTATTTATAGGGGAAGGACGCAAAGAAGGACCCTTTTATCTCTTAACGTCTTACGCTCTATTATACCTTACGCTCCGTAATATCTTATATACTATAACGTCTTACGTCCTATATTATATACGTATATACCTAGTATATTAGTATATTAAGCCGCCGCGTATCTAATAACGAACTAGCTAAAGAGGAAGGTAAGCGTATTATTAGATAAAAGGGAAAGCGAGATTATTTTCCTACTATCGAAGGAGAGAGGCCCGAACTATTATTACGGCGATACTTAGAAGAAGAATATCGCGGTAGTAATAATACGTTATACTAATAATATAAACTTCTCTAGCCTCTCTTCTATATTAATAAATATAGTAGAATTTATAGCTCTAGTATAAATTCTACCCTTTAGTCTTATAATATTCTTTTATAGAAAAGGTATTCCTTAAAGTATATAAGAGAAGATTTTAAATATACCGCTATATAGATTCTAGCTAGATTATTATAACGTTATTAGAACGAAAGCTTACTATTTAATAGAGCAGTATTTTTCTAGTATATTATTCTAATATTTCTAAGAGATTAAATATTAATAAAAAGTAGAAATATCTATCTAGCTTTATCCTTAAACTACCGCGGAACTATCGGAGAACTTAGGATCGTAGATTAAGGTTTATAGTAGTATTATACTTAATAGTTATAAGCTAGTAAAAGGTACTGCCCTTAATAAGGTAAAGACTACGCTATAAACCTATTTATTTATCGGCTTAAAAAGGAGTAATAAATAGAGGTAAGAAGGCCCTAGTAATATTATATTTTCGGTTAACTTATATATACTTAAATATAAAAGGAGCGATTTTTTCTTAGAGATATAAGTATATTATAAGCTAGGGAAGTATATCGTCGAAGTAAGTATAAAGTCTCTTAAGAGTATAGCCGATATATTAAGCGACTTTATTTTCGCTAAAGTAAATTCTAGCTACTTTACGCGGAAAGTAAGACTATTTAAGCGAGCTAATATTATATAGGTTTAGAGGGATACTAACGACTTTAAAGTTCTACTCCTTATAAGCTTCGCGGAGGGCTATAAGCTATATAAGTATCTATATTTATCTATAGTTAACTAACTTATAATAATTTAAAACTTATTTCTATTATATATATACCTAAGCTAGCTTTAAGTATTTAGCTAGTTATATTCTCTTAATCTATCCTCTTTAGCGCGACCTTACCCTAAGAACTAATAGCGATACTACTACTTCTTATATATTAATATATAGTCTTAGAATAATCGACTAGCGAAAAGTATTATTATAGAATAAACTTAAATTTATCCTTTATTACTTCGCCTTAATAGTATATTAGCGTTTATTAGACTATAAGCCTTATAGCGATCCTACCTTTAATATATTAAGTTAACGGTTACTATAAACGCTAATAACTCCTCTCCCTACGTCGCTGATTTATAAAAGTATAAGGTCGAGATAGAAGCCCTCGTAAAAGCTTTACGGCGCTTATAGTTATACGGCGAAACTATATAGAATTTAGTTATCGTAGAGATTATAGATAAAGAGTTATAGGGTTAGTATCGTAAGAGTATATACGCTATAAATAATAATTTCCGTTAGGCACCTATAGTAACTAGAGATATACTTAGCTATTAGTAGGAATAGATAATTATTATCTTAGGACTAAACCCTTTAAGAGCACGTAACTATCTTATCCCTTTATTTACTATTATAGCTCTTAGCTACGGAATAATTATCTCGTAACTAAGCTTAATATATAGATTACGATTCTAGGGGAAATAATAGCCCTACGTTTAGTATTAAAGCCTATTATCCTTCTTATAACCGAATAAAGCTAACGGCTAACTTCGTTAGTAAAGGAAGTCTACTAAATAAACTAGAACCTACGTAGTATATTAAGACTAGTATAATTTACCTAATATTATTAGTATAGTCTACTCCGAATATACCTCCCTAACCCGATTAAGCGTGCTAGATCGAAAGCTATAGTCCTTATATTAAAGAATCTAGCCTATTACCTTACTTTACCCTATAGATCTACTCTAAAATAAACTAATAGAGATGCTAGCTTATCCCCTCTTACTTCGAGGACTAGAACTAAGCCTTTATTACCGGAGACGCTAAAATAACCTTCTATAGTAAGTAGCTTATATAGAGAGCGCACTAGCTAGCCTTACGTCGTATTAAGCACGCCGCTTCTAGTAACCTAATAAAGCTCGCGGCTCTTCTAGGCGCTAGCCCTATTACCTACTAAGTAGCTAACGACTAATCTAGTTACCTCCTATTTTAATATATCGACTACTAAAGGCAACGTAACTAAAATAAATTATTCTTACCTAGCTACTAGATTCTATAAAGGCTAGAAGGTCTTATAAGATAATCCCTCTATAGCTAGGGCTAGGGTTAAGCTAGCCGCTATTTAGTATAACTATCGATTACGACGCTATATAAGGGAGACTATTACTAACGCCTATAATATCTTAGCTAGGTATCTTTTAAGGCTCGGAGGCTACTAAAGAAGGTAGCTCTCCTTATACTATAGTTTATAGTAGCTCCTTTAGGCTAACTAAGGAATATAGATATAAGTTAAGATTAACTATAAGCGGGTAGACCTTAAGGTAAAGGTACGGTGTTTAAAGAAGGAGATAATAGTAATTAGTTCTCTAAATCTAATATTAATACCGAGGACTATACTAACGTACTACTTTCGCCCGCTTAACTATATAGGTACCTTAAGTAGCTAGGGGTCGAGCTAGACTCTAAGCCTAGGGAGGAAGATAGGAACGGGAATAAGGACGATAATTCTATATATCTAAGCCCTTTTTACTATCGGCCGCTTTAGCCGTTTATAGAGCTAAGGCGTGGTCGCCGTAGTCCCGCCCTAGGTATAGGAGGGCGGCTAAGAAAATCTTAGAGAGAAACGCGATCGCCGAAACTAAATAACGTCTTTAAAGTCTAGTAATAATTCTACTAAAAGACGTAGCGGCCTTCTATATATAAGATATAGTATAAAATAGCGACCTTAATACTAGCCCCTTAATAGACTATAATAAAGCTATATTATATAACTTCTAGACTAATCTTAATAATAACTAGATAGAATACTATAGCCGATACTATAAGTATTAGTTTTAAATAAAAATCGATTATAACGGTATTTACTTACGTTGCTATTAAAGGGATAAGAGGCGCGGCCCTAACGAGCTATATTTCTTCTCTACGGAAAATCAGCTTAACTTTAGCCCCGTTCTAGCTTAATTACCTAAGCTTACGCCTATAAAAGAGGTATTATTTACTCGCGTCTATATATATATAAATATTATACTAGTATAAGGGTAGTAGTATAAGTATTAAGGGTATATTATTTACTTTCTCCGCGAGGTTAGCTTAGTATATAACTAGCTACTACTACTACTACTAAAGTTAAATATAGTATTACTACGTCCCGCTAATACGTTGTCCTACGCTAACCTTAGCCGGCAATTTATCTACTAGTTCTATATACGCCGTTAAGCGGTTATAGTATAGCTAGACTACCTTTACTATTATTATCCTAGCTATCGATATATTATTATAGATAAAGAGCGACTAAGCTAACTACCTAAGGACGGTAATATACTAGATACTATCCCTTAAAGCTAGGTAGAGGCTACCGATATTAGAGCGGAGGAAGACTAAGAGGTAGAGCCTAACTTAGAGGACGCCGCTATAGTACCGGACTTATTAGCTAAGGATACGAAGTATAATGCCCTACGGTCTATTCTCGCGGGTAAATCTAAAGCGGATATAGGGCAACCCCTTATTATAGGCTCCCTAAGGTAGGCGTAGTATAAGCTCTAGCTTCCTAATATACGGTATACGCCGATCTTATACCTTACTCTCCTTAGTATTCCCCTACCTATTTTTAGATAGTAAAGCTAACTTTATAGAGCCTCGCCTATAGTCGATTAAGTATAAGAAGTATATCGAGCACGCGATATAATAGTATAACGGCCGTTTTACGCGCTATCTAACCTTTTATTTTATTATATTTAATACCTTAATATAGCCCTAAGTATATACGCGGTCTAAATTCTTCGTAAAGTAATAGGATAGTAGCCGTAAACCGCTTACGCGAGAGTAGCTTATTAAGGCACTTAAATATAGCGAGGATCCTAAGGTATAGGCGCTAATTAACTTAATTATAAAGTATATAGTATCGATTCGCGGTATACGCCCCTTTTAGAATAGAAAGAGGTAGAACCTTAAGGTATATATATACGATCTTAGTTATCCTAGTATATTTATTATATTTAGCCTAGCTAATTTATACTAGCGGAGCCTCTACTAATATATACCCCGATATAAAACGGTAAGACCGGTCTTACTTAGCGGCGCGAGAACGCCTATACCCGGCTTACTAAGAATAGATAAGCCTAGGTTTAGATCCGCTCTATTTAAGGATACTATAGGCTAACGGTTAGATTAGGCTATAAAAGATAGGTCTCAAGGTAACGTAGAAATAGAAGACGGTTAGTAATAAGCTATATATAGAAATTATATAAGTAGCCTTTACCTACCTTATACCTATAGGTATAAATAGCTTTACTATATATAAAGGCGGTAAGTATATATAGAGGTAGGCGTATAGTTAAGGCAGGGAATATACGCACTTAATTTATATAGTATTAGCGCTACGCTTTAACTAGCTACGTTAACCTACTTTTTAGTAGGCCGAATAGTTAAAGTAGTAGGCGCGTTAGTTAGGCTCTTTATTTTTTTATTAGTTAAGAGAAGCGAGGTAAGATAGATTAATATTCGGGCTATAATAATTTCTCTTAAAACGGTTAATCCTATAAATACGCCTTTATTCCCTCCTTATATAAGCTTCGAAATTAACTTTATTATAAGCTACTAATCGATATTTCTACGTCCTATTCTATTTAATATCTAAACTTCCCTAAGAGATTAAAAAGCTTTAGCGTTTACTAAAGAAAGTATAGTAAGAGAAAGAGAAAGTAAAGGCGCGAGAAGAAGAAGTAAAGGTACGAGAAGAGGAAGTAAAGGTATAAGAAGAGGAAGTAAAGGCGTAAAAAGAAAATATAAAGGCGCGAGAAAAGGAAGAGCGGCGTAAGAGCTAAAAGACTACGCTAAAGGAATATTTATATAACTACTATTTCTACCTTTATACGAAACTTAGGTTTACCGATAAGTCTAAGTCTTTAATAGGACTCGCTATATAAGTCGATAATAAATACTATCCTAAGTAGCTATATCCTTAAAATACCTTCGCTAGCTATTAGCGATACTAATATTTTAACGAGATTAGGAGGGTCTATAGTAAGAGTCGGCTATTTTATTAAGAGATTACGACTAGAAACCTAGGAGCTACTATCTCTTATAATCCGGCTAGTAATAAGAACGCCGTTAAGTACTTTAAGAAGATTATAGTTAAAGTTCCTATATAGGAAATATAAGAATATACCCTTATATTCCTATTTTACTATTATAAAGAAATAACAGGCTTAGGGAGGCTTTATAGAATAAGCTAGTAAAAAGAGGCTCTATAATATAGTCTAAGGGAATAACCCTTAAAAGATAAAGACCTCTACTAGATATCTATACCTTCCTCTAGGAAACGCGGGTTAGGATAAGCCTATCCTTATAAGCAAAAATATATATAAAATGCATAAGTTAATTACTAGCAGAACGGATACCCTATTGCCTATTTTAGCCTAGCGGTTCCGAAGATATCCGCGATACGAGAATAGGTAGGGCATAGAACATTCTAGTTAAATCTACTACTTATACTAGAACCTATAGTCTTACGTTAACTATCACGCTATAATCAGACCACCTACTAAGTTAGGAAGATATACTATAGATAGAGCTTTTTAAGCACTATAGAATATACTAGAAAGCGAACTAATTGGTCTACTAGTAGGCTAGCAATAGTCTATAAAAGACGAAGGATTTCCCTAGGAGTAGTAGATAGAATAAGTAAGTTTATATATATCTTTTGCAACGCTATTCTTTTAATATATTATTTAGCCCCTTACATATTCGTTATAAATTCCGGACGAAATCCTACCCTATACTCCTTCGACCGATCTTTCCGCTTACGTTATAATTACCCGATTCTACGCTTATTACTTATACCTTCTTATAGGAAATCCTAGCGCCCGTCTAGGATTAAGAGGGCTTATATAGGGAGTACTAGATTATAATATTACGATTTAGTTATAACGTTTATAACTTTATATAACTAAGTAATAGTTAGATTAGAGATAATAACCTAAATAAGGAAAGGTAGGAGCGATAACGGCCGGCTAGGACTACTATATAAATCGTATTTATAAGAGAATTTTAGCCGCTACTAGTAAAACCTAATAGAGAGGGTATATATATATACCTAGACGGTAACGAGAGTATAGCTTTTATCTATAACTTTAAGGTAGCTTATAAGTTTATAGCGGCGTACCTTAAGGCTATACTTATAAAAGAGAAACTATTTTCGGAGGTTATCGTAAGGTATAATAGCAATAAATATAAAAGTAATACTAAGCTATAAGAGTAAGAGAGGGAGGAAACCTAGATTACTATAGCGCTAATATAAGTCTTTAACTATATAGTTTAGTATAGGGTTATATACGGCTATATCGCCGCTAGTAAGTCCTTAGTCTTCCTTTATATAGACCGAGATAAATTATAAACGTTATATTATTATCTATATATACTAAATAAAGAGGTAGTCGAAGTATCGGCTAGGGATCGGGCTAGATAGGTGCCTTATACCGTCGTAGCTTAACTAGCTAGCTTTTACCTATTAAGTCTTTAATCCGAGGCGCTTAAGGGAAATTTACTCGACGCGGCTTTATAAAAGGTAAAAAAAGAGCTAAAAAAATAAGGGGAGCTATATAAGGACCTACGTCTTCTTAGAGTAGAAGGTATAGATTTATCGTCGCCCTTATTATTATAAGGGATAGAAGGCTCGGAGTTCTAGTCTATTAAAGGCCTAATAAACCGAGTATACCTACTACGATTAAGGTTATCGTATATAGGCAGGGCAGTTCGTCGTAGAAATAAGGACGATAATAAGGATAGTCTAAAGAGTAATCTATCCTAGACTTAAATAAGAACTAATATAAATAAGCGTAGGTAATATCTATTAAGTAGTAGCTATAACTACTAAGAGACCGAAACATCCGATCTAGGACCTACTAGGCAATACTATATATAGGCCTACTTATTAAGCCTTAAAAGAGGCTAGGATCTCGACGCTAATTAGCTTAATATACCCTCGCATCGCACCGCTAAAGGCGGTATCTAATACCCTATCGACGCTAGCGAGTTTACCCGCTTAGTAGGCGAGCGGCTACGCCGGAATCCTTATTAAAACTATAAGGCGCTAGACAGCTAAGGTAAGGTTAAGGTAATAGGGGTGCTCTTTAAGTTAGAGCTAGCGCTATATAGCTATATATTCGTAGGTAAGGGAACGCTATCGGATTATCTATACCGCTTAGAGCACGAGAGCTATATCTATACGTATCTCGATAAGCTTTAGGGCGAGGTAGTACCGGTCTACTTTAATATCGTCTAACTAGCTAGGGGTTACGTCCTCCCTAGCGGGGTAAGGGTCGTTTATATAATACTAATATCGTAGGGCGGTAAAGTAGCTAAGGAGGTAGGGGTGCTAGACTTAGCGGCTAAGGTAAGGCGTTCTTCGTAGGCCGTCTATATTACGACCACGGCTACTAGGCTACTAACGGTCGACCGCGTTAAGCACGTAACACGGTCTAACGGATAAATAGTCGGCACGACTATCTAATAGATATAGGATCGAGGGGATCGTAGAGATCTAAGTAATCTAGGATTAATAGGATTACTACGCTCTATGCGATCTAATATTAGGGATTATAGCTAGGCCTATAATCTAAGGATAGTCTCTATAGGTATATATAGCTACCTACTTTTACTTCTTTAGATAGATAGCTCTTTAGCTTTTAATATAGATTTTTATTATAATTCTATCTCTAATTCTAATTACCTAGTTATAGTTTATAGTCTATAACCTCTAACTTATTACTAACGTAATATATATATTATTACTTAGACCACGCCCTATTATATCTACTAATATAAACCCCTTAATAGGTTTATCCCTTAAGAATAATACCGGTCGTTATATATTAAAAGCTCTTATTTAGTATAATACCGCGTTACTCTAAGTAATATCGTAACTATTAATATGCCTATATAGTAAGCTAGATTAACTAACTCTAGAGCTACTATATCGCCTTAGGATATAATACGCGAGATTATCGCCCTTCGATATAAGGTATAGTTACTTAAGAATAAAGGAGGCAACGGATAAGTTAGGGACCTTAGAGAAGTAGTTAAACTAAAATAGCTAGGACTATTCGATAGTACTTATAGCACGCTTCGAGACTTTCTTACCTAACTTAAGGCCTACTATTAGTTTTACTCTACTAAACTCTTAGACCTAGTTAAAAAGGTACTCTATATAGGAAATTATTTATCTAGAACGGCACTCGCTTAGTTTAGACCTATTATAAGGGACTTTCTTAATAACTAACTAGCGCGACGAGATAACGAGATAGATAAAGTCTTTACTAGTTTCTAAGGATTTAAAGAAGCTATTATAAAGGTATTTAAAATAACTAATAAGGAACGAGAAGCCGAATAAAAACTTTAAGAACTCTAATAAAGGATCTTAGTATTAGATTATACTACGAAGTTCTAATAAGTTACCTTAAAGCTTAATTAGGACGACAAACCACTTATATTACGATTCTATAACGGGCTTAAAAAAGAAGTTAAGGACGAGCTTTATAAGGAAAATCGACCTAATAACCTCTTAGACTATATTACTATAGTAGTATAAATTAATAATAGATAGTATACGCGATACTAAGAAAAGAAATAAAGAAGAGGAAACTAAAACCCTTCCTATAGGAATAACTTTAACCGACGCGCTAACTATAAAAAGAAGCGCGAAACTCTTATTACCTACGCCTATATAACTAACCTAGGTAGGATAAACCTAGATATAATATAAAAAAGTAAAGGAAAGTATTTTAACTATAGGAAACTAGGATATTACTTTAAGGAATATAAATAACCATATAAGGAGAAGAAAATCTACTAGGTACTAGCCTTAAAAGGTAAGAAATACCTAAACGCTACTAATAGATAGGAACTAAAGTATAAACTCCTTAGTTAGACTATATACTACGACGACGAATATATAGTATACTTAAGCGATAAGAATAGTACCGGATAGTTCCTAAAGCTATTAAAGAAGACCCTTATAGTAATATAATAAAGGGATCCTAAATTATAAAAATAAGTTAAATTTATAGAACTAGAATACCTTTATCTTAAAGGAGTCTCTTAAGACTAGATTAAGAAGAATAGTAAACGATTCTAGGAAGATATATAAAATAAAAACCGATAATAACAACGGGCAGTCTATAAATAATATAATAAAGAAGATACGGATATAGCCCTTATACTTATAAAACTCGGATAATAACCTAAGGAGGACTAATAAAGTATCGACGATATAAGCTCTAAAAAATAAGAAATACCTAGAGAAATAGAAGATAAGAACGAACTTATACTACTACCCTCGCTACTAAGGGAGAATACTACGATTAGAGAACACGCTCTATACTTCGAAGAATTTAAAGAAATACTTAAAATTAGAACCTAATAGACACCTTAAATTCTTACGGAAAACTAATAAGCTATATTAATTCGATATTAACTAGTACTACGTAGAGGAGACTATACTATAGCTATCGCTATAGTCGATACCTTTATAGCTTTATAACGAGAATAGTAACTATAAGGAGAATTTAAAGATAATCTATAAATACTACTTACTTATAAGCACTATAAGTATATTTTATAGATATTATACGCTTACCTAGATTATATAATATACTTTTAGATAAAGGCACGATACGACGCCTTCTTAGTTAGGTTTAAGGGATAAGTACTTTCGAAACCCTACTTAAGTATAGAACTAAACTACTAGAAAATCGATTAACGCTACCTAAACGACTAAGTTATATTATTAAAACCTAATTATAGCACGCTACTTAAATACCGCGATAATTATAGTTTATTAACGAGATATCTTTTAGAGATATATAAAATCTATAAATATACTAAAATAGAGGAATAGTATAGCGCTACTCGCTCTAAGGTATCCGAATTATTAATCTTTTAAAGACTTACGTAATAAGTTAAATATAATAAAGAAGATTATAACGAATATATATACCTAAACTATAAAGTTTATAAATACGAAAAAGCATAAGTATAGTATAAATAATATAACGGTATACTAAAAGATTATTAGTAATATATATAAAGGCTATAAGCTATATTTAACTAAGGAAAAATCGATATAGAAATACTACGCGAAAAATAAAAAGACGCTAAACGAAAACTTAACCTTTAGTATAAAAACGAATAGAATTATAAAGTATAGTACGTAATTAACTATAAAGTAGTATAATATAAACGATATAGCGTTAAGAAATAAGAAATCTTCGATTAGCTATAAGAAATTAGTCTCTTAAGCCCTAATATAATACTACGCGATGAAAATATAAAGAAACGATATTAATAATAAATTAAAGAAGAATACCTAAATAAAATAAATAAGGACTAAGTAAAAAATAAGGTACGCTATCTATAAAAGGGCTATAGACTAGCACGATACGATAAGATCTAAGGACCCTATATATAGTAACGGCAAGCTATAGCGACTAAATAGTATTAGATATCTAAATCGCGAGATATTACGTATATATACTTTTAGACTATAGCGCGATAGGTAATTACGTTTTACCTAAAGTCGTTAATCGTTACCGACTTATATAGAGATATAAGATAGATCTATATAAACTTACGAATATCGAAGGAGAGGCCTTTAACTATAATAATAGAATTATTAATATAGAGATTAATTACCTTAATATTAATATCTAGGGCTACGACGAATAAGTTAACTTTAATATTATAAATATTAAAGAATATAACCTTATATTAAGACTTCTATAGCTATAGGAGAGCAACCTACTAATTAACTAGAAAACTAGCTAGCTATATTAAAACAAAGATATAAGTTTCTAGGACTAGTAGATTTAGGAGAAAGTAAAATTTTACGATAATTTAGCTATTAAATAGGATAAAAAGGATAACTATTTAAGTAAATTATTATAGGCTTTAGCGATATAAACGAAAATAGTAATCGAACCGGCGGATATAATAAAATCGACTAATAAGACCTATATACTAACTAATATAGCTATATAACTTAGTATCTAATATAAATAGAATAAAGGATATAATATAAAGATCTAAAGAGTTATTGCTACTTTAAGGAAAGACCTTAAATAAATTAATAAAGAGCTTAAGTTAAGAGAAACTAGCTCTTAAGAGAAAGAATAAAGCCTATAAGATAGAATAAAGAATATCCCCTAGGAATACCGGAAATATAATAAACTCTTTAAGGAAGAACTTAAGATAGGGTTACCTAAATATAGCTAATAGGACTACGAAATTTATCTTAAGGATAGAATAACGCCGACGTTCTATAAGATTTATAACCTAAACGAAAAGTAACTATAAACGCTATATAACTACCTTAACGAGAATCTACGAAAGGGATATATATAAACGTTAATATCCGAAGTAGGCTACCTAGTTATATTTATTTTAAAGAAAAACGGTAAGCTATAACTAGTTATTAACTATAGACGCTTAAACGATATTATAATAAAGGACCGAATACTATTACCGCTTATATCGGAACTATAAGATCGACTATATAGTAAAAAATAGTTTATAGCCCTCGACCTTAAAGGCGCTTATAACTTAATATATATAAAAAAGGGATATAAATAGATAATAGCCTTTAGAACGAAATTCGGACTATTTAAATATCTAGTAATACTATTTAGACTTATAAATATACTAGCTACCTTTTAATAGATAATTAATAATATCCTATATAAATACTTAGATATCTTTATAGTAGTATACTTAGATAATATCTTAATCTTCTTAGATACCCTAGAAGAATATAAGGAATACGTTTATAAGGTACTCCGCGTACTTTAGAATACGAAATTACTAGTTAAACTAAAAAAAAGCAAGTTCTATATATAAGAAGTAGACTTCCTTAGATATACGATCTTACTAAGAGAGATATAAATATAATAAGATAAGATTAACTTAGTTAAAGAATAGCTAACGCTAAAGAATATTAAGGACGTATAAAGTTTCCTAGGATTTATAAATTACTACTAACGATTTATTAAAGATTTCGGAAAGATTATAGTACTACTATACGACTTAACAAAGAAGGAAAAAGAATTTATATAAGACGATAAAGCTAATAAAGCTTTTAAATATATTAAAACTACGATTATATAAGAACTAGTCTTAACTACCTTTAATCTAAAACGATAAATCGAACTCGAAACTAATATATTAGACTTTGCTCTAGGAGTATAAATCAGATAAAAAGATAATAAAGAAAGACTATAACTAATTATATTCTACTTAAAGAAGCTATATAGCGTAGAACTTAATTACCTTATTTATAATAAAGAATTCCTTATAATTATTTAAGCTTTTAAGGAATTTTAATACTACCTTCTTAGAAGTAAATATAAAGTTAAGGTCTATATAGACTATAAGAATATCTTATACTTTATAATAATATAATAGTTAAACGGACGATAGATCTAATAGGCCGAATACTTATTAGAATTCGACTACGAAATAATCTATAGAAAAGGAATAGAAAACGGTCGAGCTAATACCCTTAGTCGATAAAGCAACTACGATATAAGGGCACTTATAGCGAAAGGATAGCTCCTAGAAATTAACGAAAACGGGAACTACTAGCAACGATAGCTAAATATAATATTTAAAGTATAACCTAACGACTCGATATACTAAAAGATCCTAAAATAGATAAAAGAATATAAAGTATTAAACGGATATAATATAGAATATTCGGAAGTTTTAATATATAAGAATAAAATCTAGATACTACTAGCGTTACGAGATAAAGTTATATAAGATATATATAAATATCTAATATATAGATACTAAGGAATCTAAAGAATAATAAAACGGATTAAACGATAATATAACTTCCTATAGCTTAAAGAAGTAGTATAATAAGTTATTAAAGAATATAAACTTTACGTATAAAGTAAAGCTAAACGATATAAACTATATAGAGAATTATAACTACTATTAGTACTAGAAAAACTATAGGATTCGATAGCTTTTAACTATATTATAAAGCTACTACTATTAAAAGAACCTATAACTAACGTTAAGTATAATAGTATATTCGTTATTACTAATAGACTAACGAAGTATAGATACTTCTTATTATATAAAGAAGTAAGTAATATAAAAGAGCTAGTATATATATTCCTACGAATAATTATTAGTAATTACGGACTACTAAATAAGATTATCTTTAATAGAGGAAGTATATTTATAGCTAAGTTTTAGTAAGCCCTTATAGTATAATTAGGGATAAAATATAAGCTTAGTATAGCTTATTACCTATAAATAGATAGATAAATAGAACAACTTAACTAAACGCTTAAATAATATTTACGATACTATATTAGCTATAAATAAAACGATTAAGTTAAATAGCTACTAATAGCGTAACTAGCTTATAATAGCTTAGTTATAGAAATAACTAAGCTCTTACTAGTATACGCTAATTACGGATATAACCTAAAAGTATTTAAGGTTACTCGATAAGGACTATAAGTAGAACGAGCGATACTATAAGTAGATTAGCTACGAAAATTATATAAAGAAATATAATAAGAACTTTAATTCGTTAAAGAACGAATATCTACTTACTATAATCGGAAAAGATTATAAGGACTAATCTTTTAAGAGGGAGATATAGTCTACCTTATATAACGAAATATTAAAATAAAACGACTAAGTAATAAATTAGATTTTAAGAAACTTAGACCGTTTAAGGTTAAGAAAACTATTTTAAAAGTTAACTACGAACTTTCGCTACTAATAATAATATAGATATACCTAATATTTTATATCTTATTATTAGAACTAGCGCTATAAAACGCTAAACTATAGGAAAAAATCGAAGTTAATAACGATTAAGAATATAAAGTAGAATAAATACTAGATATAAGAAAATAAGGTTAGTAATAAGAATACCTTATTAAGTAAAAGGGATACGGACTAGAGGAAAATACCTAGGAACTACTTAAGCACTTAACCTACTATAGCTCTTTACTTCGATAATTTTACTAGAAGGTTTAGGAGGGATTAAAGGACTAAGATCTATAAACTCCTTACTAATACTAAACGAGGACTAATTCGCCTTATTAAGAACGCCTAACGATTATAAATTATTTACTACCTAATACTTATATATATCGAGCGTAGGTAAAACGCTATCCTTAGTATCTACTTCTTAGATACTACGATAAAATAACTTAGAACTCTTTTCCTTCGCACGATTCCGAATCTTCTAGATATAAGCTAAACGATTAACGGCGATAGATATTTACGACTAAAGGTTTATAAGCTATGCCTAAAGCTCTAATAAGGCTTCCCTAGCTTCCTCCTCTTCGGAATATAGCCTATACTACTCCGCTAATAATTTAGTTACTAAAAGAAATACGTTAGCTACTATATATAGAAAGAATTAAAAGACACCTATAAGAAGAAGCTACTAAAATACTATTATAATAGGGACGACTACTAGCAATATAATTATTATAGCGCGAAGAATTTTCGGCTATCTAATAATTTATCTTCTTTGCCTTAAAGTATTAAGTATACGGTATATCGGTAGGATCTCTACTTAAGTCGATATATTTAGTAAGAGCAGCGCGCTTAGAGGCTTTTCGGGAACGATTTTTTAGTATACGACTAGATATACTATTAGTAGTATATCCCGAAAGAATAAAGAAATAAAGAACGATATACTTACGCACGACGCGATAAGGGTATATTTATATACGGCGGCTAAGGCAGCTATAGTAGGTCTTATAGATAAGACTAAAAGGAGGGGAGATATCGTATTACGACTATAGCTACTAGGCCACTAACGGTCGACCGCGTTAAGCACGTAATACGGTCTAACGGATAAATAGTTAGTACGACTATTTAATAGATATAGGATTAAGGGGATCGTAGAGATCTAAGTAATCTAGGATTAATAGGATTACTACGCTCTATGCGATCTAACGTTAGGGATTATAGCTAGGCCTATAATCTAAGGATAGTCTCTATAGGTATATATAGCTACCTACTTTTACTTCTTTAGATAGATAGCTCTCTAGCTTTTAATATAGATCTTTATTACGATTCTATCTTTAATTCTAATTACCTAGTTATAGTCTACGGTCTACGACCTCTAACTTATTACTAACGTAATATATATATTATTGCTTAGACCACGCCCTATTATATCTACTAATATAAACCCCTTAATAGGTTTATCCCTTAGGAATAATACCGGTCGTTATAGTCTAGGCTAAGGGTATCGACTATAGTAATAAGCGCGAACCTAATCTACTTTAGAACAACGAGCGCCGCCGCGTTATACTCGTCGACTTTAACCGCACTAACCTTCTCTTAGCTCTTAAATATAAATAGCTTTTCTATTTATCCCGGGATAAGAGGAAGTAGTAGAGAGACGGGTTTAGAGCTCGTAGTAGGAAATATAGCTTACTATAAGATTATTTATAAGTAGTAGAATAGCCTTTTATATCTTTTCCGTTCCTACTACTTAAAGCCTTACTACTCTAAACTAGCGGGACGTAAAGTTCTAGCTAAGTAAACTACTATAACTACCTAAAATTTCCCCTTAAGCGGACTAGCGTATATAATAAATAAGGCATATAATTATAAGTAATCGGGCAGCGACTCCGGTATTTATTAGCCCGGCTTCTATCTATATATTCCTAAATAACCTTTACTATAGTTAAGCGATAACTATAACCGCGCGGTTACTAGCTACTAAGGGATACTAGTAATAATATATAAATAGTTACTAGTACTAGGGCTAGGCGGTTACTAGCAGTATCTAGCGACTAGGAATAAGAGTCTAAAGGTAACTAGCACCTATAAATTGCCGCTAACCTCTAACTATAGGTAACTAGTAGCCCTAGGCTACTAGCTACTATACTAGGCGGTTACTAGCACCCGAGGCTCTACTCGGCTAACGCGGGGCCGGGATCGCTTATAGCCCGCTACTAGTAAACTCTAGCCGCGTACACCGCCTACGCGAAGACGAACGATAGTCGATACTATAAACGGTGCGTTCCGAGCTCGACCGACATCCTCCTCGAATAAATAGCACCGGAGGATTAGGGAGCTCTATTATAGAAGAGCCGGCTAAGGCCGTAATTATAGTAGGGCAAGGCATACCGCCCGCTCTAGCTCCTACGAAAAAATTAAGTCGTATTACGAGACGTAGTAGTAAGATTTAAGAAGCGACGAGATAGCTTAAAGATATAGCGGGTAGGATAAAGCGGAGCGCTAAGATTGCAACGCGTTTAGCGCTAGATATAGTTACGACTAATAATACGACCGAGCTATAGAGGCTTAGTAGTAGTAGCAGTAGTAGTAGTAGTATTAACGAAGGCAGGGCTATGCTTATTACTCTAGACGACCTTAGACCTACTAAGCGTATCCCGTTAAGGGAAAGGAGTAAGGGGAATAGGCTTATCTTAGTAAAACCTCGCTATTTTACTTAGACTCGGTATCTATCTCGAAATAGCTAGATCTTTCTATCTCCTTTTCCTACGCTACCTAACCGAACTTATCTACGATAAGCTCTTCGGCCTCTTTTAATGCCCGTTTACCTTAGAGATCGTTAATAGACGCCTAGGTTAGCTTCTAAATAACCTTATATTTAATAGACCTATTCTATGCCTTTCGTACTTCTACTAAGCGTAAGAACTCGTATTCCTAACTAGTATAAGTCGTAATACGCTTTTTTTAAACACGATATAAAGAAGTAGTAGTAGTACGTAGCGTAGACTTCCTCTTACGCCCGCTTTAACGCGGCTTAGTTACCTCGGACTTTTTATAGACCGTAATCGCTTTAGGAGGCGCTAACTATAGGGGTAATAGGCATTTAAGCTTAATTATTCCGTTCTCTATAAAATACTATAAGAAGTATATATATAGGTTATAGGTAAGAGCTTATAATACCTTAATTTACTAAAACGCTATGCTAACGTAGCTTAGTTTACTTATTAATAACCCTTTTATACTTAGAGAAAAGAGATTAAAGACGGTTAGCGTCTATTACTAGGCCCGTAGTAGGTGCTAGGGATCGCGCAATATATAAGGTTATCCCTTATATTTCTATCTCTAGGCCCGTCGACTTAACTAGGGGAGCGCTAAACTTAACGTTAGGGGTTTTATAGTTAGGCTCCGAGATAGTCTAACTAAGTTTACTTATACTTCCTAAGTCGCTACTAGAGCTAGAGTTACCGCTCCTTAAACTAGCTAGTAAGGGAGACGGAGTTAAGGACTAGAAGTTCTTAGTAACTATAGAATAGTAGAATAAGTAACCTTAGCTCGGAGAGGGCTAGCGGTATATCTTCTTCTAAGTTATTCGGTCTATCTTCTTAGTTATATAGGAAATAAAGATACGGAAGAAAAGTATTAGATAGTAAGGAAGCTAGGGAATCTAGGGAATCCGTAACCGTTTTATAAATAATCCGAGCCCTCTATACCCTTAGCTATATAAGTAATAAGAAGAGGAAGATAGGGGCTAGTTTTACTAAAGCTATTACCGTAATATATTAGGGCCTCCTCTCTAAGGCGTAGCCTTTCTACCTACCTTAAGTTATAGGCGGTAAGGGATAAGCTAGCGAGGCTAATAGGCCCCCCGTCCCTTTTCCGCTCTCTATACTCTCGTGTCTCGCCTCTTACTAGTTACTAGCCCCTTCGTCCTTTACTAATATCGCTTCTCCTATCCCCCCCGAGATAAGTTATATCGCAAAACTATAGTAGAGTAAGGGAGCAAGCACCTAATCTTAGTATATGCCGGACAAGCAGGTCGTCTAGATAAGACCACCGGACCACCCTTAATCTTAGTGCGTGCCGGACAAGCAGGTCGTCTAGATAAGACCACCGGACCACCTAACTTATAAACGTTACCTTTAGGTATAGTCCGTCGTCGGGAGCCCTAGTATAAGCCGCGGTGCGGAAAGCTATATACCTAAAACTCGTACGATTTAATATAGCCTATAAGATTAAGGAAGGATTATCCTATCTTTATATAGGCATAGGAATAGACCTAAGGTAGATAAAAACGGAGATAACGTCGAGCTATAAATTATAATATAGAGAGCTAGCGTACGTCGCGATTATAGTTATAGATTACGGGGCCTATATCGGTAGAATTCTTATTAGAGGACGGTCTATTACTATAATGCTAATTAAGGAGGCTTTACTAGCTAACGCCGGAGCAGGCTAGTATTCTATCGGTAGTCGTCTCGGGAGCACCGAGGGACTTTTAACGGAGCTAACGGATACGAGGGAAGGTTAGCTAGCCTAATCTCTATATATATTCGTATATAGTATACCTAGTAAAAGGCAAGGCAGACTTTACTATATTATCCGATCCTAGAATAGCGGATAATATTATAGCGGAAGCCCGTAGGTTATCGCGATTATAGCGGCAACTAAGTTACTAATAGGATCTAAGGATCTAGTAGGTACCGTAATCGCGTTAAGCTATTACTAGAGTATTAAGGTTAAGAGTTAGGGGAAACCCCGTCTATATCGGCGAGTAAAGGCCTATTCTATTTAGGGCGTTAAAGCAATAGGAGGAGCCCTTCCCTCCTCCTAAGCTAAGGTAAAGGACTAAAGGGATAAAAGATATAGCTAATAAAGCGGATATATAGAACCTAAGGGCATTAAGACTTAGCTAAAATATATAGAGTAGGAGTCGAGGGGGTCGTATAAGCGGAGTAGAGTTAGGCAAAGGAGGGGGCTATGTATTAGAGATAGCCGGCCGATAGGGATAACGGTGAGAGAAAGAGAGAGGAGGAAAGGGTAAGTTAAGCGGAAGGGGGGAGGGAGTGTAGGTGTTCTTATAGCAATCCCGTATACAGCGACGGGCTAAAAGGGGAAGGGGCTTGCCTAAAGCGGAAGGCGGTGGGGGGCGGCGGGGAATTTACAACGACCGACTTTACGGTTAGAAGTACTAGATACAGGGTATGTCCGCGCATATAATGAGGAGAAAGAGGTACCTGTAACAGAGTCCGGCAGGCGCGTCTCGTAGGACCTGCAGATGCTACCCTGAACCACCACCATTTTAGACTTATTTTCAACCGGTTATTAACGTTGAAGCCATCGAGGTTAAATTGAGTCTATCAACGCCAAGGTCAAGTTAAGTTAATTAAATTGATGCACGTGACTTCAACTTCAACAAAATTAAAGAAATTGAGGTTGACGTGGAATTGATTACCACCCTGCCGCCTGGCCGAGACTGCGACAAGCAGCATCATAGTCTGCACTGATAAACTAGCAGTGGCCACTTGTCTGCGAGGCAATCCAGCCGATTCATCGCAGGACAGGTTTACCGAATTTCAGGGCCTGATAAGGGCACACGGAGACGTGCAGATCCGCTGGATCCCAGGTCATGCCAACATACCAGGCAATGAGGAGGCCGACGGCCTCGCCAAAGCAGGATGCCTGCAACCCGAACCACCAGGGGCCATGCCATCCCTGGCGCACCTGCGTAGACTGGCCAGGCAACAATCGAAGGACGCTTTCAACACATGGTGGGCCGTCGAGGCGCCAGGGTCATACAGACCTCTAGACCTCGAAGCCACCACAAGTTGTCCTCTGGAGCTCACGCTGTCAAGAGCGACGCTCCACAACCTTCTTGCCGCAAGATCTCGGCACGGAGACTTCGCCGACTACCACGAGCGTTTCAACCATGACGATGCGAGTCTAGACCGCTCATGCGGACGACGCAAGACGCCAGAACACCCCTTCTACTGCAGAAAGATACCGCCTCGGCTCCGGATGAGGCTGATCCCCTCACCGGCCGAAGCGATACACCATGCGGTAGGCAAGGGCTTCAAAGCCTTCGTCGCGATGACATCGGAATGCTCCTTCTTCCAAAGGATCTGCCCGCGCTATTAGACAGAACTTACTCCTTTTTTCTCTCCCTTTTGCTTTGTGTTACTTAAGTCCCCGGTTACTTTACCCGGCCGGGGCCTCCCACTTAAGCAAGGCTCGCAGAAAGCGATAGCCTGAGCGGAAACCCTTTCTAGGCTCATCGCGAATGATAGGCGCCGATTGCGACTTCGGTTGCATGCAACTCCACATCTCGCGGACGGGTGCGAGGCTTAGACGAAACAGCGCCTTTGAGCCGTTGAGATGCTAGATAATGTTGTTTTAAGATAAAGTCGGGCGGCTTTATATAATAAACTCGTTAGCCTAGCACGTCCTTTGCCCTAATAGGGGCTTCAGCTATACGCTCTTCGGACGTTAAATAATTATAGGTTATAGGTTATAGGTTTTTAACCGGTTGTTAACGTTAAAGCCATTAAAGTTAAATTAAGTCTATTAACGCTAAGGTTAAGTTAAGTTAATTAGGTTAATATACGTGACTTTAACTTTAATAAAATTAAAGAAATTAAGGTTAATATAGGAATTATAGTAACCTATTATACTTATCTAGCTAGCTCACGTGCGCTATTACGTATACGGCTAAGGATAGCTAAGGCTATATAGCTAGCTTCGTGGCCTCCTCCCTTCCTAGAAGATTATAGACGATTATAATATACTAGTTACCTCTATTATCTATGCATGCATGCATTAAGACCTACTAACACTAATTAGTGATTGATTAAGTCAATCATAGATAAGTAAGGCAGCAGAGGCAGATCACGATCGTCGAAAGTGTTACTAGATCTTTATATCCTACGGGCTCTGTTCTGTTCTAAACACCTAAGAGGATTATCTATGCTAAGAATAAGGAATCTCTGCGTTTAGGCTGCTAAGTGATTTCTTCTAAACTATTAACTGATCTAGCCCTCGCTTTCGAAGACTAAAGAAGTAGCGTTAATTAATAGTACGTCTATAACGCATTGCCTAATAAGAATAAGCGTAAAGCCGATCACGATGTTAAATATAAGACCGACTGCCGATTCTATTACTGTCGCGAAGCGTGGCCTGATTTCGCAGTTCTCGGAGATATCCCTTGGCAAGAGGGACCAAGGAAGCTGAAAAACACCCGGTGTGGAAGAAGGAAGAAGGAGCTAAAAAGAGGTGCAGAAAGGAGGGTGGGGGCATGAGGGGAAGCAGAAGTGGCGATGGCTTCCTATGGAGGTGGCGAAGAGATAAGACGGATGTGCCGGCAACGGCTGGAAAGGAGGGGAAAAACCGGCAAAAAGCTCGGTAGTCGAAAGGACATTAGTGGCTTCTTTAAGCAGGATCTTCTTTGTTAATTGAGATGCTAGACGGGTATAAAGAGGGGCGTTAGATAGAGGAAAGAAGGACAATTAAGGAAATATAACAATCACTCCCCTACCTTTATTGCTGCCCCCGCAAGATTCAAACATCTCTGCCCTGCCTGTCCTACCCCTTACTCCCAATTTCACCTTCGTGCATTTTTATGCACTTCTCGCATCTCTCTTCGCGAGAGTTATGAGCCCGGGAGGAATAGTATTCCTGTACCTTCCGGCTGCTGCAAAAGGCACCTTTCTTGCATCCCTCGTGGCTTTATTTTACCCCTCTTACTAGAAAAGCCGATTTTAACCGACTTTTCTGCCCCCCCTCTTCTTCCGCAACGATGACGAAAACCGACTCCTCTGCCATCCCTACGGTCCGTAGGACGATTCTTGCAGAGCCCCAAGATTAGGATAAGTGGGTAAAGGAGCTACGGGCTCGTGTGGACAGAACCATCCACAATTTGGTCTTCTCTGACAAGCAGGACCCTCTTGAGCCCCTCTTCGTCCTAGGGCAACGGAATTTGCAGAGGGAGCTTCCTTCTTCTCCGAGCTAACCTCTGCACAACAGAGAGCTTTTTCTGCTGCCTTAGGTGACTACGAGAGTCACCGTAAGGAATACCTTTACGAGACGAAGTTGCTAACTGCTGCACGCACGGCGATAACGGAATCCGTTAGTGCCGCAAAGCTAATCACTCTTCGAGAAGAAGAGACTCCTAGGCAGTGGCTTTTAAAGCTCGAGACCTCGACAGCTCCCTCGAGAGGGTATATGACTGACCGTATTAGGAAGACCTATACGGCACACCTAGGAGCCTTTTCTGCTAGGAATCTGCTAGCTTCTTCGTGGCTAGCTAAGTGGGAAGAAATCAGCAAGCAGTCTTATTCCTTCGTGGCCAGCACTCGACCCAGACGGCTCGATCTGCTGCCCCTGCAGCTGCTGCAGCCCCTGTTGCTGCGGCTCCCGCTGCTGCAGCTGCGGCTGTTGCTCCTTCGGCTCCTCCTCCCTCGAGAGCATCAACACCGTCATCAACGGCTGCCCTAGGCCCGGCCCCGGCTCCGCCTCTTGCTCCGGGCCCGGCCCCGGTCCCGTCAGTCAGACCGGCCCGACTAGTCCCCCAATGGACCTTTCAGTCCGTTAGTCGAAAAATCAGGGAACTAGTCGAAATCGAACCTCGTCAAAATCAGCAACAAGGGGTAAAAAGGGGAGGTTTTCAAGCAGACCTTCAGGATCGGGACGAGGATTCCTCGAAGAAACGAAAGACCAGACGAAACGGCTGCCTAGCCTGCAAATCCCTAGGCCATCGATTATCACAATGCTGGCAGGTCTTCGAGGAAAACCGACCCGAAGGATTCAACCCTTCAAAGAGGCTACAAGAAACGATACAACAGTCTCTTAAGGAGGATCCCTCGTTGCAGAAGAAAATAGACGAGATTCGGGTTGCTAAGAAATAGCAACTAATAACGCCGCTACCCTTATTCGAGCCGCAAATTCGAGGAAAAATCGTTGGTATAGCAAATCCGGCCTTCGTCTTCCCTACGGATCAACAAGGCCAAGACCAACCGTTAGAACCCTCTAACTATCCCCTACGAAAATCAGCTATCCTTGACTCGGGTGCTTCCCTCGACATCTGCAATACACTCTCACGATTCCGGTCCTTTAAGAAGGCACGAAGGGAATATCTTATTGCCGGGGAATCAACCGTACGGATAGAGGGATACGGAAGGGTGAATTTCACGATGAAATTACCTAACGGATCTATACGAATTCTTCGAAGAAAAAGGGTAGCTTTTTGCCCTCGATTTTCAACGAGCCTAATTTCCTTCCGCCTTCTTCGAGAGGAAGGAATCTTCTAGGATACGACGTCTGAGCCTACGAGGCTAGTCCAGAAGAATCAGACCATCGGGCTTATCGAGGAAAAATTCGGTCAATTTGTTCTCGAATTCCGACCTATCCCTAGGAAGGAACCTCTCGAGAAGTCAGCTTTCCCTGCTAGGAGGAATAGGTCTAACACAAAGGACCCTCTTCCAGCAGCCCAAGGAGACGGCATTCTTTGGCACGCCCGACTTGGTCACCCGGGCCCCCTAGCTTTGCATAAGCTAGGCCAACAACAAGGCGTACGAATAAGGGGCCCAAAGACCGTCGAATGCGAATACTGCGGCCAAGGAAAGACTAGGAGACGAATTTCCAGACGAACGCCGTTACGGCCGGACCAGCCGTGTGAGGAAATTTGGGTCGATTGGACCGACGTCTCTAGGGATCAGGAAAGCTTCGTCAGGGTAATGTTTTTCACAGACGCTTTTTCAGGGATGGTTTTCCCCTATTTCTTACGGACCTACCTAAGCAAGCACAACTGGTCTGCCCTCCGGGACTTCGTTAACTGGATGAAATCCTACTTTGGCTACGAGGTAAAGAAGATACGGTCTGACGGAGAGCTATTTACGAAGGATATCTCAAATTGGCTTCGAAAAAGGGGCATTTTACCCCTCCCGTCAGCACCAAATACCCAGGCCCAGAACGGAGGGGCAGAAAGATCAGGGGGTGCTGTGATAGAAAGGGCCCGTACGATGAGACTTGCTGCAAGGCTTCCACACGACCTTTAGAGGGAAGTCGTTGAGACCGCCTGTTACCTACGGAACCGGACCCCGAGGGACCCCAAGGACCCTAGGGGACTAAACCAAGGAACAGACTGGAAATCCCCCCTCGAGCTCTTCACGAAGAAGAGGGCCTCGCTAGCCCACCTTCGTGCCTACGGCTGCAAGGCATACGCAATGACTGCCGATGCACAGCTAAAAAGGAAGAAGAAAAGAAAGCTTGATCCTAGAGCCTTTGTTGGTTACCTCGTCGGGTATAATTCTACGAATATCTTCCGGATCTGGATTCCTCTTCTACGGAAGGTTATTTCGACTAGGGATGTGATTTTCGACGAATTTAGCTTCTTCGACGGAAAGAGGGATCAACAGCCCCTCTTACACTCACAACGTCAGCTAATTCAGAAGATTCAAATCCCCCCTTCCCAACAGTCTCAAGAAGAGGTCCTAGACGAGGAAACGGAAGAAGAAACCGACGTCGAAGCAGTCGAGGATAACGCCGACTTCGAAGAAGAAGAAGAAGAGAAAGCTGCTAGATCAGATGATCTAGACGAAGAAGGAGACTATAGGAAAGCGGTAGAGCTAGAATACGCCTACCTCCCTACGCCTCCTCTTACGGAACAAGAAGAAGATCTAGAAGCAGCTTTTTCAGTCAGTCTTCCCGTCTCGACCCCTAAGGGGGTGGGAAAGGCACCTCTCTCGAAGGATTACCCGGCTGCCTTTTTATCCCTGCTTCGAGAAGCAAAGGAAGGTATAGGGCCCGATACGGATACTAATAAAGACCAACCTCTCCCCTATTTCGATCGTTTTTCCGACTTCTACCCAACGCCAATAGAAGACGGTTCCCACGGAGCGTTCACAGCAGGCCGGCTTTTCAAGCCACTAACAGCAAGGAAGGTACACAAAAGAGACCTCCCGGACCCACCAGCAAACCAGAAGCAGCTAGAAAGACACCCCTTTAGAGACTAGTTTTTCCAGGCCCAGAAAGACCACCTAGCCTCACACGAAGAAATGGGGTCTTTCGAAGAGGTCCTTAAGGAAAAGGCAAGAGGAAAACAGGTCCTTGGCTGCAAGTGGGTCTTTATCTATAAGACTAATAAACACGGCTTCCTTTAAAAGTGCAAAGCCCGGCTAGTTGTCTGCGGGAACCAACAGGAAAAAGGGGATTTACCTACTAGGGCAACCACCCTAGCTGGGATGTCTTTTCGAACCCTTATAGCTATAGCAGCAGAATTCGACCTCGAGCTCGATCAGATGGATGCAGTCAACGCCTTTGTTAACTGCCCACTCGAGGAAGAAGAAGTTGTCTATATGCGCCTTCCACCAGGCTTCCAACAGCCAGGAAAGGTTCTACGGCTCAGGAAAGCTCTATACGGACTACGAAGATCACCCCTTCTTTGGCAACAGCATTTAACAGGTTCCCTCGAAGCCCTAGGCTTCACGAAAGTCCCTCAGGAACCGTGTATAATGCAGAAGGATAAAATCACGGTCTTCTTCTACGTCGACGACATTATCTGGGCGTACCCGAAAGAGGAAGAAGCTGCTGCTAGGGAGGCTATACGAGGCCTACAACAAAGGTATAAGATGACCAGGCTAGGGGAGCCAAAGTGGTTCCTAGGGATACGAATCCTTAGGAATAGGTCCCAACGGACTATCTGGCTTACCCAAGACGCCTATATCGACAAGGTCGCTTATAAATTCCTCCCTAATTCCCTCGATAAGAAGCTTCCCTCTACGCCTATGTTAGACGAAGAGCTTTTGCCTGATCCGTCCTTTCAAGCCAGGGAGCAAGAGAAACACCAATATCAACAGAAGGTGGGCTCCCTGCTTTTTTCAGCTATTTCTACTAGACCGGATATCTCTTTTACGGTCTCCCGGCTAGCTAGGCACAACCAGAATCCTAGCCCTAGGCATCAAGAAGCAGCAGACAGAGCTATCCTTTATCTCTATTTAACGAGATCATATGGTCTGCGCCTAGGAGGGCAGGAAAGGAAGAAATTAGCTGCCGAAATCTTCCTCTGTTCGAGCGATTCGTCCTTTGCGGACAATTCCTTAGACAGAAAGAGCTCACAGGGGTACATTATGTCCCTTTTTGGAGGAACCATTGCTTGGAGAGCTTCGAAACAAGCTACCGTCACTACATCAAGCACGGAGGCAGAGCTATTAGCTCTTTCAGAAGCGTCAAAAGAAGCGATTTTCCTTAGCCGGCTACTAATATCGTTACGACTGCAAATTCCGTCCCCGTTAGCTATAGAATGCGATAACACGCAGACTATACGAATTCTTACGGAGGAAAACAGTAAGCTGTCGACCCGGCTACGGCATATCGATATCCACCAGCATTGGTTACGCTAAGAGGTCCAAAGGGGACTTATTTCCGTCCGTTGGGTTCCAACGGCATCGATGAAAGCCGACGGTCTTACGAAGCCCCTGCCGAAGCAGAAGCTAGCTGTCTTTTTACAGCAAATTGGGCTAGAAGACGTTCGAGAGAAGCTATCCTTAGAAGCCCGCCTTGAGAGTCTACGAGAGGAGCTAATGGCACGCAGGAGGAAGGAGACGTCTGCAGCCGAAGAGAGGAATTAGGACTTGTCCTAAAGGAGGGCCCCTAGCTTGACTGGGACTTGTTCTTCTTAAAGACCCCCTTTCTTGCAGGACTTGATTTCCTCCTTAGGCCCCTTTTCCTAAAGTAGGTCTAAAAGAGCCCGGGGCCAAAACCCGGATTTCTCGAGTAGGGGAGAAGTGCAGACTAAGACCTCCTCTATACGCTCACCAGCCCGAAGCCGTATTAGCTATGCCCTTAAGGGGCAGGCCATAGCTAAGGGGGTGTGTCGCGAAGCGTGGCCTGATTTCGCAGTTCTCGGAGATATCCCTTGGCAAGAGGGACCAAGGAAGCTGAAAACACCCGGTGTGGAAGAAGGAAGAAGGAGCTGAAAAGAGGTGCAGAAAGGAGGGTGGGGGCATGAGGGGAAGCAGAAGTGGCGATGGCTTCCTATGGAGGTGGCGAAGAGATAAGACGGATGTGCCGGCAACGGCTGGAAAGGAGGGGAAAAACCGGCAAAAAGCTCGGTAGTCGAAAGGACATTAGTGGCTTCTTTAAGCAGGATCTTCTTTGTTAATTGAGATGCTAGACGGGTATAAAGAGGGGCGTTGGATAGAGGAAAGAAGGACAATCAAGGAAATATAACAATCACTCCCCTACCTTTATTGCTGCCCCCGCAAGATTCAAACATCTCTGCCCTGCCTGTCCTACCCCTTACTCCCAATTTCACCTTCGTGCATTTTTATGCACTTCTCGCATCTCTCTTCGCGAGAATTACCGCGGAAGATATAGACGACTAGCTTAATTAGCTTAAAGACCTAATAAGGGATATAGCTATCCCTAAGACCCTATATAGACAAATTAACGTTAATATTTAGGAATAAGACGTTACGCTAGACGACGATAAGGAGGCTATTATAATATACGTCGTAAGGTTTCTATTAAAAGGATAATTTAATATATATCTTTAAGGATATAAGATCCTAAGTTACTTCTAAGAACATTTTAACGGGTAGATAAAAGAAATATAGGAGAATGCCGATAAGACCTATAGGAGAATACTGCGATAGCTCTTAAAGCGACGAGGATATATACTAGAAGGAGTAACGGCTCGATTATAAAGTAGTTTGTCTCCTTATAGACTATTAAAAACCTACTTAACTAGCCTATTAAAGATTTTAAAGAGATAACATTCGATAAGGGTACTAGCGTATATAGGAGGCAGAAGGTATTAGTACGAAGATCTCCTACCCTACACGGAACTACTGCTGCTACTGCTATACTAATAGCCTTACCGTAACCTTTTATAGCTACTTCGATTACCGCTATAGCACTCGAACCGAAGGATATAGAAGACCCCCTTTTAATATAAGCTCCCCTTCTAACTTTACTCCTAATAGTTAACCTCGACCCCTAGGCGCGCTTAACGGCTCACTTAATAACCTACCGGTTTAACTACCCGGAGATCGTCTAAGTAGTTACTATACCCGCTTAGCCTACTAAACTAAGGTCGTTAATAGCCCCGACGAACCCTATAACGACCCCCTTAGAGGCGTATATAAGGATCCCGCTAGATAAAGTCGTAAATAGGATCGTTAACGCCGAGCTATAATAGAAATTCGCTAAGCTCTAGGTTAGAGATAAGAACTATATAGGAGAACTATACGACCTTCTTAATAATAAAGTCCGGATCTTTATAAGTATATACTATACTCTTTAAGCCACGCCCGATAAATTCTATGCCCTCTTCCCTAGGATCCTTATAGGAAGAGCCTAAATATACTATATTAAGCAGATTAAATAGACCTTAACGTTTCGAAAGGCATACGATAGCATTAAATAATACTTTAACACGGAAGTTAACTATATCTACTATTATACTAACTAGACTATAATTACTTTTAATAAGCTCTATACCGAAAATACTAATAAATCCCTTTACGATATACTTTAATTGCTCTTTAATAAGCTTTAGTTATACTAACGAGCCCTTAGTAAAAACTACGTAGGAGATATCCCTCTACGTATAATGCTTATTAATATATGCCGTAGTATACCCGAACTCGAATATGCCCTCTTTAAACCTATAGAAATAATCGAGACGCTCTTTATAGATCTTCGATCTTCCGTTAAAACCTATCTTGCCCGCCGAATAGCTTCCTAATTTACTTAAGACACTAACGAATTATTTAATTATATAGATTTATAGCATTAGTACTACCTTAATCGTTAATATAATAATAACCGCGGATAAGGTAGATATAGCTACTTAGGATAACGACCTAATCGTAGATATAGGCATAGCTATAACCGTGAAAGCTATAGGCCCTAAGGCCGTAGTAATTACGGCTTTAGTTATACTAATCGCAATTAGAATAAGAAGTGCTTTATTTACGGAAAAGAAGCCTATTAGTTAACTAAATATATAGTAGAAGAACGGTAGAAGGCGAAGGATTAATATATCACGTATTATTACTTTATAGGAGTATAATTTATAGACTTTATAACCTATATTTTAGATTACGAAGGTTATAAGATAGACGGCCTTAATAATAACGATATATAGGAAGAAAACGATAACGGTACCGACAATCACCCCGAATAGTAGCAAGTAAGCTAAATACTCTATTAGCAAGCGTTTAACTATTTAATTACTAGAGAAGACGTCTACTAAATAGATTAAACTACTATTCCCGCTTCCTAATTTATTATTAATAACCGTTATTTAAAGGATAAATTCTAAGGCATTATAATTAATATAGGTGCAGCAAAAGTCTCTATAGCCGGTCACTCTTAGTATATTACTTTATAACGAGAAGACCCCTCTATAGCCCTAGACAGCTCTATATCCGGTTAGGCTACTATTAAATTTAGTAACGGCGAAGCTACTTACTTAGTTAGCTCTATCGCCCTTAAAACACTAGTCGGAAGGATCACGTTCTATATCCTTTAGACTCCTACCCCTTTCCTACTTTCTTTAGCCGATATAGACCGTCTTAGAATCTATTTTAATAATATTATAAACACTATTAAATTCTAAAGGTATATAAGCAAAAGCGGAATTTTAGGAAATTAAGGAATCACGTAAGACTACGTAATAGAGGGGAAGAAGGAGTATAAGGTAGGATTTTCAACGGAATTTATTAGTAGTATATTAGTATATAGAAGAGGTGTTAAAGTTAATAATTCTCTATCTATCTACTAGCGGATATGCTGTTTTATATAGATAATTATAGCTGAATAGAAGAACCTTTCGGGACTAGATTTAGGCTGCCGTATAGCCCTAAGACTAGGGAATTCCGTGATACCTCGAGTAAATCTAGAAGTATCTTGGTTCTACTAATATTCGTGTTTAAAGGAGGTTAGTCGTGCCGGTGTTCTTAAGAGGTCTTAGCTAGTATTCTAAGCTAGCTCTGTTCCTTCGATTCCCGATTATACGATAACCGGCAACCCGTTTAATGTATAATAACATGCAAAATAACGAGTGATTCTTGCTCTATAGGATAAGATTTTATCTATAATTAATATACTACTTATTAGCTTATATAATCGGGAGAGTATATTATAGCTGCTTTATTTATAGTAGGAACACCGTTCCTTATACGAATATACTAATTATTATACTAATAGTAAAATAAGTATCCCTATTACCTATAAATAGGGATATCCCTAGTTCTTTCTCTTAAAGGCTAAAGACTCTATCGCGTTTCTTATAAAGACTAAGATTCGTATACTTTACCGACGATTTAAATACCTAGCAGTCCCTAAGTTATATTACCTTTTAAAGTAAGCCGGCTATAGCGACGTTTCGATAGATATATTAGAGACTATTTCTAAGTTCTACTATTACTATTAAATGCACTTATAAGCCCTAAGACGCTTTAAATTTACCCTTAAGGATAACTAAGAATTTAACTACGAAATTATCGTCGATATAATATACCTAGGAAGTATTATAACTATAGCTACTAAGCTACTAACGGTCGACCGCGTTAAGCACGTAACACGGTCTAACGGATAAATAGTTAGCACGACTATTTAATAGATATAGGATCGAGGGGATCGTAGAGATCTAAGTAATCTAGGATTAATAGGATTACTACGCTCTATATAATCTAACGTTAGGGATTATAGCTAGGCCTATAATCTAAGGATAGTCTCTATAGGTATATATAGCTACCTACTTTTACTCCTTTAGATAGATAGCTCTCTAGCTTTTAATATAGATCTTTATTACGATTCTATCTCTAATTTTAATTACCTAGTTATAGTCTATAGTCTATAACCTCCGACTTATTACTAACGTAATATACTTATTATTACTTAGACCACGCCCTATTATATCTACTAATATAAACCCCTCGATAGGTTTATCCCTTAGGAATAATACCGGTTATTATATATTAAAAGCTCTTATTTAGTATAATACCGCGTTACTCTAAGTAATATTATAACTATTAATATACCTATATAGTAAACTAGATTAACTAACTCTAGAGCTACTATATCGCCTTAGGATATAATACGCGAGATTATTACCCTTTAATAAGAGGTATAGTTACTTAGGAATATAGGAGGTAACGGATAAGTTAGGGACCTTAGAGAAGTAGTTAAACTAAAATAGCTAGGACTATTTAACGGTACTTATAGCACGCTTTAAGACTTTCTTACCTAACTTAAGGCCTATTATTAGTTTTACCCTACTAAACTCTTAGACCTAGTCGAAAAGGTACTCTATATAGGAAATTATTTATCTAGAACGGCACTCGCTTAGTTTAGACCTATTATAAGGGACTTTCTCGATAACTAACTAGTATAATAAGATAATAAGATTATTAAAGTCTTTACTAGTTTCTAAGGATTCGAAGAAGCTATTATAAAGGTATTTAGAATAACTAATAAGGAATAAGAAGCTAAATAAAAACTTCGAGAACTCTAATAAAGGATCTTAGTATTAGATTATACTATAAAGTTCCGATAAGTTACCTTAAAGCTTAATTAGGACGACGAACCTCTTATATTACGATTCTATAATAAGCTTAAAGAAGAAGTTAAGGACGAACTTTATAAGGAAAATCGACCTAATAACCTCTCGGACTATATTACTATAGTAGTATAAATTAACGATAGATAGTATATACGACGCTAAGAAAAGAAATAAGGAAGAGGAAACTAGAACCCTTCTTATAGGAATAACTTTAACTAACGCGCTAACTATAAAAAAAAGCGCGAAACTCCTATTACCTATACCTATATAACTAACCTAAGTAAGATAGACCTAAAAGTAATATAGAAAAGTAAAGGAAAGTATTTTAACTATAGGAAACTTAGATATTACTTTAAAGAATATAGATAACCTTATAAGGAGAAGAAAACCTACTAAGTACTAGCCTTAAAAGGTAAGAAATACTTAAACGCTACTAATAAATAGGAACTAAAGTATAAACTCCTTAGTTAGACCGTATACTACGACGATAAATATATAGTATACTTAAGCGATAAGAATAGTACTAGATAGTTCTTAAAGCTACTAAAGAAGACCCTTATAATAATATAACGAAGGGATCTTAAAATATAGAAATAAGTTAAATTCGTAGAACTAAAATACCCTTATCTTAAAGGAGTCTCTTAAGACTAGATTAGGAAAAACGGTAAACGATTCTAGAAGGATATACGAAATAAAAATCGATAATAATAACGGGTAGTCTATAAGTAATATAATAAAGAAGATATAGATATAGCTCTTATACTTATAAAACTTAGATAATAACTTAAAGAGGAATAACGAAGTATCGACGATATAAGCTTTAAAGAATAAGAAATACTTAGAGAAATAGAAGATAAGAACGAACTTATACTACTACCCTTATTACTAAGGGAAAATACTACGATTAAAGAATACGCTCTATACTTTAAAGAATTTAAAGAAATACTTAAAATTAGAACTTAATAAATACCTTAAATTCTTACGGAAAACTAATAAGCTATATTAATTCGATATTAACCGGTACTATATAAAGGAGACTATACTATAGCTATCGCTATAGTCGATACCTTTATAGCTCTATAACGAGAATAGTAACTATAAGGAGAATTTAAAGACGATCTATAAATACTACTTACTTATAAGTACTATAAGTATATTTTATAGATATTATACGTTTACCTAGATTATATAATATACTTCTAGATAAAGGTATAATACGACGCCTTCTTAGTTAGGTTTAAAGGATAAGTACTTTCGAAACCCTACCTAAGTATAAAACTAAACTACTAGAAAATCGATTAACGCTACTTAAATAACTAAGTTATATTATTAAAACCTAATTATAGCACGCTACTTAAATACCGCGATAATTATAGTTTATTAACGAGATATCTTTTAAAGATATATAAAATCTATAAATACGCTAAAATAAAGGAATAGTATAGCGCTACTCGCTTTAAGGTATCTAAACTATTAATCTTTTAAAGACTTATATAACGAATTAAATATAATAAAGAAGATTATAATAAATACGTATACTTAAACTATAGAGTTTATAAATATAAAAAAGTATAAGTATAGTATAAACGATATAACGGTATACTAAAAGATTACTAGTAATATATATAAAGGCTATAGGCTATATTTAACTAAGGAAAAATTAACGTAGATAAACTATATATAAAATAGAAAGATATAGAACGAAAACTCGACCTTTAGTATAAAAATAAATAGAATTACAATATAAACTATATAATTAACTATAAAGCGACTTAGTATAAACGATATAGCGTTAAGAAATAAGAAATCTTTAACTAGTTATAAGAAGTTAGCCTCTTAAGTTAAATAATAACTTAACGCAACGAAAGAATAAAGAAACGATACTAGTAATAAATTAAAGAAGAATATATAGACGAAATAAATAAGGACTAAGTAAAAAACAAGGTATGCTATCTATAAAAAGGCTATAGACTAGTATAATATAATAAGATCTAAGGACCTTATATATAGTAATAGTAAGCTATAGTAACTAAATAGTATTAAATATTTAAATCGTAGGATATTACGTATATATACTTTTAAACTATAGCGTAATAAGCAATTATATTTTACCTAGAGTCGTTAATCGTTACCGACTTATATAGAGATATAAGAAAGATCTATATAAACTTATAAATATTAAAGGAGAGGCCTTTAACTATAATAATAGAATTATTAATATAAAGATTAATTACCTCGATATTAATATTTAGGGCTACGACGAATAAGTTAACTTTAATATTATAGATATTAAAGAATATAACTTTATATTAAGGCTTTTATAGCTATAGGAGAGCAACCTATTAATTAACTAGAAAACTAGCTAGCTATATTAAAACGAAGATATAAGTTTCTAAGACTAGTAGATTTAAGAGAAAGTAAAATTTTATAATAATTTAGCTACTAAATAAGATAAAAGGGATAACCGTTTAAGTAAATTATTATAGGCTTTAGTAATATAAACGAAAATAGTAACCGAACTAGTAGATATAATAAAATCGACTAATAAGACTTATATACTAACTAATATAGCTATATAACCTAGTATCCGATATAAATAGAATAAAGGATATAATATAAAGATCTAAAGAGTTATTACTACTTTAAGGAAAGACCTTAAATAAATTAATAAAGAGCTTAAGTTAAGAGAAACTAGCTCTTAAAAGAAAGAATAAAGCCTATAAGATAGAATAAAAAACATCCCCTAGAAATACTAGAAATATAATAAACTCTTTAAGGAAGAACTTAAGATAGGGTTACCTAAATATAGCTAATAGGACTACGAAATTTATCTTAAGGATAGAATAACGCTAACGTTTTATAAGATCTATAACTTAAACGAAAAATAACTATAAACGCTATACGACTACCTCGACGAGAATCTACGAAAAGGATATATATAAACGTTAATATTTAAAGTAAGCTACCTAGTTATATTTATTTTAAAGAAAAACAGTAAGCTATAACTAGTTATCGACTATAGACGCTTAAACAATATTATAATAAAAGACCGAATACTATTACCGCTTATATCGGAACTATAAGATCGACTATATAGTAAAAAATAGTTTATAGCCCTCGACCTTAAAAGCGCCTATAACTTAATATATATAAAAAAAGGACGTAAATAGATAATAGCCTTTAAAACGAAATTCGGACTATTTAAATATCTAGTAATACTATTTAGACTTATAAATATACTAGCTACCTTTTAATAGATAATTAATAATATCCTATACGAATACTTAAATATCTTTATAGTAGTATACTTAGATAATATCCTAATTTTCTTAGATACTTTAGAAGAATATAAGGAATACGTCTATAAGGTACTCCGCGTACTTTAGAATATAAAGTTACTAGTTAAACTAAAGAAAAGTAAGTTTTATATATAGGAAGTAGACTTCCTTAGATATACGATCTTACTAAGAGAGATATAAATATAATAAGATAAGATTAACTTAGTTAAAGAATAGCTAACGCTAAAAAACGTTAAGGATATATAAAGTTTCCTAGGATTTATAAATTACTATCGACGATTTATTAAAGATTTCGAAAAGATTATAGTACTACTATACGACTTAATAAAGAAGGAAAAAGAATTTATATAGGACGATAAAGCTAACGAAGCTTTTAAATATATTAAAACTACGATTATATAAGAACTAGTCTTAACTACCTTCGATCTAGAATAATAAATCGAACTTAAAACTAATATATTAGACTTTACTCTAAGAGTATAAATCGGATAAAAAGATAATAAAGGAAGACTACGACTAATTATATTCTATTTAAAGAAGCTATATAGCGTAGAACTTAATTACCCTATCTACGATAAAGAATTCCTTATAATTATTTAAGCTTTTAAGGAATTTTAATACTACTTTCTTAGAAGTAAGTATAAAGTTAAGGTTTATATAGATTATAAAAATATCTTATACTTTATAACTATATAATAGTTAAACGGACGATAGATTTAATAGGCCGAATACTTATTAGAATTTAACTATAAAATAATCTATAGAAAAGGAATAGAAAACGGTCGAGCTAATACCCTTAGTTAATAAAGTAACTATAATATAAGGGCACCTATAGTAAAAGGATAGCTCCTAGAAATTAATAAAAACGGGAACTACTAATAACGATAGCTAAATATAATATTTAAAGTATAACTTAACGACTTAATATACTAAAAGATCCTAAAATAAATAAAAGAATATAAAGCACTAAACGGATATAATATAGAATATTTAGAAGTTTTAATATATAAAAATAAAATCTAGATACTACTAGAATTATAAGATAAAGTTATATAAGATATATACGAATATCTAATATATAGATACTAAGGAATCTAAAGAATAATAAAATAGATTAAACGATAATATAACTTCTTATAGCTTAAAGAAGTAGTACGATAAGTTATTAAAGAATATAAACTTTATATATAAAGTAAAACTAAACGATATAAACTATATAGAGAATTATAACCGCTATTAGTACTAGAGAAACTATAGGATTCGATAGCTTTTAATTATATTATAAAGCTACTACTATAAAAAGAACCTATAACTAACGCTAAGTATAATAGTATATTCGTTATTATTAATAAACTAACGAAATATAGGTATTTTTTACTATATAAAGAAGTAAGTAATATAAAAGAGCTAGTATATATATTCCTATAAATAATTATTAGTAATTATAGACTATTAAACGAGATTATCTTTAATAAAGGAAGTATATTTATAGCTAAATTTTAGTAAGCTCTTATAGTATAATTAGGGATAAAATATAAGCTTAGTATAGCTTATTACCTATAAATAGATAGATAAACGGAACGACTTAACTAAACGCTTAAATAATATTTATAATACTATATTAGCTACGAATAAAACAATTAAGTTAAATAGCTACTAATAGCGTAACTAGCTTATAATAGCTTAGTTATAGAAATAACTAAGCTCTTACTAATATATACTAATTATAGATATAACCTAGAAGTATTTAAGGTTACTTAATAAGGACTATAAGCGGAACGAGCGATACTATAAGTAGATTAGCTATAAAAACTATATAAAGAAATATAATAAGAACTTTAATTTATTAAAGAATAAATATCTACTTACTATAACTAGAAAAGATTATAGGGACTAATCTTTTAAGAAAGAGATATAGTCTACCTTATATAACGAAATATTAAAATAAAACGACTAAGTAATAAATTAGATTTTAAGAAACTTAGACCGTTTAAAGTTAAGAAAACTATTTTAAAAGTTAACTATAAACTTTTACTACTAACGATAATATAGATATACCCGATATTTTATATCTTATTATTAAAACTAGTACTACGAAACGCTAAACTATAGGAAAAAATCGATGTCGATAATAATTAAGAATATAAAGTAAAATAAATACTAGATATAAGAAAATAAGGTTAGTAATAAGAATACCTTATTAAGTAGAAGGGATATAAACTAAAAGAAAATACCTAGGAACTACTTAAGCACTTAACCTATTATAGCTCTTTACTTTAATAATTTTACTAGAAGGTTTAGGAGGGATTAAAGGACTAAGATCTATAAACTCCTCGCTAATACTAAACGAAGACTAATTCGCCTCGTTAAGAACGCTTAACGATTATAAGTTATTTACTACCTAATACTTATACGTATTAAGCGTAGGTAAAACGCTATCCTCGGTATCTACTTCTTAGATACTACGACGAAATAACTTAGAACTCTTTTCCTTTATATAATTCTAAATCTTCTAAATACGAGCTAAACGATTAACGGCGATAGATATTTACGACTAAAGGTTTATAAGTTATACCTAAAGCTTTAATAAAGCTTCCTTAGCTTCCTCCTCTTTAGAATATAGCCTACGCTACTCCGTTAATAATTTAGTTACTAAAAGAAATATATTAGCTACTACGTATAGAAAGAATTAAAAGATACCTATAAGAAGAGGCTACTAAAATACTATTATAATAGGGACGACTATTAGTAATATAATTATTATAGCGCGAAGAATTTTCGGCTATTTAATAATTCGTCTTCTTCGCCTTAAAACATTAAGTATATAGTATATCGGTAGGATCTCTACTTAAGTCGATATATTCGGTAAGAGTAGCGCGCTTAGAGGCTTTTTAGGAACGATTTTTTAATATACGACTAGATATACTATTAGTAGTATATCCTAAAAGGATAAAGAAATAAGGAACAATATACTTACGTACGACGTAATAAAGGTATATTTATATATAGCGGCTAAGGCAGCTATAGTAGGTCTTACGGATAAGACTAAAAGGAGGGGAGATATTATATTACGACTACGGCTACTAGGCCGCTAACGGTCGACCGCGTTAAGTATATAACACAGTCTAACGGATAAATAGTTAGTACGACTATCTAATAGATATAGGATTAAGGGGATCGTAGAGATCTAAGTAATCTAGGATTAATAGGATTACTACGCTCTATACGATCTAACGTTAGGGATTATAGCTAGGCCTATAATCTAAGGATAGTCTCTATAAGTATATATAGCTACCTACTTTTACTCTTTTAGATAGATAGCTCTCTAGCTTTTAATATAGATCTTTATTACGATTCTATCTCTAATTCTAATTACCTAGTTATAGTCTATAGTCTACGACCTCCGACTTATTACTAACGTAATATACTTATTATTACTTAGACCACGCCCTATTATATCTACTAATATAAACCCCTCGATAGGTTTATCCCTTAGGAATAATACCGGTCGTTATAGGAAGCCCGTAACGCCCCGTTCTATATATCGTAGACGTAGCTACTACTTTCTAAGGAGTAAGATTCCTACCCTTAATATTAGCTAAGGATATATAGGAGACCCTTCGGACCCTCTAGATCGATATATACCTTAGACCCCTTAATACTATTCGATATAACGTAGGGACTAACTTTGCTTTAATAGAGTTCCGCTAAGAGGCAAAACTTATAGGGATTAAATGCTCTTAAGTGCCTATTAAGACGCATTAGTCTATTAGAAAAGTTAAAAGATATTATGCCCCTCTCTAACGCGCGTACGATATCCTATACGTAGAAATTAGTAATTTTACTTCCGCTAACGTAGTCCTATAAATAGCTATAAAAGCTATTAATAATATAGCTAGACCTAACGGAATTATACTAACTTTGCTTATCTTTAGCGCGTACCCTTGCCTTACTATAGATTCGCCGCCTTTAGCTATAACCCTTAAAAGGTCGGCAGTAATATAGAAAGCGATAAAAACACTACGCTAGCTCTTAGTATAAAGAAAAGTTAAAGATGCCCTTTATACGCGTAACGGACCGACCGCCGTTAACGCTTTATCGCTCCCGCTATAAAGTAAAGTTCGTATTTAGAGAGAGAAAGACGGTTAGTAAGGACCTTTTAAACTCGCTTCGATTAACGGTTATAACGTTATAATTAATATAATTAACGGCCCCTAAGTCTTTCGTTCTATATATATATAGCCGTACCTACGTAATAACTTTATAATCCCTTAAGTTCCTGCCCTTGCCTAGAAAGAAGAAGAAACCCCTGCCCGACCTAACCCCCCGGCACCCCGTAAGAGAGAACGCCTACCCGGATCTAAGAATAAGCTAAAGGATTTAATTATAATAACCTTGCCCCTAGACTAAAGTTTAATAACTTAAAAGGAGGAAGATACGTATAGATTATCTATTAAACTTAGGAACGAAGGCATTATTACTGCCCCCGGCGCCCCGTTCGAAGATTCCGATAATACGGAGATAACTAACCTTATCGGACGAGGTATATTTAGCTTTAAACGATACGATTAAATAATTCACGGCAACCTTTATATCTTTCGCTCCCGAATAGTTCGTAAAGTTAAAGGCAAAGATACTAAGCCGTACGAAAAATCGAGACTTATTATTTACGGATATAGCGACTTTAAGAAGACCACCCTATTAATATAATCCCCGATAATTTAACGCATTAGTTAAAGACTTATTCTAGCTATCGCCCCCGGACTTATTTAAAGCAATAACTTAACCCTCTTACTCCGCGATATTACCTAGGCATACCTATAATCCTATACTAAGTTATTCTAGACTATTTTAACCTATTTACCTACTAAACTATAAGGTAAATACCTTAAAGGAACGATTATTCGTATTATTAAGCCCCTATACGGTATTATAGAAGCTAGAGTCTATTAGTTTCGTATATATTAGCAATATTATATCTAAGACCTTAATATATCTATATTAATATATAACTCCTGCCTTTTAATTATAAATACCGACCCCGATACGTTTAGCATTATTAGAATATAGACTAATAATACCCTTATGCTTAGAACTAATAGCTTTTCTGCCTATAAAGAAGAAAAGCTCGAGGATATATAATTTCGAGCAAAGCTAAAGACGTCGATAACCTTAGGAACAATAGTTAATTTTAATAGTATAAAACTAACCCTACTAGATATAGGATCCCTATTACTTTAGCGGAAGGGATAAGTAGCTAAGATTACTACTATTAACCCGAAAGCATTTAATCGATACTAACGCTATGTCTAGGAAAGAGCCCGAGGATTATACGTTGCTTTAATCTATTAACCCGAAGCTTTATTCGATATCTTAGTTATAGCTTAAATCTAAACCCCTAATAATAAGGATTATACTATCCTAAATAAGCGCTTACAATAGCAAATAGATTATTAATAACGAGGCCTTACGTATAAGCTAATTAATCTAGCTACCGTAAAGCTTATTATTTTTACCGATAGATCTTTTACGAATAATAAGGACCTATCCTCCTAGCTAGGATTCGTTATTACGCTCGTTAACGAGACTAATAATAGAGATAAATAGTTTAAGATCGAAGGCAATATCGTATATTAGAGTTCGACTAAGTATAAATATATTACCCGCAGCGTTCTTGCCTTAGAGATCTACGGGATAGTTAACGGATTCGATATCGGAATATCGCTTATAACGACTTTAAAGATAATTATAGACCGCCTTAGATTTCCTTCTATCCCTCTTATCGTCTATACGGACTTATATTCCCTTTACGAATGCCTTATTAAACTAGGCACGACGAAGGAGAAACGATTAATAATCGATATTATAGCCCTTCGTTAGTTATACGAGCAACGGGAGATTACGGAGATTCGTTAGATTAACGGTGCAGATAACCTAGCTAATGCTATAACGAAGGCATTACTAAACTAAGCCCTCGAACGCTTTATCGATACTAATAGTCTAATAATTCGAATAGAAGGATATATCTCGCGCCCCTAATCTATCGAGTGGCTTACGATTAAATTGTTCCCATAGTTAAAGGGCTCTATTTCCCCTTTTTAGTTATCATAACCGACCTATTTAACTAGGTCCTTCCGGTTTGCATGGTTCGTTGTCATGACCTACCTAACTAGGTCTTCTTACCTCGTTCGTTATAGCAGCTGCAACCACAAAAGAAAAGTTGCCAGTGTGGGAATTGTAGTAACCCATTGTACTCATCTAGCTAGCTCACGTGCGCTATCACGTGTACGGCTGAGGATAGCTGAGGCCACATAGCTAGCTTCGTGGCCTCCTCCCTCCCTAGAAGATCATAGACGATTACAACACACCAGTTACCTCTATCATCTATGCATGCATGCATTGAGACCTACCAACAGTTGACGTGGAATTGATTACCACCCTGTTAGCATGTAGATACCTACTAGCTCAGCACGTCCTGTGTTCCCTCGCTGAGACCTGAGCAGCCAAAAACTGCTGGACGGAAAATACACTAAACTAAACTAAACTAAAGCTTCAATGCGTGGTCAACGTTCAAGGCGTCGGCGTGGATTGAAGCTCTCAATGTGCAAGTGAGATTGAATTGACTGAATTGAAACACGTGACTTCCACTTCAATATTATTGAAGACGTGGAGGTGGAGGTGGAATTAATCGCCACCCTGCCTTGGAGGGATACAAAAGGGGCTGTTGGACGGGAAAAGGGCAACCGGGAGCAGAGCAATCAACACATGCACATCACAGACTATCAGATCATCTGGGAATCTACCTACGAAAAGTCCCTTTATTCACTTTTATGCCCACTTTTGATCTCTCCTTCGCGGGACAAGTACACGACATTAAAAATAGATTGCGAACCCTCACCTTCCCTTCTTACTCTTTCCTACTAACATGCCAGCTTTATGCTTGGGCCCCAAGTCGCAGGCACCGTTTTAGCCGCCGTAGATAGGACCCTAAACACTTTAGGAACAACCTTTAAGCCTTCCCGCCTAACACGGATAAACATAAATATATATCAATTCTGTGATAATTTGGAACTGTAAGAGGCTGGCCCGGAGTTTATTCAACAAGCAGGTGCCTAGGTGTTGTCTGTCTAGAGCTGAGGAGGAAAGAAAGGAGAGCTCAAGGCGCAGCCTCGAGTGCGAGCTTATATCGCCTATCGTAGAATGTTCTCGTAGCAGCCAGCTCCGCAGAGTGGGGCCGGAGCATGATCCACCGGACCCGGTACAACCGGGTCCACCAAGCCGGGCACAGCCCGTGACAGGAACCCTGTGCTTGGGTGTTGTCTATCTAGGAGGGCCCAATAGAACCTTCAAAAACGTACACCAACAAGTTCGAGTCGCCGCCACAACTGACTTTCTTCATGCCAGAGCATTCGCTTATACAATCTTTTCCCTCCTCGAGTTTCTTTGCGCCAGACCTATTCAAATCAACCTGGGAGCCGCAATAACACTCACGGCCAGACTCTAAGCCAGCATACTTAAAACCAACTCTCTGACACATATAGACGCATGTATGGGGGGTCATATCGTCATAGTGAAACTCAGGCTCATGATAGTGGAAAGTCCGCTTGTCGTGATTGTTCTTATAGCAGCCGTGGAATTTCCATTGAGTAATTGGGCTTATGACCTTGGGAGGAGCCTTGGCGGTGGCAGCTGCTATAATAAAAAAAAGGATGAGAATCTTAGGTTGCATTATGAATTTGATAATAGAAGAAAAACAGGAAAAATTTTAGGCTAGTTAGAGGGAGAGGGTATTTAAAACCGTTAAAGAAAGAAAATTGCTTAGTTATATAAGAAAATCTCGCGGGAGAATAGTATTAGTACGCTACATAGCGCTGATCAGAGTCCAGTGATCGGAATGGTCTGGTCTGGTCTCGGGGGTCAGACCAACAAGACCGCCAATGAGGCTGACGTAAGGCAAACAGAAGATGTGACATCTGCTGTAATGTATGTATGTATGTGTATTTCACCCGGAGGATTTCTCCTATAGGGCCTAGACGTAAAAGCTACTGACATTTCAATACATTAATGCGTAACACCTTAAGCCCCACGGGTTAGCATACGCTTCACTAACCTCGCCGCTACTCGCTCTATAATAGGCCTGCTTAAAAGCTAATTTCTCTAAGTGTTTAGCGTCCTACCTTTAGCAGCTAAAGCGCGGTCTATCGAAATCCGAAGTCGAATACCTATATATTAGTATTATTAAAGGTTAGTGCTATAATCGATCCTAAGTAGATTCTTACTTCCGCTGCTTAGCCCGAAGGGCTAAACGCTGCCTACGTCTTATCCCTAGGGTTCCGCGCCCGATAGTTCCGGCTATACGATTCGTGTGGTCTACCGTAGGGCACGCACTTTAGCACTATCTCCTTACATTCTCTATAGTAATATTCTACTTTCGCGTATCTACTATATCTTTACGGCTTCTTATATAAAAACGCCTTATATCCTATCTCTTAATAGTTAAAGCACTAAATCGGTCCTACGCGGCGTTTAAAAATATTAGTATAGGCGGACTCTCCTATAATATCGAACTATACGCCGTCTAGAAGTCTTTGCGCGTTACTCTCTTTAGTAATATAGATTACTATTAACCCGTATGCTTTAGCTTTCTCTCTATTGCTAAGCTAGGTGATCTTAGTAATCGCGACGTAATTCTCGGCTCCGAGCGCCTTAGCTGCGCCCGGTAGAACGTTGCCTTCGGCGTCTAGCACTACGGTACGCTTAGTGTTATCGACTTTAATAGGGTAAAGCTGATCTCTTAGTACCCTAGCTCCCGAAGTTACCGTCTTCTGCGCTGCTTCCTTAACCTACTTTAACTCGGTTTAGTCTCTATATAAAATTTTAATCTAGTCCGGGTTTCGAGCGTCTATCACGACCGCTATATATTTCTAAGTCTCCTACCTCTAACTCTTTCTTATATCGCTCTCTATAGCCTTTCGGATATTGCCGATCTACGTCTAGCACCTATTCGCTTCTTCGACTTATAATATATCTACCGTATAGTAGAGACTATTACTAACGGCTATTCGTGCCGATTTAGCTACTAGTACGGTGCCTTAGTTTATTATCTAGATCGTCGGCGATAACCCTATAGCGCTCGTATATAATATCTATAGACTGCTCTATAGAGAAGATACGGGCGTAGCTAGGGTCTCTAACTACGCTCGGATATAACGAAGCTTATCTCTTATCTCTTTCCCTTATTAATCTATTTCCTAGATTATCTACTATTGCTTAGATATAATCTCGTTTTACGTATCTATCGCTCGGCTAAGCTTTTGCGTTTCTTAACGTGACTCGCTTAAGAGTTCGAGAACTTTCTAGAGCATGGCTCGGCCTTCGTTCGCGCTACTACTACTGCTGGCAACTTTACGTCGCTTAGTCGCGTTACTAATAGCGATATTATCCGAGGCAATGCGCGTTGTAAGCCTAGTTGCGCGTATTGTCTTCTCCGCTAGATCGTCGGGCTATCGCGCGGCTTCTCGAATTTTGGTGCTTGGCCTCACGACGCGTGTCGATCTTTTCGCGGGTGTCGACGCAGGCGACGCGCTTCGCCCCACTATGATCACGGCCTTAGCCGGCGTCTCTATGATGAGGCCCCTCAATGCCTAGCTGGCGTTCGCTTCAGGCTTCTTGTCGAGTTCGTCGGATCCCCCCCTCTCTTGTCCGACGTTCATCTGCTGGAACGTAACGTAATCCACCCCCTTCCCGGTCAGACCCCCTACTCGGTCAGAAAAATTCCCCACCGCCGCGACCCACACTCATGGCAACACAAACTGAGCACAATGACGGCGACGGGAGACCAATCGGTTCCACGCGAAGAACGGGTCCTGCTCGCCGTCAGGGCCTATCAGCAGGGCCAATTCGAAAGTACGCGCAAGGCTGCGGCCGCATACGACGTCCCTCAATCGACAGTATCTGATCGACTGCGCGGTGTCATTCGCCGACGCGACGCTCAGGTGAACAACCTAAAGTTGACAGCGACGGAAGAGACTGCCCTGGTTCAATGGATCTTGTCGATGGACGAGCGAGGGATGCCGCCGACAATGGCTTACACTCGTCGGATGGCCAACTGTCAGAGGGAGCAGACTGACGGTCTAATCCGCACACGTAAAATATGCTGACACCCTCACCGGAGGTGGGGAGGGTGTAATTGTCGAGAAGAAGGTCCGAACGAGTTGAGGTCTCTAGGTCTCTCTAGGTAATACAGCTTGAAACCAGGTAAGGAGGGAGGTCTGCAGACTGTTATCTCTTCTTCCTAGACCACTGAGGGGTCCGGAGGATCTCCTATCCGAATGGGGACCTTCTAAGGAGTCCGGTATATCTCTTACTGGCTCGGGGACCTCAAGAGACTGAACTATCGACCTAATAGCTTGGAAAGCTATTGATCGGGGAGATCGAGCTGAATGTGCTGACGTAGATGACTTACGCGGCCTTCAGTAAGAGGCAAGAAGTGCCCTCTTCCTGATAGAATGTATATTCTACCTGAACACGGGATATGAACATAGGGAAGGCATAGAGGGATATAAAGGGGGAGGGTTAGACGGATACAGGGCAACCGAACAGAGCAATCAACACATGCATTCTCGCATACCATCTGATTATATGATACTCGACCTTCGAAAAGTCCCTTTATCCACTTCTATGCCCACTTTTGCTCTCTCCCTCGCGAGAGTTATGAGCCCGGGAGGGGATGGCACACCACCCCTGCAACTTCCGGTAACTGCGCGCGGTGCGGGGTTCAATCCCCCGTAGGCAACTACCTCTCTTGGATTTCCTTGGGTTATTGGCGCGGCGCTTGGTGTTCGACTCCCGCGTCTTGGGCTACGGGCCAGGGCTCCCGGCGGAGCCGCGATCCCTGAGGGGGTGTGTCGGAAGACGCGGTTGCCAGATATGTATCATTTACAGCGCACCTGTCGGAGCGCGTTCCACTTTTGCCTGCGTGGCGCAATGGTCTTCGCGACAGTAATACAGTCCGAAGGAAGTTGTCGATGGACTGTTATTCTGGTACTCATGAGGTAGGGGCAGCACAAGAAGGGATAAAGATGCATGATCTAGCCAGAAAGAGGCGGCCACGGGGCCCTATTTATGCCGTAGTCAGAGGGACCCTCAGGTGACTTACATAGGCACCAAGCTGGCCCCATACGTGAGGTCTTTAGGGGTCCCCGATACATGGCCTCATAATGATCCTTCAGGTGGCCCTCCCTTGATCCTTCAGGTGACCTACTAACAGCGGTGCCTATACTAGCCGACAGATGTATTCTATGACATGATTCAGTCCGAAGGACTTTATTACAACGATAACTCCCTACTACGACGACTTGCATCGAAAAAGCTCCACTCATCACGGATTGGCCAGTTGCTGCTCCACTCATCACGGATTGGCCAGTTGTGGTTCCACTAAATGCGGATTGGCCAATTGCGTCCCCATAAGTGTTGTCGGCCTGCCAACGACGGACGCAGTGGTTCCTGATTCTTCCACACCAACCTGTGCCGTCCAATCCAGCAGTCATGGCTGATGCTATCGCTTCAACGAAGGCTTGCAGGAACTGCAAGAAGGCGAAGTCGGCAGATCAATTCATTTCGAAGAAAAAATCGTCTATATCATGTGGAAAACCTACGGTTGACTGTCTCGACTGCAGGAATCGGCAGCTTTCACGTGCCCCTAAGCGTACTGCAGAACAAGCTGCGTTATCCCCAATACGTCGAGGAGGATTACCATTGATAAGCTTGCAATTAGGCACACCAATCATCTCAGAAGAATCTATTCAGCTGGGAACTCCAATTGCTGCGCCAACACCAGCAGGCACGCCGATTACTTCGCAGCCAGGTCCCTTGATTCCCAACAAGGTGTACGGCTTGGAACTCCGATCGAATCTACGGCATCGAGTCCTTCTATTTGGCCAAGACCAGTCCGATATACACATTCTAGCCCGCACGTGCCGCTGCGGCAGTCGGCTATCGAGCGACCGGTGGTGGAATGTCGAGATTTCGAGCTTCCGGATCCTGAATGGATGGGTGATCGATCTGTCGCATTGCCCGTTATCTAATCAAGATAAGGACCTCCTAACGGAGTTCTGGACGGAGCTGGGAAATGACCGAATGGAACATTGCGCCCGCTGTTAGGAGATATGGTTTAATATGGGCTTAAAGAACGGCATTTGCAAGCGTTGCATCGCTAGGGACAAGAACAAAAAGGAGGATAAGCCTTGGTTTTTTTTAGCCGAAAATTAGTTAGATTTTGGCTCAATCCCTACGTTCCTCCCCTAATTAACGAAAGTAGAAGAGATACTAATTGCTCTAGTTTATATATTCGTAAACGTTATATAGGTTCGAGGGCAGCAATATAAATATCGTGGCTATATTATGCACTTTCTCCGCGATGTTAGCAAGGTATATCGACAACTTCCCCTTTTACCGTCTAAATTAGATATTATCTTACTACGTCCTCCGAATGCGGGTAAATATGCCCACCTTAACCGCTAGTTTAGACGCCAGTTCCGCGTGCGCCGTCGTTATCTTTAGCAGTAGCTAGACTTCCTATCTTATAACTACCCGGGCTACCGGGATATTACTATCTACTAGAAGCGAATGTTAGTGCTACCCGAAGATAGCGATATACTTAATTAGGTTGCTATTATAGAAGTCTCCGATCCTCTAGCAGGTAATTTAGGTAATATCGAGAATAACGATATTAAGGCAGATAAGGTTAATTAGTCTATAGTGCTAGATCTACTACTAGAGGATATAGAGATAGAAGCATTGCACTCGCACGTTCTTAGCGACGAGCACGACGCACCACCCCCTATACGACCAGCGACATAACATTAGCTTAAAATGCTAGATATTCGGAGAACACCGATAAACGAATTTAACTAGTTATAGGCACTCCTATCCCTAGCCTTTCTAATACTATTTCCTCGCGGTTAAGCTAATTTTATCGAGCTAAGGTTACGGCCTATTAAATATACGGACTATATATAGCATGCCCTTCGATAGTATAATAGTAGATTTGCCTGCTATCCTACTTTCCGGTTTATGGTTTTTAATAAGCTAATACGAGTATAGGTACGAGAGAAAAGCAGCTACTTCGTTAAGCAATACTAATAACGGCAGGGCCTACTAACGCGAGATAATCTACTTAAGGCTTTCTAGAACCCTAAATCTATAGAAGCCTAGTAGTTGCTTAACTCTATTAACCGCTAGACAGCATAGCTTCGCGGGACGCGCCCGTATTAGTACCGAAAGCGCCGAGAGCTCGAGTCTTACGCCTATAACCTTCGCTGTCTAGGTGCTTTTATTATATTTAGCCCGGCAGACTTATACTAAAGGAGCCTCTATTAGTATTTACCCTAGTTTTAAGACTAGTAGGAGTTGCCCGAGCAACAACGAATAGGCATATCTAGCAGACTCCTCCGTGACAACCTATATATTGCAGCCTAGCACTTCTATAGGCGGATTAGTTTATTTAGAGATATCGTTCTTAAGTAGAAATTTAATATTACTAATTTTTAGAATAGGTATAAGTAGTAGGGTCGTAGAAGTAGCTATTGCCACGGCCTATACTAGATAGATAGTGCGCTTAGTGTTAACTTAGAAAGGGAGCATATATATAAAGAGTTCGCCCGTGTCTAGAGTTTCTACGTTATAGTATTTAATCCTAAGCTAGCCCGAGTCTAATAGTAAGGAGAGGGCAATCCCTTAGCTATAAATCCACTATAGTATCCCTTAACGTTCTAAAGGCTCTTATAAATTCTAAATCGCTGCTAACGCTACTATTATAGTAAGATATACTGACTACGAAAGAAGAAGGGTTTAGACGAGATTAATTACCGCTTTTTCTTCCCCTAGGATGCGAGAGATACGGCTAACGTTATTCGACGCTAAGGACACTCCTATTTCTCCTTCGAGGCGGCTAGGAATAATAGCCTTATAAACTACTATAACCGGTATCTTAGTCTTAGCTAGTTAGCTAATATTAATATCTCCCCCTATACTAGCCTTTAAGCCGTTATTAATTACGTAGCTAAGTATTATAGTAAGATAGAGAAGTAGACCGATAGTTATATAAGCCTAGGGCAGCAAATCTTACCCTACGTCTCCTACTAGAATCTACTTCTTTCTTTTGCCTCGCGTCTAATAAATAAGCTGCTTACTAAAAGGGACTTCTCGGGCTAAGAGATCTACTATATATTACTTAACTACGAGCTCTAGGAAGGTACCCGTGTTATAAGAGCCGTTGATTGCCGTCCCTACGAGTAATAGGGCCGGTCGCTTCGCCTCTAAGGTAATTATAATAACGACGCTAAGGTCGTTAGGATATATAAGAAGTATCTTTCTCGCCCTTCCCTTTATAAAGAACTTACTTACCTTAACTTCCTAGCTAACTAGAATATAAGTAAGAGGGATAGGAGAAAGTAGATACGTTAGAGTCGTTAAGCTAAGCCTCGAGTACTATACTACTTTCCGCGGTATAAGTCGAATCCGTAGTATTACTAATACGATGATTTTTATCGGGTAAAGCTAATACTTACTTACCCTTATCGCGATCCTAATAAACTACGTAAGATTAACGGTATCGAGTATAACTCGTATATATCTACCGCCGAATTCTATTTTACGAACTACTAGCACCCTAATAATTACTATAGCATACTTAATGCCGAAGACCGTTGACCGGATCCGGATAAGTTCGAGGAATAATTTTACGAGCCTAACCTTCTAGAGGAGGACTAGCTTAAGCTTGCCCGCTAGCTTCCCGACTACCTACTAAGCTAAGAGATAGTAGATCTCCTAGGTAGACGGGATATCGATATCTAATATAATTAGATACCCTACGTCGGTCGCTACGCTAATCTAGGTATCGTTTAGGGCGATTATTAGCGCTAGCGTATTACGTAGAATCCTCTCTATATAGATATTAAAGACCTTCCTTTCGAGGTCCGTGATACGCTTAACCTAGAGCAGCGGATCGTATACGATATATTCGTTGGATACTTCTAATATAGCAGCGAGGAGTAGATTCTACTCTATATTAACGGTGGTAGCGGTATAGGTAAGTCCTACCTTATTAAAGTCCTATCTTCGCATCTTTAGGGGCTTGCCGGTAACCCGCCTAGTCTAATCTAGAGAGCTATACCTACGGGTGTTGCAAGCAACTAGATAATAGGAATAATATTATACTCTTTACTCCGGCTACCTATTAATAGGGCTTTTTCGGAGCTCTCCCTAGCAGATGCTAATACTCTTTAGAAGAAGCTACGGGGCGTTAGGTATCTTATAATTAATAAGAAAAGCATGCTAGGTCTACGTTAACTTTCGTAGATCGATAAACGCCTCCGTTAAGTCTTTCCTGCTATAAGAGTCTTTGACTATTATAGGTAATAGGCTTAGGCCGCGGCCTAAGCCGTGTAGTCACGTGCGGAGGGCCAGATCCCGTAAGTATAGGGGCGGGCCAGCCGCGCATAGAAGAGCTCTGCATAGCTTATTAATATTATCCTACGGACGGCACCTACGCACACGCCTCTGCCTACTCCGTAATAGTATAAGCTATTAACTAATAGATCTAATAGATATCTCCCTAGAAAGGGTGCCGCTTCCCTAAGGGAGCACCCCGCTACCCCCCGGGCGGATAGGAAGTATTATAGCTATCCTAGAAGCGATTAGAAGCGCGACGGCTAGTGAGAAGAACGAGGTTCTCGCTGCACTAGGGGAGCCGTCTACGAGACCAGCGTTAACCCCTACGACCTTAGCAACACCGGTTACGGCGGCGGCACCACCGATACGGAAGCCGCTTCCCTAGCCGACTTAGGACGGTAAGCCTAAGTCCTTCTACTTCTTCCTTAGCCGGCTATAGACGAAGTTTATAATAGACGAGAAATAGGGCCTAAACGGCTGTCGTAATATAGCGTGGTATTCGCTCCTCTATACGCTGCCGGAGCCCTAGATACGGCGGATCTCCGGATTCTAGGATAAGGGCGGCCCTAGAGGCAGACGCGACCCATAGGACTTCTTCTAACACCTTACATATACGTTCGGCAACGTATAGGAGCGGGAGAAGGCGTAGGATAGGCTACGGACCCTTAAGTAGAGGGACGGGTAGACCTTTAGCGAATTCCTCCCCGACTTCGAAGAGACGCTCTTACGAGCAGCGGGAACTACGGTATAGGAAGACAGCGCGAAGCTTATATAGTTACGGAACTCGATTACGCCGGCCCTACGGGAGCTGCTTATCCCTATAATTATGCCTACTAACTACGGCGAGTACGTAAGCCGGTTAATAAAGGTAGTATAGGGCTACGAGCAGACGCCGCGTTTCTAGAAGCTTCGTAAGCGCACGCCGCATAGCGGTGACGGGATCACCGCCCCTCTATAAGAGGAATAGCCGACTATCGACACTAACGGAGACACCCTAATGTCGGCTACCCGCACGGACCGAGCTAAACGCGGTAGGAAGTCGTCTTCGAATATCCCCTAGACTATCCCGCTCTCTAAGCAGCGGGCGAAGTAGGTAACGAGCGAGGAAATCGGGAAAAGGAAGGCTAACGGCCGCTGCCTATATTGCGGCGCGTCTATATACTTTATATTAAAATGCCCTTTCTTTTTAGCTAAGCGGCCTATAGTAGTTTAAGTAGCGAAGATAGAACCGCTCCTTACCTTAGACGACGAAGAGGACTCCGCTCCCTTAGGCCTAGAGGAAAAAGAGTAGCTCCGGAGCAAAGACGGGCTCCGGAGCCCTAATTGCTAGCACTAGCAAAGGAGAAGGAGGAATTATCCGCCTATATAGAAAAGGAGCCTACTTTAATATAGGTTATAGTTAATAACTCCTTGCCCGTCGCCGCCCTTATAGACGAGGGCTGCTAGTGCTACGCCGTAGTTAACGAGGCGCTTACACGAGAGATATAAGTGCCGGTAGAAAAGATCGCCCTAAGGCGAGTAAAGGGCGCCTTAGGCGCGATAGAGGGTACGGTAATTAGGGGCATTATATAGCTAGCTATAGAGGTCGACGGTTACTATAAGCTTATCGTAGCCTATATAATCCCCTAACTAGAGTTTCCCTTAATCCTCGGGAAACCCTAGTTATTATATACGGAGTTATACTCGGTTCCGCACTAGAAGAAGCTATAGTTTAGGCCTACGCAACGGTAGGTCCGCTACGACGATAGTTCCGTAGGCGTAGGACTAAGCGTGCGAGCTTTATACTCGGTATAAGAAGTCCTTACCTCTATCTTTATAGGAACCGTGCGACGGTTAGAGCGGGAGGAAGGCCGGGCAGCGGCTAACGTAGTAGTCTGCGTAGTTAGCCTAGCGGACATCGATAAGGCCCTCCGGGCAAAGAAGCTAAAGTCGCCCTCTAAGCTACGGTAGTAGATACCGGAGCGCTTTTACGACCTCCTACCGCTATTTAAGTCCTAGGAAGCGGATAAGCTTAACCCGTATAAGCCGGGGGTAGACTATAAGATCGTACTCCGCACTAATAAAAAGGGGTAGGAACTACCCGCACCGTTCGGACCGCTATATAGTATATTATACCCGGAACTGCTAGTGCTAAAGAAGACGCTAAGGGACCTCCTAGATAAGGGTTTTATTTAAGTAAGCAGCTCCGAAGTAAGAGCGCCGGTCCTATTCGTGCGTAAACTAAGGGGCGGGATACGGTTCTATTACGACTATAGGGCTCTAAACGTAATTATAAGGCCGGACCGCTACCCCTTACCCCTAATCTCGGATACGCTCTATAACCTTTCGAAGGCGAAGTAGTTTACGAAGCTAGATATAAAATAGGCGTTCTATAAGGTGCGGATCTCGGAGGGTAACGAGTAGAAGACGGCGTTCTATACACGCTACGGCTTATTTAAGTAGCTTATAACGCCCTTCGGCCTCTTAGGAGCGCCCGCTACCTTCTAGCGTTATATTAATAACGTGCTTTAGGACTTCCTCGACGAGTTCGCCTCTATATACGTAGATAATATCCTTATCTATACGAGCGGCTCCTATAAGGACTATATATAGAAGGTGCGGAGGGTCCTAGAGCGCCTCTAACTTTATAGGCTCTACCTTAACCCGGATAAGTACGAATTCGGGGTTAAGAGGGTTAAGTACCTAGGCTTTATTATCTACGCCGGCGTAGGCATATAGGCGGATCCCGCAAAGATCTAGGCGATTCGGGACTAGGCTGCCCTAACCACGTAGATAGGCGTACGGAGCTTCCTTAGGTTCGCGAACTACTATAGGATATTTATTAGGGGCTTCTCCCGTATTATAATGCCCTTAAACGAGATTACCGGGAAGCGGACCGCCTTTCGCTAAGGGCCCGTATAGGAAGGAGCGTTCCGCACGCTTAAGGACCTATTCTCTTAAGCCCCGGTACTACTTTAGTAGGACTTCGACCGGTCTACGTTAGTTAAAGCGGACTATAGCGGCTAGGCACTCAGAGGAACGCTCTCCTAGGAGGTAGACGGGCGGAAGCAACCGGTGGCGTTCTACTCCCGTAAGCTAACCCTAGCGGAGCGGAATTATACTATTTACGATAAGGAGATACTAGCGATTATTAGCTACCTCGAGCCATAGTAAGCGGAGCTCTAGAGCTATAAGAGCTTCGAGGTTCTTATAGACTATAGGAACCTCGAGTACTTTATAACCCGCTAGTACCTCTCGGAGCGGTAAGCCCGCTAAGCGGAGTATCTCTTACGCTTTAACTTCTCGATTAAGTACCGGCTAGGGCGGGACTCCGTAGTCCTAGATACGCTTTCCCGGAGGGATTAGGACCGGCCGACGGGAGCGGACATCGAGGCCCGGGATCTATAGCTTATCCCGTAAGAAGCGCTACGGACTTATATAGGAGCTTCCCTAGTAGAGGAAGGCGCGGCGCTAACGGATGAGCCTTCCCCTATACCTTCGCCTCGGCCCGGCGAGGAGGGATAGACCGGCCTAGGGGCGCGTGCGGCGCGGGTATTCTAAGATGAGGTCCTCTAGCGCTTATAGGATAGGATGTCGTCTCTAGACCGCACCTACGAGAGCGTGCGCCGCGCCGTTAAGTCCGGCGCTCGACGCCTCGATCCGAAGCTAAAGCTAAAGGTATAAGTAGCCGACTATTATATCGACCTACGGGGGCACCTACGTTAGCGGGGGAGACTATAGGTGCCGGGCGCGCTGTATACTATAGAAGCTAGGGAGAAGGATAGACCGCCGGAGCTAGACGAACGGAACGAGCTCCGAGGGAAGCTAGTCTAGCTTGTCTATAACTCTAGTATCGTGGGCCACCTAGGTAGGCAGGGCATAGCAGCAGGCCTCGCGAGGGATTTCTACTAGCCCCTCCTATAGCACTACGTTCGCCGCTTCCTCCGTAACTACGATATCTACGGCCGCACTAAGATTTAAAGGGCGTAGCTTAAGGGGCTGCTTAAGTAGCTTCCGGTACCCGACCGGTTCTATACGTATATATAGATAGACTTTATAACGGACCTCCTACTTATAGAGGGCGGCAACCGCTATATATAGGTAATTAAGGACCGACTTAGTAAGTCTATAGTATTAGAGCCGATACCGTCTATAGATACGGAGTCCTATATAGAGCGCTTCCTATAGTACTAGGCCCGCTCGCATAGCTAGCTAGCCTCTATTATAAGCGATAGGGGATCGAATTAGACTAGCCGTTTTTAGCAGCACCTATGCTAGCTGCTTTAGATCACATAGCTACTTAGCACGGCATATTACCTATAGACCGACGGAGGGCCTAAGAGGGTTAACTAAGAGGCGTAGGCTTACCTACGGGCCGTCGTAGCCCGCAACTAAGTAGACTAAGACCGTTAGCTCCCTACGGCCTAACTTATATTAAATAGTAGACTATATACCTCTATTAGGATAGCCCCTTTCTTTATAATATATAGCTTCGAACCACCCTTACTAGTTCCCTTTACCGTAGGCGTAGCAGCGGAGTAGCATAGTAATTCGTTACCGGAGGGCCGCGCCTCCGCGTTCGTACGAAAGCTATAGGAGACCACGGATTATTGCTAATCCGCGATAGCCGCCTCGGCGTAAGATTAGGAGCGGTACGCTAATAAGACTAGGGCCCTAGTAAATAGGTTTATAGTAGGAGATAAGGTATAGCTAGACCTCCATAACTATAGGTCGGCACGGCTAAAGAAGAAGCTTAACTAGCTATACGCGAAGTTTACGGTATAGAGGGTTATTAGCCCGTAGGTTATAGAGCTCGATAGTCTCCTAACGGGAGTCTATAATAAGATTAACGTAGACCTCCTTCGTAGAGCCTCCTTTAACCCGCTACCTAGATAAGAAGCAGCGGACGCTTAACCGCCCGTAATCGAGGTAGAGGGAGAGGACGAGTTCGAGGTCAAAGAGATACGGGCCGCGCGCTAGAAAAAGGTTAGTAGGGGGAAACGCTAGGAGGTCCTCGTTAAGTAGCGCGGGTATCTCGACCTTACGTAGGAACCCGCACGTAAGTTTACGGGAACCGTAGCCCTCGATAAGTTCAAAGCCTTATTCGGAACGGTAGACGAGAACGACGGACTAGCGGACTACCGATAGTAGCCCGGGCTAGGACCACGAAGTAGGCATAGCGGAGGGGGCAGTTATAGCAATATAGGCAATATAAGCGCAATAGTACGGGCGGAGATAAAAATAGCGTTTATTATAGGGCGGAGCCCCTAGACTACCTAGGCCTATTCCTTATCGTTATTATTATTATTATCTTCGTTATCGTCGTCCTCGTCGGCCTCCTCCTTCTTATTAGCGGCGGCGGCGGTCTCTAAGGCGCTAAGGCGGCCCTTTAAGCCCGTAAGCTAGTCGGCTACGGCGGCGGCTCCGGGGGTAGAGGGGCGGCGGCTAGCGGCGGCGGCAGGGGCAGCGGCGGTAGCGGAGGCGGGCACGGCCAAGGGGACCGCCGATAGGGCGACGGAGGTAGTATCCCTAGCGCCGGGTGCGTTAGAGGCGGAAATAGGGGAGCGGAGGAGTAGGACTTACTTAGGTATAAGGCCCTATCGCTCGAGGGCGCGGAGGTTACGGTAGGCGGCGGCGGCGGCGGTAAGGCGCTTCTTAGCAGCCCCCCGCGCCTACCTATACGAGCCGGCCTTCTAAGCCGACGCCGTAGCGAGTAGGACGGGAGGCGCCGCCTTATAGGCGCGGCCGGCTCGCGCGCACTAGTAGCAGCTGCCGCCGCGGCGGCGCCCGGCCTAGTCGGAGCAGTCGAGCTCCTACGACGCATAACGTATATAAGGGGCTAAGCGGGCGGCGCCGGCCTGCACTTAGCGCTTATGCTATAAGAGGTTAGCGGACAACGTCTATTACGCTTACCTAACTACGGACTTACGGGGGTAGCGGAGACGGAGGCGGGGGCCGAGGGGCCAGGCGTCACGGGTAGCGGCGGGGACGGCGTCGTTACCCTAAGGGGCGACGTAAGAGCGAATAGCGTAGTAGAGGCGGCGGCGGCGGCGGTAGGAGCGGTGGCAGCGGCGCGGGTAAGAGCGGCGGCAGCGGCGGAGTCGTCGTCGGCCGCGGCTAGCACGGCGTCGACGAACGACTCCGCACGCTCTAAGAAGGAGGAGGTAGGAGAGGGAGAAGCGGATATATCTATCGCGGAAGTTAGCACGACGGAATGCGGCCTCCCGCTCTATAAGGCGCGGAACTTACTAGTTAGAGTTATTATTATTGTTAGGGCTATTATTGCTGCTGCCGCTACTACTGCGAGCATACGTTAATAGAGCGGCCCGTATAGCTAGGAACGGACTAACGCCCTAGGTAGAGCGGAACTTACCTATTAATGCTGCTGCTGCGGTTAAAGAAGGGAGAGAAGGAAGGGAAGGGGGAAGGGGGGGATGCCGCCTTATATACCCCTTAGTAGAGGATACTGCCTAAGGTAGAGGGGACGGGCAACCTAAGGCTTACGTAGGTCCGGACTAGCCGCCGGCCACCTAGGGGCGTATATAATAGGTTACGCCCTTATTTAAACGGCTAGCCGGCCGACGAGTATAGAGCCGGGTCCCGGCTACCCGGGCTAACGGGCGCGGGGATAATAGGGCTAGTAGGGCCGGCCCTATTAACGGGAAAGGGCAGGGAAGAGCCCGCGGCACGGGCCTAATTATACGGGAGCTATTAATAGGGCAGCGCTACGCCGCGCTCGAGGGAGGGCATTGTATAAGAGTCTTTAACTATTATAGGTGATGGGCTTAGGCCGCGGCCTAAGCCGTGTAGTTACGTGCGGAGGGCCGGATCCCGTAAGTATAAGGGCGGGCCAGCCGCGCATAGAAGAGCTCTATATAGCTTATTAACATTATCCTACGGACGGCACCTACGCACACGCCTCTGCCTACTCCGTGACACCTGCTAGAGCAACCGAATTCTTTAGCGGCATAAGTATTATCCTCGTTAGTGACTTCTTCTAGCTCCCGCCGATTACGAATAAACCCCTCTACTTTAATCGACCGCTTAAAGACCTATATAAGGTCTCTAGCTAGAGCGTATATATAGCGTTTATCTATACCGTCTCCTTAAAAAAAGCCTAGCGGCAATAGGGCGATAACTAGGCTAGTTTTCGGCTTACGCTTAACGAATTACGTGGTCTAAAGCTATCCGTCGAGTTATGGAAACTTCTAAGCTAGCGTGTATAGGCTAAGCTAGGCCAGCGCGAGGTAGATGCGTTTAATGCTGCTCTTCATATCTATAGTAAGAAAGCACGTATAAATAAGTATAACTATAAGTATCTCGTCCGCCTTAAGCGTCTAGCAATCTAAGTTATAGCGAAGAACATTAGTAACGGTGCTAATAGGGCAATATCGGAATAAGCCGGCAACCTAGCTAGCTAGTTTGCGGTATGCATTAGTGCTCGTCTTATGCTAACCTAGAACATCTAGCATCTAATAGGCATAGTTAATAGCGCCTAAGGGATAGTATATAACATCGGTTAGGCCTCTAGCGCTAATACGCACTATAACCCGCCGTCTATTATTATAATAGTAATAGATAAGTATACCGGGCCATCGTATCTAACTACGGATAATAGGCGCGAGGTAGTACCTATACTCCTAGTAAAGCGAGATTTCTTTCTTAGGGCGTCCGCCCGTACCCGAACGCAATTCCTACTTATAGCATTATATGCTATTACGGTTTATAAGTCACAGAGCATTATAGTAGATAAAATAGTAACCGATCTATCTAAACGTAACTTCTAGACTAGGCTTAGCTATATTGCGGTCTCTAGGGTTAAGATATTAGAGGGCCTAATAATCGACACGCTATTTAAACGGGCATCTCTCTACTATAAGAAGCTACCTAATAGCAAGTAAAGCTCTATTATATTATTTATGCTTAAGGTCCTATAAGCCCTAATAAATTAGTAGGTTTTCTAATAAAAGTCCGCGACGAGAATCGGCGTAAGCAACAGCAACTTTGCCAACCACTATTCTAAACTCGTTTTTCTTAGTGACGTCGCTATAGTGTACGGAGGCGGCTAAAATAAGTTATAGTTATTCATATATCGCCCCGTAGTGCAGCAGCGTATAGCCAGAGTTAGTAGTACGAAATATCACCGTGTTATTATCACGTTATAGAGACACATCCTTCGGACTGTATTACACCCTTCCCACCTCCGGTAAGGGTGTCAGCATATTTTAAAAAGGATACAAAGGACGTTCCGGACGAATCTAAGAGCAATATAAAATTCCAATTATAATTTTATATTCTATAAAGAGGCAAAGATACATCGTAGTAAATCATTTAGCTATAGTGTTTCCGCTATTAAGGGCGGCAGATACTAGCTATATATCTAATAATAACCTCTTTTAAACGCCCCTATCTCTATTATATAGTATATAATATATATCTATACGTACTATATAACTATTTAAGCTATCTATTAATCGCGGTTTATATTCCGCTTTTGTCCTAATCGACAACTCTATATAGAAGAACATTTTAAAAGACCCTATCTACATTGCCCCACCGGCTAATCGGCCACCCGGCCTTGCAATGCAGTGTACATTTCTTGTATGCATTTAGTGCGGGCGGCTCTCGCTGTATCTCGAGCAAAGGCGCGGGGAATGTGAGCAGCCAATTATATAGTTTCGGCCTTACACTGCTACAAGCCACAGGCAAGGTAGCCTATCGGGCGTGAGGGGGTGGCCAGCTAGAACCGCAGTGTCTTGCAGAAGTTTCGACTAACTGATCTCTGGGGCCAATCGAAATTGGGACATGACACACTAAACTGAAATGACGCTGGCTTCAATACACTGTTCAAGGGGGAAAAAAACAACGACAACTATTAAAGTGAGAGACTCTATTCGTACGCACTGAACCTGTCGTGAAGACCATTGCGCCACGCAGGCAAAAGTGGAACGCGCGCTCCGACAGGTGCGCTGCAATTGACACATATGACTAACAACCGCGTTTTCCGACAGAACCCTCAGTCCGTTCGCACCCCCCTAATTTCAGCCCCTAATTTCAGCCACAATGCCTCTGACATTGCCCGCCTTTATAGTAGACGTGACGCTATTAGCTAGCTAACTTTCAGCACGATTCGGTAGCTGACCAGCCTCTCGTTTCGGTGAAATAGACTCAGCTCTAGAATCAAGCTATAAGTCAGAACTATAAGACAAAAAGTATACAACTTATAGCTGATTAGAGAATTTAAACTATATCTAATTTTACTAGAATCTTAAGCCACCGAGGAAGTTAAGATTTCTTATATTTTTCTTTTTAATATATAGCGAGAGTCCAACGGTTAATAGTTTAGCTGCTAGCCTAAAGCAGACTTAGGAATGAGCTCGACACCTATATGCTTAGGAGCCTAAAACATAACATGCCTATTATATAGCTAGCCAAACTATCTAAGATAGCTTACTTTACTATAACCAACGGGAGATATTTTACGGGTAAATGTAAGCTCTCGCAGGTATAGCTAGTAGCGTACTTATGCTGTTAATAAATAGTGTACTACGGGCTCTATTTAGCATATATAAATAACTATATATAGTAGGCTAATATATCCCTAGGGTAGGGAGACGACTTAAGTGCTTTTAATAGTTAACTGCTTACCCAAAGCATTTAATTTCCTATCATACTTTAAAAGATCCCGACTAGCGACTTAAAAGTTAGCTCCTGTCTTTGATCGAAATATGGTACTCTATACTTTCTCTATATTTCTGTTTGCTATTTTAACGTCTTATTTCCAACCAGCCAAAACATCACCCTTCCTAAACCCGGATGATGCTCGTTTTCTTAACTTCCAGAGTCCCGGACCAGACGCATGTAGGTTGTATACGTATCGTGTTAGACTTATTAGCCGTTATTAACATCAATAGCTCGCTGTGCCTGCCCAGGACTCAATTCGCTTGCTAACCATGGCTTTTTGGATTTTTCGGGGAGAGGCATTACATTTCGCGATGTAATACTTGCATGCTTTCTGGCTTTCGGGATCTCCCCAGAGACAAGCAGTATAGTTACGGCTACTGGTTTAACGCAAAGTCAACACTCTCTCGATTTTCCTTTTGACTTAGAAGAAGTCCAACAACAATCATGGGGTATAGAGCACGATTGCAGCTTCTCGCGTGAGGATCGCGCACTAGGCAATTTCGCTAGTTTCGACGAAGATTGCTGGAGTATTACTCTCGACCAACTTGAGGATTGTGAAGTAGTCGACGAAATTTGTTTTGGCCGTGCAAAAGCCGCACGAATCAAAGCCCAACGCCAAAAAAATCCGAATACTCAATATGACCTTAATGCTGCCGCTCGCGGTGTTACGGAGGCGGGTATGTTATTTCACGTTCTCGCCGCGCCTGGGGAGAGCGTAAACATTACATTTGTTCGTTCCATTTTTGAGGACGAGAGAATTCCACGGCACCTTGGCTGGACACCTCGAGCGTGGGCGGCAGACGTTGGTTCGGTATTGAGTTTCGCGGCGTTGTCACTACAAGCCGACGACCTCTTACAAACTCCCGATGGTGGTGGCGCCAAGCTACAATCCGAAGCGGTAAGCCTTACCCGACGCTGGATAGGCAGGTCTAATGAGAATCGATAGGATATCATTGCAGCACTTCGGTCGACCGTACCCATTCCCTGGGATAATGTCAAGAGTCATATGCGTTCTGCTGGCTTCGATAATCAAACTGCGTTTGAGGCGCTAGACAGAGTTCGTAGTTAGAGGAACAATGTAAAATGAGACGGATTAAATAGAACGGACTTAAGGCGGTAAAAACAGTTAGGGCTCCGGCTACGACATCAGTGCATCTTGTGAAAGGCCTCTAGTGAGTTGATACAACTAACTAGTCCCTATGCTGTTCACTATCAAGATAGAGAAGAAAGAAAGAAAGAAAGAGAATCTACTACATGAGAGCACAATAGCATTTTATAGCTTCGAGCCAATGGAAGGTTCTAGAAGGTAGGCGGCGCAGCCGCCGTTAAAGCGGCTTGCCCGTTACACATCTTGTCCCCGTGGCACGTTGGGACGAAGAGCTTCAACACGCAGGGTTTAAAGGAAGAGGTTCCATCGCATTGGATGATGTCGAATGGCAGCTTAGAGGCCAGCTCCAGTTCCTACTAATGGACTAGACCTAGAGCGTAACAAGAGCTATGATGCAGGATTGCTCGGTGGACATCGTGGCATGAAGCTCCCAGGACCCAAGTGACCGGCGTCTGCCGGGGTCCGTGCAGATGCCAATCGGCAGTCTGTATGTGGTTTCCAAGAGTGGCACTCGGGACATTTAGCCACAGTGCCGTCGACAGGTGGAGGAAGGCTTTAGTTGTCGCGAAGCGTGGCTGGATTTCGCAGGTCTCGGAGATATCTCTTGGCAGGGCCTGACTGTAACGGGCAAGCCCCTTTAACGGCGGCTGCGCCGCCTACCTTCTAGAACCTTCTATTGGCTCGAAGCTATAAAATGCCGTTATGCTCTTATGTAGTAGATTCTCTTTCTTTCTTACTTTCTTCTATATCTTAATAGTAAGCAGCATAGGGACTAGTTAGTTATATCAACTCACTAGAGGCCTTTCACATACTATTAAGATCACTGAAGACACTGAAGACACTGAAGACACTGAAGACACTAAAGTAACTGAGTCCCGTCGGAACTATTAACGTTCAGCGAAGTCGCGATGGCCGAAGATAACAACATGCAGCCGGACGTCCTTAGCGCCCTGGTTGCCGAGATACGAAGTTTGAGAGAAGAGAATTCCCGAAGAAATAACCAGTTTAAAGAACGGTTTATTGCCCTGGAACTCCAGCAACACCAGCAATCCCGTTCGTCTAAACTCCTAGAGCCGACGCCATCTGTCACCCCGGCTGTCCCTATCGAGGACATCCATGTAGTCGCCACTCACAGCCCTTATCTAACCAAGCGCCCTAAATTACGAGATATCCCGAAATTCGGCGGCGATAAGGCCTAGTAGCGAAGCTAGAAACTAGAAACCGAAGGAAAACTACGAGTCGATAAAGAAGCCCTTAGAGATATAGAGGGCCACTTTATATATATCTTTATAAGCCTAGAAGGCAAGGCTAAAGACAACGTGACTATATTTATAGAGATGTAAACCGAGAAGAGAACGTTTAATGTTGCTAAACTACTTAACCGCCTCGAGGTGTTGTACGGGGAGAGGGATCGCAAGCAGAGAGCTACACGTAACTTATATTCGATTAAGTAAGGGGAGAATAAACTATTTACGTCCTTTTACCCCCGCTTTAAGAGGAAGATCGCTAATGCCAACGCCGAGTATTGGCCAGACGACAGCAAGATTTCCTACCTCCAGGAGGCACTAAACAATAAAATAAAAGCAGCCCTTATAGGCTCTAACCCCTCTGCCATCAGCAGCTACGTTGGGCCGGCGAGGAGATGCGATTCGCTGAGCAGCTAGATAGAACTGTTGGGTTAGTGGAAAAGGCCCCGAGGCAACATAAAGAGTTCGGACAACTATAACAACCACCAGAATCATGGAGGCCAGGCTACCTAGAAACAGTCTAGCCAGAAAACTAAAGTTAGACGAGAGGATATAATAGAATGGGAACTAACTCTATAAGCATCCGCGAAAGTGAACGCTGCGTGCACCCGCAGTGATAAGAACACATATAGTCACTAATCTAACCGACCAGAAGACCAAGCGCTGTTAGGCAAGCGTGCAAAGTGGGTCGATTAGACCGAGATAGACGCCCGTTACCGTGAAGGGCGTTGCCTTCGTTGTGGAAGAGACAACTGTAGGATCGAGCGCTGCCTATTGGCTGCGCCTATCCGACCCGCAAACGCGACCCGTCGCACTTAGGTCAATGCCGTGGCTCCCACACGACCAGCGGTCACTAATGCCGAGATCGCCGAAGACGAAGCTTCGTCTCATAGCGATAAAGATTCAGACTAGGGACACGCGGCGGCTGTGAGAGAATGGGATGTGAGCGGAAAAGCAAAAATGGACGGAGAACCGTTCATAGCAGACGTCAGGGTGACGTGAAGAAGGATTTGAGTAGGATTTTGCGCCTGGAAGTGACCTATGAATGTGTCGTACACGAGCCGTTGTTGTAGGTTCAGCTCATCACGCCAGTGAGGGCCAAGGACCTCCACATTGTTGGCTACGGGGTGGCTAGCGATAAGGTCTTTCCAGTAGCCATCTCGAAGCTCCGGATAAGTACCCATATGCCGGGACCAGTCGTAATTGACGTCGATATCGCGGTGGCCAAGTATATCAAGGTCTTCCTAGGTAAGGGGGTGGTTAGGTAAAAGGGCAGCCAGGCGAATCCAGTCTTCGTCATCAAATCTTCCTCCATAGGCAGAGCCTCGTATTGATCCTCTTGAGGCTATAATCGAGCCTCACTTGGCTGGCCGTAATGGTCATCATCGTGACTGTGATGCTGCCAATAATAGGAGAAGGCCTGAACGTGGGAATCAAAAAGCTGGCCGTCGAAAGTGAGGAGCTCATCGAGCCGGCGATGTAGGTGATTTAAAGTCAGCTTTACACGGCAGTAGTCTGGCCACTTACTGCTGGCCTTCTAGATCAGCCTGATAGCGAGGAAAGTAAACCAACACACGGGGCCTGCCGTTGACATTGCCTGGCTGCTATTGCTTCCACTTAGAAGGGTCTCTAGAGCGGAAATTCTAGAATTTAAGGAAGGAGACGTAAGTGAGGTCCGTTAGAGCTTCTAGGCGTTGACTGTACTTCTCGTAGACGTTGGGTGCCTCATCAACCTCATCGCCGTCAATGCGGAGGTAGCGGGAATGCCTATTAGAATTACGGCAGTCAACGTATAGGCAGGTTCGTGAACCCTCCTATAACGGCAGGCCGAGGAGCAAGTGGCAAACCTCCTACTTCGAGTAATCCCGCTCAGAAACTAGCTAATTTAGTAGCTTTGACGTAAAGGAAATCAGGGGGTTGTGGTCCTTAACCCGGGGCATTAGGGCCTTCCCAATCTAGGCAAAAGAATCGCTCTTCTTTTCTAACTTAGAGCAGTATTTTGCTGCGTAGTCGATCACCTGCTATAGACTCGTGCAGGGCGAGATATCTATATTGGCTAGCCACGCAACGGTAAGCAAGCGGTTATAGTGGTTAATCTAGCTATCGTTCCGCGCGCCCCTAAAGCTCTAGTGCTTAGAGTGAGGAGCCTTGTTAAGGGAGGCTAGTAGGCGCTGGCCGTGAGGAAATCTAAAGCGGCACTCTATCTGCTTAGTATGCTTGCTGAGGTGCATATAGTAGTTGTTATAGTAGTAGCGTTGCACGCGGTTAACTATTATCGATAGGAATTGAACGGTAAGGGGGTGTTGCAATAGATTAATAATCAGAGGGTTTCCTTCTCCGGGTGCCTGTATGCGCCGAGGCTCCGGGTTAATAGCAGATATATAATATCCCTAGATACGGGCGAATCGCTATCCAGACCGATCATTGTCAGGATCTAAGTCTAGGTGGCCACTTAGCCAATATAGGCTATGGTGGTGACTGGAACCCCTGCCCTGCCACTCGTACCGACCCCAAAAGTCCGTTAGGTTGAACTTCCGCTTCAGGACTGTTGCGATTGAACTTACTTCTATTCTATTCTATCTGACAGCTCTCAACATACATATATACATAGCGGCACGTCCGTGCCACTATCCAGTGACTCACCACTTATAGGTGCTGCCTAAATATATCTTGGTCTATGTCTCAACACGGCGAACGTGAGGTCTAGGTTAAGATAAAGGTTATAGTAGGTCTTTGCTCGACCTATAAGGGCGCGGGGGAGAAAGGCGTGTAGCTGACTCTCGGGGACTTCAACCGAACGGTAGGTGGTTAGGAAGTTCCTAATCTTATCGTTAAGGAGATTATAAGGTTGACCTAAGTAGGTATCTTCCTTATTCTAAATCTTGACGAAGAGGGCGAGAGTCTGGGCATTGGTCGGAGTGTTCGGCACGTCTCGTGGTGGCAATGTGCGGTATGGGGTGTATTGTGGCGGATCTGACTTGGCTCTTGGGGGAATCGCCACTGAATTGGGGTAGGTAATAGGGGGGGCTGGTGTTACCTGGGGAGCTATCCTTGTGCGGTGAGGGAAGGTGTAGCTCGTCGGAGCGTTTGTAAAAGTGGTTGGGGTGACGGATTAAGTGGCCTGCTAGACAGGTTGTATAGGCGGTTGATAGGTGGTGAGAGGGGCAAAGGGATCGCTGCGGGCGTGGGTTGTGCTCCTTCGTCGATGGAGGTGACTGGGGTATCCTGGGTTTCCCAATATTCTTCGGTGACGAGGGAAGCGAGAAGATAGTCATGTCGGCTTCTTCCTAAGGGGCCAGTGATCACTTCCTTCGTACGAAGATAGTTAACGAATGCAGCTCGAATCGTTGGCTTAATCCTTCTAAAGAGTGCACTATTCCATCCTTCGAAGTGCTCTTAGAATATAATAAGAGTGTCGATTCTTCCTACATTGGCTCTCTTATAGTCGGTCTACGCACGGGCGAGCTGTGTAATTAAGTGGCGTGGTGAGGGGTCTTCCTCTAGGTTCACAGGGGTATGCTAGAGGGATAGGTCAATGTCTAATATGTCGATCGGTATGCTAGTGTATTTATCTAGCTATCCTTGCACTCTCTCCTGGCTTGGGGGATCGCGAGTAATAGAGATAGTAGGGACGGGGGTATTACTACTGCCTCCCGGGGCACTGCTGCTAGGTCCTGCAGACATAGTGTCGGAGGTGAATTGTAGTAATCAATTGTACTGATTAAAGCACAATCGCGAGGGAGTCGGAATGCGTTGCTGACGCAGCTAAGCTATGTCTTTTCCTTTCCTTCGAACGGTCGGTGAGTTGCTCGGCGGAACGAATTAGGAAGTTTGCCTCTTCTACCCGTGGAGGAAAAGTATCACTTTCTCCGAACGGCACGGTGAATTGCAGGCGGATTAGATCGGTGACTCTTCGTCTACCTTGCTGCTCTATGGCTCCTTCGGGACCTGGAACCACTGATCAGTGATGGTAGGCACCTATGTGCCTACAGATACGCATGCGCACAAGCTGTAGGCTGAGTCACAGTCACTTCGAGGTAGGGGTAACCTGTGATGACTTCAATTGTAGCTGTTGAGGAGAGTGGGCATAAGAGGCCACAGTCATGCCCAGTGGACCCAATAGTCATGCATAAGGAAGCCTGCCTGACCAATATAACTCCCCTAGCCTAAGGACATTATGTAGGCCTAACTTAGGTATAGGAACATCCTAATGCCCTCTTTTAGCTAGCTATGTGTGGTCACTATACCTATATAAGCCCCTCCCTTGTCCTAATAGATAGACTAGGATATATATTACTAAATTTACCTTTCTATGCCCCTATTTCTTCTACTATGCTCTTAAGCCACTGCTTAAGAGTTATAAGCCCGGCCTGCACGGCTAGATTATCTTTTGCCCGCCGATATTACCTTTAAAGCTATTTACGAGCTATTAACGCCGTTATAACGCTTAAATCGTGGTATTAAGGCAAGGAACCTAGCTATACTAAGGGGCACTACTAGAAATACACGAATTATATAAATTATAATTACGTATCCCTTAAAGAAGGATATTACTTATTAAGCTAGAACCCCTTATTTTCCTAAGATAACGTTAAAGGAAGTAAGAGGGGATAATTATATCGTAAGACTAAAGGAAAGCCTCGATTAGACCCTATAGATTAGGGGGATTAAATCGTAGGCCTAGACTTATAAGATTTAGGAATATACTAACCTAGACGGTATAAAGGAGCTTAAATAACCCTAATAGCTAGACTAGGAGCAATTTATTATTAACCTTAGAGGGAGACCTTCCTAATAAGAAGATAAAACCGAGGCTATATTCCTAGCGAGGCGAATAGGCTATAACGAACGATACTAGGATATAAAGGACTCCTTTCGTAACCTCGAGAAAAGGTTCTAGCTATAATTCGATTGCTATAAGGTCTAGTAGAAAGCCCTAATCGCACTTAGAGAATTAATTAAGAAAACGATTAATAAAGGGCTTTATAGGATAACCCTAATATATAATAGCCTAAGAGAGAAAATCAGGAAATTAAAGAAGCAAGCCCTGCCTTTAAGGGTAGAGGAGAAAAAGCTAATTTACGAGAGATATACGACCTCTATTAATAAAAGAGGCACGCGAGACTAGAAAGCATAGGTAGAATAGCTCGACTAAATTATTATAGATTTACGAGACCTTAAGGTTAATATACTTAACGATATAAGAATTAAATAGGATTTTCTTATAGCGGTAGACGAGTAGGACCTATATTAGTCTATAATAATAAGGGCTCTCGACCTTTATAATAAAAGACACGGTAAAGATTAACTTCCCCTAAGGAACCTAATCGCTAACTTTAAATAAGAATATACCTATAAGAAGAAGTCGTAACTACCTATAAAAAGGGGAAGCGCTAATTAAATCTCTAGGAAATTAGACACCTAAGCTAAATACGCTAGCTATAAGCAGCACGTTAATAGCTTAATAAGCTAGTAGGAAAATTGCTACTTACTATAGGTAATATATAATAAGAAGCCCCCGTTAGGCTAGAAATATAGTAATCTAGCTAAATAGAATATCGAAAAACGGCTAAAGGACTATCTAGACGAGAAAGTAAAATATATAGCCTAGACCCCTAACTCCTACCCTAAAGGAAGAGAACTAGTAGATACTATTATTAGTAATAATAGGCTAGGAAAGACTATTAACACGGTTACTCTATCTAGGGTAAACACGGCTATTAAGGGAACGCCGTTACTTACCGATAAATTAATATATAACTTAGGGGCCGATATTAACCTCTTTAATAACCTAGGTTAGTTCTAGGAAGGAATCTTTAAGTAGGGTTCTAATAACGAAGTCTAGGTTAGAGACTAAGCCTTTAGGGTATAAGGAATAGGAATAGTAGTTATCCCTATAATTAATAGTAGAAAGATAACCTTACTAAATGCTTACTTTATCTTAGAAATACCGATAAGTGTCTTCTTAGCTAGGCTAGGGATAACGGTAGGGATATTCTAGAACTAGCTCCTAGGATACCTTTATTTAGAACCTATAAAGGAGGTTCGTATTAAACTAACCGACTTCGAAGGTTAATTCGTAATAGGAACACTCTTATAGTATAAGCGGGTATTCGTAGTTATATAAGCGCCTAAGCCGCTAACTAGGGGGGTAGGTAACCTATAGTATCGCCGCCTTAGGCATCCTAGTCTAAAATTACTAGAGAAGCTATTAGAAGCCTGCCTAGGCACTAAGCTTTAAGGCCCTATAATATATAGCTATTAGATATACGTAATAAGGAAAGCTAAGAGGGAAGTCTCGAGAAAAATACTATTTCTAAGGCCTAAAGGTCTAGGGGTATAAGTTAGCTTTAACCTTTACCCTAGCCCTATAATAGTATATAATAGGGAAAAGAACTTCGCCCTATTTACCTATATCGATATATCTATAAGGTTCTATTACCTAATAGAAAGAAAAACGGGTATTAAGGATATCTTTAATAACTTTATAGCGTTACTTAAGACCTAGTATAGAGTTAAAATAACTATATTAGTTACTAACGGGGAAAGGGCTCTTTTAATAATAGAATAAATAGATTATATAACTAATAGAGGGATACGAGTTATATAGTTAGCCCCTTTAACGCCTACGTAAAACGGTTATATAAAGAGATTAAGGGCAATAGTAAAGGAAAAAGTAAGGGTTATAAGGCTTAACTTAAAGCTTCTAGAAGAGCTATAGCTAGAGATATACCGTATAGCGGTATACCTACTTAATATAATACCCTTCGAATTATATAATTATAGCTAGCAAAGCCTATACAAGCGTTAGTAGACCTAGATAAAAGAAAATAATCTACTATATTACTATATTAAAGATATTAAACTAGATATTATATATTTAAGGGTCTTTAGCTATATAGCGTTCCTAATAATAATTATAGTATTAAAATATATTAAGTTATATAAGACGCAATTACCCTTTAAGTAGAGAGCTTATATCGGCTACCTAGTAGGCTATAGGTCTACTTAATAATACGTCGTATAGATACCGTTAATTAAATAGAATAAACTAATAGTATTAGCTAATATATAGTTTAACGAGTTTATAAGCTATAATATAAAAAGAGAAGAGTAAGCTTAGCTAGTCTAAATATATAGCTACGATATCCTTAAAGATATAGCCGTAACCGACGTTATAAATAGCGGGGAACCTAAAACCTTTAGGGTACTAAGTTTATCCGATAATAATATAGATAACGGTTAGACGCCGGAAGAAGTAATTACCCTCCTATAGGACCTATTACCCTTATATACTCTAGAAGATTAGGGATTAAAGACGCCCTTATAGGGATTATATAGATATATATATCTTTCCCCTCCGGAAATAGTAGGCCTAGGGATAGAGATTTTAATATTACCCCTTCTACTTAATACTATATTTAATACGAAGTTACTAAGCTCTATACCTCCTACGCCTATAATAGATACTATAGCTAGCAACCCCTCCTATATCTCGTTAAGGAGATAGCTTAAAGATATAATACCTATATTAATCGACTTATCTCCTTAAGACGAACGCAATAATATACTTTAACGGGGACGAGGGCACACACCTAAAGCACGCGCAGCACGTGGCAAAGGATTAGCAGAGCAATTGACTGCGCAATCATCTAATTACTTGGTCTGCATATAGCTCTATGGGCTTTAGGTTATAAATGCGAGTCTTAGAGATTTCTTTACTCTATGCCTCTTCGTTTCTGCTAGAGTCGCGCAACTAGCGGCATCTACTTTAAAGGGGAAAAACAAAAAATTTAAATTAACTATGATTAAGGATGCTGCCTAATTAGATAATCGAGGTCTTTATAACGCCTTTAAGTACACTTAGAAGAAAGTTAGAGGGGGTGCTAGGGGTCTTATCCCTCTAACGGGCTGATGTCTATAGGGGTATGATCTTGCCCGTTAAAATACCTCTTAACTTAGGGGGTAAAGGAACGATTATAGTATAGGTTTAAGAAGATAACCCTTAGTCCGAACCCTATACCCTTAACCTAGCGGTTAGTAGGGCCGGCTTAAGGATATTATAAATATAAGAATAACGTAGACGAAAGGATATATTATAAGGGATTAACCTAAGCAACGTTATTAAAGGAAAACGGGCTTATAGGCCTAAGAAATCCCTTATTAATAATATTATCGTAAAGGTAAGTAAGTATAAGCTTTACGTTAAAGATATACCGCCTCCCCCTACCTCTTTTAACGCGGCAATAGCTTTAGAATTCGCATACAAGTAGAAGGAAGCTATAGACCGCAAAATAGAGGAAAACCTAGTAAGGGGCACGTAGAAGACTATCCTAAAAGCTATTATTAAATAGAAAGGTTACTTCCTAATCCCCTTATATTAGGTCTTTATATATAAGACCGATAAATAAGGGTATATTATATGCTTTAAAGTACGTATTATAGTTTATAGAGACCTATAACCCGAAGGTAACAAGGATATATATATAGCTACCCTATAAGCACGAATATTTCGACTACTAATAGCCTTCTACTACCTTAAAGACTTCGAGACAAAATAATATAATATAAAAACAGTATTTCTATACGCAATCCTATATTAAGAAGTCTATTACTAGCCTCTACCGGGATTCTTAATACCTAGGCTATGCCTAAAGCTATTAAAAGTACTATACGGGCTCTATATCTCTCTAAAGCTATAGTTTAAAGAGATATCTAGTTTCTTTACTAAACTAGGAGCTTAGTAGCTAGTAAAAGACGCCTACGTACTAGTTTATAAGGGCGTTATTATCTTTATCTTCGTGGATAATATCGTTATAATATATCTAAAAAGGTAAAAATAAGATTAAGAAGAGCTATATAAGGCTATTATAAAGAAATACACCGTTATATATATAGGAGAGCTATGCTAGTTCCTTAGTATTAAGATTATTAAGGATAAGGATCTTAAGAAGATATAGCTCTCGTAAGCTTCCTATATCTCTAAGACTATAAAGAAATATTATATCCTTAATAATAATATCCTTTATAAGCCTAAGATCTCGCTAATAATAGAAGAGCTCGTCCGCTATAAAAAGTAGGCCTTAAAGGAAGAGATATATAAATATATCTCTTTAATTAGGTCGCTTATTTATTATAAGAATATACCCTTATATTCCTATTTTACTGTTATAAAGAAATAATAGGCATAGGGAGGCTTTATAGAATAAGCTAGTAAAAAGAGGCTCTATAATACAGTCTAAGGGAATAACCCTTAAAAGACAAAGACCTCTACTAGACATCTATACCTTCCTCTAGGAAAGGCGGGTTAGGATAAGCCTATCCTTACAAACAAAAATATGCATAAAATGCATAAGTCAATTACGAGCAGAACGGATACCCTATTGCCTATTTTGGCCTAGCGGTTCCGAAGATATCCGCGATACGAGAATAGGTAGGGCATAGAACATTCTAGTTAAATCCACTACTTATGCTAGAACCCATAGTCTTACGTTAACTATCACGCTATAATCAGACCACCTACTAAGTTAGGAAGATATACTATAGATAGAGCTTTTCAAGCACTATAGAATGTGCTAGAAAGCTAACTAATTGGTCTACTAGTGGGCGAGCAATAGTCTATAAAAGACGAAGGATTTCCCTAGGAGTAGTAGATAGAATAAGCAAGTATCTTTTGCAACGCTATTCTTTTAATATATTATTCGGCTCCTTATATACTCGTTATAAATTCCGGACAAAATCCTACCCTATACTCCTTCGACCGATCTTTCCGCTTACGTTATCGATTACCCGATTCTACGCTTATTACTTATACCTTCTTATATTTATCTAGTAATTTATACTAGGCTAGATATCGCATTTATAGCTAGAAAGCTAGCCTAATATAATTATAACCCTAGGCCGCGCTATAGGCACGAAGCATATAAGTGCCTAGCTTACCTCTATTATATAAGAAACCGCTATATCTACTTTACGGCGATAAACTTAATAAGGCGGCTAATATATATATCCGACTCCTTATACGCCGATAACCTAGAGACTAGGAAGTCCTTATAAGGATATATATTCCTACTCCTTAGTAGGCTAATTAACTAGAAAGCTACTAAGTAAGCTACTATAATAACGTCCTCTATAAAAGCTAAATTATTAGCACTCTTATAGATAGTTAAGGAATAGGTAGTATTTAGCCGACTAATTAAGGAGCTTAGTATTAGTATTAAAGGGACTATAGAGCTCTAGTATAATAACTTTTAGACTATTAGGCTTCTAACTAAATTAAGCGCGAAGCTTAAGAGGAACCTTAAGTACGTTAACGTTTATAGATACTAGCTTCGTTAGGAGGTATAGTAAGATTAGATATAAGTTAGCTAGATCGTATTAGTAGATAACCTAGCTAATAGTATAATAAAGGCGCTTATATACTAAAAGTATTAGAGCTTTATTAAGTAACTAGGACTAGTAATATAGCCGGAAGATATATTAAGAGATAATATACCTAACTACTATATTAAGGAGTAATATCTCCTTACTATAGCGAACTCGATAATCGCTAGATCCTAATAATAAGAGCACTACTATATATACTAAGATTAGGGGATTTTAATAGCGTAGTTAGATCTTAATTTAGTTAAGAAACTATAAAGATCTAAGGGGTAGAAGTTAGCCCTATTTACTACTAAGAAGTAAAGCTATTATTAGACTACCCCTTAATTAGTATAATACTATAGCGCTTAAACTTATGATAATTATAATAGCTTTACTAAATTAAGACTAATTAATATAAGGAATATATTATTAAAAAGCCTACTTTTAAGATTACTTTTATCCTAAATAATAACGTCGCTAGTAAAGGTACTATAGTACCTAGGCCACTTAAAGGGATACCCTACTATGCCCCTCCTTATAAGGAAGGTTATAAATATAACTTATAACTACTAGTTAAACGGTAAGAGTAGGTTATATAACCCTATTAATCGTAAGTTCGACTCCCCTTAGGGCGAAAGAGTAGGTTATATAACTATACCCTAGGGGGGGCGTGGTTAACGAACTTAGGGGCCCGAGGAGATAGGATATATAGAGGAGGGTTCTCCTTATATCCTATCCTCTCGGGTCCCGGCTTTTGCCTTTTACTGCATTTACCTCCCCTATTTTTAGACAACCTCCTTAAATAGACAGCAAAGCAATAATTAGGAGCCTCCCCTATTTTTAGACAACCTCCTTAAATAGACAGCAAAGCAGCCGAATTTAACATCGGAATAGCCTTATATTTATTAGACCGAACCCTCCTCTACCTATTGCCCCACCATCTAGAAGCTAGGGTGGCAAGGGGGTGTGTTGAGGAGAGTAGGCATAAGAGGCCATAGTTATGCTTAGTAGACCTAATAGTTATGCATAAGGAAGCCTGCCTAACTAACATAACTCCCCTAGCCTAAGGATATTATATAGGCCTAACTTAGGTATAGGAACATCCTAATGCCCTCTTTTAGCTAGCTATATATAGTCACTATACCTATATAAGCCCCTCCCTTGTCCCAATAGATAGACCAGGACATGCATCACTAAATTTACCTTTCTGTGCCCCTATTTCTTCTACTGTGCTCTCAAGCCACTGCTTGAGAGTAACTAACTAGGGAAGAGGAAGCTATTTACAAGAAACGGAATGTGCACCCGGTAATGGGGACATGCAGCCGGGGCTGCGTGCCCTGATCGCGGGGTAGGGTGTCACGTGGGAGTCGTGCATGAACCGTGATGGTATCGCTACCGATGCACGGGTTACTCAGCAGGTTAGTATTCCAACAGGTTTAGTTATAACTTGCGTGCTTTAATTTTAAGTCGTTCATGCGCTACTTTAAAATTTTCTGGTTCTCAACGTATTTTTTAGTCGTAAAGTAGTCGTCTATAAAAGGCCGACTTGAATCCAGCTTTTCCATCTCTCTTTTACCTTCAATATCAAGCTTATCTGAGCAACCTACATATTACTCTTGCTCCCTTGTTTCTTTTATGCAGCTAGATGCTGCTGTAAAGCCTCAAGTATGGCTTCTTTTTTCATTGCGCGCAGGGATACAGATCGAAATCAAGCCGAGTATGCTGCTCAACGTCTCGCCTCCGTTAATACCGAACTCTCTAAGCAGGGTTACAGCCTAGATAGGTATTCCACCCCTCATCTCGCAGCTTGCCTGCCATGTACTCAGAGCATTAGTGTATCGTGCCGACTGCGAGTCGACAGGTTGGCCTGGTGGCACTTCGTATTTCTTGTCCATTTCTTTTCTCTAGCCTTGTCTTCACCCTGCTTCCCGCTCCCCGACAAGCTTCTACCATCTGTCGGCCCTGCTTTGGCTCCTTTGAACTCTTGCTACCCCGAAGCGATCCGCGCTGTGTATGGCCAGAATACAACTTTCGTCACTGCTGCTGGCGTCAGCAGCTCTGGCCTCCTTCATACCCTTTGTAAGCGGCTCGGGCGGGATCACCCCCCAATTCCTAAATCCGATGTCGCTTTTCGCTTGACTATTGTTGAAGGCCGCCCTGACCTCGGGCGTCTCGAGATATTACCGTCGCGTCTTGACAGGTATCAAGGTGGTTGGTTCTCTGCCCCTGGTCATTACCTAGCTCCTCAATTGCCAGCACTTGCCTGCAATGTGTCAGCCACTGCGCTCTTTACTTCTCCACAGTATTACCATCAGTCCTTTTATTTTTGTAGTATAGAGAAAGAGTAGGGTAGGGCATTGGTCAGGTGAAGGGGGGGTCAGGTCGACGATGTTCTCAATTATCAAGGACCACAACTGATTCCTATACGTGGAGCCCTTCTACTTACCTCCATGCCCGTTAATATCTTTCTTGAAGCCTGGCAAGACTCAAACACCTTTTATTTATTCATATACCTTTCTTATATATAATGAAATATCCAACTCTCAAGAGCCTAAGCGGCGAGACAGAACTGCCGACACTTACATAAGGGCGACTCGCCGCCTCGAAGAGATGGACCAATAAGTCCCCGATACTTTGTATAGCGCTATTTATCACTAATCTGTTATTTATCTTGATCAAGCCGCGGCTCATATACGCACAGGCCTACAAAAAGGTACTGTTTGTTGTTTTGGCGGGGTCTCCTCGTGCCCGCCTGTACTCTGTGTCACAGCTGAGGCCAATAAGCGTTATACACGTTGGCGGGCAGCCTCGGGGCCTTGGGGCGTTATTACCGTTAGGACGAATCGAGGCTCCCGTTTACGACGCCAATACATCAAATGGGGGCCAAATAAGGCTCACGGACGGTAGACGCATGTACAGAGCATGTCGCCCTCCGCACTTGTAGCTGGATATTGGGGCTGAAGGCTCCCCGGCTGACTGCATGTGGATAGCTTGCTCGAAGAGAGACATAAGCCGCGGCTCGCCTCTTGCTCTCAAAGTCAAGTTTTCACAAGTCGTCGTTGGACTGTCATCCAGGCAGGCTGCACTTCAAAACCCCCAGTCGATAAAGCAACATGTCCGATGCAAGCATTTACACCATCGGCTGGATCAGCGCCCTTAGACTCGAGTCGGTTGCTGCACAGGAATTCTTGGACGAAGAGCACAAAGCCATAGAGTGGCAGCATCCCGACGATGGCAACCATTACACGTTGGGCAGCATCGGCAAGCACAACGTTGTCATGGCCGTGCTGCCTACAGGTGACAACGGAATTGCGGCCGCGACAATGGTGGCAAAGGACTTGAAGCACACCTTTAGCAACGTCAGGGTCTGTCTAATGGTCGGCATCGGCGGCGGCATGCCGAGCGATAGACACGACATACGGCTAGGGGATGTCGTCGTTAGTGCCCCGTCCTACCACGAGCCTAGCGGTAACCACGGCGGAGTAGTTCAGTACGACTACGGCAAGACGATTGAGGCAAGGTGCTTCCAAAGCACACACTACTTAAACCGACCCCCAACCGCTCTCCTTACCGCTCTGAACGCGCTGCAGACAAGATACGAACGCAAGGGAAACAATATCGAAGCAAGTATTGGGGAGATAATCAAGGCAAGCCCGAGGCTGCGTAAAAAGTACGGCCGGCCGGATCAAAGCACCGACAAGCTGTACTCGAGCCGGGACAGGAGCCTCGTCGATCGGCCCGAACGCGGCGACGACGACGACAACCCGGCAGTTCACGAGGGCCTGATTGCCTCTGCAGAGAGCTTCATGGAAAACGCCCGAGTTCGAGATGAGCTTGCCGAGGAGCTCGACGTGCTGTGCTTCGAGATGGAGGCGGCTGGCTTGATGAACACCTTTCCCTGCATGGTCATCCGCGGCATCTGTGACTACGCCGACGCCCGCTGGCACGTCACCGAGTGGCGAGGCTACGCCGCCATGGCGGCGGCGGCCGTTGCAAAAGACCTCCTGGGCATGGTTGTACCGAGCCAGCTGGCGGCCGAGAAGAGCATCGCCCAGCTGCTCGGCCAAAGTTAGTTTACGCTCAGGGAGACTTGTTGATCCAATGTCCAATTGTTAACACAGACTCGCTTGTGTGACCAGTTGGTGCCGACGTCGGCAACATGAAGACGGTGACAAGCAGCACCAAGGTCGAGGTGGGCAACTTGCGGTGAGACTCGTAGCGCCGACATTCGGGTAAAATGCACCCTCTAATCCCTTGCTTGTAGTGAGGCCGTGCTCAATGCCGACCAGAGAGCGGTGCTTGATCGCCTGCCCGCCTCCAACGCCTCGTTTGACTCGACCGATGAAGAAGTCCAGCCTAGGTGCTTCCCAGGCACGCGAGTCGACATCCTCGAGCAGGTCATCAGCTGGGCTCAGCACTCGGACGCCAGCATGAAGTCGATATTCTGGCTAAACGGCATGGCGGGAACCGGCAAGTCGACTATATCTCGTTCCGTCGCCCGATGCTTGGACGAAAAGGGCATTTTAGGCGCCAGTTTCTTCTTCAAGAGAGGAGAGTTGGATCGGGGGAGCTCGTCCAAGCTCTTTACGACGATTGCGACTCAGCTGGCGTCGAGAAGGCCGGCCATTGCCCCTCGTATCAAGGAAGCCATCGATGCCGACTCTAGCATCTGCACCAAGGGGCTTCTGGTACAGTTCGACAAGCTTCTGCGAGAGCCCCTATCAAAGGTTGCGCAGGAAACCAGTCACGGATCCGAGTCACTCGTTGTCATCATCGACGCCTTAGACGAGTGTGAGACTGACGCGAGCAAGCTCAAAGCAAAGGCTCAAATGATCATCAATCTCTTTAGTCTCAGCCAAAGCATGGGGCTAAAAGTCATGATCACCAGCCGGCCAGAACTGCCCATCTACCTCGGGTTCAAGTCGATTGAAGGTGACTACCAGGACATTGCTCTGCATCAAATCGCCGAATCGGCAATAGAGCACGATATCCGTCTTTTTCTCGACCACGAGACGAAGCGGATCCGAGATGAGCACAATGTCCTCGCCCAGCTTGGGGGGGAACTGCCCCTAGACTGGCCCGGAATAGCCACGACGCTGTGTCTCGTAAACATGGCGGTTCCGCTCTTCATCTTTGCCGCCACTGTATGCCGCTTCCTCGAGGATGACGTATGCGGAAACCCCGACGAGAGACTCCAGGAGGTGCTGCGCTACTCGACCAAAACTCAACGATCTCGAATGGAGGCCACGTACCGACCCGTCTTGGACCGGCTGCTTGTCGACCTGTCTTGCGAAGATAGAGACAAGGCTCTTGGGCGGTTTCGACAGATTGTCGGCTCCATCATCATCCTCGCGAGTCCGCTGTCGACAATCGCCCTATCACGGCTTTTATCCATGGCTCAAAAAACCATTGACAACCAGCTGCGCAGGCTTCATTCGGTCCTACGGGTTCCTCGAGAAGCCTCGGCGCCGGTGAGGCTTCTGCACCTTTCTTTCCGCGACTTCCTCAGCGACCCCGACAAGCGGGACAAAAACCCCTTTTGGATTGACGAAGAACATGGGCACCTCGAATTGGCGCATCGCTGTCTAGCCGTCATGACAGAGTCGCTACGGACCGATATCTGTGAGCTGAAGCTGAAGAGACTGGAAGCGTCCATGCCTAGCCAGGTGCTCACGGTCGAAGTGATCATTCATCACGGCTGGTCGGCAATAGGAAAAAGTTCTCTCCTCAGCAGACATGGCTCCATCGCCGATGCAACGCGGACACTGTGTCTCCCTCATGAGGAGCGGGAATTTGTCGGGCTTTAATGATTCTTCCTCCAAGCGGCAGGGGGGGTTGTTTTGTGTCATGTTGGCAATGCACCTCCGTTTTGCCGTTTCTCGCTTGCCTATGAGAGAAACCATGAGCTCAGCGACCTCGACGCGCAGACGCAAGAAGTCATCGAAGTCCAAATTGTCTGTTTGCTGGCATAGCAGTTCTGCAAGTCGCGCGCGCTCTGGTATGTGAAGGTCGATCGCTGGCGCTGAGTACGCATCGTCGTGATCATCGAGACCACCCTCGGCAAGCTGCCGCTCAATCTCCCACGTGGGGCGATGATAGAAGTAGTACTGCCGGTAATATTGTCGAAGGTTCTTCTCGCGCTGCGCTCTCTTTGTTCGAATCGTCTTCGTGAGCTCTCGTACCTTGCCTTCATGTTGCTGCCTCGGATGCGATACCGTCCATTCTTCAACTTGTCCCTCTAGGCCTCTAGGTCCAATATCTCAGGATCGGCTCCCATATCTCGCCACACCTCGTCGGGCACCATGTCTCGCCTCGCTTGTGGATCACGCGTTAAGCTCATGTGCGTGAACAGATCAATTAGACAATCGTCTATCGGCTCGCCGGCGACGACTCTCTCGAGGTGAAATTGGACCTTCTCGTTAATGTATGCGCCATTAAAAGTGGCCCATCTCGGGTCGTGGCGCATCATCTGGTCGCGCACGGCGTCGGATGCGTTGCCTATAGTCGGCGGCTTTTGCATTAATACATATGCAGCCCATGGCAGACGCGGGAACGTACCATTGGCAGCGTTCGCGGCTCCTCTGCGAAATGTCTTCGGTCCCAGCGCTTTCTCAAACCCGGCGTCAAGAGTCTGTCGCTCCATGTCGTCGTTCAATTTGTGGTATGGCAGAGGTCTCTCCTGGGAAACTGGGGAGCCATCGAATCTGCGAAATACGGGTCGCTTCAGCCACTCCTCTTTCCACCGAAGCGGCGTGCAAATGCTTAATCTACGGTTTCGGAGTCGAAAGACACTCGTTGTAGTAGTCAAGCTTGGCGCGTCAAAGGCTTGGTCGCTGATCGCAAGGCTAATAATGACTGTGATAATGCAAAACATAAGTCTTCTTATACCGGTGAAGAAGAAGATAGTCCTATAAAGTATTAGCAATTTTTGAGAGCATTAAGAGAAGCGGGTAACACACGGCTTGGGCTTCCTGTCTACTCCTTTGTGATAAGAAAATTTAATTGCCATAGTTAAAACGTCAATACCTGTTTCCGGATGGCGCACCACCGACAGGCATATGTCTTCATAGCACAGTGCTTTTGGTCGTCCGCGCGATATAGTCTCCTGGTAGAGCATGTTCTCGAGCAAACGAGAGTCTTCGTCGACAGGTTGATCCATATCCTCGTCTGAGTCATCAACTCTGACGCCTTGGGGACCATACAGGTCAGTGATCGGAATGGTCTGGTCTGCTTTGGTCTTGGTCTGGTCTAGACCGCCAAGACTTGGTCTGGTTTAATGATTTCTCGAGACCATGGTGACCAAGAACTGCTATTAATAGATCAAGCTGAGAGACGAAGCAGGTAATTTAGAAAGAAGTTTTCCTTTTTCTTGCCGTCTCACTATTACGGGAAAAGGGGTAATCAACCTGCGGTCCTTCTTGCAACAAAAGATTTATACGTTGTTACTCGGCAGACGTAAGTTCTGTTGACTAGTCGGCGGTGATGTCGGCGGCCTTCACAACGTCTCCTGTCGCCACCCCTTCACCAACTCCTACATCGCCCGTCTCGACACCGTCAAGCAGCCTTACCCGGTACACTTTCTCTGCTCAATATTCCACGGCCCCAGATGAGTTTGTGCAGGATCGCATCACATACATCAAGCGCGATGCAGTCGCAAACAAAGGCTGTCGCCCCGGTTCCTCACACATCTGGAAGTACGGTCTCCAGTACATCCGGTGTAGTGACAAGAAGGAAGTATACTACTGTCATGAATGTGTAGCCGGAAAATACAAGCAGGAGCTATTTGTCATTAACGGGACCTCTCGAGCCGGGAATCACCTTAAATAGAAGCATCAGATTGATTGCCAGACTAGAGTAAAGAGAGGAGGTTCTGCACAGAAGTCGGTGCTTGATCAATAAAAGGATGCGCGGCTTCCAGTGCCTTTTTCTGGAAGGAATCCATAGAGAAGTTCAAAGAATTGCTGATCCGTTGGATCGTATGCTGCCATATCGCTTTCTTTAATTGGAGAATCGACATTTTCGTGCACTGCTCTTCTTCTTAAGCCCTGCGCTGATGAACCACCTACCTAAGGCAGCGCGGACCATTCGGAGCTGGGTAATGACTGCGTTCGAGTCGAAGAAGCAACAGCTCACGGAAGAACTCCATCAAGCGCGCAGCAGAGTTTCCATATCATTCGATCTATAGACGTCGCCGAACCCTTACGCTATCTTAGGCGTCGTCGCTATGTGGATTGATGCCACTGGTAAACGAAGGTCCACCGTTCTAGGCATGCGACGTGTTTACGGCGAACACACTGGCGAAAATGTCGGATCACTCGTTGTTAAGGTACTTCAAGAATACAAGATCGACGGAGACTCGATTGGGTATTTCATGCTAGATAACGCCTCGTTAAACGACACCGCTGTTGAGTTTATACTCAAGCAGCTCTGCCCGTGGATGAACTCTAAACAGCGCCGCCGTCGTCGACTTAGTACGCTGCCTGGGCCATATCATCAATCTCTGTTGTCAGGCATTCCTGATGGGTCGGAACTGTGACAAGTATCTTGCAAAGCTTGAAAAGCATCACTTACGAGGAGACTACGCAAAGGTAGAGGAGCTGTGGAAAAAGTTTGGATGTCTGGGTTCACAATCTAGTGCGGTACATCAGGCTCACCCCGCAGCGTCGCGAGGAGTTTGCCACAATCGTGGTCGGTGGTGACCTCTCCGCATTTGATGGACTCGAATTGATCCAGAATAATTCGACGCGGTGGAATTCCTGGTTTCACTCCATCACTCGCGCATTGAACGTTCGAGAACGTCTGGAACTCTTCTCAGCCCGTCACGTCCCTGCAAAAGGCTCTCATGGGATTGCAAACTTTAAGTTGGACGGATAGCACTAGTTTAAACTCGAGCAGATCGAACTGGCTCTCAAGGACTTCTATGCCGCTACATTGCTCACCGAAGGCAAGAAAACGTCGCTTGCTAACTGGTTCTCAACCTTAGATTGCCTGCTTCGAGAAATAAGCGAGACGAAGGATCACTACTTTAACATCTATGCGAACGATAACAACAATTTCACGTGGGAGTACCTACAGGACTGCGCGGACGCCGCCTAGTCTAAATGCGCCGAGTACTATAACAATCAGCAGTTAAACTAGAGAAATCGCTTCCCCGAAGATACCGACCTTCCGCCTACATACTTCGTAGCTCAAGTGCTTAATCCGTATAGGAAATGGGCCTAGTTTAGATAAGAATAGGTACTTCCGGGTAATAAGGAGAAGAGGAGGTAGTTCGATAGCGCGTAGCTAGCCGTGAAAGAGCTTTGGGAAACGGAGTATAAGGGAAGATATCCCGTTAAGATGGTTCTCCCTTTAAAGCCTGCAGAGAGAGACCCGGATCCTGCGTTTGATCGTCAGCGGGAGCATAAACGCATCCGAATTAACGGCCCAGTTTCTGCAACGGACTTATACGAGCAATATATCGCCACTGACCGACTTTATAACGATAAGGCAGGACACGACGATGCCATTGCGTACTGGCTTTCCCGCTATGACTCCCAAAGAGATCTCGCCCGCTTTGCTCTCGACCTTTTTGCCATCTCACCTATGTCGGATGAGTGTGAACGCCTGTTCAGTAGCGCCAATCTCACCGTGGTTGACCGCAGGGGCAGGCTAAAGGCTGATATTATCGAGGCATGCGAGTGTGTCCGGGCTTAGATTGGAGAGCCGAGTGTAGGAGATGACAGCGACGGCGATTATTAGATATATACGATTGAGGCAGCTTTTAAGAACAGTCGGTGATTTCTTGTATAAGTTGTTGCTTTGACTCTTGCCTTGCATAGCCCCATCCTTGTTGGTCTGGTGGTCGGACCGGTCCGACCAACCGGTCCGACCAAAGTGACTTGGTCTGGTCTGGTCTGGGGGGTCAGACCAGACCAGACCAGACCATTCCGATCACTGATACAGGTCCTCATACGTCCCATCGTTCGGCCTCCTCTTCTCGTTATCCACAATCTCACCGGGTCGAGCTCCAGTAAACGCAAGGAGCAGATAACAGCCCGAGAGGTAAATGCGATGTCGCTCAGAAGGAAAGACGCCTTCGTCGTACGCGATGTTGAAGGTCTGCAGAACTAAAAGGTCATCGGTGCCAAGGACTGGCTTCCCATCAATATTCGGGGGTCGGAGTTTCCACTTAGAAACCAGAACGGTATCGTGCCACTATAGGAACACCGTTCTGGTTAGACCCCGCCAATGGCGAAGGGAACACGAAGCGAACGTACCTTTTGGACCTCCCTATTATCGTTCCTGTCGAAATATCGACCCGTCACGCTGCTGTACAGCTGCTTGTACGACGCTAATATTCCCACGATATACCTTCGGACGTAATCTTCTATCGTTCACAAAGATGGTCGAGGAAGTCCATCGCCATCGGCCGATCGAGTCTTTTGATCACGTCCATCCAAGGACCACTTTCGGTAGCACTGCAGTATCTGAGTGCTCGTCAGCAGATAAATTCCTGCATTTCGCTGAGGGAAACGCACATCTTCTATTTCCTCAATATCCGGGCGATGTTGATCTTGGTTCCGTCGGCGTAATCCGGCTTGAGAAAGCGCATATCCTTCAGCTGTTCACGAAGGGCGGCGCGCTGTCTGGCGTCGAGAGCGCCTGGTTTCGTGATCGTCCGTCTCTCTTTCTCGCGTTGAGCAAATCGTCGGAGGAAGTCGGCATGATGTGCGCCATGCCTGCTATTTCGTTGTTTGACACCGACGGTTGGCGCCATGGTCGGCTCTACCGTGGACTTGGCAGAGCGTGGGAGTTGGTGATTGGTAAGAGCGATGGGAAGAGGAGCTTGACCGAGACTGTTGGACAGGACGAGCGGAGTAGCTGGCTTTTAACGCCAGTATACTACGTCCATGGACCCCACTGACGTCCATTTTGGTGATGTCAAGAAACGGACTCTTGCCTTCGGGTTCACGACGGAATATGAAGGAAGCGGGTGCGCACTAAAGTCGGCTGAATGGCAGCGAGCCAACTGGTCAGCCGTGTGGACTGCCCCACCCCCTGGCTGGGTTGCTGACAGCTACGTAACCGGACCCCAGCCAGGTAGACTGTACTTCGGGGCAGCCCCTGCCGCTCACTGTCGAGCCCACCAAAGGCGGCGGCACGTCCCACCCGATTCGGTGGGCCCGACAGCGCTTTCTATCATTAACCTGTGTTCTCTCGGACTTGACCCCACTAGTCTCGTGTGTTCCTTTTACAGAAGAAGCAGGGCCCTGAGGCACGTGACATCGTATGACACCAGGCCCTATTGCTCTGATCCTAGCCTCGGACATCAAAGGAACGTTCTCAAAACGTCCATTATCTCCTGTCTACATCTTCTCAGCCTCCTCTCAGCCTCGTGTCGGGTCTTGTCAGTGTCGATAATAATATCTACCGTTGCCTTTTCCTCACGAGCAAGTACACATAAGAACGAAGAGACCATCGACAACGTCGCAACCGCTTTATTAATATCTATTCTAAATAGTTCGCTATAGTTTTCTCTTCGCCTAGTAGCCGTACTCAACGTTATCTGGCTAGCACACCCTCTCTAGTCTCCTTTAATGTTTATCTGCCTATTTGGCCTCCGTTCTTATTCTTCCTGCGTCGGAAGGTTGTGCTCGGCATCTTAATCAACTACCCTGCCGAAGTATGCTATAAAGTCCTCCATAACCAGTGCCCTAGCTGTCATGCGCCTATCGTGGTGGCCATGCACCTAGACATGGCGCCGGTATATTGTTTTACCGTGCCGCCGTTAAACGTCTTTAGGGGTTTTATAGGGGCCGAATTCGTAGTAAGTGCGGAAGATAGCTCCTCAGAGATCAATATAGTCACCTTCGGGGCCCCGTGCTATTTATTACTCCTTACCGTAAGCCCAGCTATAGTAGTAGGTCCGGAAACTAGGCTCGCCCATATCATATCTGCTAATAAACTTAAAATATATATTTATTTTCTAGGTGGCATAGCGAAGGAACTATTCTAGTACCTATAGTGTAAGCCTTGCGGACTCGTGAACTACTAGCGACGTTTTATTAGCGGTTCTTCTATTTATTCGTAAGGTTAGCCCTTCCGGCGCTCCGACCCTTACGGACTTATTAGGACTTAGTTCCCTATATATTCGTCTAGTTTATGCCTTTGCACCCGACAATAAACCGTGCTATCTAACTTACTTTCCGTGGAAAAGGGCGCGTTATTACCTAGTATCGGGTCTTAAAATAGGGTTAGCAGGTAATTCTGCGCAGTATAATAGCGGTGGTAAGTAATCCGCTTTATAAAAGTAGTAGTATTGCCCGTGAAATACGTATAAGTTAGATCTCCGCCTACGCTACATCGCGTGTAGATGTTATAAATAGTGGCTGTATAGGTAAAGACACGATTGAGCTAGTGCAGTAAGCGAAGTAGAAGATACGGCCGTGTATAGTAGGTTTTAAAGGATAATAGGTTGCACCTTTCGTATACGAAGTATATTTCCCGTATAGAAGCTATAATAACGGTTGGTCGGTCTAAAGCTCAGCGACTGCCTAGGTGTATTACCTATCGCTAGCACGCCTGGTTTATATAATACGCATTAGAGGGTAGAGCGTAGTAGCTAGCGGCCATTTCGGGCCACTTATGCTTACTCTTCTATACCGTGATATATAGTGGTGCCATAGAACACTTATACTATTATAGTACCGTAGCGTCGTTAAGAGTTTTCGGGCAAGGTATACCTAAAGCAAAGGAACGAGTTAGTGCCTATAACGTTACTACTAGAAGTCCTTCCCGGAGGGGCAGTCCTCTTATGCTATCCTCGCATTAAATGCACCCTTCCTTAGTATTTAGCGCAGCACCACCATTTAGAGATTAGATACTATATCTTAGAGTCTAGTTATGTCTATAGCTAAGAGTTAACGACCTGCCGACTTAGACGGGACCCCCCTATCCGTAGCGGGACCTGCCTCTCGCCTTAGTATAAACCGTATTAGATACATAGCTGCCCTCGATGCGTTGGTCGCAAATAGCTAAATAGCCCGATAGTTAGAGGATAGAAGTTGTTATCTTAACTTTGTCTTAGTCGCTTCTTATACATTAACTTACGGCGTATTAGCCTTAAGCGGCATCGCTAGAAAGTAAAATTTAGGCCTATTTTACGTTATAAGTCGCACCTATTATTATATTATACTAACTAGTAGTAGATAATAGTTTAGATCGTAAACCCGTGCCTAACGGCTAGCTAGTTTACTCCCGTTAGATTCTCTTTTTAGAGTTCCTATATATCTCTTCGCGCTTAGTCTCACTTAATAAGTATTCTTTCGGCCCTCCTTACCGCCTTTATCTTTAACGCTATAAAGCGCCGCCTATAGTTTAACTTCTAGAGTCGAGTAGGATACTAGGAAGCTTATAAGATACGAAGAATTAACGAAGAGTCGCAGCCTACCGAGTCGAACGCTAGCGGAAGTCCCCTAGGTCAAACGGGGATGCCTAGCGGCGAAAGCGGAAGCATAGCTATAAGCGAAGCGGACGGCACATAGGCTCGCGCCACCTTATATAAAGGAAACAAGGCTGATGTTAATACTACGGCAATTGCGCGCCTCTACGCACGAACCTCTAACGCATCACCTAATATTATAACGACCGGCGTTATTCCTAAGGGATAAACCTATCGAGGGGTTTATATTAGTAGATATAATCGGGCGTGGTTTAAGTAATAATAAGTATATTACGTTAGTAATAAGTCGGAGGTTATAGACTATAGACTATAACTAGGTAATTAGAATTAGAGATAGAATCGTAATAAAGATCTATAATATATTAAAAGCTATCGAGCTATCTATCTAAAGGAGTAAAAGTAAGTAGCTATATATACCTATAGAGACTATCCTTAGATTATAGGCCTAGCTATAATCCCTAACGTTAGATCGTATAGAGCGTAGTAATCTTATTAATCCTAGATCGCTTAGATCTCTACGATCTCCTTAATCCTATATCTATTAGATAGTCGTACTAACTATTTATCCGTTAGACCGTATTACGTGCTTAACGCGGTCGACCGTTAGCGGCCTAGTAGCCGTAGTCGTAATACGATATCTCCCCTCCTTTTAGTCTTATCCGTAAGACTTACTATAGCTACCTTAGCCGCCGTATATAAATATACCCTTATCGCGTTATACGTAAGTATATCGTTCCTTATTTCTTTATCCTTTTAGGATATACTACTAATAGTATATTTAGTTATATACTAAAAAATCGTTCTTAAAAAGCCTCTAAGCGCGCTACTCTTACTAAATATATTAACTTAAGTAGAGATCTTACTAATATACTATATACTTAATACTTTAAGGTAAAGAAGATAAATTATTAGATAGCCGAAAATTCTTCGCGCTATAATAATTATATTGCTAGTAGTCGTCCCTATTATAATAGTGTTTTAGTAGCCTCTTTTTATAGGTATCTTTTAATTCTTTTTATACGTAGTAGCTAACGTATTTCTTCTAGTAATTAAATTATTAGTAAAGTAGTATAGGCTATATTTTAAAGAGGAGGAAGCTAGGGAAGCCTTATTAGAGCTTTAGGTATAGCTTATAAACCTTTAGTCGTAAATATCTATCGCCGTTAATCGTTTAGCTTATATCTAGAAAATTCGGAATTATATAAAGGAAAAGAGTTCTAAGTTATTTCGTCGTAGTATTTAAGAAGTAGATACTAAGGATAGCGTTTTACCTACGCTCGATATATATAAGTATTAGGTAGTAAATAACTTATAATCGTTAGGCGTTCTTAATAAGGCGAATTAGTCCTTATTTAGTATTAGTAAGGAGTTTATAGATCTTAGTCCTTTAATCCCTCTTAAACCTTTTAGTAAAATTATTAAAGTAGAGAGCTATAGTAGGTTAAGTACTTAAGTAGTTCCTAGGTATTTTCCTCTAGTCTATATCCCTTTACTTAATAAGGTATTCTTATTACTAACCTTATTTTCTTATATCTAGTATTTATTCTATTTTATATTCTTAATTATTATTAACTTCGATTTTTTCCTATAGTTTAGCGTTTTATAGTGCTAGTTTTAATAATAAGATATAAAATATTAGGTATATTTATATTATTATTAGTAGCGAAAGTTCGTAGTTAACTTTTAAAATAGTTTTCTTAACCTTAAATAGTCTAAGTTTCTTAAAATCTAATTTATTACTTAGTCGTTTTATTTTAATATTTTATTATATAAGGTAAACTATATCTCCCTCTTAAAAGATTAGTCCCTATAATCTTTTCCTATTATAGTAAGTAGATATTTATTCTTTAATAAATTAAAGTTCTTATTATATTTCTTTATATAATTTTTATAGCTAATCTATTTATAGTATCGCTCGTTCTACTTATAGTCCTTATCGAGTAACCTTAAATACTTCTAGGTTATATCTATAATTAGCGTATACTAGTAAGAGCTTAGTTATTTCTATAACTAAGCTATTATAAGCTAGTTACGCTATTAGTAGTTTAACGGGGATAAGGGCATATACCTAAAGCACGCGCAGCACGTAGTAAAGGATTAGCAGAGCAATTAACTACGCAATTATCTAATTACTTAGTCTATATATAGCTCTATAGGCTTTAGGTTATAAATACGAGTCTTAGAGATTTCTTTACTCTATGCTCTTTGTTTCTACTAGAGTCGCGTAACTAACGGTATCTACTTTAAAGGAAAAACAAAAATTTAAATTAACTATAATTAAGGATGCTGCTTAATTAGATAATCGAGGTCTTTATAACGCCTTTAAGTATACTTAGAAGAAAGTTAGAGGGGTGCTAGGGTCTTATCCTCTAACTGCTAATGTCATAGGGTGTAATCTTACCTATTAAACTCCTCCCTAGCGACTTTCCGACCTAAGATACTAACGGAAAGGGCGCGATAATAACGGGCAAGGCTCTCTTCCTAAGCACGTAAGTAAGTAAATAAACTATCGACGGAACTTTTCTCCTTTACTATAATCCTTTCCCTTCGCGTCCTTTATTCCTCCCTTTGCCTATAAGCTACTTATTTAGCTCTTTCCTATCTTTGCTCGCGTACTTCCTTTTTTAGATAATTATCTACTACCCCCCGTATACGCTCTTAAGTATTCGCGCTTATTATTCCTAGGGGCGTTAGGGAAACGAAGTAGTTAGCGTCTTTACTAGTCTATAGCTTTAGGTACGGCTAGATTAGATAAGCTATAAAGTCTTATAGGCTAATCGTTATCGCGTTACTAGTAGTCCTACGTAAATATATAGAATTATAGTCGTTAATATCCTAGCGGTGGTTCTAATATATTCCTAGGTTTTTAACTCCTTCGACCTAGGAGGGTTTAAAGCCCGGTATAAACCTTATAGGGACTATAGCCGGAGAAGCTATTACTATACTTCGTTTCTAGGGAGTAATAAGGCGTGCCGTAGGCGTTACTAGAGTCTTCGGCCTTAGGGTAATTAACCGAGCGCCTAGTAATTTCGGGGTCCTAGGGCGAGTAAGTAGCCGGGCTATCTGCCTTTCTTCCCTACTAGCTCCTTATCGGGTTATCGGCGGGGGAGCGGTTATAAGTTTTTCGCTCCTTTATATATTTAGAGGAGCCGTTAGTAGTAGGCGAGGAGTAGGCCTAATTAGCTATATATTAAAGGGGGAGAATAAAGGCGTCGTTTCTACGTAGATAAAGGGACTAGTAGGGGCGCTTAGCTCTCTCCTTTATAGGCTCTAGGGCGGGGATCCTATCTCGAGGTTACTTAGGGAAAGGCTACTTAGTTTAGATAAGGAGCTCGATTCGGTTAACGCTTAAGGTAATAAAGGACTAGGTCTATTCTCGATTCCCGTTAGCGTAATTAGATAGTTAGGGGTCTTTTTAAGGAGAAGTTTCGTAAAGAAACCGCGCGTAGCTTAAGTAATTAGGTTAGGTTGCTCCGTAAGGGCAGCTAGCATAGATAGCTCCTTTCTCGCTTTCCTTACCGTATAAGCTAGTTCTACGTCTCTTTAGAGCGGTAGTTTCTATCTAGTAGGCCTATCTAAGAGGTTAACTACCTCCGGGACTTCCTAGAGGTCTTATTCTTCCTAGTCTCCTAAGATAATACGGTTATATCGGTAAATCCGCTCGCTCCTAGGAATCCTTATAGGAAAGACTCCGCCGAAAGTCGTTAGACCTTAATTAAATAGTATCCTTTATAGTCGTTTAACCCCGCTATTAAACTACTAGGAAACTCTACCGCCCTATAATATCGCTTATATATAATTAAGCTCGTTCGCCGCGATAGCTTAGATTCTATATATTAGCCTATCGACGTAGCCTTTTATACTTATCCTCTCGTCCGGCTTAAAGAAATACTAGTCTCGGTATAAGATCTCGTCTATCTACGGGGCTTCTTATATTACTCTATACCTTTACTCTAGAATTACTTTAACTTTTAAGCATCGCTATTTAATTATCTTAAGGCGTAGCCCGACTATGCCTCTAACCTAGTATTAGATTATTATTAAGGCTAAGTAGCCGTATTCCTACCCTTCTTACTAGGCGGTATAAGGGACTAGTATATAGGTAAAGTTATAAGGAACTTAGAGGATATAAAGAAACTACCGCTATACTTATAAGAACGTATAGAGTCTAGCGTATCGTCCCTCTTTCTAAGCATTAAAAACGACTAGGTTTCCTTCTCTATAGTCCTAGAAGAACGCCCTTTAATAGAGTCCCCCTTCGTTTATACCTACCGAAAAGTTAATAACTTTAGTCATATACCTTCGTTTATACGCGAAGTAACTAAGGTTAAAGGTAAGAGCGGTAAACTTAATTAGATGCTCCTTATTATTTAGGTATTTATAGTACTTCTTATATCTATCTTCTATATCTTCGATAGGTTCCCCTTAGTAGTCGGTATAAACCGATAGCGGGTAAGGTAAGGGGCATACCGCGTTCTCGATACCTCTTATTAAGATTTTAATTATTACGCTAAGGCCGAAGCTCGTAGCCTATCGTTTATCGATAGCTCTATAGAGAAAGTTATATACGTCGATAATATGCTCTTCCTAGCGGGCCTTATTCCTAGCGAATCCGTTTATCTTTTTAACGCCCTTATATATTATCCGAGCGTCTTCGAGGGTAATATCCCGCCGCCTAATAGGGCCCGTTAGTATCGGGTGCTAACGATCTCTATAGACGTACTAAGGAGGTTGCTTTTGCCTATAAACGTCTCGTCGGTCTTAGTCTACGAACCTTTCCTTGTCTTTAGTGTAGAAGCGCCCTTCGCTGCCTTCTACTTTAACTTCGCCGTAGTAAGTAGGCAAAATAAAGCTCCTACTCCTAAATAGTAGTACGCTAAAGAAGATAGCGGTATCCTTAGGGAGGTCTATAGCCGGGCCTAGGATACTATTTAGGTTCGCCGCTATATCTTAGGAAAGGGTAGAGTAAGCGAAAGAGAGAGAGAAGCTAAGATTAGATAGTTAAGGTAAGTAGTTTTAAGTTATAACGCTAAGAGGCTAAGAGGGTATTATATATATATATAGGAGTTATATTAGTAGAGGGGATCGTTATAAGTAAGGAAGCGTACGGAGTATATATATATATATATATATATAGAAGGAAGAAGAAGGAAGGAAGAAGGAGGGTATAGCGAGAGGAATAAATAGTCGTTAGAGCGCGCGGTTATTAGTTGCTTTAGCCGGCCTCTATAGCGGTAAAGTCTTAGGTATATTTAGCGGTTGCGCCTAAATAGCTTCTTTTACCGGTTATCGATTAGGGAGCTATTTAATCCCCGCCTTTTTCTTTTCCTCTTTACTCTCTCTATTCCTCTTCTCCCTCTTCTCTCCTCTATCTTCTTTATTTCTCTAGACCGCTACCTTTTATCTTCTCCTTTTACGATTGCCTCTTCTTCCTTATTATATCTCGTAAGACCGCTAAACTTAAAACTAAAAAGCTACTAGATATCGTTAACCTCTCTTTAACTACTCTTCTATAACCTTCCCTCGTTACTACTACTCTTCTTACTTAGAATTATTATACTAAGGTCTTTCCTCTTTATATAAAGTACTTTCGAGTAACGACTATCTAACTTATTTAATCTCGCTTAGCTTATTCTAACCGTCTTCTTTTATAGATCTATAGTTACTTTAAGACCTAGGTCTATAATAGAAATAATATCGGTTACTAAGGGTTTTTAATTTATATAGAAATCGCCTTTTAGTTACGGGTTCTATTAGAAGCTCCCGATATCGTTAGGGTTAAAGCGCGCGGTCGCTCCCTTTTCTCTTACTTTCTCGAGAGCACGCTAGGTCGGTATAATTAAATCGTCTTCTATGCCCTTTATTATAGACGTCGGCTAGTAACCTATATCCCTATAGAAATCGCTTATCCGCGCGGATATTTCTTTTCTTAGCTTAGTTTAGGGCGGTAAGAATACTCTTAAGTAGTCTTAATTACTTTATATAGAACTCGCAATCCTTGCCTTTATTAAGGGTATATTCGAACTTATTAGATAACTATAACTTCCGCTTATAAGTACGTTATATTTCCTTTTTATGAGTATATCTCTCTTTTAGGCACTGCTAGCGGTTCTTACGCTAACTATATCTAGGATTTAACTAAGGCGCCCGTTTACGAATAGCGGTACTTCCTTAAATACCGTAGGGCTACTTACGACCTTAATAGATTCGCTAACCGTATATATAGTTGTAATTTCCGCACCGACCTTAAGACTAATAAGTTTTACGACGAGTATATTAGTAACGAGACCGCCCCTTATTTTCTTTGTAATATCCCTAATCCCTTTAGTCTTACTAAGGATTTAGAGGAAGGGGAGGAAATTAACCTTACGCCTATCTTACCCGGAAAGAGATTATATAGGTTTAACGAGCTCTCTCTCGAGTAATAATTAGATAGTCTTTAAGTTCGCTTTATAGTAGTCTATAGTAGGTTTACTAGGAGTAGGTGGCCTTATTTAGTCGCTATCTTTAGTAGTAAAAGTTTTTCTCTTAAGGTAATACGCGTTTAATTCGGTAAGTTAAAAATATATTAAAATTTATCTTATAAGCGCGTTTATTTTCGCTACGGCGGGTCTCCCCCTCTATAATAAAGAATAGACGTCCTTATTTATAAAGTAAAAACTCCTATTCTTAAGGAAGGTAGGTAGTAAGAATATTCGTTTTCTTATTCTATTATTTAATTATGTCTTTATTCGCCTTCTTTAAGGTAGTAAAGGGTAGGCTATTATTAGGGAAGGGTAGGAAGTATTATCTTTATCTACTTAGGGAGCCTTAGGTAGAAAATTTAAAACGATAAGGTAGTAGGTAGGGTACTTATAAATATCTCGGCTACTATAGTCGTCCTTTAATTAGATAGTTAGACGGTGTCTTAGTTACTAGTTAGGTTTTAGTATGCTTCTTATAATAGTCGTAGATTTTTATCTTTACTGCCTTTTCCTCCCTAGCCCTTTTTGCCTCCTCTTTTTCTTATTAAATTAGCGTCTTTAGGGCTTTAGCATAGAGATCCTTTTTTACTTTACTAAGTTATAGTAGCTAAACCTCGATCGTATGCCTTAGGCCTTTCTTAGGTATCTATAGTCGCTCTTCTTCCTCTTCCTAGCTTTAATCCTTCTAAGGTTCGTTAAGGAGTCGTTACGACTATAGTATTATCTAATCTAAGGCTTCTCTACTTAGTAGGAGTAGTAAATTATCTACTTCGTCTATTATTTCTTCCTTCCTCCTCTTATCGAGAGTAATCTTATCCTAGAGTAACTAGTCGTCCTTAGTAGAGCACTACTAACCTTCCTTATCCTTTTTAAACTTCTTTAAATGCTCTCCTAGGATTATCTTATTAAGCACGATTCTATCTAGAGTCTTAATCCTATACGCCCTAGACTACTCCGAGCGCGATATTACTCGAAAGGGACCGTTCTACCTTATTTAATACTTAGCTTACCTCCCTAGATTATTTAATCGTCTTACGTCGAATAGTAAGATAAGGTCTCTAAGTTATAGGCTTTCTTTCCTTATTATATGCTTATTAGCTTTATTTATCCTCTCTATTAATCGATTCCGATATCTTATTACTCTTTTCTTAGCTTCTTCTATATCTTTCTCTTTCCTTTCTAAAACTCGCACTCGTGCTTTAAATAATTCTTCTTTTATCTTTACTTTATCCTAGTTAATTAGTCGCTAAGTTAGGTATTCTACCTTAAGAGGTAGTACCGGTTCCTATCTATATAGTAGGTAGAAAGCTAATATTCTATAAGACTCTTTAACTACTATTCGGTCTATAAGGATTGCCTAGTTAAGGTATCTAATCTACTTACCCTTTTTCTCCGCTATTTTTATAAGCGCTATTATTAACCTCTAGTACCCTTATTCTACTACCGCGTTCGCCTTTAGATTATATACCGAAGTTTAGATAACTTTAACGCCTATATCCTCTAGGATATACTTAAAGTCTTTCTTTATTTCGGGCCCTCTATCGATTATAGCGTATAGTATTACGCCGTACTTATAAATAATAGAGAGTATAAATTTAGTTATAGCTCCTATAGTAATTTCTTTAACTAGGGTTACTTCTACCTATCTAGTAAGGTCGTCTCGTACTTCTATAAGGTACGAATACCTATAATTAGATAGTATATACTAGCTATCGAAGTAAATCTTACTTATAGGGTAGCTAGGCGCGGTCGCGGTTATAACTTCCCGGGGTCTCTTAGTCGTAAAGTATTAGCATTCTTTATAGGAAGAGATTGCGCTATAAATATCGTTCTAAAGGCTAGCCTACTAATACCTATCTTTTATAAACGTATATATAACTTATCGTCCTTTATACCTTATTTACGCGTAGTACTTTACGATAATCCTTTTCCGTTCTTTTAGGTCGTCTACGACTAGTATAGGTCCCCTTTTTTCCTTCCTAGGGAGTCGCTAAAGCTTTTAATCTTTAACGTAGAAACTTAGACTCTTTAGACATAGCTTCTTATAGTCTTATTTAAAAAGGCCCTCCGGCCGTTTTAACGTTTAAAGGAAGTTCGCAATTATCCTCGATTCCTTTAAGTAGTCCCCTTATAGCTTAGTCCCTTATACTACGTTTAAGTAAAAGTCTATAAATTCTTTAATATCGCCTTCTATTTCCCTATCTAATACGTTAGAAGGTCCTTTAAGCTTTCTTAAGAGTCTATCGGCCACGCTATTCTTCTTGCCTTTAACGTATTATATAGTAAAGTCGAAGAGGAAAATATAGCTTATCTAGCGAGTTACTATAGCTCTAAGGACGTCTTTAAGGGCACCTTTTAGTTAATTAACTAAGACCTATATATTAGTTTCTAGGATAAAATATACGCTATATAGGTATATTCTTAGTCTCCTAAGCGCACTTAATATAGCCCTATACTCCCTCTTTATCGTATCGTATTTAGTTTCTACTAGTAACTATATTCTACTTTCGAACCTTATAAGGCGCCTCTTTCCGTCGACGATTTATATTAGGACTGCCCCCTAGCCGAGCAGACTAGTATTATATATTAGAATAATATCTCCTCTTCCTAGGCCGACGTCGAGGGATACTAAAAAGACTAGATTAGTAATAGCTTCCTTAAGGGCAGCTATCGCTTTTACTTATTCGTCTCCTTATTCCTAATAGACTTCTTTCTTTAGTAGGTCTATAAGGGGTTTTACTAAAATAGCGAACTATCTAATCTAAATTCGATAGTATCCTATAATACTAAGGAAAGCTCTAATATACGTTATATTAAAGTATCTTATCTATTCCTTAATTTTAATAACTTTAGCTTTTACGGGGCACCTTTTATTTATTCTATAGATATAACCGATAACTTCGGTCGCTTACTAATAGAATTTCGATTTAGCCCCCGTAATCGTATAACTAAAGAGTTCGACGTTAACTAGGACTTTATTAAGGTTAATAAGGTGTTCGAAGATAAATCTCCTTACTCCTAGCGCTACCTCTTTATTATTATACGTCGTATCGGGCCCCTTAATACCTATATTATCGAGGAAATTCCTATAAATATTCGGTATAAGGTCTTATAAGATTCTTTATATTATCCTTATAAATTAGCCGACTAAGTTCGTAGCCCTTTAAGGGAGTATATATATACGTAAGAGGCTAATAGGTATCGCGAATATCGTTAAGTTACGGCTTTTAATATTAAGAGGGATTTAATTATAGCCTAAAAAAAGGTCTAGGAGGGAAAGGATCTTATATATCGAGAAGTAGTCGCTAAACTCGTTTATATTTAGCGGTAGGTTCGTATCTCTTATTATAACGGTATTTATACGCGTAGCGGAATTAATTAAGCGTAGTCCTCTATCTTTCTTTACTACTAGGAAAAAGGGGTTCCTATAAGGCCCATGCCCTTCTTTAAGGACTCCTATTTCTAGTCTAATTTTAAGGATATTAATAACTTTCTGCTCTATCGCTTTTAGGATCGGGATTAAAGCTACTTACTATACCTTATATTCTATTATCTTAATAACCTATAGTAGGGCTATAGCTAGGTCGACTCTACCTCTTTCTATAAAGTCCTAGGATAACGCTGCTTCCCTATTAAATTGAATACTATTAAAGATCCGGATTTCTACCTCTATAAGAAAGCCCTTAAATTATTTATAGATTGCTTTAAGTCTTTCTTACGTTAGCCGCTTTCCTTTCTATATACTTAAGAATTTTCCTATTAAGTGTTCTAGGTAGGGTCTAGGCTATATCTTATCTTTAACGGTGTTCTATTTAGTCTTCTTCTAGTTAGGGTCCCCTTCTAGCGTCGAGCCGTCTAATAGAGCATTATTAATAGGGTTAATCTTATCTGCTTTTCCTTTAAAGAGAGTATTAACTCTTAGATTATATAATCTAATAGGTCGTTTCCTCCCTATCTTAACTTTAACTTTCTAGATCTTTCGGAACTTCTTTCTAGCTTTAATAATGTTTTTCTTAAATTCTCCTATAGCCTCTATAACTATAACTTTAATAATATCTTCTACTATCTTAGATCCGATAGCTAGAATCGCCTTATCTCCTTCGTCTATAATTAATTATTATTATACTAGTGCTATTAAGGGCTCGTTTACGCTAGCGTGGGCTAAGTTAAGGACTTAGTTAGCACCCCCTCTATAACTAAGGATCTTACCTCCTAGTAAGAGAATCTCGGCCGTCTAAGTGTCCGTAAGGGTTTCTCTCCGTAATTATTAGGTAGCTCCTAGGTTATCTTCTTTAACTTCTATTACCGAAGCTTAAAAAAAATTCTTAGGAGCTAGGTAGCTATTTCCTATATAGCCTCCTTAAGCTTTAGTCTTTCGTATACGTCTTTATTAACTATTAAGGTCGTAGCCTAAAAGGATTTTACTATATCGACCTTATCCGGAAGCTCCTATCTAATAGCTCCTACCGCTAGCGTAACTACCTAGATAGTACCGATCTAATATTTAACCTATATATCCCCGTTCCTTAAGGAATAATTAAATAATATACGCGCGGCTTTAATAAATAGTATGCCTAGGATAAAGGGGACTAAGACTCCGTCTAGCGTAATATAAAGACGGATTAGTATCTAGGCCGTTCTTAGATAGAGATTAGTCTCTACCTCCCTAACTATATCTATAGGGGACCCGGTATACGCCGTTATTAATGCTCTTATCGGTAGGATTTTAAGCCCGTATACGTTTATATATTTTTTAGTAATAAGGTTTCCTTTAGACCCGGTATCGATTAAGGCGCTTAGAACTTTAGCTTTCTAGCTACCGAGCTATACTTAAATGCGGGGTAGGTCTTATATATACTTAAGCGAGCGGAAAGGTATAAGGACTATATTTATACGTATTATAGGAATTGCTATAAGGTCCTCTAGAGTTATCTCCTAGTATCTTATCGAGAGTACTACTTCCTATATAATAAATTTATCTTTCTCCGGTCTTATTACCTCTAGAGTTTATTAATTAGATAGTCCTTAGGCTAGTTACGTTGCGCTAATTATATTAGTTATAAACCTAACTTCCTTTAGTGCTTATTAAACTTTAAGGTACTTATAATCCGATTCTTTATAAGTAGGGTAAGTAAGCTTAATCGGTTTAACCTAGTATTCTTTGTCTTATTCTTCGACTTATACTAAAGCTACCGCGAGTTTTCCTTATAGATATTTAAGTAGGAGTAAACTACTCTCTATATTATTTTCGGCTGCTTTTATAACCGTTATCGTAGCTCTATAAGGTCTTATATTGCTCTTTGCTTTCTCTAGGGTCTAGAATTTAGTGTTTTCTATACCTTAGGCTATATCTACGCATCTCGTACTAAGTCTCTCGCCTAGTTAGGGAATAAAGTCAATTAGGTAATTTAGAGGGATTAGGATTCTTTTATATATAATTTCTCCGACGATTTTATCTATAAGTCTATCGAACTTCTTATCTAGATCTACTCTATATCTATAGTATATAGGGATAATCTTTAAGCTAGTTTTTACTATTCTCGTTATCTCGATTTCCTCTACGTCCTCTTTAACTCTTTATCTTTTCCCCTTATAGGCATTAATCCCTATCGTAGTCGCATAGATTATCTAATTATATATATCGCTTTATTATATATTATCTATAATTATAATAACCGATATCCTTCCTACTTCTTTTCTTATATCGCTTACTTCTAGATTCCTTAGCTTCTACTTATATAGGCTTCTATATCTCTAGAACTAGTCTAGGAAACCGGATTCTCTTTTACTAGTAGCCTAATTCGGGTAAGATAGTATAACCGTAGCTTTAACCTATTTTATAAGTAGTAATATAAAGAAGTCTAGCTATATATCTACCTAGTATACGATAAGCCTTCGAATATATATACCTATTTAAGAAAACCTATTAGTAAGTACTAAGGGAATTGCGCTTCCGTTGTTTTTTCTTCTAAGGTAAAGAGTCCTATTTACTACTTTATATATTATAAATCCGATCTCGTAGTCCTAAGAGTATACCTTATACTTATTAGGGTAGTATCCTTCTTTACTATAATAGAAGTATCTCCTAGGCCGGTTAAAAGCATTAACCTAAAGCTACGTATATTAATTAAATAGGTAGTAAAATCTAATAGTATTTACGCTACCTCCTTATCTATAACTTAAAGAGTAGCCTCTACTACTAATACGTCTCTATTCCCTATTAAGCTAGTTAAACATCTACTCTTACTAGCGAGTAAGGTTAATCTTTATATCTTTAAAGGCTTTTATTAGGTTTAAGATCTCCTTTACGGGCTGTCTAGGTTTCTTATCTATTTTCTTTAGCTCTTTAGGAAGTTTTTCTTTGCCCTTATCGGATTCGGCTTCCTCTATTACTTCGTTAATTTCCCTAAAGAGCTAGTCTTTCTTTAGGTTCTTAAGCTTCTAATTATAGACTTTAGATACTATATCTTATCGCTTAATGTCCTAGCGAGGTGCTAAATAATTATTAATTATATAAACAAGGCTTTTATATAAGAGTTTCGAGATAACTTTAGATATCTTCCTATTTCTCTCTATAACGTTAATAATAAGCTCCTTCGGTATTATATAGTAGATAAAGTATAACTAGACTATAGATTCTTCCTAGCCGTTAGGTTATGCCTTATACTATAGGTACGAGTAGAGACTAAGCTATTCTATAACTTCCGTAATAGTCTTAGGCTTTTTAGTATTATAATAGTCTAAGCGGTCGTTAGTAGTTTCTAGTTATTTAATATTATATACGTAGTAGTATTAAAGGAGTCTCTTCTTCGCTTCTTCCTAGGTAAGTCTATCTATAAGAATTTTAATAGTAGGGGCTTATATAGAGGAGATATAGACTTCGAGCTAGTCTATTTTATCCTTATCGTAGATACGGTTAACGCGTATCTCCTATTCGAACTTCTTAAGGAATTTAGTTATATTTTTACCGTTAAATTTTCTAATAGGTAGGAGTCGTAGTTAGCGGAGTCTTCCTACGAGGTTATCTTAGCTTCTAGCGAGTATATCCCTAAGTTTATTAGCAATCTTATTAATATCTACCTTAATTTTCTTTATATCGCTAGTAGTAGGATTAAATAATCCTTCTTAACGGCTAGTATTTCTAGATATAGTATGCCCGTAGATTACGAGGTTGCGAAATTTAGAGTTAGAGTTTTCGGAGTTAGAGGATATCTTATTATAACTATCTTATTGCTTACTTTCTTATCTATTAGCGGGAGGTAGACGTTCTCTATAAGCTACTACGTAGAGGAGAGCTAAGGTTAAGGTTATTAAGGTGTCCCTCGTTAGTACCTATATTAGTATTATTAGTGCGTATATAAGTAAGAGGTCTTAGTAGGGTTCTAGAACGGTCTAGATTACGCTATCATCGTTATTTATATCTTTTAAAGTATTATATAAGGATCGTAGTTTCTTAACCGAGTCGCTAGTATTAGGGGTCATAGGGCTAATAATAGGAGCTCGGGGTTTTTTAGTATTAGCTTATTGCTTTTCCTTTACTACTAGCGAAAGCATTATCTAATTATTTGTTTCCCGGTAAGTCTATCGCCTTATTAGGTCCCTAACTCTAGCTATTAAGGTAGTTGCTACTTTAATTATTAAATCCCTAGATTTTATTTTTTCTAAATAGTACCGTCGTCCTCTAGGTATTCTCGGCTTCGTAAAGCTACTCGTCGCCGTGTAAATAGAATAGAACAACGAGTTCACGCCCTAGAGACTAGTTTTAACGGGGACGAGGGCATATACCTAAAGCACGCGCAGCACGTAGTAAAGGATTAGCAGAGCAATTAACTACGCAATTATCTAATTACTTAGTCTATATATAGCTCTATAGGCTTTAGGTTATAAATACGAGTCTTAGAGATTTCTTTACTCTATGCCTCTTTGTTTCTACTAGAGTCGCGTAACTAACGGTATCTACTTTAAAGGGGAAAAACAAAAAATTTAAATTAACTATAATTAAGGATGCTGCTTAATTAGATAATCGAGGTCTTTATAACGCCTTTAAGTATACTTAGAAGAAAGTTAGAGGGGGTGCTAGGGGTCTTATCCCTCTAACGGGCTAATGTCTATAGGGGTATAATCTTACCCGTTAAAGTAGCTATTTAACTTAATCGTTTTATTCGTAGCTAATATAGTATCGTAAATATTATTTAAGCGTTTAGTTAAGTCGTTTTATTTATCTATTTATTTATAGGTAATAAGCTATACTAAGCTTATATTTCGTCCTTAATTATACTATAAGGGCTTGCTAAAACTTAGCTATAAATATACTTCTTCTATTAAAGATAATCTCGTTTAGTAGTTTATAATTACTAATAATTATTTATAGGAATATATATACTAGCTCTTCTATATTACTTACTTCTTTATATAGTAAGAAGTATCTATATTTTATTAATCGGTCGGTAATAATAAATATACTATTATACTTAACGTTAGTTATAGGTTCTTTTAATAGTAGTAGCTTTATAATATAATTAAAAGCTATCGAATCCTATAGCTTCTCTAGTATTAGTAGCGGTTATAATTCTTTATATAGCTTATATCGTTTAGCTTTACTTTATACGTAAAGTTTATATTTTTTAATAACTTATCGTACTACTTCCTTAAGCTATAGGAAGTTATATTACCGTTTAATCTATTTTATTATTCTTTAGATTCCTTAGTATCTATATATTAGATATTTATATATATCTTATATAACTTTATCTTATAACGCTAGTAGTATCTAGATTTTATTTTTATATATTAGAACTTCTAAATATTTTATATTATATCCCTTTAATACTTTATATTCTTTTATTTATTTTAAGATCTTTTAGTATATCGAGTCGTTAAGTTATACTTTAAATATTATATTTAGCTATTATTACTAGTAGTTTCCGTTTTCGTTAATTTCTAGGAGCTATTCTTTCGCTATAAGTGCTCTTATATCGTAGTTACTTCGTTAACTAAAGGTATTAGCTCGACCGTTTTCTATTCCTTTTCTATAGATTATTTCGTAGTCGAATTCTAATAAATATTCGGCCTATCGGATCTATTATCCGTTTAACTATTATATTATTATAAAGTATAAGATATTCTTATAATCTATATAGACTTTAACTTTATACTTACTTTTAAGAAGGTAGTATCGAAATTCTTTAAAAGCTTAAATAATTATAAGGAATTCTTTATCGTAGATAGGGTAATTAAGTTCTACGCTATATAGCTTTTTTAAGTAGAATATAATTAGTCGTAGTCTTCCTTTATCGTCCTTCTATCCGATTTATACTCTTAAAGTAAAGTCTAATATATTAGTTTTAAGTTCGATTTATCGTTTTAGATTAAAGGTAGTTAAGACTAGTTCTTATATAATCGTAGTTTTAATATATTCGAAAGCTTCGTTAGCTTTATCTTTCTATATAAATTCTTTTTCCTTTTTTATTAAGTTATATAGTAGTACTATAATCTTTCCGAAATCTTTAATAAATCGTCGGTAGTAATTTATAAATCCTAGGAAGCTTTATATATCCTTAATATTCTTTAGTATTAGCTATTCTTTAACTAAGTTAATCTTATTTTATTATATTTATATCTCTCTTAGTAAGATTATATATCTAAGGAAGTCTACTTCCTATATATAAAACTTACTTTTCTTTAGTTTAACTAGTAACTTTATATTTTAAAGTATATAGAGTACCTTATAAACGTATTCCTTATATTCTTCTAAGGTATCTAAGAAGATTAGGATATTATCTAAGTATACTACTATAAAGATATCTAAGTATTCGCGTAGGATATTATTAATTATCTATTAAAAGGTAGCTAGTATATTTATAAGTCTAAATAGTATTACTAGATATTAAAATAGTCTAAATTTCGTTTTAAAAGCTATTATCTATTTATATCCCTTTTTTATATATATTAAGTTATAGGCGCCTTTAAGATTAAAGGCTATAAACTATTTTTTACTATATAGTCGATCTTATAGTTCTAATATAAGCGGTAATAGTATTCGGTCCTTTATTATAATATTATTTAAGCGTCTATAGTTAATAACTAGTTATAGCTTACTGTTTTTCTTTAGAATAAATATAACTAGGTAGCTTACTTTAGATATTAACGTTTATATATATCCCTTTTATAGATTCTCGTTAAGGTAGTCGTATAGCGTTTATAGTTACTTTTTATTTATATTATAGATTTTATAGAACGTCGGCGTTATTCTATCCTTAAGATAAATTTCGTAGTCCTATTAACTATATTTAGGTAACCCTATCTTAAGTTTTTCCTTAAAGAGTTTATTATATTTCCGGTATTCTTAAGGGATATTCTTTATTCTATCTTATAAGCTTTATTCTTTCTTTTAAGAGCTAGTTTCTCTTAACTTAAGCTCTTTATTAATTTATTTAAGGTCTTTCCTTAAAGTAGCAATAACTCTTTAAATCTTTATATTATATCCTTTATTCTATTTATATTAGATACTAGGTTATATAGCCGTATTAGTTAGTACGTAAATCTTATTAGTCGATTTTATTATATCTACTAGTTCGGTTACTATTTTCGTTTATATTACTAAAGCCTATAATAATTTACTTAAATAGTTATCCTTTTTATCTTATTTAGTAGCTAAATTATTATAAAATTTTACTTTCTTTTAAATCTACTAGTCCTAGAAACTTATATCTTCGTTTTAATATAGCTAGCTAGTTTTCTAATTAATTATTAGGTTGCTCTCCTATAGCTATAGAAGCCTTAATATAAGGTTATATTCTTTAATACTTATAATATTAAAGTTAACTTATTCGTTATAGCCCTAGATATTAATATTAAGGTAATTAATCTTTATATTAATAATTCCGTTATTATAGTTAAAGGCCTCTCTTTTAATATTTATAAGTTTATATAGATCTTTCTTATATCTTTATATAAGTTAGTAACGATTAACGACTTTAAGTAAAACGTAATTACCTATCGCGCTATAGTCTAAAAGTATATATATATAATATCCCGCGATTTAGATATCTAATACTATTTAGTCGCTATAGCTTACCGTTACTATATATAGGGTCCTTAGATCTTATTATATCGTACTAGTTTATAGCCCTTTTATAAATAGTATACCTTATTTTTTACTTAGTCCTTATTTATTTTATTTAGGTATTCTTCTTTAATTTATTATTAATATCGTTTCTTTATATTTTTATCGCGTAGTATTATATTAGGGCTTAAGAGACTAATTTCTTATAGCTAATTAAAGATTTCTTATTTCTTAACGCTATATCGTTTATATTATACTACTTTATAGTTAATTACGTACTATACTTTATAATTCTATTTATTTTCGTACTAAAGGTTAAGTTTTTATTCGGCGTCTTTTTATTTTTCGTATAGTATTTTTATATCGATTCTTCCTTAGTCGAATATAGCTTATAGCCTTTATATATATTACTAATAATCTTTTAGTATACCGTTATATCGTTTATACTATACTTATACCTTTTTATATTTATAAACTTTATAGTTCTAGTATATATATTTATTATAATCTTCTTTATTATATTTAACTTATTATATAAGTCTTTAAAAGATTAAGGGTTTAGATACCTTAAAGCGAGTAGCGCTATACTATTCCTTTATTTTAGCGTATTTATAAATTTTATATATCTCTAAAAGGTATTTTATTAGTAAACTATAATTATCGCGGTATTTAAGTAGTATACTATAATTAGGTTTTATTAATATAACTTAGTCGTTTAGGTAGCGTTAATCGATTTTCTAGTAGTCTAGTTCTATACTTAGGTAGGGTTTTAAAAGTACTTATCCTTTAAACCTAACTAAGAAAGCATCGTATTATACTTTTATCTAAAAGTATATTATATAATCTAGGTAGACGTATAATATCTATAAAATATACTTATAGTACTTATAAGTAAGTAGTATTTATAGATCGTCTTTAAATTCTCCTTATAGTTACTATTCTTATTATAGAGCTATAAAGGTATTAACTATAGCGATAGCTATAGCGTAGTCTCCTTTATATAGTACCGGTTAATATTAAATTAATATAGCTTATTAGTTTTCTATAAGAATTTAAGGTATTTATTAGGTTCTAATTTTAAGTATTTCTTTAAATTCTTTAAAGTATAAAGCGTATTCTCTAATTATAGTATTTTCTCTTAGTAATAAAGGTAGTAGTATAAGTTCGTTCTTATCTTCCGTTTCTCTAGGTATTTCTTATTCTTTAGAGCTTATATCGTCGATACTTTATTATCCCTCTTTAGGTTATTATTTAAGTTTTATAAGTATAAAGGCTATATTTATATCTTCTTTATTATATTATTTATAGGCTGCTTATTATTATTATTAATTTTTATTTTATATATCTTCCTAGTATTATAGAGTAGGTAAAGGTATATATATAGGTGCCGTCTATAGGATAATATTAATAAGCTATATAGAGCTCTTTTATACGTAGCTAGCCCGCCCTTATACTTATAGGATCCGGCCCTCTATACGTAACTATATAGCTTAGGCCGCGGCCTAAGCCTATTACCTATAATAGTTAAAGACTCTTATATAATGCCCTCCCTTAAGCGCGGTATAGCGCTACCCTATTAACGGCTCCTATATAATTAGGCCTATATAGCGGGCTCTTCCCTACCCTTTCCCGTTAATAGGGCCGGCCCTACTAGCCTTATTATCCCCGCGCCCGTTAGCCTAGGTAGCCGGGACCTAGCTCTATACTTATCGGCTAGCTAGTTATTTAAATAAGGGCGTAACCTATTATATACGCCTCTAAGTAGCCGGCGGCTAGTCCGGACCTACGTAAGCCTTAGGTTGCCCGTTCCCTTTACCTTAGGCAATATCCTTTACTAAGAGGTATATAAAGCGGTATCCCCCTTTTCCCCCTTCCCTTCCTTCTCTCCCTTCTTTAACTATAGTAGTAGTATTAATAGGTAAGTTCCGCTTTACCTAAGGCGTTAGTCTATTCCTAGCTATATAGGCCGTTCTATTAACGTATACTTATAGTAGTAGCGGTAGTAGTAATAATAGCCCTAATAATAATAATAACTCTAATTAATAAGTTCCGCGCCCTATAGAGCGGGAGGCCGCTTTTTATCGTGCTAACTTCCGCGATAGATATATCCGCCTCTCCCTCTCCTACCTCCTCCTTCTCGGAGCGTACGGAGTTATTCGTCGACGCTGCGCTAGCCGCGGCCGACGACGACTCCGCCGCTACCGCCGCTCTTGCCCGCGCCGTTACTACCGCTCCTACCGCCGCCGCCGCCGCCTCTACTACGCTATTCGCTCTTACGTCGCCCCTTAGGGTAACGACGCCGTCCCCGCCGCTACCTATAACGCCCGGCCCCTCGGCCCCCGCCTCCGTCTCCGTTACCCCCGTAAGTCTATAGTTAGGTAAGCGTAATAGACGTTATCCGCTAACCTCTTATAGTATAAGCGCTAAGTATAGGCCGGCGCCGCCTACTCGGCCCCTTATATACGTTATACGTCGTAAGAGCTCGACTACTCCGACTAAGCCGGGCGCCGCTATAGCGGCAGCTGCTACTAGTGCGCGCGAGCTAGCCGTGCCTATAAGGCGGCGCCTCCTATCTTACTCGCTACGGCGTTAGCTTAAAAGGCCGGCTCGTATAGGTAGGCGCGGGGGGCTACTAAGAAGCGCCTTACCGCCGCTGCCGCCGCCTACCGTAACCTCCGCGCCCTCGCGCGATAGGGCCTTATACCTAAGTAAGTCTTACTCCTCTACTCCCTTATTTCCGCTTTTAATATACCCGGCGCTAAGGATACTACCTCTATTGCCCTATCGGCGGGCCCCTTAGCCGTGCCCGCCTCTACTACCGCCGCTGCCCCTACCGCCGCCGCTAGCCGCCGCCCCTTTACCCCTAGAGCCGCCGCCGCCGCTAACTAGCTTATAGGCTTAGAGGGCCGCCTTAGCGCCCTAAAGACCGCCGCCGCCGCTAATAAGAAAGAGGAGGCCGACGAGGATAACGATAACGAAGATAATAATAATAATAATAATAATAAGGAATAGGCCTAGGTAGTTTAAGAGCTCTACTTTATAATAAATACTATTTTTATCTTTACTTATACTATTACGCTTATATTACCTATATTACTATAACTGCCCCCTTTATTATACTTACTTTATAGTCTTAGCCTAGGCTACTATTAATAGTCCGCTAGTCCGTCGTTCTTATCTACTATTTTAAATAAGGCTTTAAACTTATCGAGGGCTATAGTTCCTATAAACTTATATATAGGTTCCTATATAAGGTTAAGATACCTATACTACTTAACGAGGACCTCTTAGCGTTTCCCTTTACTAACCTTTTTCTAGCGCGCGGCTTATATCTCTTTAACCTCGAACTCGTCCTCTCCTTTTACCTTAATTATAGGCGGTTAAGCGTCCGCTACTTCTTATTTAGGCAGCGGGTTAAAGGAGGCTCTATAAAAGAGGTCTATATTAATCTTATTATAGACCCCTATTAAGAGACTATCGAGCTCTATAACCTACGGGCTAATAACCCTCTATACTATAAACTTTATATATAGCTAGTTAAGCTTCTTCTTTAGCTATACCGACCTATAGTTACGGAGGTCTAGCTATACCTTATCTCTTACTATAAACCTATCTACTAGGGCCTTAGTCTTATTAGCGTGCCGCTCTTAATCTTACGCCGCGGCGGCTATCGCGGATTAGTAATAATCTATAGTCTTTTATAGCTTTTATATAAACGTAGAGGCGCGGCCCTCTAGTAATAAATTACTATACTACTCCGCTACTATATCTACGGTAAAGGGAACTAATAAGGGTAGTTTAAAGCTATATATTATAAAAAAAAGGGCTATCCTAATAGAGGTATATAGTTTACTATTTAATATAAGTTAGGCCGTAAGGAGCTAATAGTCTTAGTCTACTTAGTTACGGGCTATAACGGCCTATAAGTAAGCCTATACTTCTTAGTTAACCCTCTTAGGCCCTCTATTAGTCTATAGGTAATATACTATACTAAGTAGCTACGTAATTTAAAGTAGCTAGTATAGGTACTACTAAAAGCGGCTAGTTTAATTCGATCCCCTATCGCTTATAATAAAGGCTAGCTAGCTATATAAGTAGGCCTAGTACTATAAGAAGCGCTTTATATAAGACTCTATATCTATAGATAGTATTAGCTTTAATACTATAGACTTACTAAGTCGGTCCTTAATTACCTATATATAGTAGTTGCCGCCCTCTATAAGTAGGAGGTCCGTTATAAAGTCTATCTATATATATATATAGAACTAGTCGGGTACTAGAAGCTACTTAAGTAGCCTTTTAAGCTATGCCCTTTAAATCTTAGTACGGCTATAGATATTATAGTTATAAAGGAAGTAGCGAACGTAGTACTATAGGAGGGGCTAGTAGAAATCCCTTATAAGGCCTACTACTATGCCCTACCTACCTAGGTAGCCTATAATACTAAAGTTATAGACGAGCTAGACTAGCTTCCCTTAAAGCTCGTTCTATTTATCTAGCTCTAGCGGTCTATCCTTCTCCTTAGCTTCTATAGTATACGGCGCGCCTAGCACCTATAGTCTCCCTTACTAACGTAGGTGCCCTTATAGGTCGATATAATAGTCGGCTACTTATACCTTTAGCTTTAGCTTTAGATCGAGGTATTAAGCGCCGGACTTAATAGCGCGGCGCACGCTCTTATAGGTATAGTCTAGAGACGATATCCTATCCTATAAGCGCTAGAGGACCTTATCTTAGAATACCTACGCCGTACGCGCCCCTAGGCCGGTCTATCCCTCCTTACTAGGCCGAGGTAAAGGTATAGGGGAAGGCTTATCCGTTAGCGCTACGCCTTCCCTTACTAGGGAAGCTCCTATATAAGTCCGTAGTATAAGAGTCTTTAACTATTATAGGTGATAGGCTTAGGCCGCGGCCTAAGCCGTGTAGTTACGTACGGAGGGCCGGATCCCATAAGTATAGGGGCGGGCCAGCCGCGCATAGAAGAGCTCTATATAGCTTATTAACATTATCCTACGGACGGCACCTACGCATACGCCTCTACCTACTCCGTAATAGTATAAGCTATTAACTAATAGATCTAATAGATATCTCCCTAAAAAGGGTGCCGCTTCCCTAAGGGAGCACCCCGCTACCCCCTAGGCGGATAGGAAGTATTATAGCTATCCTAGAAGCGATTAGAAGCGCGACGGCTAGCGAGAAGAACGAGGTTCTCGCTATACTAAGGGAGCCGTCTATAAGACTAGCGTTAACCCCTACGACCTTAGCAACACCGGTTACAGCGGCGGCACCACCGATATAGAAGCCGCTTCCCTAGCCGACTTAGGACGGCAAGCCTAAGTCCTTCTACTTCTTCCTTAGCCGGCTATAGACGAAGTTTATAATAGATAAGAAATAGGGCCTAAACGGCTATCGTAATATAGCGTGGTATTCGCTCCTCTATACGCTACCGGAGCCCTAGATACGGCGGATCTCCGGATTCTAGGACAAGGGCGGCCCTAGAAGCAAACGCGACCTATAGGACTTCTTCTAATACCTTATATATACGTTCGGCAACGTATAGGAGCGGGAGAAGGCGTAGGATAGGCTACGGACCCTTAAGTAGAGGGACGGGCAGACCTTTAGCGAATTCCTCCCCGACTTCGAAGAGACGCTCTTACGAGCAGCGGGAACCACGGTATAGGAAGACAGCGCGAAGCTTATATAGTTACGGAACTTAATTACGCCGGCCCTACGGGAGCTACTTATCCCCGTAATTATGCCTACTAACTACGGCGAGTACGTAAGCCGGTTAATAAAGGTAGCATAGGGCTACGAGCAGACGCCGCGTTTCTAGAAGCTTCGTAAGCGCACGCCGTATAGCGGTAACGGGATCACCGCCCCTCTATAAGAGGAATAGCCGACTATCGACACTAACGGAGACACCCTAATATCGGCTACCCGCACGGACCGAGCTAAACGCGGTAGGAAGTCGTCTTCGAATATCCTGACTATCCCGCCTCTAAGTAGCGCGAAGTAGGTAACGAGCGAGGAAATCGAAAAGGAAGGCTAACGGCCGCTGCCTACGTTACGGCGCGTCTATATACTTTATATTAAAATGACCCTTCCTTTTAGCTAAGCGGCCTATAGTAGTTCGAGTAGCGAAGATAGAACCGCTCCTTGCCTTAGACGACGAAGAGGACTCCGCTCCCTTAGGCCTAGAGGAAAAAGAGTAGCTCCGAAGTAAAGACGGGCTCTAGAGCCCTAATTGCTAGCACTAGTAAAGGAGAAGGAGGAATTATCCGCCCGTATAGAAGAGGAGCCTACTTTAATATAGGTTATAGTTAATAACTCCTTACCCGTCGCCGCCCTTATAGACGAGGGCTGCTAGTACTACGCCGTAGTTAACAAGGCGCTTATACGAGAGATATAAGTGCCGGTAGAAAAGATCGCCCTAAGGCGAGTAAAGGGCGCCTTAGGCGCGATAGAGGGTGCGGTAATTAGGGGCATTACATAGCTAGCTATAGAGGTCGACGGTTACTATAAGCTTATCGTGGCCTATATAATCCCCTAACTAGAGTTTCCCCTAATCCTTAGGAAACCCTAGTTATTATATATAGAGTTATACTTAGTTCCGTACTAGAAGAAGCTATAGTTTAGGCCTACGCAACGGTAGGTCCGCTACGACGACGGTTCCGTAGGCGTAGGACTAGGCGTGCGAGCTTTATACTCGGCATAAGAAGTCCTTGCCTCTATCTTTATAGGAACCATGCGACGGTTAGAGCGGGAGGAAGGCCGGGCAGCGGCTAACGTAGCGGTCTACGTAGTTAGCCTAGCGGACATCGATAAGGCCCTCTAGGCGAAGAAGCCGAAGTCGCCCTCTCAGCTACGGTAGTAGATACTAGAGCGCTTTTACGACCTCCTACCGCTATTCGAGTCCTAGGAAGCGGATAAGCTTAACCCGTATAAGCCGGGGGTAGACTATAAGATCGTACTCCGCACCGATAAGAAGGGGTAGGAACTGCCCGCACTATTCGGACCGCTATATAGTATATTACACCTAGAACTACTAGTGCTAAAGAAGACGCTAAGGGACCTCCTAGATAAGGGTTTTATTTAAGTAAGCAGCTCTAAAGTAGGAGCGCCGGTCCTATTTATACGTAAACTAAGGGGCGGGATATAGTTCTATTACGACTATAGGGCTCTAAACGCAATTACGAGGCCGGACCGCTACCCCTTGCCCCTAATCTCGGATACGCTCTATAACCTTTCGAAGGCGAAGTAGTTTACGAAGCTAGATATAAAATAGGCGTTCTATAAGGTACGGATCTCGGAGGGTAACGAATAAAAGACGGCGTTCTATATACGCTATAGCTTATTTAAGTAGCTTATAACGCCCTTCGGCCTCTTAAGAGCGCCCGCTACCTTCTAGCGTTATATTAATAATATACTTTAGGACTTCCTCGATAAGTTCGCCTCCGTATACGTAGATAATATCCTTATCTATACGAGCGGCTCCTACAAGGACTATATATAGAAGGTACGGAGGGTCCTAGAGCGCCTCTAACTTTATAGGCTCTACCTCGACCTAGATAAGTGCGAATTCGGGGTTAAGAGGGTTAAGTACCTAGGCTTTATTATCTACGCCGGCGTAGGTATATAGGCGGATCCTATAAAGATCTAGGCGATTCGGGACTAGGCTACCCTAACTATATAGATAGGCGTACGGAGCTTCCTTAGGTTCGCGAACTACTATAGGATATTTATTAAGGGCTTCTCCCATATTATAATGCCCCTAAATAAGATTACTAGGAAGCGGACCGCCTTTTACTAGGGGCCCGTATAGGAAGGAGCGTTCCGTACGCTTAAGGACCTATTCTCTTAAGCCCCGGTGCTGCTCTAGTAGGACTTTAACCGGTCTACGTTAGTTAAAGCGGACTATAGCGGCTAGGCACTCAGAGGAACGCTCTCCTAGGAGGTAGACGGGCGGAAGTAACCGGTAGCGTTCTACTCCCGTAAGCTAACCTTAGTAGAGCGGAATTATACTATTTACGATAAGGAGATACTAGCGATTATTAGCTGCCTCGAGCAATAGTAAGCGGAGCTCCGGAGCTATAAGAGCTTCGAGGTTCTTATAGACTATAAGAACCTCGAGTACTTTATAACCCGCTAGCACCTCTCGGAGCGGCAAGCCCGCTAGGCGGAGTATCTCTTACGCTTTAACTTCTCGATTAAGTACCGGCTAAGGCAGGACTCCGTAGTCCTAGATACGCTTTCCCGGAGGGATTAGGACCGGCTAACGGGAGCGGACATCGAGGCCCGGGATCTATAGCTTATCCCGTAAGAAGCGCTACGGACTTATATAGGAGCTTCCTTAGTAGAGGAAGGCGCGGCGCTAACGGATAAGCCTTCCCCCGTACCTTCGCCTCGGCCCGGCGAGGAGGGATAGACCGGCCTAGGGGCGCGTGCGGCGCGGGTGTTCTAAGATAAGGTCCTCTAGCGCTTATAGGATAGGATGTCGTCTCTAGACCGCACCTACGAGAGCGTGCGCCGCGCCGTTAAGTCTAGCGCTCGACGCCTCGATCCGAAGCTAAAGCTAAAGGTATAAGTAGCCGACTATTATATTAACCTACGGGGGCACCTATATTAGCGGGGGAGACTATAGGTGCCGGGCGCGCCGTATACTATAGAAGCTAGGGAGAAGGATAGACCGCCGGAGCTAGACGAACGGAACGAGCTCCGAGGGAAGCTAGTCTAGCTCGTCTATAACTTTAGTATCGTAGGCCACCCGGGTAGGCAGGGCATAGTAGTAGGCCTCGCGAGGGATTTCTACTAGCCCCTCCTATAGCACTACGTTCGCTGCTTCCTCCGTAACTACGATATCTACGGCCGCACTAAGATTTAGAGGGCGTAGCTTAAGGGGCTACTTAAGTAGCTTCCGGTGCCTAACCGGTTCTATACGTATATATAGATAGACTTTATAACGGACAGGACCGACTTAGTAAGTCTATAGTATTAGAGCCGATGCCGTCTATAGATACGGAGTCCTACGTAGAGCGCTTCCTATAGTGCTAGGCCCGCTCGTATAGCTAGCTAGCCTCTATTATAAGCGATAGGGGATCGAATTAGACTAGCCGTTTTTAGTAGCACCTATACTAGCTACTTTAGATTACGTAGCTACTTAGTATAGTATATTACCTATAGACCGACGGAGGGCCTAAGAGGGTTAACTAGGAGGCGTAGGCTTACCTATAGGCCGTCGTAGCCTATAACTAAGCAGACTAGGACCGTTAGCTCCCCGCGGCCTAACTTACGTTAAATAGTAAACTATATACCTTTATTAAGATAGCCCCTTTCTTTATAACGTATAGCTTCGAACTACCCTTACTAGTTCCCTTTACCGTAGGCGTGGTAGCGGAGTAGTATAGTAATTTATTACCGGAGGGCCGCGCCTCCGCGTTCGTACGAAAGCTATAGGAGACCACGGATTATTGCTAATCCGCGATAGCCACCTCGGCGTAAGATTAAGAGCGGCACGCTAATAAGACTAGGGCCCTAGTAGATAGGTTTACGGCAGGAGATAAGGTATAGCTAGACCTCTATAACTATAGGTCGGCACGGCTAAATAAGAAGCTTAACTAGCTATACGCGAAGTTTACGGTATAGAGGGTTATTAGCCTATAGGTTATAGAGCTCGATAGTCTCCTAACGGGGGTCTATAATAAGATTAACGTAGACCTCCTTCGTAGAGCCTCCTCTAACCCGCTGCCCGGATAAGAAGTAGCGGACGCCTAACCGCCCGCAATCGAGGTAAAGGGAGAGGACGAGTTCGAGGTCAAAGAGATATAGGCCGCGCGCTAGAAAAAGGTCGGTAAGGGGAAACGCCGGGAGGTCCTCGTTAAGTAGCGCGGGTATCTCGACCCTACATAGGAACCCATACGTAAGTTTACGGGAACCGTAGCCCTCGATAAGTTTAAAGCCTTATTTAGAATAGTAAACGAGAACGATAGACTAGCGGACTACTAATAATAGCCCGGGCTAAGACTATAAAGTAGGCATAGCGGAGGGGGTAGTTACGGCAATATAGGCAATATAAGCGTAATAGTATAGGCAGAGATAAAAATAGCGTTTATTATAGGGCGGAGCCCCTAGACTACCCGGGCCTATTCCTTATCGTTATTATTATTATTATCTTCGTTATCGTCGTCCTCGTCGGCCTCCTCCTTCTTATTAGCGGCGGCGGCGGTCTCTAGGGCGCTAAGGCGGCCCTTTAAGCCCATAAGCTAGTCGGCTACGGCGGCGGCTCTAGGGGTAGAGGGGCGGCGGCTAGCGGCGGCGGCAGGGGCAGCGGCGGTAGCGGAGGCGGGCACGGCTAAGGGGGCCGCCGATAGGGCGACGGAGTAGTATCCTTAGCGCCGGGTGCGTTAGAGCGGAAATAGGGAGCGGAGGAGTAGGACTTACTTAGGTATAAGGCCCTATCGCTCGAGGGCGCGGAGGTTATAGTAGGCGGCGGCGGCGGCGGTAAGGCGCTTCTTAGTAGCCCCCCGCGCCTACCTATACGAGCCGGCCTTCTAAGCCGACGCCGCAGCGAGTAGGATAGGAGGCGCCGCCTTATAGGCGCGGCCGGCTCGCGCGCACTAGTAGCAGCTGCCGCCGCGGCGGCGCCCGGCCTAGTCGGAGCAGTCGAGCTCCTACGACGCACAACGTATATAAGGGGCCGAGCGGGCGGCGCCGGCCTATACTTAGCGCTTATGCTATAGGAGGTTAGCGGACAACGTCTATTACGCTTGCCTAACTACGGACTTACGGGGTAGCGGAGACGGAGGCGGGGCCGAGGCCGGGCGTTACGGGTAGCGGCGGGGACGGCGTCGTTACCCTCAGGGGCGACGTAAGAGCGAATAGCGTAGCAGAGGCGGCGGCGGCGGCGGTAGGAGCGGTAGCAGCGGCGCGGGTAGGAGCGGCGGTAGCGGCGGAGTCGTCGTCGGCCGCGGCTAGCACGGCGTCGACGAACGACTCCGCACGCTCCGAGAAGGAGGAGGTAGGAGAGGGAGAGGCGGATATATCTATCGCGGAAGTTAGTATAACGGAATACGGCCTCCCGCTCTATAAGGCGCGGAACTTATTAGTTAGAGTTATTATTATTATTAGGGCTATTATTGCTACTACCGCTACTACTACGAGTATACGTTAATAGAGCGGCCTATATAGCTAGGAACGGACTAACGCCTTAGGTAGAGCGGAACTTACCTATTAATGCTATTACTACGGTTAAAGAAGGGAGAGAAGGAAGGGAAGGGGAAGGGGATGCCGCCTTATATACCCCTTAGTAGAGGATACTGCCTGGCGAGGGACGGCAACCTAAGGCTTACGTAGGTCTAGACTAGCCGCCGGCTACCTAGGGGCGCATATAATAGGTTACGCCCTATTTAAACGGCTAGCCGGCCGACGAGTATAGAGCCGGGGAGGGCATTATATAAGAGTCTTTAACTATTATAGGTAATAGGCTTAGGCCGCGGCCTAAGCCGTGTAGTTACGTACGGAGGGCCGGATCCCGTAAGTATAGGGGCGGGCTAGCCGCGTATAGAAGAGCTCTATATAGCTTATTAATATTATCCTACGGACGGCACCTACGTATACGCCTCTGCCTACTCCGTAACACGTAGCGCTTCTTACGAGATAAGCTATAGATCCTAGGCCTCGATATCCGCTCCCGTTAGCTAGTCTTAATCCCTCTAGGAAAGTATATCTAGGACTATAGAGTCCCGCCCTAGCCGGTACTTAATCGAGAAGTTAAAGCGTAAGAGATACTCTACTTAGCGGGCTTACCGCTCTAAGAGGTACTAGCGAGTTATAAAGTACTTAAGGTTCTTATAGTCTATAAGAACCTTAAAGCTCTTATAGCTCTAAAGCTCCGCTTACTATTACTTAAGGTAGCTAATAATCGCTAATATCTCCTTATCGTAAATAGCGTAATTCCGCTTTACTAAGGTTAGCTTATAGGAGTAGAACGCTATTAGTTACTTCTACCTATCTACCTTCTAAGAGAGCGTTCCTTTAAGTGCCTAGCTACTATAGTCCGCTTTAACTAACGTAGACTAGTCGAAGTCCTACTAGAGTAGTACCGGGGCTTAAGAGAATAGGTCCTTAAGCGTATAGAACGCTCCTTCCTATATAGGCCCTTAGCGAAAGGCGGTCCGCTTCCTAGTAATCTCATTTAAGGGCATTATAATATAAGAGAAGCCCTTAATAAATATCCTATAATAGTTCGCGAACCTAAGGAAGCTCTATACGCCTATCTACGTAGTTAGGGTAGCTTAGTCCTAAATCGCCTAGATCTTTATAAGATCCGCCTATATACCTACGCCGGCGTAGATAATAAAGCCTAGGTACTTAACCCTCTTAACCTTAAATTTATACTTATCTAGGTCGAGGTAGAGCCTATAAAGTTAAAGGCGCTCTAGGACCTTTTATACTTTCTATATATAGTCCTTATAGGAGCCGCTTATATAGATAAGGATATTATCTATATATATAGAGGCGAACTTATTAAGGAAGCCCTAAAGTATATTATTAATATAATACTAAAAGGTAGCAGGCGCTCTTAAGAGGCTAAAGGGCGTTATAAGCTACTTAAATAAGCCGTAGCGTATATAGAACGCTATCTTCTACTCGTTACCATCTAAGATCTATACCTTATAGAACGCCTATTTTATATCTAGCTTTATAAACTACTTCGCCTTCGAAAGGTTATAAAGCGTATCTAAGATTAAAGGTAAAGGGTAGCGGTCTAGCCTTATAATTACGTTTAGAGCCCTATAGTTATAATAGAACTATATCCTACCCCTTAGTTTACGTATAAATAAGACCGGCGCTCTTACTTTAGAGCTACTTACTTAAATAAAACCCTTATCTAGGAGGTCCCTTAGCGTCTTTTTTAGCACTAGTAGCTCCGCGTATAATATATTATATAGCGGTCTAAACAGTATAGGTAGTTCCTACCCCTTCTTATTAGTATAGAGTACGATCTTATAGTCTACCCCTAGCTTATATAGGTTAAGCTTATCTACTTTCTAGGACTTAAATAGTAATAAGAGGTCGTAAAAGCGCTCTAGTATCTACTACTATAGCTTAGAGGGCGACTTTAGCTTCTTCGCTTAAAGGGCCTTATCGATATCTACTAGGCTAACTACGTAGACTACTACGTTAGCCGCTGCCTAGCCTTCCTCCCGCTTTAACCGTCGTATAGTTCTTATAAAGATAGAGGTAAGGACTTCTTATACTAAGTATAAAGCTCGCACGCCTAGTCCTACGCTTATAGAACTATCGTTATAGTAGACCTACCGTTACGTAGGCCTAAACTATAGCTTCTTTTAGTATAAAACTAAGTATAACTCTATATATAATAACTAGGGTTTCCCGAGGATTAAGGGAAACTCTAGTTAAGGGATTATATAAGCTACGATAAGCTTATAGTAACTATCGACCTCTATAGCTAGCTACGTAATACCCCTAATTACTATACCCTCTATCGCGCTTAAGGCGCCCTTTACTCGCTTTAAGGCGATTATTTCTACCGGCACTTATATCTCTCGTATAAGCGCCTCGTTAACTACGGTATAGTACTAGTAGCCCTTATCTATAAGGGCGGCGACGGGTAAGGAGTTATTAACTATAACCTATATTAAAGTAAGCTCCTCTTTTATACGGGCGGATAATTCCTCTTTCTCTTTTACTAGTGCTAGTAATTAAGGCTTTAGAGCCTATCTTTGCTCTAAAGCTACTCTTTTTCCTCTAGGCTTAAAGGAGCGGAGTCCTCTTTATCGTCTAAGGTAAGGAGCGGTTTTATCTTCGCTACTTAAACTACTATAGGCCGCTTAGCTAAAAGGAAGGGGCATTTTAATATAAAGTATATAGATACGCCGTAACGTAGGTAGCGGCCGTTAGCCTTCCTTTTCCCGATTTCCTCGCTCGTTACCTACTTCGCCCGCTACTTAGAGAGCGGGATAGTATAGGGGATATTTAAAGATAACTTCCTACCGCGTTTAGCTCGGTCTATACGGGTAGCTAATATTAAGGTATCTCCGTTAGTATTGATAGTCGGCTATTCCTCTTATAAAGGGGCGGTAATCCTATTACCGCTATATAGCGTGCGCTTATAAAGCTTCTAGAAACGCGGCGTCTACTTATAGCCCTATACTACCTTTATTAACCGGCTTATATACTCGCCGTAGTTAGTAGGTATAATTATAGGGATAAGTAGCTCTTATAGGGCCGGCGTAATTAAGTTCCGTAACTATATAAGCTTCGCGCTATCTTCTTATACCGTAGTTCCCGCTACTCGTAAGAGCGTCTCTTTAAAGTCGGGGAGGAATTCGCTAAAGGTCTACCTATCCTTTTACTTAAGGGTCTATAGCCTATCCTATGCTTTCTCCCGCTCTTATACGCTACTAAACGTATATATAAGGTATTAGAAGAAGTCCTATAGGTCGCGTCTACCTTTAGGGCCGCCCTTATCTTAGAATCTAGAGATCCGCTATATCTAAGGCTTTAGTAGCGTATAAAGAAGCGAATACTACGCTATATTACGATAGCCGTTTAGGCCCTATTTCTTATCTATTATAAACTTCGTCTATAGCTAGCTAAGGAAGAAGTAGAAGGACTTAGGCTTACCGTCCTAAGTCGGCTAGGGAAGCGGCTTTTATATCGGTAGTGCCGCCGCCGTAACCGGTATTACTAAGGTCGTAGGGGTTAACGCTAGTCTTATAGACGGCTCCCTTAGTATAGCGAGAACCTCGTTCTTCTCGCTAGCCGTCGCGCTTCTAATCGCTTCTAAGATAGCTATAATACTTCCTATCCGCCTAAGGGGTAGCGGGGTGCTCCCTTAGGGAAGCGGCACCCTTTTTAGGGAGATATCTATTAGATCTATTAGTTAATAGCTTATACTATTACGGAGTAGGTAGAGGTATATATATAGGTGCCGTCCGTAGGATAATATTAATAAGCTATATAGAGCTCTTCTATACGCGGCTAGCCCGCCTTTATACTTATAGGATCCGGCCCTCCGTACGTAACTATATAGCTTAGGCCGCGGCCTAAGCCTATTACTTATAATAGTTAAAGACTCTTATACTTAGAATCGTTTACCGTTCTTTTTAATTTAGTCTTAAGAGACTCCTTTAAGATAAGGGTATTTTAGTTCTATAAATTTAACTTATTTCTATATTTTAGGATCCCTTTATTATATTATTATAAGGGTTTTCCTTAGTAGCTTTAGGAACTATCTAATACTATTCTTATCGCTTAGGTATACTATATATTTATCGTTATAGTATATAGTCTAACTAAGGAGTTTATACTTTAGTTCTTATTTATTAGTAGCGTTTAAGTATTTCTTACCTTTTAAGGCTAGTGCCTAATAGGTTTTCTTCTCCTTACGAGGTTATCTATATTCTTTAAAGTAATATCTAAGTTTCCTATAGTTAAAACACTTTCTTTTACTTTTCTATATTATATCTAGATCTATCTTACCTAGGTTAGTTATATAAGCGTAGGTAATAGGTGTTTCGCGCTTCTTTTTATAGTTAGCGCGTTAGTTAAAGTTATTCCTATAAGAAGGGTTTTAGTTTCCTCTTCCTTATTTCTTTTCTTAGCGTCGCGTATATTATCTATCGTCGATTTATATTATTATAGTAATATAGTCCGAGAGGTTATTAAGTCGATTTTCCTTATAGAGCTCGTCCTTAACTTCTTCTTTAAGCCTATTATAGAATTATAATATAAGAGGTTTATCGTCTTAATTAAGTTTTAAGGTAACTTAACGGAACTTCGTAGTATAATCTAATACTAAGATCTTTTATCGGAGTTCTCGAAGTTTCTATTTAGCTTCTTATTCCTTATTAGTTATTCTAAATACCTTTATAATAGCTTCTTTAAATCCTTAGAAACTAGTAAAAACTTTATTTATCTTATTATCTTATCGCGCTAGTTAGTTATTAATAAAATCCCTTATAATAGGTCTAAACTAAGTAAGTACTATTCTAAATAAATAATTTCCTATATAAAGTACCTTTTTAACTAAGTCCGAGAGTTTAGTAGGGTAAAACTAGTAATAGGCCTTAAGTTAGGTAAGAAAGTCTCGAAGCGTGCTATAAGTACCGTCGAATAATCTTAGCTATTTTAGTTTAACTACTTTTTTAAGGTCCCTAACTTATCCGTTACCTCCTCCGTTTCTAAGTAACTATACCTTATATCGAAGGGTAATAATCTCGCGTATTATATCCTAAGGTAATATAGTAGCTCTAGAGTTAGTTAATCTAGCTTACTATATAGGTATATTAATAGTTATAATATTACTTAGAGTAATATAGTATTATACTAAATAAGAGCTTTTAATATATAACGACTAGCGTTATTCCTAAAGGATAAACCTATTAAGGGGTTTATATTAGTAGATATAATAGGGCGTAGTCTAAGTAATAATAAGTATATTACGTTAGTAATAAGTTAAAGGTTATAGACTATAGACTATAACTAAGTAATTAGAATTAAAGATAGAATTATAATAAAGATCTATAATATATTAAAAGCTATCGAGCTATCTATCTAAAGGAGTAAAAGTAGGTAGCTATATATACCTATAAAGACTATCCTTAGATTATAGGCCTAGCTATAATCCTTAATATTAGATTATATAGAGCGTAGTAATCTCGTTAATCTTAGATCGCTTAGATCTCTACGATCTCCTTAATCTTATATATATTAGATAGTCGTGCTAACTATTTATCCGTTAGACCGTATTACGTGCTTAACGCGGTCGACCGTTAGCGGCCTAGTAGCCGTGGTCGTAATAAATATAGGGTAGCCGGATATAGCGAAAATCGGCATTTCGAGTTATATTACTAGCTATAAGATAATATAATAGCCTAGCTTCTAGAAGTTATAGTTTAGCGGGAATCTAACGCCGTAGTTTATACGTACTAAGGCTATAGCCCGGTGCTATAAAAGCGCCCTCGGTTAGTAGATAGCGGCATCCTACTAGGTATACTAAGAATCCTTAGCTATAAGGTATCTAAAGTGCCCCGTAGACTAGGGATTAAGAAGCTATGCGTTTAGACTCTTAGGCATCCTACCTTTTCGGTAGAATAGCTATCTAGGTCTATAGTACGAAATAGATAGTCACGAGCGTACGATAACTACTAGCACGCTACGCCCTTACCCTATACGGGCGGCCGCACGTTACCTACTATCTAGGCCTAGCCCGTCGACGACCTCGAGCTAATTATCGCTTACCGATTATTTCTCGGTAACGAATATCCCGAATTCTAGCTCCTATACCGGTAGGCATCCGGTAACGAGACTTAGGAGTATAAAGCGGAGGTTTAGAGGCTTAGTAGCGCTGCTGTCCTAACGTACTAGGACAGCGACCCTAGAGCACGCAAGGGCCGCGTACCGGAACGCTACCTTATAATTACTTTATATAAGTAGCATAGCAAAGCACTATACTTACGGGTGTAATAGGTTAGCAGTTCTAAGTGCCTAGAGGATACTACGCTAAAGGAGGTTATAAAGGCTAGGGGTAACTAGCCCTCGGGATGTCGTAAGTATCTCGAAGAATATAGCCTTTTAACTAGGCCTAAGAAGTAGAAATTGCCGATATCGACTAGTTAGCTTTCGTATATTACCTTATATATAATATTAGCCTAGGCTCGTAGCGTTACCTATCCCGTTCTACGCTAAAGCACTTTGCGCGGAGCGTAATGCTCTTACTTCCCGTAACGCTAAGCTTTCTTAAAAATAGCGCTCGTAAAGGATTTTCTTTCTTATAATCTAGGCTAGGCTAAATAAGGCATATTTCCATAGCATTATAGAAGGCCTCTACTAGACTCGATACTATGGTCGCTTATTACACCGAATAGATTAGCTAGAACCTACTTAACCGTATTATAATACAATAACCCTTTAATCCCTATCGTGCTTAGCTAGTTACTATCGTGCTTAGCTAGTTAGGCAGGGGATAAATAGAAAGGAGCGTATAGCATACTTCGGGAAGTTAACGCTATATAAGGATTGTAAGACCCTTTTAACTACGCTCGAATCCTACTTTAAGGATTAAATATCGTACTAAACGACGCTATATAGTTACGATAGAGAGGTTTCTTAGGTTTATCCTCTTTATAACCCTTATACGTTATGCTACTAGTAGTAATTCTATATTTTTCTATTAATATTCTTACTAAGCCTAAATTCGCTATATACGAAAAGGGTCCCCTTATCGTAGTTAACGTATCGCTAATAAGATGCTACTATCTTTCCGCTCTTATATCTTTATAGAGCTTCTTTATTAAAAATTAAGCCTAAATAACTAAGATTTTAAACGGCCTATTATATAAGAGCAAGCGGACCAGTTACTCTTCTTTAAGAATGCTATTTACGGATTAAATATAGATACCCGCTATCTAACTATAGCTGCTATTACGCCTCTAGACTCTAATTTATCCGATATTATAGCAGATCTAGCAGTCTTAGGTTTAGATCCTAAACGGCTGCATCGCGTAGTAACGGCGGAAAGCTAGTTCTACGCAACTACGGTAGTTATTTATAGATTATAGAAGGTATATACTCGAGTATCTTAGCAAAGCTATTCTAGCTAATAGATCTATAGGGATATCGTTATATATAAGCTTAGCGGTTTTATAGTACTTATTAAGGAGGGGCACGTTAGGTAGTATACTCTATAAAAGGTATTACGCTATATTTTTTTACGATTAAATAAACCGTCTTAACGATAATAGTGCGATAGAAAGAGGGATAAAACACTAAATTAACCTCTAGTATATAAGGACTATAAGGTCGGTGTAGTCGCAATATAAGTTCTAGTACGACCTATATAACCTCTAGGCGGGCGAGGAAGGGAACTATATACTCCTTCTATCTCTACCCGGTACGCTATTAATCTATAATATACGTAACGGAGAGAAGCAGCGAACTATCGCAGAGGTCTAATAACGGCTTAAAATAAATTAGATCCCCTAAGGTACTAGCTCTCCTAAGCACGAGATCTTTACGCTACTATCGTAAACTAGGAGCTCCTAGACGAGAACCTAATAATCGACGTATATTACTTAAAAAGGCATAAGATAATAGGGGACAACGAATTTAAGGCCTATACTAGCCTAGACCGAGATTTAAACTGCTACTTCCACGAGCACTACCGTATAGTACTAATGCCTAATAGTAATATATACGGGCTAGTACTTACTAGCGCTCCGCGAAGCGTCGTAAAACTTAGTTTAAAATAGGCAGGCCTACGTACTATACTATAGGGTGTCGTTAGGCAGCAAGGGTTAGTAGTATAGGAACGGGAATAGGAATTAATAGTATATATAAGCTCTTCCTATTAATAAGTATAAATAAGTATTAAGTAGAGGTTAATTTAGTTATAAAGTTATAGCTCTAACTTAGCGAAAAATATAAGAGTATATACCTTTTTTAATAGGCATTTAAAATACCTCTTTAAGGAGTTAAGGTATAAGCTAAACTTTAAAAAGGGCTAGCCTTCTTATTAGCGAGCCTCTTTTAATTATATCGCTAATAGTATCTCTCTATTTATAATATCCTTAATTAAAATAAATATTTATTCTTTAAAGTATACTTAATTTATACTATATTTAGTCTAATTAATTAGCGTTTATTCTTAGTATTAGCGCTATCTTACTTTATAGTCGCTATATATATAATCTACTATATAAAGGATTTTTATTTTATTACGATAAAAACGTCTAAGCGCTACCTTAAAGGCGTCTTTTAGATTATAAGTCTAGTTTAAATATTTCTATATATTAGTAAGTTAAGATAATTAAGCGATATTTTTAATCTTAACCTTACCTACGCGACTACTATTTAATTTAAGGGAGTAAGACTATTAACGCTTCCTTAAATAGATAGTAATAGTACTAGCGCGTTTAGTAATTTCCTCCTTTAATTATATAACGTGATCTTATAGGCGTTTTATCTCCTTTAGCTCCTTAACCTATACTTATAAAGCTATAAGCTTTTCCTTATAAGATAGTTATCTTACGCTTATAAGTAGCGATATCTTTAATATAGTTATAACGCTATCTATAGTAAGGGTCTATTCTAAGGATATATCTTTTTATTCTTTATCTCTTAAGTAGATACTTAATATATATAATAAAGAGGCCTTAACTAGTTAACTATTATATCGCGATATAAAAGTATTATATAGTCTTCTTTAAGTAGCTATCTCTACTAAGTAACTAAAAAAAAAAGCTTTAGAAATTATAAAGGAATACGTATTATAGTACGATTAGTTAGGTAGTAGAGATAGCTAGAGGTACTACGCTATATATATATTATATTCTCCTTATCGTAAGACTAAAGCTTGCGAGAAGAGGGATTTTTCCTCTTCCGTCGGAATAGCGAGTGGTCTATAATATGCGAGCGGGGTAGGCACGATTCCCTGCCAATACCCTGCCGATATAGTGGTACTACGTACCCGAGTGCTTTGTCAGCCCGTACCTCCTAGTAGCGCTCTCACACTCGCAGCCGGCATCACAACCAAGAGGCACGCAAAGGCGGCTACCGCGGTCGAGTTAGGCGAGCACTCGCCGGCTCAACGCAAGTGTGCGCCGCACACGTATATAGGCAGAGATAGATGGGGATAGTTAGGGCTCTGCCCGGGCGTCAGTAGAAAGATCGCGAGGGCGCGGAACAACTAGGGCAAGGGGATCTCGAGGGAGACGGGCGAGGGGTAGAAAGGCTCCGCCAGCCTCGTCGGTGGAGGAGGTGATCCCGGCCACGCAGCCTAGGCCGGACTCATAGCCGGGCCGTGTTGTACGCATATCTCGCGATTATCGCGAAGATGCGTTTTTTGGTCGAATTGAGCTATGTGCGCGTTATACAATTGAAGAGAATGCGTAGGGAATTACACTGCTACGTGCCATGCGCGCGCAGCTAATTTAGGTGTGCGGGTGTGGCTGCGGGGAGGCAGGGCCCGCACGGGCCCTGTTGGCCGAATAGAGATTTCCACTTGGCCGAATAGTAATACTCATTATTAATTACCACGCTTCCTACGAATAACTTGCCCCCCTGCCCTCTTGGCACGCAAACCGCCCGTCGCGCCCCACCATAGCCAGCTCCCACAGCCTCTGTCTGCTACGAGCCGACGACATCGCATCTGCCCGCGCGCCCCGCATCGTCATCGTCGACGGCCTCGTCGGCCATGGCACGCAGCAGGACCCCCCTCCGCATCCTCTGCTTCGGCGACTCGCTCACCTCGGGCTACCACAACTACGGCCTCGGCGAGCACCCCTACTCGGACGCCCTGCTCGACCGCCTCGCCGCCGTCCTGCCCGACGACAGCTACGACCTCGAGGCCTTGGCCGATGGCGAGCCCGGCGACGTCGCCTCCCGCCCCGCCTTCCAGCGCCGTTTGCGCGAGCAGCGTGCGTGCATCCCGCCCCATCCCTCCATGTCCCCTGCATCGCCGTGTGGCTGACGAAAAAGCGCAGTCGAGGAGCGCTCGTTCGACTGGGTCATCGTGCTCGGCGGAACAAAGTAGCCAAAGCCCCCGCAGCCGCCCTCGGCAAACACCCCTTTGACAAGACGGCCTGCTGACCTCTCGCCCCAGCGACCTGGCCTACTCGATCTCGCCCCATGCCATCTTCAACGCCCTCAAGACCTGCTGGGACTTGGCCCTCGCCAACGGCTCCAAGGTCCTGGCCCTGACTGTCCCCGAGTGCGCCGCCAAGTCGGCGTCGCTCGACGCTACCAGGCGCGGCCTCAACGCCAGTATCTTGAACTACAAGCAGACAAATTTGTAAGTCGATGCAGCCCACCACCCGCGCCTCGTCCGTCACCACGGCATTGCGTGCCAACAATCTTCCCTTCCTTTGCCTCCCACAGCTACGCCCTTGACCTCTTCGCCAAGATACCCTACCATTCGCTCCTGGAGCAGGACCGCGACGCCTTCTGGGACGACGGCCTGCATCTCACGGCCGACGGCTACGACTGGATGGGCCGTCACATTGCCGACGGGCTTTTGGCCATCCTCAAGCAGCACGATCAGCCCGAGGCGGCCAAGCCAGCAACCCGCAAGCGCCGCACCAAGAGCGACGGCGACGGCCAGGCATTCGACGAGGAGACGGGCAGCCCCGACGTCATTAGCCAAGGCTACGTTGTGGTCAGGAGACGCGACTTGGACTGAAGAGTGGCCCTTATCAACTCAAGTGCGGGCCTAGAGCATCTGTCATGACCCGACCAGGTCCCTTGACTCCATCCCGTCTGCCGTAACGCCAGATGCTTCATAAACCACTGGAGGGGAAAAGAAGAAAATGTCAGGCCATGTGAACCTCCCCTTCTCCTTATACCACCAAATTTGCCGCCACAAAGTCCTGGTCGCGTACGTTAGCAAAGCAAGCATGAGCCCAAGTCCCGGGCGCGCACACAGCGACGTACCGGAAATTCCTTTTGCAGTGAATTGGTGATGTTCTCCACGTCCTCGGATAAGCTCTCCACGTTGGCGCCCCAGCGCCGCATCTCCTTGCCGGTAATGACTTCTGCCCTGCCGCTGCCCTTCTCGCCCGAGGCCTCGCCGCCCTCGAACCAGACGATGCCGTCGAGCTGGTCGATGCGCCCGACCAGGCGGCCCTGCTCAACCATGCGCGCCGTCGTCTCCTCGGCCTTTTCGGCGTCGAGGCCCAGCAGAGAGCCGAGGGCCTCGAATTGGATGTTGTTGTAGAGGCGCGAGGCGCCGAGCAGGTTGTGCTCGACGACGGCCTTGGCCAGCACCGTCGACCCGTCCGACGTGGTGGCCAGCTGGTGCGGCTGCAGGCCCTCGGCGAACTTGGCCACCTCTTGCGGCGAGAGCAGGCGGTCGAGGAAGATCTTCTCGAGGATGCCAAACTCGCCCAGCTGGACGGCGCGCTCGTCCTTGTACAGGCGGGCGAGGGCGCGGCTCCTCATGGGGCCGGCGGGGGCGAGGATGGCGCACTTGACGGCCATGGCGAGCGTGTGCAGGCGCTCCTCGTCGGCAATGGCGGGCGAGAAGCTGATTTCGTGGTACCGCTGCGAGGCGGACAGGAAGTCGCGCTTTGCGTCCTGGATGCGGGCCTGGGACAGGCGGAAGTGCAGGTTGAGGTCCGGGTCGGAGACGGTATGCATGATGTTCTTGAGCTTGTTGATGTACGTCTCGGCAGCGGTCGAGTCGTCGACCTCGAGGTAGTTGCGCACGATGCGGACCCAGATCCTGGCCTTGTCCTCGTCCGTCACCTTGCGCTGGGAGCTGTCGAGGGGGATGGCGGCGAGGGCCCGGGCGGCATCGGCAAAGTCGTCATTGCTCTCGTGGGCGGCGGCGACGAGCTCGCAGAGGGTGGCGGTGGCGTCGAGAAAGGACGACGGCTGGCCCGCCAGCAGGGTCAGGGTGCGGGCGCCGACGTCGATGCACAGGTCGTCGTTGCCGAGGCCCTTGAGGGTGGCGATGAAGGCGGCGAGGACGGCGCGCGTCGAGACGACGCCCAGGGCCTGGCCGACAAACGAGTCGGCAATGGCGTTGAGGTCGGCGGCGGCCGTCGCGGGCGTCGACAGCTTCTTGATGTCGGCCAGCAGCGCCTCGTATAGCGGCGACTTTTCCCCCGACGTCGACTCTGCCTGGGCGAGCGCCTCGGCCACCTTTGTGCTGAGCGCCATGGCTGCTTCGAAGCGTCGGCGGTGGTTGTCGGCGTCGATTTCGGATGGTGCAATGGTCGTCGTCTAGGTTCTTTTATTCTCCCCCCTTCTCCTCCTTCTTACCTCTGCAGTGTTCCGTCGAGGCGGATGGAAAAGAAGGGCGAGTTTCCAAGCAGCAGAAGAGGTGCAGTGTGTTTGTCCGCAAAGCGACGGGGAAGCCACAGTGCGGATTCAACTGGGCGGGGTAGCTGCTCCGTGGGTCCTCCATGGCATGCCGTCATCAACCAGACAAAAGACGATCCATATAAGTTAAGATGCTCGTATTGTGAGTTGGGCATGGTTTTCATGCCCATATTTACACTGTCTCTGACGCGCACCGAGCTGGTTTTTGCACCCTCCCTGTCCTCGGGAACAAGGAAGTCAAAGGCCAAACAAAGCACAGCAGAAGCCAAGAGTCTATCTAGACCACAAACACAATCGAAAGAAAACGCCCCATCCGCCCAGATGCCATCTATTTGTTGTGCCACAGCAGAGTCCGCAACGAGTCCCAGTGGTCGCAGTCGCTGTAAATGTACGTCATGCTGCTGCGCAGGCTGGGCTGCAGGTCCTCCGGGTGGTAGCGGAAGAGGAGCATGACGGCCGCCCACGAGAGCGAGGCGAAGGCCGGCCAGGCATAGTAGTTGACGGCTGAGTGCAGCGGCTCGCTCGACACGCGCGGCAGGCCGTGGCCCGGCTTGACGGCCAGCCGCGCCAGGGCCAGGCACACGCGCGCAAAGATGTAGACGACAATCTGCTGATTGACCGACGAAATCTTGCCCGACCGCTTGGACCGCTGCCCGAAGACGATATAGCCGCCGAGAAGGCCGCCAAAGAAGGAGTCGTAGGGGCCTGGTGGTTGCACGTCAGAAGGCAGCCGACATGGTAGTCTTATTGCATCAACGTACCCTCCTTGCCCGGCGTCGGCCCAAAGTGCTTGAGCGCCAGCGTCGTCAACTTGTATATCGTCGCGAACCTCGCCAGGTTGCTTGCGTGCTTCCTCGTCGCTCTCAGCACGAGCGAGACCTTTTGTCGGAACCTGTGTCGCGTCCGTCAGTCTCTCGAGCAGGACGAGGGGGCGGGCCAACGTACGTTCCAGACCGAAACAAAAAGATCATGCTGCCGACGCACCGGTGACACATTAGCATCCAGACCCCAAGTAGCGATGGTTAGGAGCCAAGCCTTGGGAGTCTCTTACACCAGAGCATGCGGGAACCGCACCTTGGTCCCATACACGGCACCGTTGCGCGCTGTCTTGAGCAGTGACAGGAGATCGTGGTACCGCGGCTCGGCGACGATGCGCTCCAGCGCGGCCTATCCCGATCCCCAGTCAGCCTTGGTCCGGCTCTCTCTCGTGACACCGACATGCCCGATCCATACCTTGAGGCCGTCTAGGGACGAGGACATGGTGTCGTCTCGGCTGCCGAGGAGAGAGGGGGAGGAAGAGCGCAAGCGAGGCGCACTGGAGGGGGAGAGGGAGGAGCGAGGCGGGAGGGTTCAGCGCAGAGGACCCAAGATCACCGGCTCATCGGAAGAGGGCGTTGAGGGTTGATTCTCGCCGTGGACTGAAAAGAATGAAACGGAAAGATAACCAGCCTTGAACGCCGACTGTCGAGATGCCAGGCTGCAGGGGATCAAAGGCGCAGACGGACGGATGGCGGACATGGGACAAGACGGGAAGCCTCGGGACGAACGACCGGCTCTTTCGTCTGCTTCAGGCAAGGCCCACCACCCCTGGGCTGCAAAGGCCCGTGTGACGCACTGCGCTGGTGCCGAAGCGCGGGGGAAACAGCGCTCACTGGTGCTCACTGGCATGGAAAAGAGCCGCTGAGAGGCCCGGGGGTAGTGGGGCTTACAGGGGCCGTTGCCATTGGTTTGCATGTGATTGATCACGGGCCAGCCGCCCTCTCCTCTCTCCCTCTCCTCTCTCCCTCTCCTCTCTCCCTCTCTCTGTGCACATGTGGCCTCGAACAACCCAACTTCACCAAGCACTGTAACTTGTGTACTTGGCACCGGCTATGCTGATCGATTCTGCCTGCGCACGTGCTGCCTCGAGCAAACATCGAGATTTTGCTTCCTCGCTATCCCCGCTGCCCATATACAGCTCGCCTCCCTCAGCACCACCTCTCGTGCGGCTCCCTCCATCTCACCCCGAGCACCTCGAATATCCTCCTCTCAACCCGGCCCTCCACAAGCTCCCCCTCACACGCCCTGCTGCTGCGTGGTCCCGGAAGCACGTCCCTGTACAGGCCTCGTTGGTTCAACCGCATCCCCTTCTTGCGCGCCAGCAGCCGCATGCTGCGGTTGAAGATGTCGTTGCCCGTAAAGTAGATGAGCGCCCCGCCCATCTCCGCCTCGGGCACCAGCAGAAAGTCGATCCGTCGCCACACCGCCCGGTATCCCTCTTGGTCGACGCCCGCCATCCTGGGCAGTACGCAGCACCCCTGCCAAGTGCTGCCGTCGCGACCCGTCCTCGACGACGCGAGCCGCGCCACCAGGAACTCGTCCTTCTCGAGCCGTCCCACGAGCGAGTCGAGAAACGGCCGCAGTTCCCCCAGCGATGTCGTACCGCTCTTGGTCACAATTAGGTCGATGTCGTGGGAGCTGTCCGCCCCCCTCCGGTAGCTTCCGCCGATGATGAGCTCCACAGCCGGGTCCACCCGCGCCGCCGCCTGCCTCACCACCGCTCCGAGAGCCTCCACCTCTCGCCGGGGAATCCTCGTCGCCAGGTCGTCGTAGTGCTCTATTCCTATCATCTGACTCGGTGTAAGCTTCACCTGTCGCACAAGCTCGTTGAGCGTGCGGTGTCCCTGTGCTATCCACTGCCGCGCCTGGTTAGTCCCGACGCCGTGGATCCGCAGAAAGAGTTGAAGGGCCCCATCCGTCGCCTCGTCTTCCGCGTACTCGAGTCGCCGTAGCCTGTCCGTCGTGGCGATTTCCTCAATCTTCTGGGCTATGCGCCGGCCAATGTGAGGCAGACGAAAGGCTTCTTCCTCGGTGCGTATCTTGACGTCTTGCCGCTCCAGTGTGTTTATGGCCTTGCGATAGCCCGTTGTTCTCCAGTGGTCGTTGATGCGGTCGTAGTAGCTCGCCATGTTTTGCAACACTTCGATGGTGCGAGCGTTTGGGTTGTCCGCATTGGCGTCTCTCTCGCCGCCCTGGTGACAGGCGAAACGATCCTCGAACTTGCCGGTTTTTCGTCCCGGCTTCAACGGCGATTCACTGGCTTCGAGACCGCGCATCTCGTCCGTCTCCGCGTCTGACTTGTTTTCCGCCCTTGACTCGGTCACGGACTGGCCAGAGTCAGAGCGCGCGTCTTCATCGTCGTCCTTGTCGAGCGGGAGATGCTTAAACTCCTGCATTATGTTGATGATAACAGCAAGCTCGTCACGCTCAGGGACATGTTCCGGGCCGTGGCCCTTGTCGGGCGGTAAGGGCTGCGGACCCGTCGGAGCCGGCGTCGCATCTACAACGCTTCTTTGAGAGGACCCGTCGTCTCTTAGTGGCGTGCTCGGCTGAGGTGCACGACTGCGTCGCCCTTGGTTGTCGTGCTTTGGCTTCAGCTGCAAGGACTCGGCCCGCTTACTAGGAGTGGCGGTGACTTTTGGCTGCGGGCCTGCAGTGGCTTCTGGCTGACCAGCGATGCGGTACTTTCTTTGGTCGGGATCCAGCAGAGATCGGAACTGGATGCAGTCGATGGGGTAGTCCTCGTTAACCAGCTTCGGGAGACGGGTCAGACTGGCCGTGCAAGTGACCTTGTCGACATCGTTATAGCCCAGGTTCTTGTCGACCACTATGTGCGTGGCTGCCGATAGGCTTCTCGTCCATAGAGCACCGTACTCGCGTGCCTTGGCAATGCGAAGCCGCCTCGCTGGCGCAATGTCGTTGTCCGGGATGTAGAAGAATGCCAAGTCCTTGAAGATTTGCTCAGTCTCGGGACATAGTTTCGTGTCTGAGCCTCGCTTCCTCTTGCGCAGGCCCACGCCGAGAGAAGGCGACGGCTCGCCCACGTCCAGGGGCAGCTTCTTGGTCGGCATCATCGGAGTGGAGTCGCTACGACGAAGCGCCTTGTGCGCGGGGCGCGTCGAGTCCGGGACAATCGTCTCGTCGGCGTCGCCAGGCTCTGTGTCAAGGAGCGCGCCCAGCCGTCCCTTGCGCGCTGCAGCTCCTCCGCTCTGAGTGTTTGCGATGACTTGAGCCGAGGGGGGCTGGCGGCGGTCGGGCGCGGAGAGGACCCTCCTGAGGGCGCCGTCTCGACCTTTGCCGGACGCGGATGCATCTTTGCTGGCACGAGAAGGAATTTCGGGTGATGGACATGATTTGAAGAACCTGCGGCGACGTTGTCTGTCGCGCTGCTCCCACTCACCAAGGTCATCGTCGTGGTCCGTCGCAGGGCCGTTCAGGGAGCTGAGAAGTTGAAAGTAAGAGACTTTTGCATGGTCTGTCGGCTGCGGAGAGTTCATTCTTGCCTTTGGCGAGGAAAAGGGGCCGTGATCTTGGCGAGAAGGCTGGGATCATCAAACAGCTCTCTCGGGGGTGAAGGTGAAGCGGCGAGGCTGCAAGCCGTCACTCTGCCTCTTGAGAAAGCCAGAGTGCGTAGCGGGCGGTGCCTGATGGTGTACTGCTGCGCTGCATTCGAGGGCGAAGAAGCTGAGTTATTCGTTCAGCCCACGGTGACAACCAAATCGCCAGTTGCCGCACTGCATCTGTAGACTTTTTAATATTGTTGCCGTGAAGTGGCGGGTGCTGTCTGCGGCACCGTGCTGAGGGAGAGGGGTTGGCACTGTACACTCCTCAGGCGCAAGCTGACGAAGCTAGAGAGAGCACCCCGGTGGCAGCTGACTTCGTCCCTGCTACGGAGCACTCCGTGCATGATGAAAGCGGACTAGGAGGTGGATACGAAACTCCATCGTCTTCACAATTGGCTCATGATGCAGGTCGGTGTACGGTCAGTGCCGCCCTTGCTGGCTGCAGCTTCCGTCGAGCTCGGCACCTTGCATCTATAAAAGCATCTGCCTCTGCCCTCCTGTGCGCTCTTTGCATCGGCCAAGCTGGTCCCCCTCGATCCACGCCAGCACCTACATATTTTGATTGCCAGCATGGGCATCTCGTCGATTCTGGTGAGTCTGCCCGTCTGATGGAAGCAAACCGCGCTGACTGCCGGGCTCGTAGTTCGTCCTGGCGCTGGCCGCGCTGTCGCCATTCCTCTACGAGCGTTGGCAGCTATTCTCGACGCTCCATGCAAACGCGCCTGACCGCCTGGCCAAAGTCAACAACTTGGGAAGTCATCAAATCAAATTCTCTGATCGCATCAGAAGCTGCGAGGATGTGCTGCTGCTCGAGGCGCAGGGGCTTGCTCTCATCGCCTGTGACCCGGGACGAGAGCGGTGGAACACCGTCATGGTGAGCGCCTCCCTTGCACACCAACCAGGAGCTTGGGGTTGATTGCGAGCTTCATAAAGGGCATCTTCCGCCCAGGCCCAGTTACCTCTGCCCGGCTGTATGCCTACGACTACCAAGCCGCGGGAATACCGGACGCGGAGGCCCTGAAGAACATCGAGTTCGCAAACTTCAGCGCCGGCGCAGATTTGCACACATTGGGCATGGCATACAACCCCAAGACGTCTACTCTCTACGTCATCAACCATGCCCAGGCTGGTTCCCGGATCGAGATGTTCAAACTGGATGTCGGCGCGCTCGTTGCGACCCACGTCGGCACGATCCAGCATCCGCTCATCCACACTCCCAACGCCTTAGCCCTCCTCGATGACGACGAGTTTTACGTCACCAACGACCACTTCTTCACCGCCGGGCGGTCTAGGATGCTGTCGCAGCTTGAGACATTCCTGGCGCCCCCGGCAGCGACTGTGGTACACGTGAAATTACATGGTGGCCAAGTCGAAGCCAAGGTGGTCGCGCGCATGCCGTACGCAAACGGCATCGAGGTCATCAACAGCACGACCGTGGCGGTTGCTTCCACCACCAGGGGCGCCGTGTACCTGTACACGGCGACACAAAGCCCTGCAACCTTGCAGTATCATTCCCAGCTGCGCCTCCCCTTCCTCCCCGACAATCTATCGCTGTCTGGCGGTAAGCTCATGATTGCCGGCCACGCCCACATAACCTCGTTGTTCAAGTTCGCCAAGACGCGCTACATTTGCAACGATCCAGAAGAGCTTGCCAAAGCAACGGCAGAAATGAAGGACTACTGCCCCCGTGCTGCGGCAACGTCCTGGGTTTCGGAGTGGAGCGAGGCTGATGGTCTGAAGCATCTCTACGTTGACACGGAGTATCCCACCAGCGCCACAGCTACGAAGGATGCAGCCCGAGGCGTGGGGATAATCGCAGGCCTGTATGCCAAGGGCATTCTGGTTTGGAGGGAATGATGGCGGGCGGTGTCGTGCTGGCATGTTACCAGCAATGGACGGAGTAGTTGTGTGTGCACGCCTTGGTGAGTACGCGTTCATCAAAGGAGACTTGACGGACATTTGACTTGATTCACTGGTCGTTTCGCAGGCTGTATGGATCTTTCTCTGCTGAACTGTTGGGTACATTGGGAACGAGTTTGGAATAATCCATGGAATGCAAACCTCATTACGATATAGCGCGCAAGAATGAACGGCTTGGCAGCAATCTTCTCGAAAGCGCCCCGAGGTTACAACTCAGGAGCAGGTCCTGCAGCCCGAGCCTCGCACTCATCTCGTCCATGATCCAATTCATCGTGTCGAGGCAACTGATCGAGCCCAGTCCGCAGGCAGGGAGAGATGGCCAGGCTCAGACAGTCGGGCCCCTGGAACCAGCTTCAACATCGATAGCCTGCCTTTCTTCCAGGGCACAGCTCCCAACGTGACATCCACTGACTGTAAGCAAGCCCAAATGAGTTTGAGAGACGGGAGAAGCGGTTTTCGAACTGGAGAGGCGTAGCTGAAGCAGTATTGGGATGCAGAAGCGCAAGACGGCTGCGTATTTGCCCGTGCGAATGCTTTACCGGGTTCGTCAGCCGGACATTGGTTTGCCTCTCAAATCAGAGGCTTCCGTCTCCTCATTCGTACATGCAGCGAATACGAACGCCGCCCGAGGACTGGGCCAGGAGTTGTCGGTGTTGTGGAGGTCCGGTTGCAAAGCTCGGCAATGGCTTGCGCTCATGGGAGCTCGGGTCGCCTTGTGCATTGCATGTAGCGCTCAGCTGGTAGCCGTCCTCGTGGGTGCGTTGGGCGTAATAGGGATAGGGGGGGGTTAGGGGTACGTCAGCTTATATCTCTGGGCATCCGCCATGACTTCTTACTTCCACCTAGCAACTGAGCGAGTCGGTTTACTCCAGCAACGCCCTCAGACAATTGACCCGACAAGGTTTTCTCGAGACGCTGGAGCGGAATAAAGGGCCCCTTTCCGGGGGCAGCCAGGAGAATGAGAAGACGATGCCATACGACACCAACACAAGTTCCGAATCCAGCATCTGGGCCGATGGCACGGCTCCGTGGACTTCGTTGCAGACTATACTCAGTCATCCCAGGCGGGGAAGGCGATAAGTCATTCAAGAAGCCTTCTTGTCCAGGAGTTCCTTGGTGACTTGTGGATCTGCAGTCAGCATGGACAAATTTGCTGAACTGGCCACCTGGCACGAGGCATACGTCTCCAAGACCCCGGACGCCCACCCCGCAATCAGGAAGTTGTTCCAGAATTGTCCATTCTACCCGCTTCTGAGACAGTGGAAGACTTGCAGGAAAGAAGAGCATGTCTACCGGGCACCACTTCCAAGGTGGCTGGCCCTCGCTCGAGACTTCAGGCACAGCCTGGCTCGAGACGTCGTCTTTGGATTGCTTCCACTCTCGTCAGCGCATGATCAGCTCAAGATCCGGCCCGATTACCGCAGCCCGGACCATGTCGTCTTCCAATGCCTCTTTGTTCGCCTCGTAGAGGCCTACGGCTTCATGTCCCTGCAAGTGAGATTATCATCTCACCCACAACAATGCCGTCTTCCTTCCTGTTGTGGAGTCGGGAATGTTATTGGCAGCGGAGCACCCGTCGTTTCAGTCAACGCCGGTCACGGTCAACCTGTATTCAAGGCAGGTGATACTACCACAAGACACATTCGTTTCGCTTACGATGGCACGTCGAGTCAAGTGCGGACCACGGAGTTGGAAAGGCTGAAACCTTTGCTCGGTCGTGGCATTCATCTTTCCGTCAAGGGACTCGAGTTTGACAGTGTGGCCATTGTATTCCTACAGGAATTTGCTCAAACTTTTCCACGGAAGTCGGGCTCGGCTCTCTGGAGGAACGGTTCCGAGCCGCCGTGGAGAATTGGCAACGACGACACTCTGGGGTACACCAGTCTCCTTACCCTGACAATGATGGTCGGCTGCAAGCAGTTTGCCAGACGCTCTTGGGAGGTCGAACCGAAGGAGCCACTATTTGCGAGTGGATAGATGGATTCCGCGCCTGGATCAGACAAGGAAACCCTCTTGGGGCTGCTGGTCATGTCCCGAAAAGCGGGAGGGATTCTTATAAAGCACAGGGCATCGATAGTGGTCGCCCAGTGTCTCCGGCGGCCATTGATGCATTCTACCCCAAGGTAAAGGCGCGTTGTCTGAATCGGTCATTGGTCATCACTGCCGCAGGATTCCTGGGCCTAGGCCCTCGGGATTGCGACATCGGAGATGTTGTGGCCCTTTTCCGCGGCTGTCGAATCCCATTCGTGTTAAAGCGGGAGGAGGGCAGTGATTTCTATGCACTTCTGGGAGAAGCTTACGTTCATAGCATCATGCACGGAGAGGCAACCCGGGGGGGGTTGAGAAGGAACATGTCGAATTTCGAATCAAATAGTGCGTGTGGCTCGCGCGATGAGATTTCTGATGAAGCGAAACGATCACTATCGAGGCGATGAGACTTGATGGTGGTTGAAAGGCGTCGATGGGCTAAAAGGTTTCTTGATGCTCGTCCAGGACGGCCGAGGGGATATTGGGTTGCGCCTCAAAGGTATCAACGGGATCAGTGCCAAAGTATCCCGATGGTGACGTCTCGAAGAATGGGTTCGGTTTTGGTCTGGAAATGTGCTTCCTCGGGTGAATCCAAGGTCGGCGTTTCCAAAGAAGGTTGATTCGTCGCCATTTATGGCCACTCAATGGACTGAGGTTGAAGAATCGCCGTGCTCTGTGCTTCGTACTCCGTAGTGGAAGCTGATTAGCGGGAACTAGCCCTACAGGGCCAAGGCCCACCAACCCGTTAGAGGCAAATCGCTAAAAGCTCTCCAAAAAGCCCCGATTGGCCAATCACATCCCTGGCTGCTGCATCTAAGCGGGTAGCTGATCATGACCCCCTGCCATTGCCCCATTAGGCAAGCCGCAGAGCCTCAGCACGTCGCTCCTTACACAGCATTTGTTTGCTCGACTCGCCGCCCGCAACGGCCATGGTTTCGACACTTGTGTCCATCGACATGGCGCCGAATCTTTTCAGCGGCGTCTGTCTCGCTACGCTTGTCCTGCTGGCGTGGGAGACAGCTGTCGCCGCTCCGACACATGTGGCCGCTGGGCTTGGCGCTGGGCTTGGCACAGCTCGACGGACGTGGATGCACGCTCGTTGCCTCCATCTTTGACGGCTTAAGCCACCTGCTACGAGAAATGCCGTGAGTTTCCAGGACAAACTCTGCGTTTGCCGGCGCCGCGGCGGCGTCGTCGTCATGGCTCGATGGCAGGGAGCGGGAAGCACCTGTTGGCGATCATGCGTTCGTTGGTTGACGTCGCAAATTTACAGACGGAAGGGGTTTTGGTCTCGGACAATTTCGTTTCCTGAGCCAACCTCAAACGTGAAACACATCTACTGGCAACTCGCTAGCCAGCAGCACTCTTCGTTCCTCACCCCCCACAAGCCATCCCGCAGAGCCATCCTCGCCTACCAGCGCACCTTCAGCTCCAGGCGCATCATGCCCAGGCCGCTGCGCCTCCGCTGGAAACTCGTGCTCTGCATCGCCGTGCTGGCCCTCGCCGACGTGACGATCCACGTGCGCCGGTTCGCCGTGCCCCGGCCAGACACAAACCTCGACCCACCCTTCCACGTCGGTTGCCAGGAACCCGTGCTCAATGGCTCGGCGCGCGCGCGCGCCGCCCTTGTCATGCTCGCACGCAACGCCGACCTGGGCGGCGCCGTGGCCAGCGTGCGCAACGTGCAGCAGCAGTTCAACCGCCACTTTGGCTACCCCTGGGTCTTCCTCAACGACGAGCCCTGGTCTCGCGAGTTCGTGGCCGCCGTCGGCGACGCCGTGGCTGAGGATGCCGGCGGCGCGGCGGCGAGCTTCGAGACGATCCCCGCGGACATGTGGGGGTACCCGGACTGGGTCGATCGGGATGAGGCGCGCAGGAGGATGCTCGAGATGCAGAGCCGGGGCGTAAAGTACGCGGGCAAGGAGAGCTATCACCACATGTGCCGTTTCAACTCGGGGTGAGTCGGTGGCTGTCCTTGATTGCTGGGTGAGGAGAGACGACGACATGAATACTGACGGCACACACAGTTTCTTCTACGATCACCCGGCTCTGAGCGACTACAAGTGGTACTGGCGCGTCGAGCCCGACATCTCGTTGACCTGCGCCGTCACCTACGACCCCTTTGTCGAGATGGAGCGCCACGGCAAGCGCTACGGCTACACCATGGCGCTCAAGGAGATTCCCGCGACAGCCCCGTCGCTGTTCGGCAGGCTCGCGCGCTACAGGGCCGACCGGCAAATCCCCGCCTCCCCCCTCTGGACGGCCATGACGGAGCCGTCGTGGCTGCCCTGGCCGCTGCGGCGCCTGCGCGGGCGCCAGGCGAACCGCGACGGGCACGGCGACGCGTGGAACCTGTGCCACTTCTGGTCCAACTTTGAAATCGCCCACCTCGACTTCTTCCGCTCGCCCGCGTACCGCGACCTCTTCGCCCACCTCGACGGCGCCGGCGGCTTCTACTACGAGCGCTGGGGCGACGCCCCCGTCCACAGCCTGGCCGTCGCCCTGCTGCTGCCCCCGCGCCAGGTCCACCACTTCGCCGACGTCGGCTACGTCCACGACACGCTCCAGTACTGCACCCACGGCCCGACCCCCGCCGCCCTGCGCCGCGGCGAGCTGGTGCCCGGCATTGGCGGCGACGGGCGCGGCCCGGAGCTTGGCTGCCGGTGCAACTGCGCCAACGGGGCCGGCGTCATCAGGCCGGTGTGCTTCAACCGCCTGAGGCGGACCGTCATGTGATGGGGTTCTTGGGGGCGACGCTCCTGGATCGGAGTTGGAACGGGATATGTGCGGCCGTTGGACTGTATCTCGCTGGCCGTTGAAAACATGCGTGAAAGTGACGAAGATGAAGAACTTTCCCATGTCTGATATACGTCAGCGTCCCACTCACCCTTGTCCCCCCGTCTTTACTCGCATCGATAACAGAAGAGGGCAAGTCGGCGTCTCCAGGTCTACGTAGCTCGGCGTGAGGTAATACACACACAGCCTGACGCTGCTCCGCAACAGCCCCCAAGCCAGCGCCGCATCGTCACACACAAAGCATGCAGGAGGCTTCCCAAGCAGGCATATCAAACCACACGGCCATGTCCCAGCATCGTCGCCTTGGGCCGCTGCGTCAGCCCATTCGTCCAACGCGCGGCCGCACTTTTTTACTACATGCAGAGCGGAGGCTCGTCGGCCGCCATCAGAGCGAGGCGTGTGGGTATCCGGCGCCGCGTCCGTCTTCCAATATCTACATGAAGAACACTACCTGCTCCGCCAGCTGAAACCCGCCGTCATCACCCTTGGTCGCATAGACGTTCCCTCCATACCCCAACGACCGCGCCGTCTTCGCCAACCCCTCTCTTTAGCCCCCCCGCCCCGCGATGGTGGAATGGGAGAGACAAGGGTTAGTGGTGGAAGAGCCGGATGTTTTGCTCGACAAAGGTAATGCCCAGTTTCTCGGCTGTCTCCAAGACGGCGCCGTCGTTTTGGCTGCCGCCGGGCGCGGCAATGTACCGGACGCCGGAGCGGGCCATCCGGAAGACGTTGTCTGTAAAGGGGAACTGTACGAGTCGTCAGCAACCGCGGGGAAGTCACATTGCTGCCGTGGGGGGGCCCTTACAAAGGCGTCGCTGGAGACGCACACGTCCTTGAGCTGCTTCATCCAGCTCTGGCGCTCCTCGGCGGTGAAGGCGGGAGGCACCTCTTCGAAGACGGCGTCAAAGGCTTCCCGCTCGGGCCCGTCCTGGGGCAGCTGGCCGCTGACGAGCAGGTCAATGGCGTTGCTCTTGTCGGGGCGCTTGGTGCCCTTTTTCCACTTGATGTTGAGGACGCGCTCGTGGAAGCGCATCCACCAGTTGTCGGCCTTGTCGCCGGCCAGGCGGGTGCAATGGATGCGCGACTGCTGGCCGGCGCCCAGACCGACGACCTGGCCGTTGACGGCGTAGCAGACCGAGTTGCTCTGGGTGTACTTGAGGGTGATTGTGGCGACGGTGAGGTCGCGGGCGGCCGCCTCGGGTAGGGCGCCCGAGTCCTTGGGGGCGATGATTGTGCCAAACGACCTTGGAGAGATTTCGACGTCGTTTCGGTGCTGCTGCAGATTGATGCCGTAGACGGTGCGCGTCTCGGTGGGCCCGGGGGAGTACTCGGGGTCCATCTGGAGGACGAGGTACTTGCCGCCCTTTTTCTTCCTGAGCATCTCCAGGGCGGCATCCTCGTATCCCGGGGCGATGACGCCGTCCGACACCTCCTTGGAGATGATGGAGGCGGTAGGGACGTCGACGATGTCGCTGAGGGCGATGATGTCGCCAAAGCTGCTCATACGGTCGGCGCCGCGGGCGCGGGCGTAGGCCTGGGCCAGTGGGGACGAGTCGATGCCGTCAATGTCGCTGACAAAGTAGACCTGGCGCTCCTCGGGGGTCAGGGGGAGGCCAATGGCAGCGCCGGCGGGCGAGACGTGCTTGAAGCTGGCGGCGGCGGGCTTGCCCAGGGCCTGCTTGAGCTCCTTGACGAGCGGCCAGGCGTTGAGGCAGTCGAGGAGGTTGATGTAGCCGGGGGAGCCGCAGAGGACCTTGAAGGGCAGCTTGTCGATGTTCGTGAAGGCGGCGGCGGGCTTCTGGTGGGGGTTTGCGCCGTAGCGGAGGGCCAGGTACTGGTCCGCGGCATACTCCTTGCGGAAGAAGTCGGAGATGGCGGTGTCGTAGTCGGCCGTGTGCTCAAAGGCCTTGAGGGCATATCGGTTGCGACTCGTCTCGGTGATCTCGCCCTGCTCGAGCTCCTTGAGGAAGCCGGCATAGTCGTGGGGGTCGCTGAGGATGGTGACGCGCTTGTGGTTCTTGGCGGCGGCGCGGATGAGGGTGACGCCGCCAATGTCGATTTCCTCGACGGCCTCGGGGATGCTGACGTTGATCTTTGCGACGGTGTCCTTGAAGGGGTAGAGATTGCAGATGACGTAGTCGACCTTGTTGATGTTCTGGTCGGCAAGGTCCTTTTCGTCCGACTCGAGGTTGCGGGCGAGGATGCCGGCGTGGACGGCGGGGTGGAGCGTCTTGACGCGGCCGGCGAGCATCTCGGGGGCCTTTGTGATGGCGCTGATGTCCCTGCGCAACCAGCAAAGTCAGCCAGGCCGGTCCCGTCATGACTGGGGGAGACGTTGGCGGCGCACTCGACGGGGAAGCCCGAGTCGCGAATCATGCGAGCGGTGCCTCCAGAGGCCAGGATGCGGACATTTTGCTGGTCCAAGCCCTTGGCCAGGTCCAGCAGGCCGGTCTTGTCGTAGACGGAGACGATGGCAATCTTTTGGTCCGCTGGCATGGCGGGCGACTCTCACGTCACGCTCTGGTGTGGGGTAATGCGGGCTTGGCTTGACTCGTCTCGTCTCGGTCTCGTCTCGTCCAGCAAGAAGGAAGACAAGAAGGAAGACAAGGAGGGACGAAGCAATTGTGAAGAGGGAAAAGGAAAAAACGTGGAAATGGCGGGGCAAAGGCGTAATAATAGAATGGAGGTGGGTAAGACGGCTATTCTATTCCATGTACGGAGTGGGGAGTACGGAGTACCTGGGCAGTGGGAGTGCTATAACCCGCAACCTGACTAATCAATCACTCTAACATCCAACTACCTAACTTAACGTCAGATGCCGCGTGCTTCTGTTAGAGCCATCGGGGCACACTACATGCACAGTCACGTGTACAGGCAAGTTCCTACCTCGGTTGCGCTTACAGTGCCTTCCTCGGTACAGTGCTTCGTGGTATTGGGCATGCCTACCTAGGTAGGTACGGAGTAGGCAAGGAAAGGTGTGCCCCCCCCGCCCCAGCACATATATATATCTTTCGACCGACAGCCTTATGTAGGCTGCGCTAACCTTAATTCCTCAGCCGTAATAATTACTCAGCACTGCCTATTGCTCCATTAGGCAAGCCGTAGAGCTAAGATAGCTGCCGTTTCACAAGACGCGGGCGGGCCCGAGCGCCAACGCCGTCGACCGGGCCTGGACGTCCTTGTGCTGACGACGGGAACGGCTGGCGACTGAATAGAGACTGAATAGACAGGACGACACGGTTAGGAGCCATTGGCCATGATTGAGGCTATGTACCTGCTTCATCAACTGTTGCCGTCACTGCTCCGCCCTTCTCCCTTTCCAACCCTCCCCCTCGTCCCAGCAAATATATAGTACTTTCAAACATTAACTCTGAATAGACCTAATCGCGTAGCCCGAGGTACGCATCTGTACTTTCGCGTCTCTCCAAGCCCGGCAAGCAGCAACCTATGCCGATACGCAAATGTATGCGGCGGGTGTGTTCGAACAGCAGACTCCGAGGGTGCCCTGTACGGCCCCATATGTGATGATTGTGAAACTTCGACGTCCATGCCGCCGTAGACCCTGCCCCGATGTTGATACAAGGCCGAGCAGAAAAAAAAAGGGAAGGACAAAACTCCAATCGCTAGATGCAGCTCCGTGAAAAACTTTTGGGTCTCACCAGACGCCCACGATTCCTCTCCTCCGGGAGCCCGCACGGCCGAGCCCGCCTAGCTTGCGCCCCTTGGCCTAGGCAGCCATTCCGTTGAGCGTCTTGAAGCGCTCCTCAAAAGCCTTGGCCTGCTCGTCGGCCAGCGTTTTCTGCAGACGTCTAGTCTCTCGGAGGGCCGTCTCGCGCTCCTCCTGCAGGTTCATCACCTCGATCTGCGCTTCGCTCATCTTGCCCACCACCTGCTGGATCTCCTTTTCGGCGTCAACGAGCGCCTTCTCGAGCTCCGTGACCCGCTCTCGGAGCTCCTTGATCAGACTCGCCTCTTCGAAGCTCTTGGTGGCTATGGATTGCGAGGAGCGACCAAACATACCCGTCTCCGACCGTAGCAGAGGTGACTTTGGCGTCGACATCCTGCCCACGCCGGATCCGTTGTTGATTCGGCGCAGCTGCTCGTTGTGCGCCTCGCGCAGTTGCGATATTTCCTCCTCGTGGCGCCCGACCCGGTCCTCCGATGCCGTCTGGGCAGCCACCAGCTGCTCCTCGAGCGCGTGGAGGCGTTCCTGGAGGCCGCTGATGCGTTCCGAGTTGGCCTTGCGGTCCGCGTCGCCTCTCGTCACCGTGTTGGATAGGCGATCCCGAAGCTCGGCATTCTTGGACAGCTGCTGTCGAACCTCGGATGCTAACTGCTCGACCCGTTGCGCCGATTCGCTGAGCTCATCCGCCAGCTCCTTCTCCCGCGCCGTGCTCTTGGACTCAATGTCCGTCAGACTGCTGATTTGGCTCTGGAGGCTTCTGGCATGCTGCTTCGCCGCGTCGCGCTCAAAGGTGGCGGCAGAGAGGGCCTGTTCCAGGCGCTGCATGGCAAGCTTGGTCTTCTCGTCCGAGAGCCCGTCGACCGAGTCCGTCTCGAGCCTCTTGATGCGATCCAGCGACTGTTGGTACGCGTCTTGGAGCTCTCGGTATGCCTTCTCGAGCGAATCCGACGTGATGGGCGCGGCCGTCGCTCCGCCGGGGCTGCTGGAGCGGGCCATCGACGGGGGGATGAGAATGTCCTTTTCCTTGAGCAGGCTGCGGAGCGACGCAATCTCCTCCTCGGCCCTATCGAGGTCCATCTTGAGCCCGACGAGGCCCTTTTCCATCTGCCACTTCTGTTCCAGTGCGTCTTCGGCCCGTCGCCGCAAGACGTTGATTTCGGTGCGCAGGTTCGCAATGTCCCGCTCGAATCCGGCCTTCTTGGGCGACTCGGCCAATAGGCGTTGGCGTTCGGTTTCCAGTATCTCAATCTTCTTTTGGTTCTCGCGGTTCTGAAATTCCTGCCTCTCGAGCAGGTTCTTGAGCGCGCTGTGGAGGGCGTCACGCTGCGCCTCGACATCCTTGAGCCGCTCGGCGAGTTGCTCGCGAGACTCGGCCTGGACGTTCTTGACGCTGTCGGACCTCGACAGACCGCTGGCGACGAGCGGCGCTCGAGGCCGAAACGAGCCCGTGGCCGCCGAGTTGGACTGCGTGAGGCCGCCAAACTCGTCCGACATGGACGCCGGCGAGTTGCGGAGCGACGTGTTTTCCTGCTGCAGGGACTGGAGCTGCTGCTGCATCTTGGTCGATTCATAGGTGAGGTTGGCGTACGAGGCGGCCTCGGACTCGAGCCCCTCGACTCGTGCGCGCAGCTGCGGGACCACCTCGTCGCGGAGGTTGTCGCGCTCGTTGCAGGCAACTCGAAGCTCGCCCTTGAGCGCGGCGAGCAGGTCCTCAAAGTTGTTCTTGGAGTCGCGCTCCTCTGACAGCCTGCGCCTCAGGTCCTCACACGTGTTTTCCAGGTCCCTGACCCGGCCGTTGGCGTCTAGGCTGTTGATGTTGGCCAGGTCCATCTGGGACGCCTTCTCCGCCAGCTCCTTGATCTGCTGATCCAGGGCTTTCCTTTTGGACCTCTCATCTTGCAGCTTGTTGGTTAGCTCCAGGCGGATCGAGGCCTTTTCTTGCTCTGATCGTCTCTGAATCTTCTCGACTTCCTCTCTGCTCTGCTCGTGATCGCTCAGCTTGGCCGAGCTGTAGCCCGAGTCGGAGAAGTAGTCGCTCGTTCTCTTGCTGGGTGCCTGAGGGTTGCTGACTTGGTCCTGGAGCCTGTCGACGAGGTCCTCCAGGTCCATCTCACGCCGGATGGACGCGGCCAGCTCGGAGCTGATGGCCTTGAGCTCCTCTTCCATCTCTTCAACCTGGACGGACGAAAGAGCCTGAGACGGCGGAGGAGTGGATAGATAAGATTCACAGTAGTTGATGGGGTTTGCGGTGGCAGCATTGGCCTTTGAAGAGTCGGACCAAGTCTGGTTTGCGTGCAGCGCGTCATCCGCAGAGTCCTTGCGCGAGGGCGACAAAGGAGAGAGTATGGACGAGAAGTCAGTCACGGACGGCGACAGGTTGCTCCAGCCAAACAAAGAGGTGAAAGGAGATGCCTGGCTTGGAGACTTGGACTGCGGCTTGCTGAGCCTTGCCGATTCTGGGGAGATTGATTCAGAAATGGATTGGCGCTTGAGATGAGTTAGTGAAATGTCGACCTGCTGGAGCCTAAGATGCGGCGGGACTGGCTTTGGCGCAAACATGGGAGGCGGGAGTAGATTATTATTAGAGGGCTCGGCGTCGTATCTTGAATCGACGTCGTCGGAGCTGTCGTCTATTATGTTTGTAGAGGTTCCGTCACAGGCTGCGTCTGCATCGGAGACGGATCTTTCAGATATCAGGTCGTCATACTCAGACAGGACATCCGACAGTTCTGTTGCGGGGACTAGAGGGGAGCCGTCGTGGTCCGATGGAATGCTGCGCGCCGCGGGCGTATCCGCGTCGACAGGCGTTGTCCTGGTGGGGGATCTGGAATCGCGCAAGGAATTCCTGTTAGAAACAGCCACATTCTCGGGAGCCCGGCGGTCATGGCATCGAGAGGGCAATTGCTACTACATTCGGCACGGCAGACAAAACGGGCGCTGGAGAAAGGGGCAGGGACAACAGGTTCACTCACTGGTACGAGTGCCGAAGTGGTCGTGCCGACGACGACGGGGAGAAGTCGTAGAGGGTCGGGCTGTCGAGAGTGAGGGGCCTGGCGAACCTCTGATGGGGCTGGTCGGTGGCAAGGGGAGTGAAGCCGGGCAAGGAGCGCGGTGAGGCGGCCGTCGAGGAGAGCGGCTTGCGCTTGATGGGAATCCTGGCAAGGGCAGAGGGCGGCGAGATGGGCAGCAGTGGGACTGCCGAGGGCGAGCAAACGGGAGGCACCAGGCTGCGACGGACGGGGTGAGAAGACGAAGAGAGATTGTGGAGGTGCCGAGGATGGTGGGAGGATGGACTTGTAGGCTGGTGGTGGTGCGGCGAAGGGTCGTCTCGGGAGACATCAGATGAAGCAGAGGCTGTATCAGAGTCCGGCTGGATCGGCCTCGCGTGGGGAGCAGGTCCTGGCGATGCCATATTTGGACGTGCGGGCGACCGACCGGCAACAATGTCTTAGCACAGAGGGAGCATTAAACGGAGGCAATGATGGTGGTCGGGAGAAGGGGAGAAGGTTTGAGCAGGGACAATGCCCTTTGACGACGAGGTATGACAAAGAGAAGAAGCGCAGGCACGCGCGCGCGTCCTGGAGGGCAGGCGGAGGGTGACGAGGGAGGGAGGAGGAGGAGACAAAGGCCATCCATGTACATGCGAGGTACTCCGTACAGCGGCAGGTGGAAACATGGTTTTGCTGGCGTGGGACCTAAGGTGCCTAGGTACCCAGGAGAGCGACTCCGAAGTTTCACTACAGTACACGGTCCCGAGCGCTACGAGCCTGCCCGGGAGCGGTACCGCCGAGTACTTGCTGGCAGCGCGCGGGCGGCCCTGGCGCGGGCAGAGGGGCCGGGCACGGCCGGGTATCCCTCAGGTACTGGCCCGTACTCCCTTGGCGCAGGAAGCGTGGGCCGGCAGGGTCGCATCGCCTCGGGGCTAACGTGCACCGAGTCTCTCTCCATCTCCGGTACTGGCCAATCTGCGGCACGCCAAGCTTCTGCCCAGGTCCCCTCAGATAGGGAGAGACGGCATGTATTGGCTCTAGCGTGGGCCCTACTGGGTTGGCGGTGGAGCAGCCGCTTTATACAGCAATTTACGGCACTTGTTGGTCCCCCGGGCGGACAGGGGTCGAGACGGTGGGGGGTGGGGGGAATACGAATAGCATCGGTGGATTGCCTACAGTTACGGCGGTCAAGGGGGATGGATGGCCCACCGGACCGATCATGGGACTGCACCACTCGATACCCCGTGCAGTACATGAAGTATGTACATGACAAGTATCGAGAAAAGGTAGCATCTGTAGTATGCATGGTATGTACAGTACCTACCTCTCCGTACATGGTGCTTAATGCTCTGTGTATTGTAGCAGCACAGGCGTGTCGAGGCGCTTGCGAGTTTGAGCAGTTGGTTGGCCGGTACCTGCACTAGCGCCAGGAACTGTGCTACCCAGGCACCCCGAGCTGACGCCCAATCATCTGCTCAATGCAGCGGTTCGCCCGCCAAGCCAGGGCCGTTTTAGGCCGGTGGCCGAGCCGGCGGCGGCAAAACAGGTGCCTAATCCGAGGCGGCAGGCCAGTCACTTGCATGTGCATTGTACATACAGAAAGCAGGGGCCGTCTTTTTGTTCGCCGGCCAGGATCAACAACGACCATTGATTAATTAATTAAAGTCAGTCGAAAGGGGCCATAAAGACAAAAGGGGGGGCACACGAAGGTAAAAGGAGCTGGGCCCTCGAACCTGTTTCCAAGCTTCTCCCTGCCGGCCTCATGCCATGCTCTTCATGCGGCGAGGCCAAAGGGGGATTGGCCGCTTTTGGGTTTCGAGAGAAAACCAAACACGGGCAAAGGGCGGGCGTGAAACAAAGCACGGACAGACGATGACGTTTCCTCGCCTTGGCTTGGCCGCCCATGCGTCGTCATGGTCGTCGGACGGAGCATCTGTACGAATATTCCTCCTCCAACCGCTGAGCGCCTCCTCCAAGAGGCCCGCCGCCTCTGTAGCCGCCGCCGCCAACCGTCCGTCCGTCGTGAAGCCAGTCAGTCAGTCATGTCGCCCACCTCACCTGCACAGCCAGCCAATCATCCGTGCTTTGTCCAACGTCGCGAGACTTGCATTGTAATTTCATCCCCCGAACTGTCTCCCAGAACCTGTCTCGGCCGCCCACCGCTACGACTCGGTTAGGTAGTCTACCTTGCGAGGCCCCCCCCCCCCTTTTTTTCCTTCTTCAGCCTCTTCGTCGTCTTCTTCGCCGCCTTCTCCGCCGCCCTTTTCCTCCTAAGCCCTGCCATGCCTGCTTGACGTGTGCCTCGCATCGCCGCGCATAGCCGCCCAATGCAGGGCGGTGGCCGTGTATCCGGCGCCTCGACGGTCCAACAGAGAGAGAGGAAGGGAGCGATCCGGCACCATCCCTGACGTTGCCTCGTCTCCGCTTTCGGCAGCAAGGCGGAAAAGAAAGGAAAGAAAGACACCTCCCCCACGCCCCCAACTTTTGGCCATGTGCCAGTCCACTCCCTACATCCATATAATTATTATTAATGAATCCCTTTGTCTCTTTGTCGGATGGCCCACGACTCGCATCCCTCGCCCTAAGCCTGGTGACTAGTGAGCGAGTCCAGGCCTTGCTAAGAAACGCAAGATTCGTTTGTGCACATCATCCATCCGAAAGGGGGCATCAAGGGGGCATCACCAGCGCCGCTGCCGATCGCCTGCCCCCCCTCAACCTGCCACCCACACTGCAACTGCGCCGCTTCATCGTCGTCTCGGCCGGCCGGCCACTGGCCACTGGCCGCTTCGGTGGCGGGCCGGGCGAACCCTTGGCCTCCTGCCGGCCGCTCCTCGGGTGCTCGGGCCCCCTTTTGCTGTCGCGTGCCGTTTCTTGGGACTGCCTAAACTAACTTGCTAGGTAACTTACGGAGAAGGGGAAACGAGCAATAGTCAATGCAGGGTATCTTTGTCCTTGGGCCAAGAGATGGTGCGAGTCGAATTGACCATACAAACCCACTTGTCAACCGAAGGAAGCACATGGAGTCATGGACTAGGCAAAGGCTATCCGTAATAAAGGGACAATCCATTCAATCGAATCATATTGCATTGGAGAGAACCTATTAAGCCTTGGACACCTTCTTTTTCAGCTTGCGTCCCTGGGGAATTAGCGAATTTCATTTAATTGTATGCACTAGCCACTACAAGTCCTTGTGCAAGTCGCCGCATTGACGAGATCCAATCGTCGCCAGAATACACTCGTCATGCAATAGAACCACCATCTCGTGACATGGCTCAGGCAGCCGTGCTCTCCGTGGACACATGGCCCCTCAACTGAGGACTCCTCCATGTGCCCTTCACTGCACGAGCTTGCCTTCGGGCAGCAGTGCCCAGTAGCCGGCGCACGAGCATCTTCGCTGCTGACCCAGGACAAACGTGAAGCCGGGCCTACCGGCCGACGAAACATCCTCCATCACCGACGAGCATCTCGTGCATCGCCTCCACTGTAGCCCCGTCGCGCTTCGCCGGAGCTCGACCCGTTTGAACAGATCCACGTGCGCGCCCCTGGCCCTCCGGGCGACGAGGCTGTGCACGTCGTCTTGCACCCCCAGAAGCGTGTAGTCGGCAAAGAATATTGTTGCCGGGTTGGCGAGGTCCCAAAGCGCCGGCAGGTCCTTCACCAGCAGTTTCTTCATCACGGGCATAAATGCCGGCGGCGGCGATGTCCCAAGCAGCATGCCCACCTCGAGCTGCACCTGCGCCGTCTTGATCGCCGCATCCATCTGCTTGCCCTGCGGCGGATTAGAGCCGTTCTTGATCCACGTCGGCAGAAACGCCTGGTAGGCTTGCCGGATGTCCGACCCGAGCACGCTGAGCAGCTTTTCAAACTCGGCAACCCTGACCGGGCTGGACGCCGTTACTTGCTGCATTCTCTGGTATGCCTGCTGCAGTTGAGGGTTCGGCGGCTTGCCGCTCCCCATCTGCTCCGCCCCCGCCGATTGCCGCCTGTAGTAGTCTATTGCCCTGTTGCTCAGCGCTTCCAGGTGTACTATCCGGCGACAGAGGGCAGACAAGAAGCTTCGGCTGCTGGAACAGAGAATCAGGTGTAGAGATATGTCGTTTCTCTCGTGCAAGTAGGCCATCAACTCGTTGAACCGCTGGGGCACCAGCCGCTGCGTAAACTTTTCGTCGTTCATCAATTCAAACAGGCAATCGGTGAGCCAGGATAAGAGATCCAGCGACCACTTTGCGCAGCCGGCCAACGCTTCGACGACCTCTGCAGTTGCTCGTGTCAGTGACGGACCAAGACCTCTCGCGTTTGCGCGGCAACGTACCGTGCTCATCGAGAGGGCTTATCAATTCACGGACCGTCGGCGGCGCGTTGCTCGACAGCGAGATGAGAATCACTACGTTTCGGATATTGAGATCCAATGTCGCAAACTTGCTCTGGAACATTCTTTTGCTCCATTCGCCTCGGAACCCCAAGCTGTTCATGATGCTCAGGCAGGCCTGCAGAGTCCAGTTTCTCATGAGGCTGTCGTGGTGCGCCTCTTCAGAGAAGTCAACTTGGATTTTGAGGATGCGAATGAGCTCACTGACCCAGTCCTGGATAAACCCTGCGACGCTCAGTACTCGTCTCGCTAGGGACTCGGTGATGTGGGTGCCAACGTACTTTTCTTGGTCGTCAACTGATGGACCACGGCGAGCATGTCATCGTAATTGTTTTGATGCCATATAGACGGGGCGGCCATGATCGCCAACCCGGCAATGCTGGCTGCGTAATGGGCTGTCTCCTCGTTAGCCTCTCGTTGCCCTTGGACACCGCAGCGCAACAGTACCTTCTTGCATCGAGTTGCCTATGTCACCCATGAGGTAGTGCAGCTTGCTCCATCGCATCCTCCCATCGTCACCCAGCTGGACCATGGAACAGTGCGTTGGCGAAAAGGCGACCTGCTGACCTGGCAACCTGTCAGCACAAAGCAAGGCACGAGATGCGGGCCTCGCACACGTACATGAGCCGTCCTCTGGGAAATTCCAGCCAACTTGGCGCAGACTCATGATTCTGGCCAGATCCTCGGTTGCATAGAGCTCTTCAAACGAATATCGATCGCGATACTCGACCGTCCCGTCCGACATGGTGAGCAGCAGGACTTTGCCGAGCTGCATGGCCTGGAATCCGACAACCACCTTGTTGATGACGATGGACTCGAGCTTTCGCAGGCCGGTCGCATTCGGCAGGTCTGACGAGATGCTGTTTCTGCGGTTGCCAAGCTGCTCAAAGGCCAGATGCAAGCCCTGACGCTCTTCGACGGCCTCCCACCGGTCCAGGACGCTTTGGGCTGTCTGGAAGGACCCTTCTGCGTTAGCTCGCGACCGGATGGCGATGATCATGGGCGGGACGGTGTTGCTGCCTGTGTGGTCCATGAGGGAAGGCAGAACGTGCAGCTGAGACAGTTCTGCCGCGGATGCGTCATGGATCGCTTCGGTTGGTCCGCTTTGAAGCCAGCTGGTCGAGGCAAGATGAGAGTCTACGAGCACAGGGTTCAAGCGGGCGTTTTGGGGCATCGGGTTCTTGTCCGATGAGCTTCCTGGGCCGACCCATTGTATCTCAAGCTTGAAGAGCTTCAGGCTGAGGGCGGCCGTCGCGACGACGATGAGCAAGTGTTCTACGGAAAGCTGTCAGCGAAGTAGCTGGCGGCGGAAGGCAAAGGGGTCCGCACTCTTATCCGAAGCAAGAGCCGCATGAGTGACGAGCTCGTCGGAGGATTTGACGCTCTCGAGCTCCAAGAGCGTCTCCTCCAACTTATTGTCGTTTTGCACCCAAAACATCTTGACCATGCCACCGATGGTGACACAAAACAAGGCGCTCCTCGACGGGTGAGGGTGGCATGGCCCTCCGCCGTGTACGAAGGAGCTTTCATACTGGTACGAATTGCCATGTTTCTTGGCAGGTCCGTACGTGACGTTGAACGGTTTCTGTAGTCGTCAGGAGGCCGGACATGTGCTGTCTCGGCACCAAGAAGTGCTCACCTGCGGGGAGACAACGGGCAGCCAGTGGCAGCCCACGACGGCATGCCTGTCGTCGACGGGGTCGTTGTCGCATTTTCTCGTGACGAATGGGCGATTGAGAGCGTTGGGGAAAGCGGCTATGGTGACTCTTCCAACAGCGTCGATGACGGCCAGGTCCGGGGTATTAGCCGCGCTCCATTCCAGGTGCACCATGGGGATGGCAGGCGAGCCCTTGATGAGCTCGGCCGTGGTGGGCTCGCTGAGATCCCACTCGCCGGTTTCGGGATGGCAGCGCAAGAACCGAAGCTTGAGCGACTGTCCATCCGGGGTCAAGGAAGCGATTGTTCCCAACCTCGACCAGGCCACAGCCCTGGGGAAATTGTCAGTTCAAGTCGCGTGTGTGTTCGCATGCAAGGGCCACTTGCTGACAGCAGCCCCGGCTCCGCAGCTCGTCGAGCCGCCCATGAAGTTGTTTTCCCTGGGGCCTGAGAGGAAGCGACAAGGCGACATCGTCACCAAACAAGTCGTCGACGTCCGGGAGGTCCACGGTCATGGAGTTGTCGAGCATCAGAGGCATCTTGTGGGCGGTCATGAACACAGCAGGCCGGAGGCGTGCCGGGTCGACGGAGATGAGGAGAATGGCGATGAAAACGACATGGGCAGAGAGAACAGTGCCAAGTCAGTCGGGACCTGCGTCCCTCAACAAGCAGAAGTCGAGGATTGCTCGGGCTTTGGCGAAGTTTGGCGAGTCTACGGGCCAGAAACGGCAGCCTGCACCGTGTCGGCGCCAATAGAGACTTACAGTGCTTGAATGTGCTTGCATTGCTTAACAATAGACCTCCGGCTAAACGTCGGCATAGCCGTCTTGATCCTCGCTACCCTGTACCCTCACGATGCCTCATCCGTCCTCCTCCGATCACAGCCGTTTTGGTATCCTCGGCAGTCACACGGCTGCTCAGGAATTTCAAGTTCAAGTCCAGTCTCACGCGATGGTTTCTATTCGACCATGCACGTACTACAGTCGTGCTCGGTCGAGGCAGCTGCCAACAGAGCTTTGAGCTTCGCCAGCATGCCAGCCTACCTACCTGGGGAGTAAGCATGCGAGAAAAGGGAACAGGAACGTCTGGTTATGCCACCGAGAGGTTCTCATGCTACCTCCGCCATTGCTGGCGTCCCTGCCGAACGATTGACTAATAGCCGCAACCCCGCACGATGCACAACCCATCGCAGGCGACACAGTCAGACTTCCAAGTCTTGACATTGACAAACCATGAGGTGGTTTCTGGGCCCTGCGAGAGCGTCACTACGCTGCCGTAAGAATTCCCTATCAGGACGATATATCGGGACGCAGTCACAGCCAACGGGGTACCGCCAACGGGCCGCCCATGTTGTGTTTGGCATAGTGCTCGGCGGCGCCGTGACTGCATCTGCCGTCGGACTCGGCCATTCACAGACGGCAACGGCAGGGGAAGACTCGAGATGGAGGCCGACTGAGCGAAGCTGTGCTCCTGCCAAGTCGAGGTATGCCGACAAAAGGACCATGCTCGAGGTGAGTCCCCGGTGGCTGGCAGACTCCCTCACGTGTGCTCAATTTTGCGTACAGGCCGTCGACCAGATCCGCGACCTTGTTGGCGACGAGGCTGTCAGCGTCGATGCATCGGACCTGGAAGAGCACGGCTACTCGGACTGGTCCACGTCCAACACGGACGTGAGGCCCGTCGCCATTGTCCGGCCGGCATCCACTGAGCATGTGTCGGCCATAGCTGCGATATGCACCAGGCTCAAGGTCCCCATGGTGCCATACGGGGCGGGCTCCAGCGTCGAGGGAAACTTCAGCTCCCCCTTCTCAGGCATCTGCATAGACCTGTCCGCCATGGACAAGATAATCGCCATCCACCCGGAAGACATGGACGTCGTGGTGCAGCCCGGCGTCAACTGGATCAGACTCAATGACGACATTAAAGACTTGGGTCTGTTCCTGCCCCTCGACCCGAGCCCAACGGCCTTGATCGGGGGCATGGTTGCCACCAACTGCAGCGGCACGAATGCCACGAGATATGGCACCATGAAAGACTACGTCGTCAATCTGACCGTCGTCTTGGCCGACGGCTCCGTCATCAAGACGAGGAACCGGCCCCGCAAAACGTCGGCTGGATACAACCTGAATGGGCTCTTTGCCGGCTCCGAGGGGACTTTGGGCATCATCACAGAAATTACACTCAAGCTGGCCACGGTGCCGACAAACGTCAGCGTGGCGACTGCGACGTTCCCGACCATCCGGGAGGCAGCAGATGCCGCCTCGGCCCTTATTCGAAAGGGGGTCCCCGTGGCCGCCCTCGAGCTCATGGACCATGTGCAGATGAAAATTGTCAATCGCAACGGGGGTGCCGGGGGTAGGACGTGGCAAGAGCTCCCGACCTTGTTCATCAAGTAGGCCCTGGTGATACGCCCAGGAAGAACCTACAGCTGACCTGTGCCCAGATTTGCAGGCACCAAAAACGCCATCGCGGACAATATCCTGTCTACCCGGCAGGTGGCGGAGGCTTACCACTGCGCATCCTTTGAGTCTGCCGATACCACCGAGCAGATGGACGCCCTCTGGTCAGCGAGAAAGCAGGCCCTATGGGCGTCTCTCGCGATCCGGCCCGAAGGCACTCGAATCTGGTCGACTGACGTTGCCGTACCGCTGTCCCGGATGGGTGAATTGATCGGTTGGTTGCGCTCCCGAAGGCACCTTGGGTGAAGCTGATATCCTGGGCCAGAAATATCCCAGCAAAGGGCGGCGAGACTTGGCCTGTTTACCAGCATCTTGGGCCACGTTGGCGACGGAAACTTTCACCAGATGATCATGTACGACCCCCGCGTCGCAGAGGAACAGAGACGCGTCGAGGACTGTGTCGCTGCCATGGTGGAGAGGGCACTTGAAATGGAGGGGACGGTCTCGGTGAGTCTGGCTCGTCGACGTGCCCCGACCAGAGTCACTACTAAGCCGAGAGCGTCGAAAGGGCGAACACGGCATCGGCATGGGAAAGAAGGTCAGTGTTGTGTCGCTCACGGTTCCAAGGGGGACTAACATTGGTATCGTAGCATTGCCTGGCAAAGGAGCTGGACCCGTCGACACTCGGGACGATGAAAGCCTTGAAAAGCGCCCTTGATCCATAGTGAGGAACCAGCTCTTGCGAATCTCCCTTTCCAGACTACTTTTCCTGGACGTATCGGACGAAGCTGACTCAATCCAGCTGGCTCTTGAACCCGGGCAAGGTTTTTGACGAATAGGGCAAGTGCAGCGTGTAGCAAACGAGTTGTTCAAGGCCAGCTCCAAAGAGTCCTTCGTTTAGGCACGGGTCAAGGTGTTGTGGCCCCTCGTTTCGCGAGAGGCGGAGTCTAGTCTGCACTGTAGAGACATATCCCCATCTACTGTACGACGGAGTAGTGGCTTCTTACACACCCTACGGACAACGCATATCCCAGCTCCTCTCGCGCTCGGCCGGCGTTGAGAGGCGACGGCGCCAATGGCATCCAACCAACACACATCACTACGTAGATGCATGCACCTACCGTGTGCAACTGTCTGTTGTTGCTGGTCGATGTGTTCAAGAAGGGCACCACAGACGCCCCAGCGTTTTGGCCAGGCTTCGGGATGCCACGCCTTTCGAGAGGACGTGCACTGGAACGTGTCTGTGGGCAGAGGTGGGCGCGGCACTGTGGGGGACGGCGTGTTCCAGAACGGGTCGTGAGGCTATCCGGGGCACAGCTGGTGCTCTGAAGCTGGCTGGAGCTGACCTGTGGAACCGCCCAAGAGCTTGCGGCCATTACCCTCGGGCTGGTGACTTGATAAAGGCATATCGGGTCGAGAAGCGGGACACGGGTGGCAGAGACGCCCAGGCCGCTGGGGTTCAAACAGCCAGTGGTGGGAGGCGAAACCGCAGCAGCGTCCAAAGCAGTGGCCACTGTGGACCGTCCGTGCTTTTTCAGTCTTGGACTTTGCTGGTTGGTAATGTCGCTCGTCGGCAGAGCAGCATCCGAGGCTGGCAGTCCCCCCGTCCTAGAGCCATGGTTTCCGGGACTTTGCGAGCAATGCTTTTCCTGTAGATGTCTCTCTCCCGTGCGCCGGTTTTTTTTAGATGCTTGATTCTTGGATAGGCTGTGCTGTGGAGGGCCGCACGTGACTTGAACCAAGCCAACCTTGGCTCCGGCGTCGCCTTCCACGACAAATCCAGGAGACCGGCTGATTTGATAGACGTTGAAACGCAGATACACCGGGACCCTCGAGCCATGATGCGCCAACCAACCCTTTACAGCTCGAGCGAGCGAGGTCCCGCTGGTCCTTGATTGGCACTGCAGCCATCGACCCAGGCCACGATACGCGTCGACGCTGGGCCAATACACGTCGGCTTGTCTTCAAGCAGGTTCATCCGCCAAGATCGCCTTCCACTTGGCTGACGGCATGAAGGCAAAGGCGACGCACACACGAAGACGTCACTTCCCTTCCACAACCCCGAAGATGCCGCTGTGAAAGACACTGGTCCACAATATAAGCTCAAGCAATGGCTTGGGCCCGCAACCTTGTTCCAAGCCATCTCGACACCGTCAGGACGGAACAACACAACTCCAGGACGTGGATGGCATGGCCCACTGCAAAGGGCCATGTCTCGGTCTTCTAGAAGCCCTCCGGAGGCCTCACTTCTGCGTCTCTCAGTACATTGAGCCCCAGTGCATGCAGCGCGAGAGATAGCTCCGGAACACGCCAAGAGAGGCTACCAGGAGTTAGGCAAGGTAAAGTCAGCCAGTGCCTGAGCCCATCCAAGCCAAGTCCTGTGAAGCCGTATCCAGCTTTGTTCACAGGGATGCTTGTCTATCTCCACTGTGGTTGTCTGGCAGATATTATTCGGGGATATCTACTGCAAGCCTGGAGCAAGCTTTGGCGTCGGAACTTGGGACCTTTGATGCGGCGACCGTCAGTGTATGATCAGTTCGGGATGAGCTACGCTCTCATAAAATGCAACGGCGAGACGGATATTTGCGCCCAAGGCTGCCCGACTCTTGGATATCCCTATTGTCAGACCAGACTGCCGGTGCGTCCGCGAATGGACTTGATATGGTCAAATCAACAATTTGGTCACCAGTATCGCCACGTCAAGCAACAACACTCTCACGACAGCCTCCTTGCGACGAATGTGCTTAGAGTTTTGGTGAGAAAGCGACGGCGAAGCAGCTAGCTGGCGGCAATGACATGGCCGTCGGCTAATGCTGGGGCTATGTGGCGGCAATGACATGGCCGTCGGCTAATGCTGGGGCTATGGAGTGGACCAATAGGCATGGGAGCGCAGGAGCGCCTATATCGCTGTAGTGTCTGTATATATATGATGCGCGCCCCTGGGCTTGTTGCCGAAAGACACGGGCAAGAGCTTCAAAACTCTGCTCGGTGGATCCGGCGGCGCCGATGTGCAGAGGGGCCCCGCCGGCTTTTGGGGCTTGGCGTATGGAGTATTCAAGGAACAAAGCATTGTTCAAGCTCATTGTTCCGTCATGCTCAGTTGGAAGTTTTGCATGCACTCTTCCGCGCCTCTCACCGCACTGCGACGGACGTGGCAGAGCCCATCGGGAGTCGGAGGCACCAGACCCACCGCCGGCATGTCCAAGACGAGCTGAAATGCGACGCCGGGGAGGGACGTCTCTGCCGTCTCCCGCATCGGCCAAGCCTTTGTGCAAGGCAAGGATCCTCGCCGTGCCTGACGCGACGCCCGCGTGGCTCCACCGGCAGGCTTGGAGCGTCACGAAAGGCGATGACTTCTGCCACGCCGAGCACGATGAGCGGGAGATGTTTGGGTTCGTGGATGGACGAGGACCAAGGCTCGACTTTGCAGTGGGATGAGGTTCGCGTCGTAGGGGGGCGATGCTGGAGGACGAGGACGATTGAGTCGATGGGAGCGGAATGATTACCAAGGCATCTCCCATGCATGTAGTATTCCGAGATGGCGACACGTCGTCGCTTCGTTTCGCGCCCGAGAGCAACGTGGACAAAGATGGATAATAAGAAGCGGTCGAGGCCGTTTGACGCGTCATTGACGGCCGACCAATTGCTGCCCCAGACGCACCGCCGAAGGGTCGAGGGTTGAGCTGGCTGCGGCTGATCCGCCGAAGTCGGTCCCGCCTTGTGCATGTAGGTACCGACGGCGCACTGCCAGTGCATGCACGTGCATGCACGTACCGTACATGCATTTCCTCGGTATGTACGTGTGCGGATACGAAGGAGGATGCCGTCCGCGGAGGAGCAGACAGAGAGAGGTTACATTGGGTTGGGTGGGATTGGGTTTTCTTTCACCGCGAATCCCAAGTCGCGAAAAGATAAATACTGTACCCGTCCAGTCGGAAACGGGAGCAGGAGAGAGCCAATGCTCGTGGTGACTGCCGACTCGTCTGCTCGATTCAGGCACCAGCAGCACACGAGCAGGACCTGCAGCTTCCAGGGAGGTACAGCAGGTACTCCGTACAAGTACCTACCCAGTAGTCGCCACTGCAGCCTCCAAAGGGGCTCGCTTCCCCGCGCTCGCCCACTGCTTGGGGTCAGTCGTCGGCCGCTAACAAGAAAAGCTTGCCATCCATCCTCACCTCGAGCGCCCCCCGGACGCCACGCCACCACCGGTTCATGTTTTCTGCACCCGCTGCCCCCAACACGAACGCCATGGCGGCCGGTGGCATCAAAGCGGCAGGGACCCGCACCGCCAGCGCTAGCAGCGCCATCATCGTGGCCGACGGGAGCAGGCCTAGGAGCAGCAGGCCCAGGAGCAGCCGCAGCAGTAGCAGCAACAGCCATCGCCGTCGCAGTCACCATGGCCCTTGTCGTCGTCGTCGTCGTCGCTGCCGCCCACTGCCAGGCGACCTCGGTCGTCCCTCGCGGCGTCTGCGAAACCTGCTCGCCAGTGACAACGAGGACGACAATGCCCACGACGACAGCTCCGGCAGCCGCTACCAGGCCCGGCTCCGCCTGCTCCGTTACCGCCTGCGGCCAGATCAGCGTTCCTCGACGTCACCCGATGATCCCCCGACATGTCGCACCAAGAGCAACGCCCCCAAGCCTTCACCGGTTCGCGCGCCGTCCATGGCGATGACGACGGCTGATTTCGAGGCCCTTCCGCCCACCGTTCAACGAAAGGTATGTGTTCCGTCACTCTTCTCATCTCGATGACTGCGAAGAGTGAGATGGCGCAGGGCACGATAAATAAACAAAAGGGAAGGTGAAAAAAGGAATGTCACATCACACGGCTGGATTCCGGAAGACGTTGCAAGACACGAGCATCAGGGATGCTGACCCACCCCTCCGTTGAGGCCGAGAAGGCCCCAAAAGAAAGCCACGAGCAACTATCACGCACGGGGTGCAGCCGCGGATCTTGCCTCATTGCTGGCTGGTGCTTAGCGCGAACATTTGTTGGCTTGGACGTGATTCCAGCGAATCATGGAGCGAGTGCCAGCCAGATCGCTTGCCCTCTCCCTTGTCGCTCTCTCTCTTTAATTGTTCGTCTCAACGTCTCCGTGAAGCTCGGCCTCTCCCTGCCGCCATGTGCGAGGCGAAAACACTCTCCTCCTCCACATTTGCTCGACCGGTCCCACCTGTTTGATCTCCCGCTGTCACGGCGTCGATCATGGACAGTGCCAAGAGCGAGCGAGGCTAGGGGCGTCTCACCAAAGCAAGAAAAGGGCTTGCTTTTGGCTCTGCACAAGTCCAGAGAGCACAGACGGGAGCGAGCGAAACCGTGGTCTCGCATTTCTTGTCAAGTCCAAGGGCCCGTCCGTGGCAGCATTCCTGCTGCCTCTGCTGCTGCCACGGCGGGTCTCGGCGGCGACGCGGCTCATGCACCCATCCATCTCTGTCGAGAGGGGAGGGGAGGGGATGCCCGAGGGGGCGCGCCTTGTCACCTTGAGACATGGCCATTCCCTCATTACATCACACAACCCTGCGCCAGTGCATATGTCAAGGTACGTGTACATGCAGCACCCATGTACGGATACCTTTCCTGGGGGTCCTCCGGGGGCTCCTCCCGGGGGGCTCTTCTCCTGGGGGACATCACGCGTACAGTACCTGAATAACTCGGCCCATATTTGCTTGTTGCTCCCCTCCTCTCTCGCAATATCTCGCTGCATACCTCGCTGTCTCGTCCGCGCTGCATCCCCAGTACATAATTCTGCCCTGCTCTTGCTTTCTTTTTATCCATCCTGCTCCTCTGTCTTGCAGCTGACGCTCGATTCCATCCTCTCCTCGCCCAGTATTTCTCTACCCTCGAGCGCCTGCGCATCAACCTCAACTCCCTGTCTCCGTGCGAGACTCATACAAGACGACGACGCTTCGACCACCTGGCCACCCCCGATTTTCACATTGCTCCGTCTTCCCTCGCCGCCGCTTCGCCCAGGCCTCGCCGCCGTCACAGCCACGAGCAACTGTCCCTTGGCCGGCGCCGTCAGAGCGTCATCCTCGATGCAACTGACGAGGCATACCTGAGGATTGGCAAACGATATCCCAAAGCCCAAGCCCACGGCTGCCAGCTGCAACGCGCGACTTCTCCTCAGCCAGCAGCCACGATGCAGGCGGCCGCAGCCAACCAGCCCATCGGGGCCACCCGCCTTGACAATACTGCCGAGTCTCTCTACGAATGCTTCCGATGGCTCGAAGAGGATGACACGCTGGATCTGCGCCTCTTCCTCGACGACTACCACTTCAATCTGCGAGAAGAAGTCCTCGTCCCCAACAAACCCCAGGGCCAACGCCCCTCTTTCCGCCGTCACCTATCCATCTCCAAGCTGCCCTTTGGCGGTCGAGTGTCAGGCACCTTTAGCCGCCCAGAAACCAAAGACGACGTGGCTCCCGTGTCCCCAAATAGCCCTGTCCTCGCAACCCCGGGCCATGCCCGTAGACGGTCGCGAGCCCTGTCTCTGATATCTCCCAACAAGCAGTCCCTGCCAGACATGTCAGCAGTCATGGATCCCGCAGCCTCTCACTACCAGGATCCCGAGGCCCGGATGAAGCTTAGGGTCTACTTGGCCTCGCCTCACAAGTTTGATGAGGCAATCGAGTTTGGCTTTCCCTCCATCGATGCGGTGCAGAACCAGGAGAACATCAGCCACAGGAGATTCGGTTCTCAGGAATCTCCGAAACTACAAACCTTCCTTGAAGACGATGCGTCATCCATGTACAGCGACGCATCAGCTGCGGACCCCGAGTCGCCGAGGACGCCAGAGACGGGTGAGCACGCGCGTGGGAGCCATGACAAGGGCCCCGGGCCCAAGGTCGACTATGCGCAAGCCCCCGCGTCCTCGCGCGAGATGACGCTACGAATGACGCTGACGCGCCCCGACCTGCGCTCCCACGAAGGCCAAATGTACAACTGGCAAAAGGGCTCGGTGGACTGGCGGTCGCAAGCCCGGGACGAACCGCTTTCGCCGCTGTTGCTCGACCCCAAGGAGAGCATCGAGCGGCAGTTGGCGGCCATTGACCAGGAAGAGCTTGCCAACGATAATGGCGTCGTTAGACGCTTCTGGAACCGGGTTCGGCGCACATGAGGGACAAGGCCCCCCCCTGAGCCGCCTTGAGCGGCCGTTGACGTTGACACCACGCGCGACCCACGTGCGGGCGCAGCTACGACGGCCTGGAATGACCTTTTTTCTCTCCTTTCACAAATTTTAATCATACCCCATCTTCTGCAACTGCTTCTGCTGATACCATGATGGGCCTCTTAAGGAGGCAGCGTTGCTCGAGGGCTCGGGTCTGTCTGAGCGAGAGTATCATGTCACTGGGAGGAGTCTCGAGGAGTCGCGCGCACCCGGGCCTCTTGCATGTTTAATTCATGGGATTGGGTTGCGTCAAGGACCAGCTATTTTTACGATGCATGTCTTTTTCCTAGAGAGCCGGTGGCCGAGCAAATTGCAGGTCCGAAGGCAGGCCAATAGACGAGATTGCCAGCCAACCGCCATGGCCCTCCCCCTTTCGGTGATGATGGTGACGACGATGCATGGCTGGCGGAACTGGCTGCCTCGTGTCGCCGTTTGATCCACGTGTTCCCGAAGCCACGCCGTGCCTTTCCGCCACGTTGGTGGCGACGAGTTAGTCGACTGTCTGTTGGCAGAGACAGTTCCTGTTACGTTTCTGTCCTTTCTTTTCTTTTGACCCCCCTCGGTGGATTTCCTTTTTCCCGCAGCTCTGTCCTGCCCTCTTACTCTGCCCTCTCCTTTCACCCTGCCCTCTCCTTTCACCCTGCCCTCCGCCCTCTGCCCTCTGCCCGCAGTCCGAACACCCTCCCTCGCCCCGCTAATGCCTCCGTCGCCTTTACCTCGATTCTCCATCTCCCCCCCCCTCCCCCCCCCGCGTAGTCCACCGCCCCCTCCACCCATCCTCGTGCACTCTGCTTGCCCCCATTTTGCAAAATCCATGTATGCGAAAAGGGGAGTCAGCCGTCGTCTTTCCACACGGCGGCGGGAGGCGGCGGCGGGTGGAGTTGATGGGCGACGACGCATGACGGCGCAGGGACGTGGCCAGATTAGTCGAATGAGTCGCGCCGCGGGCGCGAAGGATAGGGGACGCTTGCCCCTGGTGTGGTTTTTGCGCTGTACGCTCTGTATGGAGGTGGGTGTTCAATCGCCTATACCCGTATTGCTACTAATAATATTATATCCGTGTTCCCATTATGCCGCATACATGGACGTGGAAATACGTACCCCATCTCCGTCGTGCGAAACGCCATGCATGTCCCATTCCTTATTCACCAGGCCAGCAAAAGGCCGGCTTCCATATCCAACTGCATAGAAGCAATGGAGCACCTACGCCCAGGCATATTACGGCAGTATCTAGGTCATCCCGCACGTGAGTGGATAAAGAGTCACCGCCGTCCTCGGGTCCCTTGATTCTAAGAAATTAAAAAAATCCCGGCACCGTGGGCTGATTTGGGCTCGGGCAGGGCATGGATGATGGCACGGTCGTGTCGGTACGGTTGGACACCTTGCACCTGTCCAATATATTCGCATACATTCGTAGGCTCCGGGGCACGAGGTTGTTTCTCGCCTGACTCGCGGCGGCTGTCATGCCACCTTGCGATACGAGGCCGCTCGTTTACCCAGGGGAGGGTAAATGGGGCTCTGCATTGCGCTGGGCATTGAGCATGGAGAAGAGTGTCCGATAATTGCTCCCCAGAACCTTCGGGAGTCAGTCCCATCCGTACGGGTGACTCGCAGCCCGGACAGGCCATGGGCGAGGCACGATGCATCCTGTCGGCTTGGGCAGCTGAGCTCCCATAATGCCATTTACCTAGCCAGCAATGTCTATACGCATAAACTCATGGAATGCCGCCGTTCTCAGCTCGTCCCGTACCCCTATCCTACAGCATGACTTGCTCTTTCCCCTGCCTCGTCACCTCGAAGCGGCTGCAGTGGCCTCCTCGAGCCTCTTCTTTTCCCTGCATTTCACAGAATCATGGTTGAAAGTGAGCCGTCCGCCTGTCCCGCTCTCGCAGCCGGCACGCGATATCCAAGAGAAAAGAAAGAGGAAAAAGAGTGACGCGCAGCAGAGATTGGGAAAACGCCCGCTCCAAAGACACAGCGGCCCCCATTTCAAACCTACAGTCTGGACCTGCATCCATCACACCTCCTCGTCGCTGTCGTCGCCCAGTAGTTCGCCCTCGTCATCCACCATGGCGTAGTCGCTGCGGCCACGGGCAAAGCTGTCGCGCGTGGTGAACCTCCGGTTGCCGCCCGAGAGCCAGCCGCCGTCGCGGTCGCCTCGCACCCGGTCGTACGTGCCCGTCACGGAGCGCCACAGCCCCGAGACGATGAGCGGGAGCGCCGCCACCAGCGCCGCCACCGCCGACACGGCCATGACCGGGTATTTGATCCAGGGCCGGTCGCTGTCAAACGTCGACGAGTGTTCCCCCAGGCGAATCTGGCCCAGCTTGCCGTCCCAGTTGCGGTACACGTACCAGCCGGCCGCGGCGGCCGCGGCAAACGGTATCACCACGGCCAGGAAGATGACCACGCCCGATGTCCGGTGCTTCTTCTCAAACTCTTCCTCGTGCCCTTCGCAAGCGTGTTCCGTCGACGTCTTGTCCAGCTCGTTGCCTCCTTGGCAAGTCGACAAGGGCACCTTGCGATATCCTGTCGGCTCGAACCAAGACGTCGCATTGAGGTTCTTGGCGCACCATTCTTTGCCCGACAGCGGGTCGAGACCGGCAACCAGCGTGCATTGCCCGTGGTTGTCGAGCTCGTAGTTGAACGCACTGCAGCTTCGTCAGCGTTGCAAACACACACAGCACACCCCACTTGTCCGTCACTTACCACTCGTAGTCTCGCCGGCTGCACGCGCAGTTGGTATGGTCATAGAGCCGCTGCAGACTCTGCTCGTTGTAGCACATGCGGTCTGTCTTCTTGCGCAGGTACCTGGACACGTGACCAAAGAGGCAATCGTCATTCTGGAGCGGATGCTTGGGTGACCAAAGGTAATAGTCCGACTCGGAGTCTGAGTCCTTCTTCAACTCGCACGCCTTGTTCGTCAGCCCGGCGAAGTCGAGATTGACCGAGAATATCTTGTTTTCGGCCGACTTGCACCACAGCAAAAAGTTCCGCGACGTGCCCGACTTGAGAGTCGTAATGTCGAGAACCGTCACGTCGCTCTCCGAGAATGGGTGGTCCTTCCACGTCTGGCCCTCGTCGAGCGAGTACGAGACAGCCTTGGCCTTGACAGGATTGGCTCGCGTAGCCCTCTGCACCAACACAATGATAGACCCCTGGTCGCCGTACTGCCATGACCAGACGCCCTTCTTGACGTTCTTCCAAGTCAGGCCTCCGTCGGTTGACAAAAACGTGTCGGCGTCCTTCATGTCGCCCAGGCTGGAGCCCACGTTTCCGATGCCAAACAAGAGCCCAATGGCCGTGTCCGCTGCAAATGTTCGTCGCCTGTCGTCCCGCTCAGTGAAGTGGTGCAGGTGGAGCGCGCACGAGGCGTCTCCCTTGGAGCTGCTGCACGGGTACGCGTTGCCATCTACGTCCTTGGGCGGAGGGGCCATGAAACCCCATTCCGAGCCGTCGTTGTGGGAGATCTTGGTCTGCAGAATCTTCTTCTTCTCGCTCTTGTCCGTGTTGGTCACCACGTTGATCAGTGTTACGCCTTCCAAGCCCGCCACCTTTTCAAAGTCGACGTACGTCTCCTCGTTGCAATTGACGTTGGTTGCGCTGAGGACGTAGCTTGTGCCGTTTGAGTTGCTCTTGATGATTGACCCGTACTGCCGGTCGACTCCTGCCTCGGTCCTCACAAACAGGTTGATGGCATGGGTCGAGCTGTCGAGCAGCGTATACTGGTTTTCGTGACCTTCGCGGAAGTTATGGGGATAATGCGCCATGTCGTAACGCTTACCGTCCAGGCTGGCCAGCGCGAGGAGATGGTCGCTCTTCTCATCCTTTGCCGCCAAGACAATGAACTCGCTCATCGTCGCAAAGTTGATGACGTCGCCCTGGTGCATGTCCTTGTCCTCGAAGAAAAAATCGTTACTTGAGACCACCGTCATCGGTCCAGTCGTCTTCTCCTCCTTCCTGACGAGGCAGACAATCTGCTTCAACTCGCGGAAGTTATACGCCGAGTTTCCTGTAAACTCACACTTCTCAGCGTAGCGCTGAATGGTCCTCCAGTTGTCGCCGCGGTCGGTGGACAGGGAGGCTTCCTTGTGGCACGATTTGCTGCTTCCGACCTTCTCACACTTGTCGCCCAGCCAGATCAACCAGTCCTTCTTGTCTGGGTGAAAGCTGAGATGGGCCTCGCCTGGCAAGGGCTTCGTGGGCGCTGCAAACTTGTGGAAAGATCGGCCTCGGTCCATGGTGTAGATGACCTTTTCGTGCTTGGTCGTGAAAAAGACAACGTCTTTAAAGTAGAGATGGGGATGGATTCCATCAACGGTTTCCCCCTCGAGGATGCGATCCCATTGTTTGCCGTGGTCATGGGAAATCCACAGCTTGTTTTCCACCTTCATGCGTCCGCTCGCCTCGAACTCGGCCGGCCGCACAATGACGGTTTCGTCCGTCGAGGCGCTTGCGTCGCCCCTTTCAAGGTAGATCTTCTCAAAATCCTTGAGTCCCGAGTCGAAGACGAACTGTTTGCTGGTGACCTTGTCATTGGTCGGAGGGAGCGGAGCAGAGATGCCATCGGAGCAGTTCCTGTCCACCTTGTCGTCCTTTTGCCCGCCGCCGATCCGCTTACACGTGTCTCCAGGAATGAGCCTCCACCCGCTTGAGCCCTTGAATGAGCCGTGGGGGTCATCCTTGCAGGCGTCATCCGGCACCGGGATGGGGCCGGCCTTTTTGCACTTGGTCTTGTCCTCAGGGTCCCTTTGGAAGTTGTAGTCGCACTCAAAGTCGGCGTCGGAGCACTCGCAATCCTCCATCTGGGGAACCGGGTCCTTGAACTCGCTTTTGACGAAGCAGTCGGCCGACTTCTTGCGGCGACGGTAGGTCTGCTTGTGGCCCATGATGCAAGTCGGGTTTCCGTCCTTGTCCACGCGGGCATGCCAGTCCTCCATGTCATCGTCTCCGCACTTGCGCTCGTTGAGCCCTTCAAAGTTGATGGCGACCATATGGTATGTGTGCTCCCGTTCTCCCACAAGAATGAACTTGAGGCTGGTGGAGTCTTGCGTCGTCGTCAAGAAGTCGGGCTTGATGCTCAGGTCATTGGGCAAGGGAACCTGCTTCCAGTTCTGGCCGTGGTCCAATGAGTACGACAACTCCTTGACGTCCTCCTTCTTGGAGTCCTTGATGGCGACGAGAACGGATCCCGAGTCGCCGAACTCAAACTTGTGCGGGCCGTCGAGAGCCTTTGTCCAAGTCAACCCGGCATCGTCAGAGACGTACAGGTTGGCGTCGGTGAACTTTGTGAGATGCTTGCCCACGTTTCCGTTGCCCATGACGAGTCCAGGTGCCGGGCTCGAAAAGACGCGGCCAACGTTGTCCAGTTCAGTAACAGAGTGGAGGTGCAGCCTCTCTTGGCCAGCCTTGAGCTCTTGGAATGTCCTGCCGTCGTCGAAGGTGATCTTGGTCACGATGGTCTTGTCGGCGCCCTTCTTGTCGACGTCGTTGCCATTCTCGACAATGTTGATGAGAAAGATGCCCTGGATGCCGGAGATCTTTTCAAAGTCGACATGGCCCTTGACGTTACGGTTGGTGTAGGGGATGTTTTCGGTAAAGTAGGTGCCATTTGAGTTGCTCGTAAAGAGGACGCCCATCGGGGTCGAGGGCCGAGACGTCATGACGTCGATCTGAATGCTGTAATTAGTGCCCTCGAGAACCGTGTAGGCCTCCTGGTTGATCTGGTGGGAATGATCGTGGCTGTCGTCACTGGGGAACATGGCGCGGTGCCATTTGATGGTGTCATCGGTGACGTATAGAGCCATCTCGTCGCTGCGCAGGGAGGCTGTGGCGACGACGAGGAATTTCTTGACAATGGCCAAGCTCATGACGCCGGAGACGCCCTTGGCGCCGTTGACGTTGGGCTCGAACTCCTGGATGTCCTTGCCGGCCACGGCGTAGAAGGCATCGGAGACGAGCAGCCTCTGGTCCTGGCGGAAGAAGGAGAAGGGGTCCTTGACGATACACAGGGTGCGCGTCTTGTCGAGCTCGGCGTCGCCGGTTGTAAACTCCTTGGACGACCTTGCCCACCAGCAGCCGACGGTGAAGGAGCGGAGCAGCTTGACGGTCTTGAAGCCGTCGAGGGTGTAGAGGGCCTGCTCGTCGCAGAAGATGCCCTGGCAGTCCATGGCGTTGAATATGATTCGGTTCGGGTCGTCGGCGTGGAAGATGAGGATCTCGGGCTGAAACTTGCTAGGGAGGGACTTTGTGGTGAACTTTGTCCAGCTGTCGCCTCGATCGTCAGTCTTGTAGTGGGTGCCGCTCGGGGTCATGACAAAGGCAGCCTTGGTGTCGACGGCGTGCATGACGAGGAAGAAGGACTGGCCCTCGGGGATGGAGTCGATGCGGGACCAACTGACGCCGGCGTCGCGGGAGCGGTAGACGTTGTGCTCCTGGATGTCGTGGAAGATGACGACGTCGCTGTCCTCGAAGTAGTTGAGAAAGAGCGGCGGGTGGTTGAACTTGTTGACGGACATGTCGGGCGCATCCTTTGCGAGGGCCAGCGTCCACAGGAGGGACGCGAGCACGAGGATGCGCCATGCTGCCACCGCTGCCTTGGCTGCAGGCCTCATGGTTGGCGAGGTGCGATCTGTACAGCGATCATGAAGAGGCGCGAGGGGCGGGAGGAGAAGAGAAGGGAGGGCAGTCGCCAGGCTCGGCAGAAGATGGGGGGAGAGAGAGATGGCGGGCCAGCCCGGGATGGTCGGTGATGAGGATTTCGGAGGAAGAGGTCGACGTGGACGTCCGAGACGAGACGTTGGATGATTTGAGACGCCGCAAGCTAGACGGGACCGAGGGGCCAAGTTTGTTGCTAACTGCCGAGCTGGGGGCCCGGGTGGAGGCCAAAATAGCGCGGTACCGGGGAGCGAGGTACCCTGTGGCAATGGGGAGCTACAGTGCAAAGGACGCGCGAGTCGGCACGCAGTTACGTCAGCCGCTAGTTAGTTGTTTGCAGCAGGTGAGACTTTACAGTGGGGGGCTGTAGCCCGTCAGAGCCCCTCCACGATATCACAGCGCTGTCTGAGCAGCGGCAAGGAAAGCGCCAGTGATTCCAATGACTGGATTGGTGTTTCGAGGGAAGAGCATATGCATCAAGAAGCAACAGGGCTAGGGCATGTACAAGTCACAGTCCCACTCGTGCCGGCGGGCAGGCGATATACAACATTGGCCATGCAAGGCACGCGCCGACAAGGCATATATGGACATATAGTATCCGGGCTATATTCCCCTGGTATCCACTGCGCCGGTCAGTCTAAGTGTGATTGTGGTGCCTTGGTAATTAGGTAATGTGCTACTCGGATCCGCAAGGAAGATGGTGGCTTTGAACCGCCCTCGTGGAAAGAAACGATAATTAGGAGTCGACCAAGACGGGTCGAAACGGGTTTCTACTCTTTTCAGCACGGTGACAGTGGAGTGAAGAAGAAGAAGAAGAAGGAAAAGATGGACGTACAACTGAAAATTAGGTTTATAACACGGAGACTCGGACGGACTCTCTCAATCGATGGCACGTGGAACTGCACACCGATGCCGCACATGACTAATCACCTGGGTACGGAGAAATGCACAGAGGCCCCTTGCCCAAATTCACAGGCACAAAAGGCGCGCATCGAGATACGAAACGCGGTGGATCCCCGGTCCACCGTCTCAGCTAGATGGTTGGCTGGTGGAAAATATCCACGGAGGCCCTGCAAGGCCCGGGTTTGAGGCGACTCGGACCCGCATGAGCTGGTAGGTATCCAAGCTGCAACCTTGGCTTGCCCGCCCACCAATGCACGCGCGTATTTCCGTCCATTTGCTTTCACAAATTGCCAGCTGCTGGTTTCCTTTCAGCGCAGACTTGCGTAATTGACCAATAACCCCAAGCAGGAGAGAGCTTGTCTCAGACTTGAAGAGCTATAAAGGCTCCGTACCTTGCCTTAGGCGTTGCCCTACTTAACTAGGTACACAAGTAGGCGGGCATCTCTGGAAAAAGGGGACCTGAGCTGTCCCTGTCAGTTCGGATAGGTGTTTTGGCACTGTACAGTACAGTACGGATACTTGGCTTCCCGGCTAGCATAACAATGGACCCGGGTGTCGCCTACTTAAGTACCTAGGTAGGTAGGTAGTTGGCTTCTGAGGACCTTGGGCACTGTGTATTTCCGGCACCCTTGCCTTGTACTGTCCTCGGCACAGCATGATTGCTTCCATTGAGCTTCCATCCATCCATCCTTGCGCACATCGCCGTGGACTGAAGATCGGTAAAGGGTGTGGAGGGCCTCTTGTCTTGGAAGCACACAAGCGAGGGCGATGGAAGCCCTTTACAGTATGCACACATAATCCTCCGCCCGGCCCCCCGGGCGCCCAGACAGCGACGCGGCCACCGCTCACCAGGCGCTGTTTGTGCCTGGCTGCGTTGTGCTAATACTGTGTACTGTGCAGGACGTTCCAGAGGCTTCATGCCTAAACAGGCAGGCGGACGCACCAAGCGGAGTAATCAAACATACACTCCTGATTTTCAAACATACACTCCCGACCTAAGCCCCATTTGGAAGAAGACCCCGCCACCAAAATTTGGCGCGCGCTTTCCCAACGCCCTGGCTTGCCGTGACCATCGCCGCCGCCCACCCGCCCAGCCACCTGCCTTTTGGCCGCCATCTGCATTTTCGCAATCATCAACAATTGAAGCTATCACCACTTGACTCAACACAACAGCAACGCCGCCGCCGCCTACCGCAATAGTCACGTCTAGTCAATCGTCCCGATGAATTCGACCGAAAGCAATACCAACAGTAGCACCGAGGCTATCACGGAGATGTCTTTCGATACGTATGATGAGGCGCTTGAAACACTCAAAGCTACGCAAGAGCTCCTTGGCTACGTCGTAGTCGTTGCAAATAGCAAGAATACCGGCAAGCCTAGGCGCAAGGAAGCCAATATCCGCTGTGAATACAGTGGTCAGTATAGGCCCTGGGACGAGGCAGAGGGTATATACAAGACGTCATCCAAGAAGTCGGGATGTGACTTTCGCTGTTACATCCGCTTCTACCGACGTTGCAATGCATTCAAAGTCACCATCAAGCACGGCTCTCATAACCACGAACCTCTATTTGAGCCAATTGCTAACCCCATCGTCCGTCAACGAAGCCAACGCAAATTCGGCATCGAGCGTCTTCATAGCCTCGTCGAGGGGCTTAGCAAGAACGTCAATAACAAGAGCAGGGATATCGTGGATGCTATCCGACAGGAATATCCTGAGCTCCTTATTACCGATTCTGATATACACTTCATCCAGCTGCAACTTCGTGCCTTCCGTTACGGCGCCTCTACATCTACACAAGCCTTCCTCGATGTACTCAAAGATGCTAAAGCAAAGGGGAAATCAGCTACTATGCAGTTGACCGTGGCCCTAATGGGAAGGTTTGGAGGTTTTTCTGGACATACGATGACTGTATTGCTGACTGGAAGCGTAACCCCGAGCTCCTTATCATGGATAATACGTATAAGGTCAACCGCTTTAACATGCCGCTTCTACAGATCATTGGCACAACAGGGCTACACAAGAGCTTCAGTGTAGGCTTTGGCCTCACTGCCAAGGAAGACGAAGGCGCGTTCCAATGGATCCTCTCACAGTTGCGTGAGGCTGGTCGGCAGGCTGATATTCCGGACCCGGGCGTTGTGATTACCGACTTTGATACCGCCCTGAAGAACGCCCTTGACTCTATCTTCCCATCAACGCAACAACAAGTGTGCGTTTGGCATATGATGAAGAACGTGATCCTTCACATCAAGAAGAAGTGGGAAGGATCCCTCGATGGCACCGAGATTGGCGGAGATAGGCCAGAACAGGAGACTCGCCTCGCTGCAGCAGCCGCTCTCGACGACCCTATACAGGCAGATAATGCCATTGACGAGGACCGACCTATCGACCGTGCCACTGATTACCAGATTCAACATGCCTCACAACTGGCAGATCAGTGCGTTGAGCAACAAGATGATCGTGAAGATGACGATGGAAACCCAATACTACCCCGGCTCCAAGGCGGACTTTTGAGCACACAGCTGACGGTATCCGTGATGCCTGGGTTTCAGTCTTTAGGGCTCGCACGGCTGAGGAGTGCAGAGATCAGTGGGATCTACTCTGTATAGAGTTTTCGGATCAGCCAGGTAACCCTAGCCCTAACTACCCTCCTACTCTAACCTTTTACTAAATAGCTCCTCTTATAGCTCTCGTTAATTACCTCCGTACAACCTACTGGCCATGGCGTGCCCAGTTTTCCACCTACGCTATCCAACAGTACCGAAATTATAACATTACGGTAACTTCCCGTGTGGAGAGCACACATCACGAGTTGAAGTCACGATTACGCAACCGCTTCATTGACCTCCATCAGCTACAAGAGCACATCAGAGGCTCGTTACCCATCGGCAAAAGAAGCATCGCGAGAAGCTTCAATCCGAGTTTGCAAGAGCTAGAGTTGAATGGGCCAAGCAGACGATTATGAAGTCACTGCACCGAAAAATTGGCTGGCAGCCGATGAAACAGATCTTCAGGCAAGTTAGGCTAGCCTGGCTGAGCTTGCCGATAATCGAGGCATGCCTACGATTTGTACGGGTGCTTTCACGATGCAATGGGGGCTGCCCTGCCGGCATACAATCCGCGATTTGATCCAGGCTGACGCGGCCGCCCTTATACCATTGCATCTTATTGATAACCACTGGCGGGTTTACGGCGTGACTGTAAGTATCTTGCTCCAGCCATAAGTACTATACTAATTTACTAGCAGCCTGAACAACAGCAATATATCGATGCAGACCACGAAGCCGATCCTGACGTTGTCCAGCCTCGCCGGCGTGGAAACAGTAGACGCGAGGTATCCTCCACTAGAGGCATCTACGGGCCGGATCCTTAGTGCTTGGGAGCAAGAGGAGCATAGAGCCAACCCAGAGCTCGTATCACGGCCACCAGAGACGCAAAGAAGAAGAGGAAGGGCACAGGCACCACTATCATGAACAAGAGGTCGAATACACTTGCTTCCGTGAGCAGCCGGGTTGACGATCTTGCCCAGCAGATCGGTGATTTCATCAAGTCACAAGCAGCAGCAACGCCGGTGCTGTTATCACAGGTGCCCTCACTTCCACAGGTGCCGCTGGTGTCACAGGGATACCAAACGACGATGCCCTCACTTCCACAGCCGGCGCCGCCGTCACAGGGATACTATGTGATGCCACCGCCTACACCAATTGTGCCTGTATACGTACAGGCGCCGGCGCCGTCACAGTGGCAAGAACCGCCTCCTCGTCACAGGCACATCACGACGGCTTCATGTGGGCACAGCCGCCGGCACAGTCTCACGAGACGGCTACGGAGCATTTCCAGCAGCTAGGGGATCAGAGGGACACGGCACCATACAAAACTAGCAGGCAGGCCGGTCACAAATTCGTTCTTACGTGCCTCGCCCTCCGCCGCGTCGGACGGATCCTTCCTCACAGTCACAGTCACAGTCACAGAGGTAGGCAAAGACCTTCCGCCATTATATGCATATTGTATATATATCGGAAGATCGATCGGGCCGGGCTTATTGATAGCTTCAATTGAATGACTCTAAGGGATGCATCTTCCGGCGTTGGTAATAATTGCAGATAGAATCCATATATGTCAGACAATAGTGTCCCACACCTCGCACGTGACAGCGGTTGATCTTTGTGGCATCAGTCAATTGATGAGAATTATCTAAAGAACAAAGGAAAGGAAAAGAATTGGATGCACACATTCGTGCAACAATATATACCCCGATCATTGCGGCGAAGCCGCGGCGCAGCAGTGGCAGTGATCGAGCATAAGGTTTCAGGAACTGACACGGGCGTGATATGCGACAATATATCTAGGCAGGCAGCCGCGGCAGCGGCGTTGGGAAAGCGCGCGCCAAATTTTGGTGGCGGGGTCTTCTTCCAAATGGGGCTTAGGTCGGGAGTGTATGTTTGAAAATCTGGAGTGTATGTTTGATTACTCCACCAAGCGGCTCCTTCTGCGCCTCCAGGTACCACCGCGGTACTTCGTATGCACGCCTTTCCTGCAGTGCAAATCACGAGGCTCCCCCTCAAGTGCCACAGCTTGGGTAGCTATCTTATCTAATCATGTCCCTGCTTTGCGCCCTGCCTTCCTTGCCAACCCGCCCCGGAATCCCGACCCACCTCCTCCTTCATTTCGTCTTCATCCCGTCCACGCGCTCTCTCGCTCACCCCCTTCTCTCTTTTCTCTTTTTCCCCCGACTCTCGCTCCGTCTCTCGTCCAACTCGTCTCTCTACCCCCCTCCCCCCTTTTGAGGTGGTTGCTTTCTATTATTCCTTGCTCTTTTTCCCTTGATCTCGGCCACAACCCCCCCAGCCGCAACTCCCCCACGCTCTCCCCCACCGACGACGCGTCAAAACAACACTTCGTGGATCCAAACAACAGAAGGAAAAAAAAAACCAATCGCGTTCGCATTCGCAACAACGGCATAACCGCCACTCTTCGCCCTCGCCTGCGCCATGGCTGCTGTTGCGACATATGAGCAGTTCCTGGCCGCCCCCAGCTCCTCGCTGTTGGCGGACAAGGCCACGCTGCACTATGTCACCACCACGACGACCTTCTCCGGCGCCACTGACATCCTCAAGCACCTCAACTCGCTGCAGAGGCAGATCAAGAAGAAAAAGCAGAATGTCCTCGGCGTCATAGACGGCAACAACGTCATCGCTCTCGAGGTTGACACGGACCTCGAGTTCCTCACGAGCGGCGGACCCTACCTGCCAGGCCTCGACGACAACTTTTTGTCCGATCGCACGGCCTACCTCCCCATCGTACGTTTGCGCCCATCTCGCCTTGTCACAGTCGAGCAACTTCCTGTAACGTTACTGACCGACCGTCCTGCAGATGCACATTGTCGCTTTCGACGCTGATGGCAAAATCATCCAAATGCGCCAGCAATGGGACCAGGGCTCGCTTCTCAAGCAGCTCGAAATAATTGGCAAGACGGGTCGCAATTGGCCAATCAAGGACAGCAGGGAGCAACTCTCCATGATTCGCGCCTGCCTCGAATCGGCTGGTCTGGCCTCTTCTTCGGCCAACCAAAGCCACAACGACGTCGTCATTCGAACTCGTGGTCTGTCGGCCAATGCCCTCCGCGATCCTCACGCGTCGCTCGAGCTCTTCGCCCCGCGCGAGCAGATCGAGGCTGCCGAGCCGGCTTCCGTCGTATCGCCTTATGCGGGCAATCGACCCCGGCAGCGCGGCTTCACCGAGATTCTGGGCGATGAGCCCCAGGGTGAGGAAGCTCACAATGCCCTTCGTGACCGATCCGTTTCGCCTAGCAAGGTCGGCCAGGGCAAGAACTACCAACCCATGCGGATTTTTGATGGCCAAGAGCATCACGAGGAGGTTGAGGATGAAACTTCCGAGGCAAAGGGTACAAAATCGTACATCCGCCCGAATCCTCGCAAGTACGAACACTTTGATTTCGCCGACGGTTCTGACCCTCAGGACAAATCCAAGGCTGGCATGGGCCTGAAGGATCAAACCAAGTCCAAGCACAACAGCCAATGGTCGTTTGATGATTTCGTCACCCCCCAGAAGCCGAAGCCGTCCAAGACCTACCGCCATCAGGATACCCGCAGCTGGGATACCGAGGTAGGCAACGTTGACGAGGCTGGCAAAGCCGCCGGCAAAGGTCGCCGAGACGCCGAGACGCACTTTGAGCTTCAGGACGACGGCGAGAGCGTGTCCCGCCAGGAGCGGCCAGGCAAGCCTCGGGGCTCGGTGCACAACGAGGGCCTCGGACTGTACAAGAACAACATCAATCGCGATGACGCTACCCCGGGGCCCCAGCGTGCCTTGGGTAACATCACCAATCTCAAGGACCGCACCAAGGACTTTGACCCCCACTTCGCCATGACCGACGACTCCCCTTCGGCACAGCAGCAGCAGCCGCAGGCCGTCCCTGAGGGTCGCCAGAAGGCAGTCAAGATGATGGACGCCAACTGGTCCTCTTACGACCAGTCCCCCTCGTCCCAGAAGGAGAACCAGCCGCGGCCCAGTCAGGCCAAGGGTGGATCCCGGATCCACATCGCCGGCGACGGCATGGGGACCAAGAAGGGCGGCAGCCGAGACCTTTTGCCGGCCGGCGAAAACGGGGACAAGGAGGGCATCCACATCGCCGGCGACGGCATGGGAGGCAAGAAGGGCACTGACAGGAACTGGCTCTTTGGTGGCGACGAAGAAGGTGAGGCCCCCAAGGCGACCACGTCACGGAAAGGCAACGGGGCAGCGGCCGCGAAGAGCTTTTGGGCTTTTTAGACAAGGGAAACTCGGGCACACGGTTTGGATCCCGGCAAAGGACACCTCGGCAGGAGGTGTGCGGCCACTGACGACGGCACGTCTGCATGCAGCTCATGATTCATGAGAGAGCCTTTTTCTTGATATTGCCGGTGTCCCTGCTTGGACACAAAGCCAAGTGAGGCCCGACACGTTATATCGGCTATTCGATTTCTGTCTTGTTCGCCTGTTTATCTCTCTTTCTTCCGTATCTGTATTCTTCTTGTATGTACCCATTGCTGTTGCCAGAACAAGATTTGGCGGCAGTTCATCCATGCTGCTGTGTACATTGGTCCGTACCCGAGAGATTCGATTCAGCTAAGCAGTCGTGGTGCGCGAGCGACGGCGAACTCGTGTAGCAAAACCACGGTGATGCACAAGAAGGAAAGAGAGCAAGTCCCGGTGTCCTGAGCAAGCCTGACGCTTATGCATCTGACGAGGAAATGGCACGTGCGCCTGCGTGTTCCTCGTGGGCCGTCGCGGCGATGGTCAATGTACGTGCGGATACACACGCAAGGGAATTGATGATGGTCGGTGATGTGTGCAGATAGACGAGTGGTGCAATCCCATGAATTGAGCCTACACGCCGTTTGTTCTCTTCTGCATCGGCGACATGTCCTGTTTGTCCCTGAGCACCAAATCCAGGATGCCGCTCCCCTTGTCCAGTTCCCAGTTTGATCCGCCGCCCAAAAAGACACGGTCACTCCGAAACGCCTCGCCCGAGCGATAGATAGCCGGCCGCCCTACCCGTATACACGCAGCCCTTCGAGGTCAACTCGACAGAGGCGGCGACGAGAGAAACGAAGAAAAGAAAGGGATGTATGTGTACATAAAAGGGGGGAGGGCTCGCGCGGGGCTAGCAGATAAACTTGTAGAAGCGCTTCCACCGGGGCCAGGCGGCGCGCTCGCCGTGCTCCTGGGCCTTGAGGATGGGCAGGTTGAAGTCGCGGCGGCCCGTGTCGACGTCCATGTCGCGGAGGCGGATGTAGGCGGTGCGGTAGAAGAGCTTGTGCACGAGGTAGAAGAGGAAGATGATGGGGACGCCGACGCACTTGAGGAAGAAGTTTTTCACCACCTCGTTGCGGGCCATCGTCTCCCACCTGATGGGGAAGGCGCCGACCCAGAACTGGGCGACGAGGATGCACACGTTGAGCACCAGGCCAATCCAGGAGCCGAGCACGCCGACCTGCGAGACAAAGGGTATGTCGTCGAGGCTGCGGCCGCGCAGGGCCCAGGCGCGGCGGAAGCGGATGTGGCACAGGCAGATGGAGGCCCAGGTGAAGACGGTCGAGAGGCCCGAGATGGCCAACAGCCAGTCGAGCACGGGGCGCTGCGACAGGTCGGCGAGGAAGGCGAGGAGGCCGAAGGCGCCGGCCAGGCCAATGGCCACGAGGGGGCGGCCGCGGCGGTCCACGTAGCCCAGGAAGCGCGGCGCCTGGCTGAGCTTGGCCATGGCGGCGAGGGTGCGCGACGAGCCGAAGACGGCCGAGTTGCCGACGGACAAGACGGCGACGAGGATGACGGCGTTCATGATGGACGGCAGGACCTCGATGCCCGCCGCGTCAATGGCAATGACAAAGGGCGAGGCCTTTGCGTCGGCGTTGCTGTCGTAGTCCTGCAACCGCGGGTCGTCGTAGCGCACCAGCAGGCCGACGAGCGTCAGGGCGACAATGTAGAAGAGCGTTATCCTCCAAAACACCTGCTTGATGGCCGTCGGCAGCGACTTGCGCGGGTTGGCCGTCTCGGCCGCGGCCAGGCCCACGAGTTCGGTCCCGGAGAAGGCAAAGGCGGCCGTCACGAAGACGCTGCAGAGGCCCTTGAAGCCGTTGTTGAAGGCGCCGGGGTTCTGCCAGTACTCGCCCCCGATGTATCCTCGGTCGGGGGTTCCGCCGCAGTTGAGGACGATGCCGAGGAGGCTGGGGTGGGCACGCACGTGTCAGGCGGTGCTCGGGGATGAAAGGCTCTGCGCGCGGTCACTCACATGAATCCGATGACGGCAATGACCTTGACAATGGAAAAGGTGAACTCGGCCTCGCCGTATCCCTTGACTCCAAACAGGTTGATGAGCATGATTGCGCTGAGGAAAATGGCCACAAAGATGGCGCTGGGGAGCTCTTCGTTCCAGTAGCGAATCGTCATGGAGGCGGCGATGATTTCGAGCGGCAGCACCGTGAGCCACTGCAAGGCGTAGCTGTGAGCAGCCGGGTCAGCAAGGGGTCGGACAAGGGGCGCGAGCGGGCACGACCAACTTCCAGCCCATGGCGAACCCCCAGGAGGGATCGAGGAATCGAGTGGCCCACGAGGAAAAGGAGCCTGCGATGGGAAAGATGACGGACAGCTCGCCGAGGGCCTGACAGGTGCAGTACAGCATGACGCCGACAATGGTAAAGGATATGAGCAACGAGGCAGGCCCGCCGGCGCTCAACGACTTGCCCGACGCGACGAACAAGCCGGTGCCTATGGAGCCTCCTATCGCAATCATCTGCAGGTGCCTGCCCTTGAGCTTCCTGGCGAGCCCCGTGTTGACCGACTCGACGGCGGCGAGATGCAGGTCGTAGTAGTGGGCGCCGCGAGGATTGGGGGCGGTCGAGACGCTGTTGACCTGGCTGAGGTGGTCGCTGGGGAAAAAGGTCGAGTCGGCGTCGCGCTTGAAGCTGTCGATGAAGCGCTGGATGCGGGGCGTCGCGCGCCGCTCGTAGTCGGGCTCGCGCATGCTATGCGAGCTGCCGTGGGTGAAGGAGTCTTCCTTGACCTTGAGGTTGTTGAGCGTGTTGAGCTCAATGTCGCGGTGCGGCGCCATACTTGAGGGGCGGGCCGGGAGATGAGTCGGACAGGGGACCGGGGGCCGAGCTGGTGGGCACCAAGAGGCCGTCGGTCGTAGCAATCGCTATCGTCGCCAACAGCCTCGGTGAGAGGGCCGTGTCTCGGGAGTGCTCGACTGATTGCCGGAGGAGGTGGTGGACAACTTAGGTGGCTGCGCGCATGTCGCTCGACGCCGGGCCTCCTGCGATTCTTTCAAGGAACGTCAACGGGTGTCGTAGGCAATTCGAGGCGAGGGCGGAGCTGGCCGGAGGGTGCTGGTCGGTAGGTCGGTAGGTCGGTAGGTCGTCGGTCGCTGGTCGGATGGCCGGAGAGCGGGTGACGGGCAGCGGGTGACGGGCAGCGAGGCGAGGTGAGACAAGGGCGACGCGAGCCGAGGCGGATAAGCAGAGCCAATTTACGCGGGTGGTCGTGGGGGGCGGTGAGGCGAGTTGGGATCAAGGAGTGCTGCCAATGGACGGCGGCACAAGAGCAGTCAAGGGCCGTGGGACTGTACCACGACCAGGCTGCCGAGACGCTGGCCGCGTGTCGCAGGCGGTCGTCCGGGACTAGGTGGTGATAGGTGGTCCGCGGTTGATGGGAAGCGGTTTCAGTCTGCACACAACTGAACAATGGGGTTGAACCGTCATGGTTGCAGTTGCAGCACGCGGCGGCGCGACAAACATCCACCACCCACGTGGAGCTGGAGAAACAACCGTCGATGAACTCCAAGTAGCGCCCACCGTTGGACAAGTCCCCGCCACGCAGCCCTCGGGTGTGCCGGGTACCCAGCGGCGGATCGGCGGTACGAACACCAGAGACCTGCAGAACCCTTTTTACCCACGGTGAGCCTGCAGCGCTTCCCTACAGGGCGTCGTCAGCGGGAGGGGGAGGGCCGAGCAGGGGTCTTCCCCGCCTGTCGAGCGCGCAGGGCGAGGAGCCACAGGCCCGATGGGAGGGCCCTGTGGGACCTGAAGCCCCCCGTCCTTGTTTCGCTGCAGCGAGAGAGACGGGAGGGCCGAACGGACGAGCCCGTGCGCACCATCATCATCCGCCACGAACATCGATCCGGTTCCTCTCGATCCCAATCCGAAACTCCACAAAGTCTCCTGCCCCCACGTCGTTGGCGTCTTTGGTCTCGCCGCAGGGCTGCCCCGGCCCAAGAATAGGGTTCATCTCTTGTGGTCCGTGGTCAGGAGAAGTCAAGAGATCCCTGCAATGACGGTGACGACGGTGACGAGGATGCGAATTCCCTTGCTTGAATGCCCTGTGAGCAGCTCATACAGAGTACACGGGACGAGAAAAGACGTCGCAACGAGACACGCTTTGACACGCTCTCTACACCCATCCGGTAGTATTCAGGATATCCATCGGTAGACGACGGCACATACTTGGCACAATGACAAATCAACGTACAAACAGACGGGCATGCTCTTTTCCTCACGCAGCCCTACGACTCCTCGCTTGCCTTTCTTTGGGCCCCCCCCACAATCTTGCCGTTCGCGTCCCGCGGCTTGCGCGTCCAGCCCGTCGAAAACGCCGCGCCCATGTCGAACCGCGGAAACGGGTGCGCCTCCGTGTTGAGCACAATCTTGTCCAGAGGCAACACGTCGTCCGGCGAGAAGAGCAGGTACATGTACTTGAGCGTTTCGGCCTGTGGCGCCCCAAAAGTCAGCATCGTGCTCCCGATCAAGAAAAGCAGCATCAAAGTCGTCGACTTACCAGCCAGAAGCTCTCCATGTTGTCCTTGACGACGGGCGGTATCACGTTGGCGTTGTGCAGGCTCGTGAACCCGCCCCGGTCCTCCACGGCCGTGTGGTTCATAAACGACCTGAACATCTCCCATCCCCATTCCCGGTACTTGACGTCGCCCGTGATCCGCCACATGTAAAAGAGGCTCTCCACCGTCTCGGGCCGCTGCAGGTTATGCACGTCATTGGACTTGACGCTGAAGTCGCGCCGCCACTCGCCCTTGGGATCCGCGTCAAAGTCGGCCGGCGCCGAGTGGGCAGCCGATTCCGGTAGAGGCGGCGTCGGGATCTGAAAGTGCGTAATCTCCGCCGCGAGTCCGGTGGCCATGTATTTGTACATGCCCCAGCACGTCTGCATCAGCTCCCGCGCGAGCCTCATGTCGTCCTCGCTCTTCTTGGACCAGCTCGGCAGCTTCCGCGCCTCGACCTCGCTGAGCCCCCCCGTGGCCGCCAGAGCAATCGTCCCCGGCATAAAGCATACCAGGTGGTCCATCTTGGGAGACAATGACCCGTCCAGCCCTTCTGGGCGCTCGCCGATGATGGTGAATTTGGAGGGCTCCGTGTACGTTACCAGGTGCTTCCGGACGCCCTGCAGCGACTCGTCCCACATCTCCCCATACACTGGCTCCTTTTTGTTCGTCTGGAGATACTGCTTAATCAGATACTCGTAGTATGAGTCGCCCCGGCTGCCCAGTCGGATGTTCTGGCCACGGAACGCGCCGCTGGTTGCGTATATGTAAATGGGCACCAGCCCGTCTGTGGGATTGTTTTCGTCGATAATCTCCATGACCTTTTCGGCCTTTTCCCAAAAATGCTTCTCGCCCGTCAGCTTGGCCAGGTATTTGAACTCGAGCTGCACACTCGTGGCCTCGGCCGTCGAGGACGCTCCCATGTCGGCGTGAGACGGTATCCCGACGTACTTTCCGAGGTTGACGCTGGCATACGGAATGCCCGAAGTGGAGTCGAAGGCTGCGAGAAGGCGATCGCCAAGGTCCTTGGCCTTTTCGAGGTACAGGTCTTCTCCCGGCCTGCCCGGGTCGTCCTCTTCCAAGGGCGCCATGTTGGGGAACTCGGTGGACAGATAATGCGCCGACAGCAGGCCTCCGAGCATTCGAATCGTCGTCTCGAAAGTGCTCACGTCCTGGTCCTGATCCCACGTCAGCGTCTTGGAGAGCCACTCGCGCGCATGGTGCAGGCGCTTCGTCTGGTTCATGAGAATCATAGTGTCCAACGAGTCGATGATGATCCAACCGAGGCCCTTGGGAGCCATATGCTCGCCCGTCTTTGCGATCGGGTGGTATTCGTCGTATCCTGCAAGCCGCATCGTCAGTCAGCATTCGCACCGCAGTCGCAGGAGCAGCGAGCGTACCCCAGGCATAGCGCTCGTATGCGTCCCAGCTCAACTCAAAGGCCTCGACGACATGCTGTCGTCGTTCGTGCCAGTCGGCGCTCCCCTTGTCTTGCGACAAGCCCATCCATGACCAGGTAGTTGTCGGCCTGCGCTTCTCGTTGCGGCTGGAGAAGAAGCCCGTCAGGTATAGCAGGGTCAACGCGCCTAGCACCAGGGTGCTCAGGATGCGCTTCCGCCTCCACCACGGGCGCCGCCGCATCGACGGCGCGTACGTGTATGGCTTATCCTTGTACATGGGCAGTTCTTGCTGGTCGAAGAGGCCCGCCACGCGGCCTTGGACTTGGTTGAGGAGGCCGGCGCCAGCGCGGTTCGGGACCGCTGTCCATGCCCGGTCCTCGAGATCGCGATGCGGAGCCGCAAAGTCGGGAATGTTCTTTGGGATGGAAAAGGACATGTCAAGGGCGGTGGCGCCCGCCTGAGCTGCCGCGTCCCTGATGTTTTGCGCGGCTCGGAGAGCGGTAGCTTGAAAGGCGTTCTTCCGATGGATGTTGAACGGGTCGCGAATCATGGGGCCGGCTGGCTCATGTCGGGACGGCGCGGCCGTGGCGTTTCTCGCAGCAGCGGGCTCTCGAGACGGTCAGGGGGGCAATGCAACCGGCTTTGTTGCCGGGCACGGTCGGATGTTTGGTCGAGGGTGAATCTAGGGAGCATCGCACTTGGCTGGGGAATGACTTGAGCAATGGGGCCACCTATAAAGTTAGTATGAGGTCCAGTGTTTGGGTGGCTGGACGTCCAGTGGAGGCTAGTAGCCTTGGCGCTGCAGGACCCCTTTCGGGTGCCCTTCTAGAAGTGCTAATTGCGGAACGTTTTAGGGGGAGGGAGGTGCTAATAGAAGCCGGGCCCGCATTAGAGCCTGGAACGGCCAGCCTGAGCACAGGACGAGAACCTTTGCCGATACCGCCTCGCGCATGCATTGACGACGCGGCATCTCAAAAGGCGGTGATGTGAGTTGAAAGCTTACGACCGAACTTTATCAACTCTCGTTTCCCTTGAAAGAGAATTTGCATCGGGAAGCACAAGAAGAAGTGGAGAAATCCCACTCCGCAAGTCCAGAACATGGACACCAATCTCAAGGACTTCCCCTTCTTGGACCGCGAGGAATTCTCAGGAGCCTGCCATCACCTCGACAGGCAGTACTGCCAGGCAACTCTGGGTCCGCTGCGGAGGCGGTGGAAGCTCAGGCTCTGCACCGCCTTGGACACTGTTTTCGACGTCGACGGCGGCTACACGACATACATCCAGGTCACGCGCCCTCTCGAGCCGACCGTGGATCACGGCAATCTTTCACTTGACATGGGCAGAATCTCGATCTCTCAAGACGCCACGGTCAAGGCAGACCAGGACATGATGGATGCCGAAGAGCTCGATTCAGTATGAAGACGCCCGTTTCCACCACTCTCCTATCCGAAGTGACCTGACAATTCTCAGGCGGCAATCATCAAACATGCGCCCGGCCGTGATGAGGAGCACGTCGCCTATGAGATTCACCTCCATCCCACCTATAGGGTCCCGTGTCTGTGGTTCACCCTCCACAATCTCCCGGCGGATGAGCCCGCCTTCAGCATTGACACAGTCTTTCGCCGTTTGGTGCCCGACGAGTACAAGGATGGGCTGCGAGGTCTAGGCGGCATCGGCGGCATCTCTGCGGACGTGAGTCTGAGTTTTTCTCCCTGGCGGGCCAACGGGGCTTTGCCGCCCGAGGGTATGGACGGGCTAGACTAACAGCTCTGGCGCAGCATCATCCAGTCACGGGGGTCCCAGCCTTCTTCGTCCATCCCTGCTTGGTCGGGGACGCTCTCTCGCGCTTCGAATGCTCCCGAGAGAACTATCTCATCATCTGGCTCGGGCTTGTCGGGGGTTGCGTTGGCCTCTGGGTGCCCAAAGAAATGGTCGTACAATGAAACCAGCGGGATTCGCTCGTCTGACTCGTCGTCGGTCCGCCTCGACAGAGCAGGTCTCCATCTCATTCATCACCATCACTATCCTCTTCCATTGCCACATCCTCTTCGCTCTCGTCGTCCTCTTCGTCGCGCGTCCGCTTCTGACCGCGGCTCTCCGCTTCTCCAGCATCCTTCATGACCTGATCGGCGGAATCGGCAGGCTTTGCCGAAGTTGTCCCAGCGGGCGGGGCGTCGAAGATGCTCTTCTGCAGCTCGGTCTGCTCGACGTTGGCGGCGCCCGAGGCGATGGGGATCTTGAAGGTTCCGTCCAGCTTGGCGACGAAGTGTGACTTGGACTTGGCGTATTGGATTTTCTTTGCCGGTTAGCGCTTCTCCTATGCTCGAACCAGGCTCGGGGCGAATGGGCCTCTCACGAGAGGGCGGCCCAGGAACACCTGTCCATCCAGGTGCCTCATGGCCTGAGTCGAGGTCTGCACATCGCGGTAGACGATGTGAGCCTGTCCACGCATGGACATGGTCTTGAGGGCCACGACGTCGAGGACGTGGCCATAGGTGGAAAAGAGCATGTAGAGGCCCGTCCGGAGGTCGGCTTTCTGGATCTTGGCCGACGGCAAGTTTGTCACGTAGAGGCTTTGCAGGATCAGCTACGGGGCGCGAAAGCTGAGGAGTACTGGAGCAACTCACGTTTGGTTGGGGGGAATCGGCTGGACCTTGGCCGGCAGGGAAGCATTCGGCGCCAGGCCTCGGGGCGGTGCTCTCGTCGCCATTGTCGAGCTTGGCTCCGAGGGTAGAGACCCAAGAAATGCGCGTCGGGTCACCTTCCGGCCTGCAATGGATCCGGCCGTGGCTGTCCGTGCAAAATCGAAGGCTGTCGCGCAACCAAGGTGGCTTTTGCTCGCGTCGACATGCAAAAGCGCGAGACTGGGGGAAATTTCCAGTCGCATTTTAGTTAGCCTCGCCTCACGAACAGAGAAACATTGGGGGCGGTGGTCCGAGCTTCTGCGCGGAGGTACGTACCGGCGCGTGAATCATTCTTGTATGTACATTAGGTACCTAGGTACCTACCCAGGTACGGATACACTGTGTGGCTGACTGTACGAAGTAACCCCGCCGCCGCCTTTCATTGCGCGGCCTCGTCTCCAGCTCCCGCAATTCAACCCTCGCTCCAAACGAATCCGACCCAACTCGCCCGGTCTTCTCAAGCGGTGGTAGAGAGCTACTCCTGCCGCGTTCCCGTTCCAGCTTCGACATGGCTGCTCCCGAGGTTCACCATCTCTTCCACAGCCCCATCGCCGACCACTCCTTCTCGGCCGACCGCAACACCCTTGCCGTCGCCCGAGACACAACCGTCGAGCTGTATGCCAAGGCTGGGAATGCCTTCAAGCTCCAGGATGTGTTGAAGGGTCACGACAAGACGGTCACCAGCGTCGACATTGCCCCGAGCTCCGGTCGCATCGTGTCTTGCTCCCAAGGTTTGTCACCTGGCAGCTGGGACGAGACGAGGCTGATATCCGGTAGACCGCAATGCGCTCGTCTGGGAGCCGTCTCCCACGGGGTATAAGCCGACCTTGGTCCTTCTCCGCATCAGCCGCGCCGCCACATTTGTCCGATGGTCCCCCTCGGAAACAAAGTTCGCCGTCGGATCTGGCGACCGCGTCATTGCCATCTGCTACTTTGAAGCGGAGAATGACTGGTGGGTGTCCAAGCATCTGAAGAAGCCCATCCGCAGCACCATCACCAGTGTCGCCTGGCACCCCAACTCTGTCCTCCTCGCTGCAGGCTCGACCGATGCCCACGCCCGCGTCTTCTCTAGCTTCATCAAGAACGTCGACACCAAGCCAGACCCCGGCGTTTGGGGCGAGAGGCTGCCCTTCAACACCGTCTGCGGAGAGTTCCTCAACAACTCTGCCGGGTGGGTTCACTCGGTTGCCTTTTCTCCCAGTGGAGACAGTCTGGCCTTTGCCGCGCACGACAGCAGCATTACTGTGGTGTACCCCAGCGGCCCGGAACAGCCGCCCAAAGCCGTCCTCACCATCTCAACCCAGCTCCTCCCCTTCAAGAGCTTGATCTGGAAGAGCGAAGGCGAAATCATTGCTGCCGGCTATGACTGCGAGGCCTTGCGGTTCAAGGGCGGCGAGTCTGGCTGGCAGCTTGCCAGTGCCGTCGAGTCCAAGGCGGGTTCAGGCCCAGGCCATCAGCGCGAGGAGTCGGCCCTCAACATGTTTAAGCAGATGGACCTCAAAGGCAAGATCAAGGATGACACCCAGTTGAAGACGATTCATCAAAACACCATCACGACGATCCGACCTTTTGCAGTCTCGGGCGGCAATGTCGTAAAGTTCAGCTGTACGTGCCCCCTCCCCGTGTTCCGTGCAAGGATAATTAGCTGAAAACTCGTACAGCAAGTGGCGTTGATGGAAGAGTTGTCATCTGGAACGCTTGATAGACGTGGATGCTAGATCCCAAGGCAATACTTTGAGAATAGAAAACGGTGCTGGGATATTGGAGTCCCTTTACTTGAATCATGATCCCTCAGAAAGCAATAAAGCAGTAGAAGGAATATCTTGGTTGTATTCTTCCAAAGTCTTTGTACTCCAGCGGCGCTAGCCCACAACTCTAAGGCAGGGCAATTGCCTCAATCTCGACATCGACGTTCTTGGGGAGGGTTTTGACGGCAACGCAGCTTCGAGCGGGCTTGTGGGTAAACCACTGCTCGTATACAAAGTTCATCTCCTGCGGGGGCGGGTCAGCAGCACGTACTGAGAGCTGGCAGGAGGAAAAGGGGTGGGCGCTTACCGCGAAGTGAGCCATGTCAGACAAGAAGATGTTGCACTTGACGACTTTGGGGATGGATGAGCCGGCTTCCTTCAAGACAGCCTCGAGGTTCTGGCAGCACTGCTTGGTCTTGTCGGAGATGGAGCCCTCAACCATGGTACCCTCGGCGGTGAGGGGGATCTGGCCGGAGCAGTAGATGGCCGTGGGAGTCTTGACGGCTTGGGACTGGCCGGTTGACAGGTCAGGGTGCGCTCCTCTTTGTCCATTGTGGGATAGATACTCACGTAGGGGCCGACAGCTAGGTGGCATGCGTCAGTCTTGAGTGCCGAGATTGTGCGTCAGGGGGAGGGAGACCCACGGGCCGGGGCGTTTTTAGTGAAGATGATGGTCTGGTCTGCCATTGTGGACTTGGTTCGGAGAGAAGCTGGAACGGGCTTGAATCTGGAACCCTGAGCAATCAGGAGACGACGGAGCGACAAGGTGGCTGCGGCGGACGAGCATCGCGGGGTAAGACGAGCCAGCGACATACCTGCGGCTGACGAAGAGCGTTGGGGTCTGGTGTCGGGGACAGGCAAATTCAGTTGGCTTGCGGAGTTGAGGGCTTGATTGAGCGGTTTGCCGGACGGAGTGAGGTTATTTCGCGATGCGAGGCAGAGAGAAGTGCTGTACACGGGGGGTTCCGATTTACGGCCCGAGCTTGCCAACAGCACCCCGCCGCGGGGTCGGGTTTTGGCGGTCCAGGAAATTGTCGAGGTACCTTGAGGAGATGGCGTCCCTTTTCTTTCCTCTCAGGCCGTTTCAGGCTCAGCACTTGCTCTCTCTGCCCTGAAAGCCACTTGCATGTCTACCTACCTAGGTAGCTACTATTACTGTACCTCCTTGAGACGAACACATTCAGAGCCTATAGTTGCAATCGTAAACGTGGCACAATGAATGTGCCTGCATCGGCAATCTCAGGGATGAGAGCAGTCCGGAGGTGGGTTCAACCGGCGATTTCCTTTGTTGATGATGGACCCGCATCTGCATGCTACCTGTAACAGTACTTGCCTACCTACTTATACGGAGTACACACCAAGTGTCCCTTTCCGAGGCACTGTACGGATACAGTACCTCGACCATGGCAGTTATCAGCGCACCCAGTAACAGGCTTTGGGAGCCTCGGTTGGTCGACCAAGCACAATGTACGGTATGTACAAGCAAAAGTGCCCCCCCCTGCCTGGCAGCTGGCAAGCAGACACGTCCACCTTTGTAGATAAGATAAGCTTGGCCTACGTCGTACCTTTGATGCACACGAGCCAGCAGCTTCATTCGTCTTTGAAAAAGGAGGCTTCCCCCCTTTTTCCTGTTCCTCTGCTCCGCCCTCACGTTTGGTGACGCGAGCCGGCCCTCCTTCAGTTCCCTTCCCTTCATTCCACTTAGCCCCTTCCTTTGGCCCGGTTTTTCACGGACCGTCAGTCCGCCCTTGACTCTGCCTGCTTGTGGTGAGAGCCCCCCGGCGCGTTGTATTTCCTCTCGTCTCGACCAGAGCGCGACGAGCTTGGCCTGCAGTCACTGACGCTTCAATTCCCAATTCTAGAACCATGGCAGCTAGTTCACCGCCTCCGGGCAGCCTGCGGCAGCGCAATGTCGGGTCCAAAAAGACGCGCCCCGACTCGCCCGGTTTCGCCCCCGAGGAGGAACTCGACAAGCTCTCCAAGGCCATCACGTCCAAGACGGCCGTCGGTGGCGAGCGCGAGCACATGGTGTTTCTGACTCTCATCACCCTGCTAGCCTTCGTCACCCGGTTCTGGGGCATTAGCCATCCCGACGAGGTCGTCTTCGATGAGGTTCACTTCGGAAAGGTGCGTTTCATGGCCGAGTCCTTGTCGTGGTCACCGCCGATTGCTAACGAGATTCGCGTGCAGTTTGCCTCCTACTACCTCGAGCGTACCTACTTCTTCGACGTTCACCCGCCGTTTGCCAAGCTCTTGTTTGGCTTCATGGGCTGGCTCGTTGGATTCGACGGCCATTTTCACTTCGAAAACATTGGCGACTCCTACATTGCCAACAATGTCCCATACGTGGCATTCCGTTCGCTGCCCGCTATCCTCGGCGCTTTGACCGTGTCTGTCACGTACCTCATCATGTGGGAGTCTGGCTACAGCGTCCCTGCCTGCATCGTGGCCGCCGGGCTGGTTCTGCTGGACAATGCTCACATTGGCCAGACCCGCCTCATCCTCCTTGACGCCACGCTGGTGCTCGCCATGGCCTGCAGCCTGCTCTTCTACATCAAGTTCTACAAGATGCGTCATGAACCGTTTGGCAGAAAGTGGTGGAAGTGGCTCATCCTCACGGGCTTCGCCCTCTCGTGCGACATTTCGACAAAGTACGTGGGCCTCTTCGCCTTTGTCACCATTGGCTCCGCCGTCGCCATCGATTTGTGGGACCTGCTGGACATCAAGCGACCGGGCGGCGCCATCAGCCTTCCCGAGTTTGGCAAGCACTTTGCCGCTCGCGCGCTTGGCCTCATTGTCTTGCCGTTCCTTTTCTATTTGTTCTGGTTCCAGGTTCACTTCACCGTCCTGTCGCGCTCCGGGCCCGGCGACGACTTCATGACTCCCGAGTTCCAGGAAACACTGAGCGACAATGCCATGCTGGCCAACGCGATTGACATTCACTATTACGACGCCATCACCATCAGGCACAAGGAAACCAAGACGTACTTGCACAGCCACGATGAGCGCTACCCGCTGCGATACGACGACGGCCGTGTTTCCAGCCAAGGCCAGCAGGTCACCGGGTACCCGCACAATGACACCAACAACTACTGGCAGGTTCTCCCGCTCAATGATGACAAGCAGACTGGCAGGAACGTCAAGAACCACGACCTGGTGCGGCTCAGGCATCTGGTCACTGACAAGATTCTCCTCTCTCACGACGTGGCGTCTCCCTCCTATCCCACGAATCAGGAGTTCACGTGCGTGTCGCTCGAGGACGCATACGGAAGCAGGGCGAACGACACACTCTTCGAGATCCGCATCGAGCACGGCAAGGACAATCAAGACTTCAAGTCGGTTGCTGGCCACTTCAAGCTCATCCATAACCCCAGCAAGGTGGCCATGTGGACTCACACCAAGCCCCTGCCCGAATGGGGCCATCGGCAGCAGGAAATCAACGGCAACAAGAACATTGCGCCCAGCTCCAACGTGTGGATCGTCGAGGAGATCCCGACGCTCGGCGCCGACGACGCGCGCCGCGAGAAGCCAGAACGCCAGGTCAAGTCGCTCCCGTTCCTCGCCAAGTGGCTCGAGCTGCAGAGGGCCATGTTTTACCACAACAACAAGTTGACTAGCAGTCACCCCTATTCCAGCCAGCCCTACCAGTGGCCGTTTCTGCTCCGCGGCGTGAGTTTCTGGACCCAGAACGACACGCGCCAGCAGATTTACTTTGTGGGCAACCCGCTGGGCTGGTGGCTCGCGAGCAGTCTCCTTGCCGTGTTTGCGGGCATCATTGGTGCCGACCAGGTCTCTCTTCGACGGGGGATCGATGCGTTAGATCATCGTAAGTGGCCGCGTGGGCAAACTTTGGCAGAATAGCTGACTGACGGCATGGCAGGCACCCGCTCGCGACTGTACAACTCGACGGGCTTCTTCTGGCTGGCGTGGGCCACGCACTACTTTCCATTCTTCCTGATGGGTCGACAGCTCTTCCTGCACCACTACCTCCCCGCGCACCTTGCGTCGTGCTTGGTGACGGGTGCGCTCATCGAGTTCATCTTCAACGTGGAGCCGGCGGATGAGGGAGGCCACTCTCAAGCAGGCAAGGGTGGGAAGAAGGCAGCGCACAGGCCCAAGCGGCACATTACTGCGCGCGAGAGGTTCGCAGGGCAGAGCATGAAGGGCGCCTGGATTGCATGCGTGGTGATCCTGGCGGCGGCCACGGCGAGCTGGTACTATTTCCTGCCGCTCACTTACGGCTATCCCGGACTCTCGGTCGAACAGGTGGCGCGACGCAAGTGGCTCGGGTTCGACTTGCATTTCGCCAAATGAGTCGCACAGCCAGCCTACCTTTAGTTGGGCAAGTTGGGGGAGACAGGTCTTGCATGTACAATAGGATTTGCCGACGAGGGCTTGATGTCTTGGAGGCGGAAGCAGTTGCGAGGGTTGAGGGCGGATATCTTGAGCTTGCAAAAAGGGTGCGCCTTGGGAGTCAGTCGCCTTGGGAGTCGCCTTGGGAGGCGGGAGAGAATAAAGGAAGCCATGCCATGCTGCACGAGGGGATAGTCAAGGTCATTGGCATTGCACTGTCGTCGGGGAGTGAGTTGGGAGCTTATATACACATTGTAGGAGAGTCTGCCACTCACTACCTTGGGGCAACGTGCAAGGTACAGAAAAAGCCGGCTAGACTTCTAAATGCCCCATTTTTACGCGGGCCCTTTATTTTGACTTCGATTGCGCTTCTAAGCCAGTCAAGCTTAGTGTGAAAATGCCCCGAGGAACGCCCCCAGTCGAGGTTCAAGATTCAAGTCACGTATACGGTATATTATCACATTCATTCCCAACACGAGATGAAAGTCGCCTTAATTATTACCTACCTCGGTCGGCGGCATCCCGACGCCTTGTACCTCTCAAGACTCCCTTTTAGTACCCAACCTAACCTAACCTAACCTAACCCAACGTAAAAATGCCTTGCAGAAATACACACATGGTGCGGGCAACAGAGCCTTCCTTATCACTTCAGCGCACCTGCCGCTGTTGAGGGGCTGTGAAATTGGGGGGAGGGGAAGGGGGAATCCCCCGTAGCTGAACACGAGCACGTGTCTCTCTGTCCCTGCAAGCCCGACTCCAAATCAAGCGTATCGTCGTCCCTCCTTACCTACCCTGCTGTCCATCATCGCGTCGCCGAGAAGCTGCCTGCCCTGCGCAATGATCCTGTGCGGCGTGCATGGCTGTTGCATGTTTGGAGACGCCGCATGCCGTCCCCTGAGAAGCATTCGCCCTTCGACTTTGCGAGCCCACCGCAGCCCACCATGATCTCGTCTGCCAACAAGCTCTACCTCCGCCGGTGCCTCCGCTGGCGCACCCTGCGCCTCGTCCTCGTCCTCTTCTGCCTCGTCAACGTCCTCGACGTGCTGCGAGTCCACGGCAACCTGTCCCGCGGCGAGGGCGGCCGGGACACGCGGGGCCCGTCGCGGCCGCACGAACGCGTCTACATTGCGAGCATGCACTTCAACAACGGCGACGTGCTGCGGCACCACTGGAACGACGCCGTGATACGCCTGACCGAGGTGCTTGGGCCGGCCAACGTTTTCGTCAGCATCTTTGAGAGCGGCAGCTGGGACGACAGCAAGGAGGTGCTCGGCCACCTGGAGCTCGCCCTGCGCCGCCAGGGCGTGCCGCATCGTGTCGAAATGTCCAACCTGACGCACCACGACGAGATCAACAGGGAGGAAAAGGGCGAGGGGTGGATCGACACGCCCAGGAACAAGAAAGAGCTGCGCCGCATACCCTATCTGGCGCGGCTGCGGAACAGGACCATCAAGGACCTGGTGGATCTCCACGAGAAAGGCGTCACCTTTGACAAGGTGCTCTTCCTCAACGACGTTATATTCACGGTGCGTCTGGGCCAAGGCAAGACCAGGACCGTTGTCGCTGATGGCTGAATTAGACCGGTGACGTCTTGACGCTCATGGACACCAACAAGGGCGAGTACGCCGCGGCCTGCTCTCTCGATTTCTCCAAGCCGCCGCTCTACTATGACACGTTTGCGCTGCGAGACACGGCGGGCCGGGGCCATGTGATGCAGACGTGGCCCTACTTTGGCGAGAGGCAGTCGAGGAACGCGCTGGTAAACCACATGGACGCGGTGCCGGTGATGAGCTGCTGGAACGGCATAGGTTCGCGCGCCCTCCAAGTTGCCCAAGCAAGAGCAAGAAGCTAACTCGAGCTGTCGGTCGCCCTTTAGTCGTCATGCCGGCCGAACCGTTTGTGTCGTCGACGCGGCTACGCTTCCGCGGCGTGCCCGACTCGCTGGCGCTGCACCACGTCGAGGGCTCCGAGTGCTGCCTGATCCACGCCGACAACCCGCTGTCGCGGACCCTGGGCGTCTACCTCAACCCGCGGGTGCGCGTGGGCTACAATCTGCCGGCGTACAAGGCTACGCACCGCGGCGGCGGCGCGTGGGTGTCTGCGTGGGACGTCTTCGCGGGGCTGTGGGCAAACAGGGTCAGGCGCTGGACGGCGCGGTTGACGCTCGAGAGGATTGTGGTGCGGCGGCGGGTTGAGCGCTGGGAGCGGGAGAGGGCTGTGAACTATGAGCCGGGCGTGTTTTGCCTGGTCAACGAGATGCAGGTCCTGGCCGACAATGGCTGGGCGCACGTGTAAGACCATGTATAGCTGTGCCATGTGTGCCATGTATGCCATTTACAAGACAATGCACGATGGAGGGAGAATGGCACGCGGAAGAGCAAGAGTCTCGGACCCGGCTTACACTGCACTGCGGAACGAAAGGGCAGACTGACTCACGGTCTCCTCGGGCAGAGGTACTCTCACCCGCCGTCGCTTGAGCCTCAAGACGGGGGATGTCGGGATGAGCTGGGGGGAAGCAGAATCGCGGGACCGCAGAGCCGCATGGCCACGCATCGGCGGTAGGCAGCGCCCGTGTGAGCGCCGTGCTGCCCAACGACCGAGGCCAGGCTGTCCGATTCCAGGGCCGTCGATTGGCCGGCTGACGCGTGCGCCTCAGGGGTCCGTCCGGTCGTGAGGGGGACGAGGGATTGGGCTGGCCGCTACGCTGCGATGCGATGCGATGCGATGCGATGCGATGCGATGCGATGCGATGCGATGCGATGCGATGCGTGGCGATGCGTGGCACAGGACGTAGGCCATGTCTCATGCAAGGCGACGATGCAGCACCACCACCACCACCACCATCCTCTGACTGGGGTCTCTTCTGACGGCAAGATGCGTGGCGAGAGGAAGCTGTGCGCGTGTGTGTGACGGCAGCGGCGGCAGACGAGAGCCGCGTCGGAGAGTGAGTCAGGACCTCCGTCGCTCGCCAGGCCCCGTGTCTTGCGGCCCTGGACAAACAGACTACGTAATTACTGCAGGCCTGATCTCGCACAGCCCGCACCCCCCCCCCCTGTTGCCGACAACTCGAGGTCCCGGACTGCCTCGCATTTGCCCGTCCGCCAACCGCGCAGACTCAACCCTGGAGTCTACATGACTCGATTCAGTCCCGCCTCCCTCCATCGCTCCCACCTCCAGCGCGTCTCGTCTGTCCGGTATGGTGTAGTGGCTAACATCGCTCGCTCTCACCGAGCAGCCCTGGGTTCGATTCCCAGTACCGGAGGAGTTGTCCAGGGGTCATCGCGAGATGGGAAATTGTTTGTTTTTTTTGGCTGTCTGGTCTTTTTTTGGTGTTCTTGCTTGTGGGGATGACTTCCTCGCATCGCTCTTCTGGGCCTGTGAGCTTGCGGCTGTCTGGTACTCATTCGTCGCTGTCCTTGGGTGTCTCTCGCCAGCTCCTACCTACTCTAGTGGATGGATCAAGACATCATGTACAACCTCCCGACTCGTACGTAAACGCACTCCGCCAGGGAACGCAAGATGACGATCAAACATCCGGTTGTCGCAGAGACAAACATGCGACTGTCAAGCAACATGTCAAGGCATACCGGCTTCGCAGCCGAGTCACATCTACTCGCATGGCTATGTAGGGTAGCGGCATCTCCTCGCCACCGACGGCGTAATGACTGGGCCGACGCAATTACTTACACAACCGCTCGGCTGGGGCATCATAATCGTTGGCACACTCACGCGACAAACACGCAACTGGCAGAGTCTTCTATTGCCGACTGCTCTGAGCGAGAATGTCATATTCTAACGCAAAAAACAAGGCGCGAGCTCACCAACCAACCCCCTCCCTTCTCTTCAATCATCATTGGCCTCATTTCCTTGGCTCGTAATCTCGTGTCCGTGCCCAAATATTCCACCGACCCCGTCACGAGTCGAGGCGGGCAAGCCATCGCCAAATCCCCCCAGACATCCGGCGCAATCTCCCTAGCCCGCTTCACTTGGCTGAGAACACAAACACAACACTAACACAACACAAGCACAACCAACCTTGCCGTCATTCTTCGTCACCTGCTTTCTCATCAGAGACGCTGGTTGCTTAAGAATATAGGCACAACACAAGCACAATCAACCTTGCCGTCATCCTTCGTCACCTGCTTTCTCACCAAAAACGCTGGTTCCTTCGAGATTTTAGCCGCGTAGTCTCCACCATCGTAATCCTCCTATACCTGCTGCATATTCGCGTAGTCGAGATTCGTCCATTCCATCTGTTGGAAAATGTCGGGCTGCGATGTCTGCGAGAATCCCAGGTTGGCGCTCGGCGGCTCATCGAACAGTGGGAGCTGGTAATGGTTGCCCACATCGACGTGAGCCGGAAACAGCGCGAAATCGCCATTGTCCACCCCAAGATGAGGCTCATCAAAGCCCTCGTCAGGAATCGAGTCGGGCGGCGAATAAAACATGGCGTCTCCCTGCTTCAACGTGGGTCCAGCCATCGGAGCCGCAAATTGTGGCTGCTGGAATTGCGGCTGAGCTGGGCCATCGAGCTGCGGCTGACAGAGCTGGAAGCCCGAGTACATTGGCAAACCACCGGGCATCATCTTGTCGAATGACTGATTCATGGTCGGCGCCTGACTCGGAAGCTGGACCGATGCTGCGTAAATGTCCTCCTCCGAGATGAACCCAGGTCCGTCCTGGTACGCCGGGTATAGCCCATTGGCATCGGTTGAAAGGCCCTCAAGCCCGAGGCCCACGACACCCGAGGCACCCATCTGGTACCCGTGCGTGTCAAGGCATTCCATTCCAGGAGGCAAGATGGAGACGCCGTGAAGAAGCGCCTCTTGCTCCTGAGGAGGTGTGGGAGCGCTGAACGCAGGCGTGGTCGAAGGGGTAGACTCGCTGCCGAGAGGCGGAGTTTGCTGAAACTGACTGGCCGGTGTCGACGACGGCCTCTTGCCGTTGGTCTTGCTACGGTTGTAGTGCCAGCCGTGGGCCTTCTCCATGTGCTGCTTGCAATTGGACTCGCGCTTGGACTTGTACGGGCAGGGCGTGTAAAAGCACTCGTACATGGCGGGCGAGTCCGAGTGCTTGTCATTGACGTGCCGGTCCATCTCCTTCTCCGTAGGCCAGCCAAACTCGTGATACTTGCAGGTCGCAAAGGGGCATTTCCATGGCCGAGAGTGCGTCTTCTCGTGCTTGGTCAGGTCGCACGGACGCTTGAACTCCTTGTTGCAGCCCAGCTCACGGCATCGCTTGGGCGCCAGCTCCTCAGGGCTCGCATTCTTCTTCCGACGAGCCATTGATCGCATAATCTCTTCTTCGTCCTCACGCTGCTCACTCAGGGAGCGCTTGAACTGGACGGGGCGCTTGTCCATTGCGACTGGCTTGCCGGTCGCCAACGAGATGGCGGTGCCGTCCGGCTTGACGCGGACGAGTTGGGCGGGGCGTCCATTCTCGGCGATACCACCCAAGAGCTCGACTTTGTCGCCCCTTTGCAACAGGTCAGTGAGATTCTGGGCAGTGGCCTGGCGCGGTACATACGGATCAACATCCATGTTGTCGGCGATGCCCTTGCCGCTTCTGGCGGCACGAAGCTGGTGACCGTACTCGAGGATCTGGTCCTTCAAGTCGATAAAGTAGCCGTTGGTGTAAGGCCGGTCGTTGGGCCTGATTTGCTCGCGATCGGAAAGAAATTCGACTGTTGCTTGAATGCAGTCCACCACCAAAGAGCAGAAGTCGAGGTAGGAAGACACGGTCTGGGCACACCCCTTTTGCAAAAATACATGATGAGCATCTCCCCAATCTTGGCTGGAGGTCACATGTTGACTTACTGGAGCCGTTAGTATGAGCGTCTTTTCGATATCCCGAAGGCATATGATCTCCTTCGAGCTGATGCGGCGGGGAACCTCTTTGAGGATTTGCTGAAACTCTTTCAAGTCCGGTTCCCGCATCAGAGGACGGAGGATGTGTTCGTGGATGCGGTCCAGGGCCCTCTGCGTCAGGCCAGGCAGTGTCTGCTTGGCTTTGGATGAGCCCGTGAGGGCGGGAGCGGACACGCGTGTCATGATTGTTGCCGCCGTGCACTTGTCTGCGGTGGAGGCCAGGGACGAGCCGAGCCCGCTGTCGGAGCCTCGACGCCCAGATCGAGGGGCAGAGCGAGAAAGCAATGACGGCTGTTCAGTATCCGATTTGGCCAGGGCCCGGGTAAAGAGACCGGGAGGGACAGGATGGCCGTTGTCGCGGAGCGAGGCCTGTCTTTTAAGCTTGGACGGGGTAGACTCGTCGTCATGAACCTTGGACATGGCCTTGTGGAAGTTGTCGAGGGTCAGGGCGGCCCGACGACGGTTGGCGCCGACGGTCTCTTCAAGACCGGACCAAGAGCGGGACATCTGGGGAGGCGAAGAGGCCTTGTCGAGAGACGAAAGGGCAGGGGAGGGAGGCGAGTGGAAGGTGGCACCTTTGCGGAGAGACTTGTTGGGTTTGGGGGGTTGTCCATTGTCGCCGGGAGTGGTGACCGAGGGCCGCCGACGAGGGTTAGAGCTTGCCATGATGGAAGACGATGGAAATGGTGAGCCAAGTAAGAAGGGAGGCGGTTGCTGGACCCGCCACAGACGGGTGCCGCAGTGGTGAGCACCAGCGAGGGCCAAGAGGGCAGAAGAGGAGGCGACGTCGTCGGCGTGAGCCCGCAGGAGGTGAGTGATGGAAGAAGAAGTCGGGACGAGACGATGTGAGATGGCTGGGGTGAGTGCGTGGTGGGAGGGCGGGAGGTGTGGGAAGGAATTGAGAGGAGGAGGGAGGCAGCGGAGTAGTTAGTGAGACAAAGGCGAGTCGTTTGGTGATGTAGTCGCACGGACTGCTGCTTACGTGAATGAAGGGCAGGGCGGCTTTGGTTGGCGACCACGCAGGCTGCTGCCTAGAGCCGTTACCAATCAGGCTTAGCGTTCTCCGACGAGCTGAGGGGCCGCGCAGTGCGGAGGAGAAAGTTGCAACGGTGGCAGAGACACCCGCAGCACTACCAGGCCTGCCAACAGAGCCTCAAGATTTGTGCGGTGATGCGTCTGTGACGTGCCACGTGTCGGGATCAATGCCGTTAGCAATACAAGTCACTCCGCTGTTCACCGTGACACGCCGTCCGCCCCCCCTTGCTCGACACCCGGTCTCCCCCCCCCCCTCCACCGAGTGGATCTGCGCTGCTGTCTGGTAATTCGTTCGTGGTAGAGACCACCTGGCCACAGGACACATACGGACAGGGCATGGCCAGCCTTACAACTTAGCTCCCCGTTCTCGGCAGGGCTCAAGACATGCAGACTCGGCAGGACGGGCGGGCAAATGAAGCAAAGTGGAAAAAGGCAAGGAGGGGGAGGGAGGAGAGGCCAGATGACGGACGGCCTGCAGCGCGAACGAGGCAATGCATGCACCTGGACCAGAGCCAACAAGACGCTGCATGTCGTAGCACAGGACTTTTGGAAAGGCTCCGCGCAAGGCTCATTGACGAAGCATCCGCGATCGACAAGCCACCCAGTCAAATCTCCAGACGACGACATGACTCCTCAGTATGCATACTTTTTACCAAGTACCGACCTAGCTTGTACAGTAGATGAGAGAGCAGAATTGGACGGAGCGGTCAAATTTATTGCTCAAGAGAACGCGGGCGGATCTAAAAAGAGCCTCGAGAGCCCCGTTATCCAGATGAATAGCAACGAAAGAAGCAGTAGGCGCCCTGAGCGTTGCATTGTCAGAGCCCTACAGGGCCACCAACGCAATCAAAAGCCCACGATGTGCCCCCCGCACACCCTCTTCCTTTGTCGAACTCTCCAGACTCCGGGACCAAGCCGGGGGTTCGGGACAACACCGACGCTAGCCAACCAACGCTGCGTCTCCACCACCACCATGGCTGCTGCCGCCGCGCAAGGCATTGCGACAGGCTTACCACAAGTCAGAGTCGCTTACAGTACCGGTACACGCACTTAATTACGGTGGCCGTCGTCTTGTCGTTGCACGTCATGGCGACACCGGGAGCACAGCACTGGCCACCTTGCCTAGAATGGACATTTCCGGGCAGGAACCGTACGGTGGATTGGATATCCAGTGTCTCATGGCACTCGATTTCCGCCAAGCCATGCGTGGATTCGCCGTCACAAGCCGCGTGACAGCACTTGGCTTTGCGCAGGAAGACGCACTGCGGCATTAATTAGTGGTCGGCTTCATTCATCGCGACACTACTCCCCATTCGCCAGCCGTTTCCTCTCGGCAAGGACGTTAAAATGCCGACTATATCGACTAGACAAGATTGAAGTCAATCCCGAGCAAACGCGGTGACGAAGCCACTCCACTATCTGCACCAAGCTCGCGGTTGCTTGCATGCTTAAAAGTCGTCAAATTCAATTCTACTGCCACCCCCAGACAAACCGAAAGCTACGCAAACGCCACTTGCGCTTAGTTATTTGGCGTCTCACGAGAGCACGAAGATATGTGCAAGTACGAGGGAAACATAAGCCCGAGGCAAAAAGATCTTGGAAAAAGTCAAATATACTACTCATACTCCGGTACTGGGAATCGAACCCAGGGCTGCTCGGTGAGAGCGAGCGATGTTAGCCACTACACCATACCGGATGATTCATGTTAGTTAGTCCGCTAATTTGGACTCAGTAGTGAGAGCGAGTGCTCGTCGTTCACAAGGCCAACATGCGAGCAACGACGAAAAGCACAAGGCCCAATCACTTTCCAATTGCTGTGCATATCCCTCTCTTTCCGACGTCGGCCCCACGGCAAAACAGGGCGTCGGGCGATACGATACCAAACACTACCCACGCTTCTCGGTAACTGCTGACTGCGTCGCCTCACAACTTGGGCGCGGGCCTCTGCAGAAATCCCTTCGAGGCCGCCTCTTGGATGCCCCTGTGCCAGATCTTGGCCATCTTGTTGTAACCCGCGTCGTTGGGGTGCGTGCCGTCCACCAAGTCACCCTTCTGAGGGCCGTCAGCGCCGTGCATTTCCACCAGCACGATCCTCTTCCTCGCGGCCGCCTTGCGCCTGGCCAGGCTCCGCAGCTGCTCATTGACACGCAGAACGCGGGCTTCAATGACCGGGTTGCCGTTGACGAGCAGGGTGGACAAGATGATGGTGGAGCGGGGAGACTTGGCCCACACAGACTCGAGCAGGCGGTCCATACGCCCGCCGGCGCCCGCAATGTCAAAGTTCTGGGCGCAGTCGTTGGTGCCGGCGTTGACAGCCACGAGGTTTGGTTTGAGTCTCGGCACCGACACGTCGCCCTTGGCCTGGACCTGCTCGATCCTGAGCCCCGGCCACCCCTCGTTGTCGTTGTCGCTCATGGACCCGGCCTTGCGGGACCCGACCATGTCAACCTGGTAGCCGTCGCGAACCAACATCTGCCGCAGGTCATTGCGATAGCCGTTGCCGTCCGAAGACTTGACGCCGTACGTGATGGACGCGCCCAGGGGCATGAGGCGCAACGGCACCTTGGCTGCCTCGGCGCGAGACTCGTCCCGGATGTCATGCGAGCCTGAGTGGGATGAGGAAGAAGCGGTTAGGTTAGTTGGACCACGAGCTTCGACGTGATACTTGGGGCTGTCGTCACTCACCACCGCCCTGCGAGAAGAGGACGAGGCCCAGTATGGCCAAGCGACCAAGAGACTGAAAGAAGGGAGCCATCGATGATGCTATCTCGTCCTGCCGTTTGCAAGACAAGGTTGAGTACAGACGTCCGCAATGCTTGATGGACCACTCCGCCCGGGGACCCCGTGTCTGGGGAGCGGGGGCTTTATATCCTGGGTCTCGCAGAACGACGGCGCAGCGAGGTAGTCCGTCTTGGGGCACGGCTCGTTGACCCACTGTCAGACGAGGAGCTACTGGCGTTGATGATCTTGTCAGCGGGATCATGATGATGTGAGGATGCTTTACCGTGTTTGCCGTCAAGGCACATGGAATGTCGCATCGACAACGGCTGCACATGGACGACGGAGAAAATAGAAGCAGTCCCAGGTGTCGAGATTGGCGCGGCGCCTTTTCCCCCAAAGGAAGAGAGGCATCGCGACATGCGAGCAGCTCGTATTGTCCGACTTGGTGCTTATTCCTCTCTAGACCCTGGGCTCTTGCTGACGAATCGAGCAGAAACAAGGGTACGAGAGGCAAAAGGAATCAAGCGTCTCAGGCTGACGGCCACTGGCAGACCGTGTATCAACCGTCTACTTGCGCTTTCACGATCAAGATAGCAAGGCTGGGCCTGTAGGATTCGACATGATGAAGCTTGTTAGCCCTGACTCATGCCGTAGTCTGCTCGGTGGGAAACGACGTGTTGCTTGACCGATGCCGGCGACGTCTCCAGCGAGGCGATGACGCAGGAGGGAGCACATGGTGCACAAGACATCTGTAGCTGACCAGGCCTTGAACCGCAGAGAGGGCCGACGAGCTTCTCATGAGCCGTGCTTCTCTCGTCTTTTGCCCATTGGCATCTCGTCTGCCTCTGGCGCCGAGGCCATCGCGGCAGCATCATGCGCCTGGCCCGAGGTTGGTGGATGGATGTTAGCGTCAGCGCCATGAGCGCTGTGGCCCCAGGCGGCGGCGGCGGCTGCTCCACTGAAAGATAGCGATAAGGGACCTCCAACCTCTCGTCCACCCCACTGTAGTCTTTTTGTAGGGGCGATGCGGGAACTCTAAAATAAAGAGTATTACTATTTGCACAGACAAAAGTCTCTATTTGCACGGACGATCCACTTTTTCTGCGCGTACCCCGCCCGCCCAGCCCCCGCCACCCAATTTAGCTGCACCAACGTGGCAAAGGAGGGAGCCGCGCTAAGCGTAGCGTAAAGCCCCGCTAAGGGAGAAATCTGCCCTTCCCACCTACATCGCAAAGTGAAGCTATTCGCGATGGACCTACGATTTATCCTCAACGAGCCTGCCGAAGAGCCTGCCGAACAGCCTGCCGAACAGCCTGCCGAACAGCCTGCCGAACAGCCTGCCGAACAGCCTGCCGAACAGCCTGCCGAACAGCCTGCCGAACAGCCTGCCGAACAGCCTACCGAATAGCCTGCCGAACAGCCTGCCGAAGAGCTCGTCGGGCTGCCAATTCCACCTCTGCCGCCCTCGCTAACCTTTGACTCCTTTAACGAGCTCTATGACTTCCTCTAGAGCTTCTATCGCAGTCATAGCGCCGCTATCGTTAAGAGCTCTAGCTTACGCAAGCGTGAGATTAACGGGTAGGTCTTACCTATATATATTATATTTATTTATAATCGTAGCCTCTAACGAGCTTCGTTAAGCAGCGGCCTTCGTATAGCTTCCTTATAGAAGCTTAACTGCCCTATTAAGATTATTGCATCCGTAATAAAGAGATCCTACTAGAAGTAGACTTTTTACGTTAACAATAATCGACTATTTAGCTTATAACGTTTATCGCGAACCTAAGTATAGTAAGAGCTCGAGAGGAGCCTTTCTAAGTATCGTGCCCTTCTAGCTCGCGAGATAGCCTCGATTATTAGGGACTCTACTAAAGAGAGCTTCTTCCGCTAGCGAGATATATATAACGACCGCTAGAAGATCTATGCCTGCCCTAGTAGTAAGACTATAACCTAGGCCTTTATCGATTACCCAACGCGGCCTTAAGTATATAGTTAAATTTAGCGACGATAACGATAAGTAGAAGGTCGAAGCTATCTTTTAGATATACCCTTAGTGCGAGTAGATATAGAAGCGCTTTCTAGAAGTCTTAGGACTTAATAATATATATAAAACGAACTAGTTTAAGATATATCTCTTCTAGGCTACTAAAGTTACTAATTAACGGTCTATAGCTAATTTCGCTTTTAGCCTTATTAATATAGAGAAGGAGGAAGGGTTCTAGTAGCTTTATAAACGCTTTAACGAGCTTCGCCTTAAAGTTAGGGTCCCGGCGCCTTCTATTACGGGACACCCTATAGTCGATAATCTAGGTACCTATAACTATAAGAGTCTTTAACTATTATAGGTTATAGGCTTAGGCTATAGCCTAAGCCGTATAGTTACGTACGGAGGGCCGGATCCCGTACGTATATATACGCATAGGAGAGCTCTATATAGCTTATTAATATTATCCCATAGACGGCACCTACGCACGCCTCTGCTTACTCCGTGATAGTATAAGCTATTAATTAATAGATCTAATAGATATCTCTCTAGAGAGGGCGCCTCCCCCTCGAGGAAGTACTCCGCCCCTCCCCGGACGGATAGGAAGTATCGCAGCTATCCTAGAAGCGATTAAAAGCGCGACAGCTAGCGAGAAGGACAAGGTTCTCGCTATACTAAGGGAGCCGTCTACGAGACCGGCTTTAACCCCTACGGCCTTCGCAACGCCGGTTACGGCGGCGATACTACCGACGAGGAAGCCGCTCCCTTAGCCGACTTAGGACGGTAAGCCGGAGTCCTTTTACTTCTTCCTTAGCCGGCTATAGACGAAGTTTATAACCGATAAGAAATAGGGCCTAAATAGCTATCGCGATATAGCGTGGTATTTACTCTTCTATATACTACCGGAGCCCTAGATACGGCGGATCTCCAGATTCTAGGATAAGGGCGGCCCTAGGGGTAGACGCGACCTATAAGACTTCTTTTAATACCTTATATATACGTTCGGCAATATATAGGAGCGGGAGAAGGCGTAAGATAGGCTACGGACCCTTAAGTAGAGAGATAGATAAACCTTTAGCGAATTCCTTCCCGATTTCGAAGAGACGCTCTTATAGGTAGCGGGGACTATAGTATAAGAAGATAGCGCGAAGCTTATATAGCTATAGAATTCGATTACGCTAGCCCTATAGGAGCTACTTATCCCTATAATTATGCCTACTAACTATAGCGAGTACGTAAGCCGGTTAATAAAGGTAGCTTAGGGCTATAAGTAGACGCCGCGTTTCTAGAAGCTCTATAAGCGCACGCTATATAGCGGCGATAGGATTACCGCCCCTCTATAAGATAAATAACCGGCTATCGATATAGACGGGGATACCCTAATATCGGCTACCCGCACGGACCGGGCTAGACGCGGTAAAAAGACGCCGTCGACTACCCCCTATACCGCCCTATACTCTAAGTAGCGGGCGAAGTAGGTAATAAGCGAGGAAATCGGGAAGAGGAAGGCTAATAGCCGCTGCCTACGTTATAGAGTATCTATATACTTTATATTAAAATGCCCCTTCTTTTTAGCTAAGCGGCCCGTAGCGGTTTAAGTAGCGAAGATAGAACCGCTCCTCGCCTTAGATAATAAGGAGGACTCCGCCCCCCTAGGCCTAGAAGAAAAAGAGTAGCTCTAGAGTAAAGACGGGCTCCGGAGCCTTAATTACTAGTACTAGTAAAGGAGAAAGAAGAATTATCCGCCCATATAAAAGAAGAGCCTACTTTAATATAGGTTATAATTAATAACTCCTTACTTATTACCGCCTTTATAGACGAGGGCTACTAGTACTACGCTATAGTTAACGAGGCGCTTACGCGAGAGATATAAGTGCCGGTAGAAAAGATCGCCCTAAGGTAAGTAAAGGGCGCCTTAAGCGCGATAGAGGGTGCGGTAATTAAGGGTATTACGTAGCTAGCTATAAAGGTTAATAGTTACTATAAGCTTATCGTAGCTTATATAATCCCTTAACTAAAGTTTCCCTTAATCCTCGGGAAACCCTAGTTATTATATATAGAGTTATACTCGGTTCCATACTAAAGGAAGCTATAGTTTAGGCCTATATAATAGTAGGTCCGCTATAACGATAGTTCTATAGGCGTAGGACTAAGCGTACGAGCTTTATACTTAGTATAAGAAGTCCTTGCCTTTATCTTTATAAGAACTATACGATAGGTAGAGCGGGGGCAAGGCTAGGTAGCGGCTAACGTAGCGGTCTATATAGTTAGCCTAGCGGATATCGATAAGGCCCTCTAGATAAAGAAGCTAAAGTCGCCCTCTAAGCTATAGTAATAGATACCGGAGCGCTTTTACGACCTCTTACTACTATTTAAGGCCTAGGAAGTAGATAAGCTTAACCTATATAAGCTAAGGGTAGACTATAGGATCGTACTCTATACTAATAAGAAGGGGTAAGAACTACCTATACCGTTTAGACCGCTATATAGTATATTATATATAGAGCTATTAGTACTAAAGAAGACGCTAAGGGACCTCTTAGATAAGGGTTTTATTTAAGTAAGTAGCTCCGAAGTAAGAGCGCCGGTCCTATTCGTGCGTAAACTAAAGGGCGGGATATAGTTCTATTACGACTATAGGGCTTTAAATATAATTATAAGGCTAGACCGCTACCCCTTACCCTTAATCTTAAATACGCTCCGTAACCTTTTAAAGGCAAAGTAGTTTATAAAGCTAGATATAAAATAAGCGTTCTATAAGGTGCGGATCTTAGAGGGTAACGAGTAGAAGACGGCGTTCTATATATACTATAGCTTATTTAAGTAGCTTATAACGCCTTTTAGCCTCTTAAGAGCGCCCGCTACCTTCTAGCGTTATATTAATAACGTACTTTAGGACTTCCTTAATAAGTTCGCCTCTATATATATAGATAATATCCTTATCTATATAAGCGGCTCCTACAAGGACTATATATAGAAAGTATAAAGGGTCCTAGAGCGCCTCTAACTTTATAGGCTCTACCTTAACCTAGATAAGTATAAATTTAGGGTTAAGAGGGTTAAGTACCTAGGCTTTATTATCTATATAGGCGTAGGTATATAAGTAGACCTTATAAAGATCTAGGCGATTTAGGACTAGGCTGCCCTAACTACGTAGATAAGTATACGGAGCTTCCTTAGGTTCGCGAACTATTATAGGATATTTATTAAGGGCTTCTCCTATATTATAATACCCTTAAATAAGATTACCGGGAAGCGGACCGCCTTTCGCTAGGGGCTTATATAGGAAGGAGCGTTCTATACGCTTAAGGACCTATTCTCTTAAGCCCTAGTACTACTTTAATAGGACTTCGACCGGTCTATATTAGTTAAAGCAAACTATAGCGGCTAGGCACTTAGAGGAACGCTCTCTTAAGAGGTAAACGGGCGGAAGTAACTAGTAGCGTTCTACTCCTATAAGCTAACCTTAGTAGAGTAGAATTACGCTATTTATAATAAGGAGATACTAGCGATTATTAGCTACCTTAAGTAATAGTAAGCGGAGCTCTAAAGCTATAAGAGCTTTAAGGTTCTTATAGACTATAGGAACCTTAAGTACTTTATAACTTACTAGTACCTCTTAGAGCGGTAAGCCCGCTAAGCGGAGTATCTCTTATACTTTAACTTCTCGATTAAGTACCGCCTTAAGCTGGACTCCGCGGTCTTAGACGCGCTTTCCTAAAGGGATTAAGACCGGCCGACGGGAGCGGATATTAAGGCCTAGGATCTATAGCTTATCTTATAGGAAGTACTACGGACTTATATAGGAGCTTCCCTAGTAGAGGGAGACGCGGTGCTAGCGAATAAGCTTCCCCCCGCGCCCTTACCTTAGTCCGGCGAGGAGGGATAGACCGGCCTACGCTTATAGGATAGGATAGCGGCTCTAGACCGCACTTATAAGGGCGTGCGCTATACCGTTAAGTCCGGCGCTCGACGCTTAGATCTAAAGCTAAAGCTAAAGGTATAGGTAGCCGACTACTATATCGACCTATAAGGGTATTTATACTAGCGGGGGAGACTATAGGTACCGGGCGCACCGTATACTATAGAAGCTAAGGAGAAGGAGGGACCGCCGGAGCTAGATAAACGGAACGAGCTCCGAGGGAGGCTAGTCTAACTTATCTATAACTTTAGCGTCGTAGGTTACCTAAGTAGATAGGGTATAGTAGTAGGCCTTATAAGGGACTTTTACTAGCCCCTCCTATAGTACTACGTTCGTCGCTTTCTCTATAACTATAATATCTACGGCTATATAAAGATCTAGAGGGCGTAGCTTAAGGGGCTACTTAAGTAGCTTCCGGTGCCCGACCGGTTCTATACGTATATATAGATAGACTTTATAACGGACCTCTTACTTATAGAGGGCGGTAACCGCTATATATAGGTAATTAAGGACTAACTTAGTAAGTCTATAGTATTAAAGCTAATACTATCTATAGATATAGAGTCCTATATAGAGCGCTTCCTATAATACTAAGCCCGCTTATATAGCTAGCTAGCCTCTATTATAAGCGATAGGGGATCGAATTAAACTAGCTGCTTTTAATAGTACTTATACTAGCTACTTTAAATTATATAGCTACTTAGTATAGTATATTACTTATAGACTAATAAAGGGCCTAAGAGGGTTAACTAGGAAGTATAAGCTTACTTATAGGCTATCGTAGCCTATAACTAAGTAGACTAAGACTAGTAGCTCCCTATAGCTTAACTTACGTTAAATAGTAAACTATATACCTCTATTAAGATAGCCCCTTTCTTTATAACGTATAGCTTTAAACTACCTTTATTAGTTCCCTTTACTATAGATATAGTAGCGGAGTAGTATAGTAATTTATTACTAGAGGGCCGTGCCTCTACGTTTATACGAAAGCTATAAGAGACTATAGATTATTATTAATCCGCGATAGCTACCGCGGCGTAAGATTAAGAGCGGCACGCTAATAAGACTAAGGCCCTAGTAGATAGGTTCGCGGTAGGAGATAAGGTATAGCTAGACCTCTATAACTATAGGTTAGCACGACTAAAGAAGAAGCTTAACTAGCTATACGCAAAGTTTATAGTATAAAGGGTTATTAGCCTATAGGTTATAGAGCTCGATAGTCTCTTAACGGGGGTCTATAATAAGATTAACGTAGACCTCCTTTATAGAGCCTCCTCTAACCCGCTACCTAGATAAGAAGTAGCGGACGCCTAACCGCCTATAATCGAGGTAGAGGGAGAGGATAAGTTTAAGGTTAAAGAGATATAGGCTACGCGCTAGAAAAAGGTTAGTAAGGGGAAACGCTAAGAGGTCCTCGTTAAGTAGCGCGGGTATCTCGACCCTACGTAGGAACCTATATATAAGTTTACGGGAACTATAGCCCTCGATAAGTTTAAAGCCTTATTTAAAATAGTAGATAAGAACGACGGACTAGTAGACTACTAATAGTAGCTTAGGCTAAGACTATAAAGTAGGTAAAGCGGAGTAGGTAGTTATAATAACGTAAGCGTAATTATATAAGTAGAGATAAAAATAGCGTTTATTTTAAGGCAAAGCCCTTAAACTACTTAAACCTACTCCTTATCCTTATTATCGTCCTTATCCTTATCCTCGTTATCCTCCTTTACCTTATTAGCGGCGGCGGCGCTTTCTAGGGCGCTTAGGCGGCCCTCTAGGCCCGCGAGCTAGTCGGCGGCAGCGGCGGCTCTAGGGGCTCTAGGGGCAGGGGGGGCCCGGCTAATAGCAGCGGCGGGGGCAGCGGCGGGCACGGCTAAGGGGACTACCGATAGGGCGACGGAGGCAGTATCCTTAGTGCCGGGAGAGTTAGCAGCGGAAGTAGAAGAGCTAGATAAGAGGAACTTACTTAGGGATAAGGCCCTAGCGCTCGAGGGCGTAGAGATTACGGTAGGCGGCGGCGGCGGCGGTAAGGCGCTTCTTAGTAGCCCCCCGGGGTAGAGGGGCCGGGCGTTACGGCCGGCGGCGGGGACGGCGTCGTTACCTAGAAGGGCGACGTAAGGGCGGCTAGCGTAGTAGAGGCAGAGGCGGCGGCGGTAGGCGCGGTCGCGGGGGCGCGGGCAGGAGCAGCGGCAGCGGCGGAGCCGTCGTCGGCCGTGCCTAGCACGGCGTCGACGAACGACTCCGTACGCTCTAAGAAGGAGGAAGTAGGGGAGGGGGAGGCAGATATATCTATCGCGGAAGTTAGTATTATAGATTGCGGCCTCCCGCTTTATAGGGCGGAGAACTTACTAGTAGAAGTTATTATTATTAAGGCTATTATTACTACTACGGCTATTACTATAAGTATACGTTAATAAGGCGGCCCGTATAGCTAAGAACGAACTAACGCCTTAGGTAGAGCGGAACTTACCTATTACTACTACTACTATAGTTAAAGAAGGAGGAGAAGGAAAGGAAGGAGGAAGGGGGGGATGCCGCCTTATATACCCCTAGGTAGAGGAGGCTACCTAAGGCCGATAGGGCTAGCACGATTAACGGAAAAGGGTAGAGCTAGGCACGGGCCCTATAGTACGGAAGCCGTTAATGGTAACGCCGCCGCGCTCGAGAGGGCATTATATAAGAGTCTTTAACTATTATAGGTTATAAGCTTAGCTACTTAAGCCGTATAGTTACGCGCGGAGGGCCGGATCCCGCACGTATATATACGCTAGCCACGTATAGGAGAGCTCTATATAGCTTATTAATATTATCCTATAGACGGTACCTACGCGTACGCCTCTGCCTACTCCGTAATAGTTAAGAGTCTTTAACTATTATAGGTTATAGGCTTAGGCTACGGCCTAAGCTATATAGTTACGTACGGAGGGCCGGATCCTATATATATATATACGGGCTAGCCGCGTATAGGAGAGCTCTATATAGCTTATTAATATTATCCTACGGACGGCACTTACGCGTACGCCTCTGCCTACTCCGTGATAATAACGATATCGGCCTTTCCTAGGGAAGTTACCCCTAACTCCCTAAGGCTCCCCGCGGAAGAAGGAACCTAGAAGCTACCGGGTAAACTCTAGGAAATTACCCTAAAATCCTAGAAACGATAACCGAGCGGATTATATAGACGTTTTACGGAGATTTCCCCTAGGGATATATTATACGGGGTAGGCACTACGATTTCCTAAGTAATAATAGCTTCTTAGGGATTATACCGATACTTCCTTAAGAAGTTACTACGAGAATATAGCGGGGAAATTATAGAGAAATACCTATGCCTACCTAGGGAAAATACCGGGAAATACCGCTAATACGCTATACTACCGTCATATGATTATAAGGTTAAGATATTACTCGGTTAAAACCCTAAGTAAGGTCTTACGCTCGCTATAGTATATATAGAAGATAGAGAACCCGCTAGATCTTAGGCGGGCGGAGAAGAATATAAATAGTTATTACTACTCTTACTTTAACTTATAAGACCGGTAGCTAGTCTATATTTAATGCGCGTAATAACGTACGGTAGCTAGTCTATATAATACGTTTAATTACGTACGGTAGCTAGTCTATTTAATTACCTATTAGACCCGCACCGGATCTAGGTAGACGGTAAGGTTAACGTACTAGCCCTATACCGAGGGACTAGTACTTAATACCTTCTATAGTTATTATAGATAAGGAAAAAGCCCTTAAAAATATACTCTTATACGTTTTCCCTTTATTATAATAATAACTTTATATTTACTATATTAACGTTAATATTAATACGAAAATTAAATTACGTTAAAAGGAGCTTAGCGGCGTTAACGATAATAATAATAATAACGATAACGAAGCTAATAGCGTTAACGGCGCTAACGATCCTACTAATATCTTCCTTAGTAGAGTCGCTATATAAAAAGAAGCTAAAGATAAGATCTTAAGCGTATAACCTATATAACCTAAAGACTATAGCCGTAAGGGGATATTTACTACTTAGAAGGCCGTTATCTACGCCCTAACTAAGGTAGGCTTTTAGTTAGCTTAGCGGGCGCTTAATTATAAGTATAGATAATACTAAGGCTATATCGTAAGATATATTTCTAAGGAATATATACTATAGTAAGAGTAGTAAGCTTATTACTATATTAGCCGCTATCGTAACTTTAGCTAGAGGGTTAATAGCCTAGTTAAGACTATATATAAAGATATAAAGTCGTATTTACTTATAGGCACCGGCGATCTCTTCTACCTATATACTACGTTAGAGTAAATAATCGCGAATAAAGAACGCTCCTATATCTAAGAGGCGGCCCGCTAAAAGTTAAGGCAGCGGCTTCTTTATCTTAGCTAAAAATAGCTAGGTAAGCTAAATATTAAACTTACCTACTAAGCGGTTAACCTCCTTACTAAGCAATACCGGCTTACCTTAGCCGCGATGCCCTTAGAGCCTAGGTAAGAGCGGGAGTTATAGCCGCTACCGTATTATACGGGTTAATTTATATAATAGTAAGGGCTTCCTTATATATATACGATCTTCTAACGCCTTTAAGCTAACGTTCCGCTTATAAAGTACGATATTTACCCTTAGTAGTAGCTTAAGAAGCCTCTAGTAGAGAAGCCCCTCCTTTTATATACGAATTATGCTAATCCTTACTATTAGGATCTCGACGAGCTACTTCTTCGAATCCGAGACCCTAATATCGTTTAAAGCCTCCGTGGCCGACCTCGCGTTGCTAAGAACACTAGCCTACCTGTGCCTTAAGACCTAAGGCCATATCGAGACGAAGACGACGATGCCGCGTAGCTAGCTTCGCAGCCGGCCTTATAGTTAGTTAGAGGCACGCAGAGACGGCTGCCGCGGTCTAGTTAGGCAAGCACCCGCCGCCTCAACGCTAGCGTACGCCGCACGCGCACATAAGCCGAGATTGATAAAGGAGGCAGTTAGGGCTCTACCCGGCCGTTATTAGGAAGATCGCGAGCGCGCGCAAATACACGGGGAAGGGGATCTCGAGGGAGACGGGGCAGAGGTGCAAGGGCTACGCCGGCCTCGTCAGTAGAGGAGGTTATCCCAGCTACGCAGCCCACGCCCACGTAGCCTAGGCCGGACTATTAGCCGGGCCGTAATATACGACGTAATATACGCATATCTCGCGATAATCGCGAAGATGCGTTATTTAAACGAATTAAGGTGCCCTAGGCTTATAGGTGTATATGATCTTTATGCTGGCGCGGCTCCCTCCTTTGCCACGTTAGTGCAGCTAAATTGGGTGGCGGGGGCTGGGCGAGCGGGGTACGCGCAGAAAAAGTAGATCGTCTGTGCAAATAGAGACTTTTGTCTATGCAAATAGTAATACTCAAAATAAATTAAAACACCACCATTTCACAACCGCACTTCAAGATCCCCGTGCCAACAAGGCCAGCAGCAGAATGTGCGGCATCCACGCCACCATCTCTGCCTCCGACGATAGCCTCATCCCCCCAGCCTTGTATGAGCGTCTCCGGCGGCGAGGCCCTGATCACGCTGGCTCCGTGACGCAGCGGCTGGACTTTGGCCACGGCCCTCTCTTCCTGAGCCTCACCTCGACGGTCCTGTCCCTGCGCGGCGACGCCATTGCCAAGCAGCCCCTCGTCGATGCCGCTAACGGCTCCGCTCTCTGCTGGAATGGCGAGGCCTGGAGGATCCGGGGCCAACCGGTCCAGGGAAACGACGCCCAGGCCGTCTTATCCCAGCTGAGTGCCGCTGACCGGGGCCACGTTGACGGCGTCCTCGACGTGCTTCGTGCCATTGAGGGTCCCTTTGCCTTCATATATCTCGACTATCCCGCAAGGCGTCTCTACTACGGGCGGGATCGCCTGGGACGTCGGTCTCTGCTAATCAAGCCCGGGGACCCATTTTCGCTCTCAAGTGTTGCCGGGTCGCCAGCGGCTGGCTGGGTCGAAGTCGAAGCTGACGGGTGCTATTTTCTCCAACTCGATGCGCGTACCGACGTGTCGGCTGAACTAGTCCCTGCTAGATGTGCTTGGGCCCAAGATCCCGCCCTTGTCAGTCTTGGCCTTCCGTCGTTGCTTGCTTATGCTAAAGAACTCGGCTGCCCAGGTGTCCAGTCTCGGCGTGTTCAACGCTGCCACTCCCACTACCAACGTCAAGTTGACTCGAAAGTCGCATTCGGTGGCTCAGCTACGGCACAAGCTCGAAGCGTCCCTACAGCCTCGAGTGCTCCACGTGCCCGTGCCGCCTCAGGCATCGCCCTGTGATGCCAGGATTGCAATTCTGTTCTCCGGAGGCCTCGACTGCACCGTACTGGCCCGGCTCACCAGTGATATTCTTCCTATTGACCAAGTGATTGACCTCATTAGTGTGGCGTTCGAGAACCCCAGGATAGCCGCGCGACATCCAAGTGCCTCACAAGCCGACCTGTGCGAGCTTTGTCCCGACCGAGTCACGGGCCGACAATCCTTTGAGGAGCTGCTGCAAGTTTGTCCCCAAAGGACATGGCGTCTCGTTTGCGTGAGTCAACCTTGACCGCCCATCGTCTTTTGACTTGGCTCATCCCTCAATCAGGTGAACGTCCCCTTTTCTCTCGTATCTAGTCACAGAAGTGAAGTCATTGATTTGATGTCTCCTCACAACACTGAAATGGACCTCTCCATTGCCTACGCTCTGTACTTCGCTGCCAGGGGGCAGGGGTTCTGCCAGGAGAGCCCCGGCTCAGAAGGTCGCCCGTACTCGACGACAGCCCGCGTGTTGCTCTCTGGACTTGGCGCAGACGAGCTCTTCGGAGGGTACGTCCGCCATGCCACGGCCTTTTCCAGACAGGGCTACGCAGGCCTCGTGGAAGAGCTCAAACTGGACATGGGCCGCGTGGGCAAGAGGAACCTGGGCCGAGACGACAGAGTCATGGCCCACTGGGAACGAGAGGTGAGATTTCCCTACCTTGACGAAGGCCTGGCCAGGTGGGCCATCGAGTCTCCCGTGTGGGAGAAGTGTGACTTTGAGAACCAAGGTCCCGACGAGCGCGTCGAGCCTGGCAAGAGGGTCTTGCGGCTGCTGGCGGAAGAATTGGGCATGGGAACCGTCGCAGGGGAGAAGAAGCGAGCAGTAAGTGGAATTACCGGAGCGTCCTTTCGTCAGCTAGTCTTTTTTGATTATTCCATAAAAACAGTCAACTGACGGCCTTGGACAGATTCAGTTTGGGGCCAGGACGGCCAAGATGGAGAGTGGCAAAGTCAAGGGAACAACACTCATCTCATGGTGATGAAGCCCCGGGACAAGTGTCCGGATGCGTCAATGGCTGTGGCTGTGATGACACGAAACAGATACTTCCGAGCTGTGGTGCAGAAGATGGCCTCATTGGGATCACATGTGCGTTTGCGAAAGCGAACCCTTGGTTCCTTCCGAGCGCTGTCACTGGCAACCAGGCGATGACGTTGTAAAGGCAAGTCTGAGCCGAGCCATACAGCTCCATGGGAGAGTTTCACGGGCCCCGCAACAAGCCATGGATTGGGCAGAAGAGAAGGGACCAGGAGAGAAGGGATCAGAGCAAACAGCCAATGAAACGAAGACGAAGAGAAGCAACTGGGCGGAGAGATTTTCAACGGCAGGCATGAGCAGTTGAAGCAAGGCCATGATCTACTTTAGCTAGCTGCTGAGCAGCGCACGCAACGACGAGCCAACTTTAGGCTCAACTTTCCTTTTCTTTTCCTCCCTTGCTCAACGGGGACCAACCGGTTCGATACAGGGCAATGTTTCGTTTGGCGATGCCGTATTTGGGGAGTGGACGTCTCGTGACCCGAGTCATCTGCGGCGGTACCGAGACAGTCTCGCCCGCCAGAGACAAGTGTATTTGGCGGTGGCAGCCATTTGATGTTGATTGAAAGAGCCGAAGCCACTACGGAAAAGGGGGCATCGTCTGCCAACAGTTGCGGGAGATGACGGGAGAGACTCGTCTGGAAGATGGCGATGGACCATGGGGACCAGGGGCTGGGTTGTGTTCTTCCTCTCCCCAGCTCTCTCTCTGTCTCTTTCGTTGGTGACTGGCCGAGGACGAGAATGGAAGGCCAGGCATTGGTCGTGAGACATGAGCCGGTCATATCATGATTCATTTGTCATTTGGTTCTTGTCTCTCAACCCACATGGCTTACATGCTGTTTTCCCCTCGGGCTGCGGGCCTGCTTTTTTCTTTCAGCCCGAGAAAGGGCTATCCCTGCCCTGCCAGGCAGCAGGACATTTCGGATCGCAGCTAGCAATAAGACAGCGATGCGGCGCGCCACGATGGGCGATTGGACGGCGACGCTTGCCGAGAGCGATGAAGGAAGCGGGAAAAAGGAAAAGGAGACGAGAGACGGCGAGTGCCACAGCAGGCGATGACGGCGGCAGACGGTTCGGCCACAGAGGTGCACGACAGCCGGCGCACAGCAGATGTGACGCACACGTGCATGGCCCTGGGTCAGCTCAGCGCAGTGCAGCAGAGGGAGGCAGAGGGATATATCGACCGACAGGCGAGCGAGGCCTGTGTTGGCTGTTGGTGGCTGCCGCATGACAATGAAGATCGCAGTTTCCCCCACCTTGCCATTGTTCCTTTTCCCGTCATGTTTTGCTGAGATGGAAAAGAATTCCAAGAGATTACAGAAGGCGAGGAGGCGAAAGAGAGCAAAAGGGCCGAGAGAGAGATGTCGGCAGAGTATGATTTTTTCGCTTCGTCTCTCGCCTCGTTGGTTGGCTGATGATGAGCATCATGTGTTGTTTTCACATGCCTGGGCATTCATTGGCTGCTCAGATCTGATGGATGATGGATGGACAGGCAGACGGAGATGCCACGGCCCGAGACGAGGAGCATGCACCCGCCAGACGGTACATATGATGGATGCCTTTCTGTACATGACCGGCTCAGGGGCCGGCTGCCATTCGGATGCCTGCTTTGCCCTTACATGTCCGAGCGAGGCAGTGTCACCGTACGTGCCATGACAACATACATACAGACAGACAGTCAAACATACAGGTACAACATGCGGAGGTTCTTAATGGAGACTGCACTTGCATTGCCCATGTGCAAAGAGAAGATGGTGGGAAAAAAAGGAGAGCGGGAAGCGGCAGGCTCCGGACAAACAACAACAACAACAGCAGCAGCAGCAGCAGCAGCAAACCAACCACCCCCTTGCCTCGCCTGCTTTCCCCCCTGGTTGCCCTGCCTCTGGTCTATGTTGGGCTAGCTACAGTGTTTCCGGCCCCCATTCCTCGGCCATTCACGAAAAGCCGTGCACTCGGGGCTCCAAAATAACCACAACCCGAGCCCCCTTTCCCCCAAACCACGAACCAACAGCGCAAAACATAAGATGACGGCCTTCGCGCCCCATTGAATAAGCGTCAACATGTCCGCCGCGGCGGCCTCATCCACGCCCAAGCTCCCTCCCCCTCCCCCCCCCAAAACTCTCATGTGCGAAGAGCAGCCAGGACGGTCGTTGGTTGGTTGCCCCTGGATGGGATCCACGCCGTCGAGAGCAGACAAGCAAGAAAGAGTAAGATTGCCCCGGCATCTTCCTTGCCTTGGCCGTCAGGCCGTCGGTGCGTGGAGCACGGGCTTTCTTTGCAACTGCCGTACCTCGCAGACACGCCGCCGCCGTGCTACGGGGACACGAAGCATGTCACGGGCCCTCTCTTGTTGCACGACGCTCTTCCTCCTCAGCTCGCGGCAAGCGACTGGCAGGAAAACTCCTCACCGGCCAGGCCCATAGCCGTCTATCCAGTGGCCGGCCGTGCCCCCCCATGTCATCGACAATGGGCCCCCGTGTTGGTCCTCGATCCGACCTCGTCCGTCCGTGTTTATGCGTAAATGGAGCCCATCATCCGGTGGACCGGGCCCTCACGGTAAAATTGACCTCCCGCGCCTTTTCCCACATTCGCCACGCACGCACACAGACATCCCTGCCCCTTCCCGTCATGTCGGTTCGGCCGAGCACGGGCCCGTCGGTATATCCAGAGACCCAACGCCTCACGCCTGTCATGGCCAAGTCGAGGCTGCTTGGCTGTTCAGCTGAATTTGCGGGAGTGGGGAGAGGCGGGGACGTGAGCGGGGACAGACGAGGATGAGAGAGAGAGGGAGAGTGAGAGAGAGTGTGTGTGTGTGAGAAAGGGGGTTGGATCTCTTCGGCAACCAGCTGGCACTGCCGAGTGACAACGACTCCTCCCACACCCCCTAGGGAGGACACCGCATCCATGACGGCCGTGTAAGTCCGAGTCGACATCGCCACAGGGGAAAAGGGGCCCATCGTCGTCTCCATCTCCGCCTATATAAGGCCTCTCTGCCCGGCCCCCTTGCCTCTCTCTCCTCTCACTTCATCCTCACCAGCCTCACCAAGCCATCGCTCTTTTCCCCAGTTGCTTCTACAGCACTAGTCACTCGCTCTCTTCCCTCGTTTCAGCCTTGCTTTCTTCTCCTTCCCCTCGACCTTGCCTCTCTATTCGCAAAGATGCGTTTCTCTCTTGCCATCACCAGCCTCCTGGCCAGCACGGCCACCGCTGGCGTTGGCGTTGCCGACGTGACTGCTGACGCCAACGTCAATGTCGATGGCCTCGTCGATGGCGACGTCGATGTCAATGCCAAGGTCCTCCCGGTCCACCATGGCAGCTTCACCGATGCCGATGGTGACGACGCCGACATCTATGACGCCGACTTCCTCGACCGCCGCCAGGAGCTTGCCGACGTCGACGTCGATGCCGACGTCGACGTCCTTGTCTCCCGCCACGCCGATGGCAAGGTCGATGCCGCGCGCCGCGCCGCCAAGAGCTTCAAGTGCCCCTCGGGCCTGAGCTACTGCCCCTGGACCAAGTCGTGTGCCTGCGCCCCGGGCCAGAAGCTCGACCACAAGTCCAAGAAGTGCGGCGGCAAGCGCCTGACGGGCGCCTGGCCCGAGCCCAAGACCGACGTCTATGGCTCCAAGGGCGTCAAGCTCGACACCTACTGCGCCATCTCCCCTTACCGCATCGTCAAGTACAGCCGCAAGCACGAGTACTGCCAGGCCAGCCTCAACACCATTGCCTTTGTCGCCGCCGCCGACATTGCCCTGGAGATTTCCGCCCTCGTCGAAATTGACGTCGAGGCCGACATCAGCGTCGACCTCAAGGCCGTTGTCGCCGGTCTGGCCGGCCTCTACCTCGAGAGCGTCATCGACGCCGTCGTCCTCTTCAACACCAACGTCTTCGGCCACTCCGTCCTCCAGGCTGACGTTGCCGCCCACGTCTCTCTCGGTCTGCTCGGCAACCTCGGCGGCGTCTTCTGCGCCGTCGGCCTCGGCAAGTGCAACTTCGACTGCGTTTCCTATAGCACCAAGGGCTGCAAGAACTACATCGACGTCGATGCCGAGATTGGCGCCAACCTTGAGGGGCTCGTTGGCCTCTGCATCCTCCCCAACATCCTGCTCATCGTGAACGCCGCCAAGGTTGTCGTCACCGTTGCTGTCGACGGCCTGCTCTGCCTCGTCGGCGGCCTGCTCGGCGGCCTCCTCCGCATCTTCAACTGCAACTGCTCTTAAGCAGCCCAGGGAGGGTGAACAAGCATGTAGGGAGTTGTCTTTTGGCGAAAATTGGTTGGCTGCCGGTAAAGTGGCAGATGGAGAAGAACAGAGCATCCGTCTGAGGATCTCGACGACCATGCTTAATGATGTACATATCTTCTTCTTACTACTCGGAGCGCCTATGTGCCTCCATTGCCCCCAGCGTTGCGATTCAGGGGTTAGAGCAACAATCATAATTAGCCATGCGGCGTCCACATCATCCCAAACTCGCCGTGACCAGGACTTGACCTTTGCTGCTTTCGAGAGACGCGACATTCGCTACAGTCTTCTGACATGAATCATAAGTGAGGAATGTTTCTTGGGATTGCTTGCCACATACCGAACCAGGTTTCAAGCAGCTGCGGACGAGACAGTACACGAGCAGCTCCGTCGACATTCAAGCACAGACTGAAACAACCATCTGCTTCCCCATTTTGTCCACCATAAAGTGGCTGAACGCCTCTTCGTCGTTGTCGTCCACCAGAAAATCCCTGTCCTCGTCTTCCGGGGGTAATTTGGCGTACAGCCCCTGGCCGGCCTGGGGCCACGTCGGTGGGAGCGAGTTTTCTCCTCCATCCCCCGCAGACCCGACTGCTATTTCGGCACTCACCACCTCCGCCTCAGCCACGGCGTTCTGCTTCATCAACCTTGGGCGACCCCTAGGTTTTCGGGATTCTTTTGCATGTAGTAGAGCGAGTCCATGCCTCGGCTGGCTGAACACCCGCACGCTCTGGCTTGTCGATTTGGATTTTGGGTGCGCGGCACGGCTGGGCAAGTTGGCCCTCCAATCCGGATCGTCAAATATGGGTAGATCAGGGTGTTTCTTAGACACCGAGACTAGGATGTCGACGAGTAGTTGAGGCTTCAGCTGGTCACAGAGTGATAGGATATTGAGCAGGTCCCTTCTCTTCTTGCTGTAAAAATATTCCGTACGCTAGAGGGTTGGTCAGCCATCATCGTAGCATAGCACGAGCACGAAGTGAGGCGATACTTACCTCAGAGTCCGAGGCCTGTTTCGCGAGAAAGCCGACCAACTCAGGCTTGGCTGGAACGACGCCGGCGGGCAATTTGGACAGCCGTTTGTTTCGAATCCTATTGACTAACAGTTGACGTTCATGCGCCTCCGCGTACTCGGCGCCAGTTTGCTTCTCCTTTCCAGGGCCCATTTTGCAATCTAAGCACAGGTAGTTTGCATTGTCTGCCATATCGGTCGTGGCAGATGCACACTGCAGGTGTGACCAACTTTGACAGCCGATGCATGCGATGAAAGCATTGTCCTCGGACGGGAGCGAGCTTTGGCCGCACTTGGAACAGTGGCGGGCGCTGCCAAGCTCTGACGCTTCCTTGAGGTGCAGTGACGAGGTGGTCAATTCAGGGAGCCTGGCCGGGGCAGGGACGCGGAAGGGAACTGTATTCTGAGTAAAGTCGGCCTCGAGATCATCTGAACTGCGCTTTCTCTTCAGACTGGGAGGGCGGAAGTGTATCAAGCGCTTCGCAATGTCAGACACGCCCGCCAGGGGTTGCTGGGCTCTGGGCTCGGGCATGGCCAGCGTAGAAGCCATGGGCTGCGTGGATTGCATCGCGAGATTGTCAGGTTCTCCCTTTACGGCAGATACAGGCAGCGAGGGGACATTTGAAGAGTCCGGTGCATCCTCGCTGTTCCTCAGCCGCTCGAGTATCCATGAGCTGGACGCGGAGAACTGGGGCTTGTAGGCTGGACTTGCCTGCGACGAGGCGGCATCTCTGAGGGCATCGCTTCCCTCGGTATTCGGGGCAGTTGGCGCCGACGAAACCTCGACCGTCGAAGGAGACATGTCCATTTCGCTGGCGAGGTCTGCCGACAATGGCAATGTCATCTCATGGCTTCGGGGATCGGTCAGAAGAAGACTTGACGTGGCGAGTGAGACGCCACGAGAGACGGATTCGTGTAAAGCAGAGACGGCAACTGAGGCGATGGATGAGTCCGTGGGCCGTGATTATCGATTTCTCTCTAGTAGCTTCTCTTACAATTGATGAGTCGATGGGCGACTGAACTGGAGAGGATCGACCCGTAGTTCTGCATGTATTAATAGACGACAGGCCGGCACGTGCGAGAATCACGTGATGGCCTCAACTCGGCAACCGCAAAATGACTTGTAGTACCAGAAGTCACTCGACCACCTCGGGCAATAAATGGGCTCATTCAAGGCGGAGGCCTCTTCCCTTTATATTTCTCCGCTACTGAGCGAGAAGAAGGCCCTTTATCTAACAACTCCATCCTGCCTCAGCCTGGCAATCTCCGACTCGCCCAGACCCAGGTGCTCGCTCAGCAGCTCGTCCGTGTGCTGGCCCAGCATGGGCGGCACGGCGCGGATTGTGGGCTGGCTCTCGGAGAACTTGACGGGCGTGTTGACCATTTTGATGGGCCCGCAGGCTTGATGCTCCATCTCGACCACCATGTTGCGCGCCCTCGTGTGCTCGTGGTTCAGCGTGTCCTGGACGTCGTTGACGGCCGCGTACGGCATGCCGCTGCCCTCGAACACCTCGAGCCACTCCTGTGTCGTCTTTTGTTGCGAGAGGGCCTCGATCTCGGCCTCGAGGTCCGCGCGGTTGGCCACCCTGTCGGCGTTTGTCTTGAACTTGGCGTCGTCTTTCCACTCCGGCCGGCCGAGCCCGTCGCACAAGACGCCAAACAGACGGTCATTGCCGCCGCCAAAGAGGATGTCCCCGTCTTTGGTCTTGAAAGACCGATAAGGCACAATGGATGCTATGAGGGAAAGGTCCGTGATGAGCTTGAGGAAGGGCATGCATGGGTGAGACCGGGGCTGACTTACGATGCGCCGTGCCCCATCTACCCGAGTCTCGCTTGCCACTGACCAAGCAGCTGCTGGCAATGTTGGCCAGGGTGGCAGTCTGGCAGTCGCTCAAGGCCACGTCAATTTGCTGGCCCTTGCCGGTTCTGGCCCTGCCCAGCAAGGCGGCCATGATGCTGTTGCTGGTGTAGAGGCCGGTGGTGAGATCAGTCACGGCCACGCCAACCTTGACGGGAGGGCCGTCGCGGGAGCCAGTGATGTGCATGAGGCCGAACTCGGCCTCGACCATGACGTCGTAGCCAGCGCGGTTGGAGTAGGGCCCCGTCTGGCCGTAGCCGGTGATGGAGGCATAAATCAGGCTCGGGTTGATGGCGCGGAGCGTCTCGTAGTCCAGGGAGTACTTTTTGAGTGTCCCCGGGAGGTAGTTTTCGACGACAATGTCGCACTTGGCGACGAGCTTGTGGAGAATGTCGACGCCTTGCTTGTGCTGAAAGGAGAGGCCGAGGGATTTTTTGTTGCGATTGGCCTTGAAATGGTTGACGAGCATGAGCATCATGTCGACGACTGGGTTCAGACGACTGGGTTCAGGGCCGGCGTGGATCACATACCCCGAGAAAGTAGGCCGACTCGCCGGGGCCCTGCGCGGTGGAATCCGGCTTGTACTCTGCGTACGGAGGTCCCCAGGCCCTGGTGTCGTCTCCGCGGACGGGGTGTTCAATCTTGATGACCTCTGCCCTGTCGTCAATCGACTGTTAGCGCATGCGAATAGGTAATGGATGAGTCTGCGACTCCAGACAAAGCATCTGAGTCCTCTCCTGTTTGTTTTTAAAAAAAGGATAAAGAGCCCATCAAAAAAGTTGAGAAGACGAAATGAGCTCACCCGAGATCGCCCAGGATTTGCGTACAGTAGGGCTGTGAAAGGCAGTGATGAAAACGTCAGCAAAAGAACAACACGACCCGGTGGTCGACGACTTACACCAGCCAGCACACGGGTCATGTCGAGCACTCGATAGCCCTGCAGGGGCAGCGCGCCGCTCGCGGGCGTCGAGTATCGGCGACGGAGATCCCGGAGCGCCGTGGCGGTGGGCAGCAGCCGGGCCGCCGGGGCGGGGCGTAGGTATCGGGCGAGGCAAGACATGGCCCTCGAACCGCCCCGAACGAGTAGGCTTGGCGGTGGTGGTGGGCGAAGGAGGGCGGCGGCGGCAACTATTGGGATGGAGGGCCGAGTGGCGCAGAGGGGACGGGAGAGACGGATGAAAGTCTGCTTGGCGCGCCTCCGGCAGCTCAGGAGGCGGCACGGAGTAGTAGCTGCGGCATTACAGAGGCCTGACCTAAGCAGTGGCAGATGCCGTTGACCAGGGACTTTGCTCACTCTGCATCTACTAACCCCAGAAATCATCGTTCTGCGGCCTACTAGCGCAGGCAGGGCCCCCGGCGTTAAACTGACAAGCTGATACTACTGGCGAGCATGTCGGCCTGGATTACGGATACGTAGTAATATAACGCCAAGTCATTCCGGCCCCAGCCGACAACGACGTCTTCTGAGGCGCATCGGGCCGCCCCGCGAAATGGCACCTCCCGGGCCACAGCGCACCACCAACATGCCCCAACATGCCCTTGGAACCAATCACATCCACCCTCGACGAGCATCTTCTGAGTGCCCACCTCGGCTCGTCAGCCCGCGGCATCTCCCCTGGGCACAGCCGAGTGCTTGCCACGTGCCGTCGGTTATCGACAGAAATAGGAAGCAGAAGCGACCCGTACGACTCCCAGACCTCAAGGTCGCCGAGTTGCGCGCACTGGTCGGGGTTGCTGGTGGACAGCTGCCGGGCCGCATCAGAGCGGAAGCAGTGGGCGGCTAGGCTCCAATCTCGTTGGTCACCTTCACAAACGCCTGCCACTGTTTCCAGGCCTGGCCGCTCTTGATGGCCCACCTGGCCCTCCTCACCCCCTCCTTCCACCGCTGGCCGGCAGGGCCGCGCTCCGTGACGACTTTCCCGTCGTCCCCGTGGCCCATGTTGCTGCTGTCGGCTTCGCAAATGCCGGACACGACCAAAAGCGCCGCCGTGTTGATCAGCACAAAGTCCATGAGAGGGTCGTCCTCGGCAAGCTGGCCGCACAAGATTCGGCTCAGGATCTCGGCATTCTCGGCCGGTTCCTTGCCCGACGACACTTCGCTGAGCGCATGAGATGCAACGCCAAAGTCCTTGGGTTCGAGCCTGAAGTGCTCAACCTCCACCTGGCCCCCGGGAGTCTGGCTTTTGAGTATCCAGCAGAGTGTTGGGCCCGCACAGCTAATCTCGTCCAGCTCCTCTTCTCCGCAGACAATCAGGGCCTTTTGACAGCCGGTACTTCGGAGCGCCTCGGCAAAGGCGGGGCCGAGATCTCGCCGGCCGACGCCGACGACTCGTGCCTCGAGCACGGTTTCTACGGGGTTGGCCAGCGGTCCCAGGTTGTTGAAGATTGTCCTCCATGGGAGCTGCTTCCGGACGGGGGCCACGTATCGCATACCGGTGTGGAAGACGGGCGCGAACAGGAAGCTGTAGTTGGTGGCCGCATACACCTTGGTCAGGGTGTCAGGCTTGACTGCGCCCAAGACCGGGGCCTGGGGCTTCATGCAGTTGATCATGTCGGCGCTGCCCGACTTGGACGTGCTGGCCTTGTTGCCGTGCTTGGAGACCATGACAAGGGCGGACGCAAGGATGGACGAGGTGGTGCTGATGTTGAAGGTGTTGTGCGAGTCTCCTCCTGTGCCAACGATATCGCACTGAGGCGTAGCAGGTCAGTTGTTGAAGCCTGGCGACGCGACATGGGTCCGTGAGCCTTACCAGTCCGCCTCTGTAGTTGCCTTCCTTCCGGGCCCGGCGCTCAAGCACTTGCCCAAGCTCCTTGACGGGGATGGGCGCAGCCGCGTGCATCATGACGTGCGCGCACTCGGCCAGGACGTCTGGGCGAAAGTCCATTCGGGTGAAGTGAAGGGCCATGAGCAGCGATGCTGTCTGGGCCTCGCTGACCTGGTTGGTGAAGAAGTGTGAGATGGCCTCGGCAATCTCACCCGGACTGACTTCGGAGTCGACTGGCCAGAGCTTGGTCAACAATGGCTTGATATCAACGGGGGGGAGGCCGTCCTGGCCCTGGCCGATGACGGGAGACGCCATGATTGGTGATGGCGGGGAAAGGAGTTGGATCGAGAGCCTTGAGGACTGCAAATGGCGAGAACAATGCTCTCGGGGCAACGCGAGCGTCTTAAGGCTCGAATTTCTCAGATTTCGCCCTGATGACCCACCCGATTGGGTTGTATTAGCAGGTGCCGTTGATGAGACTCCATTGGCGACGTTGTGCTGGGGAAGCGACCTGTACAAGCGCTTCCATTGATTGCGAATTGCCCATGAGTCAGGCCCGGAATTGGCCAATCCCAGCCTGGTGCATGGAGTAATTAGATAAGGGTTCGGATTCTGGGTCGCGCACGGAGTACAAGCGAAGTACCCAAGGTACCTAAGTGGATGTACCTACTGCTTCCTGTACTCCGAAAGCATCTGACACATGTAGCCCACCGGCCCGTTCATCCTCCGCCTCACAATTACTCAGCGGCCCCTCCCTGAAAGTTCACTCAGGTTGCCGCTAGCAGCACAAAGCCGGCGTCTCCGCCTGGCCGTCCGCCCCGTCAAACCATCCTCCTGCATCAACCTCGCCTCCCTTGCCAGTCTCTCCTTTGCCGCCAGAAGTCGGTCCGCCCTCGCTTTCTCCTCGTCACAGCGCTGGCGTCACCGCCCTCGAGCGATCGCGACGACCACTTCGAGCCGACTCTTCGCTGATCTGAGTTTTTCTCAGACGCCTTTACTGGTACAGAACAGTCGGCTGGCACCTAAAGTCTTTGACCTCCAACCTACGCGTGCCGTCCTCGACTCCCGACCGTGAAACCTTCCAAGCTCGCGGCTGTCTGGAAGCCGAAAAAATTTCAATAGAATATAATATATCTCGAGACGCCGCCTCGCGCCTCGCCCAGATCCTGGGATCGACTCCCAACGCTCCGTGTCGCACCGACCGCACCTAGAATCGTAAGAGACAGAGAGAGGCGGAAAGAAAGCCTGCCCTGGCCTCGACGCCTTGGAGCCCGCGTGCCCACGTCGTCAAAGGGCCATCGAACTCTCAAAGGATCAAGACAAAGCCTCTCGTTTCCATCTCCAGCGTCGCCGCGCCGTGACGCTCGCGGCCTACCTAGAGTCCATAGTCATACACACAACCGCCAAAGTGCATTCGCCACTTCTTGTTCAGCTCATTCACGATCGCCTTTGGCACAGCGACCTCGACGGCGACGCAGCTTCGGCAGCGCGAAAGGCAGTAGAGAAGAAGAGGCGGCAGCTTCGAAAGCGAAAGAAGGAGGCCAAGCGTGCTCGGAAGGTCTTTGACGAGTTGACCAATATCTATACGGCCAAGCCATACGCGCCCAAGATGATCTCGCCAGGCGGAGACGGAAACGGTGGGGGGTTCCAGGAAGACCTCAGCAACGTCCTCTGTTGCCCAGACTGCAAGGAGATACCGCCCAATCTCGTCGAGGAATTTTCAAGCGGCGACATGGTCTGCCAGAGCTGCGGCGTCGTTGTCGGCACTCGCATCATCGACACCCGCTCCGAGTGGCGTACCTTTGCAAACGACGACCATGGTGGTGACGACCCCAGCCGTGTCGGCGGACCGCAGGACGAGTTCGTCGAGGGGCAACAGCTGGCAACGACCGTCGCCTTCTCCGAGTCAAAGGCCCACAAGGCCCTGTCCCGGATCCAGAACAACACCAACCAAGACAAGGCGCAAAAGGGACTGATGCAGGCCTACAAGGAGATTGTCTCGCTTTGCGAAGCCATTAATATGGGCCAAAACGTCTCCAACGCCGCCAAGCACATCTTCAAGCTCGTGGATAAGTACAAGTTCATGAAGGGAAAGCCGCAGGAGGCCGTCATTGCCGGCTGCATCTTCATTGCGTGCCGACAGAACAACGTGCCGCGGACCTTTCGGGAAATCTTCAACCTGACCAGCGTGAGCAAGAAGGAAGTGGGCAGGGTCTTCAAGCAGCTCCAAAAGTTCCTCCAGAAGCTGCAGGACACGGAAGGGGAAGGCGCCACGGGGCTGAACACGGTCACCAATTACGAGAATACGTCGGTGGGTGCCGAAGACCTCTGCGGCCGCTACGTGTCGCAGCTTGGCTTCAAGAAGCAGCAAAAGGTGTCGAAAATCTCCAGGGACCTTGCCGAAAAGGCCAATGATATCTCGGCCCTGGCCGGAAGATCGCCCCTGTCGGTCGCAGCCGCGTGCATCTACATGGCATGCCACCTCATCGGTGAGCCGCGGTCATCCATGCCCATCGCAAAACAGGCGGGCGTCAGCGACGGCACCGTCAAGACGGCATACAAGCACCTCTTTGCAGCCCGCGAGCAGCTGATCAAGAAGGAGTGGCTTGTCGACGGCGCCAGCATGGATAACATCCCGCAGGTGCAAGCATAGAAAAAGCCTCGCGGCTCACCTTGTCTTGTGTCGGCCCCGTGAGTGGTGCGTGGGCGGGCTATGGCGCACAAAGGGCGTCCTCAGGCCGACATCAGCCTCCGAGGCGGGCCTACCATTGTCTGTCAGTACACGCAAGCGGGGCTTTCTGTTTGTAGCGGGCTCGGGGACGCGGCGGTTCATGCATGGCGTTTTTGCGATTGAAGCCGGGGGATCCAATGGCGGGCTGTCCTTTGGTGTGCCTCTTCTTCTCCTGATAATTCCCGCGCGTTGGGCTGTAGAAGCCAGCGGGCTCAGATTGGTACTTTGGTAGAACCCTCGTGCAGAAAATGGTCTTTTGCAGCGTTCTAGACCCCTGAGGCCTGGCGTGATGTTGACACTCGCCGGCACTTGATCCCAGTGAAACACGCAGGACCCCTTGCTATCTGCGGCGGCAAACAAGAAAAACCCCCAGGGGCCTTGAATATATCTCTATGGGCAGGGCCAACGATTCAAGTGGGTGGCCATGGAGCCTTGCCATGACCCGTCCGCCTTGCCTTTATCCCAGAACCAGCTTCCAAAGCGCTGCAGGTGACTCGCGGCTGAGCATCCATGAAAGCGGCACCGAAGCCGCTTTATTAGGCGTCCAGCAACCCTGGGCCACTCGAGCTTGCGTAACGGAGGGTCGGAGGATTTGTAGGTTTGTGTTCTAAAACGGGGCCACGTATGATGTTGCGGGCCATGCAGCGGACGCTCGGTAGCCAATAAAGGGCTCTCCTCGGTCGCACACACGACAAGCCCGATGGTGTGGGGGTCCGGGCGTGAGCAAGTCGAGGTGTGGTTTGCTGAGAGTGCTTTTCGCGCGCCTCGAAGGGATGCCCGGCCACTGTCCGGTCACGAGCTGCTCCCTGGCAGGCTTTTTCAAGGGGCCTTGGGCCTAGTGGCCCGAGGGCGGTGAGTGGTACAGGTCTGAGGCAAAATTCTCGACCGATTCGTCCAGCTGTGTTCCCCATGTGTACCGCATCTCGGGACAAACTGCAGCGCCGGCAACATGCTCGACGTCCACCTGCAGCGCCGGGGGAGCTTTGTCCAGCGAATTCTACATGGGCAAAGGTAGGTTCCAGAGTTCCATGCCCGTCCTCGCTGCCAAACGCGCGTGCCCGTCCATTGGAGACAAAGGCAAATACAGTTCGGCGAGGCGGTCCAGGGCGAGGCGCAAGAACGCGAGGAAGACAGCCGGTGGACTGACCCGGCGAAAGCGACAGGCAAACAGGCCCACTTCAAAACATGACGATGTGGAGAAGGAGAGCGGAGGGCGGAAGACGATGAGGAAGGCACGAGAACGAGCTTTTCTCACGGCTGCCCGTTGTACAAGGTCTCGCTCGTGGATGGGCTCGCCCTTTAACGGCATCATGGCCTCGGCACCACAGAAACCACCACGACAGTTCCACAAGATTTCCTGCGCTCCAGAGCCGCCCTCCCGCCCAGCTCAACGTCCTTTGGCCCCCTGCTCACGACTCGGGGCGCCGGGGTATCCGCCAAGCCAGATTGCAGAAGCGCAGTTGCCAGCATTTGCCATGCCCCCCAAGATCACCGTTCTGGGCACGGGCGGCACCATCGCCGGTTCCGGGACCTATGCCGGGCAGACGGCGGGATACAAGTCGGGCGTCTTGTCCGTCGACGGGCTCATCAAGGCGGTCCCGGAGCTGGGCAAGGTGGCCAAGCTCCGAAGCCGGCAGATTGCCAACGTGGGCAGTCCCGACATGACGGCAGAGGACCTGGTGCGCATGGCCCAAACGATTGAAAGGGAGCTTCAGGGGGACACGCAGGGCGTTGTGGTGACGCATGGAACAGACACGCTGGAAGAGTCGGCTTTTTTCCTCGAGCTGACAATCAACTCGGACAAGCCCGTGGTGCTCGTGGGCGCCATGCGTCCGGCCACGGCCTACAGCGCCGACGGGCCCATGAACCTGCTGTGTGCCGTCAACCTGGCGGCCAGCCCGAGCGCGCGGAAACGGGGCGTCATGATTGCCCTCAACGACCGCATCTGCTCGGCGCGCTTCACCACCAAGACGAACGCCAACTCGCTCGACAGCTTCAGGGCCGTGGAGCAGGGTTACCTGGGCATGTTTGTCAACACGCAGCCCATTTTCTACTACCCCCCTTGCCGGCCGCTCAACCGCAGCTACTTCAACGTGGCGGACCGCAACCCCAGGGACGGGCTGCCGCAGGTGGATATCTTGTACGGGCACCTCGACATGAACCCGGCGCTGCTCAAGACGGCGGCCGAGACGTCGCAGGGGGTGGTGCTGGCCGCCATGGGCGGGGGGTGCTGGGCGACTGGAGCGGGCAGGAGGGTGGCCGAGCTGGTGAGGGCGAGGGACTATCCAGTGGTGGTGAGCCGTCGGATGGCCTCGGGCTTTGTCGGGGGCACGTCCAACTATGGGCTGGAGGACTGCTGCATCGGAGGGGGCCTCTTGGACGCCAACAGGTGCCGCATCCAACTGCAGCTTGCTCTGGCGTCGGGACTGGACAGAAAGGCCATCAGGGACGTGTTTGAGAGCCATGGGGCTGAGCGGGCGGCTGCTGGGCTCGAGGCCAGGATTCGGCGGACGAGCGTCCTGTAGATGAGAGAGCTCGGGTGACGCCGGAGGGAGTCGTGGCTGGCTGTGAATGGATGGGCGGCGAAGAGGTTGGCCTCCCGGGGGAAGAGGCTGCGAGGAAGCTTTCGCCTCTTGATCTTGGCGGGGTGGCAATGGTATTTGATATGATTTTTATTTCGTTGAGGAGCACGGGAGGGAGGCGAGGGGCAAATCACATTACCTTGTGTACCTACCTGGCGTGGCTAAGCAGGCAATGGGAAGCAAGGAGAGGAAAGGGGCGAGAGGTTGAGTTTTTGGAGAGCTTGTTGAGAGCCTGACGTGGAGGATGGAGGCTTGATGGAGGCTTGATGGGGGGAAGGTACCTACAGCAGGTACTGCCATGGCCGCCCGGGGCCGCGCGCGAGAGGCAGATGCAGCCTCATGTCTGGCGAAGCCGGACTTTAGTCGCCATTCCTTTGCGACGGTTTGGTGAGCTGACGACGTGCAGGCTGATCCACTGCTGCCGTTCCGAGGTGGAGCTCGTATTCTTCCATTACGAACGCAAAGCACTTGTGGAAGTATCGCGCTGTAGGGTGCTGCATGTACGGGATACAGCGGCTGAAGAAGAGACAGGCGCCGAGAAGGGGGTGAAGGTCCCTCTCGCCTCGTGCTGAAGGAGAACCGTTTGCGATCAAGGCATCAATGTCCAGGGAGTCGTCGATATGCGCACCGTTATAAGTTCATGCGGCGCGGGCGACGGCGGGCATTTTGGCATCTGCATCTCCACCTCCACAGTGCAGCAGTCAGGGGGGAGCAGCAGCCAGGGACAAGCAGCACGCTAGTCAAGAAGCTTCAGCACGTGGCGTGGCGTATCTGCGGGCAGCTTCGAGGCCAGCACGTACAGTGCCCCGTCTCGGGCGTCTACACCGTACGGCCCGGACATTCCACGCCGAGGTGCCTCGTCTTGAGCACCTGCCAACTCGAGGCACCGTCAGTCTGCTAGAGCCAACAACTGACCTAGAACCTGGCAATGGGTCAGCTGGCGAGGCTGTATTCTTGGGTAGTTGTCCGAGCCCGTGTTCTGTTATGAGCATCGTGTTCCACGCTCCTCGGCGTCTTCCCTTTATGCTTGTACGCGCCGACATCCATGATCCATGGCAGCTGTACGGACGGATAGGAGGGCAGCTAGAGGGCAGCTACCTGGTACGCATGGCATGGACTCGTTTGTCCCTTGGCAACGCTTGGTTGCGAGGCACTGCCGGTCTGAATACCGGCACTCTATGGACAAGCGTCGTCTCAGAGGGCGAGAGGTCCGTTCTAAACGCCGCAGGGCAGCAGCTTGTGCCTGTCGACTTCACGTTGATTCCCTGATTCCCACAATGACGACGTTGGCCTTGGCGGTCGGCAGTGCGGTAGGCAGTACATGGCTGAGCTGTACACGTCGTTTCGATAATCTGCAGCTCCACCCACCCAAAGTATCCGGTGGGCCGCTTTCAACATTTCCCCACGGGCTGCAAGTACTGTAAGTTATGTCATAGGACACTCCTGGACAGAAAGAGGACGGGTCTACGGGCATGGAGCCGATTAAAGAGGCAGAATCATTGCCCGCTTTCAATCAACCGTCGCGCTACACATCAACCGAGAGCCGCTTGCCTGCAGTTAGCATGTGTGCACATACTCCGCATAGTAAAAGAGGTACCTCTGGAGTCTCTGGGACACGACGATCCAAGGTCCGGGTACCTCGTGGAGTGTATCCTGTACAGGCCGCAGTGCTCCCTCCCCATTCCACCCTTGTCAAAAGCCTCCGTGGATGGGACTCGATCAACATGGACGACGGCACCTTTGCCCTCGCTTGTTCTCCATCCCTCCTGCTGCTTCGCCTTATTCTCCGGGCTCTCCCCTCGCTTGTCTCTTCGGAAACACACGCTCGTTAGCCTCATGTCGGCGTCGCCTCTCCTCACGCCTCTCGCTGCCCAATCCCCTCGGCCCCATCATCGACGCCTCGCCCGCCTGCACCTCCATCGCGGACCTCCCTATCAATAAGCCCGATTTTTGACAGAGCCCGCAGGTCGGGAGCTGCGCCTGGCGGGCATGTCGAATCCGAATCCCCCGTCTTGACGAGCCGTGACGCGTCCTCTCCATTCGCTGCCTCAGCTCACCCTACCAGCCTCAACGTCCTCGTCGACCCAGCCCGCCATGTCGCCCGGCCGTGCCGCGGCACAAGAGAAGCGCCCCGGCTACCATGCCGCCAGTCTGTCCCGTATTTCGTCTCTCGCCCGTGACAGCGATGCCTCCAGGCCGCCCTTGCGGCAACGCGCCAGGGATGCCGTCAGGGTCCTCTATCAAGCTACCGTCGTCGAGCTGATCTTGCGGAGAAGGCACATTGGAGCCTCAAAGGACGGGAGGCACATTCCGCTTGCCATTGAGCACGAGAAGCCGCTTGTCGACACTCGCCGCGGCCACGCCTACGTCTCCAATAATGTGCGCACCTCTCGCTACACCATCTGGGACTTCATCCCGAAGCAGCTCCTCTTCCAGTTCTCCCGCATCGGCAACTTTTACTTTCTCTGCGTCGGCATCCCGCAAACTGTATGTGCCGCGGCCCTTGAAGCCATTCCCTCGGGAAATGGACTGAGCTGACCTCCCGTCAAGATTCCCGGCTTGTCAACAACCGGTTCCTTCACGACAATCCTGCCTTTGCTCTTCTTCGTTCTGCTTACCGTCGCCAAGGAGGGCTTCGATGACTACAGGCGACACCGCTTGGACAAGGTGGAGAATGCCACTTTGGCGACCCTGCTTGGCCGCGAGGACAAGTACATGGCCACGTCCAAGCCGACGCATTCGCTGCACCGCTGGAACCCCCTCCGCACCAAGGCCGCCACTCAGTCAATAGTCGCTTCCGACGACGAGTTTCAAGGCATCCGGTGGTTTGCCGCCAGATGGAGCCATGTAAAGGTTGGCGACATTGTCCGCCTGTCCCGCGATGAACCTGTCCCCGCCGACCTAGTTCTGCTGCATAGTGACGGCAACAACGGCATTGCATACGTCGACACAATGGCTCTCGACGGCGAAACCAATCTCAAGACGAAGCAAGTGTGCCACGCCCTGGACGGATGTGACTCCATCGAGAGCATCGCAAAATGCCGAGCCGAGTTTGTGGTGGAGGATCCGAATCCGGATCTGTTCAACTTCAACGGCCGTGTCACCGTCGATGGCAAGGTCGTGCCACTGACCCTCAACGATGTTGTCTACCGCGGTAGCGTCTTGCGTAACACTACCTGCGCAATCGGCCTGGTTATCAACACGGGCGAGGAGTGCAAGCTGCGGATGAACTCGAACCAGCACCCGCGTGCCAAGCGGCCCGCTCTCGAAAAGGTCGTCAACAAGGTCGTCGTCACTCTTGCAATCTACGTCATTGTACTTTCGGTTGGCGTCTCGATGGGCTACCTCAGCTGGCAAAAACATTACGAGCGCCAGGCGTGGTATTTGGATCGCGCGGCCGTCCCCTTTCACCAAATCATCATCGCCTTCATCATCATGTTCAACAACATAGTACCGTTATCCTTGTACATTAGCCTGGAGATTGTCAAGCTTGGACAGCTTCTCCTGCTCAACTCGGACCTGGAGATGTACCACGAGGAGACGGATACGCCTGCGCGGTGCAACACCAACACCATCCTCGAGAACCTGGGACAGGTCGGCTACGTCTTTTCCGACAAGACTGGGACTCTGACGGACAACGTCATGAATTTTCGCAAGCTGAGCGTGGCGGGTACAGTTTGGCTTCACGAGATGGACCTTGAGCAAGCAGACCTCGAACGCCCACCCGCCTTTGATCCCAACGATGGGCACTCGACTTGGAGGTCGCCCCCGAACAAGCCTGAGCCGACCGCGACAGTCATCCCCGAGGATGGTGGTGAATCGGCCCAAGTCCCCATGTCACCGTCGCGATCATCCATCGGGCGAAGGCCGTCTTCCCATTGGCGATCCACTGGCCGTCCTGACCATGCTCAACCTGAAGTCAACACATCGGACCTCTTGGAATATGTGAGACTCCGTCCACACTCGGCTTTTTCCCGGAAGGCCAGAGAGTACTTGCTGGCCGTTGCCATCTGTCACACCTGCCTGCCTGAAACAAAGGACGGGAAGGTTGAGTTCCAGGCATCGTCGCCAGACGAGCTGGCTTTGGTGAGGGCCGCCCAGGAACTTGGTTATCTGGTGACCCAGCGCACGCCGCAAAGCATAACCCTGCAGGTTCCGCGCCCGAACGGCCCGAACGAAAGGATGGTTTTCCAGGTCTTGGATGTGGTCGAATTCAGCAGCGCGCGCAAGAGGATGTCCATCATTGTTCGCTATCCGGATGGACGCATCTCCATCATCTGCAAGGGTGCCGACTCCGCTATTCTGCCGCGGCTGAGGCTATCCTCATTGGCGATGCAAAAGGCAAACGAAGTCCGGAAGAGCGCCGACCTTGAACGCGAGCTGTATCGACGCAGTGAGCAGCAGGAACCGCGTAACAGCTTTGGTGGGAGACCAAGCCTGACCGTGCGGCGGAATGCTGGAGTGCCGAGGGACTTGAGCGTGGGCCGGCGTCCGTCGGCCAGAAGCAAGTCGTTTGAGATTAACAAGCTGACGCGCTCATCTGTCGACCGCGCACGAGCATCGGCTGCGTCCCCGCGGGGCGTCTCGCTCGACGTATCCAGAAGTCAGTTTGCAAGCCCGCCGACGACTCACACCCGACCCGTGCCTGATCGCTTGGACTTTCTCGATGATCCTGCCATCTACGATGAGTCGGAAGTCTTCACGAAATGCTTCAAGCATCTGGATGACTTCGCGACAGAGGGTCTTCGAACGCTGCTTTATGCTCAGAAGTTCGTGTCGGAGCAGGACTACCGAGCGTGGAAAACGCTATATGACGACGCAACGACGAGCCTCACCAATCGTCAGGAAAAGATCGAGGCCGCGGGCGATATGATGGAACAATCGTTTGACCTGGTGGGCGCCACTGCCATCGAGGACAAGCTTCAGAAGGGCGTCCCGGAAACCATTGACAGACTGCGGCGAGCCAACATCAAGATATGGATGCTCACCGGCGATAAACGTGAAACGGCCATCAACATTGCCCATTCAGCGCGCATTTGCCGCCCGGGGTCGGATTTGTATGTCCTGGACGTGGCGAAGAGCACCGTCGAGTCGCAGCTGGCAGCTTTGGCCGAAGATCTGCAGGCCGGTTCCGTCCACAGCGTCGTTGTTGTCGACGGACAGACCCTAAGCGTCGTGGAGAAGTCAGTCGAGCTATCCAAGCAGTTTTTCGCCATTGCGATTCTCGTCGACTCGGTCATATGCTGTCGGGCCTCGCCCGCACAAAAGGCGCTACTGGTCCATGCCGTGCGATCGCGGCTGGGCGCGTCCAAGGGCAAAGACCGACGCGGTTTGACCTTGGCCATCGGCGACGGCGCAAACGACCTCGCCATGATCCAGGCAAGCCACGTTGGCATAGGCATTTCGGGTAACGAGGGCCTGCAGGCTGCTCGAGTCGCCGACTACGCCATTGCGCAGTTTCGTTTTCTGCAGAGGCTGCTCCTCGTCCACGGACGCTGGAACTACGTGCGCACGGCAAAGTTCATTCTCTGCACCTTCTGGAAGGAAATGTTCTTTTACCTGCCAACGGCGCAGTATCAAAGGTACAATGGCTACAGCGGCACCTCGCTGTATCAAGAGGTTAGCTTGACCGTGTTCAACACGCTGTTCACGAGCCTCTGCACCATCTGCATGGGCATCTGGGAGCAGGACCTGAGCGCCGACACGCTGCTGGCCGTCCCGGAGCTCTATATCTACGGGCAGCGCAACTTGGGGCTGAACATGTGGAAGTACCTGCGCTGGATGTTTCTGGCCGCCGTGGAAGGCATCATTGTCTGGCACGGCGTCTCGGCGGGCTACGGATGGATCTCGCCGGGCGCCCGCGATGAGGGCCTCTACGCGCTGGGAACCCTGGCCTTTACCGTCGGGGTCTTGTGGATCAACTGGAAGTTGTTGTGAGTGGCAACACCTGCACGGCACGAACGGTTCGAGCAGAGTGGAAGACTGACAAGCTGGTACAGCATTTTGGAGACGCATTACAAGCCAGCCGTGGTGATAGCCTCATTCCTCGTGACAACTTGGGGCTGGTTCGCATGGATCGCGTTCCTCGACGGGATATATCCGGCGGGGACTCTCGGGCCCTACGCCATCCGGCACACGTTCCGTAACGCGTGGGGCAAAGACGCGGCTTGGTGGGCGACCCTCTTCGCCGTCCTGGCGTTCCTGGGCCTGCTGGAGCTCTGCGGCAAAGCGGTCCGGCGGCGGATGCTCGTGGCGGGCCTGTGGCAGTGGCCGCCGTGGAGGAGACAGCCGCTGGGCGACAACGTGGAAGAATGGGACGTGGAGCTGTGGCAGGAGATGGAGCGGGACCCGGCGGTGCGCGAGCGGCTCAGGGCCCTGGCGCGCAACGAAGAGTGCGTGGTTGATGAGGCACGTGCGGATGAGGACGCAAACGATGATGATGACGAGAACGACGTGACGAGGACGAGGACGTAAGCCCAGGCGTGTTGTCGCTTGTCCCGTCCCCCTTGCTTGTCCCTTGCTTTTCTTCTTCTTTTGGTTATAATACCTCGGTCGCCCTTGTTGTTTCATCCTGGGCTGTTGCTACAAATGATACCCACTGGGCCGTGAGGGGGAGAACGGGGAGAGTTAAGGGGGCCAAATTGATGGACGACGACGACAAGCCGGCTGGTCGTTGGGGGAATTTTTATATATATTTTTATTTGTTTTTGGACGTCAAGGGATGGATGCAAGATGGTGGCCGACATATGTACGCGTGCGTGAAATAAGCTACTCCAGTTCATGATTGTGCTTCAAAGCTTCAGTCTCCAGGCAGGGGCGCACGAGCTGGTCGGATCGGCCTCGCGCGGGCTCTAAACGCATAAACTGCTTTGCTACCTGTAAGGTATCCAGACATGTGCTCTGCGGCCCCGTCGTGCGACGCCTCATCTACTCTTGCAATATCCAACCATGTGGGTGTGATGCTCTCAGAAACATTGAGGATATATACATAAGAGTCGGTTCATCCTCCTTTTTGCTACGCCACTCCCTCTATAGCCCTTTGATGTTACATGCGCATGCGCCGACGGAGATTCCCACGCCAGACAAGCAAACTCAGACTCTGGTCCCCACGTCCGGCCTCGCTCCCTTGTCCTGCCTCGCGTCGCCCTGCCGGACGCCGGACCTCGCCAGGGGCAGGGGCCTGGTCCTGCCGACAACGTCCATGCTGCGGAAGGCGACGAGGACGACGGCGAGCGAGGCCATGCCGTAGGCAAAGTTGACCCAGTTGGCGGCGCGGAGGCCGCGGAGCGACTCGGGCTCCCAGGGGCGGACCCCGTCGGCCTCGCCGACGGGGACGCCGCGGGCGCGGGCGACGACGGCCGTCTGGACGGCGGTGCTGACGGCGAGGCCGATGGCGCGGCCGAACTGGCCGACGGCGTTGATGAGGGCGCCGCCGACGGCCTGGTCCTCGCGCGGCAGGGCCTGCGAGGTGAAGAGGGTCAGGCAGGGCCAGGTGGTGTCGGCGCCGAGGACGGAGAGCATCATGGCGGGCAGGCCGAAGGCGAAGTAGGACGTGGACGGGGGGATGGGCAGGGCGAAGAGCAGGGAGGCGGCGGCGACGGCGAGGTTGCCGCAGACGAGGATGAACAGGGTGGGGACGCGGCCGAGCAGCTGGGCGACGACGAGGGCGATGACGGCGCCCGTGGCGCCGGCGGGGACGAAGCGCAGCATGGTCTGCAGCGGCGAGAGGCCCTGGAAGTCCTGGAAGAAGTAGGTGGCGTAGACGAGGAAGCTGTTGAAGGAGGCGAAGAAGAGGCCCATGATGACCATGACGGCGCTGAAGCGCGCGTTGCCGAACATGGACACCTTCATGAGGGGCGGCGGGCCGAGGAGGCGGTGGCGACGGCGGCCGCCTCGCCGGTCGAGGCGCTCGAGATGGCGCTGCCACAGCACGAAGCCGGCGATGACGAGCAGCGAGGCGGCAATGGTGGCGGGGACCCAGGGCGTGCTCCAGCCGGCCGCGCTGCCCTCGGTGAGGGCGAACATGAGGGCGACGAGGCCGGTGGTGATGAGGCCGGCGCCGATCCAGTCGATGGACGGCGGCGGCGACGGGTTTCGGGGCCCCCGTGGCGAGGCGTCGTCGGCGCAGCTGCTGCTGACGGGGACCGCGTCTCCGGTCCGCCGCGTCTCGGCGCCGCAAGTCGTGGTAGCAGCCTGCACCATGGGAGCCTCCTCGGCGGCGGCGGCAGGCCTGGCCTCGTCGAGCTCCGTCGAGGACGGGATGAAGACGACGCCGGCGACGGCAATGACGCCCGCCAAGACGGCCGAGGCGCCAAAGACCCATCTCCAGCTCGAGTACTCGGCGATGAGGCCGGAGAAGAGGTTGCCAAAGACATTGCCGAGGGGGGCTCCGGCGGCTGCGTCGAGCCCAGGGGGGGGAGGCGTCAGCCCGGGCATCGGGACACGTGGGAAGCAAAAGGCAAGGGAAGGGCATGGGAGAAACGGACCGTACGTGCTGAAGGCGTAGTTCTTGGCCTTGCCCGGGGGAAAGGTGACGCCGAGGATGCCGATGGCCGTCGGGACGTTGGCCGCGGCGCCCTGTACAGCCCACGGCGCATGCCACCGGGTCAGCCGCGTCCACGTACGGCGGGCTTCTCGAGGGGGCGCATACCAGCCCATGCAGGCCGCGAAACAGGTCAAAGGCAACCTCGTGGGGCATGAAGGGGTTGGCGGCGGCCAGGACAGTGACCCAGACGGAGCCGAGGACGAAGATGAGGCGCTTGCCGTAGATGTCGGCGACGCGGCCCCAGAAGAGCAGGAAGCAGCCAAAGGCGAGCGAGTAGGACGAGACGATCCACTGCTGGCGGCTGTCGGGGACGGCGAGGTCGCGGCCGATGGCGGGGAGGATGATGACGACGCTCTGGATGGAAAGGGTCTGCAGGGGCTGTGTTAGTCGTCCATGTCGCCCGCCCGCAAGGCCGGTCAAGGGTCAAGGAGAGGGGGGGAAGGCGGCCGACGTTGAGAAAGGCGGCGCCCGTGACGGTGGCGACGAGGGCGATGCAGCGCGCCTTGGACAGGGGCAGCGCCGGCGCGTCGCCGGCGTCCTTGGCGTCATCGCGGGACGCGTTGGAGCTCGTCGGCCGCGTCTCGGTCGCCGGGCCGGCCAGCAGTTGCGCGGGGGCCGGCCCGTCGTCGGTCTTGTCGGGCGGGAGCCCTGGCAGGCCGCCGGCCATGTCTCGGGTCGGATCGGGGCGGCGGCGGAGCTATCTCGGCGAGGCAAAGACCGGCACGGTCCCGGGCGCATCGGGGGCTCGGAAGTGGCGAGTATATAGATGTATGTGTGTATATGGCTCCAGAGGACGGTGGTGTTGGTATCGGTGGATATGAGGAGACGAAAGAGACGGATGCCGCGCTGTTTCGATCCAGCCTCTCTTCCCTCCTTGCCTGGGAGCGTCTTGCGCAAGCATGAGGCTTGCTATTCGGGTTGCAAGATGGCGGCTTCGAGTCGTTGCTTACCCCTCCCCGGGGAAGAGAGAGAGAGAGAGAGAGAGAGGTCTTTGCAAGTTGGAAGCTCGGCAGATGCGGCTCGTCTGGGGGACGGACGGTCTCACGGGTGCCTCGTCCGGAGCCGTCTTTGCACTGCTATTGTGCGGTATGCTGTTAGCCCGCTAAAGGATCCGATTAGAGCCATGAAACAAGGAAACGAAAGGTCAACCTTACCGTGTCCGTCTAGGAACAGCCCATCAAAGGTGTATGCGAGTAAATAATGGAGTTGAAGAGCTGGAAACGGCAAAGGGAGAGGGAGAGGGAGTCGGGGTGAGGAAAGACAGCTGGACCATCGCGCCGCCATGCCAGCAACCTCGTGATGAAGAAGAAAGATGAATATGGAGAAGACGATTCGTAACAATTGCCCACTTTAGCTTCTGCAACGGGCATCCTCGCCCCCCCCCCCCCACACACCAGCGAGGGCCCCATCAGCGAGGGCCCCGTCAGCGAGCGGCAGTCGAGCACGGCAATGGGCCGAGAAAAGAAAAGAAGAAAAGATCCCGGGTCCGACGACCGGCACTCGCTTCATGCCCTTGCATGAATGATGGACAAAAATGCCGGCCACCATCCCGTGCATCGTCCCCGTGCATCGTCCATCATCCAATATTCCCCCGTATCCGCCATCGCCATCGCCAGCCCCAGAGCCCCTCTCGCGCTCGGCCGTTTCCCCGCAAACACGCCGAAACGGAGACAGGGAGAGAGAAAAAGAGCTTGATAAAACAGGACAATCGTACACGTGCGCACCGACGGGCACAGAAGCATGCTTTGCCTTTCTTCGTCCTTCCTTTCCCGGTTTTCCGTGCCAGCCTCCCCTTGCCATGTCAAATCATCCTTGCTCACCGCCGACCCGAGCCCAATCGAAGCTCCCTCATGATGCTTTCCTCTCGACCTCCTGCCCGCCGCCTTCTCTCGCGCTTCCTACCCCCCTAATGGTAGTTTCCGCCCCAGCCGCCGCGCTGCTGCTGCCCGCCGCCGTAGTAGCCTCCGCTGCCGAACCCTTGTCCGTACGACCCGTACGGCGTGCTGCCATGCTGGCTTGCCGCGCCGCCGTAGCCGCTGCCGCCGTGAAGCCCGTGGCCCTGCAGGTGGCTGGGGTAGCCGCCGTACGACGCGCCGCCCATCTGCGACGTCTGCGGCGGCGGGAGCCCGCTTTGCCCAGGCGCGTTGTTCGCCGCCGATCCCGGCCGCGGCCCGCCTCCCAGAGACGGCGACGGGCCCGACCCGGCCTTCGCCTCGCCGTACGACTTCAGCTCGTCAGACGACCCGGAAGCCGGCGGCTGCCCCTGGCTGTTAAACGACTGTCCCTGCGACTGGAACGAAGACGCTCCGCGGGCAAAGCTGTCGTGCGATCCGCCAAAGCTTGTGCCCCCGAGCCCGGGCTGATTGCCCGCCTGTCCCGACGCTGCCCGGCCGTAGTCGCCGAGGCCAGAGCCCAGCCCGCTTTCTCTGTGCAATGACGACGGGCCAAAGGTGCCCGGCGACGATGCGTGTTGCTCATACGGAGCGTTGGGCGACACGCCGTACGGCTGGCCGTACATGCCCCCCTTGCCGCCGTACGGTCCGAAGCCTCCCTGGCCGTATCCAGAGTAGTACTGGTGGTAGTAGGGGTTGCTATAGTATGGATGGCTGTAGCCGGGATACTGCTGACCATGTGATTGTGGCTGCGTGCCCGGCGCGCCCTGCTGCTGCGGCTGCTGGGCCTGCGGCTGCTGGGCCTGCTGTTGCTGCTGAGCCTGGGCCGTAGGGTTGGGCGTCGAGTGCCCGCTGTTCTGGCTTTCGCTTGACGCGCCGAATCGAGGCTGCCCGTGCATGGCGCCGCTCTGCGGGTACTGGCTGAGGTTATCGTTCTGCGCATTGTACCCACCAAACGGTCGTTGCTGAGATGGCACGCCGCCCTCGTGCTGACCGTGCGCGCCCTGCTGGCTGCCGTACTGCTGGCCGTAAAAGTTGTATGGGTTGCGCTCCGGCTGGTTGGCCGTGTAGTAGTTGGAGTATTCGCTCGGAGCCGAGCTGTACGCCCCCGCTGCGCCTGGCTGTTGAGCCTGGGGCTGCGACGACTGCGTGCCAAAGTTTTCAAACGGAGGCTGCGCGGCCGACGTGCTCTGGTGGCTGAACGGATCCGCTGGTTTCTGCGAAGTCGCTGCAACGTCCTGGGCGCCGCCGTGGCCGAACCGGCCATATTGCTGAGCACTCGGAGCTGGATTTCGGTCAGTACCACGGCGGTGAAGCAAAGCTGGCCAGAGAATGAGATAGGCTGCAAGAGGGGGGACAGGCATACCTGGTGGATGAGCTGCAGGTGTCGTGGCGGCTGTGGCAACGTTAGCAAAGCGCGCCCGCATGCTATCGCCAGGCTTTACCGTACCAACTCCGGAAGCACTGGCCGGCATGGCGGCAGCAGGCTTCTGAGGGTAAGCCTCGGGCACAGCAACAGGCTGCGAGACCGGAGGCAACGAGGCACGTGGATGCGCGACAGGGGAGTCGGCCGGAGGCTGGGCTCGCGTCTCAGGCTCCTCGCGCTCTCCGTCAATGTCTTCGTCGCCACCATAGAGGTTAAAGGCCCCAAACTGCACGGCTGCACGATCCACCTCGCGGTTACCGGGCATGCGGACAGCCTCTTCCTGGTCCAGCACTCGCCGCTGGTGGCTAGGCGTGCGCGCGGATCGCTCCGCCGTCGCCTTGATGGCAGAGGCGGCAAAACCGCTGGTTGCCGTGCGCTGGGTTTGGTGTTGGTGCTGAGCGGCCGAGAGAGGAGTGGCGGAAGCACTGACAGGGCTCTGTCGAGGGTCCCAAGAGTCGGCAGCGGTGCTAGCGGCGGTATCGGTCGCGGGCGGGTTGGAGGCGTCAGCAACCTGTTCAAGATTCGTCTCCGTCAGTTCGGCCCTGGCGGAGGGAAGAGTGATTTCTGGTTCGGCAATGGTGGGAACTGCAGCAGGCACGACGTTTTGGGCGACGGGTGTCGTCTCCTCAATCGGCTCGGCAGCTTCAGGCTCAGGAGGAACCGGCTCTGCTGTGGGCTGCAGTTCTGTGGTTTCGGCGGGCTTGGGAGCAAGCGGTTCCTTGGGGGCAACAGCAGCTTTCGGGGCGGTCGATTGGCGAAGCATGCTGGCCCAGGTCTTAGCCTGAGGAGCGGCGGACTGCGGAGCATCATGAGTGGTGGGCTTGGCGGCAACGGCGGGTTTGGGATCGGCATTATCCATATTTGGCTGCTCGTTGTCCCAGGCGGAGGATTCTTCGGTAGGCACAGATAGCTGCTGGTTCTCCTTGTTGCGAGTGCCGTTGACGCCGGCGTTGGCAGGGCGGCCGCGACCGCCACGACCGCCCCTGTCGGAGCCGCGAGCCCTACCTCGACCTCCCTCCGAGACAGCACGACCGCCGCGAATATTTCGAGGATTCGAGGCGGCGGGATCAGGTGCAGCGGGTGCGTGGTTGGGGTCCTTTGCTGCCTTTGCGCGCGTGGTCTTCTTGGGCTTGGAGACCTCGCCCCACTGGGAGATGGTGCCTGTCGAGGGAGAGTTGCATGTCAGCCAAACTGGACGCCGACGAGCAAGAGCTGCGTAGGGAGGGAAGTCGACACATGATGTGCCGGGGGCTTTGGGTGGTACCTTCGGCAATGCGTGCTACGGCCTCGTTCTGGTCGCCGTTTGTCTCTTGGAGGGCAAAGAGGACGTCGGCTTCGGACCAGTCTGGGAACATCTCGCGGATGACAGACGTCTTATCGCCGTATTGCTTGCGTAGCTCGGCAAAGTCTCCTTCATCGTCGAAGGCAGCCATGCTGTCGTCGGCGGGCTTGTGGTCAGACTTGTCGCCGTTGATCCTGCGGGCGCCTCGACCGGCGAAGCCTCCTCTGCCGCCACGACCAGAGCCTCTGCCGCGCGAGGCGGCCGGCCGAGAAGCGACTTCGGACATGGAGGATGATTTGGAGATGTTGCGGCGAGCGCAGGGCTGATGAGGTGTTGGAAGAAGCAGTGGCAGGTTGGGTACCCGGCCGCTGCCAAAGGGGAGGGGAGAGAAGGAAAAAAAACGACGAGGTTGGCAAATGGCCAGCCAGGTCGGTGAAAGGCGTGGGACAGCGTGCGAGCGAGCACGGCGGCGTGGAGCGAGCAGATGGTTTGTTGTGTGTGCTGTGCAGGGGGAGAGGTCGTGAAGGTGAAAGGGCAAAGGGAGGCACGAGGTTTTTCCCCAGAGGCAGCGAGTTGACTGACGACGGGAAGGTTTTGACCTCTGGCGACTGGCTACCGCGACGGACCCGTGGGCCGGGCCCAGCCTAGCCCAGTCCAGTGCGGTTCAGTTGGCCCTGCAGCGCCTCGCTGGCTGCCCGCCGCCCACCGCCAACTGCTGCCAGTCCCAGGGCGAGTTGCCCTCCACCGAGGTAGCTCACCTGACGGGGTACCTGGAGGGCCGCTAAAAATGGACCCCTCCTCGCGCTGTCCGAGACCCCCAATGTATCTCGTCAGCCTGATACTTGGTGCCAAGTCGAGTTGTACTGTAGGTAGCCTGCAGGTTGCTCCGAGCTCCCAGGACTGCAGCTGCGGCAGGACACTTGAGCCCCCCAAGTACATACCTATCTAGGTACCTACCGCCTCCCAGGTTACCTGTTGCGCACGACAAAGGCAATGGAAGGCACTGTGTCCGCGCTCCCCTCCCTTGCCTTTCCCAGCTGCCACTGTGCTAGTGCTCCCCAGGAAGGGCAGGTATTGAGCACTAGGATGTCTACCTGTCTGTCCGCGTAGCCTAAAAGGTGGGCACCTCTCCCAGATACCAGGGCCGCAGCACCTGAGACATGAAAAGGCGACTGAGCTTGCAGGGAGGGAACCCTGGCGTAAGTACCTGCTGGTAGGCCGGAACCTTCCCGCGCATGTGCACATGGTCACCGCCACGGCTCGAGGTCTCGAAGCGCCAGCCTCACAGGTGATTAATCCATGGAACGGCACGAAAATTGGGTGCAGACAGAATATTCATCAGGCACAAAGCACGAATACGTGCTCGGTGTTGTTCGTTCTCTCACCGCGCCCAACTGCACGGGCGTTTACTCCGTACGGAGCACGTGCGAGCACAATGCTGTTCGCACTTGCACCGCCCCAAGTGGCTTGGACCTTTTTGCTCGCCTGCTACCGCTACCCAGGTACTCCATACAAGGGTGTAACTTTTGGCACGTTGAAACCCACACAGCACGGCGCCTCGTTGGACTGTGAATTGTACAGTACACACGTTTTGAACGCTCGCAGAGTCCCATTGTTCATTGCGAGGCGTGCAAATATGTATGTACGATGCGGTACAGGCCGGGGACCGGCACACAGTTGGCTCTGGAGCGCCCCAACGCCTCGTTTACGGCATCGAGGTGCGCTGCCCAGCTCCCTGGACTGGGGCCCTGCATGTCCAATGACATTTTTGGTCAGATGTTGACGAAGGACTGATGAGGTGGTGGAGATTCTCTATGTACAGTACGGCGTACAGTGCAAGCTACCTTGCTACCTTGGCTACAGCCAGCCAACTGAAAACATGAGCTGTATCACGTGACCCATCCGCCAACGCCGTCACAACCCCCCCATCATCTTCAGATCGTTCGAGGACTGGCGGACGACAAGCCCACAACCACGTCGTCAAGCCCGTATCGCTACTGGCGGCCCTCCTCGACCAAGCCCTGCCAAGGGCAGTGCTCAACCCCATCAACCCTCGCCCACTGCCCCCCCATGTTCTCCTCCAAGTCTGTCCAGTCGCTGCAAAGGCTGTTCGCCGGCTACCACGAGCCGCTCCCGCTGTCCAAGCAGCAGTCCCAGAAGCTACTAGACGGCCTGAAGGCATCCTTCCGACGCCAGCTCGACCACGAATATGGACGCGCCTCGGACCGCGCCGTCGTACCTGCCAGCGTCACGGGCCGCGACCTCGAGGTCCGACACTCGGCCGCGACGCGCCATCTGAAATCGATCCTTTCGAACCCGCTGTTCAGCTACCCGCGCCAGTCGGAGCCCCAGATGATCATGTCCTCGCTGCCCGCATCGAACCGCGACCCCATGGATGTCTTTGACCATGCCATTGCGAGGGGCATGATGACGCTCCGGGCGGCGACGGGGTGCATTATGGCAAAGAGGAAGCAGCTCTCAACCTCGGGACCTGATTCGGGCCTGGCCTCCTCCGAGACCGCGGCGCGCGTCGTGCGATGGCTTCGATCGTCCGGCGCGGAGGCGGATCTCAAGTTCCTGGATGGCCCGCAGTTTATCCGTTCGCTGGTCCCCTTCCTCGTTGCCGAGGGCTTGGAGAACGTGGCGTGGGACTGGACCACTCGCACCGTCAATGACGAGTCGGAAGCTTGGAGCAGCGCCCTCCGCACCAAGCGTGCCTCGCGCGTGCTGGCCGAGCTTGTCCGCTCAAAGAGCCAGCCGCACCATGGAGACCTGGACGCCGCCATTTCCACTATCATAGAGGCAGAGCAGCGCTTCCACGCGAGCCCCCTGCTCCCCGGCCTCTTGACCCTCCCGTGGCGGTCCGTCTCGTGGCTCTCCACCGTTGAGGCCTACAGCAGGACGACGCCCTCGGAGGAGCTTTTTGACGCCCACCTAGCGGCGGCGGATCTCCTTCCCGGGCCCTTTACCGTCGAGAGGGCCCACCTCAACCTTTGCCACCCGACTCACCCCGATCTCACCCCGGCCCTGCGTTTCTTCAAGGATGGACTGAGGCTCAGGGAGCTGGTGCTGAAGCTTCATCCGGGCAAGATGGACACGGCAAAACTCAAGGGCTTGGGCGTGATTCCTTGGATAGCCTTTCTCGGCCACGACACGGTCAATCACCTGATGCGCCTGGGCAGAAACCGGGATGCCGAGGACGTAACGGAGCTCCTCTGCTCAGAACTGCCGGATTTGTTCACAAATACCCCCAACCTCACGTGACCGTGGTCGAGCCTCTCAACACGCACCACCATTGACGAGAAACGTCCGGATGTATACAGACGCCAAGCCTCCATCTGCCGCCCTCCTTCCCGCCCCCCCCTTACACCCACCATCTTCAAGGGCCGGAATACTTGGAGACACTCGGCAAGCAGAAAGATGGTGTTAGATTGCGAGGCCCCTCCAATGTAGGGAACAGCTGCGGGCGACAAGGGCAGGCCCTCCGGACAGCTGGACGCGTCTACTGGTGGAGTGCCGCGTACGTAGGCCAGCGCTGGGGTCAGGACTTTGACATGGCGCCGGAAGGTGTCTTGCCCTTGCAAGGTCTGGGCAGCTTGGAAGCACAAGGGGCGCCAAGGCCTGTACATTTAAACACCACAGCCTCGTCTGCCGGTCCGAGGATACCAAGACAGGTACGGAGGCGGCACGACGTATGAATCATGACAAGGCTTTGCTCAAGTCAGGAGCCGATAGGATGTAACACGTCATCTTTGTATCTCTGGAGCCCGTCACTCAATCAGAGTCGCTATCAACCGAATCCGAGAATCCGTTAAACTCCTCTTCCTCCGACTCGCCCAGGGGCACCCCGGCATTTCCGTCGCCGTCGCCCTGCTCCTCGACCTCGAAGATGCCCGAAACGTCCCACCGGTCCCCCTTGGCCCTTCTGCTGACGTACTTGACAAACTTGAGGGTGCCGCTGTCGCGCAGCACAATGGTCAGCTTGTTCCACGCGGCGGCCTGGAAGAAGAGGATGTTGTCGTCGCCGCCGCCGCTTGACTTGTAGACGGCGGCGTCCTCGTTGGCGTCGTCGTCGCCCGCCATGTATACCTCGTGGCCGCCGACGTCGTCGTCGTTGTCGTCGCCGACGTCATCCTTTTCCTTTTCCGCTTGCTCGGCTACAGCTTTGTCCTTGCCCTTGCCCTTGGCCTTTGTGCTGTTGCCCTTTGGCTTCGCTTCCGAGGCAGCTTCCTCCTTGTCGTCGACGTCGTCGTCGCCCCAGCCCGGGGTCGGGGTGATGCCGAGGTTGAGCTCGAGGCGGGGCTTGCCCTCGTGGCCCGTGGCGAGGGTGTAGTCGTGGCCGCGGCGGAAGCGCCGGGCCATGACGTCGGAGCTCTCGACGGTGCAGCCCGTGGCCAGCTGCAGCCAGTGGCGGAACTGGCGGCTAGGCAGGAGGATGTCGAGCAGCTCCGTGACGGGGGACTCTTCCTGCGCGGTGCGGAGCTGGTCGGGCCCGCTGGGCTGCTGGTAGAGGTAGCGGTGCTTGTGCGGCGGCTTGGCGACGCGCCAGGGCGTCTCCTTCTCGATGGCGGCGCTGTCCCCGGGCAGTGGGTGCTTCTCCTGCGCCGCGACGTGGTCCTTGAGCCGCCGCGCAAACTTCTTGGACAGGAGGTTAGCGAGGGTGATGCTTGAGTTTTCCTCGAAATGGTCGACAATCTGCTCCAGGGTGTCGGGGGTCAGGTAGACGGGCGCAATGTACTTGAGCAGAAACTCGAGGTCGGCCTCGTCGAATTCGTCCTGGCTCGCCTTGGGGCCGTCGACGAGGGCGGGCCGGGGCCGGGGCATGTCGTACTGGGCCGGGTCGCCCCGGAGCTGCATCAAGCTGCTATTCCGGGCGTTCTTCTCCTGCTCGCCCTCGACGTAGCCGTGCTCACCGGCCTGGGGGATGTGGAACCAGCCACTGATGGCCATGCGGACGCGGCCGCCGTCCTTGTCGAGACGGGCCTTGGTGTCGGGGTGGTAGACCTCCTCGACGTCGTGGAAGCTCTCGCCGGGCTGGACGGCGAAGAAGCTGAGCTGGTTCCAGGCCGGGGGGATGGCCTTGACGACGTCCGGGAGGGGCGCCTTGGCCACGTCGCCGTGGCGGCCCTCGAGGCTCTGGACGGGGAAGAGGCGGAGGGCGCCGCCCCACTCGGGCTTCCAGGGCTTGTCCGGGTCCGTCAGGTAGAGGATGTAGCTGACGCGGCGGGAGCCGATGACGTCGTCGTGGCACAGGAGGTAGCAGCCCGGGGTGTAGACGTTGATGGCCATGTCGGTCTTGCGGCCGCTCAGGGGCCCGCAGCCGGTGATGGCCGAGACGTAGTGGCGAAAGGGCTCCGAGTAGATTGCGTCGCGCAGGGCGAGCAGCGAGGGGAGCTTGGCGAGGGAGGCGTCGTCGAGGCCGTCGAGGTTTGCCAGGTCGCCCGACTGGTGGATCTTGTAGATGTCCGTCTCCTTGGGGGTGAAGTGGACATTGCGGCGGATCTCGTGGCGGACGGAGCGCAGCAGGGCGTCGTCGACGAGGCGGTGGATGACGGCGTGCTTGTAGGGCGTCGAGGCGGCGTAGGCGTGCGTGTACGAGTCGAGGACGGGCGTGTCGAAGAGGCGCGGGCGGAAGCGCTTCTTGGCCTCGTCGACGGACAGGGCTGGGGGAGAAGAGGTCAGCGAGCGAGCGGGTTCTGGGGTTCTGGGGTTCTGGGGTTGTTTGGGGCGACGACGCACCCGTCTTTGGCTTCTTGCTGCTGCTGCTGGTCTTGCTGCCGCAGGACCTGCGGCCGCTCTCGTCCTCGGCCTTTCTCTTCATGGCGGGCGGGGCGAGCGGATGCGTGCGAGACGGGGAGAGAGGCGAGGCCGAAGCGGGATGGGGAGGGCCGAGGCGGTCAGGACTGGCGACGATGATGGGGATGATTCTGCCGACTTATAAATCCCCCCCCTCGTAGTCATTCGTCACCTCGATTTTTTTTGGAGGTTTCCCGGTGCGCCGTAGCTGCGGCTCCGATTGGCCAGGAGCAGAAGCGGACGCTAAAACGGCCTGACGATTCTGACACGTCTCCACAGTCCACACTGTCAAACCATCAATCATCATCAATCAACTTGCCGGCCTTGTTTAGTCGCGCGCCAAAAGCTAAAGAGCTCCAAACCATGCTCGAGTCGGCGCATACAGCGCGCCGACGGCTCAAGCTGCCACTTGCCCAGGTGCACTCGACATGCGCTTCCTCGGCCCACGCTGCCCCAGCCAGTGCGTGCCCCCAGGGAGCCGCCAGCCATCAACTCCGCGAAAGGCAGCTCCCGGCTCAACAGCACCACCAAGACACGACTCACGCGCCGCGAGTGTGTATGAAGGTTCACAAGTCAATGTCCCAAAATAGCATCCCGTCCGGCCTCGTGCAACGGCAAAGGCAGGGGGGGGAACAGCAGCGGCTATTCAAACACGGCGGCAGGGCGTGTAACCACCAACTTCGCCGCGTACGCATCCATGCTCACGAATGATGCTGGCGCGCGCAGGCAGTAGGCGCGAGGCCCGGCGGCTCCAGGCCACCTGTCGCCGGCAGCTCCCCCTGTCTCCTGCGTGTAATCACCCGGTCGCGCGTTCCGTGTGACGACGTCGGTGGCCGATGCTCCTCGCCTTCCAGCGTCCATACGGAAGCGTCAGAGTCTGGTCTGCTGCTCTAATATCCAATGCATGCACGTACATATTAACTCATGACACTTGAGAGCGGAACCGTCGGACACGGCCAAGCGGGGATGGGAAGAGGAGCGGGAAGCAGAGCCGGCACTTGCATTCCGCTGCTCCCGGGGCCAGAGGGGAAACCCACGACCTGACCAGCATCGCGCCCTCATCTGCCACAAGCTGCCTGTTCCCCCCCGGGCTGCCACAGCACGAATAACGACACCCTTCGCCCTCGTCTCTCGACTCTCGACCATGCTGTTCAGCGAAGAAGCCATCCGGGCCGCGTTCCCGGCCCTCGTCCAGCAGCAGCAGCAGCAGGGCGGCCAGGTGCTGCTCGACAACGCCGGCGGCAGCCAGGCCCTCGGCAGCGTCGCCGACTCCGTGCGCGACTACCTGGCCGGCGCCCGCGTCCAGCTCGGCGCCTCGTACGCCGCCAGCCGCGCCTGCGCCGCGCGCTTCGCCGCCGCCCACGACGCCGCCGCGCGCTTCGTCAACGCCCGCGCCGTCGACGAGGTCGTCTTCGGGCCCTCGGCCACCCAGCTGCTGCGCAACCTGTCCCAGGCCCTCGACTTCCGCCCGGGCGACGAGCTGGTCGTCTCCGCCATCGACCACGAGGCCAACGTCGCGCCCTGGCTGGACCTTGCCCGCCGCCAGGACCTCGTCGTCCGCTGGTGGCGCCCGCCGCCCGACACCCCCGATCCGCACCTGAGGCCCGAGCAACTCGCCGCCCTGCTGTCGCCGCGGACGCGCCTCGTCGCCTTCACCCACGCCAGCAACGTCCTCGGCACAATCACCGACGTCAGGGCCGTCGCCGACGAGGCCCACAAGGTCGGCGCCCTCGTCTGCGTCGACGGCGTCGCCTTTGCGCCCCATCGCCCCGTCGACGTCCAGGCCCTCGGCGTCGACATGTACGTCTTTTCCTGGTACAAGGTCTTCGGCCCCCACGTCGCCACCCTCTACGCCAGCTGGGGCGCCCAGGCCCAGCTGCGCTCGCTCGGCCACTTCTTCAACCCGTCCCTGACCCTCGCCGACAAGCTGGGCCTCTCGGCCGCCAGCTACGAGCTCTGCCAGGCCGTCACCCACGTTGTCGACTACCTCGGCCCCTCGCCCGCCTCCGACATGTGGAGCGCCATTGTCGGCCACGAGTACAAGCTGCAGTCGGCTCTGCTTGCCGCTCTCCGCGACATGCCCGCGTGCACCATCTACGGCGTGCCCCAAGCCGACCCGCACCTGCGCGTTGCCACCGTCAGCTTCACCGTCCGGGACTGGGACTCCAAGGACTTCGTCGAGGCCGTCGAAAAGGTCTCCAACTACGGCTTCCGATGGGGCGCCTTTTACTCCAGCAGGCTGGTCCGCGACACCCTGCGCCTGGGCGAGCACGGCGTCGTGAGGGTGAGCATGGTGCACTACAACACGAGTAAGTCGGCATTTTCTCCCCCCGGGCTCAAGGCCACGCGGCTCACCGGCTTTACTGCAGTGGACGAGGTCAACGGCCTGATCAAGGTGCTGGAAAGGGTTGTTTCAAGATGACGGGGTCCAGCCGGCGGCCCTGTTCGGCGTGGACCGGTGGAAATGCCGTCCCGGGGCTCCCCCTTCTATTATTATTATCATATAGGCAATTTAGCAAGCCCAACGTATATACATCTACAAGCAGCCGTTTCTCTGGTCCACAGACTTGCGTAGCGCGGCAATGGCCTCGGCCGGGTCTTTGGCGCCAAAGACGGCGCTGCCGGCGACAATAACATTGGCCCCGGCCTCCGCCGCCTGGTCGATGGTCGCAGGGCCGAGCCCCCCGTCCACCTCGATGTTGAGGTCCGGGTACTTGCTGCGCAGCGCCTGCACCTTGGGCAGCTCCGAGGCCATGAACTTCTGCCCCCCGAAGCCGGGCATGACCGTCATGACGAGCACCATCTGAGGCACGCGTCAGCCAGCTCTGCTCCAAGCGGTCCCACATGTACGGCGTGGGGGTTTCTTACGTCGGGCTTCTCCAGCGGATCCGACGTCTCGAGGATGTCCCACAGCACGTCGACGGGCGTGTCCGGGCGGATGGCGATGCCGGCGAGCATGCCGTTGTCGTGGATGTAGCGGATCAGCTCCCCGGGGCTGGTTTTCCGGTCGGAGCTCTGCTCGGGGCTCTCGGCGGCGGTGGAATGGGCGGCTTCGTAGTGGAAACAGTAGAGGTCGCAGCCGGCCTGCTTGAACTCCTTGACCCATTTCTTAGGCTGCGAGGCTGCCCGTCAGCCGTGCGCGAGAGACGACAAGGGTCTGCGGGAGCCTCACCTCGGCAATCATCATGTGGCAATCAAAGGTGCCCCGGCCATGGGCCTCGGTCGGCCGGGCGACGTGCTTGCGGACCTTTGCGACGACGGGCGCTCCAAAGGTGATGTTGGGGACAAAGTGCCCGTCCCTTGGGTCTTTGCGTCAGCAAACAAAGAGTCTGCTTCGGCTGGCGGGGGCTTTACATGATGTCGACGTGGAGCCAGTCGGCCCCCTGGTCCATGGTGCGGACGCACTCGTCGCCGAGCCGGGCAAAGTCGGCCGACAGGATGGACGGGGCAATGATGGTCTTCGGCGCCATTTCGGTGCTGTTCTGTTGTCTTCCGGGGCGTCAATTGGCAGAGGCCGAGCGCGGGAGACTGAGAAGGGGAAAATGACGGCGAGATGCCCGTCGCGAGCCTCTGATGTCAGCGGGGTAAATTAACAAATGGATTCACGCCGGCTGGTGCGGAGCATTTTAGTACTTGGTAACTATGTACTGCAGTGAAGTGGGCTGGGCGGAGCTCCCCGTCTCGTCTGGAGCTCCCTCACGAGTCACGACGATAAAAATTATCGAGCACTTTGAATCGCCGAGATGCCTCATGCGGCGCGAGTCCGTCCAACCGAGTCCGGCGAGGCAGAGCAGTCGTTCCCCTCGCCGAGTCTAGACTTGCAATCTCTTCCTGGTACGCCGTCGCAACTCGCCTTGGACGCCTGATAACGGCAAAGGCGCTGGCACGGAGAGCAACATGCGACGGAGCAGGAGACACGGCACTGACGGACTCGTGCCCTTCTGTTTGAGCTGAACCCGTAACGGTAGAACTAATAAGGTATGGAAGCCTCCCAAATGCCCACGGCGACGTCACTTATACACATCAGGCCAGTGGTCGGCCACCTTGGACAACAATTCAGACGCCGCACCTCATCACAATGCCGCCGCCACGGCCAGAAGGGCACCGGCCAGGTTGCCTGCGCCGGCGAGCATCGGAGCCGCGGCGGCCTTGGACGAGGACGAAGCGGCGGCCGCGGTGCCGGTAGCCGATGACGACGATGAGCGGGTCGACGGGCTCGACGCCGAGGCCCCCTTCTTGCACTCGACCTTGTCGGGGACCTGGACGTTGGAAGCGTTGCAAAGCTGCTTGGCAGACTGGACCGTCTTGTCCTGATCCTCCTTGCTGCAGACGTCGGCCAGGCAGCAGGCAATGTTGTTGAGAAAGTCGTCGTTCTTGCAGATGCAGGCAATATCGGCCAACTTGCAGCCGCCCAAGCTGGAGCCCGTCATGGACTTGGACACACAGTCCCTCTGCACGCCACCCAATGTCAGCCACGGTGTGCTCACGCGGACCCGACGCGTGACAGGGGCGGGTGGGCGCCAGGCAGAAAAGCCCGCGCCCTGGCTGCTTATGCTGAGGGCAATGGCGTACATACCGCGCATTTGGGGATCTGGTCCAGCTGGGCTTTGGCCGCGCCCAGGCTGGCGGCCAGAGCCATCATCAGGGAGGCCGGCTTCATGGTGACGTGTACTTGTACCGACGGGGCTTTGAAGAATGGTGTTGTGAGGATGCTTTGCTAGGATGTCGTCGGCAGGTACTGGAGACGCTTCTGGAGGGGGGCTGGTGCACAAGGGGGGCGAGTTGGAGACGGAGGAGGCTGACGCTGCTGCGCAACGGCCTGGCTGCACCCCATGGCTTGGAAGCCGCCACAAGGCGTCTACCTACTTACCTACTCAATACTGTACAGTGCCCTTGACTGCCTCCCTCCCAAGCTACAGCACTGTACAGTACGGATAGGTAGGTGCTAGCTGCAGCCTGCGTACTGAGTACTTGCGGCATCCAGCCACTCGCCACCGGGATGTTTGTCCTGTCGACCTACATACCTTACCTACCTTACCTACGATACCTAGGTATCTACGGTATCCGTGCACTCTTGCCTTCGCAACTGGAGAGGTTCGTGGGAGAGCGGAGCAACCTAAAAAGGGTTCCTGCCCCAGGCAGCCCAGGCAGGGATGAGACAAGCAGGTCCGCCCGGAGCGTTCCGGACGGGGATTGTCAAGTCTGCCAATGCATGTATTCGTACATACACTAATACCTAGAACCTACCTTAACCTAGGTACCTACCGTCCGCTTCCCAGGCGCTGCCACGATGGACAGTACATACACTGGTCGGGCTGTGCCATCTTGGACGCTGCAAGTCGAGGTTCCAAGGTGGCATGAGCCAACACTGCTATGGTATTTGGCTCCTGCCCCATCCGTTTGCACGAGGGACGGGGTGGAGATGGTGCATATAGGTAAGGTAAGGTAGTTAATTACATACCTACCTAACCTACCTAGGTAGGTATGTAATTAAGGTACCTACCTATGTATGTAGGTCCTCGTAGCAACTCTGTTGGGGCTGGCCGGCTGGCTTCCCACCTCTCAACCCCCCTATGTAAATGCCCGGCCCCTGCTTCGCACACCAGGCAAGAGAAAGAAAGAAAAAACCAAGCGGCCAGAGTCAAAATGTGCTGTCCGTCTTCCGTGAGAGGCTTTGCACATGCATGGAAATCCGCCATGTCCGCCGGGGCTCGGAGACTTCCGCATCGCCATCGTCAACACCCCGAGATGCAGGAGGCGCAGGCGGCCCGGTGTTGCAAAGTCGCATCTCAAAAGGGCTTGCACATGTCCGTTTCCCCGGACTCGCTCCAGACATGCAAGTCCTTTTGGATTCGGTCCCCCGCTGCCGCACAAGAACCCTCGTGCGGAGGGAAAGAGGCTTGCGCCTGTGTCTCGGTATATTACTCCGCGCCTCGTGTCCGTGCCGCACGTGTGGGTATCCCCGATGGACCTACAGGAGCTCAAACTCCGTGTCCTTTCATGGCCCGTACAACGTCAAATATCACTTTCTGCACAATCACTGTGCCATCCTTCAGCTCGGCATCGACATGCACAACAGCGCAGCGGCACCCCCTCGATCCAGATGCCCGTCCACCTTCTCCGAACGGACATGCAATCCCTGTTCCCAAATCGCTTCAGCTTTGCCCACCTACCTACTGCTCGCGGAACCGGGGTAGATGGTATAAGTACATGCCCTCTGTACTTCGCCCGGCATCTGGAACGAGACACGGCCAGATCGGAGCCGCGGATGGCTGAGCAGGGGCAGCCAGAGCGACGGACCTTGCGTATACCTCGCGACGCACTCACTCAGCCGTGCAGCAACACCCGGCGTCGTAAGCTTCTCTGAGCATGCACTCGGCGGTGCAGTACGTGCCGATACGCTGGCCCTTTTCCTGCAAGGGGCCTCTCAGCGTGCCGTATCCTGTGTGCGAGGGATCAACTTCAAGTCCCGCGCTTTGTTTCATCCTGCGATGCCGCGCAGCCACGCCGAGGCGACGTGCCGAACGCCACCATCACTCCACGCTTGATCGTGAAGCACATTATCCTTCCAGATTTGGCCTCAGCTGACCAGACAGCCTTCCATTCCGATCCCGCCCGGAGCCGATCCCGTTGTCAAGGGCGTAATACGTAGTGCCATGTCCAAGTCGCCTCGAATCCGTGTGTCAGAGTGACAGCATCACGCCTTGGCAGATTCAGCTTCTGTCTCGCCCCGGCGCTTGTCTGTCGCACACCTTCTGCGCCCTCTCATACCGGCTTCCCGTGCTTCAAGAGGTCCGATACCTTGGGCGGCAGCACAAGCGCGCTTCTGTCGTTTCTCCGGTAAAAGTCCGCCAACGAGACGGCCGTCTGCTCCGGAATGTCCTCGTGGATAAAATGGCCGGCTTCTGGAAACACCTGCAAGGCATATTTCCCTGTGGACCGCACATGAGTAATGGCTTTCCTAATGCGTGGCCGCAAGCAAAAAGGTGACGTGTGACGCGACCTACCTTGCATCTGTCCAATTGTGAGCTCAGTGTCCAGTCGATCTGTGCCGGCCAGTAAAAGCAGCTTGCCACCCTTGGCATGCAAGAATTTCTTGCTGAGGCCCACAAACCAGCCCTCCCAAAAGGGCTGTGTGGCGGACAGGTTCGTCCTCCATCGCCACGGCCGAGAGGGATCGACGCCCTCCTCCAGGCTCAGGAGCGCAGGCACCGATGTACGAGCCGAAATGGAGTTGCGAACCGTTCGCGATCGAATGTGCCAGTCAATCGCGGCCTGCACCGAGGCGAACCCCCCGGGCCTTGTCGAGAGATAGGTGTGCATGCTGTGCAATGCATCCATGGCCGAGCCCTCGACCACGTCCAACACGGCGTAGCCCAGTAAAGATGCCCCGAGCTTCCCTGTCATGGCCAAGTCCGTCACCACCGCCCCTCCCAGCGAGTGCCCGACCAGGATCATGCTGGGTAGGTGCTTCCAGCCCATCTGGTCCTTGGTCGCCTGTATCATCATGTGGAGATCGGCGGACAGAGTCTCGAGCCGCAAGTCCGGCGCAGCATCTTCTGGCGAAACGGTGGATCCGTGTCCTCTGGAGTCTATGGCGAGAATGCCGGCAGATGGCAGGCGCTTCCGCACTTCGGCCCCGACGACGGCAAAGGTGAGTCCCGAGGATCCAGCCCCGTGGTGCATCACAAACAGCGGCCCTTTGTCCACCGGCGACGTCAGATAGGCGTGGAACGTTACGGCCGGGTCGGCGTGACACGTGAGGAACAACTCCCGCTCGAAGTACGTCGTCCAAGGTATCGGCTCCAGGGCTCTGCCTCGTGCGACGCTGGCCATGGTTAGCCTTGTGTCTCCAATGTTCTCGTCTCGAATTACCCCTCTGGACGCGCAAAAAGCTTCTGGCTTGGCGTCGGGATAATCGTTCCCGTCGACGACACCGACGAGGCTGAGGAAGAGTCGTCGTCCACGTGCTCGGGCAGCTCGGGCACCACGTCTCTCCCCCGCCTCTCTCCCCCCATCTCCCCCTCTGCCTCCTCGTCCAGCTCGCCCAAGGGGTCGTGGCCGAGGCCAAGCTTTGCCTTTGCCCAGGCCCGCTGCAAGTCGCTCATGGTGCGTCGCGCCACGTTGTCAATCTGAGGGTTTCGAAGGCTTGCTGGCGAGCCTCGGCAGAGCGCGGCGGCGCGGGCTCGGCACGCAATGAGAGTCCCTCGGCGACCTGGACGCTCGATGTGTTCTTTATACCTGGCCCGAAATGTCTGGTCAAGACGTTTGCCTGTCTCAATCCGTGGCTTGGTAGGCCTCGCTGCCTGTGGGATGAGAGCTGAAGTCGCCGTGTACGATACGGGCCACACAGTATGAAGCAGAGAGGGCGGGGCGTTATCGCACTGTGATTTTCTGTCCTAGCACGTACGCTAAATACAGTGTGAGTGTTACTGTCCGCACGCATCAGCAAAAAGTGCACCGAGCCCAAGACGTTTTAGGAAGTCGTTGCTTGAGCCGCATTGGCCCATCAGCAAACGACGATGGAGTCAACTCGCCTGAAGCCTCGCTTTTCTTTCGCTTTCCCATGGTTCCCCGGGTGCTTCCGACGACAGGCATCGTCTCTCAAGCTCTGACGGCTTCTCTCTTTCAATTTACCTGCGCTTTGCCATGTCTAGGACCCCAGGCTGGATCATGCAGCATTACCAAGGTCTAGCTACCGAAGCCAGAAACAAAATGCAATGCGACCATCACAGCCTTGCGCTTGCAAAGTCGGAGGCAATGGCCCATGTCCATGTCGGAGAGTTTGTCCGTCTCTACTCCTCAGCTTAGAGCGGCCGCGGTGCCAGCATTGTGCCCCGAGCATCAGGAAACGTCCGTCTCACTTTCCAGTCTCCCACATTCGCACTAGGTGCCCAACCATGTCTCGATGTTCGTCGCCCGGTTGCGGGCCCTGGCATCAGGCACCATCATTCGATGGACTCGTTCCCGGGCCTGTTGTCTTGGGCAGCCCATGGTTTACCCTGGAGGGCAATCCGCCACAGACTCTGCTCCCATTATTCTGGTACCCACCCCTCCTCCGCGTACACCAAAGCTTTGCTTACGCCTATCCCTTAGAGTCCAGAACCGGAAGACGCATTGACCGGCTGATCAGCTCCAACGGACCTTGCTCATCGGAACCCTGGACTCGTGAAGACCGGAGACTGTGACGAGGCTGCCTGGTTGCCGCTTCGGCACATCCGGCGCTGCGTTCTCCTGGGCTACAAGATCTGCCTTCGCGTCTCTGAAACAGTGACAAGAACAGGAGGTGCTGGCAAGGCACAAGTCACATACTTGGGATGAGACGCATGGCGGTCTAACAACAGCCTCCGGGTGTCCACACGCTCTCTGCGGGGAGCGGGAGCCGTTGGCGAATTAAGCTGCGGACTGTCATCATGGATTGGACCTGCATTTACATGCTGGAATAAGATGCGCGCATGCCCAAGAGTGTCGGACCATCAGGGGGTGCTGTCTATCGCGGGTGTGATGGATGCAACTAAAAACAGGAATCCGATGCGTGAAGGAAGACCCTGCCTCCCATCACAACCAAACTGTCCAAGGACTCGGGTGGGATGAGAGGCCAGAGCCCAAGCCCCATCGCTCACTACAGCCTCCAGCTCTTTCGATCAGCAATGTGTCTGCCAGCATAATGCACAGGGCTTGGGGCTCGGGACTCGGGGCGTTCCGTTCCCTGGTAGCCTAGCGATAGGTTCTCAGGGGGCAACATTGCTTCTTCTCAACGAAAAGGACCAGCTGAGACCTCTGTCACGAGGCAAAAGCAATGACACTTTCCCAGGTCAGAGCCCTAATTTTAAATGGACGCAATCACAGCACCTACTCCGTACGGTACCTGAAAAATTCGCATTCCTTCAAGGGGAGCTCAAGGGGCAAGATGGCCGGCCACGGAGCTTTTCATCCTGGTCTTCTTGCAGGAAATGCCGCACAGACGCGTTTATCAAAGAACCTCGGAAGGCATCAGGTGCGAGGAGCGCATTTGGGGGTGCTCGCCGGCGAGAAACGGCAATGGGAGCGACAATCAACAGGCAAGACAGTCGCAAGGTCTCTGCTGTTCCGGCATCGCTACCTGGGAAAGGCAGCCTCTCAAAACTACGTGTATTCTTGACCATGGCGATATCTGACGGACTGCACGGGCTAGCCTGGTCTACTGCCCTCGCCGAGAGCGAGAGCGGATACGCCGATCATCGAGGCGATGGCTGATGCGCGAGAATGGGCGGCCCCCTCAAGCGGTGCGATTAACGCAAGCCTCGGATGCTCGAAAAGATGGAGAGCAGCATGCGGTGCTCAGGCTGATGTGGCCCAATCGGCCAGGCATGGCTCGTCCAGGGCGGCCAGTGAAGAGAGGATTGGAGAACCCAAAGGCCAGTCAGAACGGGGGCCCCTCAATGCTCTGTCCAGGCCGAGCTTGCATGGCTGGGCGGTCGAGTCGGGGCAGGCGTATCATGTGTGCGCGATGCATGTACGTGTGTCTGTGCCCTGTACGAGGTGCTTCATGCATGCTTGATAGGAGAGATGAAGGCCCGGGGGGCATTTTGGGACGACGTCGAGGAGCAAGAGGAAGAGGAGAAGGAGGAGGCCGAAGAGTCGAGGTCAAGAAGCGGAGACGTTGGCTTGGGGGTTGCATGATGCGTCTCACCTCGCACCAGACTTGGCTCGACGAATGAAGTGCCCGGGAGGAGAGGGGGGGGGAGGGTTCTAACTTACCAGGTGCCATTCGTTATGCATTGCATGGCCAGACATACATACATACTGTACATACGAACTGATGCCAATACGCTACCTCGGTGTGCTGTACTGCAAGGTACCTTGCCTGCTGCACGGATACTACGGGCGGATAGACACAGGCAGCAAACTGCTTGGTTGGTGCGGTGAGCATGTGGCGAACCGACACAGCCTCCCAGATCACGCACTCACGACTTACGGACCTCGGGTCGAGGTTCCAGGGTAAGGAACGCATCAACCATGCCAGCAGATGGGTAGCTTGGAAGAAAAGATCCCCCAGCACTCCGTACGGTACTCGTAGAGAGGCGAGGGGGCCGTCCATTGGACGCAGAGTTGGGCTTTGGCTTTGGGGGCGTGAACTCTTCTTCAACCCCCAGCAAGGCGTGTGTACGGCCCGCTGCAATGCATGTTGGCCAACTGGCCAGGTCCCTATTTCTCGACTTGTTTGAGGGGCAGTCGCCCAATACCAACAAGACTGAAGATACATTGGCTACGTGCGTACTCTGTACGGCGCATGTACATGATATGGCATACATATGCAGACATGCCACTGCGTCAGTACAGTACTCGTCCTGACGCCCATGTAATTAATCAATCGCGTCGCCTTTCTGTAATTAACAGGGGGAAGACTCATGAGCAGCAATCGATGCGTAGACGAGGCACTCTTAGTAGGTGCTTGGCCTTGTGCAGACATGTGCTCCGGCAGCAACGCCGCCGCACGAGGGATCTTAGTCGACGTGCAGCAGGAGCCTTGCCTACCTGGTCGTAGCCGACACAGTCCATCCGTTCTCGGCATGGGCTGTGCGCTCCGTCTGCTGCGGGCCTTCCCGCCCCGCCCTCGGTACCAAACGCCAGCGCGCTCGGCCCCCATTTTCGATGAGACTGAGGTCGAGGACGATGAGAGACGATGGCGGGGAAACAAGCCAGGTCTCAAGGGCCGAGGGGGCGAGGTGATATGTACTCTGTAGTGAGACGTTGCAGCGCAGGCCCGACTCGTCTCCGAGGGCCGAAGCAAAGGGCCGGTGGAGGAGGAGTCGACTGTTGCATGCTTCTCGTACGAGGTCGTCAACGTATGTATAGTACAGTACATGGGCATTTTGCCTGGTTGCAATAGTTAGCGTTGGGCTAAAGACGACGATGGACGAGGGGGTTGGCCCCATGGCATCGGCTGTTGGAGCAGTTGCATATACCATCAGGCGACTGGTCTCGCGAAGAGGGAGGGGAAAGGATGTGGAGGTTTGCCCCTCGGCATCATCATGTCATGTGCCGTTGCCGACGAACAGGTGTGCAGACAGGACGAGACGAGCCAAGCACCAGGCGCACTGCCCTGGAAACGAGAAGCAATGCCACTGCGGGGGGGACGATGAATTGGCAGCGGAAAAGGGAGGAGGGCAAGATGATCGCTGCCGGGATCCGTGACCTCCTTAGTACTCCGTAAGATGCGTAGGTTTCTGTACAATACCGCAGCACTGAGCACCGCGGAGGCCGACTTAGGTAAGCACTGGGCTTGACTGGGCTTGCATGTGCAAAGGCAGAGGCGGTGCATGTTTTGATGTCATACTGTCACTGCGGAGGAGTTTTCAGAAGTGCCTGAGTGACCGTACGGATACCAGGCGCATGAATAAACCCCGAGAGTCTTGAATGCTACTCTGGTGGCACCCTGAAGACTTGAGATGCTGGGACCCGGTACCGGTACAGTAAGAATCTGTTGTCTGGACATGGCGGTATCTGGTCCATGCCAAGAGCTGGAATAATCCGATATGGAAAAAAGTCTACAGTACCTTTCATGTACGTATCCACCAGCAACACGCCGGGTCAAAGCTCAAGCCCATCACCAACAAATGCCTGATGCACAGCGCTTACTAAGTCGACAATGGGGGGGCGGCGGCGGCGGGCGACACAAGACACAAGGACACAAGGACGCAAGGACGCAAGGACACAAGGACACAAGGACACAAGGACACAAGGACACAAGACACAAGACACACATGCAGACAGGCCAAAAAGGCCCCTTCAACAAAGAAAAATAGAAATTAAAAGATGAAAGGAAACCAACTTGCGCTACATGCCTAAGGTGCCTGCCTACCTAGGTACCTACCTACCTAGGTACTCCGCACATAATTACTGTACCTAGATACCTAGGTAGATACTGTACATAGGTACCTACTGTACATACCATACGCACACGGCTTTTACCCAACTCAAACAGTCGCACATGGCCGCCGTTGCTCTCCCGCGGACAAGACACATTAGCGCTGCGTAAGTGCGACGCCAATGCTGGCCAGACCGGTGTGGGATTGCGCGGCTTCACGTCGCCCACCAGCGCAGCGGCAGTGACAGCGCTGCTGCTTCTCAGCTGCCCATGGGCTGCCGGAGCGTGTCGGGGGATGTGTCGCACAGCTTGCGGCCAGGTGTGATGAGATACAGCGCGGCGCGCCTGGCCTCGAGCTTCGTCGGCGGACCCCGATCGACGCCGCGGGTCCCGTCGTCTTGGAATCGCATCGCCCTGTCATGCGCTGAGAGGTCGCCGAGAGGTCGCTGAGAGGTCGCTGACCGCGTGAAGAGAGGTAGGTACTGTAGGTAATTTAGGTGGCTGCTTGCTGAGGCCAGTGAGGGGGTGCGTTGCGTGCGTTGCGTGCAGGTTGGCCTGGTCGTCCTTTGAATTGCGCCATGTGCTGCACAGATATCCAGCGGACGGTGCAGCCCGGGGAGGTGTGCATGCGTCGTGTATAGTACGTACAGATGCTTCGTATAGATTAAGCACTGGTACTTGATACCTGTCCTGCAATCCGAGTGCAGAAACGACGCATCTGAGATGCACGTCGTCGAGCCCTTGGCCCAGTCTCTTCATCGGTCGATGCTACCTCTTGGACTCTGTTGCACAGCACAAAGCCCTGTATCGGCTGAATTATGCACCTGTACATGACTGACGGCTGCCCTTGGCCCTCGACGCCATGTAGGTACTTACTTACTGTGCTCCGTACTCGGTACTGTCCTCGCGAGTCCATGTACAAAGTACTCCGTACCTCGCCTGTCAGTCTCTTTCCACCGGTCCCACCCCCCCTCCCCCTCTCTGTTCCCCCGCCCTCTCCCCCTTTACACCTCGCCCCTCACGAGGCCCTCTCATGCCCACCTCAATTTCGAAGCTCGCAAAAATGCATCTCTGGCAACATTAGCGCACGGCGGATCGCTTCCCCGGCTTCCCCGGCTTCCCCCTTGGTGGCCCGGCAACATGTGGAGAAAGCGCCCGCCCGCCACCGTCGAGACAGATCTCTCGGCCGGCAAAATTCCCGGCCTCAGGCTTCCAGGGCAAAGACCTCCAACAACGTCAGACATGTCATCTCCAATCATCACTCTGGGGTCGGCCCGCCTGCCCTGTTGAGCCTCAACTCTTCAGCCATGGATGGCAATGCACGGGAGCATATGCGTATCGACTCGGCGGCAAACCGCTCGAGCCAACCATCGAACCCATGTTCCAACGGAGCAGATCCGCCAGGCCCCCTTCCAGCCCCCGCGCCCCCCTTTCCGTCTCATTTGGACCGGCAGCAGCTTCTTCACCGTGGCCTCCGGTACATACGGATGGCACTCATGGTGTCTCACGCCGTTGCTTTTTCACCACTGGCCGAGTCTCACTACCAATACCGACCGACACGACCCGTACACATGCGAGCGAGCTCCTGGGACAGCCCCGTCGCGATTCCCAAGCACGACTCCATGTACACCGGCTGTACTGTACAAGACGCCACCTTCATATCCCCATCGCCCCTCGGACTTGGCTACTTGGACCATGCAGTCGAGGCTTCGTTGCATCGAGCGTGAGAGGGATCCTGCTGACGAGCAGATGCGCACGCACATACACATGTGCTCCGTACATATTTACTCGCATACTTGCATTCATCACTTTGCTGTGGCATCGGGCACCTGGATCTTGCTGGGGCGGGATTGCCTGCCCTGGAATCCCAGCGCCATTGCTGCCGTCGATCAACTGGCTTGCATGTGCAGCTCGATCCTTGGTCCATTGACGACCCCGGGCGCTTCTCTCGACGACCGGACGCGACCAATCTGCGCAGATCCAAGCCTATATGTGTACATGCTCGTACGGGGGGCCCTGCCGCCCTCCCTGGACTGACTGGTGCCTTTTGCACCCACCACACCGTGGCAGGTCGGCAACAAGATGTGAACCACAATCGTACATGGCCACTGACAGGCAGGCGGCGGTGGGAGGTCCAAGCCTTTGAATGCTACGCAAGACAGGGTTTCCGCACTAGGATGAGGGGCCTCCATCTGGACGCCAAGGACCTACCCGCGCAGGCTCTGCCACGGAGCCTGGCGAGAAGGGAGACAAGCGGAAACGGGATACACGCTCGGCGACCGCTCTTCTGCTCTCTGCTAGTCAGGCTTCAACGGAGCCCCGACCATGGGAGCCCCCATGAGAGCTCCTCGCCACCTCGCCGCGCCTGTCGGAGGCTTGGCGGGTCGGACACTTGGGCAGTCCCCGGCGGAGTTATAGGCTGGCTAGCGTCCCAAGACGGCTAGTGACGCGATTAGAAGGTGTCAGGAAGCTGCTTCCGAGGCGCCGTGCTTGGACTCCCGTGCGGAGCCACACGCTTGTCGGTTTGGGCCAAGCCGTCTTGTGAGCGCGATCTGTGAGCCAAACACACCTCGATCGAAGTTCAGGCCCGCGGTACATGCTCGTACCTGCGGAACAGTCTGGAGCATGTACACTACCTGTGTCCTGGGTGTGTGCCGGAGCGTTGGGGGTACTTAGGCATACATTCATGCATGCACGCACGCTCACACACACGAGCGAGATATATGCGTCCGAGAAACGGGCTCAAGTATGTGCACATGTTGCCCCCCGGCGGTCATCGTTACCTCATGCGCGACATCTCGTCTCCCAGGATGCCGCTCAGAAACGCAGATCCTCCATCAGAGTGAGGCTGGGCTGAGGCGCCCAGTGCGTGGGTTCCTGGATCCTGGTGATGTCTGCCGTGGGCGTCGAGGGCCCCCGTCCGCAAATCTACAGCACAGCAACACGACCCGGCATTGTCCTCGGCCTCTCCCACCAACAGGGTCCCCGTGATGATGAGCGGACGGGGCAACCAACCGTCAACCCATGTGCCCTCGAGAGGGCCAGGAGCCACTTCTACAGCACAATATCAACCCTCTTGCGAAGCGCTGGGCAGTGTTACGCAGCCGGGTGCCATCCTTGCCTGGCCCGCATGCAGCCAGCATGCACACATCACTTCCCAGTGTCACGAACTACGCTTATTACGGACATGAGAATTGCATTGAGCATGAATCCACCAATGCCTCGTCGGAAGTTCCTCAACACTCGCCACTCCGAATGCCCGCCCACGTTATGTCTGGCCGGGGTCATGGCCATGTCGGAGAGGGCCAACGATCCCCAGATGGACTGGCGAGGAGCTTGACAAGGTACGAAGAGATGGGATAGTTCGTCGATGGAAGCTCGCCGGCCAAGGGCACATTGACAGGCTCACGCGCCCAAGTCCCCCAGGGCGCGCCGCTGCAGAAGCAGCTGGGCCAGTTTCCCCTTTGGCGCCCATGACCTGCGCAACTCGTCGGCCGGCCTGCCCAGATGGAGAGGAGAGGGGCCGTATCTGACGACATTGGACCAAGGCCAAAACCGCCCCTTAAATAACCGTTGCCCTCCCCACCGCTCAGCAAGCCTCGATCGTACAATGAACACGCACTCTCTACGTACCACCCCGCCGAGCTGGTAGAGCTGGCAAAAGACTGAGCTGAAAGGGCTGGGGGAAAGTCCAATATTGACCGGGTGGCTCCCCAGTTTTCCACACAACTGGCTGGCTCCGACCGTCACATCCTCTCCGTTGCTGATCTCACCGTCTCACCCAAGCATCCTGGGACATTGCTTTTCTCATGGTTGCTCTGACAGGGTTCTGCTCACCAGTACCGGCGCGAACTCGCGCTATGAGTAGATAGCCTTGGTCGTGGCGCTTGGGCACCATCTCGCTCTTGTTTTCTACCCGAGTCACACCCCAGAGGCCTTTGGGGATAGAAGGAAAAGAAAGGGCCAGGACGGCAATGTTAGGCACTCTGCACGTTTGCTGCTGCTCAACCTAACCCGGCGGTGTCATCGACGTCTTGCCCAAAAGCCTACATCATCAGCCAGATTACCACCCCTTCCTCCCACGCCCCTTTCATCCACCACACGGGGCTTTGCTCAGTCGTCGTCCTGCGCTTGCTCGGCTGCCAGGGTCGCCATCTCCTTCGAGCAAGCCCTCTTGCGATCATCCGGCAAAAACGACGACTCATTTTCTCCTCATCGTCCACATAGCTTCGACTCGTCCCGAATTTCCAATCCGGCGTCCCCAAGTTGTGGAACCTAGCTTCGGCAACATCTCTTGGTCGCAGCGGGCCGCACACCCACCCCTCCCTCCCCTCTCTTCGTCCGTCTAAGTCGCGGCGGCGCGGGACCGGGCGTCCCTCCATCACTTTGACAAGAGAGTCGAATCTCGACGCGCACAGATCGTCAATCAACGTCTTGTTGGCCTCCTCCCCCCACGATCCGCTTCCACCCCTAGGACAAACCTCGATTCGGCGGTAGCAACTCTGTCCGAGACGGTTGACCCCGGCCGTCGCCGCTCCCGTCTCCGTGCTCTTCTGTTTGACGCTCGATCCGCGCACTGCAGCCGTCTCCTTATTCAGGCCGCGCAGCCGGGTCGTTCTAGTCCATCCCATCTTCTCGACGGCGCCCTCTCCCACCCGTCAAAGTTCCCTCTGTCGCATCCTGTGGTGGCGCCTACGATAACCGGGAATCCGGGGCCGTATCGTGCCATCCAAACGTCAAGGCTGCCGTCGGCTCTAAAATGCCAAGCCCGCCTTCCATAATCGAATCCTGACCGAATCAACTCACGATAGCAGATTCCCTGCGGCCTCTGCCTCACCGCTGGGCCTTGAACCCCTCCCCACGCCCCCACAACGACTCATTCCTCGCGCGTGCTTGATCCCCCGTTGATCGCACCCTTCGTCAGTAGTGGCAATCGTTTTTCATGGCCGTCGTCAAAGCTCCTTACGCCCACTCGAAGCCGGAGCTCTGGGAAACCGGTTGCAACGATACGCCCCTGTTTCTCTCGGATCCCTACGCTTTCAACATGTCGTATCAATATATGGCCCCACCCACGAACCAGCTTGGCATAGACGTGCCACAGTCAGGGTACGGCTCGGACTTCAAGCTGCCGTCGCAGGACGCTTCGGCTCTAGACGGAGACTGCAAGCAATCCGAAGGGTCCTACGAGGATCAAAAACCAGGCGTTTCGCTGAGACGATCCTTTTCCACGCCAAACACGGCTCAGATGCAGCAGAGCACGCAAGAGGCACAGTCTCAGGCCGGAGCGACCAGCGAGAAGAAAAGGAATAAGCTCGGCTACCACAGAACATCCATTGCCTGCAGTGAGTCCCGATATTCTTTTCGGCCGCCTCGCTGCCCCAGCACTGACACTGGTTGCGGAACAAAGGTCACTGCCGCCGGAGGAAGATCCGATGCATTGCATCACCCGAAGTCCAGAATCGGTGTGTCAACTGCATACGGTTGAAAAAGGAGTGTAGTTTTTACCCCGTGGATCAACAGCCGGGAGGCGAGTCTCGCTCGAGAGCCCCGACCCGGCAACCCGCAGGGTCATCAAGCGTTGCATCCACCAACTCCTCGCCGGCCGTCGCCACCGGGAGCCCTGGGGAGATGACATCTCACCACGGACATGGCTCGGTGTCCGGGATCCCTCAAGGCAGTAAAGCTCAGACGGCTGGTGGCGAGGAGCTCTACCCGCCCGAGGTTAAAGGTTCGGGCTCTACCGCAGCAGAGGCGAGGAATGAGGCTATCAGCTAACATGAGCCAGTACCATCAAACGGGATGGCTGCCGGCCAGTACAGTTATGCCAACCAGCCATCGACCTCTTGGATGGCGGATGTGAATTCAAGTTCGATATCAAAGCCTGAAAACCTCAACATGTCGTGGCCTTCGTACGCGGCCGAGTCGCCAATAGGCACGCAGTTCTCCCCATACCCACAATCGTCGGCCGCGTCGGCCACGTGGGCCTCTGGAAACTCAGAGGCCGGATCTCACGACGAGATGGCATGGTCTGACTTCCCACCGCCCGCTCGTTCCATGTCGCTGAGTGGAGAGAGCAGCGGGAGCCATCAGCAGCTGCAGTACCTCGCGGTGGGTCAGGGCCAGCCTTTCGACCGCCGCCATTCAGCGCTCTCCGACATGTACACGCAGCCGTTCGGAGCGCCGGTCGCGAGCATGACGCCGGGCTCGGTGGCTGGAATCGAAAACTCCGGGTCGATGGTGGCGGCAACATTGCCGTCGAACGCCGAGCCTTGGCAACAGCCGCTTCTGTCGCAGGGTCCGAACCCATACCCAAAGCCGACGGCCATGTTCGATGGCTGGCAGTACGACAAGGCTGGGGGAGGACAACAGATGTGGCTTGAGGAGCAACGTCCACAGTCCACAACCGCCCCAGCTTCGTCGGACGCTTACTACTCAGCCTAACACCCCCGAGGGGGAGACTCGTCCTGTTGGTAAATTGCCAATAGCGAATGCGGAAGTGGCTGGTAACCCGTTGCCGGGATGGTTCGATGCGGTATGCTACCAACGAGGTTCGGCCGCGGCCTTGGTTCACGATGGACGGTGTCGGGCGAACAAGCTCTTGTATGGCTTGTGTGTCGCTTCGTGAGGACCGTCAGGGGTGCGCAAGCGTCGAATTCTCGTCTTGTTTGAATTACACGGCATCGCCCGACGATGATGAGCGCTGAAATGGCATGGAACCGGAAGCCATTGGAGTCTGAGTTCTGTCCACCTACCCGCAGGGACTGGCATTGGAAGATGGCTTGCTCTTGTCGCCAATCGCCAATGCTGCGGACACGGGGAGCAGGAATCGACCTGAGAAGTACTTTGAGCATGGGACGGATTCGCGGGTGCTGTTCCGAGCATCGAGCGCAGTATACCCACGGCCTTGACATGGCTATTTCCCCCGGAGCCCGTCCGATCTGGACCGAGTGGCGGTGATGGCAAGGTGGATGTCTCGCCACTCGAGCCCTCCCGGGCCCAGCATGCTGCGGAAGCGTCTCGACTTGATGCCACGGAAGAGAGCGTACATGAGGCGACGGCGGCGGCAAGCAACAACTCTGACAAGTGCAAGCCCCAGGGCGAGACATGTTTCTCCCATCATGTGCGTCGCGTAGTTAAATCGGCTACTTCCTTGATGGACGGCAACGTCGTGTGTTTTCAGACCTGTACCCAACATTGACGAGGGACGGGCGAAGGGGTGAGAGTCTGGAAGACCCGGGACTCGTTGAAAAAGCATCCATTGCGATCATTTCGTAATTGTTTTGGGATTGCATGCAGTACATGATCATAATTTAGCGGGAGCATACCGTTTTAGCGGGAGCCAAAAAGGGATCCACCACGGGTAGGGAGGCAATCGATTGTGTTGCATGGCATTTTCAGGGACGTGACAGGCCATGTAACATTAGAGCTGGCACATTTTGGTGTACGTTTGCACCTTGATGCCCAGCAGACCATGGCGAGCGGTTGCAGCATGGACAGGAGGGGCAATTCAACTCGATTCGTGGCCATCTTGTCTTGGACAGTAGGCGAAGAGGGGACTAGAGGAAGTGAAAATGACTAGGCAACGAGGCGCCATGTCAGGACCAGCAGGGTGGCGTAGAAGGCGAGGCTCAGGGCGGTCATGAGGACGACGGTGTCGCCGCTGGTCTTGAACTTGCGGCGGACGTGGCCGTCGGGGGACTCTGCGGTGAAGAACTGGCGATGGCCCTGGTGGCGGCGATGGATGGCGACGAGGAGGATGGCGGCGGCGTAGGCGGCGAGGAGGGCGCCGATGGGGTAGAACTCGCGGGTGAAGATTTTGAGGATGACGAGGGCAAAGGAGAACTGGCCGAGGGCGGTGCGCATGTAGGCCCCCTCGTAGGTGCGCTGGGCGGCGCGGATTTCGACGATCTCGTCGGTGGTGAGGACGACGGAGCGGGCGCGGTGGAGCCGCAGGTGTAGATGCTCTTCGGGATGTCGCTGTGCGGGGGGGGGGGGGGGGTGGGAGGGTGTGGAGGTCAGTATACATGGCAGTTATAGGCAAAAGGTGTTGATGACGATGGTGATGGTGATGATGATGATGGTGATGGTGATGGTGATGGTGATGGTGGTGAGGGAGACTCAAACCCTGAACATGGTGTGTTTGCGTGCAATGTCCCCTCCAGAGGCGGTGGACCGTGAGATGGAGAGAAGCCGAGGGTCATGGAGAGAGGGACAAGAAGTCGAGTGAGGAAAAGCTCAAGATGCGTTCACCGGTGTGGTCACTGTGGTGGAGCCTGGTTGTTGGGGCCGTCGACGACGCGAGGAGATGGGGGCTTACGGGGTGGCATCACGTGACCGGCCCTTTTGCTCTTGAAGCAGGCATTTCTTGTAAGCTGAATAATTACCTCCCTTAGCCGAAATAGGTGAATGATGAGAGGCGGGCACGCAAGGCCTCCTGTGCGTAGGGCTGTAGGCAGATGCAGGCTTCGGAAAGGATGCATTGGCTGATTACGGAGTACGGTGAAGAGAGGGAGTGAGAAAAAATAAGATCGAAAGTTGGCTCCGAAACGATGCATCGGTCCAGAAAAAAAAACAGCCTAAATCTGATCACCCTCCCCCTCGCCGCCGGGGGGGGCCTGGAGTGGCGCTCCGTGTGGCGCGCGCCGGACTCGTGGTGGGGAATAAGCCCCCCGAGCAAAAAAACGCCTCGGGCTTTGCCTCTTTGGGCGCTGCTTATCACAGACATTCATCGGTGTAAGATGGCCTGACGTATATGGCGGGCCTGCGAGGCGTTTTTCTCGGAGAACGAGCAGAGCAGTCTAGGCGGTTTTGGTTCCTTGGCGATGGGGTCTTTGCGCACCCAAAGGGATGAGATGAAGGCGAATGTGCCACGCGAGATTGTAACAGTAGGTATGGATAGGTAGGTAGGTAGGTAGGTACCTTATTCTTTACACTGCCTCGTATCGAATTCGAAGCTTAATTAAATATTTGCCGCCTCAGTGAGTGAGTAGTAATAGTTAACTACGTACTCGGTAGGGATATGTAGAAGTGTATACGCGCATTGTGCACTGAGCCCAAGGGGGTTAATAAAAAGGCGCCAGAAAACAAAGCCGTGCCTAGTGCCCGTGCATGACTCGTCCTGTCAGCCGTTGCCCTTGTCTCATCCGGTCCGAGGAGGCATCCAATGGAGAAAAAGAGGGCTGGCTGTCCACCTTTTTCTTCTCCTTCGCGGGCCGCTTCTCCGCTGAGACGGCGGCAGCTTGAGCGAGTCCCCACGTTTGCAAAGTAGACGACGTACGACGCACTGGGTAGGGCGACGGGGAAGAGGGGGAAGCCTCCCCACCGGCAGCGTCTGCTTACAGTGTGTTACAGTGTGCCATGGACCAAGGACCAATGTACTGTGTTATCTCGCCGGTGCCGGGACCAAGGTATCCGTCTACCTTCCACCTCCACCACGTACCAAACTCACACGAGGTATAGCACACACACTCCGATACTTGCATCAGGACTACCCACCGAGGTATTCAAACACTTCGGCAGGGCCATAAGCGCCCTCCCCGACCTTAGCTCTTGGCCCCATGTGCGCTCCCGTGTGCGAGCCTTTCCTCCTCCTCCTGCTCCTCCTCCTCCTGCTCCCCCTCGACATCCACCAACCACCCACCCCATCTGCCGGCGATTCGTCGTCTCGCAACCGCCCTCTAAGCCTCCTCTCAACAGACTGCCGCGCCACTGCTCCCTATCGCGACAAAGCCACTGCTGCGCGCGCCTCAGGAACATGCCGCTCTAGACCCCCCCCCTCTCCATGACCTCACCCTTGGCACCGCCGCACCCGTCTCTGCTATATACTCATCCTCTGCCCTCGGCCCCCCGCTACCCGCATCATGGCTTCGACCTTTGCCGTGGCCCCTGGCTCTCTCAACGGCCGGGACTCCGAGCCCCGCCGTCTTTCCCCGCCTGCCTTCGCCCATCAGCGCCTCTCGCTCTCGCCCGACGACAGCAACCTCGTCTGTAGCCAGTTCGCCTCCCCTTCCGGCGACCTATCCGACACGCCTGCCGGCTCCTCCACCAACCTGAGTCACTACCAGCCCAGCGACCTCGGCGACTTTGACGGCGACCCCTTCTTTGGGGCAGACTTCGCCAACTTGCAAGCCGACACCCCGTCCTTCCTCGACGACCAGTCTGCCTTGGACCAACCAGCCCTATTGACCAGCGCCCCTCATCGCCGACATGAAATTGGCGACGGCACTTCGTATCCTCTAACCCCGACGCACACGGCCTCTGTCCACACTACCACGCCGCGGAGTGAAGCCAGGGACCCGGGCCCCATGCCAACCCCAGACCCTCCCATGCTTTGGGTCTCTCCAGAGCAGCTCCAAAAGTCCTTTGAGCCCACCCGCATCACCATTGAGGCGTCCAACCTCACGCCTAGCCACACCAGCAGCAACCGTACGAGCGAGGACGGCCTAGCTCCGGCCCCCGTTGTCATGGACCCTCCGAGCCCAAGGGTCACTGTGTCCGTGTGGGACAAGGACTACGGGTCACGAGCCCCCCCCGTAGAACGAAGCTTTGACGACAACTCAAATGCGACGCGAGGCGACATCCGCTCCGCAGGCGATCTCATCTCCTCGGCCCACGGCCCCGACTTCATCCCCGGGACCCGAGTCTCGCGAGGTCGGTGGCAGGCCGACCCGGCCACGCAGCGCCGGGGCCTTGATCCTGAACGCCGCCCTGCAGGTGAGACCCCGAGCATCAAAGAGGTCATGGCCCAAAGAAGTGCCCGGGAACGTAACCAAGAGGTCGACAAGTGGCTCGCCGAGCGTCTCGATGCCGCATTGGCCTATCACGCGACCGACTTTCAGGCCCTTGAGCAGTCGACCTCTGACCACGATGACGGCATCCCGCTCGGCGACCAAACTGAGAACAAATACCTTGCCGGACAGACTTATTACAATGAACAGGGCTCCGGCCAGATGAGCCAGGTCGATCGCGACATCATTGCGGCAGACCACAAGTGGGCAGATGCCCCGGTGCTCCCTCACATCACCCGGGGCGTCTCCGATCCCTGCCAGCCGCAATCATCCCAGGCTGCCATTGACAAGTTTGAGAGAATGTGTCGCGACAATGACTCGATAATCTCGAGATCGGCGACGTGGGGCACTCGGCGGCGGAGCCATCCCAGCGTTCTCGACTTGGCTGTCGAAACAAGCACGAGCGGAGGCTTCTTGAAGAAGCTGTCCATGAGTCGAGGCAGCGGCGACAAGAGCAGCAAGTCAGGCAGCTTGCTGAGAGACCTTCGTGGCCTTGTTAGACGGCCAAGCGTCAGCTCCCTGCGCAAGCGCTCTCGCAGTCGCTCCCGCAGCGGCAGAGATGACGAGGCCGCCGCGCAGCCGGGTGGAGAGCAGCAGGTCAAACGCGAGAGCACGCCCCATCTCTCGCCCACATCGGGAACGCCAAGCTGGGCAAAGAAGTCTACGCCGAGCATCAACACGGCGCTGGCCTCCATGGCCCATAACTTTGTCTCCATGGGGTCGTCCCGTTCGCGGAGCGGGTCCATCAGCGGCACGACGCCGGCAGCCTCCCCCAAGAACAGCCTCACCAGCAGCCTCAGTGTCAGAAACACGCTGAGGCGTCCGCGCAGCAAGTCGGAGATACCAAAGACGTCCGTCACCCCGGCCAACCCCACCGAGAGCCACCCGAATCTCGTCGGGATGTGGAAGAGATCCGGCGGCCCGCCGGTGGCGACTCTCGGCAAGTCGAGCGACGCCCACGCCGACGACGACGATGACGACGACGACGAGGAGCTCTACGACGAAAACGACGTCAAGGCGAACCCCAACATCATCGACGACATCCCGACCAACTTTGCGGGCTTCCAGCAGCATGTCCTGACCCTGAACCCGGGCCTGGACAAAACCCACGGCTACTTGGTCGACCGCATTGCTCAGCAGCAAGTCGTCAGGTTTAAACTCCTGCTGAGCGCAAAGGTCAAGCACCTCGGCCTCGGCGCAGCCTGCCCATGCGGCACGCCGTGCGCGGCACTGGGGGATTCCGCCAACGCCCTCGACCAGAGAGGTGACGCCTGGGGGATGGAACCCTTCCCGACGCAGTTGAACGACGGCGACGACGCCGCATCGAACGAGGGTGTCATCACCCAGGAGAGCTTCCCTCAAGACATTCCCATGCCCCCGACGCAGCGCCTACCGGCCGAATTTGAGTGCCAGCTCTGCTTCCAGCGCAAGAGGTTCCAGAAGCCGTCAGACTGGACCAAGCACGTGCACGAGGACGTGCAGCCCTTTACCTGCACCTGGGACAAGTGCCGGGACCCCAAGTTCTTCAAGCGCAAGGCCGACTGGGTGCGTCACGAAAACGAAGGCCACCGACACCTGGAATGGTGGACTTGCGATGTCGACGACTGCCGGCACACGTGCTACCGACGGGACAACTTTCTGCAGCACCTGGTGCGCGAGCACAAGTTCCTGGAACCAAAGGTCAAGACAAAGGCGGCCATGAAGCGGGCGGGAGGGACGGATCCGACCTGGCACAAGGTGGAGCAGTGCCACATCGAGACATCGACGCGGCCGCAGGAGGAGCCGTGTCGGTTCTGCGGCAAGGTGTTCCCGACGTGGAAGAAGCTGACGGTGCACCTGGCCAAGCACATGGAGCAGATTTCGCTGCCAGTGCTTCGCCTCGTGGCGGCCAGGGCCAAGGAGCTGGACGCCGACACCATTGTCAGTCCCGTGCAAGACCCTCCGCCGCGATGCACGATTTCTCCTTGCAGCCAGACGACTCCGGCCACGGGATACCCGGGCATGTCGGGGCAGCAGGACCAATACCAGGGCGAGGGCCATGAGCACATGGGCTACGCGGCCCGGACCCCCTTTGTGTATCCAGTCATGGCGCCGGGCCAGAGCCAAGAGCAGGCGGCATACTACGCGTCGCAGTTTCACGGCAACGGGCAAGGCCTGCCGCAGGCTGCCCTGGGTGTCGGTGGAATGAGCCAGGGCTATGAGGGTGATCACCAGATGCAAGGTCTGGCGAGTACGGCGGATGGCTTTGGCGGTGCGCCGCGTGCGTACTCCAACGGCAATGGATTAGAGCCGTTTCCGCAGCTAAACGCCCTAGGGCTGCACAACGTCGGAGAGGCCCGGATAGGGGGGCAGGTGCGCTACGATGCGATGATGGATCCATGCAGCATCGGCGGAAGTCGGTTCAGCGGGACGTACCCGCAGCCGCCGCACCAGAATGGCGGAAGCAGCGGCAAGCAGGAGTCGTCGTGGGACGAAGCGGGCCTGACGGGCTTCCTCTGACGGCTGTCTGAGACGGCCGACGTCGCATGCTGCCCGTGGTTGGGACAAGGTTGAGGGGGATTCCTTCTTTGTTTGGTTTGACGAATTTGCAAAACACGTCCACGTGTCTGAATCATGGGAAACGGCTTGGGGAAAAAAGGCAAAATGGGCAGGCTACTGGGGTCGGCATGGTGTTGGAGGGAGTAGGGGAGTAGGGGGTTAGGGGGGTAGGGAGTAGGGAGTAGAGTGTGTATACTATGCGGTAGTCATGCCGAAGATGACTCGGGTCGTGCTGCTTTGCGGTCGCTTTGCGGTCGCTTTGCGGTGAGAGGCGACGGCCGGTGTAACAGGACCGGCGTCTCACCTTTGTGCTTTCTTTTCGTCTTGCTGTACTCGGTATCCGTAGTTGCGGTTGGCCCCATGGATGGGCGTCTTTATTGTTTTATAACTTGGACGTTTGGTATTTTTAGAAGGCCGAAATGAGGCGGCAAGGATTCGGCGGGAGGCCCAGGGGCTCAGCGGCCGGCGCTTTACGCATTTGGTGGGGGGCAGATTGCAGGCAAAACAGGGGCCGACGGAAGGGCGGGAGAAGCAGAAGCGAGTTCAAGGCCCGGCAGCATGAAGGTGACTGCAGATCTCGCCATGCCCTACTCCGTGCAGCATGTGCGGTATCCTGCAGAGAGGCTATGCCGGCATTGAAAGTCGGGGCGAGAGTCAGAGGTGTGGTGTGGATGGGTGGCTATGCGTATGACGGTGAGTGAGTGAGTGAGTAGTGAGTAGTGAGTAGTGAGTACGAGGACTGCAAATTACTCGCGCTTCACTGCAATACATTATACGAAGGCATAGATAGGTAGGTAGGCATAGATAATAGGCCTCCAGGTAGGTAAGTAAGTAGGCACCTGGTACGAACACTGTACGTACAGTGAGTAATAGTGCATGCTTTCAGAGGCCTTGCGGCTCAGCGGGCAAAAGGAATGAGAGTGAGAGAGGGGAAAAAAAAGGGAAAAAAGGACGATGAGGGCATTGGATGGATGGGGCTTTGCGAGGCAGACAAGCGGCAGACAAGCGGCAGACAAGCGGCAGAGTGCACGCACGCACGGCTCTGGCCTCGTCGTCGGCTTCGTGTCTCCTCGATGTTTCAGCGTCAGGCTCGCGTCAGGCTCGAGCCAATCAGGCGTGCGTGGAATGCATGTTGCAGTGCAAGGGAATCGATGTAAGTTAGCCAAAGCACAGACGAGTTCATACGTACTGTACAGTACATTCAGCCATTCTACATTCAGCCACTCACTCATCAGGGAGCCCGGCCAGGGAGGCCTTTTGTCTGTTGGCAGCCGAGAGAGAGAGAAGTAGTTATTTACGGACGGGTACGGCGAGAGGATAAGTAGGTACTTGGGCGGGAGGTACGGTATTTTAGTACTGAACTGCGGCGAGAGGCTACGCGAGGCCTCCAGGCCCGTGTATCGCCGGGTACCCCTCCCACTGTACTGTACCTTGTCCTTGGCGTGGTCAGTGTGTTGCTGCTCGCTCGCTCTCTGTACTCTGCCTCGGGGGTCGCTGGTCGAGGAGTCGCTAATTACTGCTGGTCGAGGGAGGTAGCTTCCCTCTCTGCTCCTCCTCCTCTCGTCGCTTCTCCCCCACCGCTCCTGCTCCTCCTCCTCCATCAATCCCTCTTTTTCTGCTTCACCTTGATTCACTTGCTTTCTTCGCCTCTCCTTGGACCTTGAGACTCCATGGACATGTAAACCTTTGCCCGTCGGTGGCGCTGCTGCTTTGTTACCCGTCGACGGCCTGCCTGTTTCATGTATATACGTGCACCGTCGACCCCTGAGCCTCAACCCACACACCATGCCCTCTTCCACCTCTCCGCTCCCTCTCGCTCCCTCTCTCACCCTCTTTTATCTCTTCCCTCTATCCACGTCCCTCTTTTCCTGCTTCAGATTATACGCGGCGCCGCGTTTTGTTTCCGTCACTCTCTCGCACTCTGACTTACACGCTCTCTCGCGCCCGTGCCATCCTCCTCTCATCTCTCTTTTGTGCCCTCCCCGTTCGTTCCCCAGGTTGACCCTTGGCCGCCTTTCACCTTTGCCCTGTGGGCTTCTTCGTCTTGCTCCTTCCCCCCCCTCTCGTCGTCGGTTCTCCTTCGCTCGCCAATGCCCCGACGACTCTCGTGACTCGCCACCCTCCGAGTATTCCCGCCAAGCTTGGCCGAAACAGCCGCCTCCCCCGACTGACTCCATCGCTCAACGGACGACCAGCACTCGGACGTCTCTGTTTGCTCGCCACGACGCCCTCATCCATCGCCACATTCTCCCACACGCCCGCCGACAACGCTCGACTCCTCGCTGTCCCCGACCCCCATGGTAGCGAGCATGGCTCGCTCCCGCTCCTCGGCATGGACCTTACCCAGGGCCTTGCTGATCTTGGCCCTCGTCGCTTCGACCGCATGCGCCGCCGACATTCTCAAGACGGACGGCTTCAGCAACTGCGGAACCGACGACAGCATCAAGGTGGACAAGGTCGACATCACCTTTGACAAAGATCAGAAATCAATCACCTTCGACGTGGCCGGCACCAGCCTCAAGGAGCAGAACGTGACGGCCGTCCTTAACGTCACCGCCTACGGCAACGCCGTCTTCTCAAACAGCTTCAACCCCTGTGACAAGGCCACCTTTGTCGGCCGCCTGTGTCCCGTGCCCTCGGGCGATTTCGCTGCTCAGGGCGCCCAGCAGATCCCCGGCAACTTCGCCGACATGATACCCGCCATCGCTTTCCAGGTCCCCGACATTGCCGCCCAGGCCACCCTGCAGCTCAACAGCGTCGATGGCGGAAAGAACGTGGCCTGCATCCGCTCCCAGGTCTCCAACGGCAAGTCGGCCAACGTCCCCGCCGTCCAGTACATCGCCGCGGGCATTGCTGGTGTCGCCCTCATTGCCTCGGGTGTCTCTTCCCTCAGCGCCGTCTTGTCCGGCTCGGGTGGATGCCTCGGCACTGTCAGCCCCAGCTTCACGGAAACGTTTGGCTGGTTCCAGGGCATGGCCATGAACGGCATGCTCTCGGTCAACTACCCCCCGGTCTACCGCAGCTTCTCCAAAAACTTTGCCTTCTCTACTTGCCTCATTCCTTGGGTTGGCCTTCAGACCTCCATCGACGGCTTCCGCGCCAAGACGGGCGGCAACCTCACCGAGGACAGCGTCGAGTTTCTCAAGAATGCCACCCTCGTCTTTCCCGACGGCTCCACCGCCAGCCCGACCAAGGGCCTGCTCAAGTTCAAGCGAGCCCTCGACGACTTTGCCGTCCTGGCCACCCGCGAGGCCGCCGACAGCTCCAACCAGACCTCGGCCGGCTTTCAGCACGCCGTCAAGGGCATCCAGGCATACGCCGAGAAGCTGGCTGTTCCCAGGTCGGACGTCTTCATGACGGTCCTGCTCATCGTTGCCATCATCATCGCCGCCATCGTCGTCGGCATCCTGCTTGTCAAGGTCATTCTCGAGGCCTGGGCCCTGTTTGGCAGCTTCCCCAAGTCGCTCGCAGGCTTCCGCAAGCACTATTGGGGGTCCATCGCCCGCACAATCACCTCGCTCATCCTTATCCTCTACGGCATCTGGGTGCTCTACTGCATCTTCCAGTTCACCCACGGTGACACTCTCGCCGCCAAGGCCCTTGCCGCCGTCACACTCGTCATCTTCACCGGCATCCTCGCCTTCTTCACCTGGAAAATCTGGAGCACGGCCCGGCAGCTCAAGAAAGCGGGCGGAGACGCCGATGGCCTCTACTACGACAAGAAGATTTGGGTCAAGTACTCACTCTTCTACGAATCATACAAGAAGAACTACTGGTGGCTCTTTGTCCCGGCCATTGTCTACATGTTCGTCAAGGGCGCCGTCCTGGCCGCCACCGACGGCAGCGGCTTGATCCAGTCGGTTTCCCAGCTCATCATCGAGGCCGTCATGCTCATCCTGCTGCTCTGGAGCCGACCCTACGAGCGCAAGTCGGGCAATGTCGTCAACATCGCCATTGCCGTTGTGCGCGTCTTGTCCGTGGCCTGCATCCTCGTCTTTGTCGAGGAGTTTGGCATCAGGCAGACGACCCAGACCGTTGCCGGCGTCGTCTTGATTGCCGTCCAGTCCGCCCTGACCGGCATCCTCGCCATCCTCATTGCGTGGAATGCCTTTAATGCCTGCTGCAAGGCGAACCCGCACCGAAAGCGCAGAAAGGAGATGGGTAAGTTTGCTCGATCCCCAACCCCCTTTTTCCGTCGAGAGAGAACGTCAGCCACTCATGCCACCCTACAGAGAAGAAGCAGCGCGACATGGACAATCTCACGCCTCTCGACGCACGGAACACGCTGCTGCTTGATCATCAGGCCCATCCAAGCATGGGCGGAAACATGTCTGTGCATTCCTTCTCGACCGACTACAGCAGGGAAAAGCCGATGGTCCGCTCCGGTTCGCCGGAGCGGTACTATCCCGTCGGGCAGGAATTCGCATCTCTCTACCCGGCCCATACACCCACGACGGATGCGTCGCGGAGACTGGTCGATGACCCGGCGCCCATGGGCATGGAGCGTGAGTACAGGGGGCCCGTGGGCTCCGGGTTTGGGTACGGACAAGGGGCTTATGGCCAGGACACGCAAGGAGCCTACGGGCAGGGGGCGTACGGACACGGAGCGCGGAGGTAGCGCAAGGAGGGAGCCTGCGGTTGGATTGAATTCGGAGGAACAACGGTCATTGCATCATACCCCGGTTTCGTTCATTGCCCGTCATTTTCATTTTCATTATCTTTGCCCTTGAACCAAGCAAGCCATTGCTGCCTTGGATAGCGGCCGGAACATCTTGTTAATCTCTTGTCGATATAATGGGGCGAAACGCGTGTGCACTGATTTGATCAGATGGAGCATGGCGATACTAGGTCTCACTCATTACATACTAGGGCGTGGGAGATGGGCGACCATCATGGACATTTATTCGATACGCTGTCAAGATTGAGCGTGAACAAAGTACAATACAGACACTGGACCCTGTACTCGGGCTGAGCCATGCTTGCCCGGCTCCTCGGGAGGCTGAAGACCTGATTCTTGCACCCGTAGTCCCTTGCGGCGGCGAATGTCCGGCTGGCGAGACGAGGGGACGAGCCGCGCGGAGGCGCCGAATCCTCCTCCTTGATCCATTACTCGCTTGATTTCTTTCTCACCACCCTGTCTGATGAACCCACTCCAGGCACAGATTGGGAGAAGAAAGACGCGGCGGGGGGGGCAGTATCACACGGGGATTTTTTTTCGCCGGTTGAAGCACACGGGCGGAACATGTATGTGGTCGCGACGGCGTTGGCGTCGATTGGATCCATCCTTCACTAGGGGCTATGATGGGCTTTCTTGACCGAGCAATTAAGGGCGTGGGCAGCCGCCACCCCGCTGAACGAACCCCAAGGTGAACAAGAAGGAAACAGAGGCCGGCTTCTTTGCGACGGATGACGAGATGGCATGGCTGGAAAAATCTAGAAACCCAAGAGTCCTGGGGCTGCTCGGCGCTCCTTTGCCGCCCCCTCAAGGCCCTCCCCGCCCTCGGCGAAATCACCACGGCCGGCAGAGCGGTCTAGGTGGACAAGGCGAGACACGCGTCGACGGCCAGTCCGACCCTGTCCGCACGCAAAACAAGTCAGCACACATAGAGTCGTCAGGGGAGAGGATGGATGGATTTCAGGGAGGAGAGGGTGTGGGCATCGCGACTCACCTTCCTTCCTTCTGGTACACCACGTCGCTGATGACCTCGCGGTCCAGGTCCGGAAACATGCCGGCCAGCGTCTCGACAATGTTTGCGTGCTCGGCGCGCTGCAGCCGTTGCGCCTCGGCCACCTCGGCACTGGCCTGTCGCGCGGCCGCCTCCTCCACCGACAGGCTGTGCCTCGACGACGGCCGCGACGAGCTGTCGGCAGCCTCGTCCCGCTGGTAACGTCGGGATAGTTGCTCCGATGGAGAAGCCGACAGCCTCGAGCTTCCTGCGGGCGTCGACAACGAGGATCCGGGCTCGTCGGAGAAGATGCGTCCAATCGTCGAGAGGGGCTTCTGGATGGTCCTCAAGAGCCCTGTTATGGCCGGGCCATCGTCTCGAGGCTCCCCTTCGTTGGACGAGGGTGAGAGCGGAGGGGTCGACAAGTCGCCGCCATCCATTGACGGCCGGGAACTACCCGCCTCGCCGGCACGCGGTGCGTGCTTCTCGCCGAATGTGGCTTGCTGCGTGATGACGGGAGACGTGAGACAGTGTTTCTCGGCAATGGCCGAGACGGCCGCCTCGACATTTCTCTCAAACTCGTCGTCGGAAATGGTCAGCGACGAGCGGTCCATGTTCTCGACGAACTGAACGGCTCCCATCTGGAGTCTCCGTTAGCGCAATATCCCAAAGCAGACAGGTCCACCACCTACAAGTGATGACAGGTAATAGCCCGCTTCGCCGCCGAGCTTGTCCTGGTTGCGGAAGCGTAGAATGTACTGGACGTTGGACACCAGATGCGCGGGGTTCGATTGCAAGACGACATAGATGAGCAGGGGCATGAATGAGTCTGCGGAAGAGTCCGACTTGTTGTGTTTCAAGAGGCCTGCGGCTGTGAGCACCAGACTGGGCGGACGAGGGCCAGGGAACGTGAAAGCCTACCGAAGATTACCTTGGAGCAGTTGAGCACGCATATAATCTTGTCCCGCGGTGCCCTATACGACTTGATCTTGACGAGTTCTGTTAATAGGGGTTAGGCAAGGTCCTCTCTTCTCTGGCACGACTCTCTCGGCACCGAGTCACCTCTCTCTTCGCGCCGGGGAAAGGGTGTGAGACCAACCTTGCTGTGCCAGCTTCAAGAAGCGGCGTCCGCTGTCGCCAAAGGGTGGAATGTCGAGATGCTCCTCCTTGACCCACCCGTAAATGTTGATTTTCTGCGCCAAGATGTCATCCCGCTCGACATCCTCCTGGTGCTGGCCGCGTCGGCCCGGCCCCATGGGAACGTCCCCTCCTCTCCTCTTTGGTTTGGCCCCGGGGATGGGTTTTGGGGGCGAAATGGCGGGCGAAAAGGTCTGTGTGTAGAGCCTGTTCATGACTAGCTTCTCCATGCCCTCACGGGCATTGTCAAACTCAGCATCCGACACGTCCCTCCAGACCTCGCATTGGGCCATTTTGTTGGCGATGAAGGCGAGGAAGTCGCTGATGATCTTGACCTGCTCATGTACCATCCACTGCTTCTTGCCAAACTCGGAGAGGAAAGACTTGAGATATCTCGCCACGGGGTCGGCCTTCTTGTTCCGCAGCTGTTCGAGAAATCGGTGGAAATCAAACGGCAGCTCCGGCTCCGGCTCCGGCTCCGGGGGCGGCGGACGGTGCACGGGCATTACAGGCGACGTTGGCGATGTGACGGAGGACGGTGCGAGATCGCTCCTCGGGCGGGAGGGGCCTCCGAAAGGGCCATCTTTGGGGGGCACGGGCGGTCCCTGGTCGTCTACTAAGCGATCCTTGGATCGGACGCTGGCGGGAGACGACGTCGACAGGCGCAAGGCACTAAAGTCGTGCAGCTGGGCAGGGATAGACGGGGTTGCGGGCTCCAAGCTCGACTTGCGGAGCGGGAGCTGCATGGAGCCGCCGAGCCTGGGGGAGGCAATTTCGAGCCTGGGGCTCATGACCTCGTCCTCTCCCGGGCCGCCACCGGCTTCACTGAACTGCTCCATGATGCTCTGAATCTCGGAGCGGGAGCCGCTGTCTTGGTCGTCGCCGCTTGCATATTTCTTGTCGTCGTCGTCTGACCTGACAGGGGAGTGGGCGTCGGAGCGATGGGACCTGGCGTTGGATGGGGTTCGAGACGGCGGCTGCGATGTGATGGGGGTGGCGGGAGTGGGATCGACGTAGTTGGAGGGTTCGGCCGTGAGATACTGCGCGGCCGTGCCGGACAGTGGAGGCGGCGCCCTGGCTGTGGCCTCGGAGGGGGAAGACGGGTCTGGGTCGGAGCCCAGCGATGGCGGCACGGCGGCGTGCTTGCCCTTTATCAGCAGCGGCGTGGGGTGTTGGGGGGGCGACTGTGCCTCTGCGTGAATAGGGCCAGCAGCTTCGGGACCGCGGCCATTATCGTGACGGCCGTCGGTTGTTGGCGCTGTCGTCGCCAGGGACCTGCCATGTGAAGACTCGGAATCGAGGCGGGTAGAGGCGTCGCCAGTCGGGGGGTCGGCGGCAGTGGCAGCAGTCAGCTTGCCCTCCGAGGCAAGAGTCGTCTTGGGTGCCTGCTCATGGTCGGCAGGCGAGTTGGAGCGCTCGGGGGCCGTCGACTGCTCCGGCGGAGACATACACAGCACCTTGGGCCTGCGGGCGGCGGCCGCACCAACGGAAAGGGGCGAGCGGAGGGGGGGGCAAGGGGAGGGCGCGACTCGATTTGACGGTAGGTGGTTGATGCCTAGAAGGCCTCGGCTGTCATTCCACTTTTCTGGGAGCGCCGTTGGTTATTGAAGAGGCGCTGGGCGGCGAACATTTGGGTGGGTTTGGGAGAAAGGGGGGGGCCGGGGGGGGGAGAGAGTTGAGGTTGAGGTGAGAGCGGAAGGGGGTTGCGTATGTAATCCGTTGCCTAAATGATTGGATGGCCTTGAACTGAGTACAGCACACAGCACTCGCCCTACCCTGCACACGAGTTGAACCGACAGAAATGAGTTCCAGTGCTCAGTATTCCATGAGAATCCACTGCATGTCCTCTGAAATCGTCATCTTGGACATGACCATGTTTTACCATACGTTTCACCCACTACACAACCCTGGGGCCAAGGCTGTTTGTACAGGTGAAGACTCAGTGTGCTTGTGTTTGATCTGCTGTTTTGCCCGTTCCCTGTCACCAGCACACGCACGACCTCGATCTCCTCCAATGCCAAATGAGCCCCTCGACCCTGATGAACCTGACTCGTACCCTTGCCACTCCGAGTATCACGGGCGGGGGGAGCCGGATCGCGGATGCGGGAGCAGTGGAGCGGGCCTTGGTGGACCGGCCGGAGGATCCGGGGTGGGCGGAGACGCCGGGCCGGAGAAATTAAATGGGTCCCGGGCAATCGCCGAGGTTCGGGATTGGGCGTCCCGAATACCCTCTCTGTCAGTCATGTTGCAAAATAGAACCCATAGCACGCGCTATACTGATAATCCAGGTACTCGTTGACAAAGATGCTGTGGTCGACGAGCTTCTGGACATAGGATTGGTACATTCGGTCCGCGTCGCCAAAGTTGCCGGCTAGTATACGTTGGTATCATGACAAGGTGGGTAAAGTTTCGCAGACGGCCAATTCGATGATGCCGTTCAGTTGCTAGCTGTGACCATGTTCCTGTTGTTACGTCGTGGCGCAGATGGTTATGCGCCTGCTATTGCACCGTTGTGTTTCAGGTATAACCCTGCTCCTACTTGCGGCTGAGGTAGTTATGAGCCTCCGGTAATGCATACTGTCAGACAAAAGGCTTAAAATGGGTCAGAGATGGCACTGGGCAGCTGCTGATGAGAATTTTCTAATGACTGTGATAAGAGCTGAATGAGCGGATGGACTGAATCATGCAACTCTTATACAAAAACGCAAGGCTGCTTGCTGCTAGGCAAAATCAATACCGACGAGCTGAACTTGTCACGATGGTCTGGTGCCTGACAGCGGATTCCTCGTTGGCTATGAGACATCCCCCAGTGCTGAGTGATCAAGTCAACGGTGCCAGAAGCCATGACAGCTACCCACGAGATCGTTACCGTTCCTTCCAGCTCTTTCAACAATCATAGGAATTGGGCGTGCATGAAAAAGGTGTGTTTCTCACTGATTCCGCACAGAAAGAGGATAGCCCCAACCGCCATCTGCGTCTCTATTCGCTCGTAACTAGCATGTCCTGGAGGAACTTTGCGTTGCCACCGACTCTTTTGCCCTAGAATGCTTTGTTGCGTTTTCCGCCCGCCGGCACGCACTCATGTAATTCAATCTTGGTTCATCTCCAAGAACAGCGGATCGGCTGCGCCTCTGGCATTGGCCGGGGGAGGTAATGCCCTGGCTTACGATCACAGTGAGCCAAGCTCGAGGACGGAATCGAGATATGGCGGGGCTTTACATTTAACATTTCGACCGTCTACGATAGACGATGGATTTCCTTTTCCGTTTGTCACGTTGGCTTCTACTGTTATGCAACGTCGGAATCCCCCCCTCCGCTCGGGCTGACTTTGAAACCCGTCGATTGATCGGGGGCTGTGATAACCGACGACGACCGGCCGTACCCCCTTATGGACGCTTTTGCTTGTCAATTCGCCGAGTAGCTCGACATCCATTTCAGTAGACAGAGTTCCACTGGCAGGACACATCAGGCTTCGACACTGGACCCCTGAGCCGAGTACCGCGCCGGGCGCATGACGTGGATCAAGCCGAGCCGGGCCTGGTGGTGGAGGAGCGAACGAGATGTGCGGCTGTTCCGGATATGGAGCGTGACTCGCCGGGGCCTCTTGAACTGCCCTCCAAGGGCTATATGCGTAGCCTTTACTGACTGCGGTCCTTACCGGGGGTTTGGAACCACATGTTCCTACTCGCTACAGCTCGATTTACGAGCATACGAAGGCGGCCCCTGGCTCTCCAGTAGCAGTCGTCAGGACCCGGCAATGCTGCCTGCCCACCCCGTCTACCCCGACGCCGCCGTCAGCATGAGGCGGTAAAAGAGCCGCGCGTGCCTCATCGCCAGGTCAAAGCGCGCCGAAACCTGCCGATGCGCCGCCACGGCCACCAAGGTCTGCCTCTCGCTCGGCTCCAGGACGCGCTCGAACCGGGAGTCCGCAATGCGCCGGCGCGACTCGAACGCGCACCACGGCGCAAAGTACAGCGCCGGCGTGTCAAACGGGTTCGGGGCCAGGGGCTCCAGGCCGACGACGAGGCAGTAGCAGGTCGCCTCGGCGCCGGCGTCTCGCCGGCCCAGGTCGAGTTCCAGGACACCAAAGACCTTGGGCGCCTGGAGTTCTTGGACGCTCGGCACGGTGACAAGGTCAAAGTTGATTTCGAACAGGTCGCCCGAGCTCGATGCGTTGCTGTGGTCCGCAAAGTGCTGCCAAGTGGGCGATCGCGAGATGACCCTGACGGGGGCGGGATGGAGCGGCCGGCGTGCGGCATCGCCGTCGGCCAGGTGCAGATCGAAGAGGATGCCGCTGGGGGGGAGGCCGAGTTTCTGCGTAGCCGTCCTGAACGAGGAGCTGGCGGAGTATGGGCTCGGCTAGCACCGTGTTCGGCCCCGTCATGGCCGCTATCTCGTCCGGCAGGACAACGTGGCTCATCATGCAGAGGACCAGCACATCGGGACGGATCCTCACAACATCCGAGTCATTGTCCCACGCCATCTTCTGAACCAGGATGGCCGGCACAAGAGACAACGAGGTGGCGTTTTGCCTGCGCATGTCGCAGTCGAGAAAGGCCAAGAAGACAGTGCCCGAGGCATCGCCGGGGAAGGCCGTCACGGGAAGGTCGAGGCACAATCCGCGGTTGGTTACGGCCACGGTGCGGCCGGAGCGGCTTGAGAGGTATCTCGATCGCATTGGCATCATGTCCCCGTAGTTTCCAAACGCAGCCGGACTTTCGGCTAGCAGGCCACAGAATCGACTCGAGCTCGCGTTTCCGTCTCGGAGACGCCAGGCGTAGAGCGATTCGTCGTCGACGGATCGAATGATCTCGTCCTGGAGCCGCTTGAAGGCCTTGGCTCGACCCTCTCCGTACAAAAGGGGCATGTTGATGTCGAATAAGCCGAGCAGGCAGTAGGCCACGTCCTCGGGTCGGGTCGTCGTCCGTCCCGCCGCCCAGCTCATCCGGTACGCGACTGAGAGATCATCCAGGCCTCGACGGCGGCGGGGGGCGTCTGAGGTTTCGAGGATGGACGCTGGCACACCCGTCATGTCCTGGATCAATTCCCTGAGGGAATGGCGGGTGCCGAGCTGAGTCCAGTCGTCGCCGTAGAAGAGGACCTGGGCCGGGGCGATGAGCTCGTGGAGCGTCCAGCCCCTGGTGAACCAACGGCATGCGCGAAAGGCGGAGCCGGGCGCCTGAGCGTGGCGGACGGAATCGACGCCGGTCAGGAAGGCGATGCAGAGGTCGGCCTGCTCGTACCAGCGGAACATGGAGTTGATGGCCTCGGAGAGCTCGGCGCTGCTAGACTTGTCGATGCAGCACGTGTCGATCCAGATGTAGGCGAAGCGCAGGGAGGCGGCCACGGCACAGCTGCACCGCACCTTGTCCCAGCCCTTGGCATTAGCCGGCGCGGCCGCATGGGTCAGGGCCTCGAAGGACAGCTCGTTGTCTGCCCAAGTATGAGACAAGATGGCGTAGGGCGGCACCTCATCATCTTGGAACAAGGCGAGCTGAAGGGACGTCGTGTTCAAGAGCCTCATGACATGCCGGAGAGACCATTCGGCCCTGGGAGGTATTTCTTTCTCCGGGGTCGGCCAGATCTCGCCGCGATCGCTGGAGGACGCAGAAGGGGGGATCGAGGGGGGCGGGAGGGGGAGACAGTCTTACCCCGGGGAGACAATGATGACGACTGCGAACAAAGCAAATACAGGCCAGATACGCCAATTATTGGATGTAGGTCATGTAAGACTAGGTACTTTTCACCATCTCTTAAGTTATTAGTTAGCTACAAGCGACTCGAACCGAAACCTCCTCCAATGCATTCGCTTCCTCAGCCATTGACCACGACTCCGCCGTTGCAGTGGATTGTCTGCGCACTGACGCACGAACTATCGCTCGAGGCGAGGAAGACGACGCAGGCCGCAATCTCGGACGGCTGGGCGGGCCTGCCCATTGGGCTTGTGAACTCCTTTTGCGCCTTCTCACTCATGGTGGCCGGGATCAACGGCGTCCAGACTGGATGCTCGTTAGCCAGGGACGGTGGGAGAGGAGACAGTCTTTGAACGCACCTGGACCCGGCGCGACGGCGTTGACGCGGATGCCCTTGGACAGATACTGGTTGCTCAGGCCGCGGGTAAAGGAGACGACGGCACCCTTTGTCGACGTGTAGTCGAGCAGGTCGGGGCGGCCGATGTAGGCGTTGATGGAGGCGTTGTTGATGATGGTGGCGCCGCGCTTCATGTGCGCCAGCGCGTACTTGGACGTGTAGAAGAAGGAGTGGATGTTTGTGTTGAAGGTGTGAACCCATTGGTCCTCGGACAGGTCGGCAATGTCTTCGACTACCATCTGGTCTGCAACATGGCGCCGTGTCAGCAGTGTACCCGTCTCTCCTGCGTGCTGGCTCCCGACTCACAGGCCAAGTTGTTGAACAAAATGTCAACGCCCCCCATCTTGTCCATGGCAAAGTCGACCACCTTTTTGCAATTCCCTCTGCTCGTCATGTCGACGGCAATGAGGTGGCACTGCGCGCCGAGCTCCTCGACCTGCCGCCGCGTCTCCTGGGCGTCCTTCTCCTCGTCGGGCAGGTAGGCAATGGTCGAGTCGGCGCCCTCGCGCGCAAACAGCACCGCCGTGGCCGCGCCGATGCCGCTGTCGCCGCCCGTGATGATGGCCCTCTTGCCCCTGAGCTTGTCCGCTGCCCGGTACGTCATCTTGTTGCCCTCGCCGTCGGCGGGGAGCTGGTCGCGCGTCGCCTGCGGATCCGGCATCTTGTGCTCCTTGCCGGGGAACTCCTGCGAGGACACGGGTATCTCGCGCTCTGTTTACTGCCCGAGTTAGCCGCCGGGTCAGTTCTTCTCTCTGTGATTAATTCTTTGCCCGTTCGATACGTGCCTTTGTTGAATTGCGACGCCATTTTGTGTTTCCTCCTGGGCGAAGCAAGTTGTGTGTTGTGTTGTCTTCAGATGCAGAGCCTTGGTCCTTTCCTGATGCCCTGAAGTACTTATGTTGCAACTTGCCAGTTGTCGGTGACTGTTTCCCTTTCAACCCCGTTGAGCTTTCCCCTTGCCATGAATATCGTGACGTTGCCCGTGGCGGACCATTTCATCCGGTGACATCGTCGATCGGCCCATCGATGACGACATGCGGCCCGCTGCCCACAACTCGGATCCGTCCAAAGACTACAGTATGTAAAGATGTAAAGATGTAACGACTACGACACAACACATGCTCGGCCCCCTTTGGTCGCGGACCGAGACGGCGACTGCCGGGACCATCTTAGCCCGTCTCACTCATCTGCACATTAGGACTCTTTCATAGAGCAAAAGGGTAATCGCCTCGGCCATGGCAGAAACACTAGTAGCAACGTTCTGGCCGGAGACGCTGACGCCAAAATGTAACCACGGCTCATCCCTTCCGTTCCCCTTCCCCGGAGGTGGGGCTGCACTTGGTCGCCCCGGGTCCGGAACCGGCCCCGTGCCCCGAGACTTTGACGGAGGGCCCCGGCGACCAAGCCAAGCCTTCTGAGTCCACAAGCAATTGGCATGTAACAGCAGCTCGCGTATGGCAAAATGTTGGCCCCCCTCGCCCGGATCCAGTTGTAGTCACCATGAAAGAAGACCCGTGAAAAGCTCATTCGTGGCCGTCACTGGCAGAACAAACCTCTTGAATAAAGGCTCAAGCTGGCCCAAGATATACTGGCCTCGCTTTAACCCGAGTTACTCATCGTCCAAATGATCGAGGACTATTCACAACGAAACGGGACTCGGCAGCCGGGCCCATGGCTTGCACGGGGCAATGAAACGCGTATGGGCTCATGGCTGTTCACGACCCATAGCTGAACTGCTTCGTTTGCTTGTCCCTTTAATCTGTCGACTTTGCAACGCAGTGAATCAAAGCCTCGTCCCCGGTCAGACTCCCATTCGCAGCCACGCCGCCGCCGCCCCAAATGCCTCCCTTGTCCTTCTCCTTTTTTGCCATTCCCCCGTCGCCCATTGCTCCCCCATCGCTCCATTATCCGGCACGCCAACCTTCCCCATCTTGATCCAGTCCCCACCATGGCCGGTATCTCTGGTATTGACCTCTTCTGGATCTATCTATCCTTGCTGGTTGTCACTCTCGCCTTCACCGGCCTGCGAGTCTATGTCCGGGCCTTCATGGCCAGGGCCATGTCTGCTGACGACTGGGTCCTCGTCCTTGCCACGGTAAGGAACCCACTCCCGTCTGCGTCCACGCGCCTCTGCAGACGCTGAATTGAGTCTTCCCCAAGGTCATGTTCGCCACCACCCTGTCCATCAGCATTCGCGGCGCCACGGCCGGTGCCTTTGACCAAGCTCAGGGCAAGATGTCGGCGGCGCGGTACATTACGTACCTGAAGAGCGCCTACTGTTGCGAGGTGCTCTATCCGCCCGTGTCGCTGGCAATCAGGGTGTCCGTATGCCTCTTCCTCCTCAAGATCGTCAACAACAAGCTGCATCGGCACATCCTATATACGCTGCTGGTCCTCGTATCGGGCGCCTCCCTCGGCTATCTTGTCGTCACCATCTTCCAATGCGTGCCGCCCTCGCACTTCTGGAACCAGATCACGGAGCCTGGGATGGGGTACTGCCTCGATCAGCGGACACTGGCCATAGCGGGCTTCGTACACGGGGCTGTCTCGGCCTCTTCGGCCTGCGTCGTCGGCGTGCTTCCGGTCTTCGTCTTGTGGAGAATCAGGGTGAATATGCGCACCAAGGTCACCGTAATCGCCCTCCTGGGCATGAGCATTTTGTGAGCGCAAGCCGGGACACTGGATGGGGCTCGGGTCGGCTAACAAACCGGGCAGTGCCTGCGTCGCCCTCATTGTGCGGACGACGACCTTGAACAAGGACAAGATGCCCTCGCCCAAATTTTTTCACTCCATCATGTGCGTGCACGGCTCAGGGCCGAGAGCTGGCAGCTCCTCCCTCTCCGCCCCTTTTGCGTCATTGCGCTGACCCGGCTGCCGTCCAGGAACACGGCTCTCTGGTCCATGATTGAGCCCACGGTGGGAATTGTCGCCGCCTCCTTGCCAACCTTGCGGCCTCTCTTCAAGAAGCTGAGCCGAAGCGGTTCCGGTGCCAACAGAGCGCCTACGCCGGGCCCCGGACGTATCAGTAACCGCCCGCGGACCCAAGAGATGAAGCCGCGCCGGGTGGAGTTGACGATGCACGATGCACGAGACCTTGAGACCGGCAAAGCACAGGCGACGATGAAGCACTCGGCATCAACAATGTCCCGGGACGCCACGCTCTGGAGCACCTGCGTTGGGCGATGCGATGTCCTGGAGCTGCCGCCTCCCATAGGGATTAGTGTCCATACCTCCATCGAGGTCACGACCTCATCGCGAGACTCGGGGGGGGCGGGAACTTGGTGTTTGTTTGGGCTAGACGTCTGATGAGTTTCCACAAAGGAACAGGACTTGCGACTATTTCTTTTCCGGTATCCGTGCGGCCGAGAGCCAGACAAGAGAGGCGAATGGTAGCCAATAACATATCTGCGTTGCGTCGACAAAGACCAGACAAAGATGGATACAAGGAGATGATGCTGTTGCACCGCAGCTCGCAGCCGTCTCAACATGCAACCCCTCCATGGTGCCTCCATCAGGGCCGATGACGGCCTGCCCTACAAGCATCCCCGACAGCCTCTATGAAAGCAAAACAGCCAAGCACGTGCCAAAACGCCAGCGCCGTATACTCCTAAGCCGAAAAACGCGCTCTCACAAAGCGATAGCGCCTCTCCGGTTCTCCCGGACGTGAAGCAGGCCCTGGAAACCGCAGAAGACGAGAAATGCCTGCAGAATTCGCGTTAGAACCGATCCCTCGCAAACCGGGTTGCCCTCAGCAAAGGGGGTATCGTTCGGGGGTCGTATGCACGTACAGCGTAGACGACGACGGCGGTAAAGACGGTGCCAGAGACTGCCTTGCCGTCTATGGGGTCGTCTTTGCCGCCGACGAACTCTTCGTGGCCAGAGCGGTAGAGACCGCCGAGGACGCTCAGGATGACGATGGCGAAGACGGAGATGACGGTGCTTGCAAACAATCAGCTCTCATGTCGGATGCCGGGAAAGGGGTATTTCCCCCTTGGCCCGGGGAGGCTGGGGACGGAGCAGACGTACCACGACCAAGCGTGCATAGCACTGACGACGGGCTTCATGATGGGCGGTTGTTGCAGGGAATCAGGCGGGACGCGATCTGGTTGGGCGTCGTTGCGACTTCGCGATGGGATGGGCCTCTGGCAGCTCGACGTCGTGGGCGTCGTTGGCAGTGCTGAGCTTGCGAAGGCTTCCTAGGTACAAAGGAGGTACGGAGATGTCGATGACGATTCGACGCCGCAAGCAGACACTGTGCGGCTGCCGTGTGAGCGGTGGAAAGATACAGTGCGAGGACAGTGCATTCATGGCTCGAAACTCCAAGGAGGACAAGGCGTCATGCGCCATGATTAGCTAAGCAATCCCGCCGGGCGACTACTGGCGTGCCTGAGTTGATTAGCTAAGTTTGCTGCTCGTACTGACACATACTGTACGGCCATACTGACCCGCCTTGTCGCCGACCAACTACCTACCTATCTCTGCCTTGCGAGAACCACGACCCCGAGGATATGGTAGCCTGTCTCTCCCATGGGGAAGACTACCTCACAGAAGCCATGATTTCGATTCAGAGCCCGCGGAACCTTCCGACGTCAACCTCGGTAAACAACAACCCTCGTCTATTGGTATTCTCAATGAGCTCTCTCTCGAGCTCCTCCACGCCGTCCTCAATCTTCTCGATATACAGAGCATCGCTCACATGTCCCGTGTCTCTTCCCGCGACAGGGCTGTCATCGAGTCTCTCCCCTCGTATCGGGACTTGCCAGGTGTTGCGCCATCTGCCATTGCCGCGCTTGGTCAAGCGAAACTCGCCAGTCTTCATCCAGCAGCTCAGCGCTGAGGTTGGTCAACGCGAGCGCAGCGAGAGAGCTAGGGATTTTCGTGCACGGCCCAGCAGAAAACCTGGCAAAGCGTTTGCTGGCACGACGTAAAACAGCAAAGTTAATTGCCACTGGATGACTCCACTAAGAAGCATCGCTTGAATCTCTTGGTCGGTGTAAGGGCTTTTGCTCTATGTGGGCCTAGACTGGAGTCTAGGCCAAGCCTATATATAAGCGGCCTCCGCGCCCATGTAGGCTAAGCCCGCACTTCTCTTCCTTTTCCCCCTCGTAGATTATTGACCTTCTAACGGACCGCACCTGAGCCTATGCCTCTGCCTACTCCGTGATAGTATAATCTACCCTTTAATTTACACTCTCTATATCCCTATATACGGAATAGCTATTTTTAGCTGCCTTTAAAGCCAACGTTTAATTACGTAGTCTAGTTAAACCGCCCGCGCCGGCATATATATATACGTAAAATATCTATACTCCTATAATTATAAAAGAGTATTACTATTTATATAATAGTATATTACTATTTATATACTTAACTTATTTTTAAGATATATACTAAAGCTAGCCCGCCCTACCTATTTATACTATACGTGCTTAGTAAGTACCTATACTACCTAAATGCCTATACTAATATATAATATAATATATATATATCTTATAATAATTATAAAAATATATTATTTAAACGAATTAAGCTACCCTAAAATAATAGGTATATATAATCTTTATACTAGTATAACTCCCTCTTTTATTATATTAGTATAGCTAAATTAGGTAGTAAGGCCTAAGCGGGTAAGGTATATATAAAAAAAGTAGATTATCTATATAAATATAAGGGTATTTACCCTTAGTATAGGTCTAGGTATTAGCTTAGACCTTAGCTAATAGCGTTATAGGGTAAGGTAGGCTATATATATAAATATATATTTAGTAGTTATAAGCGCGGCTATAAGGGCTTTTGCCTTATATAGGCCTAGACTAGGGTCTAGGCTAAGTCTATATATAAGCTCCTCCTATATAAAGCTAGCCTATACTTCTCTTCCTTTTCCCTCTTATAGATTATTAACCTTCTTTTAATAGACCGTACTTAAGCCTATACCTCTACCTACTTTATAATAGTATAATCTACCCTTTATTTTACCCTCTCTATATCCCTATATATAAAATAGCTATTTTTTTTAGCTACCTTTAAAGCTAACGTTTAATTACCTAGTTTAGTTAAACCGCTTATACTAGTATATATATACGCGAAATATCTATACTCTTATAGTCGTAAAATTAAAGCGAACGTAATACTATAATAACTAGTATTATTCCTAAGGGATAAACCTATCGTAGGGTTTATATTAGTAGATATAATAAGGCGTGGTCTAAGTAATAATAAGTATATTACGTTAGTAATAAGTTAGAGGTCGTAGACTATAGACTATAACTAGGTAATTAGAATTAGAGATAGAATCGTAATAAAGATCTATATTAAAAGCTAGAGAGCTATTTATCTAAAGGAGTAAAAGTAGGTAGCTATATATACCTATAGAGACTATCCTTAGATTACGGTCCTAGCCGTAATCCCCTTTATAGCTTACTATAGCTTACTTATAAGCTATGCTCCTAAGTAGTAATCTATCTATATAAAGCTTACTTAGCTTACGTACGCTTTAGGTAAGCTAAGCCTAAGTAACTTCTTATCCTAACTATTATTCTAAGCCGCCTTATTACGTAAACGTAGCTAGCTCTCTTATAGCCCGCTAACTATAGTTATAATATAATATCTCCCCTCCTTTTAGTCTTATCCGTAAGACCTACTACTACCTTAGCCGCCGTATATAAATATACCCTTATTACGTATATATATATTCCCTATTTTATCCTTTTTATCCCTTAGGATATACTACTAATAGTATATCTAGTTATATATTAAAGGATCGTTCTTATAAGACCCTTAAGTATATTTATTTAGCTAAGTTTATTAATTATCTTAGTTTTAACGTTATACTATATTCTTTTTATTTATTACGCGGCTTCCGCTATAAAATACTAGAGAAATCTTCTAAGTATACTAAATATATACGGCGGGGTTATTCCTACGATACGTTAAGCATAGCGATTAGCTCCTATAAGTAACTTCGTTATCTTACTTATTATTTATAGTTAACGTATTTCTTAGTATCCTAAATAAATCTAGAGTCCGATCGATTAAATAAAGAAGAAGAAATTACTAAGGAGCGAATATTAAAAGCTTAAGCCGACCTAAATAAAGCCTTAGCTCGTTTAGTACGGCTTTGCCGTTAAAAGCGCTAGCTAAAGATAAAGGGTACTAAGATAGTCCGTTAAGGCCTTTATTCCTTAGATAACCTTAACGAGGCTAAGCGCTAAGAATCTAAAGCGGTAGTTAATATTTAATCTATAGGTAGATTTAATATAATTAAGTAAAATACTATTAATTTATTAAGCGATTTTATAATATATAGGGTAGATTTTACTAGTAGAACTATTAAAGTAAAGAACTATAGTAGGTTAAGTGCTTAAGTAGTTCCTAGGTATTTTCCTTTAGTTTATATCCCTTTTACTTAATAAGGTATTCTTATTACTAACCTTATTTTCTTATATTTAGTATTTATTTAGCTTTATATTCCTAATTATAGTCGACTTTAATTTTTTCCTATAGTTTAGCGTTTTATAGCGCTAGTTTTAATAATAAGATATAAAATATTAAGTATATCTATATTATTATTAATAGCGAAAGTTTATAGTTAACTTTTAAAATAGTTTTCTTAACTTTAAATAGTCTAAGTTTCTTAAAATCTAATTTATTACTTAGTCGTTTTATTTTAATATTTCGTCGTATAAGGTAGACTATATCTCCCTCTTAAAAGATTAGTCCCTATAATCTTTTCTAATTATAGTAAGTAGATATTTATTCTTTAATAAATTAAAGTTCTTATTATATTTCTTTATATAATTTTTATAGCTAATCTACTTATAGTATTACTCTTTCTACTTATAGTCCTTATCGAGTAACCTTAAATACTTCTAGGTTATATCCGTAATTAGCGTATACTAATAAGAGCTTAGTTATTTCTATAACTAAGCTATTATAAGCTAATTACGCTATTAGTAGCTATTTAACTTAATCGTTTTATTCGTAGCTAATATAGTATCGTAAATATTATTTATGCGTTTAGTTAAGTCGTTCTATTTATCTATCTATTTATAGGTAATAAGCTATACTAAGCTTATATTTCGTCCTTAATTATATTATAAGAGCTTACTAAAACTTAGCTATAAACGTACTTCCTTTATTAAAGATAATCTTATTTAGTAGTCTATAATTACTAATAATTATTTATAGGAATATATATACTAGCTCTTCTATATTACTTACTTCTTTATATAGTAAAAAGTATCTATACTTTATTAGTCTATTAATAATAACGAATATACTATTATATTTAACGTTAGTTATAGGTTCTTTTAATAGTAATAGCTTTATAATATAGTCGAAAGCTATTAAATCCTATAGTTTCTTTAGTACTAGTAGCGGTTATAATTCTCTATATAGTTTATATAGTTTAGCTTTACTTTATATATAAAGTTTATATTTTTTAATAACTTATTATATTACTTTTTTAAGCTATAGGAAGTTATATTATCGTTTAATCCGTTTTATTATTCTTTAGATTCCTTAGTATCTATATATTAGATATTTATATATATCTTATATAACTTTATCTTATAATTCTAGTTATATCTAGATTTTATTTTTATATATTAAAACTTCTAAATATTCTATATTATATCCGTTTAAGACTTTATATTCTTTTATTTATTTTAGGATCTCTTAGTATATTAAGTTATTAAGTTATACTTTAAATACTATATTTAGCTATTATTACTAGTAGTTCTTATTTTCGTTAATTTCTAAGAGCTATCCTTTTACTATAGGTGCCCTTATATCGTAGTTACTTTATCGACTAAGGGTATTAGCTCGACCGTTTTCTATTCCTTTTCTATAGATTATTTTATAGTCGAATTTTAATAAATATTTAGCCTATTAAATCTATCGTCCGTTTAACTATTATAAAGTTATAAAGTATAAGATATTTTTATAATCTATATAGACCTTAACTTTATACTTACTTTTAAGAAGGTAGTATTAAAATTCCTTAAAAGCTTAAATAATTATAAGGAATTCTTTATTATAGATAGGGTAATTAAGTTCTACGCTATATAGCTTTTTTAAGTAAAATATAATTAGTTATAGTCTTTCTTTATTATCCTTTTATCTAATTTATACTCTTAAAGTAAAGTTTAATATATTAGTTTTAAGTTCGATTTATCGTTTTAGGTTAAAGGTAGTTAAGATTAGTTCTTATATAATTATAGTCTTAATATATTTAAAAGCTTCGTTAGCTTTATCGTTTTATATAAATTCTTTTTCCTTTTTTATTAAGTTATATAATAGTACTATAATCTTTCCGAAATCTTTAATAAATCGTCGGTAGTAATTTATAAATCCTAGGAAACTTTATATATCCTTAATGTTCTTTAATATTAGCTATTCTTTAACTAAGTTAATCTTATCTTATTATATTTATATCTCTCTTAGTAAGATTATATATTTAAGGAAGTCTACTTCCTATATATAGAACTTACTTTTCTTTAGTTTAACTAGTAACTTTATATTTTAAAGTATATAAAGTACCTTATAGATATATTCCTTATATTCTTTTAAGGTATTTAAAAAGATTAGGATATTATTTAAGTATACTACTATAAAGATATCTAAGTATTTATATAGGATATTATTAATTATCCGTTAAAAGGTAGCTAGTATATTTATAAGTCTAAATAGTATTATTAGATATTTAAATAGTCCGAATTTCGTTTTAAAGGCTATTATCTATTTATATCCCTTTTTTATATATATTAAGTTATAAGCGCTTTTAAGATTAAGGGCTATAAACTATTTTCTACTATATAGTTAATCTTATAGTTTTAATATAAGTAGTAATAGTATTTAGTCCTTTATTATAATATCGTTTAAGCGTCTATAGTTAATAACTAATTATAGCTTACTATTTTTCTTTAAAATAAATATAACTAAGTAGCCTACTTTAGATATTAACGTTTATATATATCCCTTTTATAGATTCTTATTAAAGTAGTTATATAACGTTTATAATTACTTTTCGTTTAAGTTATAGATTTTATAAAACGTTAGCGTTATTTTATCCTTAAGATAAATTTTATAGTCCTATTAGCTATATTTAAGTAACCCTATCTTAAGTTCTTCCTTAAAGAGTTTATTATATTTCCGGTATTTTTAAGGGATATTCTTTATTCTATCTTATAGGCTTTATTCTTTCTTTTAAGAGCTAGTTTCTCTTAACTTAAGCTCTTTATTAATTTATTTAAGGTCTTTCCTTAAAGTAGTAATAACTCTTTAGATCTTTATATTATATCCTTTATTTTATTTATATTAGATACTAGGTTATATAGCTATATTAGTTAGTATATAGGTCTTATTAGTCGATTTTATTATATCTATTAGTTTAGTTACTATTTTCGTTTATATTACTAAAGCCTATAATAATTTACTTAAATAGTTATCCCTTTTATCTTATTTAATAGCTAAATTATTATAAAATTTTACTTTCTTTTAAATCTATTAGTCTTAGAAACTTATATCTTCGTTTTAATATAGCTAGCTAGTTTTCTAGTTAATTAGTAGGTTGCTCTCTTATAGCTATAGAAGCTTTAATATAAGGTTATATTCTTTAATATCTATAATATTAAAGTTAACTTATTTATCGTAGCCCTAGATATTAATATTAAGGTAATTAATCTTTATATTAATAATTCCGTTATTATAGTTAAAGGCCTCTCCTTTAATATTTATAAGTTTATATAAATCTTTCTTATATCTTTATATAAGTTAGTAACGATTAATAACTCTAGGTAAAATATAATTACTTATTATATTATAGTCTAAAAGTATACGCGTATAATATCCCGCGATTTAAATATCTAATACTATTTAGTTATTATAGCTTACTATTACTATATATAGGGTCCTTAGATCTTATTATATTATATTAGTCTATAGCCCTTTTATAGATAGCGTACTTTATTTTTTACTTAGTCCTTATTTATTTTATTTAGGTATTCTTCTTTAATTTATTATTAATATCGTTTCTTTATATTTTTATTATATAGTATTATATTAAGGCTTAAGAGACTAATTTCTTATAGCTAATTAAAGATTTCTTATTTCTTAACGCTATATTATTTATATTATACTACTTTATAGTTAATTACGTACTATACTTTATAATTCTATTTATTTTTATACTAAAGGTTAAGTTTTTATTTTATATCTTTTTATTTTATATATAGTGTTTTTATATCGATTCTCCCTTAGTTAAATATAGCCTATAGCCTTTATATATATTGCTAATAATCTTTTAATATACTATTATATCGTTTATACTATACTTATACTTTTTTATATTTATAAACTCTATAGTTTAAGTATATATATTTATTATAATCTTCTTTATTATATTTAGTTTATTATATAAGTCTTTAAAAGATTAAGGGTTTAGATACCTTAAAGTAAGTAGCGTTATACTATTCCTTTATTTTAGCGTATTTATAGATTTTATATATCTTTAAAAGATATCTTATTAATAAACTATAATTATTGCGGTATTTAAGTAGCGTGCTATAATTAGGTTCTAATAATATAACTTAGTTATTTAAGTAACGTTAATCGATTTTCTAGTAGTTTAGTTCTATACTTAAGTAGGGTTTTAAAAGTACTTATCCCTTAAACCTAACTAGGAAGGCGTTATATTATACCTTTATCTAAAAGTATATTATATAATCTAAGTAGATATATAATATCTATAAAATATACTTATAGTGCTTATAAGTAAGTAGTATTTATAGATTATCTTTAAATTCTCCTTATAGTTACTATTCTTATTATAGAGCTATAAAGGTATTAACTATAGCGATAGCTATAGTATAGTCTCTTTTATATAGTACTAGTTAATATCGAATTAATATAGCTTATTAGTTTTCTATAAGAATTTAAGGCGTTTATTAAGTTTTAATTTTAAGTATTTCTTTAAATTTTTTAAAGTATAGAGTATATTCTTTAATTATAGTATTTTCCCTTAATAGTAAGGGTAGTAGTATAAGTTCGTTCTTATCTTTTATTTCTCTAAGTATTTCTTATTCTTTAAAGCTTATATTATTAATACTTCGTTATTCTTCCTTAGGTTATTATCTAAGTTTCGTAAGTATAAGGGCTATATTTATATCTTCTTTATTATATTATTTATAAACTACCTATTATTATTATCGATTTTTACTTTATATATCTTCTTAGAATTATTTACTATTCTTTTTAATTTAGTCTTATAAGACTCCTTTAGGATAAGGGTATTTTAGTTTTATAAATTTAACTTATTTCTATATTTTAAGATCCCTTTATTATATTATTATAAGGGTTTTCTTTAATAGCTTTAAGAACTATTTAATACTATTCTTATCGCTTAAGTATACTATATATTTATTATTATAGTATATAGTCTAACTAAGGAGTTTATACTTTAGTTCCTATCTATTAATAGCGTTTAAGTATTTCTTACCTTTTAAGGCTAGTACTTAATAGGTTTTCTTCTCCTTATAAGGTTATTTATATTCCTTAAAGTAATATCTAAGTTTCCTATAGTTAAAATACTTTCCTTTACCTTTCTATATTATACTTAAATCTATTAGTCTAGGATTTATTATATATACCTAGGCTATTTATATTTTACGCTTTTTCTTATAGTTAGCGCGTTAGCTAAAGTTATTTTTATAAAAAGGGTTTTAGTTTCCTCTTCCTTATTTCTTTTCTTAGCGTTACGTATACTATCTATCGTCGATTCGTACTACTATAGTAATATAGTTTAAGAGGTTATTAGGTCGATTTTCCTTATAAAGCTCGTCCTTAACTTCTTTTTTAAGCCTATTATAAAATCGTAATATAAAAGGTTTATTATCTTAGTTAAGTTTTAAGGTAACTTAATAGAACTTTATAGTATAATCTAATACTAAGATCTTTTATCTAAGTTCTTAAAGTTTCTATTTAGCTTCTTATTCCTTATTAGTTATTCTAAATACCTTTATAATAGCTTCTTTAAATCCTTAGAAACTAATAAAGACTTTATCTATCTTATTATCTTATTACGCTAGTTAGTTATTAAGAAAATCCCTTATAATAGGTCTAAACTAAGTAAGTACTATTTTAAATAAATAATTTCTTATATAAAGTACCTTTTTAACTAGGTCTAAGAGGTTAGTAAGGTAAAACTAATAGTAGGCCTTAAGTTAGGTAAGAAAGTCTTAAAGCGTACTATAAGTACTATCGAATAGTCCTAGCTATTTTAGTTTAACTACTTCTCTATTACGACTATAGCTACTAGGCCGCTAATAGTCGACCGCGTTAAGTATATAATACGGTCTAACGGATAAATAGTCGGCACGACTATCTAATAAATATAAGATCGAGGGGATCGTAGAGATCTAAGTAATCTAAGATTAATAGGATTACTACGCTCTATATAATCTAACGTTAGGGATTACTACGCTTTATACGATCTAACGTTAGGGATTATAGCTAGGCCTATAATCTAAGGATAGTCTTTATAGGTATATATAGCTACCTACTTTTACTCCTTAAGATAGATAGCTCTCTAGCTTTTAATATAGATCTTTATTATAATTCTATCTTTAATTTTAATTACCTAGTTATAGTCTATAGTCTACGACCTCTAACTTATTACTAATATAATATACTTATTATTACTTAAACTACGCCCTATTATATCTACTAATATAAACCCCTCGATAGGTTTATCCCTTAAGAATAATACTAGTCGTTATACGTTAAAAGCTCTTATTTAGTATAATACCGTATTACTTTAAGTAATATTATAACTATTAATATACCTATATAGTAAGCTAGATTAACTAACTCTAGAGCTACTATATCGCCTTAGGATATAATACGCGAGATTATTACCCTTTAATATAAGGTATAGTTACTTAGGAATAAAAGAGGTAACGGATAAGTTAGGGACCTTAGAAAAGTAGTTAAACTAAAGTAGCTAGGACTATTCGACGGTACTTATAGTACTTTTTAAGACTTTCTTACCTAACTTAAGGCCTACTACCGGTTTTACTTAACGAAACTTTCGAACTTAGTCGAAAAGGTACTCTATATAGGAAATTATTTATCTAGAACGGTACTTACTTAGTTTAGACCTATTATAAGGGACTATTTCGATAACTAACTAGTATAATAAAATAGCGAAATAGATAAAGTCTTTATTAGTTTCTAAGGATTTAAAGAAGCTATTACTAAGGTATTTAGAATAACCGATAAAGAATAAGAAGCTAAATAGAAACTTCGAGAACTCTAATAAAGGACCTTAGTATCGGACTATACTACTAAATTCCGTTAAGTTACCTTAAAACTTAAATAGGACGACGAACCCCTTATATCGCGATTTTATAATAGACTTAGGGAAGAAGTTAAGGACGAACTTTATAAGGAAGATCGACTTAACGGCCTTTTAAACTATATCGCTATAGTAGTACGAATCGATAATAGATAATACGCGCGACGCTAAGAAAAGAAGTAAGGAAGAGGAAACTAAAACCCTTCTTATAAGAATAACTTTAACCGACGCGCTAACTATAAAAAGAAGCGTAAAACTCTTATTACCTATGCCTATATAACTAACCTAGGTAAGATAGACCTAAACGTAATATAAAAAAGTAAAGGAAAGTATTTTAACTATAGGAAACTTAAATATTACTTTAAAGAATATAGATAACCTTATAAAGAGAAGAAAACCTACTAAGTACTAGCCTTAAAAGGTAAGAAATACCTAAACGCTACTAATAGATAGGAACTAAAGTATAAACTCCTTAGTTAGACTATATACTATAATAACGAATATACGGTATACTTAAGCGATAAGAATAGTACCGGATAGTTCCTAAAGCTACTAAAGAAGACCCTTATAATAATATAATAAAGGGATCCTAAAATATAGAAATAAGTTAAATTCGTAGAACTAAAATACCCTTATCTTAAAGGAGTCTTTTAAGACTAAATTAAGAAGAACGGTAAACGATTCTAAGAAGATATATAAAATAAAAATCGATAATAATAATAGGTAGTCTATAAATAATATAATAAAGAAGATATAAATATAGCCCTTATACTTATAAAACTTAGATAATAACCTAAAAAGGACTAATAAAGTATTAACGATATAAGCTTTAAAGAATAAGAAATACTTAGAGAAACGGAAGACGAGAATAAACTTATACTACTACCCTCGCTATTAAGGGAAAATGCTATAATTAAAGAATACGCTCTATACTTCGAAGAATTTAAAGAAATACTTAAAATTAGAACCTAATAAATACCTTAAATTCTTATAGAAAACTAATAAGCTATATTAATTCGATATTAACTAGTACTATATAAAGGAGACTATACTATAGCTATCGCTATAGTTAATACCTTTATAGCTTTATAACGAGAATAGTAACTATAAGGAGAATTTAAAGATAATTTATAAATACTACTTACTTATAAGTACTATAAGTATATTTTATAGATATTATACGTCTACCTAGATTATATAATATACTTCTAGATAAAGGTATAATATAATACCTTCTTAGTTAGGTTTAAAGGATAAGTACTTTTAAAACCCTACTTAAGTATAGAACTAAACTACTAGAAAATCGATTAACGCTACCTAAACGACTAAGTTATATTATTAGAACCTAATTATAGTATACTACTTAAATACTACGATAATTATAGTTTATTAACGAGATATCTTTTAGAGATATATAAAATCTATAAATACGCTAAAATAAAAGAATAGTATAATACTACTTACTTTAAGATATCCGAACCCTTAATCTTTTAAAGACTTATATAACGAATTAAATATAATAAAGAAGATTATAATAAATACGTATACCTAAACTATAGAGTTTATAAATATAAAAAAGTATAAGTATAGTATAAATAATATAACGGTATATTAAAAGATTATTAGTAATATATATAAAGGCTATAGGCCGTATTTAACTAAGGGAGAATCGATATAAAAATACTATATATAAAATAGAAAGATATAAAACGAAAACTTAACCTTTAGTATAAAAATAAATAGAATTATAAAGTATAGTATATAATTAACTACGAAGTAGTATAATATAAACGATATAGCGTTAAGAAATAAGAAATCTTTAATTAGCTATAAGAAATTAGTCTCTTAAGCCCTAATATAATACTATATAACGAAAATATAAAGAAATAATATTAATAATAAATTAAAGAAGAATACCTAAATAAAATAAATAAGGACTAAGTAAAAAATAAGGTACGCTATCTATAAAAGGGCTATAGACTAGCACGATATAATAAGATCTAAGGACCCTATATATAGTAACGGTAAGCTATAGCGACTAAATAGTATTAGATATCTAAATCGTAGGATATTACGTATATATACTTTTAGACTATAGCGCGATAGGTAATTACGTTTTACCTAGAGTCGTTAATCGTTACTAACTTATATAGAGATATAAGATAGATCTATATAAACTTATAAATATTAAAGGAGAGGCTTTTAACTATAATAACGGAATTATTAATATAGAGATTAATTACCTTAATATTAATATCTAAGGCTATAACGAATAAGTTAACTTTAATATTATAGATATTAAAGAATACGACCTTATATTAAGACTTCTATAGCTATAAGAGAGTAACCTATTAATTAACTAGAAAACTAGCTAGCTACGTTAGAATAAAGATATAAGTTTCTAGGACTAATAGATTTAGGAGAAAGTAAAATTTTATAATAATTTAGCTACTAAATAAGATAAAAGGGATAACCGTTTAAGTAAATTATTATAGGCTTTAGCGATATAAATAAAAATAGTAACTAAACTAGTAGATATAATAAAATCGACTAATAAGACCTACGTACTAACTAATATAGCTATATAACCTAGTATCTAATATAAATAAAATAAAGGATATAATATAAAGATCCGAAAAGTTATTACTACTTTAAGGAAAGACCTTAAATAAATTAATAAAGAGCTTAAGTTAAGAGAAACTAGCCCTTAAAAGAAAGAATAAAGCTTATAAGATAAAATAAAGAATATCCCTTAAGAATACTAGAAATATAATAAACTCTTTAAGGAAGAACTTAAGATAGGGTTACCTAAATATAGCTAATAGGACTATGAAATTTATCTTAAGGATAAAATAACGCCGACGTTCTATAAAATCTATAACCTAAATAAAAAGTAACTATAAACGCTACGCGACTACCTCGATAAGAATCTATAAAAGGGATATATATAAACGTTAATATCTAAAGTAAGCTACCTAGTTATATTTATTTTAAAGAAAAACGGTAAGCTATAACTAGTTATTAACTATAGACGCTTAAACGATATTATAATAAAGGACCGAATACTATTACTACTTATATCGGAACTATAAGATTAACTATATAGTAAAAAATAGTTTATAGCCCTCGACCTTAAAGGCGCCTATAACTTAATACGTATAAAAAAGGGATATAAATAGATAATAGCCTTTAGAACGAAATTCGGACTATTTAAATATCTAGTAATACTATTTAGACTTATAAATATACTAGCTACCTTTTAACGGATAATTAATAATATCCTACGTAAATACTTAGATATCTTTATAGTAATATACCTAGATAATATCTTAATCTTCTCGGATACCTTAGAAGAATATAAAGAATACGTCTATAAGGTATTCCGTATACTTTAAAATATAAAGTTACTAGTTAAACTAAAGAAAAGTAAGTTCTATATATAAGAAGTAGACTTCCTTAGATATACGATCTTATTAAGAGAGATATAAATATAATAAGATAAGATTAACTTAGTTAAAGAATAGCTAACGCTAAAGAATATTAAGGATATATAAAGTTTCCTAGGATTTATAAATTACTACTAACGATTTATTAAAGATTTTAGAAAGATTATAGTACTACTATATAACTTAATAAAGAAAGAAAAAGAATTTATATAGGATAATAAAGCTAACGAAGCTTTTAAATATATTAAAACTATAATTACGTAAGAACTAGTCTTAACTACCTTCAATCTAAAATAATAAATTAAACTTAAAACTAATATATTAGACTTTACTTTAAGAGTATAAATCGGATAAAAAGATAATAAAGGAAGACTACGACCGATTATATTCTATTTAAAAAAGCTATATAGCGTAGAACTTAATTACCTTATCTATAATAAAGAATTCCTTATAATTATTTAAGCTTTTAAAGAATTTCGATACTACCTTCTTAAAAGTAAGTATAAAGTTAAGGTCTATATAGATTATAAGAATATCTTATCCTTTATAATAATATAATAGTTAAACGGATAATAGATTTAATAGGCCGAATATCTATTAGAATTTAACTACGAAATAATCTATAGAAAAGGAATAGAAAACGGTCGAGCTAATACCCTTAGTCGATAAAGTAACTACGATATAAGGGCACCTATAGCGAAAGGATAGCTCTTAGAAACTAACGAAAATAGGAACTACTAGTAACGATAGTTAAATATAATATTTAAAGTATAACCTAATAACTTAATATACTAAAAGATCCTAAAATAGATAAAAGAATATAAAGTACTAAACGGATATAATATAGAATATTTAGAAGTTTTAATATATAAAAATAAAATCTAAATACTACTAGAATTATAAGATAAAGTTATATAAGATATATATAAATATTTAATATATAGATACTAAGGAATCTAAAGAATAATAGAACGGATTAAACGATAATATAACTTCTTATAGTTTAAAAAAGCAATATAATAAGTTATTAAAGAATATAAACTTTATATATAAAGTAAAGCTAAACGATATAAGCTATATAGAGAATTATAACCGCTACTAGTACTAAAGAAACTATAGGATTCGATAGCTTTCGACTATATTATAAAGCTACTACTATTAAAAGAACTTATAACTAACGTTAAATATAATAGTATATTTATTATTACTAATAGATTAACGAAGTATAGATACTTCTTACTATATAAAAAAGTAAGTAATATAAAAGAGCTAGTATATATATTCCTACGAATAATTATTAGTAATTATAGACTACTAAATAAGATTATCTTTAATAAAGGAAGTATATTTATAGCTAAATTTTAGTAAGCTCTTATAGTATAATTAAGGACGAAATATAAGCTTAGTATAGCTTATTACCTATAAATAGATAGATAAATAGAACGACTTAACTAAACGCTTAAATAATATTTACGATACTATATTAGCTATAAATAAAACGATTAAGTTAAATAGCTACTAATAGTATAACTAGCTTATAATAGCTTAGTTATAGAAATAACTAAGCTCTTACTAGTATACGCTAATTATAGATATAACCTAAAAGTATTTAAGGTTACTTAATAAGGACTATAAGCGGAACGAGCAATACTATAAGTAGATTAGCTATAAAAATTATATAAAGAAATATAATAAGAACTTTAATTCGTTAGAAAATAAATATCTACTTACTATAATCGGAAAAGATTATAGGGACTAATCTTTTAAAAGGGAGATATAGTCTACCTTATACGACGAAATATTAAAATAAAACGACTAAGTAATAAATTAGATTTTAAGAAACTTAAACTATTTAAGGTTAAGAAAACTATTTTAAAAGTTAACTATAAACTTTCGCTACTAATAGTAATATAGATATACCTAATATTTTATATCTTATTATTAAAACTAGCGCTATAAAACGCTAAACTATAGGAAAAAATTAAAGTCGACGATAATTAAGAATATAAAGTAGAATAAATACTAGATATAAGAAAATAAGGATAGTAATAAGAATACCTTATTAAGTAAAAGGGATATAGACTAGAGGAAAATACCTAGGAACTACTTAAGCACTTAACCTACTATAGCTCTTTACTTTAATAATTTTACTAGAAGGTTTAAGAGGGATTAAAGGACTAAGATCTATAAACTCCTCGCTAATACTAAACGAGGACTAATTCGCTTTATTAAGAATACCTAACGATTATAAATTATTTGCTACCTAATACTTATATATATTAAGCGTAGGCAAAACGCTATCCTCGGTATCTACTTCTTAGATACTACGACGAAATAACTTAGAACTCTTTTTCTTTATATAATTCCGAATCTTTTAGATACGAGCTAAACGATTAACGGCGATAGATATTTACGACTAAAGGTTTATAAGCTATGCCTAAAGCTCTAATAAGGCTTCTCTAGCTTCCTCCTCTTTAAAATATAGCCTATACTACTCCGCTAATAATTTAGTTACTAAAAGAAATACATTAGCTACTATATATAAAAAGAATTAGAAGATACCTATAAGAAGAGGCTACTAAAACACTATTATAATAAGGACGACTACTAGTAATATAATTATTATAGCGCGAAGAATTTTCGGCTATCCGATAATTTATCTTCTTCGCCTTAAAGTATCGAGTATATAGTATATTAGTAGGATCTCTACTTAAGTCGATATATTTAGTAAGAGTAGCGCACTTAAAGGCTTTTCGGGAACGATTTTTTAGTATACGACTAGATATACTATTAGTAGTATATCCTAAAAGGATAAAGAAATAAGGAACGATATACTTACGCACGACGTAATAAGGGTATATTTATATACGGCGGCTAAGGTAGCTATAGTAGGTCTTATAGATAAGACTAAAAGGAGGGGAGATATCGTATTACGACTATAGCTACTAGGCCGCTAACGGTCGACCGCGTTAAGTACGTAATATAGTCTAACGGATAAATAGTTAGTACGACTATCTAATAGATATAGGATCGAGGGGATTATAGAGATCTAAGTAATCTAGGATTAATAAGATTACTACGCTCTATATAATCTAACGTTAGAGATTACTACGCTCTATACAATCTAACGTTAGGGATTATAGCTAGGCCTATAATCTAAGGATAGTCTCTATAGGTATATATAGCTACCTACTTTTACTCCTTTAGATAGATAGCTCTCTAGCTTTTAATATAGATCTTTATTACGATTCTATCTTTAATTCTAATTACTTAGTTATAGTCTATAGTCTACGACCTCCGACTTATTACTAACGTAATATACTTATTATTGCTTAGACTACGCCCTATTATATCTACTAATATAAACCCCTCGATAGGTTTATCCCTTAAGAATAATACTAGTCGTTATATTCTCTAAGGTCCCTAACTTATTTATTGCCTCTTCTATTCCTAAGTAACTATACCTTATATTAAAGGGTAATAATCTCGCGTATTATATCCTAAAGCAATATAGTAGCTCTAGAGTTAGTTAATCTAGCTTACTATATAGGTATATTAATAGTTACGATATTACTTAAAGTAACGTAGTATTATACTAAATAAGAGCTTTTAACGTATAATAACTAGTATTATTCCTAAGGGATAAACCTATTAAGGGGTTTATATTAGTAGATATAATAGGGCGTGGTCTAAGTAATAATAAGTATATTATATTAGTAATAAGTTAGAGGTTATAGACTATAAACTATAACTAAGTAATTAGAATTGAAGATAGAATTATAAGAAAGATCTATATTAAAAGCTAGAGAGCTATCTATCTAAAAGAGTAAAAGTAGGTAGCTATATATACTTATAAAGACTATCCTTAGATTATAGTCTTAGCTATAATCCCCTTTATAGCTTATTATAGCTTACTTATAAGCTATGCTCCTAAGTAGTAATCTATCTATATAAGGCTTACTTAGCTTATATATACTTTAGGTAAGCTAAGCTTAAGTAACTTCTTATCCTAACTATTATTCTAAGCCGCTTTATTATATAAATATAGCCGGCTCTCTTATAGCCTACTAACTATAGTCGTAATAAATACTTAGTTCGCCTAAGTAATTAAGAGCCTCTTATAATAGTAGGGCTCCGCACGACTAAGAGCGGTACTACTATACCTTAGTAAGTTCGATAGCTCCTCTATAGAGCTTAAGCTATAGCTACTTTAGATAGAAGTAAAGCTCTATACCGATAGCGCCGTAATAAGGGATATCTACGCCTAATTTAACTATCTTTACGCGAGCCTATCCTTATACCTATAAAGGTATCTCTTACTATTTATATATATTAATATAAATAGACTAGCCGACCTCCTTATAAAGCTCTATACTAATTACGTCGAACTTAATAAAGCTACGTTAGTAGGCTAAGAGCTTATATTGCTTTATTAAAAGCTATAAGAAGGTATAAGTAATAAGTATAGAATCGGGTAATCGATAATATAAGCGGAAAGATCGGTCGAAAGAGTATAGGGTAGGATTTTATCTAAAATTTATAACGAGTATATAAGGGGCCGAATAATATATTAAAAGAATAGCGTTATAAAAGATACTTATAAACTTACTTATTATATCTACTACTCTTAGGGAAATCCTTTGTTTTTTATAGACTATTACTCGCCTACTAGTAAACTAATTAGTTAGCTTTCTAGTATATTTTATAGTACTTAAAAAGCTCTATCTATAGTATATCTTCCTAACTTAGTAGGTAGTTTAATTATAGCGTAATAGTTAACGTAAGACTATAGGTTCTAGTATAAGTAGTAGATTTAACTAGAATATTCTATGCCTTACCTATTCTCGTATCGCGGATATCTTCGGAACCGCTAGGCCAAAATAGGCAATAGGGTGACCGTTCTGCTCGTAATTAACTTATGCATTTTATATATATTTTTATTTGTAAGGATAGGCTTATCCTAACCCGCTTTTCCTAGAGGAAGGTATAGATATCTAGTAGAAGTCTTTGTCTTTTAAGGGTTATTCCCTTAGACTATATTATAGAGCCTCTTTCTACTAGCTTATTCTATAAAGCCTCCCTATACCTATTATTTCTTTTATAATAGTAAAATAAGAATATAAGGGTATATTCTTATAAAAGCGAAGTAAAGCTATTCTAGCTTACCTTATATAGTTTAAAGAGGTACTTTATTAAGTAAATATATATAGCTAGCCCGATATAGTAAAGTATAATTACCTTATTATAAGCTTAAATATAGATTAGCGTACTTATTTATAAAAGGTCTATATTACTAAATATATATACCGATCTTATTTACTTTCTTCGCGAGCTTAGTAGTAATAAGTAAGCTATATAAAGAATTATAACTACTACTAATACTAGAGAAACTATAGGATTTAATAGCGTTTAACTATATTATAAAGCTATTACTATTAAAAGAACTTATAATTAATATTAAGTATAATAGTATATTTATTATTACTAATAAATTAATAAAGTATAAATACTTTTTACTATATAAAAAAGTAAGTAATATAAAAGAGCTAGTATATATATTCCTAAGAACTATTATTAGTAATTATAAACTATTAAATAAGATTATCTGTAGGAATGTATCTATCTAGTGGTGTGACCAACCATGGTTGGCACGTGACCCGTACGGTCACGTGTGCGGCTGAGGGCAGCGTGCCCCCTTTCTCCACGCTGGCCTCTGCCTCCTTAGATAGAGAATCAAGACGAATACAACATCACAGGTTAACCCTAGTACCGTCTCATTGCAGCAGCTGCCGCAGGTGCCTACCACACTGATCAGTGACCGGCCCACGCCCGTCACAGACAGCTAAGTAGAAGAGACAAATTCCTCAACCTTCGAAGGTGCTATAGTCCGCGTCACTTTACTGTGGCCCTGAGTAGCGCTCAGAAGAAGGTTATTTGTGCTAAGAACAAGGAATCTCCCGCTGGTTTGCCCAGCCGCGCGAGAGTCCTTCCAACTGTTGATTACGATCGCCCGCTAGTTTGCCTAGCCGTGAGCACCGGAATCGACAGGCGACCACATCGCAAACAACTAGTAAGAACGTTCGACCCTTGACGTTAAGTAGCAAGATCCCCGTCAGTTCAGTCTGGCCGCGAACGACCTACTTAGTACGCGACGCTCGACCTCCTATTAGCGACAACTCGTATACGAAGAGACCAATACGAACCCCACATCGTCTCATTCATTTGATCACGATAGCCCTGACCGCCCGAGCTATGTCCCCAGAAGCCCAGCTCGAAGAAATATGCGACCAGATGCAGGCACTAGACATCCAAGCATCCGCATTCCGACAAATTAATATCGACCTTTGGGACAACGATATCACACACGACGAAAAGGACAAGATCGCAGTAACGACATATGTGGCAAAGTTCATATTCATCGTTCAATCTGGCAGTGATCAAGGATACGACCTCCTTGGTTACTTCCAACAGCATTTTGAAGAATGGACCGAAGACACATGGGACCGCGCCCTGAATGAATACAAGAGAGCCCTCAGGAAACTACTAAGGAAAAGAGGTATCTACACAGGTTCACAAAGGGGAAATTGCAACACAATTTCTCATATTACAAACTATCGAGAACCCACAAACCTGGCCAGAGCAGGAGTTTACGGAGATGGTGTTTGATGAGAGGACTGCTGCCTTCAGGAGGCAGACAGCATTACTAGGATCAAATGCTTCCACTAATCCCCATCCGTCTCAACCTCCTTCACCATCAGTTACGCCCTTAGCAGCACCTCATCAAGGTCTTAACGAACCACAACCTATTAAGACCCTAACGAGCCCTCCTAACGCACCTACTCCTGCTCCGACTATCCAAGATAAACCTGCTCCGACCTCTCTTACTATTCATCCGACTTCCTACCGCTTCCAGAACCCCGATCTCGTCCAACCCGTCACCAACTCCATCCCCGAACACTTATCCGGCCCTGCAACCTTTGGAGAATACATGAAACTCCCCCCGGATAACATCCCGAACGCTATCGTCGATAGCGACATCCAGCAGAAGTTTATGAAGACCTGGAACAAAGATCGGAACTACACAGGAGAGCCGTACGATCTCCTTGATGATAAGCTCCGCCTCTTCTTAAGCAACTGCTCTCATATCCCAGTGAAACCATCACAATTTCACGCACTCTTTCCCCGGATCCTTGATGGAAGAGCCCAAAGATTCTATCTTGATAAGATCACATGGGCTACGACGTTCCGACAAGCGTATGATATCTTCAAACAACACTTTGACACGGAAGTCAACCATGTCCACTACCATACTGACTGGACAACAATAACCTTCAACTCCATCCGTGCCCAAGATGCTTCGAAGACCCCACGAAGTGCTTCAAATCCTCTTTGATAAGCTTCAGCTCTGCCAACGAGCCCTTGGCAGGGAGTACGCAGGAGACCTTCTACTGCGTACAACGCTTATGAAAGCATGCCGTGGAGTACCCGAACTCCAATACGCTCTTTTCAAACCCGCCGATAACGTCGAGCACCTTCTTGCAGATCTTCGTGCATCCGTTGAAACCCATCTTGCCCTCATAACAACTTCTCAATTTCCCTTGACTTTGCTGGATCATTTGATCATAACGATCCACACCATCAGTACTACCTCGACCGTCGATACAATAACAACCGCTCTCGAGGTAGATACGGATATTCAGGTCAACGACCCAGCCGCGGATACAGACAAAGCTACAACCGTGGAAACTACCGGCCTCAAAGCCGTAGTAACTACAATCATAGCTACAGTAACCGAAACTGGACGAAGAAGTGTTTTGTTTGTGGACAAGAAGGCTGTTGGTCAACTAAACACTCTACGGATGAACGACAAAAGGCCAAGGACCAACATATCACTCAATGTCACTTCATAGGTGTACAACTCACGGACATCGGAGGCTATATTCTAGACTACGAAGGTCATGAGATGAGCAGCTTTGATGACACTGAAGATACATGGAAGAACATGACAATAGCACCAACGATCACCCGGAACAATGGCAAGCAAGCCAAATGCTCTGTCAACAGGCATTCAATCATTTGATCACAGGAGAAGACGTCTATCAGACGGATCAAACCGTTGTTCCAGCCTCGCAATTTATTATTGAAGATCGCTATTCAAGGGATAGATTCCAAGGTATCATGATCGACACAGGTGCAGCAACATTCTCCACAGCAGGATATTCTCAGTACATCGCCCTACAACGAGAAGATCCTTCTGTAGCTCTCGACAGCTCTACATCCGGCCAGGCCTCCATCAAATTTGGCAACGGCGACACGATTAACTCCTTGGCACAGTTGCCCTAAAAACACCCCTCGGAAGGATCACGTTCCACGTCCTTCAAACCCCAACTCCCTTTTTGCTCTGCCTTGCTGATATGGATCGACTTGGTATCTATTTCAACAACATCACAGATACCATCAATTGTACTAATCATTGTACTAATCGCCCTACAAGCATTCCAGTCGTACGCAAATGGGGACATCCCTGGTTCTTCCTTACGAAAGATGAAGAGTCCATCTCGTTTCTTACGGAAACAGAGATTCGTACACTTCACCGACGCTTTGGACACCCAGCAGTCCCTAGGCTCCATCACCTCTTGAAGCAAGCCGGGCACAGTGACGTCTCGATAGACACATTAGAGACTATCTCTAAGTTCTGTCACCACTGTCAAATGCACTCACAAGCCCCACGCCGCTTCAAGTTCACCCTTAACGATGATCAAGAGTTCAACTACGAAATCATCGTTGATGTGATGCACCTAGGAACACCACAACGCCCTGTTCTACACGTTGTGGACTCAGCTACTGCTTTCAAGGAGCCAGATTTTTACCGTCAATGTCAGCTAAAGATACATGGGAGACCCTCCGGACCCTCTGGATCGACACGTATCTTGGACCTCCTGATACCCTCCGTCATGATGCAGGAACTAACTTTGCTTCTCTCGAATTCCGGAACGAAGCAAAGATTATGGGAATCAAATGCTCTCAAGTACCTGTTGAGACGCATTGGTCCATTGGAAAGATTGAACGCTATCACGCACCCTCCGACGCGCCTTTAACATCCTCCATGCTGAGATTGGCCACACCACTTCCGCCGAAACAGTCCTTCAAATGGCTGTTAAAGCAATCAATGATACGGCAGGACCTGACGGTCTTGTGCCTACGTTGCTTGTTTTCGGCGCATACCCTCGCGTATCTACAGACTCGCCCCTTCCGCTTCTACCCTCAAAAGATCGGAAGCTATGCAGAAAGCGATGAAAATGCTCCGCCAACTCTCGGCAGAAAGACGAGTTAAGGATGCCTCCATGCACGCAACGGCCCGAGCACGACAGAAGTGCTATCCTCCCGCTGCAAAGTGAAGTTCGCGTTTGAGAGAGAAAGACGGTTGGCAAGGACCTTCAAGATTGCATCGATTGATACCCATAACATCACCATTGACACAGTCAACGGCCCCAAGTCTTTCGATCGACCCTTGTACAACCGTATCTGCGTGATGATACCACTCTTTCCGACCCTACACACACAGACCCTCAGGCATTCGTTCAGATCTTAATGAACAACCGGCTCAAGACCCCGTTAAGACCCTAACGGACCTGCCTGCCCGACCCGAACCCCGCCCCCGCAAGAGAGGACGCCCACCAGGATCAAAGAACAAGCCAAAGGATTTGATCATGATGGCCCAAGCCGTAGACCAGAGCTTGACCCAAAAGGAGGAAGATGCAAGCTCTTTCCTCAAGCTACGGTCTGATGGCATAATCACCTCTCCTGGTGACCCCTTCGAAGAATCCGATAACAAAGAGATTACTGACCTCGTTGGCCGCGGTGTATTCCAATTTGAACGATACGATCAAATGAGTCATGGAAACTATAGAATCTTTCGCTCTCGAATGGTTCGTGAAGTCAAAGGAATCAACACTAAGCCCTACGAAAAGTCTCGACTTGTTATTCAAGGACATAACGACTTTGAGAAGACCACCCTCCTGACGCAATCTCCGACAATTCAACGCGTTAGCCAGAGACTCATCCTCGCTATTGCCCCGGACTTCTTCAAAACTACGGCATAACCTCTCCTCCGTGATATCACTCAGGCATACCCGCAATCCCAGACCAAGCTTTCCGGACCATTCTTACGTATTTGCCCACGGAACTACAAGGCAAATACCCTAACGGAACAATTATTCGTGTTATTAAGCCCTGTACGGTATCGCAGAAGCCGGAGTCCATTGGTTCCGCACATATCAGCAGCATCACCTCGAAAAGCTGGATATGTCTACCTCCACCTATGACTCCTGCCTACTGATTTCGAATACTGGCCCTGACACGCTCGGTATTGTTGGAATGCAAACTGATGACACCCTCATCCTTGGAACGAACAACTTTTCTACCCGTGAAGAAGAAGAGCTACAAAAGGCAGAATTTCGTTCCAAGCCCAAGACTGACATCACATACGGAACAACGGTTGACTTTAATGGTGCAAGACTGACGTTGCTGAATAATAACCCCTTAAGAAAGGATCCTTTACTTCAACAGAAGGGACAAGCAGCAAAAATGACCACCATTGACCCTAAAGCAATTGATCGTCACCAGCGCTACGTTGAGGAACGAGCGCGAGCCTCATACATTGCTTCAATTGCTCAACCGGAAGCTTCTTTCGATGTTTCAGTCGCCGCCCAAGTACAGACCCCTGAGGATAAAGATTACGCAATTTTGAACAAGCGACTGCAATGGCAAATGGATCACCAACTACGTGGCCTCACGTACAAACCAATTGATCTAGCTACTGCAAAGCTGATGGTTTTCACCGATGGTTCTTTCGCAAACAACAAGGACTTATCCTCCCAACTAGGATTCGTCATTGCCCTCGTTAACGAGACAAACCACAAAGAAAAACAGTTCGAGATTAGTGGTAACATCGTACACTGGAGTTCAACAAAGTGCAAACGTGTTACCCGTAGCGTCCTAGCATCAGAGATCTACGGTATGGCCAACGGATTCGACATAGGCATCTCCTTGCGATGACTATGAAGATAATTACGGAACGACTCAACCTTCCTCCTATCCCTCTCATCGTCTGTACGGATTCGTACTCTCTACGAATGCCTAGTCAAGCTCGGTACGACGAAGGAAAAACGATTGATGATTGATATCATGGCCCTTCGCCAGTCATACGAGAAGAGAGAGATAACAGATATTCGTTGGATCAACGGCGCAGACAACCCAGCAGATGCAATGACGAAAGCATCACCAAACCGAGCCCTGGAACGCTTCATCGATACCAATAGTCTGACAATTCGAGTCGAAGGATACGTACAACGTTCCTAACCGCTCCTTATCCCTATGATCAAATGATTGCTCCTATCAGGAAGACCCTTCACTTCTTCCCCGATATCTACAGCTAAGAACAAGACGTCGGACCCACTTTTCGCAATAATGACACACGCCCTCACGGCACATTCCTTCACGGCCTTAACGCTACTATCCTTTAGACCCGTTCAAGGTGTTGCTGTGCTCACAGCAAAGAAGAGTTGCCTGTGTAGGAATGTATCTATCTAGTGGTGTGACCAACCATGGTTGGCACGTGACCCGTACGGTCACGTGTGCGGCTGAGGGCAGCGTGCCCCTTTCTCCACGCTGGCCTCTGCCTCCTTAGATAGAGAACAAGACGAATACAACATCACAGGTTAACCCTAGTACCGTCTCATTGCAGCAGCTGCCGCAGGTGCCTACCCACATTATCTTTAATAAAAAAAAGTATATTTATAGCTAAGTTTTAATAAGCTTTTATAGTATAATTAAGAACGAAATATAAGCTTAGTATAGCTTATTACTTATAAATAAATAGATAAATAAAACGACTTAACTAAATACTTAAATAATATTTACGATACTATATTAGCTATAAATAAAATAATTAGGTTAAATAGCTACTAATAATATAACTATAAAAGGGTATAAGTAATAAGTATAGGATCGGGTAATTAATAACGTAAGCGGAAAGATCGGTCGAAGGAGTATAGGGTAGGATTTTATCCGGAATTTATAATAAGTATATAAGGGGCTAAATAATATATTAAAAGAATAGCGTTATAAAAGATACTTATAAACTTACTTACTTTATCTACTACTCTTAGGGAAATCCTTTGTCTTTTATAGACTATTGCTCGCTTACTAGTAGACTAATTAATTAGCTTTCTAGTATATTCTATAGTACTTAAGAAGCTCTATCTATAGTATATCTTCCTAACTTAGTAGGTGGTCTAATTATAACGTAATAGTTAACGTAGGACTATAGGTTCTAGTATAAGTAGTAGATTTAACTAGAATATTCTATGCCTTACCTATTCTCGTATTATAGATATCTTTAGAACCGCTAGGCTAAAATAGGCAATAGGGTAACCGTTCTACTTATAATTAACTTATGCATTTTATATATATTTTATTTTATAAGGATAGGCTTATCTTAACCTACTTTTCCTAAAGGAAGGTATAGATATTTAGTAGAGGTCTTTATCTTTAAGGGTTATTCCCTTAGACTATATTATAAAGCCTCTTTTTACTAGCTTATTTTATAGAGCCTCCCTATACTTATTATTTCTTTATAATAGTAAAATAGGAATATAAGGGTATATTCTTATAATAACTAGCTTATAATAGCTTAGTTATAGAAATAACTAAGCTCTTACTAATATACGCTAATTATAGATATAACCTAGAAGTATTTAAGGTTACTTAGTAAGGACTATAAGTAAAATAAGTAATACTATAAGTAAATTAACTATAAAAATTATATAAAGAAATATAATAAGAACTTTAATTTATTAAAGAATTAATATCTACTTATTATAATTAAAAAAGATTATAGGGACTAATCTTTTAAAAGGGAGATATAGTCTACCTTATATAATAAGATATTAAAATAAAACGACTAAGTAATAAATTAGATTTTAATAAACTTAAACCGTTTAAGGTTAAGAAAACTATTTTAAAAGTTAACTATAAACTTTCGCTACTAATAATAATATAAATATACCTAATATTTTATATCTTATTATTAAAACTAGTACTATAAAATACTAAACTATAAAATAAAATTAAATTTAATAATAATTAAGAATATAAAGCTAAATAAATACTAAATATAAGAAAATAAGGTTAGTAATAAAAATACCTTATTAAGTAAAAGGGATATATATTATAAAGTAAGTAAAAGTATATATATAAGTACTATCTATAGGATAATATTAATAAGTTATATAGAGCTCTTTTATATATAGCTAGCCTATATATATATATAAGATTTAGCCCTTTATATATAACTATATAGCTTAGGCTATAGTATAAGCTTATAACTTATAATAGTTAAAGACTCTTATATAATACCTTCCTTTAAGTATAGCGTAGCGCTACCTTATTAATAGCTTCTATACTATTAAGTTATAAAGGAATATATATTATAGTACGATTAGTTAAGTAGTAGAGATAGCTAAAGGTACTACGCTATATATATTATATTCTTTTTATTATAAGACTAAAGCTTATAAAAAGAGGGATTTTTACTCTTTAGTTAAAGTAGCGAGAGGTCTATAATATATAAGTAAGGTAGGCACGATTCCTTATTAATACCCTACTAATATATTAATACTACGTACCTAAGTACTTTATTAGCCTATACCTCTTAGTAGCGTTCTTATAATTATCTCTTTTCTTATATAGATATCTTAGCTATATCTTTAATATATATTACTTTTACTATACTATATATATTTAGTTAAAAAGAGAGGTAGTTTCGGTTATATATCGCGCGTATACGCTTATATAAGTATATATTAGTTTACGCTCTATAACGTTAATAGTTATTATACTAATAGTAGCCGCTAAGTAACCGTTATAGTATTACTTATATATCGGCCGCGTAACTATAATATAAAGAGCGTATATATATATCTCTTACTTCTTTTATTTTCTTTTCTTCTTTAACTCTTCCGCCTATAATTACTATAGAGTTTTATGCTTTTTTTTATTAATCCCTTATACCTTTTTATATTAATTTTTATTAACGATTTATTAACGATAATACCTTTTACGCTAAAGAAGATAAAGAACTATAACGCCGATTTCTTATACTATATATAAGAGTAAGTAGCGGTAGGTTTACCTTTAAAGTATAAGCGATTAGCCTAGAAGTCTTATAGCGATATTAGTTCCCTTTTAGCGAAGAAAGCTAAGAAAGGTATAAGGGAATCTTAGTCTTAAGAGACTTTTAGTCTAAGACCTAATATTAGCGAGGGTTATACCTTTATTACCCCGCTAAATACCCTAGCTCCGGCTATTAATAAGCCTACCTCTATAAGCTAAGAAACTTATAAGTCTATTACCTTTATTAGCGATACTAATACTAGTAAAGAGATCGTACTTAAGCGCTCTTAGGTAAGTACCGATAACCTAGCTACTTTATCTTAATAGGGCGGCTCTAGCTAATAAGAGATTATCGCCTAGGCCGCTCCTTAAAATAAGTAGGCCGATATTAATAACGAGGCTTAGCTAAACGAGGGCTAAGACTATCTTAATACTTAGCTAAATAAGGGCTAAGATAACGATAATAGTAATAATAGAGATAGCCGCAATCTAACTCCTTTTACTAATAAACCTAAGAACGGCGGCGCTAGAGATAAAGGCACCTAAGCGGCGGTATAAAGTAGTCGCGCTCTTATAAAAAAGCGCACCTAATCTAAGGCTAAAGCCCGCTTAGTTAAAGCTTATAAGGTTATCTTTTATAAACTCTAGTATATATATTATTTTAAGACGGTCGTTAAGGAGTATAATATAACTAAGCCTAAGCTTATTAAGGTGCTCTTAATTAGATAATTTTCTTAGGGGTTTCCTTAATACGCTATAAGTAGTACTATAAATATACCGCGACCTATAACTAAATAAGTTTCCCCTTAACTTTAAATATTACGATTAATAAGCTAATCTTTTTTAAGGCCGCTACTCTTATATTTAATAACTAAGCTAATATAGTTACTATTATTAAGTACTTATATAAGCTTAATAAGCTAAAGACTAGTAATAAGGATACTAAGGATAATAGCTTAGATATAAGTATACTTATTTTTAAGGAGGCTAATTAGCGCTATCTTACTATTATAATATAGTATTTAGCTAAGGCTTTTAACGCCGCTAAGATAGCTTATTATAAGTCCTTTAGGACTATAGGTATATAAAAGTCTATTATTATAAGTTTTATCCGACCTTTTTATTAGCGACCGCTTAACGATATACTAGGTTAAGCGTACTAACTATTATATACTAATTAATAAGCGCCGCGAGCTTATTATTTACCTTAACCCCGCGCCCTTATTCGATATCGCCTATATAAGCTTAGAGTATTAAGCCTAGGAATCCTAGTTAAAACTCTACTTTATTAATAGCGATATAGGCTATACTTTATAGTAATACGCCTTACTATTTACTAAGGCTAAGGTAAGTACTATACTAATAAAGATAGGTCTTAATATAAAGGATAAGAAAGAAGTAAAGGATAGGGTAGTTTTAGTATTTCTAAAAGTATTTAGTATAGTAAAGGGGGCGCCTTAGTTAGTTCCCGCTATACTAGTAAAAAAGAGGGGTAGTTAAAAGTAATAGATAGGTCTTATCTTTCTTTTATTTAGCTATAACTATCCTTTTCTCTTTTATTATTAAGGCCTTAATAAAGTTATAGTTTAGTTTTATTTTCCTTAATAATATTTAATAGGTAGTATAAATAGTTTTCCTTATTCTCTTATTTTACTATTTTATATATAGTTATAAGACGTTTAAGTATACTAATATATTAAGAAGTTAGTAGCGATTTAATAGGGATTTATTACTAATTTAATAGCGTCTTCTTACGCTAATAGGTTTCCTTACCTTACTTAGTCTTATACTTTTTTTTCTTAGTTAAGTAAGTAGTATATTCTTTAATAAAGTCTTAGCTATTCGCTATATCTTTAGTATCGACCTATTAGTTATACTTAGTTAGCTATCCTTTTTATTTAATAAGGAAAAAGGTATTACCCTTAAATCTCTTTTAGTCTTTAATCTCTTAGACTTCCTATTTACCTTTATTATCCTCTAAGTCTAATATTAATAGGGTTTTACTATCTTTATAAGTACCTTTATACTCCTTTTAAGGCTCTAAGAAACTAATATAAAAAACGTTATAAAGGTATAAGTACTTTTTAAGAAGTATAAAACGATATACTTACTTTCTAATAGCTTATAGGACCTAAAATAGTCTAATATACTTAGGTAAGAGTTTTCTTTTTTTATCCTTAAAGTATAAGTTCTTTATTAATAATACTATAAGGTTTCTTACTTTTAGTATAAGCGGTTAATACTTTAAATTATAGTATTTCGCTTATAATTTAATAGCCTTTCCTTAGTATTCCTTAAGCTTCTTTTATAGCTCCTATAGCCTAGTAACTCTTACTTTTACTTTAAGTACCTCCTTTTAAATAATATTATCCTTAGTATTAATATAGAAGTTTAGTTAATAACTTATTAATACTTTATTAAGTAATAACCTAGTTATCGCGTTCTTTATATTATTATATATAAATTAAGTAATATATAGGAGTAATGCTTAGTTAGTTTATTTTAAGTTAGTAAAGTATCTTAAGTAGTATTATATAGCTTAGTTTATTTATTTTATTTACTCGTTAGTTTATAAGTAAAATACTATCGATAGCCTATATTTTACTTATAAGATAAAATAAAGACCTAACTAAAACTTACTTATAAATAGGGACCCTTTATTTAAGATAATGCCTTTTAAAGGTCTATATACTAATTTAACTTAGTAATAAAATAATTCTACTAGCTTTAAGGCTATTATTATCTTAAAGATAGGAAAGAAAAGGTAATACTTAATATATTAGTCTATAATTACTAAGATTATATTAACGTCTTATTTATTATACTATACTTTAAGTAAACCTATAGTAAAGTCTATTAATAATTCTTTTTATAGTTATATAGGATATAGTAATAATTATATAGTACTATAAAGGCGATGCTTCTTAGATACTATACCTTAATATACTAAGTATAATTAAACGTATTTATTTATATCTTTTATTATTTTATCTTAGTAAAAGTTCCTCGCTAATAGTTTACTAGTATATTAAGAGCTAAAGTATCTTATTAATAGATTATTATAAAAGAGCTATATTAGCTCTTACTATAAGGCTACCTTTAAAGGCACTATAATATAACCCTTTTATAGTAGTAGTTTATCTAAGCGTATTAACTAAAAACCCTTCTTTTTTAAGAAGTCTTTAGTCTTTTTTAGCTTACTAATTACTATATTAACTAACTAAGTATATTTTAGTAACTTTAATAATAGTTCTAGAACTTCTACTATATAAACCTTTATATAGTAGGCCGCTTCTTTAGCGGTCTTCCTTAAGAGTAACTATTTATAACTAGCTCTCTTTTTAGCTTAATTAGCTAATTATTTAAGTCTTACGCTTAAATTATTATAGTTTTACTATAGATAAGCTTATATATTTTCCTTATATAAAGGTACTTTACTACGCTTATATTAACTTAAGGTTAAGTATCTCCTTACCTATAAAAACGCCTTATTATTTCTTTATATAAATATAGTATTAATAGTAGCTAGTTTTACTTATAGCTTTAATAATAGTTCTATAAATAAGGGCTTCTCGCCCTTATATCTAAGTATTCTTAATAGCGCGTTTACTAGGTTAGATTTACCTATATAATACTTAATCGTAAAGTTAAATAGTACTAAATATATATATTATCTTACTTACTTCTTATTTAAGGAGGTTTAGTATATAAACGTTTAGAGGTTATAGTAGTCTAATAATACCTTTACTTTATACGCTGCCCCTTTAACGTAATATCGCTAGTATTTAAATAACTTAACGATAGTAAAGAGTTCTTAGTTTAAAATACTATAATTAAGTTTAGCTCTAGTAAACTTCCTTAACTAAAATACAATTAAATAATAATACCTTTTATTATTAAGTTAAGAGATAATCCTTATTATCGCGAATTATAATATATTTATTTCGATATAAATATATCTTTCTAGATTATAATATTAAAGGAGTAAGGTTCCTTAAAAAGTATCCTTAAGAGCTTAAAACGCTACCCTTTTAGTAAGGTTTAGCTTTATACTCCTTAGCTTCTTTTTATTCTTACTCCCTTTTAATAATATAGTTAAGGGTACTATAACTCTTAAGTACCTATATATAAATTATTAGTAAAAATTATAAAACTTAAGGAAAACCTAAATATTATAGTAAGTTATAGGTTTAGGCTATTAAGCTATTACCTCTACTTATTAAAGGTCTATTAATACCCTATTAATAGATAATATAAACTTAAGGAACTTAACTAACTATTAATAAAAGATATACTTTAATAGTTTTATATAAAGCTCTATAGCCCTTAGCCTTTCTATTACTTATCTTAAGTATTTAGTATATTCTTTTCTTATTTTAAAGTATATAAAGATATTATTAAGGTAGACTATATAGATTATATTTATAAGCCCCTTAAGCGCTTAATAGATATAGCTTTAAAACATAGCTAGTATATTAGTAAGTTTAAAGGGTATTACTAGGTATTTAAAATATCTATAATATATTTAAAAAGCGGTCTTTTATTTATCTCCTTCTTAAATTTAAATATATTAATATATATTCTATATATTAATCTTAGAAAAATACTTAGCTCTTTAATAGCAGTTAATAATCTCTAAAATAAAGGGTAAAGGGTACCGATTCTTTTATATAACCTAGTTAAGTCCTTAGTAGTCTATATATAGCTATAAGGTACTATCTTTTTTTAGAATAAAAAGGATAGGCGTCTTAGCTAAGCTCTTTAACTCCTAGATTATTTTCCTTTTTATTATATCTTAGATTTAGTCGCGTAATACTTAGAGTTCCTTTTATAATAAAAGGTAAATCGGTTTATAAGGAGGTTTTATATTAAGGATTAAATTAATTAAGTAATCTATTTCCTTTTTAGCTAGTAATAAATTAGATTTATTAGCTAAGAAGGTATCTTTAAACTAATAGAAAGTTAATAGGATTTCGGCCTATTCTTCCTATAAAATCCCTTTATCTTTATCTTTATTTAGTAGCGGGATTAGCTTAAGATTAAGCGCTATTATATATACCCTTACTTTATTTCTATATTCTTAAAGGAATTTATAAGGATTTTATAGGGTTTCGCTACTTAGTTAATACTTAAACTACTACTATTATTTTTATAGGATAATATAGATATATTTATCCTCTAAGGTAGTAACTAATAAAAGGATTAGTACTTAATTATTTAGTATTAACTTATTAGTACTAATATAGAAATAAGTAATTATCTTTTTAGTGCCCCTTATATCTATTATTTAAAGCGGTACTAACTATACTCTATACTCCTTTACCTTACTATTATTAAGCTTTAATAACTTAAAGTATAATAGCGCTACTTATAGTAATCCCTACTATTAAGTAAAGTATATATTTATAAGGTTAATAGCACTATAAGTATTTAGGTATATAGGGACTTTAGTAGGGTTTCGCCTTAATATCGTTATAGGAGTTTTAAGTAACTATCTTATAAGTATTAAGTTTACTAAGGGAGAGGCGTTTACCTTAATATCTTACCTTTTCCTTATTTTATAGTATTAAGTTTAAGAGTCTTTACTAAGGTTTCTACCTTTAAAGAATTAGTATATTCTATAAATAAGTATCCTAGCTTATTATATTAAAAATATATAATTCCCGATTAAGTAAAAGATCCTCTTCCTTAATAACGTCCCTTAGTTTAGCCCTTAGTAAGTATATCGCTAGCTTACTAGTTATTAGTTAAATCGGTAGTATTTCCTTAACGATTCGGCCTAGCTTATTAACCTCTTTAATTCCTTTCTCTATATATACCGCTTTAAGGTATAGCACTACTTCTATTCTTAGTTCCTTTAAAGGTAAAAGTAGTATTAGTATATTGCCTCTTATTAATAGTAGTATCTTAATATTATTAAGCGACTTATATAAGCTCTTCCTATTAATAGGTATAAATAGGTATTAAATAAAGGTTAATTTAGTCTTAAAGTTATAGCTCTAGCTTAGTAAAAAACGTAAGAGTATATACTTTTTTTAATAAGCGTTCGAAATACCTCTCTAAGGAGTTAAGGTATAAGCTAAACTTTAAAGGGGACTAGCCTTCTCGTTAGCGAGCCTCCTTTAATTATATTACTAATAGTATCTCTTTATTTATAGTATCCTTAATTAAGATAAGTATTTATTCCTTAAAGTATACTTAATTTATACTATATTTAGTTCGGTTAATTAGTGTTTATTCTTTAAGGTATTAGCGCTATCTTACTTTATAGTCGCTATATATATAATCTACTGCGTAGAGGATCTTTATTTTATTATAATAAAAGCGTTTAAGCGCTACCTTAAAAGCGTCCTTTAAATTATAAGTCTAGTTTAGACGTTTCTATATATTAGTAGGTTAAGATAATTAAGCGATATTTTTAATCTTAACTTTACTACTATAACTACTATTTAATTTAAGGGAGTAGGACTATTAACGTTTTCCTAAATAAATAGCGATAGCGCTGGTATATTTAGTAATTTCCTCTTTTAATTATATAACGCGGTCTTATAAGCGTTTTATCTCTTTTAGCTTCTTAATACGCGCTTATAAGGCCGTAAGCTTTTCTTTATAAGTTAACGGTCTTATACTTATAGGTAGCGATATCTTCGATATAGTTAGAATATCGTTTATAATAAAGGTTTATTTTAAGGATATATCTTTTAGTTTTTTATCTCTTAAGTAGATACTTAATATATATAATAAAGAGGCCTTAACTAGTTAACTATTATATTACGCTATAAGAGTATTATATAGTTTTCTCTAAGTAGCTATCTCTACTAAGTAACTAAAAAAGAAGCTTTAAAAATTATAAGGGAATATATATTATAGTATAATTAGTTAGGAAGTAAAGATAGCTAAAGGTACTACGCTATATATATTATATTCTCCTTATCGTAAGACTAAAGCTTATAAAAAGAGGGATTTTTCCTTTTTAGTTAAAGTAGTAAGAGGTCTATAATATATAAGTAAGGTAAGTACGATTCCCTATTAATACCCTACTAATATATTAGTACTATATACCTAAGTACTTTATTAGCTTATACCTCTTAATAGCGTTCTTATATAAGCCTATACTACTAGCTTTACCTTACCTTTTCCTATTAATTATACTAGACCTACTAGCCTTATTATCCTTATACTTATTAGCTTAGGTAGCTATAACCTAGCTTTATATTTATCGGCTAGCTAGCTATTTAAATAAAGGTATAACTTATTATATATACTATTAAGTAGCTAGCGGCCGGCCTAGACCTATATAAGCCTTAGGTTACCTATCCTCTTAGCCTTAAGTAGCTTCCTTTACTAAGGGGTATATAAAGTAATAACCCTTTTTCTTTCTTCCCTTTCTCTTTTTCCTTCTTAAACTATAGTAATAGTAGTAATAAGTAAGTTTTACTTTACTTAAAGTATTAGTTTATTCCTAGCTATATAGGCTACTTTATTAATATATACTTATAGTAATAGCTATAGTAGTAATAATAGCCTTAATAATAATAATAACTTTAATTAATAAGTTCCTTACTTTATAAAAGGGGGGGCTATAATCTATAATACTAACTTCTAAGATATATATATCTACCTCCCCCTCCCTTACCTCTTCTTTCTTAGAGCGTATAGAGTTATTTATCGACGCTATACTAAGTATAGCTAATAGTAGCTCTACTACTACCGCTACTCCTACCTATGCCCTTACTACCGCGCCTACCGCCGCTACTACTACCTCCGCTATACTAGCTACTCTTATATTACTTTTTAAAGTAATAACGCTATCCCTACCGCTACTTATAACGCCCGGCCCCTTAGCCCTCGCCTCTATCTCTACTACCCTTATAAGTCTATAGTTAAGTAAGCGTAATAAATATCTTCCGCTAACCTCTTAAAGTATAAGCGCTAGGTCTAGGCTAGAGCCGCTCGCGCGGCCCCTTATATATAGTATATATTATAAGAGCTCTCTTACGCCGACTAAGTTAAGCGCTATTATAGCGGTAGTTATTATTAGTATATATATACCGGCCGCGCTTATAAAGCGGTGCCTTTTATCTTACTCGCTATAGCGTTAGCTTAGAAGGCTAGCGTATATAAGTAGGTATAAAGGGCTACTAAGAAGCGCCTTACCGCTACTACGGCCGCCTACTATAACCTTTATATCTTAGAGCGCTAGGGCCTTATCCCTAAGTAGGTTCTTCCCCTTTCGCTCTCTTACCTTTATTATTAACTCTCGTAGTACTAGGGATACCGCCTCCGTTACTTTATCTATAGTCCCTTTAGCTATACCCGCCGCCGCCGCTATTATCCCTCTTACTACCGCTACTAAAGCTAGCTACTGCCCCTTTACCCTTAGAGCCGCCGCCGCTACTAACTAGCTTATAAGCTTAAAAGGCTAACTTAGCCCGCTAAAGAGCGCCGCCGCTATTAATAAAAAGAAGGAGGAGGAGGCTAATAAGGATAATAATAATAATAATAGTAAAGGTAAGGGTAATAATAAAGAATAAGCTTAGGAAGTTTAAGGGCTTTACCTTAAAATAAATACTATTTTTATCTTTATTTATATTATTACGCTTATATTACTATAACTACTTACTTTACTTTGCTTACTTTATAGTCTTAGCTTAAGCTATTACTAGTAGTTTATTAGTTTATTATTTTTATTTACTAGCTTATATAAGGCCTTAAACTTATTAAGGGCTATAGCTCTTATAAACTTATATATAAGTTCTTATATAGGGTTAAGGTATCTTAAGGTATATAAGTAAAAGCGGAATTTTAAGAAATTAAGGAATTATATAAGACTATATAATAAAAGGAAAGAAGGAGTATAAGGTAGGTTTCTTAATCGAATTTATTAGTAGTATATTAGTATTATAAGAGCGCTACTAAGAGGTATAGGCTAATAAAGTACTTAGATATATAGTACTAATATATTAGTAGGGTATTAATAGGGAATCGTGCTTACCTTACTTATATATTATAAACCTCTCGCTACTTTAACTAAAGAGGAAAAATTCCTCTTCCTATAAGCTTTAGTCTTATAATAAGGAGAATATAATATATATAGCGTAGTACCTCTAGCTATCTTTACTACTTAACTAATTATACCGTAATATATATTCCCTTATAATTTCTAAAGCTTTTTTTTTTAGTTACTTAATAAAGATAGCTACTTAAAGAAGACTATATAACGCTCCTATAGTATAACGTAGTAGTTAACTAATTAAGGCCTCTTTATTATATATATTAAGTATTTACTTAAGAGATAAAGAACTAAAAGATATATCCTTAAAATAGACCTTTATTATAGATAATATTCTAACTATATCGAAGATATCGCTACCTATAAGTATAAGACTATCGACTTATAAAAAAAAGCTTATAGCCTTATAAGCGTATATTAAGGAGCTAGAGAAGATAAAACGCTTATAATACCGCGTTATATAATTAAAGGAGGAAATTACTAAACGTACTAACGCTATCGCTATCTATTTAAGAAAGCGTTAATAGTCCTATTCCCTTAAATTAAATAGTAGTCGCGGTAGCGAGGTTAAGATTAAAAATATCGCTTAATTATCTTAACTTACTAATATATAGAAACGTCTAAACTAAACTTACGATCTAAAGGACGCTTTTAAGGTAGCGCTTAAACGCTTTCGTCGCGATAAAATAAAGATCCTTTATATAGTAAATTATATATATAGTAACTATAAAGTAAGATAGCGCTAATACTTTAAAGAATAAACGCCGATTAACTAAACTAAATATAGTATAGATTAGGTATACTTTAAAGAATAGATACTTATTTTAATTAAAGATACTATAAATAAGGAGATACTATTAGCGATATAATTAAAGGAGGCTTATTAACGAGAAAGCTAGTCCCCTTTAAAGTTTAGCTTATACCTTAACTCCTTAAAAAGGTATTTTAAACGCTTATTAAAAAAGAGATATACTTTTATATTTTTTACTAAGCTAGAGCTATAACTTTAAGACTAAATTAACCTTTATTTAATACCTATTTATACCTACTAATAAGAAGAGCTTATATAAGTCGCTTAATAATATTAAGATACTATTACTAATAAAAAGTAATATATTAATACTACTTTTACCCTTAAAAGAACTAGGAATAAAAGTAGTACTATACCTTAAGGCGGTATATATAAAGGAAGAAATTAAAGAGGCTAATAAGCTAGGCTAAATTATTAAGGAAATACTACTAATTCGACTAATAACTAGTAAGCTAGTAATATACTTATTAAAGGCTAAACTAAGGGATATTATCGAGGAAAAGGATCTTCTCCTTAATTAGGAATTATATATTTTTAATATAATAAGCTAGGATACCTATTTATAAAATATACTAATTCTTTAAAAGTAGAAACCTTAGTAAAGACTCTTAAACTTAATACTATAAAATAGGAAAAAGGTAAGATATTAAGGTAAACGCTTCTCCTTTAATAAACTTAATATTTATAGGATAGTTACTTAAAACTCCTATAATAATATTAAGGCAAAACCTTATTAAAGTCCTTATATACTTAGATACTTATAATACTATTAACCTTATAGATATATACTTTACTTAATAATAAGGATTACTATAAGTAGCGCTATTATACCTTAAGTTATTAAGGCTTAGTAATAGTAAGGTAAAGGAGTATAGAGTATAGTTAGTACTACTTTAAATAATAAATATAAAAGGTATTAAAAAGATAATTACTTATTTTTATATTAGTACTAATAAGTTAACGCTAAATAATTAAGTACTAATCTTTTTATTAATTACTACCTTAAAGGATAAACGTATTTATATTATCTTATAGAAATAATAGTAATAGTTTAAGTATTAATTAAGTAGCGAAACCCTATAAAATCCTTATAGATTCCTTTAAGAATATAAAAATAAGGTAAGGGTATATATAATAGCGCTTAATCCTAAGCTAATCCTACTACTAGATAAAGATAAGGATAAAGGGATTTTATAGGAAGAATAGGCCGAAATCCTACTAACTTTTTACTAGTTTAAAAATACTTTCTTAGCTAATAAATCTAACTTATTATTAGCTAAAAAAGGAATAAATTACTTAATTAATTTAATCCTTAATATAGAACCCCTTTATAAACCGATTTACCTTTTATTATAAAGAGAACCCTAAGTATTATATAATTAGATCTAAGACGCGATAAAAAGGAAAATAATCTAAGAGTTAAAGAGCTTAGCTAAGGCGCCTATCCTTTTTATTTTAAAAAAGGATAATACCTTATAGCTATATATAGACTACTAAGGACTTAACTAGGTTACTTAAAAGAATTAATACCCTTTACCCTTTATTTTAGAGATTATTAACTACTATTAAGGAGCTAAGTATTTTTCTAAGATTAATATATAGAATATATATTAATGTATTTAAATTTAAGAAGGAGTTAAATAAAAAACTACTTTTTAAACGTATTATAGATATTTTAAATACTTAGTAATACCTTTTAGACTTACTAATATACTAGCTATATTTTAGAGCTATATTTATTAAGCGCTTAAAGGGCTTATAAATATAATCTATATAGTTTACCTTTACGATATCTTTATATACTTTAAGATAAGAGAAGAATATACTAAATACTTAAGATAAGTAATAGAAAGGCTAAGGGTTATAGAGCTCTATATAAAACTATTAAAGTATATCTTTTATTAATAGTTAGTTAAGTTCCTTAGGTTTATATTATCTATTAATAAGGTATTAATAGACCCTTAATAAGTAAAGGTAATAGCTTAATAGCTTAAACTTATAACCTATTATAATATCTAGGTTTTCCTTAGGTTTTATAATTTTTACTAATAATTTATATATAAGTACTTAGGAGTTATAGCGCCCTTAACTATAATACTAAAAGGGAGTAAGAATAAGAAGAAGCTAAGGAGTATAGAGCTAAACCTTACTAAAAGGGTAGCGTTTTAGGCTCTTAAGGATACTTTTTAAAGAGCCTTACTCCTTTAATATTATAATTTAAAAAGATATATTTATATCGAAATAAATATATTATAATTTACGATAGTAAGGATTATCTCTTAACTTAATAATAAAGGGCGTTATTATTTAATCGTATTTTAGTTAAGGAAGTTTACTAAAGCTAAACTTAATTATAGTATTCTAAACTAAGAACTCTTCGCTATTATTAAGTTATTTAAATAATAGTAATATTATATTAAAGGGGTAGTATATAAAGTAAAGGTATTATTAAACTACTATAACCTTTAAACGTTTATATACTAGACCTCTTTAAATAAGAGGTAAGTAAGATAGTATATATATTTAGTACTATTTAACTTTATAATTAAGTATTATATAGGTAAATCTAACCTAGTAAACGCGCTATTAAGAATGCTTAAATATAAGGGTAAAAAGCCCTTATTTATAAAACTATTATTAAAGCTATAAGCGAAACTAGCTACTATTAATACTATATTTATATAAAGAAATAATAAGGCGTTTTTATAGATAAGGAGATACTTAACCTTAAGTTAATATAAGTATAGTAAAGTACCTTTATATAAGGAAAATATATAAGCTTATCTATAGTAAAACTATAATAATTTAGGTATAAGACCTAAATAATTAGCTAATTAAGCTAAAAAGAGAGCTAGTTATAAATAGTTACTCTTAAAGAAGACCGCTAAAGAAGCGGCCTACTATATAAAGGTTTATATAGTAGAAGTTCTAAAACCGTTACTAGAGTTACTAAAATATACTTAGTCGGTTAACGTAGTAATTAATAAGCTAAAGGAGACTAAAGACTTTTTAAAAGAAAAGGGTTTTTAATTAATATACTTAGATAGACTATTACTATAAAAGGGTTATATTATAGTACTTTTAGAGGTAGCCTTATAGTAAGAGCTAATATAGCTCTTCTATAATAATCTATTAGTAAGATACTTTAGCTCTTAATATATTAGTAAACTATTAGTAAGGAACTTTTACTTTATAATAATATAATAGTTAAATAGATAATAGATTTAATAGGCCGAATACTTATTAGAATTCGACTATAAAATAATCTATAGAAAAGGAATAGAAAACGGTCGAGGTAATACCCTTAGTTAATAAAGTAACTATAATATAAAGGCACTTATAGCGAAAGGATAGCTCCTAGAAATTAATAAAAATAAGAACTATTAGTAACGATAGCTAAATATAATATTTAAAGTATAACTTAATAACTTAATATACTAAAAGATCCTAAAATAGATAAAAGAATATAAAGTACTAAATAGATATAATATAGAATATTTAGAAGTTTTAATATATAAAAATAAAATCTAGATATTACTAAAATTATAAGATAAAGTTATATAAGATATATATAAATATTTAATATATAGATACTAAGGAATCTAAAGAATAATAAAATAGATTAAACGATAATATAACTTCCTATAACTTAAAAAAGTAGTATAATAAGTTATTAAAGAATATAAACTTTATATATAAAGTAAAGCTAAATAATATAAACTATATAGAGAATTATAACCGCTACTAGTACTAGAGAAGCTATAGGATTTAATAGCTTTCGACTATATTATAAAGCTACTACTATTAAAAGAACCTATAATTAACGTTAAGTATAATAGTATATTTATTATTACCGATAAACTAACGAAGTATAAATACTTCTTACTATATAAAGAAGTAAGTAATATAGAAGAGCTAATATATATATTCCTATAAATAATTATTAGTAATTATAGACTATTAAATAAGATTATCTTTAATAAAGGAAGTATATTTATAGCTAAGTTTTAGTAAGCTCTTATAGTATAATTAAAGACGAAATATAAGCTTAGTATAGCTTATTACCTATAAATAAATAGATAAATAAAACGACTTAACTAAACGCTTAAATAATATTTATAATACTATATTTGTCGGGAGGTCTGTACTGCAGTAACGCAATGGGTTGTATTCAAGATGTCTTGCTAGGAAGGGAGGAAAGGGAATGAGGGGGCACACTACGTGCCCTTTATACACGGATCCCCGAGGTCCATACACGTGACGCTAAGGGTCACGTGTGCGTGTGTGCGCACCTCCCTTACAATCCTACTATAGCTATATGCTACATTCCCACACTGGCAAAAATCTTCTTTTATCGCTGCAATCGCAGCAGTAGCAGCAGGTGCGGGAGCGTAGCAGCAACCGCAAGGGTGCGAAAAGAGTGACGGTTCGAGCGGCAGCTAGCGGGGAGGGCGTTCGACTGATCCTTCTATCCTAATCGTAAGGCTATTCGTATCGACGAGGCGTTCGAGGGCGCGGTTAGGCGATGCCTTTGTCATAGCATCTGCTGGGTTGTCTGCGCCGTTAATCCAGCGGATTTCTGTGATCTCACGCCTTTCGTAGGATTGACGTAGGGCCATGATATCTATCATCAATCGCTTCTCCTTCGTTGTGCCTAGCTTAACGAGGCACTCGTAGAGGGAAAAAGAGTCGGTGCAAACGATTAGGGGGATAGGGGGAAGATTGAGGCGGTCTGTGATCTTCCGTATCGTCGTTGCTAGTGATATCCCAATATCGAATCCGTTGACCATGCCGTAGATCTCTGATGCTAGCACGCTTCGGGTGACCCTCTTACACTTCGTTGAGCTCCAATGGAGGACATTGCCCTTGATCCCGAATTGGTCTTTGGTACGTGCGGTCTCGGTCTCATTGACTAGGGCAATGACGAAGCCTAGCTGTGACGATAGGTCCTTATTGTTCGCAAAGGAACCGTCGGTAAAGACGATAAGCTTGGCATTGGCGAGGTCAATAGGGATATACGTTAGGCCTCGCTGCTGGTGGTCTTTCTGCCATTGAAGCCGCTTGTTGAGGTCGTGCAATCCTCTTCCGTAGGGGTTTGGACCTGGGCAGCAATAGAGATGTCGAATGAGGCCTCTGGTTGACAGATTGAAGCCACATACGCGCCACGGGCACGCTGTTCCACGTACTGTTGGGCTCGATCGTATGCCTTGATGTCGATGGGTTCGATCTTGGCTGCTTGACCCTTTGTTGAAGCAGTAGAGCGTTGTGGAAAGTGGTGTCTTGGAGGGTTATCTTTGCACCGTTGAAGTCAATGCTAGTACCGGGGTCATCGTTGTCTTCGGCTTTGCCCGAAATTGTGCCTTTACGAGTTCCGCTTCCTCTAGCGCGGAAAAACGTTGTGTGCCAAGCATAAGGGTATCGTCAGTCTGCATTCCCACAATCCCAAAGTTATCAGGTCCCTTATTCGTAATTAGGAAGCATAGGTCGTAGGTTGATGTGGACATGTCGAGGTTATCGACATGATGCCCGTGATAGGTTCGAAACCAATGGACTCCGGCCTCCGCAATTCCGTATAGGGGCTTAATAACGCGAATGATTGTTCCTTCCGGGTATCTTCCTTCTAATTCGGCGGGAAGATGCGTGAGAATGGTGCGGAATAGTTCGGTCTGCGCCTGGGGATACGCTTGTGTGATGTCACGAAGAGAGAGGGTCATGCCGTGAGAAAGGAGGTCTGGGGAGATAGCAGAAATAAGCCGTTGACTGACGCGTTGAATTGTCGGGGATTGCGTCAATAGGGTGGTTTTCTCTTGGTCGTTGTGCCCTTGGACCACGAGCCTTGACTTCTCGTATGGTTTGGTTTCTTTGCCTTTAACCTCGCGGACCATGCGGGAGCGGAAGATATGATGGTTCCCGTGCTTTGCTTCATTGTAGCGTTCGAAGCTAAACACTCCTCGTACCAATAGATCATCGATCTCCGTGCTATCGGATTCCTCAAAGGGTGCCTGGCGTTGTGATAATGCCTTCGTCCCGTAGCTTGATGGCTAGTTGGTAGGCATCTTCTTCCTTCTTGACTAGGAACGTCGTCTTTGGCTTGTTCTTCGAACCAGGGGGGCGGCCTCGCTTGCGCGGCGCCGGGGGATTAGGAGCAGGAACAGGGGCAGGGGCAGGGGCAGAAACAGGAACAGAATCGCTCGCAGGATCAGAAACAGGAATGTCAGAATCATCCGCAGCAGCAGCAGCGGGGCAGGGATCGTCGTCTCGTCGCGGAAATAAGGCTGCACAAGGGTGGAACGGAAGGTCTGGGGTCCGTTGATAGTATCAATTGTGACATTGGAGCCATCAATTGCACTAATCTTAAAAGGGCCTTGCCAGCCGAGCTTTCTCTCCACACTCGGACCTCGCTTTGCAGTGGGAGCGATAGTATAACGCCTGTTGATGATGGTCCGTTCTTTGTGTGTAAGGCGCCCTGCACTTGCCGCTCTGCTGAGAGCTGACGAAGCATTTTCATCGCTTTCTGGGCTGCGGCAGCCCTTTCAGGGTCGTAGCAGAAGGGGCGAATCTAACGCCATTCGAGGGTAGGCGCCAAAGACTAGGAGCGTAGGGACAATGCCATTTGGCCCTGCTGTGTCGTTGATGGCTTTGATAGCCATTTGAAGGATCGATTCGGGGGATGTGAAGGTCCCGATTTCTGCGTGGAGGATCTCAAACGCACGGCGGAGAGGGGCATGATATCTTTCAACCTTTCCAACGGACCAATGTGCTTCCACAGGGACTTGCTTGCAGGTTATCCCCATAAGCTTTGCCTCGTTACGGAACTCTAGGGAGGCAAAATTGGTCCCTGCGTCGTGCTTGATAGTATCAGGGGGTCCGAGATATGTGTCTATCCAGAGGGCTCGGAGGGCTTCCCACGTATCCTTTGCTGACATCGATAGGAGGAACCTGGCTGCTTGGAACGCTGTTGCTGTATCTACCACGTGCAAGACGGGGCGTTGAGGGTTCCAAGGTAGAGCACATCAGCGACGATTTCGTAGTTGAATTCCTGGTCATCCTTTAGGGTGAATTTGAAGCGTCTTGGAGCTTGAGAGTGCATTTGACAGTGATGACAGAATCTCGAGATGTTCTCTAGGATATCTATCGTCACATCGTTGTGGCCAGCTTGCCGTAGGAGGTTGTGAAGTCTTGGGACCGCTGGGTGCCCGAATCGACGATGAAGAGTGCGGATCTCGCTCTCCGTGAGGAATGCGATAGCGGCCTCGTTGGTCTTAGGTAGGAGGAACCAAGGATGTCCCCATTTGCGGATAACCGGGAGGGTTGTTCGTCCGACAATAGTGTCTGTAAGGTTGTTGAAATAGATGCCTAGGCGATCCATATCAGCGAGAGAGAGGAGGAAGGGAGTAGGGGTCTTGAGGATATGGAATGTGATCCTTCCGAGAGGTGTTTTAAGGGCGATAGAGCCGAGGATAGAATGGCTTCGCCGTTGCCGAATTTGATAGAAGCTTGGCCTGCTGTAGTCTTATCGAGCGTTATAGCAGGGTCTGCTCGTTGTAGAGCGATGCATTGGTCGTAGCCAGCTGTGGAAACCTTCGCGGCGCCTGTGTCAATTATGATGCCCTGGAATCGGAGTCTTGAGTAGCGCTCCTCTATCATGAATTGGGAAGCAGGTGTAGCGTTGTTTTGAGAGGTGCTATACACGTCTTCCCCTGTGATCAGATGGTTGAAGGCTTGCTGGCAGAGCATTTGGCTTGTGTGCCACTGTTCTGGGTTGTTGTCATTATCTTCATTGTCGTCCTCGTCCCAGGGTCGTTAGCATCATCGTGGGCATCCATCTCGTGACCTTCAAAGTCAAGAACGTAGGCTGTAAGGTCCTGGGGAGGTAATCCCTATGAAGTGACAGTGGGCGACGTATTGGTCTCAGGATCTTTGACGTTCCTCGGCAGTGTGCTTTGTAGACCAACATCCTTCCTTATTGCAGACGAAGCACTTCTTATTCCACGGGTGGTTGTGGCCGTAACGGCCTTGTGGGCGGTTAAAGCGTTGACTATTGAAGATTCCCGTGGAGCGTTGTAGCTGCCTCGTTGAGCGTTGCCTCTATACCTTCTATACCCCTTCTGACCAAATCTTCCGCGATTGTTGTTGTATCTTCGATCGAGATAGTAGTGGTCATTGGGATCCATATGATCAGATGGTTCCTCGAGGTCTTGATGGTATTGAGGGCCTCCTTGAAGATAACGAGGCGCTATTCCGCGTGCAAGATGGGTCTCAACGGAAGAGCGAAGATCTGCAAAAGGGCTCGATTCCTTCGGCGGGCTTGAATAAAGCGTATTCAAGTTCAGGAACACCGCGGCATGCATTAATAAGCGTTGTACGCAGTGGAACGTTTCCTGCATACGCGTTGCCAAGAGCTCGTTGGCATAACTGTAGCTTATCAAGGAGTAGCTGAAGAACCTCGTGTAGGGATTTCGTAGCATTATCGGCACGGAGCTTGTTAAAGGAAATAGTCGTCCATTCAGTATAGTAGTGAACGTGGTTAACTTCCGTATCGAAATGTTGCTTGATGCTATCGTATGCCTTGCGGAACGTTGAGGTCCAGTTAACGTGGTCAATGTAGTACGTTTGGGCTCGGCCAGTAAGGATTCGAGGAAAAGAGCGTGGAATTGGTCCGGCTTGACCTGAATGTTATAACAGATACTCATAAAGATGCGTAGCTTATCATCGAGAAGGTCATAGGGTTCCCCGTATAGTTCTTCTCTTTGTCCCAGATCTTGGTGAATTTCTGTTGTGTGTCGGCATCGACGATGTCGTTCGGGATGTCGGCCGGGAAGCGTTGTGTACGCTTCGAGGGATGTGGGAGAAGAGGGTTCTGCTAGAACGATGCTCTGTTGCTGGAACTGATAGCTTGTAGGATGTATTGTTCGTTGGGAAGCGTAGCAGTCGTTGTGGGCGGTTCCGCAATTGTCGTAGCGGGAGGAGCAGGGAGCGTCGGAATAGGGGCTAACGGCGTGGATGGCTCCGCCGTGTTGGAGGTGGGAGGGTTCTGCGTTAGTCGTCTCTCTTTTCTTGTATAGGCCTCCGTTCCTTTATCGAATTGGGTTACCATGAATTCGTTGTCGGGCCAGGCTGGTGGGTTATCGATCGTCTGTAGGAAGACGAGCTGTGGGATGATGTGGTCACCCTTTTCTCCTGTATAGATACCACGTCTCTTTAAAAGGTAACGTAGCTCCTTCGAAATTCCTTTGGCATCTTTCTCCACGTTGCCTCGGTCCACTGTTGGAAGTGATCCTGGAAGAATTCAAGGATATTAGTGCCATGAAGGTGTACGTTCTCCTCGCATTCTGACATAAATCGTGCGGTATATGTCATAACAGCTATTCTATCTTCCTCTTGTGGCGTGATCTCATCCTCCCATCGGGTCGGATCGATATCCTGATATTGGGTCTTTGGGATCGTGAGATTTTGGACCAATTCCCTACTTGGTCGAGGAAGGCGTCGTTCCTCGTAGAGGCGGGGTTCGGGGTTGGGGTCGTGCTTGTCATTGTGAGGGTTGTCACGTAGTTGTCGAATCGTGAGGGCTGTCACGTAGTTGTCGAATCGGCGTTGTGGACGCACTTACACTTAATGTAACCGTTAAGTGAAGTTGGAAGGATCTATCAATGGCCTACCGGGAGCTAGTTGGTTGCCGGGTCCGGGTAATCGTAGAGTCCTTGATCTTAGCATAGAAACCTCCTCTAGGTCCAACCAGGGCAATATCGCTAGGAATATGGTAGTTGGGCTTTCGAAGGTTGCGTTCTATCTCTTCTTCCTTGCCAATCTGTGATCGACCAAATCGATCACTGATCAGTGTCGGGAGGTCTGTACTGCAGTAACGCAATGGGTTGTATTCAAGATGTCTTGCTAGGAAGGGAGGAAAGGGAATGAGGGGGCACACTACGTGCCCTTTATACACGGATCCCCGAGGTCCATACACGTGACGCTAAGGGTCACGTGTGCGTGTGTGCGCACCTCCCTTACAATCCTACTATAGCTATATGCTACATTCCCACAATATTAGCTATAAATAAAACAATTAAGTTAAATAGCTATTAATAGCGTAACTAGCTTATAATAGCTTAGTTACGGAAATAACTAAGCTTTTATTAGTATACGCTAATTATAGATATAACCTAAAAGTATTTAAGGTTACTTAATAAGGACTATAAGTAGAACGAGCGATACTATAAGTAGATTAGCTATAAAAATTATATAAAGAAATATAATAAGAACTTTAATTTATTAGAGAACGAATATTTACTTACTATAATCGGAAAAGATTATAGGGATTAATCTTTTAAAAAGGAGATATAGTCTACCTTATATAACGAAATATTAAAATAAAATAACTAAGTAATAAATTAGATTTTAAGAAACTTAGACTATTTAAGGTTAAGAAAACTATTTTAAAAGTTAACTATAAACTTTCGCTATTAATAATAATATAGATATACCTAATATTTTATATCTTACTATTAAAACTAGTACTATAAAATACTAAACTATAAAGAAAAATTAAAGTTAATAATAATTAAGAATATAAAGTAAAATAAATACTAGATATAAGAAAATAAGGTTAGTAATAAGAATACCTTATTAAATAGAAAGATTATAGATTAAAAGAGAATACTTAGGAACTACTTAAGCACTTAACCTACTATAGTTCTCTACTCCGATAGTTCTATTAGCAATACTAGTAGTAACGCCGTTAGACTATAGCTATAAGTCTAGTTCCGACTATAGAAAAGCGTTATCTAAAACCGCTATTTTAGGGGTCGACGATAAGTCTAACTCGTCTAACGTATAAAGCTCTTAGCGTAATATATATAACTATGCCTTAGAGTATCGATTAATTTAAGAAAAGATATCGATCTCTTTTTACTACGCCCTTATAAGAGCGGTATACGCGGCGGCCGCTATAGCCGCGAGCCGACCGACCTCTTAGCGCTTAGATTAGGCATTAACCTAAAGACGATTCTTTTAAACCTTAAGGCTATCGAACTCCGCTATCGAAAAATTTCTATTATAATAATAAATGCCTTTTTTCGTATAAGATAAGTATTTCGAATATCCTTTTAGGATAAAATATAACGAGCTACTTTAACGGGGGTATCTATACCCTAAGGAATATATAGCCCGCGTAGTAGAGTCCTTAGTAGGGTCCTTAGTAGGATCCTTAGTAGAGTCTCTAGCTAGCCCTCTTCTTAATTAAATAATCCCTTAGCCCCTATTCGTCTAAGAAAAAAAGAGGGAAAATTCGGTCTATAAAAGAGGTCTCCTTTCCTCCTTAGCTAGCAGACATTATTATTTAGCATTATCTTCTTCTATATCTTTTCTCCGCTAATATACCTTTTTTAGCCCTCTTTGCCTTTACCTTACCTTGCTTAGTACTTTTCTCTTTTCCTTTATTCCCCTTAGACCCCCTCGTCCTTCGGTATCTAGCTACTACTATTGCCGTTAGCATAGGTATATCTTTAGGTATATACCGTAGTTACCGTTAAAGTATATAGTACTAATATATCGGTAGGGTATTAATAGGGAATCGTACTTACCCCGCTTATATATTATAGACCTCTTACTACTCCGGCTAAAAAGGAAAAAATCCCTCTTCTTATAAGCTTTAGTCTTATAATAAGGAGAACGTAATATATATAGCGTAGTACCTCTAGCTATCTCTATTACCTAACTAATTATACCGTAATATATATTCCCTTATACTTAGTAAATAGTAAGGTATATTACTATAAAGTATAGCTTATATCGCCGTTAATAAAGTAGAGTTTTAACTAAGATTCCTAGGCTTAGTACTCTAGGCTTATATTAGTAATATTAAATAGGGGTATAAGGTTAAAGTAAATAATAAGCTTATAGCGCTTATTAATTAGTATATAATAGTTAGTATACTTAACCTAGTATATTATTAGGCGGTTGCTAATAAAAGGGTTAGATAAAACTTATAATAGTAAACTTCTATATACCTATAGTCTTAAAGGACTTATAATAGGCTATCTTAGCGGCGTTAAAAGCCTTAGCTAAATACTATACTATAATAATAAGATAGCGCTAATTAGCCTCCTTAAAAATAAGTACGCTTATATCTAAGCTATTATCCTTAGTATCCTTATTACTAGTCTTTAGCTTATTAAGCTTATATAAGTACTTAATAATAGCGACTATATTAGCCTAGTTATTAAATATAAGAGTAGCGGCCTTAAGAAAGATTAGCTTATTAATTATAATATTTAAAGTTAAAGGGAAACTTACTTAGTTATAGGTCGCGGTATATCTATAATATTACTTATAGTATATCGAGGAAACCCCTAAGAAAATATAACTAATTAAGAGTACTTTAATAAGCTTAGGCTTAGTTATATTATACTCCTTAATAACTATCCTAAAATAATATATATACTAAAGCTTATAAGGGATAACCTTATAAGCCTTAACTAAGTAAGCTTTAGCCTTAAATTAAGTATACTTCTTTATAAAAGCGCTACCGCCTTATACTACTACTTAGGTACCTTTATCTCTAGCGCTACTATTTTTAGGTTTATTAATAAGAGGAGGTAGATCGCGGCTATCTTTATTATTACTATTATTATTATCTTAGCCTTTATTTAGCTAGGTATTAAGATCGTTTTAGCCCTTGTTTAGCTAGGCCTTATTATTAATATTAGCCTACTTATTTTAAGGAGCGGCCTAAGTAACGATCTCTTATTAGCTAGAGCTTATTACGGAGTAGGTAAAAGTATACGTATAGGTACCGTCTATAAGATAATATTAATAAGCTATATAAAGCTCTCCTATACGCGGCTAGCCTATATATATATATATAGGATCCGGCCCTCTATACGTAACTATATGGCTTAGGCCGTAGCCTAAGCCTATAACCTATAATAGTTAAAGACTCTTATATAATGCCCTCCCTTAAGCGCGGCGCGGCGTTGCCCTATTAACGGCTTCTATACTATAGGGCCCGTGCTACTAGCTCTACCCTACCCTTTTCCGTTAATCGTACTAGCCTTACTAGCCTTATTATCCCCGCGCCTATTAGCCTAAGTAGCTAGAACTAAGCTCTATACTTATCGGCCGGCTAGCTATTTAAATAAGGGCGTAACTTATTATATACGCCCCTAGGTAGCTAGCGGCCGGCCTAGACCTACGTAAGCCTTAGGTTGCCTATCCCCTCGGCCTTAGGCAGCCTCCTCTACCTAAGGGTATATAAGGCAGTATCCCCCCCTTTCTCCTTCCTTTCCTTCTCCTCCTTCTTTAATTATAGTAGTAGTAGTAATAAGTAAGTTCCGCTTTACTTAGGGCGTTAGTTTATTCCTAGCTATATAGGCCGCTTTATTAACGTATACTTATAGTAATAGCTATAGTAGCAATAATAGCCTTAATAATAATAACTTTAACTAGTAAGTTCTCTGCCCTATAAAGTAGGAGGCTATAATCTATAATACTAACTTCCGCGATAGATATATCTACCTCCCCCTCCCCTACTTCCTCCTTCTTAGAGCGTATAGAGTTATTCGTCGACGCCGTACTAAGCACGGCCGACGATAGCTCCGCCGCTACCGCTACTCTTACCCGCGCCCTTACTCCTACCCGCGCCCCCGCGACCGCGCCTACCGCTACCGCCTCTACCTCTACTACGCTAGCCGCCCTTACGTCGCCCTTTTAAGTAACGACGCTATCCCTACCGCCGGCTATAACGCCCGGCCCCTCTACCCTTACCTCCGCTACTACTACCCCTATAAGTCCGCTACCTAGCGAGCGTAGTAGCTATTTTCCGCTAACTTCTTAAAGTATAAACGCTAAGTATAGGCTAGAGCCGCCCGCGCGGCCCCCTATATATAGTACGCGTTATAGGAGCTCCCCTACGCCGACTAAGTTAGGCGCCGCTATAGCGGTAGTTATTACTAGTACGCGCGTGCCGGCCGCGCCTATAAGGCGGCGCCTCCTATCTTACTCGCTACGGCGTTAGCTTAGAAGGCTAGCGCGTACGGGTAAGTATAGGGGGCTACTAAGAAGCGCCTTACCGCCGCCGCCGCCGCCTACCGTAATCTCCGCGCCCTTAAGCGCTAGGGCTTTATCTCTAAGTAAGTTCCTTTTATTTAGCTCTTTTACTTCTACTATTAACTTTCTTAGTACTAGGGATACTACCTCTATCGCTTTATCGGCGGTCTCTTTAGCCGTGCCCGCCGCCGCCCATACTGCTACTACTAGCTAGGCCCCCCTTGCCCCCGGAGCCCTTAGAGCCGCCGCTACCGCCGACTAGCTCGCGGGCCTAGAAGGCCGCTTAAGCGCCTTAGAGAGCGCCGCCGCCGCTAATAAAGTAAAGGAGAATAATAAGGATAAGGATAAAGATAATAATAAGGATAAGGAGTAGGTCTAGGTAGTCTAAGGGCTCTACCTTAAAATAAACGCTATTTTTATCTCTACTTATATAATTACGCTTACGTTATTATAACTACTTACTTTACTTTACTTACTTTATAGTCTTAGCCTAGGCTATTATTAATAGTCCGTTAGTTTATTATTCTCGTTTACCGTTCTAAATAAGGCTTTAAACTTATCGAGGGCTATAGTTCCTATAAACTTATATATAGGTTCTTATATAAGGTTAAGATACCTATGCTACTTAACGAGGACCTCCTAGCGTTTCCCCTTACTAACCTTTTTCTAGCGCGCGGCCTATATTTCTTTAACCTTAAACTTATCCTCTCTCTTTACCTCGATTATAGGCAGTTAAGCGTCTACTACTTCTTATTTAAGTAGCGGGTTAAAGGAGGCTCTATAAAAGAGGTCTACGTTAATCTTATTATAGACCCCCGTTAAGAGACTATCGAGCTCTATAACCTATAGGCTAATAACCCTTTATACCGTAAACTTCGCGTATAGCTAGTTAAGCTTCTTCTTTAGTTATACCGACCTATAGTTATAGAGGTCTAGCTATACCTTATCTCTTACTACGAACTTATTTACTAGTGCCCTAGTCTTATTAGCGTGCCGCTCTTAATCTTACGCCGCGGTAGCTATTATAGATTAATAATAATCTATAGTCTCCTATAGCTTTTATATAAATATAGAGGCGCGGCCCTTTAGTAACGAATTACTATACTACTCCGCTACTATATCTATAGTAAAGGGAACTAATAAAGGTAGTTTAAAGCTATATATTATAAAGAAAGGGGCTATCTTAATAGAGGTATATAGTTTACTATTTAACGTAAGTTAAGCCGCGGGGAGCTATTAGTCTTAGTCTACTTAGTTATAGGCTATAATAGCCTATAGGTAAGCCTACGCCTCTTAGTTAACCTTCTTAGGCCCTTTATTAGTCTATAAGTAGTATATTATACTAAGTAGCTATATAATTTAAAGTAGCTAGTATAAGTACTACTAAAAGCGGTTAGTTTAATTTAATCCTTTATTACTTATAATAAAGGCTAGCTAGCTATATAAGCGGGCCTAGTACTATAGGAAGCGCTTTATATAAGACTCTATATCTATAGATAGTATTAGCTCTAATATTATAGACTTACTAAGTCGGTCCTTAATTACCTATATATAGCGGTTACCGCCCTTTATAAGTAAGAGGTCTATTATAAAGTCTATCTATATATACGTATAAAACTAGTTAGGTACTAAAAGCTACTTAAGTAGCCCCTTAAGCTATACCCTTTAGATCTTTATATAGCTATAGATATTATAGTTATAAAGGAAGCGACGAATATAGTACTATAAGAGGGGCTAGTAAAAGTCCCTTATAAGGCCTACTACTATACCCTATCTACCTAGGTAACCTACGATACTAGAGTTATAGATAAGTTAGACTAGCCTTTCTTAGAGCTCGTTTTATTTATCTAGCTCTAGCGGTCCCTCCTTCTCCTTAGCTTCTATAGTATATAGTACGCCCGGTACCTATAGTCTCCCCCGCTAACGTAAATGCCCTTATAGGTCGATATAGTAGTCGGCTACCTATACCTTTAGCTTTAGCTTTAGATCTAGGCGTTAAGCGCTAGACTTAACGGCGCGGCGTACGCCCTTATAGGTATAGTCTAGAGCCGCTATCCTATCCTATAAGCGTTAAAGGGCCTTATCTTAGAATACTCTCGCCGCGCGCGCCCTTAGGCCGGTCTATCCCTCTTCGCTAGACTAAGGTAAGGGCGCGGGGGGAAGCTTATTTACTAGTACCGCGTCTTCCTTTACTAGGGAAGCTCCTATATAAGTCTATAGTGCTTTTTACGAGATAAGCTATAGATCCTAGGCCTTAATATCCGCTCCCGTTAGCTAGTCTTAATCCTTCTAGGAAAGCGCGTCTAGGACCGCGGAGTCCCGCTTAGGGCGGTACTTAATTAAGAAGTTAAAGTATAAGAGATACTTCGCTTAGCGGGCTTACCGCTCTAAGAGGTATTAGCGAGTTATAAAGTACTTAAGGTTCCTATAGTCTATAAGAACCTTAAAGCTCTTATAGCTCTAGAGCTCCGCTTACTATTACTTAAGGTAGCTAATAATCGCTAGTATCTCCTTATTATAAATAGCGTAATTCCGCTCTACTAGGGTTAGCTTATAAGAGTAGAACGCTATTAGTTACTTCTACCTATCTACTTCCTAAGAGAGCGTTTCTCTAAGTGCCTAGCCGCTATAGTCTACTTTAACTAATATAGACCGGTTAAAGTCCTACTAAAGTAGTACCGGGGCTTAAGAGAATAGGTCCTTAAGCGTATAGAACGCTCCTTCTTATATAGGCCCTTAGCGAAAGGCGGTCTACTTCCTAGTAATCTCGTTTAAGGGCATTATAATATAGGAGAAGCCCTTAATAAATATCCTATAATAGTTCGTAAACCTAAGGAAGCTTTATATGCCTATTTATATAGTTAGGGTAGCTTAGTCCTAAATCGCTTAGATCTTTATAGGGTCTGCCTATATACCTACGCTTATATAGATAATAAAGCCTAGGTACTTAACCCTCTTAACCCTAAATTCGTACTTATCTAGGTCGAGGTAAAGCCTATAAAGTTAAAGGCGCTCTAAGACCCTTTATACTTTCTATATATAGTCCTTATAAGAGCCGCTTATATAGATAAGGATATTATCTATATATATAGAGGCGAACTTATCGAGGAAGTCTTAAAGTACGTTATTAATATAACGCTAAAAGGTAGCGGGCGCTCTTAAGAGGCCGAAGGGCGTTATAAGCTACTTAAATAAGCTATAGCGTATATAGAACGCCGTTTTCTACTTATTACCCTCTAAGATCTATACCTTATAAAACGCTTATTTTATATCTAGCTTCGTAAACTACTTTACCTTTAAAAGGTTATAGAGCGTATCTAAGATTAAGGGTAAGGGGTAGCGGTCTAGCCTTATAATTACGTTTAAGGCCCTATAGTCGTAATAGAACTATATCCCGCCCCTTAGTTTACGTATAAATAAAACCGGCGCTCTTACTTTAGAGCTACTTACTTAAATAAAACCCTTATTTAAGAGGTCCCTTAGCGTCTTCTTTAGCACTAATAGCTCCGCGTATAATATACTATATAGCGGTCTAAATAGTATAAGTAGTTCCTACCCTTTCTTATTAGTATAGAGTACGATCTTATAGTCTACCCCTAGCTTATATAAGTTAAGCTTATCCGCTTCCTAGGACTTAAATAGTAGTAAGAAGTTATAAAAGCGCTCCGGTATCTATTACTATAGCTTAGAGGGCGACTTTAGCTTTTTTATCTAAAGGGCCTTATCGATATTTACTAGGCTAACTATATAGACCGCTATATTAGCCGCTGCCCGGCCTTACCCTTACTTTACCCGTTATATAGTTCTTATAAAGATAGAGGTAAGTACTTCTTATACTAAGTATAAAGCTTATACGCTTAGTCCTATACCTATAGAACTATCGTCGTAGCGGACCTACTATTATATAGGCCTAAACTATAGCTTCCTTTAGTATAGAACTAAGTATAACTCTATATATAATAACTAAGGTTTCCCGAGGATTAAGGGAAACTCTAGTTAAGGGATTATATAGGCTACGATAAGCTTATAGTAACCGTCGACCTTTATAGCTAGCTATATAATGCCCTTAATTACTATACCCTTTATTACGCCTAAGGCGCCCTTTACTCGCCTTAGGGCGATCTTTTCTACTAGTACTTATATCTCTCGCGTAAGCGCCTCGTTAACTATAGCGTAGTACTAGCAGCCCTTATTTATAAGGGCAGTAATAAGTAAGGAGTTATTAATTATAACCTATATTAAAATAGGCTCCTTTTCTATATAGGCGGATAATTCTTCCTTTTCTTTTACTAGTACTAGTAATTAGGGCTCCGGAGCCTATCTTTACTCTAGAGCTACTCTTTTTCCTTTAGGCTTAGGGGGGCGGAGTCCTCCTTATCGTCTAAGGCGAGGAGCGGTTCTATCTTTACTACTTAAACCGCTATAGGCCGCTTAGCTAAAAGGAAGGGGTATTTTAATATAAAGTATATAGATACTCCGTAACGTAAGTAGCGGCTATTAGCCTTCCTCTTCCCGATTTCCTCGCTCGTTACTTACTTCGCCCGCTACTTAAAGTATAAGGCGGTATAGGGGGTAGTCGACGGCGTCTTCTTACCGCGTTTAGCCCGGTCTATATAGGTAGCCGATATTAGGGTATCCCTATCTATATCGATAGCCGGTTATTTATCTTACGGAGGGGCGGTAATCCCGTCGCCGCTATATAGCGTGCGCTTATAGAGCTTTTAAAAACGCGGCGTCTACTTATAGCCCTAAGCTACCTTTATTAACTAGCTTACGTACTCGCTATAGTTAGTAGGTATAATTATAGGGATAAGTAGCTCTTATAGGGCCGGCGTAATCGAATTCCGTAGCTATATAAGCTTCGCGCTATCTTCCTATACTATAGTCCCCGCTACCTATAAGAGCGTCTCTTTAAAATTAGGAAGGAATTCGCTAAAGGTTTATCCGTCTCTTTATTTAAGGGTCTATAGCCTATCTTACGCCTTCTCCCGCTCCTATACGTTGCCGAACGTATATATAAGGTATTAGAAGAAGTCTTATAAGTCGCGTCTACCCCTAGGGCCGCTTTTATCCTAGAATCTAGAGATCTACTATATCTAGGGCTCTAGTAGTATATAAAGGAGTAAATACTACGCTATATCGCGATAGCTATTTAGGCCCTATTTCTTATTAGTTATAAACTTTATCTATAGCCGGCTAAGGAAGAAGTAAAAGGACTCTAGCTTACTATCTTAAGTCGGCTAAGGGAGCGGCTTCCTCGTTAGTAGTATCGCCGCCGTAACCGGCGTTATAGAGGCCGTAGGGGTTAAAGCCGGTCTCGCGGACGGCTCCCTTAGTATAGAGAGAACCTCGTCCTTCTCGCTAGCCGTCGCGCTTCTAATCGCTTCTAGGATAGCTACGATACTTCCTATCCGTTTAAGGAGGGGCGGAGTGCTTCCTTAAGGGGGAAGCGCCCTCTCTAAAGAGATATCTATTAGATCTATTAATTAATAGCTTATACTATTATAGAGTAAGTAAAGGTATACGCGTAGGTGCCGTTCGTAGGATAATATTAATAAGCTATATAGAGCTCTCTTATACGCGGCTAGCCTATATATATATATATAGGATCCGGCCCTCTATATATAACTATATAGCTTAGGCCATAGCCTAAGCCTATAACCTATAATAGTTAAAGACTCTTATAGAGCCGCCTTATTAAGATAGAGTAGCTAGGTTATCGGTACTTACCTAAGAGCGCTTAAGTACGATCTCCTTACTAGTATTAGTATCGCTAATAAGGGTAATAAACTTATAAGTTTCTTAGCCTATAAAGGTAGGCTTATTAATAGTTAGAGTTAAGGTATTTAGCGGGGTAATAAGGGTATAACCCTTACTAACGTTAGGTCTTAGACTAAAAGTCTTTTAAGACTAGGATTCCCTTATACCTTTCTTAGCTTTCTTCGCTAAAAGGGAACTAGCGTTACTAGAAGACTTTTAAGCTAATCGCTTACGCTTTAAGAGCGAACCCGCCGCTACTTACTCTTATATATAGTATAGGAAATCGGCGTTATAATTCTTTATCCTTTTTAGTATAAAAGGTATTATTATTAATAAATTATTAATAAAAAGTAATATAAAAAGGTATAAGGGATTAATAAAAAAAGGTATAAAACTCTATAATAATTATAAGTAGAAGAGTTAAAGAAAAAAAGAAAATAGAAAAAGTAAGAGATATATATATACGCTCTTTATATTATAGTTACGCGGCTAATATATAAGTAATACTATAATAGTTACTTAGTAGTAACTACTAGTATAATAACTATTAACGTTATAAAGTATAAACTAATATATACTTATATAAGTATATATACGCGATATATAACTAAAACTATCTCTTTTCTTAACTAAATATATATAGTATAGCGAAAGTAATATATATTAAAAATATAGCTAAGACGTTTATATAAAAGGGGAGATAATTATAAGAGCGCTACTAAGAGGTATAGGCTAATAAAGTACTTAGGTATATAGTATTAATATATTAGTAGGGTATTAGTAGGGAATTATACCTACCCTACTTATATATTATAGACCTCTTATTACTCTAGCTAAAAAGGAAAAAATCCCTCTTCTTATAAGCTTTAGTCTTATAATAAGGAGAATATAATATATATAGCGTAGTACCTTTAGCTATCTCTACTACCTAACTAATCGTACCGTAATATATATTCCCTTATAATACTTATATATTATAGACCTCTCGCTACTTTAGCTAAAGAGGAAAAAATCCCTTTTTTTATAAGCTTTAGTCTTATAATAAGGAGAATATAATATATATAGCGTAGTACCTTTAGCTATCTCTACTACCTAACTAATCGTACTATAATATATATTCCCTTATACTTTTATAATACTATTCTTTTAATATATTATTTAGCCCCTTATATACTTATTATAAATTCCGGATAAAAATCCTACCCTATACTCCTTTAACTAATCTTTCCGCTTACGTTATCGATTACCCGATTCTATGCTTATAGCTTATACCTTCTTATATACGTCGACGACTTTCTTATAGTAAGGCCCTTTAAATCTATAATAAAAGAAAGATTATTTAAAGAATTATCTAAATTCCTAGATTTTACTATCTTAAGAGATATAAAAGACTTCTTAGGTCTAAATATTAAAATAAACCGAGAAAATAAAGAGCTATATATATCTTAAGAAAATTATACCTTAAATAAATTAAAGGAATTTAATAAAAAAGGTTTAGGAACTTCGAATTTACCCGCTATAGTAGGCTTTAAGCTTATAAAAGTAAAGGAATTACCTTTTAAGGAAGATATATTATAATTTTAGAAAGAAATAGGATCTCTATTATACTTAGCTTTATTTACTAGGCTAGATATCTTATATTCTATAATTTCCTATATTAGATTCGCGGCTAAGCCCGACTAAATATATTTTAAGGCTTTAAATATAATTTAGAAATATTTAAATAAATTCCCTAGCCTAAAGATTAAATATAATTATAATATCCCTTTTACCTATTTATATATAAAGGGTTTTACTAACTCTAGCTAAGCGTTAGATTTAATAGATAGAAAATCCTTTTCTAGTTACTATTTTTATATATATAATAATATAATAAGCTAGGCTTACTTTAAGTAGAAAGCTATTACCCTTTCTACGTATAAAGTAGAGTATATTAGCCTTATGGAGGTAAATAAAGAAGCTATTTATTTAAATATACTTTTTAAATATATTACTAAGGATCTATCTATTAAGATTCTTAATACTATACCTCCTATTTTAACGGATAATACTACTGCTATTAAATTAGTAGAAAATCCGGAATTTTATAAAAGGTCTAAGCATATAAGATTAGCCTATTACTATACTAGAACTAGTATAAGAGAAGGGGAAATTAGAGTTTTTTATATTAAATTAAAAGATAGTATAGCTAATATTTTTACGAAGGAATTAAGACCTAGATTACTCTATAAATTTAGAGACGGTCTATCCTTAATATAAGTTCCTAAGTAATTAAAAAGGGTTTTTAGATATTTCTTATACTTTCTATATCTTTCCCTTACTAGGTTTTTCCTTTTTTAGGTTTCCTAGAGAAATATTTACTAGGTTTTTATCTATTAAGATTTTCCTAGCAATAATAGGTTTTACCTTATATAAGGTTATCCTATAAATAATTATTATAACTATAGATTTTTCCTACTATAGGTTTTTCTATTAGTATATACTTAAAGATTTTTTTTTCCTAAGAAAGAATAAGTTTTTATATATTATATTATGGTATAAGAATAGTTTTCCTAAATTAAGGTTTTTACCCTATATATATACTACTATAAATAAATTAGTAAAGAGTATATAAATCTACTCTTTAAGGGAGGCTATAAGGAACGGTGTTCCTACTATAAATAAAGTAGCTATAATATACTCTCTTAATTATATAAGCTAATAAGTAGTATATTAATTATAGATAAAATCCTATCTTATAGAGTAAGAATCGCTCGTTATTTTATATATTATTATATATTAAACGGGTTGCCGGTTATTATATAATCGGGAATCGAAGGAATAGAGCTAGCTTAGAATACTAGCTAAGACCTCTTAAGAATACCGGTATAACTAACCTCCTTTAAACACGAATATTAATAGAACTAAGACACTTTAAGATTTACTCGAGGTATCACGGAATTCCTTAGTCTTAGGGCTATACGGCAGCCTAAATCTAGTCCTAAAAGGTTCTTCCGTTTAGCTATAATTGTCTATATAAGATAGTATGTCCGCTCGTAGATAGAGATAGAATTATTAACTTTAATACCTCTTCTATATACTAATATACTACTAATAAATTCCGTTGAAAATCCTACCTTATACTCCTTCTTCCCCTCTATTACGTAGTCTTACGTAATTCCTTAATTTCCTAAAATTCCGCTTTTACTTATATACCTTAAGACTTAGTTAGCGGCTTAAGCGCTTATATAACTATAAATACCTACTTATTACGCTATATGTCGGGAGGTCTGTACTGCAGTAACGCAATGGGTTGTATTCAAGATGTCTTGCTAGGAAGGGAGGAAAGGGAATGAGGGGGCACACTACGTGCCCTTTATACACGGATCCCCGAGGTCCATACACGTGACGCTAAGGGTCACGTGTGCGTGTGTGCGCACCTCCCTTACAATCCTACTATAGCTATATGCTACATTCCCACACTGGCAAATCTTCTTTTATCGCTGCAATCGCAGCAGTAGCAGCAGGTGCGGGAGCGTAGCAGCAACCGCAAGGGTGCGACCGCAAGGGTGCGAAAAGAGTGACGGTTCGAGCGGCAGCTAGCGGGGAGGGCGTTCGACTGATCCTTCTATCCTAATCGTAAGGCTATTCGTATCGACGAGGCGTTCGAGGGCGCGGTTAGGCGATGCCTTTGTCATAGCATCTGCTGGGTTGTCTGCGCCGTTAATCCAGCGGATTTCTGTGATCTCACGCCTTTCGTAGGATTGACGTAGGGCCATGATATCTATCATCAATCGCTTCTCCTTCGTTGTGCCTAGCTTAACGAGGCACTCGTAGAGGGAAAAAGAGTCGGTGCAAACGATTAGGGGGATAGGGGGAAGATTGAGGCGGTCTGTGATCTTCCGTATCGTCGTTGCTAGTGATATCCCAATATCGAATCCGTTGACCATGCCGTAGATCTCTGATGCTAGCACGCTTCGGGTGACCCTCTTACACTTCGTTGAGCTCCAATGGAGGACATTGCCCTTGATCCCGAATTGGTCTTTGGTACGTGCGGTCTCGGTCTCATTGACTAGGGCAATGACGAAGCCTAGCTGTGACGATAGGTCCTTATTGTTCGCAAAGGAACCGTCGGTAAAGACGATAAGCTTGGCATTGGCGAGGTCAATAGGGATATACGTTAGGCCTCGCTGCTGGTGGTCTTTCTGCCATTGAAGCCGCTTGTTGAGGTCGTGCAATCCTCTTCCGTAGGGGTTTGGACCTGGGCAGCAATAGAGATGTCGAATGAGGCCTCTGGTTGACAGATTGAAGCCACATACGCGCCACGGGCACGCTGTTCCACGTACTGTTGGGCTCGATCGTATGCCTTGATGTCGATGGGTTCGATCTTGGCTGCTTGACCCTTTGTTGAAGCAGTAGAGCGTTGTGGAAAGTGGTGTCTTGGAGGTTATCTTTGCACCGTTGAAGTCAATGCTAGTACCCGGGGTCATCGTTGTCTTCGGCTTTGCCCGAAATTGTGCCTTTACGAGTTCCGCTTCCTCTAGCGCGGAAAAACGTTGTGTGCCAAGCATAAGGGTATCGTCAGTCTGCATTCCCACAATCCCAAAGTTATCAGGTCCCTTATTCGTAATTAGGAAGCATAGGTCGTAGGTTGATGTGGACATGTCGAGGTTATCGACATGATGCCCGTGATAGGTTCGAAACCAATGGACTCCGGCCTCCGCAATTCCGTATAGGGCTTAATAACGCGAATGATTGTTCCTTCCGGGTATCTTCCTTCTAATTCGGCGGGAAGATGCGTGAGAATGGTGCGGAATAGTTCGGTCTGCGCCTGGGGATACGCTTGTGTGATGTCACGAAGAGAGAGGGTCATGCCGTGAGAAAGGAGGTCTGGGAGATAGCAGAAATAAGCCGTTGACTGACGCGTTGAATTGTCGGGGATTGCGTCAATAGGGTGGTTTCTCTTGGTCGTTGTGCCCTTGGACCACGAGCCTTGACTTCTCGTATGGTTTGGTTTCTTTGCCTTTAACCTCGCGGACCATGCGGGAGCGGAAGATATGATGGTTCCGTGCTTTGCTTCATTGTAGCGTTCGAAGCTAAACACTCCTCGTACCAATAGATCATCGATCTCCGTGCTATCGGATTCCTCAAAGGGTGCCTGGCGTTGTGATAATGCCTTCGTCCCGTAGCTTGATGGCTAGTTGGTAGGCATCTTCTTCCTTCTTGACTAGGAACGTCGTCTTTGGCTTGTTCTTCGAACCAGGGGGGCGGCCTCGCTTGCGCGGCGCCGGGGGATTAGGAGCAGGAACAGGGGCAGGGGCAGGGGCAGAAACAGGAACAGAATCGCTCGCAGGATCAGAAACAGGAATGTCAGAATCATCCGCAGCAGCAGCAGCGGGGGCAGGGATCGTCGTCTCGTCGCGGAAATAAGGCTGCACAAGGGTGGAACGGAAGGTCTGGGGTCCGTTGATAGTATCAATTGTGACATTGGAGCCATCAATTGCACTAATCTTAAAAGGGCCTTGCCAGCCGAGCTTTCTCTCCACACTCGGACCTCGCTTTGCAGTGGGGCGATAGTATAACGCCTGTTGATGATGGTCCGTTCTTTGTGTGTAAGGCGCCCTGCACTTGCCGCTCTGCTGAGAGCTGACGAAGCATTTTCATCGCCTTCTGGGCTGCGGCAGCCCTTTTCAGGGTCGTAGCAGAAGGGGCGAATCTAACGCCATTCGAGGGTAGGCGCCAAAGACTAGGAGCGTAGGGACAATGCCATTTGGCCCTGCTGTGTCGTTGATGGCTTTGATAGCCATTTGAAGGATCGATTCGGGGGATGTGAAGGTCCCGATTTCTGCGTGGAGGATCTCAAACGCACGGCGGAGAGGGCATGATATCTTTCAACCTTTCCAACGGACCAATGTGCTTCCACAGGGACTTGCTTGCAGGTTATCCCCATAAGCTTTGCCTCGTTACGGAACTCTAGGGAGGCAAAATTGGTCCCTGCGTCGTGCTTGATAGTATCAGGGGGTCCGAGATATGTGTCTATCCAGAGGGCTCGGAGGGCTTCCACGTATCCTTTGCTGACATCGATAGGAGGAACCTGGCTGCTTGGAACGCTGTTGCTGTATCTACCACGTGCAAGACGGGGCGTTGAGGGGTTCCAAGGTAGAGCACATCAGCGACGATTTCGTAGTTGAATTCCTGGTCATCCTTTAGGGTGAATTTGAAGCGTCTTGGAGCTTGAGAGTGCATTTGACAGTGATGACAGAATCTCGAGATGTTCTCTAGGATATCTATCGTCACATCGTTGTGGCCAGCTTGCCGTAGGAGGTTGTGAAGTCTTGGGACCGCTGGGTGCCCGAATCGACGATGAAGAGTGCGGATCTCGCTCTCCGTGAGGAATGCGATAGCGGCCTCGTTGGTCTTAGGTAGGAGGAACCAGGATGTCCCCATTTGCGGATAACCGGGAGGTTGTTCGTCCGACAATGGTGTCTGTAAGGTTGTTGAAATAGATGCCTAGGCGATCCATATCAGCGAGAGAGGAGGAAGGAGTAGGGGTCTTGAGGATATGGAATGTGATCCTTCCGAGAGGTGTTTTAAGGGCGATAGAGCCGAGGATAGAATGGCTTCGCCGTTGCCGAATTTGATAGAAGCTTGGCCTGCTGTAGTCTTATCGAGCGTTATAGCAGGGTCTTCTCGTTGTAGAGCGATGCATTGGTCGTAGCCAGCTGTGGAAACCTTCGCGGCGCCTGTGTCAATTATGATGCCCTGGAATCAGAGTCTTGAGTAGCGCTCCTCTATCATGAATTGGGAAGCAGGTGTAGCGTTGTTTTGAGAGGTGCTATACACGTCTTCCCCTGTGATCAGATGGTTGAAGGCTTGCTGGCAGAGCATTTGGCTTGTGTGCCACTGTTCTGGGTTGTTGTCATTATCTTCATTGTCGTCCTCGTCCCAGGGTCGTTAGCATCATCGTGGGCATCCATCTCGTGACCTTCAAAGTCAAGAACGTAGGCTGTAAGGTCCTGGGAGGGTAATCCCTATGAAGTGACAGTGGGCGACGTATTGGTCTCGGGATCTTTGACGTTCCTCGGCAGTGTGCTTTGTAGACCAACATCCTTCCTTATTGCAGACGAAGCACTTCTTATTCCACGGGTGGTTGTGGCCGTAACGGCCTTGTGGCCGGTTAAAGCGTTGACTATTGAAGCTTCCCCGTGGAGCGTTGTAGCTGCCTCGTTGAGCGTTGCCTCTATACCTTCTATACCCCTTCTGACCAAATCTTCCGCGATTGTTGTTGTATCTTCGATCGAGATAGTAGTGGTCATTGGGATCCATATGATCAGATGGTTCCTCGAGGTCTTGATGGTATTGAGGGCCTCCTTGAAGATAACGAGGCGCTATTCCGCGTGCAAGATGGGTCTCAACGGAAGAGCGAAGATCTGCAAAAGGGCTCGATTCCTTCGGCGGGCTTGAATAAAGCGTATTCAAGTTCAGGAACACCGCGGCATGCATTAATAAGCGTTGTACGCAGTGGAACGTTTCCTGCATACGCGTTGCCAAGAGCTCGTTGGCATAACTGTAGCTTATCAAGGGTAGCTGAAGAACCTCGTGTAGGGATTTCGTAGCATTATCGGCACGGAGCTTGTTAAAGGAAATAGTCGTCCATTCAGTATAGTAGTGAACGTGGTTAACTTCCGTATCGAAATGTTGCTTGATGCTATCGTATGCCTTGCGGAACGTTGAGGTCCAGTTAATGTGGTCAATGTAGTACGTTTGGGCTCGGCCAGTAAGGATTCGAGGAAAAGAGCGTGGAATTGGTCCGGCTTGACCTGAATGTTATAACAGATACTCATAAAGATGCGTAGCTTATCATCGAGAAGGTCATAGGGTTCCCCCGTATAGTTCTTCTCTTTGTCCCAGATCTTGGTGAATTTCTGTTGTGTGTTGGCATCGACGATGCCGTTCGGGATGTCGGCCGGGGGAAGCGTTGTGTACGCTTCGAGGGATGTGGGAGAAGAGGGTTCTGCTAGAACGATGCTCTGTTGCTGGAACTGATAGCTTGTAGGATGTATTGTTCGTTGGGGAAGCGTAGCAGTCGTTGTGGGCGGTTCCGCAATTGTCGTAGCGGGAGGAGCAGGGAGCGTCGGAATAGGGGCTAACGGCATGGATGGCTCCGCCGTGTTGGAGGTGGGAGGGTTCTGCGTTAGTCGTCTCTCTTTTCTTGTATAGGCCTCCGTTCCTTTATCGAATTGGGTTACCATGAATTCGTTGTCGGGCCAGGCTGGTGGGTTATCGATCGTCTGTAGGAAGACGAGCTGTGGGATGATGTGGTCACCTTTTCTCCTGTATAGATACCACGTCTCTTTAAAAGGTAACGTAGCTCCTTCGAAATTCCTTTGGCATCTTTCTCCACGTTGCCTCGGTCCACTGTTGGAAGTGATCCTGGAAGAATTCAAGGATATTAGTGCCATGAAGGTGTACGTTCTCCTCGCATTCTGACATAAATCGTGCGGTATATGTCATAACAGCTATTCTATCTTCCTCTTGGGGCGTGATCTCATCCTCCCATCGGGTCGGATCGATATCCTGATATTGGGTCTTTGGGATCGTGAGATTTTGGACCAATTCCCTTACTTGGTCGAGGAAGGCGTCGTTCCTCGTAGAGGCGGGGTTCGGGGTTGGGGTCGTGCTTGTCATCGTGAGGGTTGTCACGTAGTTGTCGAATCGTGAGGGCTGTCACGTAGTTGTCGAATCGGCGTTGTGGACGCACTTACACTTAATGTAACCGTTAAGTGAAGTTGGAAGGATCTATCAATGGCCTACCGGGAGCTAGTTGGTTGCCGGGTCCGGGTAATCGTAGAGTCCTTGATCTTAGCATAGAAACCTCCTCTAGGTCCAACCAGGGCAATATCGCTAGGAATATGGTAGTTGGGCTTTCGAAGGTTGCGTTCTATCTCTTCTTCCTTGCCAATCTGTGATCGACCAAATCGATCACTGATCAGTGTCGGAGGTCTGTACTGCAGTAACGCAATGGGTTGTATTCAAGATGTCTTGCTAGGAAGGGAGGAAAGGGAATGAGGGGCACACTACGTGCCCTTTATACACGGATCCCCGAGGTCCATACACGTGACGCTAAGGGTCACGTGTGCGTGTGTGCGCACCTCCCTTACAATCCTACTATAGCTATATGCTACATTCCCACACCTACCGTTATCCTTAGCCTAGCTAAGAAGATACTTATTAGTATTTCTAAGATAAAATAAGTATCTAGTAAAGTTATCTTTCTACCGTTTATTATAAGGATAACTACTATTCCTATTCCTTATACCTTAAAAGCTTAGTCTTTAACCTAGACTTTATTATTAGAACCCTACTTAAAGGTTCCTTCTTAAAACTATCTTAGGTTATTAAAGAGGTTAATATCGGCCCTTAAGTCGTATATTAATTTATTAGTAAGTAACGGCGTTCCTTTAATAGCTATATTTACCTTAAATAAAGTAACTATATTAATAGTTTTTCCTAGCCTATTATTACTTTCCTTTAAGGTATAAATTAAGGGTCTAAGCTAGGTATTTTAATTTCTTATTTAGATAGTTTTTTAGCCGTTTTTTAATATTTTATTTAGCTAGATTACTATACTTCTAGCTTAATAAGGGTTTCTTATTATATATTACCTATAGTAAGTAGTAATCTTCTTACTAGCTTATTAAGCTATTAATATACTACTTATAGCTAGCGTATTTAGCTTAGGTATCTACTTTCCTAGAGATTTAATTAGCGCTTCCCTTTTTTATAAGTAGTTATAACTTCTTCTTATAGGTGTTACGGCCAGGCACATACGAGCCTTGACGGCTATAAAGATGTATTGGCACTATGAACAAAGACTCAAAGCTAAGGAGCAAGAAAGGAAGACTAGACTACACGACCGAGCGGGCCCTTATATAGACACGAGGTCGCGCGTGGGCACGTGATGCTGCTTGGGCACGTGACACTGGTGAGGTTCTGCGCTGGCGGCTCTACGCTGGCGCCCAGGGTCGTGACACTGCCCCCCGTCTAAGGCCTTGATATGCGTATCAAGGTAGTCAGTCGTGGCGGCGGGTTCTTGGTTTCACGGCTTTCTCTGCTGTGTCGTCATCGTCTCGTTCCTCGCAGCCCTCCTCCGCTGCAGCACATTCGATCCAGTATTGCAGGTTGACGGGTGGGCCTGCTGCGTCCGGATGTTCATCGTGGAAAATCTTCAATGCCATTGGTGCGTTACGGAAATTCCTAGCCGGGTACCAGGTCTCATCAGGGTCACATCCCTTCCATAAGACCTGGTATTCCAGTCGTCGACTCCTACCGGTTACTCGAGACTGCTGGACTTGATCAACCTCCCACTCGGGTTCTCCGTTGATCTCCTCGGGTGGCGGAGGTGACTGGATCTGCTGGGGCAAGGGGTTATCGGCTGCTTTTCGAAGACGGTCGGCGTGGAATAGGTTCTTCATTTTGTACGACTCGGGCAGCTGCAGTGCGTAGCTATGACCGCGTTCTTCCAGGATTACGAACGGACCTGACCATTGGTTATCTAGCCGAGTAGTCGGAGCGTTCGTGGCGAAGCCTTTCCTGCTGAGAAAAACTCGGTCACCGATGGCAAAGTCGGTTGGTCGTCGTTTCCTATTAGCCTGTTCCTTCTGACGTTCTTGAGCGGCGGTGGCAGCATTCCTGGCGTCTTCCTGGGTTTCCTGGGCGGTCTGCACAAGTTCCCTAGCTCTGGCGGCGGGTCCGGTGGCAGCGGTCTTGTCAGTCGGGGGCAGTGACAGGGGGTTCCGGATATCTCGGCCTAGGGCTACTTTTAACGGTGCCATGTCGATGGAAGAGTGCCAAGACGAGTTATGGGCGAAGTCGAGGGCGGGCAGCAGGGAACTCCAGTTATCTTGATGCTTCGTCACGTAGAATCGTAGCTTTTGATCTAGGTATTGATTTGTGACTTCTACACCCCCTTGGGTCTGAGGGTGTAGGGAGCTTCCATGACGATGCTTCGTTCCCGTGAGCCGGTTAATCTCTGCGAGGAAGGCGAAATAAACTGTCCAGCGTTGTCAGAAATCCATACGAGGGGCATACCGAAGAAACGATAGAGGTAGCGGAAGTAGCGGCTAGCTAAGACTTCTGCCGTATCGTTTTTCTTTCCTGGGAGCGTGGCGATAATCCGGCTTAGCTTGCAGACGAAGGTCCAAACATAGTCATATCCGTAACGGTCTTTCGGCATATCCTTCCCGTCACATTCGACGTGCTCCCAAACAGAGGTCGGTACGGGCAGTGGATGGAGCAGTCCAGGGTCTTGTCTCGAGGGTTTTGTTGCGGCGGCAGTCGTGGCAGTTCCGAATATAACGACGGATATCCTCCTTCATCCTTGGCCAGTAGAAGTCTCGTTGGAGCAGCTTGATCACCTTGTTCTGTCCGGCGTGAGCGAAGATCTGGGGTTCGTGGGCTTCGCGAATGAGCGCGGTCTGAAGAAACGTCTGCTTGTCTGAGGTCTGGGCTGGTACGACCAGGTGTGTTCCATGGGTACCGAGGTCTTGGAGGAGGTTCTCTTGGCGGATCAACGAAACGAGTTCGGCTCCCTTCGGGACCGAGTTCGGGTCTAGTTCTGGGCGGTCTTGATCGGGCGTCTGCTGTATCCTCGGTCTTCTGGGGTCTGTAGGGCACTCGTGGCCCTCAGAACTAATGGTCTAGTAGGCTTAGGTTCGGGACTAAAGTTCTGAGGGCAGGTTGCCGGCGGCCGTAGGGTCTAGAGAGTCGGTCGCGAAGCCTAGCCTTTCCGGAGGGATCAGGGTCACCGTGCGTTCCTCGGCTTCCCGGGCCTTTACGGTAGGGAGCTCCGCTGTCTTCCTGGAGAGGGCATCGGCGACTACGTTCAGTCGACCGGGGCGGTAGAGGAAACGGATGTCGAACTGGGCGAGAAAGTCGGACCATCTGATCTGTCGTACCGAGAGCAGGCGCGTAGAGAAATGGACTAAGGCTTCGTGATCGGTGATCACATCGAACTTCTGGCCTAAGAGCTCTGGGTAGAAGTGCTCTAGACTCTGTACGACGGCGAGGAGCTCTCGATCTTGGATTGGGTAGGCTCGCTCGGCCGGGGTCATGGTCTTAGAGAAGAATCCAACGGGCTTCCAGGTCTGATCAGGCTGTTCCTGCCATAGAACACCAGCTGTGGCATTCCGGGAGGCATCGGTCTCCAGTCGGGTCGGCAGTTCTGGTCTAAAGAAGGCGAGGACCGGGGCTTCGATAGCCAGGCGCTTGAGTTGATCAAATGCTTCGCGTTGCTCCGGGCCCATCACAAAGGCAACATCCTTCTTAAGCAACCGGTTCAAGGGTTCTGCCACTCCAGAGGCGTGGTAGCAGAAAACACGGATGAAGTTGCATAGGCCAACGAATGATCGGATCGCGGTGCGGTCTCGGAGGTCCTCAAACTTCCAGTCTTGTATCGATCGAACTTTCCGAGGGTCGACACTAAGGCCCACACCGGCTTCAAGCAGAACGCCGAGGTAGTCAACCTTGGTCACGTTAAATCTAGACTTCTTGATGTCTCCTGGAGGTTTGCCTGATGGAGTCGCCAGATCACTTCTTGACAGTCTTTCCAGTGGTCTTCTTCTTTATCCGAGTAGATCAGGACGTCATCTGCGTAGGCGCTGGCGCACCGGTCGAGGAGATCGTGAAGCTGCGCGTTGATAAACTGCTGGAACCAGGCGGGACCTACCTTCAGACCGAACGGGAGGACTTTCCAGCGGAAAGTTCCGAAACGGGTGCGAAAGGCGGTCAAATACTCGGAGTCAGGGTCCATGCGGAGACGGTGGAAGGCCTGGATCACATCGATCTTCGTGAAGCGTTGAGCTTCACGGCAACCGAAAGCAGTACCTTCGAGGACGGAGCGGGCGTGATGCGACTTTTAAGATGATCGTTCATCCAACGGTAGTCGATGCAGAAGCGGCGGGCGGTCGTGTTCGGTTTCGGAGCGAAGAGGACAGAAGCGGCGTGCGGACTCGGATCGGGCTCGATGAAGTCTATCTCCCGGAGGTGATCGACAGTCTCTTTCTCTAGAGGCAGATACTTAACGGGCGTGCGGTACGATGGGGGTCCTGTCGGCGAAAGAGGCTTCTCAAGCTCTAGGACTACATCGTGACCGGGTCGGCTCGAAGGTAGGGTGTGGGCCTCTTTCTTCGAGAAGAATCCTCTAGATGGGTGAGCTGGGGCGGTAGACGACTACGGACACAAGCAACATGCTCAGGGTCTTCTCCTGAGGAACGGAATGCTTTGTCCCTGGTAGGTCTTTTGATCCGGGAGACTTTAGCAACGGTTCGAGCACTAGGGACGGTCTGGTCAAGGCCGGAGCTTGGCTCGAGCTGGACTGGATCCCGGGGCATCAACGGTTCGAGTTCGTTCCACTGTTCGAATCTCTCGTGAGACTCTACTTGGCAGACCAGGGCGTTAATCAGGGCTTGATCTTCGGAGGCTTGGATCGAGGCGACGGAGACGAAGTCGGTAGCAGGGGCGGTCGTGAGCTGAAAACGGACAGACTTCTTGGCAGACGGAGACTTGGACTGAAACGACGGAGACGGAGTCGGTAACGGGGTCGGGACAGAGGCCGGAGGAGTTTGATCAGAGCGGCCCCAGTTCTTGTGGAGGATCCGGTAGCGTTTCTCCTCTTTCTCGAGCAGGCGGTTCCGCCTCTCAGCGTCGGCCTGGATCTTAGGGTCGATCCGACCCGAGAGCGGGGCTTGACGAGAGCTGGATCGTCGGGGAGAACTTGGCGAGGGCAGGAAGATCATCTGGCCAGATGATCTGTCGGGCGGCGCAGTCAAGCAGGAGGCGCTTCTCCCGCATCCAGAAAAGACCGATAAAGATATCATGGCCACACTCAGCTATATCAAATGTCTCGTTTGCGAACGAACGGCCATCGATGACGAAAGTGGCGACCAGCTGTTTCTGGATATAGCCGGCTGGCTTTCCACGGAAGTCTTGGATTGTAACCCGACTCGGGAGCTCCTTAATCTGGGCTCCGAGTCTTTGGGCGGCGGACTGGGCGAAGGTTGGGCTAACCAGCAAACGGGTTTCGGCCCGGTATCACAGAGGAGCGGGCAGGTAGGCTCACACCATCCACTTGGACTTGACTTGGCAGAGTGAATGACTTGCTAGACCTACTCGCTGTCTGTGACACCTTAGGGACCATCAAGGAGTCTTGTGATGGTCCTATTCGTTTCCGAATCTTGATCAGAGTCGTTGGCAGGGACAGGGACGGAGGCGACACGGGAGACAGCATGGGTGCGGTCGGGACACTCGCGAGAGAGGTGCCCTGTTTTTCCACAAATAAAGCAGGTGCCATTATCCCAATGGACCCTTTTCTCATCGTCGGTCAAGGCTCTGCCAGCATCACGCGAGGTGATAGGGTCGAGCCGGTCTTGTTCGGAGTCTTGGCGGTAGTCGGAGCAGTCTTAGTCGGCGCGCGGCGAGATCGGTCGGAAGAGCGGGAGTCCTGTGTCTGCCTCATACTCCTCTTCTGGCAGTGGACAGCGTCTTTAATGAACCCACAGAAAACCTCGTAGGTCACGGACTCGTCGCGGGTCTTGGTCAAGAGGCTGTTATCTAGGTTGGCCGGGATGTGCTGCCACAGGGTATGCTTCATCTGGTCCTCGGGCACACGACCGGTCGCAGTTAAGTAGTCAAATTCCGCAAGAAAGTCCACAATGTCGGTCTTCCCATTCACGGTAAACTGGAGGCGTTGCAGGCGGTCAAGAGCCTCGGAAAGCTCATTCGGATTGCCATAGGCGGACTCAAGGGCTTGGATCATCTCTGCCACTCCAGAGAAGGGTCGAGTGTCAGAGGAAGCGGGTTTCAAGTGCTCGGCGGGCTTTCCCTCGAGCAGGTTATACAGACAGACCATCCGGCTGTTCTCAGTCCGGAAGGTTCGCACGTCTTCGTCAAATTTGTTCTTTATGCTCAGGATGAAGGAATGGAACTCGTCCTTCTTCCTGAGAACGTCGCGGAGACCTTGATGCGCGATTTGGCGGCGTCGCTGTACTCGGGGTTCTTGCCCTCTGGGAAGGGGGCAAAAAGGCCAGGCAGCTTTGCCTGTTGGTCGGAAGGCCGGGCCATTTGGGCCGGCAAAAGCAGTCGAGGGCTCCCGGTGCTGTCGATTTGATTCAACAGACGGAGAGCGTTCATTTAGACGGGCCGTTAAGGCCGCAATCTGTTCTCTCATCTCGCGGATGAGAGCGTCTTGGGGCTCAGGGCAGCCATGGCTACTATTTCGGATTCAGTGGCTTGGCCAGCAAGCCGGGTGGAACGGCGAGGCTGATCCGATGGCAGGGCTTCCTCAGATATCATAGTCTCGAGGTCAGAGTCTAGGGTCGGAAATGATACCACGCGGAATCACGGTCAGATGCCTGCACGAGCAGGGACGGTCGGAGGTCAGACGGGACGAATCCCTTGGTCGGAACGGTTGGTCGGACGACTACACACACGCGTAGTCTTGGTCGGAACGGACGTGATCTCAGCCTTGAGGATCACTTGGTCGGTGGTCGGAGTCTTGGTCGGAACGGTCAGAACGGATGCGCTGGATTTACGTCAGGCGCGTGTGACGTGAAAGCTCGGTGCCTATTTGCTTAATCGCTGGCAAGCGATCTTATTGAGCTTTGAGTAGTGTTACGGCCAGGCACATACGAGCCTTGACGGCTATAAAGATGTATTGGCACTATGAACAAAGACTCAAAGCTAAGGAGCAAGAAAGGAAGACTAGACTACACGACCGAGCGGGCCCTTATATAGACACGAGGTCGCGCGTGGGCACGTGATGCTGCTTGGGCACGTGACACTGGTGAGGTTCTGCGCTGGCGGCTCTACGCTGGCGCCCAGGGTCGTGACAATAGGTATATTCTTATTTAAAGTTAGCGATTAGGTTCCTTAAAGGAAGTTAATCTTTACTATATCTTTTATTATAAAGGTCGAGAGCCCTTATTATTATAGACTAATATAGGTCCTACTTATCTACTACTATAAGAAAATCCTATTTAATTCTTATATCGTTAAGTATATCGACCTTAAGGTCTCGTAAATCTATAATAATTTAGTCGAGCTATTCTACCTAAGCTTTCTAGCCTTATATACCTCTTTTATTAATAGAGGTTATATATCTCTCGTAAATTAGCTTTTTCTCTTTTACCCCTAAAAGTAGGGCTTACTTTTTTAATTCCTTAATTTTCTCTCTTAAGCTATTATATATTAAGGTTATCCCCTAAAGCCTTTTACTAATTATTTTCTTAATTAATTCTTTAAGTATAATTAAGGCTTTCTACTAAACCTTATAGCGATTAAATTATAGCTAGAGCCTTTTCTTAAGGTTATAAAAGAAGTCCTTTATATCCTAGTATCGTTTATTATAGCTTATTCGCCTTATAAGGAATATAGCCTTAGTTTTATCTTCTTATTAAAAAGGTCTCCCTTTAAGATTAGTAATAAATTGCTCCTAGTCTAGCTATTAGGGCTATTTAAGCTCCTTTATACCGTCTAGGTTAGTATATTCCTAAATCTTATAAGTCTAAGCCTACGATTTAATCCCCTTAATTTATAGGGTCTAATTAAGGCTTTCCCTTAGTCTTATAATATAATTATCCCCTCTTACTTCCTTTAACGTTATCTTAGGAAAATTAATAATATCCTTCTTTAAGGGATATATAATTTATATATTTCTAGTAGTGCCCCTTAGTATAGCTAGGTCCCTTACCTTAATACTACGATTTAAGCGTTATAATAGCGTTAATAGCTCGTAAATAGCTTTAAAGGTAATATTAGCGGGTAAAAGATAATCTAGCTATATAGACCGGGCTTATAACTCTTAAGTAAGGGCTTAAGAGCATAGTAGAAGAAATAAGGGTATAGAAAGGTAAATTTAGTAATATATATCTTAGTCTATCTATTAAGATAAGGGAGGGGCTTATATAGGTATAGTGACTATATATAGCTAGCTAAAAGAGGGCATTAAGATATTCCTATACCTAAGTTAGGCCTATATAATATCCTTAGGCTAGGGGAGTTATACTAGTTAGGCAGGCTTCCTTATATATAACTATTAGGTCTACTAGGCATGACTGTGGCCTCTTATGCCTACTCTCCTTAATAGGTATACACTGAAAAAGTGGAGTTTGCTGTACAATGTGCAAATAACAATACTATAAAGGGGATTTCAATATCCAGGTATGGAGAACTTCGCTGGTCTTGCGCCTTGATACGTAAGACCGTTGGAGACGGTAAAACTGGCTTCCTTGTGTGCATCAGTTCCGTTGTAACTCGTCTGGTTGATGGTGCGACATAGAGGCTTAGCGTATGCGGTGAAAGTTAGCGGTGCTGAACGCGTCCAATTTCAGCTTCGTAGGTATGAAAAGCCGTTGAATAACGTTTAATAAGTTCAGTTGCGGCCCGAACAACATGATGGTTTCACCAAGTTCTTCCCTAGAGAACAAGCAAAATGAACGAAAGGTGCGGACGAGATAGACCCGAGTCAAATTTCGAAATCAGGTCTCGGAACAGCGGTGATGCACACCTTCGAACTACTTGGGGAAAGATTTGGCCCAATAGCAATGAGACTTGCCCGATTTCTCGTACCCACCCTCAGTCTTAGTCCACTCATTAGCCGTCGTGTCGACCTTGTTTCCTCTGGCGTCTATATAGAACAATTCTCTCGACAATTTGTGTCTCCCGATTGTGGTTTTGATGCGCTTGGCATGCCTTACACGACGGGGGGCTTCGACTCCGGTTTCGGCAGAATCAAGGCTCACGTCAGGATTTACCTGAAATGAAGAACCCGCCTGGCTCGCATCCTCTGGCACAGAGGCTCGAATAGGCAGCACATACTGACCGGGCGACTCGACTTGGCTATCGCCAGCACTGGTGTCGCTGGCAGCTTGCTCTCGCTGCGGTCCTTGCGGGTCGGGTTCTTGTCGGGTGTCTCGCCTGTTCAATGTTTGCTTCTTCCTGCCGGACACATTGTGTATGAAACCCCCCGGGCCGCGGCTGCGCCAAGTGTCGAGTCCTGGATAGGAGTAATCGATGTAGTTATCGCCCCGCTCAGCCATCATTGCCAGGAACCATAACGCCAACTTAACGGTCAGGCGCTCCCCGTGGGCTTGCCAAGGGACAAGAGCATACTCTGGGTCGTGGTAGTCCCAATCAGTTGCGTTGTCATCTAAGTATGACGAATTCGTTGCAGCGATTCCTGAGGTCATGCTCGTGTCCGAAGAGTGCCTGTAGTGACCAGCTGTGTAAGAAGCCAGACTTCGTTGGGGTCGTCCCTGACTGATGCCAGTGCCAATCGGCCTCCGGGTGAGCCTCAGAGGTACCAGATAAGTGTCCGTCAAAATGAAGCCATATCGGACCCCATAATAATCCATGTAGGTCAGAACCTGAGAAACGACTTTGGCCCACTCATCGTAGTATTCGTCATTGCTTAGCATTTCCGGGGCCCATTTTGCACTAAGCTTGGTGTCTCCTGGAAGAAGATTGACGTATGCTCCTAATTCTTCGTGGAGATGTTTATCGGATACAACAGACCAGTCAGGGATATAGTTGCCACCACAGCGGGACCCACGACCGAAATGAGCCTGTCCGGCTTGGCCGGCTAGGGCGTAGTTGACAGTCGGTATCATAAACCTTCGCAAATAGTCGTCAAGAGTCTCCTCGTTGTGCACCGTAACGTCCAAGATCAGTGGTTTAGGGTCCTTTGAACCGGTATATGTTGACTTCAGTTCTTCATGAAATACTTGAGTGAGGGTGGCATAGTTAAAATCTGCCCATGGAACCCAGCTCTCAGGGTGCACCCTCATCTGCACGGTAGTATTGACCCCGGTCGGTACAGGGGAAACGTCGATTCCACCATTTGGCTGCGTCAAAATACTCGAGAGGGTAGGGTTCGTCATTCTGAAATGCAACAGGGTGACCAGGGCGTTAGATCAAGGCGGTGTCGTCTGTGGTTCTTGCGCAAGGGAGAGCTTTAGATGTAAAATTCTGGAGAAATGTGAGAAGAGTGACAACGAAGATGAGTTGGCATTTTATAGTCATTCTCCGTGGATGCTTGGCCGAGCGCGCAACGCGGACCAGTGCCTGGACGCCCAGGAAGGCCTGCCATGACCAGGCAGTCTCAACTGTTAGGTTAGTCCACGAGAGTGACTTTTGCTTCGACAAGGCCTGTTGTTACAATGCATTATGCAGTAAGCCTCGCCCTAAGGACAAGAGTGTTCATCGCACTTAATTTGCTACTTCGCGTGCTGCGCGAGGTATCGATTAACCACTCCTTGCTGCTTGGCGACTTCGCCATGAACAAGGCTGGGCGGGGGGTGTGAGGGAGGGTCAGTTAGCTACTCCGCTGGGTGCCTAGTGCTACTGCTGTTACGAGAGCGATTGGGGCTGCATAGAGAAAATAGGGGTCACACGGTGTAATTCCTGATGCATGCCTAGCTAAGGGGGTCGGCCTTAAGAGCCCTATTTATACCTACCTAGGTAAAAGGGACATCAGGGTACCCCATGAGGCTTGATGCATGTTTCCCTCAGGTCTTCAATGCAAGAGAGATAATCCCTCCCTTGGGGAATGCCTGTGGGCTCCCTGGTGGACCTCCCAGACTCGGTTGCCTAGGTACGTACCGTAGGTAGCTGCATCGCTACTCACCTAGGTAAGTACCTAATTACCTACCTACCTAGTCAAGGTAGGCGGACCACGACACGTGATCGGTATCTGTTTCGCGCCTCCAGCGCCCGTGACGACCGACGCATCATCACCGCAGTAGCCGAAGCAACAGTCCCTCGCGTTCAGATACAAGTCTCTGGCAGCATGTCAAAGATGTCAGCACGCAGACGCGCGAAAGTGGCCGCTCGCGGACTGAGGTCCGACGCCGCCACTTGCAAACCATCAGCTGCTGGCGACATCGAGATGGGCAGTGTGCTTGATCCTTCCCAGGAAGCTTTTGAGCAACCGCAGCTCCGAAGATGCCAGTTCAATTTGTCCCAAGTCGACTGGGAGCGAGCTGTCCGAATTGGCGGCGGACTGGACGGCTATGTTTGGAAGGTGCATTTCGGATCCGAAGGTCCATACGCGCTCAAAGTGGTGAGCCAAGCCCCTGCGCGGTAGTCATTGCCGACAACGTCTCACTCGTCCGCCTAGTTTTATGATACGTTTCCGCCCAACGTGCACTATTATGCTTTCGAGCGAGAGTGTCGAAACGCCGCCCTTCTTCAGCTGATGCAGGCAGCGGTACGGCAAGCCGCCGCCGAGTCGGCCTCGATAGTCGTAAATAGCAAGCCGGCGACGATTGACGATATCCGAAACAATCTCTTAGCATTCTCCAACGAGCGGCGACTGATGTCGCCGGCCATCGTCGGTGAATCGGATGAAGTAGTTTCGGAGATTCCGCCCTTTACCGAATGCTACGGCTGGTTGCAGTTCTCTGGCCAGACCTTTCTCGAGATGCCCTTCAAGCAGACGCCGCCAACTTATAAGGCGGACAAGCTTATACGCTTGTTCGCGCCCGACAGAACGTACTTCGCTATCGTGTATGAGTATATCGCCGACCCTGAAAACAACGACCAAGTTGTGGAAAAGGTGGATCGCTTTCTTCATCGTGCTGGGTTTGGACACACCATGTCCCCGGACGGAAGTAATTGGAGGCATAGCAAGCTCATTGACCACAGCGAATATGTCGATTACAGGGGGTTCGGGTGGTCGCCACGCCTATACAAGCCGAGACCGGCAGCACGAATTCTAGCAGGGCATACCCGCCCGCCCCCGTCGAAGTGACGCCGTTGAAGTAGGTGGTTTGCAACGGGCACGGGCATGGCTGGTTGATTGTTTGCCTTGGTTCAGCAGCTGCGCACTCCCTTGGACGACTTCTGGGACTCAAGCACGCATATGATCGCACGCACCCGCCCTTTCCCGAGAGCTTGCCTGGCACGTCGAAGTAGCCCACGTTTGATGGAAGCGCCCTCGGTCAGCAGACAACGGCGTCCTGCCAGGCTTGCTGAGGGAGGATCCCTGGCCCCAAGGTATTGAAAGCGGCCCACGGGGCAAAGACTGAGAAGTTACACGTCCAGGCGCTCGAGCATCCTGCCTTTTCGACAAGGTGGCTATCGGGGCTCGTGGTACGAAGCAGATGGCCAAGATGTCGCATACCAAGCCCGCCTCGAATGATCCATAACGTGGCGATATTACTACGCAACGCCACTGTTGCCTGCTAGGCAATGGCTACCACATACTCATGCGATTAGTTTCCTAAAGGTCCATACTTAAGGCATAAAAACAATATAGACAGTATTAGATGGTATGGACAGAAAAGCACATGCAAATCTCGTTCTCATCAATATGGCCTACATGTTAAGGTTCTATATAAACATGATTAGCGCGAAGAGGCTTAAAAGAAAGGGGCTTTGGTATTATAGTGTCACGGAGTAGGCAGAGGCAAGGGAGCGCAGGTGCGGTCTGTAAAAAAAGGATAATGAACTATTACGAAGGAGAAAAAAAGAGGAAACAGCGGGCGCCGCGCCCATCGGTATTACACTGGCATTGAAACGATTATTGCCCGACCCCAACGAGATCCCAACCAAGAGACCCAGACTTTCTCCGCGACTTCTACTATAGTCGGGCCTACAATAGTTATAGCTCTGCTAAATCCAACGCTGCTTCCGTTCTATCCCATAAAGACCCCGAATAGTTAGACGCGGACACCAAGCAAAAATAACAGGCCGAAATATAACACTTCCTTTTCCTCTTATGCTCCCTTATACGCAGACGATCAAATTTCCATAATATACTCCCCATCCTATTAACTTATAAGTTATAATACCTATAGGTCTATGAGCTTTCCAGCCGCCTAGACACTGCCCACACCTCTTCAACCCCGTTATCTCTCTAACCCCTGATGCTCTGTCTCGAATTCACTTATGATACCCTACACCCCTTGCCCTATTTCGAACTTGCCTCCGGTATCACCAGCTTTCGTTCTTTAAGGCTTCCTTGTGCAACCCGCGACCGGGTTGCCTCCCCTCGCATCGTCATGACGCGTCAACTGCCCAATCTTCAGCAATGCCGAGTCCCGGCATTGGCCAGCCATTGCCCGTCGGCCGAAAATAACTCTCCCATTACCCCAGTTGCAGTCAGCAGCCAGGAACGAGACCAAGCAGCCCGACTCACTAGGAGGCGTGGGCCTAACTGTCAAGCTGGTAAAATACCGCTACACCATGCAAAATGAGGGCACCCCCGATAGAGGTGTTACTAACGCGTATTATAGGCCCTTTCTTGTCCTGACACTAACACTTCTGACCTCCGTATTCAGGGGCGTGGACCACGAGGCAGCCAACCGGCTGGCCAAAGCCTTAATAGGAGCTACGAAGAGAGAGGTCCGATAGTCACTCCACCACCTCTGTAACAGCCACAGGGGTTAGTTTGCATGAGGATTCGATGGTCCAGGCGGGTAGATACCTATATAGCCCGCAGCTTATGTCCCCTCCGTTTGAGAGGGACATCGCAATCTCGATGCATTTGATCACGCCTATCTTATGCCGCATGACACCTCCGACTTATAAGTGCCGAGCGAGGCGCGGGGCCAGGCCAACATCATAGGCTAGACCCCCCTAACCCCCAGGGCCCCGAGTCGAGACCGAGGCCAGCAAGTCCGTCCACTCGTCATCCTTTGAGCAGATGGGCATTCGTCCGATGATTAATCAGCCTTGCCTCTGGCATCCTCGCCCTCGGGGGCTTGCCCCCACTGCACCCCCAGATGATCCAGAGGCGGTCGATTTGGGCGTGCAGAAGGTAGAGGTCGAGGTCGTTGGGCGAGCTGTAGAAGTCGAAGCCGTCGCCTCCGACGTAGCCGTGGGAGCTCTGGTGGACCGTGTTCTCAAGGAGGAGGCGGAAGCCGTGGACTGAAGTCGTCGAGAGCAGGTCCGCCGTGACGGCGTACGTGAGGTGCTCGCGCTGAGCGCCGGGGAGAAGCTGCGGCATCGTGGGTTGTGCCGGTTCCCGAACGTGTTGTCGGCGATGCCGGCGCACGGCGCGGCCAAGCACCCGGCTATAGGCGACAGGCTACAGGCCATAGTCACATTCTAGAAATCCATGAGGTCTCCTGTAGCCCTTGCTATTGCACCCCGTGCCCCGACGGGTATGGCTCCATGTTATGAAGCTTGCTGCTGTAGCTCCCTAAATATCTTGCCGTGGAAGTCCCGCCAGCCGCTCTCGCACGTGCTCTTGACGATGGCGATGAAGAACCTGGAGCAGTGCATGACAACGTCCTCAACCAGCGCTAAGCTCCCGTCCTCGGCTTCGTGAATCTCCCACACGGTCTTGAGCGTCGTGGTTATGGGGCTGCGTACTGGGACAAAGACTCCACGTTTAACGACGATAAACTCGTAGGTGCTAACAACGTCCGAGTCCCAGAGCCCGGCGGACAGAGCATAGACCATTGTCCGCCACCTGGTAATAGCACTTGGCCGGCGCAATGGCCGTAGCGCCGCAGCCTTAGGGAAGGGTGGGCTTCGGGTCCGACGGAGTGTCGATGCGCTCATGCTTGACGAGGTAAGACATATAGAAAGTTATACATAGTTTAGATATTTATTTCCAGCCTCTTTAGTAGGAAATCCATTTGGTCCCTATATATTATATAAAAATTTGTAGTCACACCTAAAGACCCTTTCTTGAAGCAAGAACAGCACAATTAATTGATATACTCTCTATTAATGCAAGAATCTTATAACTAGTAATAGTATAACCTGCCTATAGTCATTTAAGGCGGCCAAGATACCTATAAATACTAGGGATTAGCGCAATATACATTTATTTTACCCCCCTTTAGGCTGCTATAACATTTATCTTATTATTATCTAGACAAACTGTATGAAAGTGCGTATTATTATAAAATTAAACCATGCTATAGTTTTATGCATTAACTAGATTGTAACTGCATTGACTGTATTGACTTGCATTAAAACTTTATTGTATTCGTGCTGGGCCTGGTAACCGTTGTGTGATGGGCCCCTGGGTCACCTCTATCGCGATACTCGCCCGCCTTTGAGCGGGCCATATAGCGAGCGTCGGCCCTTCCCGATCGTACGGCCAAGCCGTAGCCTAGGGCGCGGGCAACGGCATGACAGGCGGCTTGGTTGTAAACGGAGTCCATTGCGGTAGCAGCATGTATGAAGATAGCCTTACATTTCATGCGACGTTGTAATGTTTATGTTATGCGGGCCGAGTATGCGAAAACCCTACCAAGTACGATGCAAAATTCACGGTATCGACCCTCTCCCACCTTCTATTATATACATGACGTATTTGTAAGGTATTGCGGATTAACCGCCCCTTGTATAATTTCCATGACCATGAATTGTAATAGCAATTCGCACTACGGGAAGGCAAAGGGCAGCTGTTGGCCGGGGACGACAAGTAAGGACTCTGCAAAGACGCAATAGCCATGGCCGCAGCAGTCCCAAGACGCGTAACCATCGACATAATTACGGAGCTGGGAGGGAGCCGGGCGTAGGCAAATAACCGGTGTAATTTTCTAGAGCCGGCTTCTAGGACTGCCAGCCGAGACGAAATCGCAATCCATGTCGTTAAGGGAACAGAGTCGGCGGAGAAATCCGCCGGATAGCGGAGCAAGGTCGTCGTGAAACCGCTTCGAGCTTGGCTAACTGATTTATAGCTCTTGGCTTCGTTAGAGACTATGCGACTTATTTCCCTGTTGTAGCATTCTCCGCATTTGGTCATGGGCACGTGGGCCTGTGCCAACGGCTTGGAGAACGGAATATATATATATAGTAGAGATGTCCACTGAGTATGTCGCATAGATATTATGGGACGAAGATGCGCTGGCCGAAGAGTGGAACCCATTGCTGAACCGACCGTGCTATACTAGAGGGGGGGGGGCTCATTAACAACCACTTTCCGCCCCTGTATAAGAGGAACAAGACTCCAAACATTTACGTGTCTCCCTGACAAGGAAGTAGACATGCATCAATAAGCGAGAGATTGTACCTTCCTGTATTGCTGGTAGAGCTGTCTCCTTTTTGCGGCTATACTCCGAAAGTCGGCAAATATGTAGCTTATTGGTGTCTTGAAGCTGCTAGGATAAGCCTGCTGGCATCGTTTCCTCGGGCTAGAGGGCAGCCTCCTCCCCTACCATTCTAATTCTATTCCATCACGCCAAGCAACAAGAGGAGTAGCCAATGCTAAGGGGGGACTTGGCGCTATATCAGCACATTTCTCTTGTCACGTGGATGGGGTCTGATTGGCTGTCGTCGTACTTGCATATGACCTCCTATTTCGCCAACTCTTAAGCCCTATAAAAGATTGCCTACTTAGGCATTTCGTTAAGCATTCTGCTGCTGCGTACAAAGATGGCAGAAACAAGGGTTTCTGACAGATACCTAGGGCGGCTGCAAGATTTAGTATACGAAAGTTCCCTCCTTTTCTAAGTAGTAAGGAGTAATACTGCGCCTCAATGGTTTAAGCTTCATACTATGGTTGCCCGAGCGGGATGCATTAACAAAGCCAAGGCACGCTCTATGGAAGGGAGAGCTGAGTTTAATTTTATCCTAACAGCCTGGTTCAAATCATCCAAGGGCGGAGACCCTGTATGACTAGCCAGACTTGGCGCCAGGGTTCAGTGCAATGCAGTTTAATCTGAACAAGAGGCTGCTGCAGCATTAATGCCCTCTTCGATCTCACTATACCTGTCAATACTGCCTCAAGCTGGTAGTCTCGAGAGTGACTCCACAACTGTCGTGATCTTTTCTCCGTCCACCTAATACGTAGTTACTGTGTACAGGCACAGTCAATGACATTGCACCAACATAAATAGTCCTTGGGCTGCTTACGCTTTCTGTCCCTTGACACAAAAAGCTATTTCATGTCTGCAAGCCAGCAAGGGACACCAGTCATCTCGGGATTCTGACAAGCCTTTCTACATTCATTATTTCGCCTTGATTCTTGGGGTTGCTATCGAGCCTTTGAGTTTTGGGACCTGGCCCCGCTCCTTCGACCTCTTTCACACGTTACGTGTTAACAATCGCAACAATGAAGAGCCATTTCGTCATGGGCGTTGTGGCTTCTAGCCTTCTAAGCGTAGTGGCTTTGGCCGCTTCTCCCGATGCTCCTCCAGCGCCCAGAACTCATTCGAGCGGCAAAAGGCAGAAGCAGCCAAACTTTGTCTTCATAATGACGGATGACCAAGATCTACACCTTGGTTCCCTCGAATACCAGCCTGTAGTACAGGAGCAATTTCTCAAGAAGGGAACTGCGTTCAAGAAACATTTCTGCACGGTGTCTATTTGTTGTCCTTCGAGAGTCTCGCTCCTTACGGGCAAGGCTGCCCACAATACCAACGTAACTCACGTTATATGGGTAAGTACCCCTATCCGTTGTCTAGATACATAACCGTGCCATGTCCGAGCATCGAGCTAACGTCCAGAATTAGCCATATGGTATGCTCCAGCAAAAGTATATACAGTGCCAAGTTAGACTAACCGTTATTCGTGATAGGCGGCTTTCGCAAATTTGTTGACCAAGGTCTCAATGAGCAATATCTGCCAGTCTGGCTGCAACAATTCGGGTACAATACATACTACGCCGGCAAGCTTATGAACGGCCATAGCGTGGATTACTACGACAAGCCTCGACCTGCGGGGTGGACAAGATCAAACTGTGAGCTGGGACTTGTAGTAGCACTGCCTGATAATTGGCTGACTTGCAATAGTCTTGATCGACCCCAAATCCTATGACTACTGGAATCCTTCCATGGTGCTAGACGATGGCGAGGTTCAAAGTCATGAAGGCAAGTACTCGACCGACTTGGTTGCCAACTCATCCACCGACTTCTTGGACGACGCACTCGCTGCTGGCAAACCCTTCTTCCTCGGCGTCGCACCGATTGGACCACATTCTGGGCCAGGCTTCAGCATGCCATCGCCCGCCGAAAGGCACAAGGATATGTTCCCTGGTGTTAAAGTCCCGAGGAAGGAAAACTTTAACCCCGATCAGGTGAGTCTGCAGCCACAACTTCGCGGCTGTGAGAGGGCGCGTCATACTAACAGCATCCGACTTAAGATCAGATCCAGTGCTGTCAATTATTTCGGCAATCTGCCCAAGATTAGCGATGACCATCTTGAGTACTATGACGAATTTTACCGTGCCAGGCTCCAGTCATTACAGGCAGTCGACGACCTTGTTGCCAGTATTATCTCTAAGCTGGAGGCAAACCCAGAGGTCCTTGAAAACACATATCTCTTTTATACCACCGATAACGGCTACCACATCGGCCAGCATAGGCTGCCTCCGGGTAAAACCTGCAGTATAGAGGAAGATATCAACATCCCTTTTATTGTTCGCGGGCCTGGCATCGCGGCGGGCGAGGTGGCCAAATTTCCAACTTCACACACCGATGTCGTGCCGACATTATTCGACCTGGCTGGTATACCTCTGCACAACGACTTTGATGGTGTGCCGATCCCTGTGACGAAGGAGAATCAGCAGAAGAACAAATTAAAGCCAGAGCATGTGACTGTTGAGTACTGGGGCCCTGGACTCAAAGAGGGAGACAAAATTATAGGGAAGGGTGGGTGTCCGGATAAGACAGGCTGTCCTCCTAGAATGCTAACGTGCGGAACAGAGAAAATTATACACCAAAACACATATAAGGCGTTGCGAGTGATTGGAGACGGCTACGACCTCTCGTATACCGTGTACTGCACCAACGAGCACGAGCTATACGACATTACTGTGGGACCCCAAGTAGAGCTTCGCGTCGTGCCTTAATGCTAACTGGACAAAACACGCAGGACGACCCGTTTCAGATGAACAATCTCTACGTCTCTGAATTGACTAAATCGGGCTTCAAGGTCCCCGAGTTAGTAGCCCGTCTTGACGCCCTGCTAGTTACTCTTAAGAACTGCAAGGGCAGGACGTGCCAGCACCCGTGGGAGACCCTGTTTCCTAACGAAGAGGCGGCTAGCTTGCGAGACGCTATGGATGCCAAGTACGACAGCTTCTTCAAGAAGCAGGAAAAGGTCGAGTTCTTGGGGTGTAACAATGCGTACATACCTGAGCTAGAAGGCCCCCTTGGTTCCCAGCCATTTACTGTTGTAGGCAATGAAGCTAAACAAGCACAAATTGGGGAGGATGTAGACGAAGGAAATCATGGTGAGGGAATCGTCGTGCCCTTTTGAGGGCCACGCTCAGAGGTGGCCCTGGCCCTCATGTTATTTTGCCTTACAGGCGTAGTAATCAGGATCACGCCTACATACGTAGCCCTTGGAGACTAAGTGACCTTTATTTATGATGTACGTGATAAGTGAGCTGGACAGACAAGTAAGCTGGATGCCAACCCACGTGGAACCATGCGTCTATCATCTTTGAAATGTCAATCCTAACGCCTTAAATCAGTCCAAATCAATCATAGCTCTTCCTCCCCCGATCTCCTTCATCTCTCGTTTGCCACCTATTGGCGCCACTCTCCCTGGTCTGAGTATTAGAAAACTAGTTTGTGCATGCGCCTTCAATTATCTTTGCCAGTGCAGAACCGAAATATGACACGAGCTTTGTGACCATGGTCAGGTCCCCGCCGCATAGCGCGTCATCACCACTCACTGCCACTCTGATATATTCACCTCGATGAACGATGACATTGAGGAAGAATCGATGGGGGCACAAGTGGGACGTCTCAAGCTCCTCGATAGTAGAGAATGTGGATGACGACGGCTTAGTGACGGTGAAGTAATCTGAAGCAAGGGGTTCCCTGAGCCTGTGCCTGCTGAGCACCTTCGTTGCGGCCTCGACCTCGTCATCCTCGACCCCTGCGGCATTGTCTCCGGCGTAGAGAATGTTGATGTAGGAGTTGAACCTGGGGCGAAACTGTTGCACACCGTCTGACTGCGCGAATTTGGTGAGCTGTGCTAGATGGTCTTGCACAAAATCCAGCAGATGCTCCTCAGATGACGACAACCCGGGGCTTTGGCTATCCAGGTTCACGCAAAACGGTGTCACGGTCAGAGTCGGCACGCTTTCGGTAGCTAAATCGAGAGTCTGAGCCCCATCTGCGGAAGAAAGGGACCGCGAAGCATGATTCAAGCCGAACGTGGGTTGAGAGCACTTCGTGAAATGCCCCAGCATCCTTGCATAGGCAAGGATGATGGCGGCCGAGGTGCGTGCATTACTCTTGGTTCGCGAAAGCGCGTCGATGGTGCTCTGTGGAACGACAGCAGAATAGCTGGCTTTGAAGTGCGGGCCCAGGGGTGATTTGTATGTGGATGCTGATAATGCATCATCCTTGGCACCCGCGTGCAGGATAGTATCTTGGGCGTGCGCCAGATGATGTTTCCAGTACGAATGCTCGGCATCGAGCTGCCTGATGTCTCTGATTTGATGAACCACGTGTTCTAAAGACGCACGAGTCTGCAGCACCTTGCCAAAGGCCAAGAGCTCATTGAAGTCCTTCTCAATCATCTTGATACTCCATGCGTCGTAAAGCGCGTGGTGGACTCGGAGCACAACTGCTTTCCCGTCCAATGCTTCTACGAACGAGAGACGGACCGGGGGCTCCCTCAAATCTGATGGCTTGCCGTTTTCTTCGCCGACGTGCTCGTCGATCAAGGCTTGGATGGGCTTTGACAAGTCTTTGAGAACCGCAAAGTGTCCCTCTCCCGTCCATTGCTCGCCTAAAGTGACTTGGACCAGTCCTGTGGCGTTGCCTGTCCAGACGAACGTCGTCCGGAGAGCTTCGTGAACTCGGCAAAGCTCAGCCCAGCAGCTCGACACTTTTTGGGCGTCGAGAGAATCATCAACCACTCGGTACACCCATGGAGCCTCAAAGAACCTCTTGCCGTTGTATAGCCATTGCTCCAAGTGCGCACGCTGGCCTGCTAGGGCCGGCAGGACAGACTTGACGTGGTCTTTTGGCAGTCCGAGGGTATTGGCCACCAGTCTCTTCAGCTCATCCTCTTGGGTCAACAACCGTTGTCTCGGTTCCTGTACGACGACCTTTTGTGTCGAAGTCGTACTCTTGACGATGTCATGGACGCTGGCACCCTTGATGATGTCGAAGATGCTCGCACTCATTCCCATCTTCTTCCTCAGGAGCCTTGACAGACGAATGGCCAAGATCGAGTCAAGGCCCACGTTGATCAGCTTCGTGTGGTAGCCGATATCCTTGCCCCTTGTGCCGAGCACCGTCTTGACCAATTCCAAAACAGCATCGGCTGTTGGAGTCAGGCTGTCCATCTTTAAATGATTGGCCGTCTCGTTTGTGGATCTTCCGTTTAGGGCCAAGTTCTGCTTTCCTACCGACTTCATGTGGCTGATATCCAGTGCCGGACTTTGCATTTCACTTGAGACGACACATCTCACCGCAGTCTCGAGTCGGCTTCCCAAAGTTTCCACCTCCTTTGTGGTCATCTTGGCCCTCAGCTTGCCGTGAAGGATGTTGTTCTTGATTTGGAAGC